>NC_141992.1:22573071-23964737 GCF_049901715.1 Pseudonaja textilis | reverse complement strand
CAGAAGTCAGAAGTTTAGTCTGACCCTCTCTACTGATAATATTATATGATTAGGCATCAATCTTGCAATCCTCAGACAGAATGTAAAGGCTACATTATAATAAAGTTAATTCTATATTAATAAATTATCACTGATAATGTTTAATAGTTTTGATACATTTTCAACTACTGGGATACATTAAACATATTGCATATTATGTTGCCACCCGCTCATTTCACTGAAGCCATTCAGAAGTATTTATAATAAATAAATGCATAAAATACAGGCTCACGCTTCAGCTAGAAAGAATCCTGAGTAGTATATTATATAAACTATGATATTTCTGCTTCGTACATTTTGGCAGACAAAAGCAGGGGTGGGATTAAACATTTTTAACAACTGGTTCTGTGGGCATGGCTTAGGTGGTGGACATGGCTTGGTGGTCATGTTATTGGCTGGGTATGGCCAACTCAATATCACTCACATCGAGGCACGCATCTCCTCGCCTAGCCTCTCATGACTGTGGTGATGCTGCAACAGTCGTAAGTGTGAAAAATGGTCATAAGTCACTTTTTTCAGTGCCATTGTAACTTTGAATGGTCACTCCACACAAGCAAAGTACCAACAAAGGAGGGGGAAAAAACTCCTGAGACAGGAAGTCTAGTCCTGCCAAGAATGCAATAAGGGTTAACTGAGAGGCAGTTTCTGTAAGCAACACCAGAATGTTTCCTTTCTGCCTTCCTTACAGGATTAGGCCAGTGATTTCTTCTAACAACCGGTTCTCCGAACTGCTTAGAATGTTAACAACCAGTTCTAGCGAATAGGTACAAACTGGTAGAATCCCACCCCTAGATAAAAGCAAGAACAAAATCTTATTCAATTCTCCTTTTTATTTTCGGAATCTCCTTGAATGAAATCTAAAGGTGTTCTATCTGTAGGGCATTCCAAATAATGAGACCTGAGTAGCCTAAGACTATAGACTGCCCTTATGAAGCCATGATTCAAATAGAGAATTTTGGTCTGTGTAGTATTAATTCCTCAATGCTGCAAGTCTGATATGCAGATTCCAAGACTTTGGCTTACTTTATTTTAGCAATGACTTTTTTTTAGAATTCACAGTGAAAATGGAAATCTCCATGATAGAAATGAAATGGCCTAGTCTCTGCATTGAACTAGTGCTTTGATAATAATAGATTATCTTGCTCCAGATTTTCAAGAAAACTATCTGAATATCCTGAATAGGTATCAGTACTGTTTAGCTCCTTCCATCTGCCTTAAACCGCTTAAGAAAAGAAGCTGAACTTAAATTAAGAACAGCATCTTGATTGCTCTTTGTGTATTTAGCTGGAAATCATTTTCACTGTGTTAATCAAATGTAATGCTTAATGTGTTTTCTTTTTAACTCCCTCAGTGATTTTTTTTCTGCCAAATATATTCACAGAGAGAGAGAGAGAGAGAGATTTTGCACTTAATTTGTCTGTCTGATGCACTGCCAGTATTTTTTGAACAAACTGAGGGCATCATTTTGAGTTAAACACATACAGTGGGGTACCATCACTGATTCATCTACTAGATTTTGTAGAGATAGCAATGACTAGGAATTTTTTAGTACCATGAAATTCATATTTTTAAAGGTGGGGGGATCCAGTTACTCTGAATAATATTTTACTTCCCAGACATAATGCTCCATCATTCTCAGAATACTAATGAAGTATTGATACGCATATTTTCAAATATTGCCCTGTATATTTTTAAAATAATTGCAGTAGAAACTTATGTTAGCAAACCAGGTCTGAATTCAAGTCTGGAAAGGTTTGAACTTAACCATTAAAAGATGTGTTTATTTCTGTAATTGCTGTCAAAATTTTCAACAAGATCACAATAAATCACTCACTAGGCTGATTTTGTGGGAAGCCAAGAATGAGGTGTAGAATAGACTGATAATCACAGTTTGCAAATTGTTTACAAAATGATCCTGTCTGTTCTGGGTATCTGTCTTCCTGCCTTGCTAGTTTCCTCCTTGACATTATATAGAATGAAACAAACTGTAAAATCCATAAAGTAATAATTTAGAAGTATACAAACTTCTGTACAATACTATAATAAAAAACCCTTTTTATGAGACAATGGAAAGGACTATAAAAAACTGCATTTGCCAACAGTAAAAGTTGACACCTGTGTTCTTTTCATTTCCAACCATTGTAGTAGGAAATAAATGTCAGGAAAACCTGTATCGCTGAGGATATATTGGATCCTCCCATCTTTTCATTTCGAGAAAAGGTCCCAGAATTTCATTTAGAATGACCCTCCAAATGACCTTGGATGAGGTTAATACTTGAAAATCCTGGAATTCCAACATTTTTGGGGCATCTAGCAGAGGAAGGCAATGATAGGTTAGGGGAAGGGACAATAATTTTGTATCATTTTCTTAAGGAGGATATCATTTAAAAACAGAACTCTATTTCCATTACATTCTTCGTATGTTACACAAGTACCGGTAATTCCATTTTTTTCTAAAGATAAAGTTAATCTATCATGCTTTCTTTCTGCCAGACCCATTCTAGATCTTGTCAATTGTTGAATTCCTATACAAATACAAATATAGTCTTTAATAAATCGTTTGAGGAACTTGCCTAACAAAGCTAACAATTGTGTAATTTCCTAGTCCTTTTTTCTGTTTTTCCAAGAGAGAAAAAATATTTGCACTTTTCCATTTTGTTTGGACTTTGCCAATTTTCCTGGAATTCTCAAATATTATAGTTAGCGGTTTGCAATCAACTCTTCTAGTTTACTCAATGCCCTAGGATAGCATTTATCTGGCCCTGGAGAGTTGAATTCACTTAAATTAATCTGAAAAAGTTTTTTTTTACTGTTTGGGACATTTTTTTTGCAAGCCTTATCTTATTCTGAGCTCTAGTTTTCCTCACAAACACTCCTAAAAATTCTGGAAATTGATTCTTGTTCATCTTTGATTATATACCTCTCTTTCCATTTCCTATATGGTCCCCTTTCAGGATTTTAAAGTGGTCTCTATGTATTCATACTTCAGATGTTTCCCATTCTTCCCCCTCCTAGGAATTGTTTGTGAGTAAGTCTTTGGTATCTCCTATTTGCAAAATTTTCCAACTTTTCTATTTCAGAGTATTGAGCTGTTGGATCTGAATTATCTTCTACTTCAGCTCACAAAACCCACTCTTTTGAAGTTCAGTACATTTCTCATTTTCTCTCTTTCCCCCTTTTTCATTAACATCAACAATTCAATGATAATGTAGCAAATTTCCCCCAAGATTCTGCTCATCTTCACTTCTTCAATCAATTCCTCTTGATCAATGAGGACTGGGTCCAGAATAGGAGATCCCCTTATTCCTTCTTCCACTTTCTAACAAATATAATTGTCTACCAGAGAGGACAACAATTTGTTGTACTTCCATTTGAATGCTCAAATATTATTTGAAGCATAGGACTAGCAAAAGTTAGACCTTTATGCATAGTAGAATACTGTCAATACATATCTACGCACACTTAAAATATTCAGATAATTCAACTGTGCTTACTGCCAGATAGAGAATAGCAGATTTAACTTTGAAAACAATATTTGTTTTAAATGGTGGGGAAACATTAAAAAAACTGACTTTCTTGCTTGCCAGAAGGGTGCTTGTTGAGCAAAATATAATGTTGCAAAGAACAGATATTAGACGAATGATGTTTTAAATGAAAATTGGAAGGAAATATTCTTTATCACTTTATATGTAACATTTTGGATACCTTTTTAAAAAAATCATTATAATAATTGCTTTTAATTATTCTATCTCTCTAGATACAAAAGTAGATATAATGTTGTTCAATCATTCAGTTATTTCCAGCTCTTCATACATTGAGGCTCCTCTTTGTCCCTCTGTTGTCTCTGGGTTACTTTTAATTTCTTCTTATTGTTGACTTTTTCTTATATCATGAGCAGCTAAGAATCTATCTATGATTGCAGTGGGATATAATTGTAATAAATACATCAATAACCCAATGGACATCATTTTTTATGTGTCAGTATTTGCTTCACTGACTTTTTGTAATGTCATACTTATGTCATCAACAATAGAATTTAGCCACCTTGGCTTCTGCAGGTCACTTTTTCAACTACCTATGATTTTTCTAAGCTGGATAGTATTTCCAATGATCCCTGCTGCTGCATTTTGTAACAATATTACCTAAGCTTTAATTTCTTTATTAATGCTTACAATTAACAATTCTGCTTTTTAAGACATCAAGTATCCAGTTTTAGCCTTATTCACTCTTCCTCTTTGTATAGAGAGAACAGCAAATCTATTCCCACTTTTGCCATCTATTTTAATACTTCGTGTTTCCCCCTTCTTTTTCTGACCTTGCTGTCAAGGAGAGGCAATGTTTCAGCATCCAACTCAGGTAGGTCATGCAACAGTATTAGAGAATCAATTCTACTCAGCTTTCACTGCTGCTTGTCCTTCAGGGGTGTCTGTAGGGAGGGGTGTGTGTTAAAAGATGGTTGCCACCACTATCATCTCATCTTCTTTTAATGATCCCATAATCCCTTGCGGGGTGTCTGGGCAACTAAATGGAGCTTGCAGAGTGTTTGATGGCCGGATGCCCTTCCCATCACCAAAGTAGTTCAGCAGGTTTGATCTACCTAGGATCAAACTCACAGCCTCCTGATTGTGAGGTGAGAACTCCACCTCTAGGCCATTGTACCACTCCATGGTAGCCACCACTATGTAACCTAATATTTCCCCTTTCTTTTTAAAAAAGCACACATATATGTAAAAAGGGAAAAGATTCTGTCTGATATCCTAATATTTTTACACCTCTGTTATACCCTCACCCCTCCAAAAGCACATCAAATGTATTTTCTAAAAAAAATCATGAATAATATCAAACGTAGCTTTGCCTTCAACCATACAAGATGACAAAGAATAACAGACTGCCCTGTATGGAGAAAGAAAAGTTGGGTATTGTATTGTAATCATCAACCAGGAATTGATTTTGAAACCCTTTATTTGTTTGTAAAGATTGAAAGTATTCCAATGGTGACGCTCTGAAATAGCTTCTTGAAAATTTCATTCTCCTCCAGATATTGAGTAATTTTCTTTTTGAGCATTTGGAAAGTATTAGACAACCCATGACATATTGGGTCATCCTTTCAGAAATATTTCCTGATCAGATTTCTCAATGGTTTCAACAATGACTGAACTTCTAAGGGATTGACTTCACTGGATGCATTGTTGGGATACTTTCAGAAATTTATCTGCCTTGAAAAAAAAGCTTATGTTGAATTAAATAGCATAGTCAAACATCAGTACAGGAAATGTTTTGTGACATTTTTTTATTACATTATAAACTGTTTTATAAAATTTGCCAAATTTTAATTCCATGGGCATCATGAGTGTCAGATTTTGGACATTTTCTGTACCTTAGCTCATTTGAGATACCTTGGTTCAAAAATTGCTGCCTTTTGACATCCCTTTTTGCCCAGTTACAGGTTAAGAAACAAGAATTTTAGTCGTATATTGATTCCTCTTTCTCTATTGAACTGATTGCAGCAATGGGTTTCATTTTTTGCTTATTGATAATTGACAACATTGCTTCTCATTTCTTTGACAATGCTAAGAAGTTGAATAGGGTTAGGGAAATGACACAGTAATCAAATGAAAACTGCAAGAGGAAGAAGCATCATATCATACTTTTAGAGTGAGCTGTTTGAACTGATTCTCTGAACTTTCAGTATATTCAGAAGTAAAACAAAATAAAGCCAGTTCAGCTTTTGAGAGGAAGGTACACAATACTTTCTAATAAGAATGAAAGCAGTTTCAAAAAGGGAGAATTTCCAACTAATGTCTGCCAGATACATATATTGGAACAATTATTCTCAGAGATTCTGTTGCTCAGCTTTGAGGTCTGGGAATTGCAGCCAAATATATCTGCAGGATAGCAGGCTGCCAATAGCTGAAATATACACTGTTTTGTCTGGTACCATCTCATCCAGGAGTGTTGGCAGAACATCATCAAAAATGTCATGTTGCAGTCAAAGCTCTCCCTCTTTTAACAATGGGAGAAGATTTGATCAAACCACAGTGGCCATTACCTTGCTTGTTTATCTTCCTGTCTTTTAAAAAATGTCCCAAATTTCATAGATGAAAGAATATCTAAGTAACAATGACATTGATTGCTCAAAAAAGGGGATCAGAAAATGGGGAGACAGAGTTTCTAAACTGAAATTGGCAATTTTCAAAAGAGGATTCAAATAATGCTTCAAGCAGTTAATCTTACATGAAATGACAGCAATGTCTGCCACAGGTTTTCTTGGATTCTCATTGAAAATTACAGTCGTCTTTTTAAATCGCTGTAAAATGACAGATCTATATTTTAAGGCTTAGTAGAGGACAATCCCCTATTAGAACCATCTCCCTTTGCATAATGGTTTGTTCCAAGTGTAGTCCAAAGCAGATAGCAAATATAAGATGTGTGGAGTTCAGCTTTCAAAATTCCCCAGCCATCATTGGATTGAGAAACACTGGTCTAAAATTCAAGACTTGTTCAAAGAAAGGAGAGATACCCATCTACAGACTTATGACCACAACTGAATCAAAATTTCTGTTGTTAAGCGAGATAAATGTTAAATGAATTGTGCCTCATTTTACAACCTTTCTTGCCACAGTTGTTAAGTAATTCACTGCAGTTGTTCAGTTAGTAACACATTTTGTTAAGTGAATTTGCCTTCCACATGGACTTTGCTTGTCAGAAGTTTGCAAAAAGCGGTGACCTCAGGACACTGCACTGCCAAGCATCTGAATTTTGATCATGTGACCATGGGGATGCTGAAATGGCCATGTGAAAAGCAGTCATAAGTCACTTTTTTCAGTGGCTTCAAACTGTAACTTCAAACTGTCGCTAATCAAATGGTTGTAAGTCCAGGACTGTACATTTGCTGGCCAGCAGATTGAGAAACTACTCAAGCCATTCGGTCCAATTCTTCTTCACTAAAAGGAAGGATAGATCTTTCCTTGAAATAAAAAGAGTACCACCTATTTTTGATCATTTGTCCTTTAGCATAGATAGGATATTCTGGGCAAGAAATGTCTCACTCCTGTTAAGCATATTCCATACTAATTCCCCCCTGCACCCCCCCCCCACCCCTGAGACCGAGATGTCTATTTAAATGTGGAAATGAAAAATTGGAAGGAGGTCTGAGTCCAAAACATGGATTTCAGAATAAAGGATGGATTTTGGCAGTACTAGAAACAACATGCAAATCTTCATGCATTATATGAAAGGCTTGGAGTCACTAGCACAGGTACTTTATATTCATTTCTGATATAGCCTTATGCTATCATCAGTCATTGTTAGGAACTGCTTCATGTTTTCATTGTACCAGTTACTGAGCTGCAGAACAATCTTCTGCCCTCTTTCATGTGTCTTTTGGATGATATATTGTTAATTAAACTCTGTCCTTTAATGAGAGAGAGATTGTTTTCTTCCATCTCGTCATTCATGTCTTCAGACTTTCCCCTCACAGTGAGCCTCAAAGCAGCATCCAGAAGCAGGAATAAGAAATCAGTTTCTAAAATGGAAGGAAATATTCCCTAAAGTCTGTTTGCACAGTATTCCAAGCAAGCTTTGTCTGGCTTTAGGAAAAATGAGAAAATATTTGTCTTCACTAACCTTCATGAACATTAATATAGTCATTCTGGTATATCCTTGAAATATAAGCAAATCTCTCATTGTTGGAATAAGAAGCCATTGTTTTGCTTTATAATGCAGAATAAAGAGTGTAAGGATTGAAGGAAAGAGATTGAACAACTGGCTTGAGAAATGGAGGGAGACTGAGTCTCCACATATGAAGATTGGGCTCTGAAGGATGGATTGAGCTGAAAATTGCCTAAGCAACTACTATATGTCAACTTCCTACCCCCATACTAAGAATTTAAAAAGCTTAATTATATTCTCATCTTAAAAATGGAAGATTCCACAGAGAACAATAAACAATGTGAAATATTTAATGCAAATATTTCATATATTTTTAACTGTTGGGCTAAAAATATAAATCAAAGATAGTGATGGTTCACACAGTTAATAAATATTTTAGTCCTCTGACTCAGTCCTTGGTTTTAAAGAAGAAATCTTACTTGTGTACCTCAAAGATTACTGTATTGCACACAGGAAGTTAGTTCATTGGATTTCTTTTTTTTTGTTAGTTGTATGAAGCTGTAATTTTCCTTATATATTTCAAAGAAAAGTACACAATAGACCTTTATAAAATGATGCTTTTACTAGTAGAAGAAAAGATAGTTAATTAACAGGGCTAAAATTACTGGAAACCTTCTCTGTGTTTTTACCCAAACAGAACTTTGATTTGATTTGATTTCTATAGCCATTCATCTCAACAAATGACTCTAGGCGGCATACATCATCAAACATAGAAACAATAAAAAATAAATTAAAAGAACATGATTTACTTTCCACAAGTTTACCAAAGCCATTAGTAATGCACGGGTGAGTTATGAAAGTGGAAAATTAAGATCCAATCAAGATATTAAGAAAAAGTGGGAGGCCTCCCTCTACTGGATAAAAATGCCACTGATTTCACTCTTATGCATAAGTTCTACTAAATAAAAATAGGATTTTTTTTTCATGAATAAAATTAGTCTCTACCAATTTTTCTTAGTATATTTTTATATAATACAATTATAACAGCATCACATTCTTTCTATATAGAAATTTCAATAATAATAATAATAATAATAATAATAATAATAATAATAATAAAAAAAGTGTGGATCATCGACATTGCCATACTGGTGACAGCATAATCGACAAGAAACAGCTTGAAAAAGTCACCAGATATCAGGACTTGAGAATCGAACTACCAAGACTCTGAAATAAACCAGTGTAGGTGGTTCCAGTGGTACTCAGCACACTGGGTGCTGTGCCTAAAGACCTAGGCAAGCACTTAAAAATAATTGGTGCTGACAAGATCACCAATGGTCAGCTGCAGAAGGCCACCTTACTGGGATCTGCTCGCAAAATCTGCCAATACATCAAGCAGTCCTAAACACTTGGGAAGTGTTTGACCAGTGATTTGTGATACGAAACCCAGCAGAGTTATCTTGTTTGCTGTGTATACTGTCATTTTTGTGTAGAATAATAATAATAATAATAATAATAATAATAATAATAATAATAATAATAATAATAATAATGATGATGATGATGTCTACATCAGGCATGTGTGATATAGTCCACAAAAAAGAATGTTGTAATGTTTTAATTCTTCTACTAAGCTGTGTCTTTTGATTTCTCTGTCTTGTTTGTGCTGCTAGAAACATATCAACAACCACTGCAAGAGGCAAATATTTTTTGTAAGATATGCATTTACCTAGATAAAAAGGGGGCATGATTATTTTGGTCTTTCATATCTTGTTTTTATATATCTTTTTCCCCTTCTGATTGTTTTTGGAGTTGAATTATTATGGTAACTTTAACTATATAAAAGTTTACTGATCTGATGTATGTATGTTGTATATATAATTACACACACACACACACACACACACACACACACAATACACATTGACATATTTTTTACTCTTGTCTCCTTTCTACATTACTCATAGCAGTAATGCATTACTCATTGGTTTGATTAAGAGATACTGTAGTTGGACAGATTAAACCTTATCAAGCAATTAACTCTAATCTATTTCCACAAATTAGATATCAACATTTGCCAATCTCAAATTTATGTGACACGGCTTCTCTGAAATCCAGAAACCTAATTCTAGAGGCTCCACATCCCAGAGAAGTCTATGGGAATGGTGATTTACATTGATATCATTTCTACCTGTAGATGTTGCATTTAATGCCCAACCTAATTGCATACCTTTTAAGACAGGACCATCAGCATAGCTTCACTAACCCCTAACTGAAAAAAAACATGTAGAGAGAGAGAGCCACTATCAATTATAGTTTTCTTTACAGATCCTTTGGACTCATTGTAGAAAAATGACATATAAAACATTGAATTTGGTGTTTTATTTTAAACTTTCTAAATCCTAAATGTTTTCCATTTGGCTGATCAGGAAACATAACAATAAAGCTATTTCTTTTGAGAAAGATTTGAGGACCTCCTACAAGGAATATATCTACTGTACAATGCATTCATAATCAGAAAGACGTTTGAAGAATACAACCGGTAACTGCCTTCTATATTTCTTTGATTATGCTTCTGTGCAGGTATATATGAATCTTTACAATCATTCTGAATTAGAGGAATTAATAAAACTTCATGTAAAAGTAAGAGCTATTTTATAAGAAGTGGCAGTGTAACACTCTCCATACCTGGATATAATAGTTAGCAATTACAGAGTAACACCACTTCTTTTTGATAACAGCCTTCTTTTTCCTTTCTTGTTTTGTGGGGAAAGCAGTTTTCCTCTTTAATCTTGGACAGGGAGAAAATCAATTTACTCTCTAAACAGAGCTAGGTGTTTATAAGGCAGTCTGTTGGGGAAAATCTTTATTGGAAAGGTGGGAGGTATACATAATGTACGTGACTGGGTTATCATTTCCTTCAATTGCTCTGGGTTTGTATAGGGGGAAAAGCACAATCCTAGTAGGAAAGCATTTTGTATAAGGTGCAAATGGGAAAGAAAGGGAGAAACAGTAGGGGAGAAGTCAGAAAGCTGGGGTGGCACACAAAGGAAGGACTGGGTGACACAGAAACGAGAAAGTCAGTAATGTGCATTGTTGTAAACCCACATCTAATTTCCCATTCTGGGATGCCGGCTTGGCATGACAGCAAATGATGATCACTGATTTGCCCTTTGCTGCTGCTGATCAGGAGTGCCAGGAGGGCTTGTAAAGCAGGTCATAGTCTCTTATAGTCATAGTATCCCTTCATCATTAGAACACAACTCTTATAGTATCTCTTCATCATTAGAAGAATTCAGGAAAACCAAGATTCATGCTTGCTAACATGCGTTCTACATTTATTAGAAAAATATTAGAAGCAGTTTGGCATGGTAGTTACAGAGATAGGCAGATCACAGAAGAAAGTAATATCTGGAGTCTTACCACTCTGCAGTTTTTCTTAAGAAAAGCATATACGTAGATATTCCTGTTCATAATTTCTCAGTGACTTGATGAATAGTAAAAATCTGGTTGGTATGCTTCCTCCTGCACTGCACTTCATAAATCTTTCTCGTTATCACCTCTTGCATTGTTTCAGACAAAATTCTGCCTAATAAGTTCTCAAGAACACTAAACAAATTCCCTCTGTAATTGTTACAGTCATTCTTGTTACCTTTTCCTAAGATAAGGCAACAATAAGAGCATTTTTTAATCATTAGGCAAGGATCCATTCCTCACACAAATTACATATCTACCCTACAACCAAACCACGTTAGCAGTTGAACATGTATTCAATTACACCATCTATATCTATGGCCTCATCATCTACCGTATTCTCAGAACAATTCTATCCATTTTTTCTTGGTCACTAATATTTATAGCATCAGGGGTGCAAGTTGTTCTGCAGCATGTATTCTATCTCCTAGATTCTGGAATCCAGGCAACAATACACTGGCTAGCAAGTTGTCTCTACATAACAAATCCTAACTTGAATAGCATTTAATAACTGGAACTTTTGGGGATAAAACTGAACATTGGTTGTGTTTGTGGCATAGTATCAAAAATGTCCCCACACCGCCTAGTCCCATTAGTAGGAAAAGCTGTGTATGGTATGGATATGATTAAGGCTGGTAACTATGTCTATTCCTTCTCTATATTACTGTATACCTCCATATCATTGCTGAAAATTTCCAGAATATTTTCTTTTACAAAAGAGTTTGTTAGACTGCTTATAATTTCATTGGAAAATTGTTTATGTGGTGGGTTTTGAGCTCACATTTTACTGCAAGGCTGTAAAGCACATTGGAGCATTTTATACTTAGTTGTTTTTCTTGCTACATCACTTCAGCATCCTGTAGCCTCTCTACTTATTCATCTTCATGCTCTACAAAATCCCCAGTGGGGGAATTCTTTCCAACATTTGGATTTAATTGGAAGATGTGGGAATCCAGGAGGGTTTCACAATATTGGCAGGATGGCTCTCTGAAAGATGAAAGGCAAGACCAATCGCAATTCCCTACACCTTGTTAGCCTGCCTGATAAGATCATGCAAACAACCTATGTGCAATCTTATGGAAATTTCACTTTTTTATTTCATTTTTGGAATGTTTTTTTCAATAAAATTAATGTAAATAATTTTTACTACAGGAAAATATCAGGAAACTTTCATCCATTGCATTTTCCATTTTGCATGTGATGCACAGTTTGCCATTAAATTGTTACAGGTGGTGATGAAGATTCAAATAGTAACAGCTCTTGGAAGTTTTAAGAGCTGGACCCCTTCTCTGTTTATTGAACAAAAGTAGATTATCTGAAGACCTCAGCCTGGAGTACCCTTAACATTCATCACTAATTGTAATTTTCCTACTCCAATCAACTCAAGGAGCCTGGTTCACAAGGAAGTGTATATAAAATTATCTCAGAAATTATTTATAATCACATGAATCAGACATATATCACACCACATACAATGGACCCTTATTAAATAGGGTTAGAATCACAACCTTCAATGTACAATGATTAATAGAACATCAGAGTTCTGGATCACGGGAATTGTTGGTTCCTTTGGAACCTGGACAGGCAACATTTTAGAACTAGCAATAGATTTGTTTTACTATAATGTTTTCATAGCAGGAGGATACAGAGAACTGAATATAATTATAGTCATAACTGTAAGTGTAATGCATTCTATTTTTTGCTTATCTCCAGTAAGATGGGAGTCATATCTCAGATATTTGTTTATCACTTTGGCAATGTCATCAGAGCAGGGGACAGGCTCCCAGGGTTGCAAAAAAGAGAGTTGATACCTCCCATGGCTGAACATTCATTCTCCTTTGTTTGATTCTTACTCTCCTTCTGTGATGACCAAACGTTCTACCATCATCCCAGTGCCAAAGAAGCCCTCCATCAAGGAACTGAATGACTACAGACCAGTTGTTCTAACATCTGTAGTTATGAAAATCTTTGAAAGGCTTGTGCTGTCCCACCTGAAAACCATCATGGATCTGCTGTTAGATCCCATGCAGTTTGCATACCGAGCAAATAGATCGACAGATGATGCTGTTAACATGGCTCTACATTACATCCTACAACACCTTGAATCTCCAAATACCTACGCAAGGGTCCTCTTTGTAGACTTGAGTTCAGCATTCAATACCATCATTCCAGACACTCTTCTAAGTAAATTAAACCAACTAACAGTACCTGAACATATTTGTAAGTGGATCATAAGCTTCCTAACAGACAGGAAGCAGCAGGTGAAGCTAGGTGGAATCACATCCGATACCTGTACAATCAGTACAGGGCCCCCCCAAGGCTGTGTGCTATCTCCACTTCTCTTCTCCCTATATACCAATGACTGCATCTCAAACGATCCATCTGTTAAAATACTGAAGTTTGCTGATGACACAACAGTGATTAGTCTCATTCGAGACAATGATGAATCTGCATACAGACAGGAGGTTATACAACTTGTCTCGTGTTGTAACCGGAACAATCTGGAACTGAACACACTCAAAACAGTAGAAATGGTGGTAGACTTTAGAAGAAACCCTCCTATACTACCACCTCTTACAATACTAGACAACACAGTATCAACAGTAGAGACCTTCAAATTTCTAGGTTCTACTATATCACATGACCTAAAATGGATACCTAACATCAAAAACATCATCAAAAAAGCACAACAAAGAATGTTCTTTCTGCACCAACTCAGAAAGCTCAAACTGCCCAAAGAGCTGCTGATACAGTTCTACAGAGGATTATTGAGTCTATCATCTGCACCTCTATAACTGTCTGGTTTGGTTCTGCAACCCAACACGACAGACACAGACTTCAGAGGATAATTAGGACTGCAGAAAAAACAATTACTACCCACCTGCCTTCAATAGAGGACCTATATACTGCATGAGTCAAAAAGAGGGTTGTGAAAATATTTACAGACCCCCTCACATCCCGGACATAATCTGTTTCAACTCCTTCCCTCAAAACGACGCTATAGAGCACTGCACACCAGAACAACTAGACACAAGAACTGTTTTTTCCTGAATGCCATCACTCTGCTAAACAAATAATCCCCTCAACACTGTTCAACTATTTACAAAGTGTACACTACTATTACTGTTAATCTTCTCACCACTCCTTATCACCCATCCCCTCCCACTTGACTGTTTCCTAGTATGATTTGATTGTTGATTGCACCCTATGACTATCATTAAGTGTTGTATGTTGTGATTCTTGATTCTTAACGAATGTACCTTTTCTTTACGTATACTGAGAGTATTTACACCAAGACAAATTCCTTGTGTGTCCAATCACACTTGGCCAATAAAGTATTCTATTCTATTCTCTCTTCCTGGTCTCCACATTTGCTGGGTGAGTGATAAATAATTCTTTTCATGAATGTATATATATACTGCATATATATTTCCACTACTGGTTCTCCAGAACTGGTCAGAACCTGCTGAATACCACCTCTGCCCAGGCTCCTCCGATTCACTTCCATCTCCTTCCCTCCTTTGAGATTTCTTCCACCTGCATATAATTTGGAAGAAAATTGCAAGTTGTCCTTCTACACTCTTGATTTTCATCTTGGCTTGTCTCCCAGCATTTTGGTGCAGTTAAGTTCTAAGGGCTTTCTTTTTCCTGAATTGCTTATTTTTAACTGATGCTGCCAAGAATTATATGGATATAGTTGGGTGGCCTTGTAAACACTTGAAATAAATAAAATAAAATAATACTTTGTTCTTCTAGGTGCCATATTAACCATTATACACCATTTGTTGTAAGCTGTTCAGAATTATTTGACAGTGAGATAGATAGCATATAAATTTAATAAATAAAAATAAATAAATATTCAATAATAACATGGCTAAGAAGTTAATGCTTTCAAACTAGTAACAAGGAAGAAATACTCAGTTGTCCAAAGCCTCAGAACAGAGACTTAGCATCTCAAGGTCCAAAACAGGGGCCATCAAAACAAGAAACAGAGTGTAAACCCTTGCTCACTGATTGTTTTCAAACAGCCCAGAAAAAGAGACCTCCTGACAGTTTATTAGGGGTTTTAAACCTATTCTCAGATATCAGCAACAGCTAAGCAAAGCAAAGCAAAGCAATATCCCTTTACTTACTAACTCTCAATACTACTTCATTACCTCATTATCTCAAAAAATCAATTTCTTTAAAATAATTAATTTTTATCAAATGATTAATTGGTTTATTATTTTTATTCATTAGTATGACTGAGTGTTTAGTGCATATAGTGTAATTACTGAATATCTGATTAGTAAAATCAGTGATTTAGTGAATTTAATTGACCAGTGTGTTTAGTAATTACTGTAATAAATTAGGCTGTTTGTTTCTTAGAAAAATTATTTGATTAGAGTGATTTGAATAACCAATTGATTGATTGATTGATTTTTAGTAATAAGTACCTTACTTTTGATTTGTTCTGTAACATATCAATTAACATTTATTAATTACCAACATTCATTAAGTAACTGTCTACCTATCACATTAACTAGCTATTGTAATTGATTACTGTACTATTGCCATTGACCATGCCAGCCAAAAACTCCAAACCAAAACAAAAGAAAAATATCTCTACCAATGACCTCTCAGACTCCTGCATATGTTTCAGATGTCTTGAAACCATCAATGAAAGTGAAATTTACATCAAATGCCGCCTTTGCGATAATCTAGCCCACCCTGCCTGCTTAAACGCAAACAAAAGCCTAGCTGATATGGTTAAAAATTCAGATACATTCTTTTATCCATCATGTTCTCCTAAGCTAAACAAACTGAGTACCCTACCTGACAGAGTTGAAAGCATAGAATCACTCATTCACTCAATAGAAGAACACTTAGCAACACATTTTGAAACAACTATACAAGCAAGCCTAATCTCTCTTGAAAAAAAAATACAGCACAGATAATTGAGTACCTATCAGCTCAAAATCAAATCCCACAACAACCACAACCACTACCTCAACTACAATCACAACTACAACCAAAAATAACCACCAAACCATAGCCACAAACAATTACTATCCCTTTAAATAATTCCACAAATAATATCTCCTTACTCATCAGAGACACTATGGAACGTGAACAGAAACATCCAAATGCCATCTTATTTGGTCTCGAAGACACCAACAAATCAGACGACATCATCAAAGTTTGTGGCAACCTAAGCAACTCAAATACAACAAACATCTCTCCTGAAGATATCATTGAAATAACCAGAGATGGCCCTGAGTCCAAATACAATGATGGCTCTGTGGCCCCAAGATTTTGTAGAGTTGTATGCAAATATGAGTCCAGCAAACATATATTCATTCATACAATAAATGCCATTGCAAAAACCAATCCCAACCACAAAAATTTCACTCAAGACCAGACTTATCTATACTGCAAAGAATTCCCTCCTGCGGACTCTGCGCAGAACTCAAAAACCATCTAGACAATGGAGAAAAGGACCTATACATTGACTACAGAGGTGATTACATCAAAAGAAAGTCACACAACCCACAAATTCGCATCCAACCCCAACCCATCCAATCCAACATCACTCAAAACTAGGCATGCACGCCCCTAACTACCTCTATTCCAATCACAACTGGCCTTAAATGCAAACTACTCAATGCAAGAAGCCTTGTAAATAAAATACCTGAATTTCTCCTCTTACTAAATATGGCTAAATTTGACATCATATTTCTCTGTGAAACACGGCTCAATGCATCTCTCCCTGACCCCATTACCACAGTAAGAGACTATCATGTTTACCGATCAGATTGTGAAATCTGTAGAGGAGGTGGTGCTGCTTTCTTCTATAAAAAGTCCCTAAAAAACATCCAAGTTACTCAGGAACTTGCTATTCCTGAGATCATCATCTGTGAACTATCCTTAAATATCACATTTCGGTTTTTACTATGTTACAGAGTCCCTGATTATGACATCGAACATGCAAACAAGCTAAATTCACTACTAACATGGGCAGCATCCTGCCAACATGCTTTTATCTTTCTTGGTGACTTCAATCTACCTCATATTAACTGGAACCTTAACGAATGTACAACTGAACCCATACACACAACCTTCTACAATGCTGTTACAAATCTGAGTCTGGAACAATTAGTAACCAACAATACTAGACTAAACAACTACCTTGATCTCATCTTCTGTAAGAGTTTGAATTCAATTTACGGAATACAAATTAAAGAACCCTTTCCCAACAGTGACCACAGCATGATTGACTTTTGTCTCAACATACATCCACACAAAAATCAACACAACAATGTGATCCCCAAGTATAACTTCAAAAAAGGCAACTATGATCTTATAGACAACAACCTCTCATCCCTTGATTGGCAATTTCTATTCTCTGGATGCAATACTGTAGAAGTCCATTACAACATATTTTTACTTGAAGTCAAAAGAGTCATCAAACTATATGTACCATTAACAACTCCCAAAACCAGAAAAAACAAATTACCCATGACAATAAGAAAGCTTCAATCCAAAAAGAGATCACTTTGGCAGAAAAACAAATCTGGTCACGTTGCCAACTTCAAAAGCTGATTCAAAAATTTATGCCACCAGATAAAGACTGAATTGCACCAATTACCACATTAAACAAGAAGAAAACCTTCTATGCACCAATTCCACCCACGCTTTCTACACTTTTGTAAACAAGAAACTAAAAGACTCAAGGTCCACCCCACCATGAAAGGACCTAATGGTAAAGACTGCAGCAATGACACTATTAAAGCCAACCTCTTTAACACATTCTTTGACTTAGTATTTGTAAACAGCAATGGATCATGCCCAGTATTTCCTAGTTGAACCACAGACAACTACAATGATCTAATACATTTCGATTTTAAAGAAGACAATGTTGAAAAACCACTACACAATCTAAAACCATCTCTATCTATTGGATTGGATGGAATATGTGCCTACTTCTTAAAAAAGCTATCCACTACCATAGCTGAACCTCTAAGCATAAACTTTGAAAAATCTTTCAGGACCAGCTCCTTGCCTAACCTATGGTCACAAGCCACAGTCATCCCCATCTTCAAAAAGGGAGACCCCAGCCTAGTTGAAAATTACAGACCAATCTCTTTATGCTGCGTCACCTGTAAAGTCATGGAATCAATTATTAACCAATTCATCATCCTCCACTTAGAAACAAACAACTTACTCTCTAATAAACAATTTGGTTTCAGGAAAAAACTATCATGTAATCTGCAACTCTTACACTGCAAAAACATATGGACTACACAACTCAATCAGGGCAAAGCAATAGACACAATCTACATAGACTTCTGTAAAGCCTTTGATTCAGTGGTACATGATACACTACTCCTAAAACTAAAATCTTACGGTATCTCTGGACACCTGCATAACTGGATAGAAGCATTCCTGTCAAACAGACAACAAATGGTCAAAATTGGGAGCGTCTATCAACTTCTGTACCTGTCAACAGTGGTGAAAGTTGAGAAAGTCCAGAAATATTTCACAAGAAGAGTTCTCCACTCTTCTACTCATTGCAGAATACCTTATGCCACCAGACTCGAAATTCTAGACCTAGAAAACCTTGAATTATTCTGTCTTTGGTCCAATCTAAGTATGGTATATAAAATCATACATTGCAATGTCCTACCTGTCAATGAATACTTCAGCTTCAACCATAACAACACAAGAACAAACAATATATACAAATTCAAGGTTAACCGCACCAAACTTGATTGCAGGAAATACGACTTCAGCAACAGAGTGGTCAATGTCTGGAATATACCACCTGACTCTGTGGTTTCTTCCCCAAACCCCAAAAACTTTAACCTTAGACTGTCTACTATTGACCTCACCTTTCCTAAGATGTCTGTAGGGGGCGTGCATAAGTGCACCAATGTGCCTACCGTCCCTGTCCTATTGTTTCTTTTATTTTTATTTTTTATTTTTCTTATATATAGCCATGTATTCATAACTATGTTTTTACTTATGCCTATTATTTTGTAAGCAATTGACAAAAATAAATAAATAAACAAACAAACAAACAAATAAATAAATAAAATGTATCAGGACTTTTTTCCCTTTTGCTAAACCAGGCATGGGCATGGTCAGTGTATGATGCATCCGGCCAGAGGCCAGGAGTTTGACAGCCCGGGTCCAGAACAACAACAGCCAATGAATAAATAGGAAAAAGGTAGCATTTAGCAGCTGAAACTGAAATTCAATTCTATACTTAGTAACTCATGCCTACAACTAACTTGGCACAGCTTAGGGACTACCCTCTAGAGTATTTTCAAATAATTTTACTTTGGCTCCACTCTTCCAAATGCCAAGATTTTCCTATTAATAGGCCTTTGGAACTCTACTTTTTCTTTCCCAATTTGTAGATATAACCCAAGAAACAGAAAAATAAAAGATCTGTTCTTGTTCACATTCGAAAACTTGTAATGCAAAGTACATCATCCAAGATGCTTTGAACAATTTCTCACCCCACTCCATCCAATACGACAAATGGTTAGGATTGATGGGAATACTAATCGAGCACATCTAAAAGAGTCCAGTCTGGAGAAGCTGCTGTCATGCAGATACCCATCTCAATTTAAAACCACTCTTTCCAATTTGCCATTCTGCTATCCCCAGGAATTTCAAACTGATACTAGCTCTCTGATGTCAAAAACTTCTCTTAAATACACAAGCTTGATGAATATGTTAAGCCCATTTCTCTGTAATGGTTCATTCTTTTTAGTATGAGAGATATTAAATATCATATAGTATGTTACAGCAATACTCCTTGAATATGTTATGGAAAATACTAGTCCATGTGTTCTATCGGTTAATGGCAGAGTAAAGCTGGGAAAATCCATTTACAAATCTCTTTTCACTGGGTGACTCTGAATCTGTTATTCTTACTTTCAACCTGGCCTACCATGCAGATAGATTGGGAGGATTAAACTGGAGAAAAGAAAAGAATTATCCTTGCCTGCTTGAGTTTCTTGTATGATATAAAATTATTTGAAAAGACTAGAGGGATGATATAAATTAGATTACATCTACAAGAGATTCTAGAATGAAATGAAAGGTATAACTTAAATTATATAGTTAAATAGCTGCATAATGCTCATTCTGCCTGACAATTTTTACCTTCACTACAAATATCTAGGACCCCTAAATACTCCGTATTTTTTTCTTGTTTTTTCTTTCCCATCATGCCACCTCTTTCCTATTATTCCTCTGTCCTACTTATTTCTATAGCAGCACCCACAAATAATTTTTTATATTCTGACTATATCTTAATTAAATACTCCATAATTTTCTACCTTTCACCAAAGGCAAGCTCAATAGCTGAGCCAATGAACAGTTCCAAATTTCATCGTTGGTGACCCTCAATTAAAAAATCCAGATGATGGGAAAGACCTTTTTGGCTCAGACACTCCAGAAAGATTGGGAGACCAAAGGAGATAAGCAAAGAGCTTTTTCTGATAGAAGGGAGACTCTTGGTGTCAAACAAATACCTATTTGTTTAATGTTATACTCAGAACAAGTTCAGAAAACACTAGACACCAGTTGGGTCCTGAAATGGAAAGTGGCTTATAGATTACATGGGGTTTGCGCTACATTTCTATAGTGGAAGATATGTATTGATATGGATCAATACATTTGTATGGTAACATTTTCTTTAATATTGCTGTTGGTCAATATTCACAGCTAGGGCACAGCACAACACATTTCATAGCAGCTTTCCTTCTTCTCCTTTTCACTAGGCAGCAACATACTTCATCAAGGTGAAGCTACATTTAAGGAAATACAGGTAGTCCTCGACTTATAACAGTTCATTTAGTGACCATTTGAAGTTACAATGTCATAAATGAAATAAGTGACTTATGACCATTTTTCATACTTAACAACTTGTTGCAGCATCCCTGTGGTCATGTAATCAAAATTCAGGCACGTGGCAACTGACTCATATTTATGATGGTTGCAGAGCCCCTGGGTCATGTGATCACCTTTTGCAACCTTCTGACAAGCAAAGTCAATGGGGAAGGCAGATTCAGAACAACTGCGTGACTAACTTAAAAAGTGCAGTGCTTCATTTAACAATTATGGCAAGGTCACAAAATAGCACTAGCACTAGCAACAGCACTTAAACTTATATACCACTTTAGAGCACTTTACAGCCCCCTCTAAGCAGTTTACAGAATCAGCATATTGCCCCCACAGTTTGGGTCCTCATTTTACCCACCTTGGAAGGATGGAAGGCAGAGTCAACATTGAGCCTGGTGAGATTTGAACTGCTAAACTGCAGGCAGCTGGCAGTCAGCAGAAGTAGCCTGCAGTACTGCATTCTAACCACTGCACCACCGAGGGTCTCATGGGGCAAAACTCAAATGTCTCACTTAGCAACAGAAATTGTGGGCTCATTTGCGGTTGTAAGTCAAAGACTACCTGTATTAAACAGCACCAAATGATCAATTATTGGTACCTGGGGTGAATCACCTGAGCTTCCCAACCATTGAGAAAAATAGTGAGTGATACTAGACTTTTTTTATCTGACACCAGAGTTCTTACTGTAAGGCAGTTTAGGAATGTCCATAGCTCAGTAGCAGCAGAGGCTCCTTTACCATCATCATTACCACCCCATGAAAGATTCATATGAATTGTGTTGATTGCTCTGCCTGAAATCCTAGAGAGTGATGTTCATAAGAGCAGGGGAAGAGAACTGGACTAGTTGGGCAAAGGCTTCCTAATCTCCCTTGCATCTACACACCTAATTTGCATCCTGACCTAAAAATAGGCAAAAAGAAGAACCTGTTTCCTGGAGCTCAAAGCACCCTTGTTTCCCCGGCAAGAGAGCTTCATGGAGCTGGAGGTAGTGACAGAGCTGCTGCGTTTGCTCATCCGGCTTGCATGCTGAGGTGTTGCAGGCAGCGGGTTCATGAAGAGGATGCGGGCAATGAGACCGTACAGGATAGTGGCCAAGCCCAGGGGGATGACATAGAATATGGTGAAGTCTAAGAAGTAGATGGGCATATAGAGGTTCCTGGAGACACGGTAGCCACAGCTGACTTGAGTGCCATCAGCAAACATGGCTTTTGAGGTGTCCACCAAAAAGAACCACATGAGACAGTAGAGCGAAGTGCAGAGCCATAGGACAGCGATGATGCGTTTGGCCCGGGCTACGGTGCAAAGCAGCTGTGCCTTAATGGAGTGGCAGATGGCAATGTAGCGCTCCACCGTGAAGGCTGTGATGGAGCATGCTGAGATGTTGATGCCCAAGTACTGCAGGTAAGTAATGCAGAGACAACCAGCGTAGCCATACACCCAGGAAGCCACCACCTCAGAAATGTTGGGCAGCCCTGCTGCCAGTAGCACAATCAAGTCAGCGATAGCCAGGCTCACCAGGTAGCAGTTGGTGGGAGTCACCATGTGCTTGGTGCGAAGAACCACCAGGACTACCATAATATTGCCTGCAATGCCTACCCCACAGATCAGAAGGACCAGCAAGATAGTGACCACCTGCACCTCCAGCGGCAACTGAGGCATCTTGTTCAGAAGAGTCTGGTTGGTGCTGATATTGTCCATGAGGGCTTCAAAGAAGTCCCAAGATTGATTCTCCATTTGTGGCTCTCACGTGGATTGTTTCCAAGCCAAGAACTACTTCAACAGGTATCCTAAACCACAGGAAGAAAGAGAGTTCAGATTGTTAGATTACAGCCCACATAATCTGATTTTTAAGAATGTCACTGTTGAGCAGGGACTCAAACCCTGGATTCAACTCTTAGGCAAGTTATTATTTCACAATCCTACTACCTATCTTTCAGGATTGCTGAATGTATTATAAGATACTTTAGATCAGGGGTCCCCCAAACTTGGCAACTTTAAGACTTTAAGCTATGCTGGCTGAAGAATTCTGGGAGTTGAAGTCCGCACATCTTAAAGTTGCCAAGTTTGGAGACCTCTGCTTTAGATAAATATCTTTGACTCCATTTACATAATTTTTAATTTAACCTGGATACTGAATTAACCCTTTTTTTTCATTTGAACAATATATTGAACTATAAGTGAATTAAATGGTGTAAATGCATATGACACATGAAGACTTGGGCCATTTCTTCACTTCTAATTTACATTAGCCCCAGGACTGCTTGGTAACACCGATGTAGATCACACAGTGCTAGCCTTATCTTCTCCCATCTTCCACCAGGCTTCTGCTGTTTCTTCAAATTTTGGATTAAGTTTTCTTTTTTTAAATTGGCAACTATAGCCACAGTTATGGGCAAGAAAACCCCTAGCATTTCACCATACAGATACTAACAGATAATCAGAGTTGGAAGGGACCTTGTAGGTCATCTAGTCCAACCCCCCCACCCCTCTCCAGATGATCTGTGGCGGAGTATGACTATTTGCTTTTGGCATTTAATAATAAGATATGCTAGTAGGACATACCAACCATACCCCCGAATAGAGTTTGATTTGATCACTGACCAGAAAATCTTGACATGCAATCCATAAGTCTATTGAAACATAGATAGAAAGTCACAATTCAATTTATGGTAGCAATTATTTTAATGACACTGCGTGGTGTGGATGGCACATTTAACCTTTGCAGACACTGCAACTAGAGATTAGGCTCATCCAAGAGTTGGAATCAAAATATTGACTTAATATTTGCTACTGGATAAATGTAGCTTACCCATACACAAAACGACATATTCCACATGAAAGGGGTGACACTGAATTATCTCTTAATATCTA
Organism: Pseudonaja textilis; assembly: GCF_049901715.1. Classification (NCBI taxonomy): domain Eukaryota; kingdom Metazoa; phylum Chordata; class Lepidosauria; order Squamata; family Elapidae; genus Pseudonaja; species Pseudonaja textilis. Next base: position 23,940,845 of record NC_141992.1, on the reverse strand, counting down.
CTGGTCATTAGGACTTTTCAAAACACCAATAATTTATTTAATCCAAGGGGAGTTTGATTGAATCAACCCACTGCAACAGGCATGCTTAGCATCGTGGTTCTCCCTTGTCTTAGATCAGAGCAATTGAACCAACTAAGCAATTACAATTTCTTGGGCCCTTCAGTGGTCTTCAGTGTGCATGTAAAGCAAGTGGTTGAGGCAGATCCTTGGTGTGGTGAAAAAACGCAGTCTCTGACACTTCATATTAACCACGGGGAATAACCACTGTTGCCTTCAAACCTTGACCGTGCCTGCTTTGTACAAGCCATCGGGGATACAGTTGCGTCTCCCAATCCAGGGTTCTCCAAATTGGTTGGGACTCTTGATAACGCCTTGACATTTCTCCCAAACAGGGTGATGATGGGTGGCTGGGGAATTCTTGGAACGGATGTCTAACCATCTCCCTGGGAGACTACAGCCTGCAGAAAAGGCTCACGAGGAAATGATAGCAGCCACATTACCAGCAGCCCCAGACTGCCCCAAACTATCCTTGCAACTGAACCCCGTCCTTCTGAGCCAGCCTTTCTGCTCTTCTGCAGGCAGCCTTGCCGAGCAGATTTAAAACAACTTGTCCCACCTTCAAGAGGCGCGTTTGGCCGAAGCCCTAAAGCGCCAAGGCATCGTTCGGGAGGTTTTCGGTCTGCTCGCCTCAGATGCTGAGGCACAAAAGGCGGTCGAGAGCCTTCCTTAACACAGTTAAGTAAAAGGACCATGAGGAGAAGCACAACGCCGGCTTTAGCGGGCAGGTGGATAATCTCCGACCGGCACCTGTTGGAGTGGACTGGAACCAGATCAGGTCCCCTCGGCTTCGAAGAAACAACGGACTGACCTCCTTCACCAGACCCTTAGAAGCTCAGGGCAACGCCTGCTCCTCAGCCCCCAATGGCTGCTGGTCTGGAATCGGGTCTTTGTCGCGGGGCTTTTCGCGTCCCCCTCCCCTCTGCCGCCGTTACCATCCTCCCTGCTTCTTTGATCTCTACAGAAATTCCCTTGTGGAAGGGAATTGATGCCGGCTGGGGAAGGCAAAGGAGGGAAGACCCGGAGAAGGATGCAGAGCCTCTCTCCCTTCCAGGGCTCGCGAACGGAGGTGGGGCGGGGAGATGAAACGGGACGGGGAGGAGAAGCGGAGAAAGACGCGGGATACTTTACCATCGCCAAGCCGAGCGGAACGCGGGAAGCGCCGAGCCGGCTTGTTCTCCACTCAGCCTCGTGGGACGCCTGCCAGCTGCCTTTCTCTCTCTTCGGGGATTTATTTCAGCGAGCCGGCGTTGCTGCGGGCTGTCTGTCTGTCCCGCCTCCGCTTACCGTCCGCGAGTAGGTAAGCGGCAACAGCGGGGTCCTAGCGCTCCCCCACCGCCTTGCGAAAGGGAAGGGGGCTCCGGAAGGGGGAGCGGGGGCAGCGATCACGCCAGCCGGAGATCCTCGGGACTCCCTGGGCGGCCTCCCACTCCCCTCACCCGCCCCACCTCCCGCTCCCTCGCCAGGACTTCGTGCTCCGGAGTACTCCGGAGTCCAGGGCTCCTGAGTGGGGTGTGGTGCGATGCTCTAAGTTTACGCTCCAGACAAATTAGCTTATAAAATGCCGCCGTTAAGTTCGTGATGGTTTTTTTTTTTTAATTAATTCGCCTTAAAGAAGTCACATGTCTCCTCTCCTCCTACAGTAAAAAAAATCTGTTAAGCCTTCCAGGTGCGACAAGACTCTGGTGGGATGACAGCTGGATGACACTAGAACGCAAAATGGCCTTTGGAACTAAATCATTTAATGTTTACATCCCCCCGCCCCCCACTCGACTAATCTGATTATTTTCGGGGCATCTCTCCTCTGGCAAGACTCTAACAACCACCTGCCAAGCAGATAGGCAAAACTGAGGGGCGAGGTACAGCTCCTTTCTCTTCCCCCTTGCTGTGGCTTCTTGCCAACAAAAGGATCACCTGTTGAATGTATACCTGTCTCCCAGCACACAGAGATGTAGCTGTTGTAATGCCCGGAATGACGATGCTCAGTTTCAGGCTGCACAGGAAAGCATGTAGCATGGTGGACTGGGTGTGATGGAGACGGATCTGATGGGAAACAAACTCCAGTTTCATCTGGGGAGAGGAGAAACGTGATAATTATTTCAGTGTTAAATGATTGTGTTCCTTTTTTGTATTATTAAACTGTTTAGGTACGACAGAGTGTTTGGAGCATCTTTATCAGAATATATGTATGTATGTATGTATGTATGTATGTATGTATGTATATGTATATATGTATATGTGTGTGTGTGTGTGTTATTCAGCTTTGTTCGGGTATTTTCCCATGTCATTATAGTTGTGCTTTTAAAGTTGTAGCAACGTTTCGGCAGAATCTCATCTGCCATCATCAGGCTTCTACAGCACATACATGTAAGTACCGGCGAAAACTTAAGAAAACATTATAGATATAGATATAGATAGATTAGATATAGATATAGATATAGATATAGATATAGATATAGATATAGATATAGATATGGTATTCAGCTTTGTTCGGGTATTTTCCCACGTCATTATAGTTGTGCTTTTAAAGTTGTAGCAACGCTTCGGCAGAATCTCATTTGCCATCATCAGGTTTCTGTATTGTGTTCCTCTGATGAACACTATACAGAAGCCTATAGTGTTCTGTATAGGAAAGCACTTTGGGGCATCCTGGTAGTGATGGGAGCCTCCTGTTAGCATCATTGATGCCTGTTAAATCAAAGGAGATGCAATGGAGTTAAGAGGAACCCACAAAGGAGATGCAAACAACTCTGGCTCTTCAGACATGAGAGAAGTCAGACCACCTAGTAGAAGAAATCAAAATCCAGAATCACATCCAGAAAAAAAAACAATGGAAACTCACTTTGATATTGTTCTGAAGAAAAATCTATTGATGTGCCTGAAACATTTAAAGCAAGTTTGGTTACCAAATGATGAGCTAGCCCAGGTCAGAAGGCATCCTCTTGTTCTTGGAGAAGAACATTGAGAATAGAATAGAATAGAATAGAATAGAATAGAATAGAATTCTTTATTGGCCAAGTGTGATTGGATACACAAGGAATTTGTCTTGGTGCAAATGCTCTTGGTATACATAAAAAGAAAAGATACATTCGTCAAGAATCATAAGGTACAACACTTAATGATAGTCATAGGGTACAATAAGCAATCAAATCATACTACGAAACAGTCAATAAAAATAAGGATACAAGCAACAAAGTGACAGTCATACAGTCATAAGTGGGAGGAGATGGGTGAAAGGAAGGATGGGAAGATTAATAGTGATAGTAATAATAATGCAGACTAAGTAAATAGATTGACAGTGTTGAGGGAATTATTTGTTTAGCAGAGTGACGGCATTGTGGGGGGGAAACTGTCCTTGTGTCTAGTTGTTCTGGTGTGCAGTGCTCTATAGTGTTGTTTTGAGGGTAGGAGTTGAAACAATTTATGTCCAGGATGTGAGGGGTCTATAAATATTTTCACATCCCTCTTTTTGACGCATGCAGTATACAGGTCTTCAATGGAAGGCAGGTTGGTAGTAATTGTTTTTTCTGCAGTCCTAATTACTCTCTGGAGTCTGTGTCTGTCTTGTTGGGTTGCAGCACCAAACCAGACAGTCATAGAGGTGCAGATGAAAGACTCAGTAATTCCTCTGTAGAACTGTATCAGCAGCTCCTTGGGCAGTTTGAGCTTTCTGAGTTGGTGCAGATAGAACATTCTTTCTGAGCTAGGCTGCAAGAGACTCTGTTTATTTGATAGAGTGAGGCACTTGTAACCAGAACAGAAATATGAGGTACATGAACCAAAGAAGCTTGAAAATGTCAAAAATAATTGAAGTATTCTGCATTGGATGCTTCAGGAAAAAGTTAACTTAGGTGGACCAGAATGGGTATTAAGATTGTTACTTAATACTTTGTTTGGGGCATAATAACATCATATAAAGGAATGGAGTGACAATGATATTCAGACATAGCAAAATATGTGTTCAGAAATCATGCCCAAATTAGTTCCACTCTTTTAGAATTAACAAGAACTGAAAGAAGCCATATAACATCAGAAAATGTGGTGAGAGCTAGTTAATAAAATTGCTGAAAATCAGATGGATATTCAACTGTCATTAGATTTAGTTGATTGTCACTAGATTTGATGGATATACAGTGATTTTAGATACATTTATGCAACTACCTCAGATGAAATAAGGGATGATATTGAGTAATTCTGTGGCAGTGCTAAATGATACATTGAGAATGGAACCATGATTATTAATGGATAATTGGGATGCAAAAAAATGGTGAAATTGAGGAGAATTTCAGGAAGATTTGTACTGGATAAATGCAACAAAGTAAGTGGAAAATAGGGTAACAGAGTTTTGCAAACAGAATTCTTTGATAATTGTCAACAACAATTTCAATATATAAATGCAAACTCCATACATGGATATTACTGGGTGGAAAAAAATCAGAATCCAGTTGAATACTGTATAAAGGGAGCAGGGGGAATAGGAGATGGGGAATGCAGTCCAAGAGAATTCATGCAAAATTTTAGTAACGTAAGAGTTGGTGTACAACACTAGCAAGATTTGACTTGGCAACAATAGAAGGAATAAACTCAGTATCCTTCATTTATGTGAAACAGAGCATTATAATTGTAGAAAGAGATAAGACACATTGTGATTACTGAATATTCAAAATTAGAAGAGAAAAAGATCTATTTGGTTTTGAGAACAGTCAAAGAAGATGAAAGGTCTTGGGCAATAAGAAGGAAACAAAATGATTGAACACACTTCCAGATGAACTTTTAAAAAGTACAAGGAAAGATCTCAGTGAAGAATGTCAAAAATAGAGAAAAATGAGACATGTTTCTGTTAAAGTAATCATATCTAGACTACAAAAATTACATGGAAGCAATGACTAAGCTTTCAGTATCTCATTTCTGTCCCCCTAGTGGTGATTTGGACTTTTTCAACCCATTTGCAGAATGGCAGCCGTATCTTTAAGATCTGAGAAGTTACAGGAAAATGCACAGCTAAGGTAGGAATATAGTGAAAGATGAAGGAAGATGAAAATGTTATATTGAAGCATTTACAAATAGGATATCAAAATGACAGAAATAATTGCAGAATATGTTCAGAAATCACCTTTGCTAAAAAGTGAGGTTCAACAGGCAATAGAGGGAATGGTGATTTCTGAACATATTCTGTAATTATTTCTTTCATTTTGAAATCCTATTTGTAAATGCTTCAATATAACATTTCCATCTTCCTTCATTTTTCACTGTATTCCAGTATATTGACAATTCCAGGTACAAATGAAATACTCTTTGAATTATTTAAAAATATGAAATAAGAGAAATTAAAGGGGTAATAGCTCATTGTCAAAAAGTATATGGCACAAAATATGGAAAATATGGGCTGCTACCACCTGGAGACAGGAAAAGGCCAGCATGTAGATCTGTACTGAAGTTGGGATATGTAAGAGCAATGCCAAAGGAACAATAGATTTCAGAGATGGGAGAGAGATGCCAGCAGCTAAAATAAGAGAAGTAATTGAAAGAGCAAGCGAAATATTTGAGAAATATTACATCAGTTTTTTTGAGGGCAATATAATCTTTGACTACATAACTCAGGTTCAAATGTGGAATACATTGGGGCTATCAGAGATGTCAAAACACTTGATTTCCATCTAAGGAATATTTACAATGAACAAACAGCTCAGAGAAAGTCTGGAGTTTAGAGAAAAAAGAAGGAAAAAGTATGTGACAAGAATATATGTTGTTCCCCTGCCCTTTTAACATACAGTACATGGAATGCATCACAGAAATAAATGAATTGGAAAAGATGACAGCTGAAATCAAAAGGAGAAATCAAAACACTAAGAATAGAATAGAATAGAATAGAATAGAATAGAATAGAATAGAATAGAATAGAATAGAATAGAATTGAATTCTTTATTGGCCAAGTGTGACTGGACACACAAGGAATTTGTCTAAGAATGTATGCAGTCTGTTTACTAAAAGCAAATAATATTTATTATGAAAAAATAGTAAGTAAAAAATCTGGGATAATCTTAGGAAGAAATACAAGGTCAGCAAACATTAGGAACTAATGGCAAAGAAGTGAAGGTGAGAGATAATTTTCTAGGGCTTAAAAAAGATCAGAATGGTACTGTTTTGGAGGAGATCTATGTTAGGAAAGGCTGCAGTGAAAAAGCCAGGCAACATCATGAGAAACAGATATTCAAATGTGTACTTAAAATTACAGTAGCAAAAGCTGTGATCTTATAGACTGTAATATCTTGTTACAACAGTAAACAATTACAATTCTATATTTAATTATCTAATGCAAACATTCTGCAAGTGTGTATATATAACCCTAACATACATGCATGCGTGCATGCATACATATAATTGCAATACTCTTTAAGAATCAATTAGCTTAAAAGGCAAATAAATATTATGTTTGGATATTAAATGAAGCTTTAAACCAAAAACTAAGGATTTGTCTAAAAGAAGCTTATGCTGTTCATTGTTGTTGAAACAAAAAATAACTGTAATTCAATTTAAACCCAACATTGCATAATCTGTATTAAAACAAATTAAAACTTAAAGTGTCACAGATTGAATAGTTTGCTGTTTTTTAACAAGGATGAAGCATATCACGTTCTTTAAAGGGCTGTTTTCTTTCCATGATTTAAAGCATTAATAAACTATAATGGATTTCATTTCTCCCAAAAAGTTTACTTGAATGTATCTATGCTTTTTACCAGCAATGATTTTATATTCATAAAATTAGACTGGAAAAGAGATTAATCCTAGGGGTATATCTGTCCTCTATCTTTTCTGTGTTTCCTCTAGCACAGTTTTTCTCAATCTTAGCCACTTTAAGATGTGAAGATTTAAATTCCTTTGCTAGCTGGGGAATTGAAATCCACACATATTAATGTTGTCAATATTGAAACACAATAATACCTCAAATAAACATCTGCTTTAACTAAAACATGAATATTCATAAAGGTGGTCTGCACAAACAGTAAACATTTGGATACAAGATAGGTAGCAAATGTTAGGACTAGGGTTGAAGTTAGTGTGAGGATGAGGATTAGGATCAGTGCCAGAGTTAGAGGTGAGGATTAGGGATAAGGTAAGGTTTAAAGTTAGTCTTAGTCTTAGGCTAGAGTTAGAGATAGGGTTAGGAATGAGGAAAATGAAACTAGGGTTAGGATTAGGTCTACTTGGAGTTCGGGTTGAAGTGTGATGTCACAGATAGATTGTTAGAAGTTCTCAAAGAGAAGGGAAGGTGAAAATTGTTTGTTCTGACTTCTTTGGGAAACCACAGTAAAATACATTGGAAAATCCCATTGCCAAAGAAAATGAAACTAGAACTAGGGTTTGAGTAAGGGTTAGATCTACTTGGGCTCCTGGCCAAAATCTGATGTTTGGGATAGATTGTTAGAGATTCTCAAAGGAAAGGAAAGGTGATACTTGTTTGTTCAGTCTTCTTTGTGAAACACTGTAAAACACATGGGAAAATCTGGTTGCCAAAGAATATAAAACTAGACCTAGATTTGATTAGGTTTAGGCTTATGTCTACTTGATGTCAGATTTGAAATGTGAAGTCAGGAACAGATTCCTAGAAGTTGTCTTTTTAAAGTAGGTAAAAATTGTTTCTTCAGATTTCTTTGTGAGCCATAGTAAAATACACAGGAAATTTGCATTGCCAAGGAAAATGGAATTAGGGTTAGGGTTAGAGTTTGGTTTGGGCTAGTGTTAGGGTTAGGTCTACTTGGAGTCCAGGTCAAAATGTGATGTCAGGGATAGATTGTTAGAGATTATATAAGGAAAGGAAAGGTGAAAAGTGTTTCTTCAGACTTCTTTGTAAACTAGAGTAAAATACATGGGAAAATCCTATCGCCAATAAAAATGAAACTAGGATTAGAGTTAGGGTTAGGGTTAGGTCCACTTGGAATGTGCATTGAATTGTGATGTCAGGGATGGATTCTTAGAGGCTCTCTATGGAAAGGGAGGGTGAAAATTTTTCATTTTGTGTGTGTGAAATACAGTAAAATACATGGGAAAATCCCATTGCCAAAGAAAATGAAACTAGAGCTAGGGTTAGGTTTAGGATAGGGTTAGGTCTCCTTAGGGTCTGGGCCAAAATGTGATGTCCGGGATATATTCTTGTATGGGAAGGGAAGATGACACTTATTTGTTTGGACCTCTTTGTAAATCATAGTAGAATATATGGGAAAATCTGATTGCTAATGAAAAGTAATCTAGGTTTAGAATTTTTATTTTCATTGGAGTCAGGGCTAAATACCTATATCAAGAAAATATTTTTATAGGTTCTATATAGAAAATGATTGTGGCATCTTTTCTTTTGGGCCTGTTGTGGACTAACCTGAAACTAATAGAAAATCCAATTTACAATGAAAAGGGTCTGGTTAATGTTATAATTAAATTTATTTCTCTTTGGATTCAGATCCAAAAACTGATGTCAGAGATGTGTTCGTAGAATTTCTCAGAGGAAAGTGACAGTGACAGGTTTCCATTCGAATTTATTTGGGTATGTTTGTCTTCAAATCACTTTTGACTATTGGAGACTATTTGGACAAGTAGCTACAGTTTTCTTTCAAAAGTGATTTCCATTGCCTACTTCTTGGGTTTGAGACAGAGTGACTGAGACAAGGACACCCAGTTGGCTGCATGTCTAATGCATAAGTATAATTCATGGTTTCCTAGTTTCTAGGCTGGTGCCTTAACTCCTAGACCAAATTGTCTGTAACTTTCAGCGAACCAGTAAAGCTGGACCTAAGAGGAAAAATAGATGTATCTCTATAAACTTTCACTTAGATTTTTTTTATAGATTATATGTATCTGTGTGTCCTTTTGGGGGGGTGATGCATTAAATGAACATCTTCAAGAAATATCTAACTTTTAGCTTTTTTTACTCCCTCTTCTGATGTTTGTGTGTTCTCTCTCTCTCTCTCTCTCTCTCCCTCCTTCCCTCCACCTCCCTCCATCCCTCTCTCTCTCTGTAGAGAGAGTCACTAAATTTTAATTATGCCTTCTGAAATGAGGTCTTTAACACTTTGCTAGAAAGTGCAAAAGCCAGTCACTTCACTCACATGAAAAAATTTTTTGGAAAGAATTATCTTACCCATTGCTTTCCATGCTGTGGTTCCTTATGGAAACTTGCTGCTCACAGCAACTCTTTGAATTGAATGGGAGTGAAGAGATTAGGAATATCATAGAAGATGACTGTATTTTTACCTCAGAACCATTTTTGAAGGTACATATTGTGATTTTAAAAAAAGACTCCATTGAGATCCTATCAGACATGAGAAAAGGAGCAAAGCTAGACTAGTTTCTATGATAGGATTTTTAGAAATGTATTACTAGAATGGTTATATAACTACTGAAATGTTAATTACGTTTGCTGTTTCAATACTGTGGCTTAGAAATAGCAAGATTACTTTATTAAGGCAAAGAAGGAAAGAGTTGCCAACATTAAATGACTGCAAATCTATGCATTAGGAATTAATCATACTGAATGGAGACAAATTTTAAAGCAAACATTCATAGGATTAATTGCATGTGAGTTTATTTAGCAGTTATTTCATTATTAACTATCAAGATGTTTTCAAAATATAGACGGTAAATAGTTGTTTCAAAACCAGATGGTAGATAGCAGGAGTTGGCTGGATGTCTTTGTTACCATTTAGTGAATATCTGCCTTTTGCTGCCAAGATTTGATAGTTATATTTTAAAAGAAAAGGGACTTCAGATCTAATCAGAATTTTGTTCATGATGAAAATGGTGATGATGGGCATCCAAGAAATAGCATGCATTTGGAACAAGAGCATGATGGAGTTAGAGGAGTTTAGTGGACCATCTAGTCCATCTTGTTCTTTCAGTTTTATTTATTTATTTAAGAAATTTATATTGCAGCCTAATCATACTATGGCTTATAAGAATATAAAAACCTCATATAAAAAACAATAAAACTAAAGAGAGAACCATATAATAAATTAATAAAATAATAAAATAAAATAACACCCCCACCCCACCAACAACATATCACATGAGCCGTTTAAAGGGCTCCATCCCAGTCTGGGTTCCCCAGGCCCACTGGCAGAACCAGGTCTTCAGCACCTTCCGCAAGAGTGTTAGAGTTGGAAGCCATTGTAATCTCTGGGGGAATGATATTCCAGAGAGAGGGAGCCACTATGAAGAAGGCTTCGGGGTCCCACCAGGTGTATCCCCCTAGGGGATGGGACCCACAACATTCCTTGCCTCCTCGCACTGGTGGGTCAGATAGATGGGCTTTAAAGGTGACAACCAGCACCTTGAATTGCACCCAGAAGCAAACCGGCAACCAATGCATCTCTCGCGGGAGAGGTGCATACAGAGATCTACACAAAACATGGGCATGAGTGATCTTGAATAGGGATTGTCCATCCAGGAAAGGGCCAAAGTTTAAGCTCCCCAAACAGGGGTGGGCTGCTACAGGTTCGCCCTGGTTCAGGAGGACGTGTTGCTAACGTTATGGCTGGTTCGTTGAATTGCCAAATTCCACCCTGACTGGCTCCACCCCTCCCATCCTGCTGCTCCCTCCCAGGAGTCTCCATGCAGCTAGTTTTGGATGCCAGATAAGTGCAGGGCCCACACGGAGGCTCAGGGAGGGGCAAAATGATCCTCCTGGAAGTTCCAGAAGCCTGGAAATCGGCCCATTTCCAACCTCTGGAGGTACTCTAGAGCCCAGGGGAGACCATTTACACCATCCCAGAGGCTTGAGAAAAGCCTCCGGAGTCTGGGGAAGGTGAAAAACAGACCCCCCAGAAGTTCCATGGCCACACCCACCCAGCAACCGGCCGAGAACCCACTGCTGAAACTTTTGAAGCCCAGCCCTGCCCAACAACGTAAAAAGGTGCAGGATATGCAAACAACAAACAATGCAATTCAGTTATCAGTTTCATTCACTATAAACTGATGAGAAAAATGTGCCCAATAAACAGCCCATAGTTTAAGCTATACAGGGGAGTAACTTTCTGAAGTAGAGTATAATTCAGTAACAAATTGCAGGTTCAGGGCTCAAGGGATATAAGGAAAGCTTATTGCTACAATTGTTTAAGGGATTTACTCATCATAAGCAGGGCTCTATCAAGAAAAAGCTTCATTGCTTCCAACCATTTCTAGTGCTAAATAGATCTTGAATCAACATGCAGAGTTACTTAGGACAAATTAACTGGTTCTTACTTTCACAGTTCATTCCTTGAAGTGTGGCAACCTACCAGTTCCTTGTTCTTAGACCCTTGACTCAATGCAGCTAACATTTTTATAGACTTGCCAGATGTGCAGACTTGTCAGGATTTGCAGTTGAAAGCCACTTCACAGGTGGCAGGAGTTGGTCCTGCCATGAGTTCTATGCAAGAGCCTGACTTTCAGGATTAAACTCAGCAAGCTTCTTGTCACATTGCTTCTTCTCTTCAAAAGAAGATTTGTCATGACAATTCAGATAAACTGCAGAGCTAGAATACCTTTCCTTAAATAGCCGGCCACCTCTGTTTGTAGACTTTCTGCAAAGGAGAAGAGAGAGGACCTCTTTTTCTTCCTGAATGTTTATTATTAAATGCCTTTCCCTAACATTTCTAGTACTTTAAAAATAATAATTATCCAGGTATTATTTCTTAGTTGGTTTTTGCAGGAGATATATATATATATATATATATATATATATATATATATATATATATATATATATATACATATATATATATATATATAATATATATATACATACATATATACATATATATATATATATATATATATATATACATATATATATATATATATATATATATATATATATATATATATATTATTATTATTATTATTATTATTATTATTATTATTATTATTTTCTTAAGTTTTCACAGGTACTTACATGTATGGCATTCAGCTTTGTTCGGGTATTTTCCCACATCATTTTAGTTGTGCTTTTAAAGTTGTGGCAACGTTTCGGCAGAATCTCATCTGCCATCATCAGGCTTCTATACTATACTTCTATACTAATATTTTAGCCCCTAAGTGACTATAACACCTGACTAAAGATGCTCCACAAGAGATGAGTGGTCACATAATCTCTGGAAATCTCTTGTTTTAGAGGAGGCATCCCAAAATGTTCCCCCAATAATTTCCAAGTCAAAAGTCATTAACTACTACTGAGAGAAATAGATTGGAGAAGATTGAATGGAAATCTTGTGAATCTGCATTCAGCCTGTATTTATGTGCAAATAAACCATTATCACAATAATGCTAAAAATCTGTGGTAATTCATTCCAAGGAAATCAAAACTTGAAATAACATCTGGATAAAAGTCAGAGTTTTCATGCTTGCAGAACTGAGAAAGGGCTGTGCATAATATTGCAAATCAGAGCTCAGTCAATCAGATTAATAAAGAAAGAACATGCTTCCTTAACCAAAATAAACGATTTCAGTCAATTTATCAAGCCTGAATGCATTATCTCTTTTGAGTCTTGCAATTTCTAATTAGTTCACTTGCTTTTGTGGATTTTCTTCTCATCCATAATTTGTTTTGGCCTTAATGGAGGATGTGAAATAGGGAACAGGTAATGCATCTCACAATAAACACAGAAACACCCTACAACTCCAAAACAATATGCTCTATGAGATAGCACAGAAATCCATACAATAATGGGCCAGGTAATATTTAAGACAGAAATTTATTGTTATGCTTTTTCAGCAGCGGGCATGTAGACTAAAGTTTTGTTGCAGTTGGGCAATAAATATAATTAACCTGCCAGTGCCTGCTGCTATTAAAGACACAGGAGTGGGTCCAATAGAGATATTGGTAGCCCTAGAGGTTTCACTTTACTGTTCCATTAAAAGAGCAGCATCTGGTCAATTGTATATGGGGGTGGGGATTACCACTGCAATGTCTCAGCAGCTAGCAACCATTGGGTAGGCTTGGTTGAACTCACAAACTAGGTTAGGATATGGATGGGAGACTAATGGGGAATCATCTGCAGGCTTGGAAATATATAGGAAAAATTGGGAAAAAGTATTTCAGAAGACAACGATCGAACATGTTGATGTTGCATCAATGCACCTGTATAGACATCAGGTGACTCAAGGGCATCCATTTCATTTAAATAGTACTGAGTTCCCCAAACATCACCCACTATGATAGGTCTACTAGCCAAACTATCTCTCCTACACCCCAATCCTTCATGAGTCAGGAGATGAAACTGATCTTCCTACTTTGGCTCAGGTGAGGATATAAGCTGTGATATATGAAGCAGCTGTATCTGCTTCCAAACTTTCTAAATGTCAAATATTGAGGATGTCAGTACTGGGAGCAGGGAGAATCAATTTTTATTCTGTCACAACAGTGCCTGAAATGATGAATAATTAATTTTAAGAAGCATACTCAGAGTTAGTCATTGCTTCTTTCCTGAACTTACATCTGACACATCCTGCATCGTAAAAGAAGTACTTCCTCAAGTGTTTTGTGAAACTGGCTGAAAGAAATGTTAAAAGGCAAAGTAGGAAAGAAAAAGAGCCAAGAAATTATTTCTCAGATATATGAGGTACAGACAACGGACATGGCAAGTTGCTTCTCCTAATACACCCCAGAGGTGCTTTTCCAAGAGGCAACTGGACTTTCTGTTTTTTCTTTAAAGATGTTTCGCTTCTCATCCAAGAAGCTTCTTCAGCTCTGACTGGATGGTGTACAGGTAGTCCTCAAGTTACAACCTCAACTCAGCCCAAAATTTCTGTTGCTAAGTGAATCACTGTAGTTGTTAAGTTAGTTAGTTAGGTGAATCTGGCTTCCCCATTGACTTTAGGATTGCCAAAAAAATAATAATTACTACCAACCTGCTTTCCATTGAGGACCTGTATACTGCATGAGTCAAAAAGAGGGCTGTGAAAATATTTACAGACCCCTCACATCCCGGACATAAATTGTTTCAACTCCTTTCCCCAAAACAACGCTATAGAGCACTGCACACCAGAACTAGACACAAGGACAGTTTTTCCCTGAATGCCATCACTCTGCTAAACAAATAATTCCCTCAACACTGTCCAACTTTTACAAAGTCTGCATTGCTATTACTATTAATCTTCTCATCACTCCTTATCACCCATCCCCTCCCACTTGTGACTGTATGACTGTAACTTGTTCTTTGTATCCTTACGATTTATATTGATTTTTTCCTAGTATGATTTGATTGCTTATTGTACCTTATGACTATTATTAAGTGTTGTATTTGATGATTCTTGACTCTTGACAAATGTATCTTTTCTTTTATGTATATTGAGAGCATTTGCACCAAGACAAATTCCTTGTGTGTCCAATCACACTTGGCAAATAATTCTATTCTATTCTATTCTATTCTATTCTATTCTATTCTATTCTATTCTACTCATTTTAATGCAGAATTTCAGAAGATAAGTTGTAAAATAGAAAGAAATCTGAATTATATCAATCAGACTGAATCAACTAAATAATTGTTCTGCACATGTTCCTATACTAAACAAGTTATACACAAAGCTCTGGTAATGAAATATGTGTAGTAAATCCAAGGTTTCTACTGAGCAAACCATTTGCTTGGCAGGCTGTACCCAGCTATACTGTATTGAGTTCCTCTCTTATAGTCATAGTAAGTACCATGTTAAACAGAAGTATTATGTCACAGAAAAACCTATAGTATTTTTTTACTTTGTTTATAGATAAGAGATGAGATGTGGGAAGAAGAGATCATTTGTATTTCAAGAGAAGGTGATAAATTACTAAAATTGTTCATACTTGTGATGATGAAGGGAAACATCATTTATTTATATATATTTCTTTGTTTTTTCTTTACTATATTCTTGTTTTTTCCTGTTTTCTTTTTTAATTTTCTATACTTTTTTCTTTTTTAGTTTGTATCTGTTTTTATCCTTTTAACTGTAACTTTTAATTAAAAAGAATTCCTCCTATTTCCCCTGCAAACTATCTTCTTATCATTTTTCAAGCCAGTTGTTCATTGTTTATTTGCTCAATTAACTTTCTGTTGAATTATATTAGGAAAAAGCATTTATTCCACTGCTTTGAGCAGCGGAATGCATTTATACTTCTTTCTCTCTTTTTGCATCTCTCTCATCCCTGCACATGTTTCAAAAGCAGAGCCAGGTGTCTGAGCAGATTATGGCAGACAGCTCAATGCCATGGATGAATGCTTCCTCGAGATATAAAAATCATGAATAAGGAGGGCAACCAAATATTTTGTGTTGCTCCAATCAAGCATTATGCAGACACAACCCAGTGCAATCTAAAGTGAGAATGATGGGGCTGGAGAGGAACTCTTATAAAGTGCCACAATTTCTGTAGAAAAAATGAGACAGGTGTCTTCGGGAGTGCTACTTGGGTAGGAAAAAAGAACACACCAGAAGAAATGGAGAGGGCAATCTGTTCTCCTTAAAATAAAATTCATATATGTAACTTCAGCAAACAGCAAAGTTGCCAAGAGATGTTCTTTTGGAACTGATGGAAACTAGTTGGAAAACAAGACAAAACTTTGGATCAAATTGCATTCATTTTCTTTCCTTGGTCTGTTTCTATTTAGTGCAGTGGTTCCCAACCTTGGCAAGTTTGAAATATGTGGACTTAAGCTCTCAGAATTCCTCAGCCAGCATGGCAACTGGGGAATTCTGGGAGTTGAAAATCACATATTTAGTCTGTTAAGGCGAGGCAGTCCTAAATGGGCCTGTGGGATATATTCTCCCCATTTTGAAGCTAATTTTGGAATAATCTTGATAGGGCTGTCTGGCACCTTGCAGTAAAAAGGCAAAAAGAGGGCTTGGACAACCAGGAGGCATGCACACCACCTATCTCCAATTCTCAAAGATGCTTTTTCAAGAGGAAACTGGAAACTTCATGGATAAGAAGTGAAACATCTTCAAAGAAAAACCAGAAAGTCCAGTTGCCTCTTGAAAAAGCACCTTTGGGACAACCATGACCTGGATGACTAAGAATCTCCATAGACATCTATTTCCAATTCCTTAAAGCATCTACTGATTCCTTTCAGAGGATCATGAAGCTGTTACATGTGATAATGATTCAGGGAAAATATGCCTTTGGTTGAAGAATCTGCAAACTAGTGCTATGTGTAAGTTCCCACATGTTCTGAAGCTCCCTTTTTGCCTTGAATCAAAAGCACTGAATGGTTCTCAACCTATGAGGTTGAAAGAATGCTCTAAACTTTGCAAGGTTAAATGCGCCTCAAAAAAAGTTAAGCCCATGTGTTTGAAGCCCTGCCCCCCCCCCCACTGCATAGAAAAAGACATTGGGCTTCAGTTGCACAGCTGCCAATCTTGACTCTTTTTGCCCCATTCCCTGTAATAACCACCCAGGACCATTCTGGAGAAACAGAGAGACAAGGTGTTTCTCACAAACAGGTCAAGCCTCTTTTAGTACCAATCATAAGGAGAATTCCGTGTTTCAAACTCTGTCTGCAGATTATTTATTTAATTATGCCGGCCTGCCAAAGTGAGATTGGCTCAACAAATCTGTTATACTTCCCCTGGTTACTCCCATCCAAGCTCAGTGACTTGCACTAGAAATTCAGAAGTCTCTGCCACTTACATCAGTGTTGGCAGTAGGTGTGAGCTAAATCAGTGCTTGTGTGATTGGGAAATCATAAGTATTTGGCTTTTTGTTGGAGTGTGTTGCATGAAATAATGTTTACAGCAGTATTTAAATCGCCATCTCTTCTTTTGTCCACACCATTCCCTCCGAGTGTCATAAAAAATAAAATAAAACCTGTTCTCCAATCCCAGATCACTCTTTCTGAAGCCTTCTTCTTCAGGGACAACCATGAGAAGCCCTGCCTCTATTTTCTCCTCAATGCTGCAACGTTGCTATTATGTACTGTCACCATCTGCTGTGGCTCTATCCTCAAATGTCATTTGAGAATAATTTCTCTTCCTTTTCTGAGCTGAGCACAACTGTGGAAAAAAAAATACACTTGCAGAAATCCAGATGACAAGTCTAATGGAAGAATGCAACTCTCTACAGATATGGTCCAAATATGAAAGGCCCTCTTTTGGAAATTAAGTCTAGATGTAAAGAGAAACATGATTACGTAAAGCAATTTTTCTCTTCCACATATTTATGTAAATCTGAAAGCAGTTCTGGAGAATAAGTTATGGTTGGGTTTTTGATGTTGCCTGAGACAACCATAAAGGAAAAGAGCATTGAATTCCATTATCAAAAAATAGTCTCCCCTTCCTCCACTGCCCCTGTGAGGTGGCTTCTGCCCCAAATCTGGTTGATCAGGACTCTCCGACGCCGAAGCATGGACCAAAGCCACGCACAGTCGCAGTCAGTGGTCCATCTTCGGGGAAGCTCAAAACCGGAACCCTTCCTCATCAAGTTTGAGTATAGATGAGATGCTGCCACCTGCTCTCATTTGAATAGAAACTCAAATATAAGCAGGGAGGTTATAACCAGATCATATATGTGCATATTCCTCTCTTTGCACCTCAAGCACTATTTTATGTCCCTTGCGGTTCTTCCCCTTATATTTTTGGTCTGTGGCATGGATTTAGACTTATGCTATAAGATGCATGACAATTCTGTACTTATTGTATACTTCCTAACTGTGATACTTTCCACTTTAGTTTACACACAACACAATTTCTATATTCCACTATTCTGTACCATAAAGAAACAGTTGGATGGACCTTAGTGATTATATCCAACTCTTGCTAATATAAGAAATAAATAAAATAAACCCACCACTGCATCCCCTTTCTGCATTTTGCCCAAACAATAAAATGTTCATTATAAAAATGAAAGTTAATACTTCGAGAATAAGTGTGGTTGCTAACAGTGCTCAAAAGTAAAGGGGGGGGAGGGAGGGAGGGAGGGGGAGGGAGGGAGAGAGAGAGAGAGAGAGAGAAAGAGAGAGAGAAAGAGATTTCAAGCCAAAATATTCACTGTGGGAAACTTCACAATTTACATCATGCTGATATGAACTGGCAGTACATAAGAATCACACCATTTTTTTACATATAGAAAGTGTGAATAGCAGTAACATTTAAAAAACTACTTGATACAGCTGTTATGAACTGCAGCTTATAAAGGACTCTCATTCTTAAAATGTTATCTATCTATCTCTATCTATCAACTATTATCTCTCATCTCTCATCTATCTTTTATCATCTACAATATCTATCGCTATCAACTATTATCTATCTATCTATCTATCTATCTATCTATCTATCTATCTATCTATCTATCTATCTATCTATCTATCATTTATCTATGCTACTGTATTTCACTACCTAGCAGTTAACAACATAATGTACAAATTAAAATGCCCACAATAAACTAAAATTAAAAATTAATTAATTCTATTAATGTCAAATACCCACAGTCATAATACCTAAGGAATCATTAAGCCCATTCATAAAACTGGGGTATTAGCTAATCGCAGTGGTGGGGTTCAAAAATTTTTACTACCAGTTCTGTGGGTGTGGCTTGGTGGGCGTGGTATGGCTTGGTGGGTATGGCAGGGGAAGATTACTGTAAAATCGCCCTTCCCTCTCCACTCCACTAACCTGCTTTCCAGCTCTGGTCTCCTATGCAGGGCAACCAAAGAAGACCCAGCCGATCAGCTGGGACTCAGGAGGCAGAGAAGAGATGGGGGCGGGGCCAGTCAGAGGTGGTATTGGCAAGTTCTCCAAACTACTCAAACTTTCTGCTACAGGTTCTCCAGAACTGGTCAGAACCTGCTGAATACCACCTCTGGCTAATCAGCCTATCCTAAGAGTTTTAGAAGGGCTCTAGGTTTATAGGTTTTCTGGCAGAAGTCAGTCCTGCAAACTCTAATTCTCAGGGAAGATGATTCCACAATGCCAGGGCCATAGCAAAGGAAGAAGGCCCTCAAGTTTCAATCCTCTCATCTTATAAAAGTGGGGGATTATCAAGATTTTTTTTTTCCAGGATGAGTGCACTGGTTAAAAAAGGCAATCTTGCAAGTATCTTAAAGGGAATGTTAGTGTGAGTTTAGCAACATAGAAAGTGTTTAGCCTGGGTAGGAATTCTGGAAAATAAAGGAGGTGAAGATGGGCTATCTATGTAATTTGAATTATGTTAAAGACAAGGCTAACTCTGTAGTTCTTGATCAGTTTTATCTCTTTGATGATTTGAAAACTTCCAAATAATTGTGGGTTTTTAAAATTCCCAAACATGCTTGGCTTGATCTATGGGATATTTCATAATCTATTGACAAGAAAATATGAGAAAATATGATTTCTTTTAAACCCAGTACAGACATTTAAGTCATATATTTTTTAAGCTTGTAAACATATGGAGAATGAGATGAGAATGTGACTAGAATACAGTTATTATTCTTGTATTCTATAACTGTATAAGACTATGCAGCATTACCATGATATCAATTTCCTATCTCCAAAACATACTTTTTCTCTAGCCATTACAATCCAGGAAACAAAAAAAATAGCAATATATCTGTACAGCATATTTATATATAGGGCCAATAGAAAGGAAAGTAACAATTGCAAGTTACACTTAATTGCATGGTGATTATAGAATCAGAAGTGACTTTGGAGGAAAACGTAGAACATTCTGAATAAATGGAATCCATGAGAAAAGCTGTTGTATCATATCAATGGCTGGGTGGAAGTGAGACATGAGTGTAAAGAAAAAGTTATTGAGCTATTTAAAGATCCAAGAGAACTGATTGTTTGGCTCCTTAGACATATTCAGCTTCAATACATAGTTAAAGGTAAGTGTATCATGAATATGTATAGCAAGGGAATTAATATAAATCTAAAAGCATGACTTGATTATTTATGTGAATGATTGATAACAATTGTGAACAATAGGTGATGATAGGTTCTGGGAACATTATTGGTATTGTCAACAATATAGGGGGAAGGGGGAATAAACTTGGAAGAAAACTATAAGAAACAAGTTTGAAGACAGTATTTAGATGAAGAGAAATTATAAATCTATATGAAAAAATATTAAAAGATAGGTGAATGGAATGTGGCTATAGTTTCTGTGAATCCTACTTGGAACAGAGTTAAAATAATTATATCACAACAGATCACAGAATTGTGTGGAGTTGTATGAATATGACGTTGGAAATTGGAGCTGTTAATGATTTCCAGGGAAGAAATGGAAGGCTGAAGATGGTTCAGTGAAAAGTTGAGCCACCAACTACGGTGAAACAAAGAGCCAACGAGTGGATTAGCTCTTGGATAATTCTTCTCCAGACAAGGAGAAGACTTGAGATTACCTTCAAGTTCTCCAGAGAGTTATTCACCATTTGAAGAATGAAGTGATTCTTAGTCATCTTAAGTTTCTCTTTCAAAGCATTCAGAACTAAAAATCTAGCTTTCCACTTCAGGCTCTAGGGAGAAGAAGTTACTTATACAATTGACACAAGGCAGAAACTCAGTTGTGGAAGACCCAAGAGGTAATATGATAATATGGTACAAGCTGTGGAAGTGAGCTCTTCCAATTACCCTAAATTATGGCTTTAATGATAATCTGAAGATAGCAGCAGCTTCATGCAGGAAATTTACTGTGAGTAATTTCCAGTTTAGTCTAAGCTCAGCTCACTCCCAGTCCATCTCTATATCCAGATCACATCAAATACACACACACCCCCGAGGTGATATTCAGCAGGTTCTGACCAGTTCTGGAGAACTGGTAGCAGAAATTTCGAGTAGTTCAGAGAACCGGCAAATACCTCCTCTGACTGGAGATTTTACAGTATCCTTCCCCTGCCATGTCCACCAAGCCAGGCCCACAGAACCGGTAGTAAAAAAAATTGAATCCCAGCATCAGCAAACATCAAAAACATATCACTGACAAAATTTGGATAAAAGACAGGCAAAATCAGGAAGGAAAGGCATGAACAATAGCCAATACCAGGTGATCCCTTCTCTATTTTGCACCTTGAAGGAAAAAGTTTGGTAGCTGGGGATTATATTCCCAATACTTCAAAGGCTGAATTCTGTTTTTATATAATGGAAACATTAGTTATTTACCAAACAGAATGATTGTAAGAGCATGAGATCTAAAGTATTGAAAAGCAATCTGGTACAATTAAAACCATATAAAAAACATGGATTCAAATAAAGTAAGATCACAAGGTTCACATATGGGGTTGGGTTATAGTGCTGCTTTGCTAATATCACATTCGCAGTCTTGAAATCTGAATGTGGGAACACAATTAGAAGGCAACAGCTATCCCTCCAAAGTAAAAATATTTGATTATCCATATCCTAACAGCGGCACATATCTCACTGGCTCAATTTTGGAAATCACCTAATATACCACCAATACAATTTATTATTCAAAAAATTTGTGAATATGCAGAAATGGAAAAACTCACACTAAAATTAAAAGGAAAAGAGGAGGTGGAATTTTACTCGACCTGGAATAAGTGGTATGATTGGCTAGAACTTAAAAAAAACAAAAAGGGGAATCAAGGGGGAAAATAAATTTATGAAACAGATTCAGATAGATACAATAACAAACAGGAATCATTAATATCAGTCTTTGACTCTCTCGTACTTTAAACAATCAGTCAAAGGAATTCATTGGTAAAAATAAATAAGTATAATCCAACAACAAATATTAACAACAGAACATTATGTTTGATAGAACATAAATAACAGAGAACCCATAGGAAGTGAGAAATAACTGGCACATAATATAATTTAGGAATATTTAACTCACTGTCAAATGTATTAAAGGAAAGTTTAATTAGTTTTAGCACAGAGATTATGGTAATGTTTGTCTGTATGAATCTTTGTTTTTTGAGTCTGTATATTTTTATATTTTAATTTTTTGTATTCAATAAAGTTGATTTTAAAAAAAGAATGCAACAGCCTAGGGCAGATAGAAGAACTTCCTGAAAATAGATATCTGCAAGGTGAATTATGGCAGCAAATGATTCTGAAGAGATAATGATAGAGATGAAGCAGATAGGAGACAAAAAGAACAGGTGCTTTGTTAGGAAAACAGAGATCCCTGGGAGAAAAAAGGCAGTTGTAATTATAGTTAAGCTCAAAGCCTATATCTGCCAACTTTTTAGCACCACAATTACAAATGCTTCAGCTTTTATTATTGTGTAATTTTTGTAATTATGTAATTTTTGTACAAAGTCAGGACATAGTGCTGATTTGTTACAACCCTCTGGGAATGTGGAAGTGTAGTCATTATTCTTCAGTTTGGGCTTATATTAAAATGTACAACATTGTTTAAAGTCTCCTTGTGATAGTGCTAATGAAAACTCACCATTGACTTAAATGAAACTGCAAAGAATGGCTGTTATTTAGTGATCTATGCACAGGAAGGGACTGTCTCATTCTTCAACTTCTCTTGCTGTTCAGATTCTTTTGTTCTGCTGCATAATAACAACTTGCTGGATCAGACAAAAGTTATATCTGGACTTCAAATATCTGGATGGACACTTAATGCCAGCAAACAGTCAATGTTTTCTTTATCTATCTAGGTACTCCTATGGTGAACTTAGTCCTCATCCAAATTTTTAGAACCCAAGTTTATGATCTCCAATTCATCATCATTTTAGCCATTGTCTATGTACTGCAGGATGGAGGCTTCATCAACATGATTCCAACCTATACAGTCTTGAGCTTTAATATCTTCTGCCTTTGGGGACATCCCCCCACTGCCGAGAGCAGTTGCTCTAGGGCCTCCAGGGAATGAGGGCCATTTTTGAGGTTGTATTGGCATGTGGAAGGAATAGACCATAATCTGCCATGCTGGTCCAGTGCAGATTGGCAGGTGTAATTGGTGTTAGTTTGGGGTATCTATCATGGCCTGTTCTCCTTGGGAGACCCTTCTGGACATATACATGTATGATGAGTTAGTCCACCATTTCATTTACCCATACAAGCCCCTTCACCTTGTCAAGGCCTCAGTCATAGAAGGAAGATCTCCAATTATAACAGGTAAGTTGGTTCTGTGTTTGAGAGGTGATTCCTGTACAACAGGCATATTTGCAGGATACAGTCAAAAAAGTCAAGATGACATGAGGTGTATTAAAAGAAAAAGCGATCACATTTGCCCACCAGTGGGTTTTGAACATCAAATAAATCTACATGTTTTATGTGTTACACTGCAACATGACTTGAGAATATCACCAGTGACTTTTGCCAGTTGCTTTGCCACATTAAAAGTTGCAAATAGCATCTTCTACTATTGCTGGAAATATGTCAGAAAGCCCAGCATTCAAGTAGTTGGAGGTGTTCAGTTGTTATTCATTGTCAACATATAATTCACAGTAGAAGTGATTCTAATCCAGCGGTCGCCAACTGGTGGGCCACAAGAAAATTTTGGTGGGCTGCAGAGAAATCTCACCCCCAGAGCACCCCCCCAAAGCAATTAATCCAGGCTGTACAGAAACACAAGGCTGTGCTGCCTGTTGTAGATTGAGCAATGAGAGGCTAGACCAGGGCATGGATGCAACAAGACTTTATTAAGGTAATAAAGGACTGAACGTGTTTGCCTTGCCTGGAGCAGGCTCACAGCGAACAGCGGCTGGCCGAACCCTGCAGCTGGCTTTTATAGCCGGCTGTCGAGGGAGGCCAGCCAATGAGGGGCAGCAAACGCCCCCGCAGCATGAACGGACCTGGGTGGGGACTTTGGCAAGTTCCAGGGACATAACACCCCTTCCCCCCAGATGCGAACACGCATAGTCATTTAAATAAGCGGGCGGTCTGTGCTGGCGCCCCGAGCGTCGTAACTCTGGTGAGTTACCAAGTGTCTCAGAGTTCGAGGAAACCGGTAGGGTTGGTGATGGGATGCAGCCTCGCTCTGAGATCTGCGCTGGTACCAGTGCAGTGCTACTGGCCGGCGATGTCGTGCCCCCATCTGCTGGTTCAGGTGGAGGACCCATCGGGCAGTCCCGGTCTACTGCCTGCTCCCTTGGCTCGGGTGATGGTGGCGAAGAGCCTCTGGCATGGTCTTCGATGAGCGTTTGGTGAGGCACCAGGGGGCCGACCTGAGCCCACGATCCGGCACTGGCGAGGGTACCCTGTCGCTTCCTTAGCTGGTCCAGGTGCCTTCTCCAGATGCGGCCATCTTCCAGCTGGACTCGGTACGACCTGGGGCTGGTGATGGCTACTATCACTCCTGGAATCCAAAGTGGGTCTCCGGCATAGTTCCTTGCAAAGACATGTTCCTGCAAGACAAAATCTCTGACCCCCGTCATTGAAGCGAGAGGGGTGTCAGGGCAATAGTGAGGGTGGAGCCTATCCAACACAGTTCTTAGGCGTCTACCCATCAGAAGTTCAGCTGGGGACTTGTTGGTGACCATGCAAGGGGTTGAGTGTTGGCTTAGCAAGAAGCGGGAGAGTCTGTGATGCCAATCTTCTTTGCTGAATCTGGCTAACGCTTCTTTTGTGGATCTAACGGCTCTCTCCGCCAGTCCGTTGCTGGCAGGATGAAAGGGGCCGTGAAGATGTGTCGGATGCCAAGATTGGTGGCGGCGCTAAATTCTGTTGAGGCAAACTGGGGGCCATTATCCGAAACTATGGTATCTGGTAGCCCGTGTGTTATGAATAGGCGGGTCAGGGCCTTGGTAACCGCTTGTGTGGTGGTCGTGGATAGTTGGGCCACATCGATCCATTTAGAGTATGAATCTCGACCACCAAGAAGGTATTGCCGTGTATTGGTCCCGCTAAGTCAATGTGTAGCCTTGACCAAGGCGCGTTAGCGCTCTCCCACTTTGTGGGGTGGTGACTGGAGGATGGTCTGGATTCCTGACAGGGTTGGCAAGAGCTTACCCACTTGACGATATCGTCGTCCAAGCCAGGCCACCAGGCGTAACTCCGAGCCAACGCCTTCATCCGGACGATGCCCGGGTGGCCTCGTGTAGCGCCTCTAAGACTGGTGTGCGGCGGGCCGGAATGACAACTCGGGTGCCCCACAACAGGCAGCCCTGTAAGCTAGATAGTTCCTGTTGACGGGTCTTAAAGGTGTGAATTCGGCTGCGAGGTTAGAGCCCGGCCACCCCTCCTCACCCAGTCCAGTACCTGGGCGATTGTTTTGTCCGTCTTGGATTTGGTGGTGATGTTGAGAGCAGTGACAGGAAGGTCGAGCTCGGTGACATCGAAGATGGCATGGACCGGGGCCGGGTCTTCAGCTGGAGCTGGCAGAGGGCAGCGGCTGAGGGCGTCTGTGTGGCTTAACGTTTTTCCTGGGCGGTGGATGAGCTTGTACGAGTAAGCCGCCAGGAACAAGGTCCACCTCGTCATTCTTGGAGACAACACTTGGGGAGTCTGCTTGTCTCCCGATAGGAGACCCAGGAGAGGCTTGTGATCCATGATTAGCTCGAAGTTGTGGCCAAAAAGGAATTCGTGAAATTTCTTTACCGCTGCCACTGCGGCTAAAGCCTCCTTGTCGATTTGACTATAGTTACGCTCTGTTGCTGAGAGCGTTCTGGAAAAGAAAGCGATTGGTGCCTCGGAGCCGTTGGGTAGTCTATGGCTTAATACGGCTCCAATCCCAAAAGGGGATGCATCCGCTGCTAGTACCAATGGGAGGTGTGGGTCAAATTGAATAAGGACCGCGTCTGATGTGAGCAGTGATTTGACTGCGCGAAAAGCGGTGTCTTCCTTGTGTCCCCAGTGCCAAGGTGATTTTTTATCTAAGAGCCTGTGTAAAGGCTCTGCTACTGATGCTTTGTGAGGTAGGAATGACGCATAAAAGTTCAATAATCCCAAAAAGGCTTGTAGCTCGGCTTTAGTGGTTGGCGTGGGTGCCTCATGGATTGCCTTGACCTTGGATTCTAGGGGGTGAATGCCTGAGGCGTCAATTCTATAGCCCAGAAAGTCCACCTGTTTAGTGGCAATGGCACATTTCTCCCTTTTTAATTTGAGGCCATGCTGTCTGAACCTGTCTAACACTGCTCTGACTCTCTGGAAGAGTTGGGGCTTGTCCCTGGCCGAGACCAATATGTCGTCGAAGTAGGGCACTACGCCCGGGAGGCCCTGAAGTATACGCTCCATGAGGGATTGGAAGATGCCCGGGGCAACACTTACGCCAAACTGGAGATGCCTGCACCGGAAGGCACCCCTGTGGGTCACAATAGTTTGCAGTTCGGCTGTTTGGTTGTCAACAGGGAACTGTTGATACGCTTGAGACATGTCCAATTTAGCAAAAATGTTGCCAGGCTCAAAGGTATGCAATAAATGTTGAATGACCGGGACTGGGTAAGCGCTAACTTGTAGAAAGCGGTTAATTGTTGTTTTGTAATCCGAACAAATTATCAGACTGCCGTCCTTTTTTAGGGGTGTGACAATTGGCGTCTCCCATTTGGCGAAGTTTGTCGGCTCAATGACCCCCTGCTTTAATAATTTATCCAGCTCTGCATCCAGTTTAGGCCGAATGGCGAATGGGACTCTATGAGGTTTCAGACGGACTGGAACCGCTTGGGGGTCAACTGCAAATGAGATGGGGGTACCATTATAACACCCTAACTCATCGCTGAATACGTCTGAGTAGTCAGTGAATAAGGAGTCAGTGTCAGAAGCTGAGACAGCATGGACTCCTGTTAACCCTAGGCCGAGGTAGGGGAACCAATCAAGCCCCAAGAGACTAGGGAGGTTGCCATTAACTACCACTAGAGGCAGGTGGCCTTTGAAAGCTTTAAAATTAACCAGGAACTTGCCTTTGCCGAGTACTGGAATGTCCTTCCCCTGATAGTCCCTCAAGGTGATCTGGCACTTCTGGAGCTGGTTTCTGGATAGTCTGGGCTGGATTTTCTTGAGAGTGCTCCAAGAGATGATTGAGAGCGCTGACCCCGTATCAACCTCCATACGACAAGGTTTACCTTCTAATAAAATGGAGAGTGTGATTTTACTAATAGAATGACAGGTGTGGTTAGCATGGTAGCAAATGTGACAATTTAGTACTTGCCTTTGGGGTCCTGAATGGGAAAAGGAAGGAACCTTTTGTGCTGAGTTGTGCGCGGCCTGGCAGACTCTGGCGATGTGGCCTTTTTTGTGGCAATTGTTGCAGATGGCACCTTTGAATTTGCACGAAGCTCTCGAGTGAGGTCCGCCACAGGATAGGCACAGGATGATGTGTTTGGGTGCACTGTTGCTTTCTTGCCTGTTTCCTGCCTGTGGTTGTTTGGCCTGAGCGAGGCGGTGGATGTCTGTTTGATCGTTGGGATCATCTTCGTTGATCACCTCTTCTGAGTGAATGGTGGCACAGCTTTGTTTGGGAATGGGACCTTGAATTTCGGTGGCTGACTGGGTTGCCAGTTCTGCAGCCAAGGCTTCCTCGACTGCCTGGGAGAGGTTGAGGTCCTTCCTGGCAAGTAGTCGCCTCTGGAGGTGAAGGTCTTTGACCCCGAAGACGAGCTGGTCGAGGAGCATGTCATCTAAATAGTTCCCGAACCCGCAGTGGAGAGCTGCAGTCCTCAAGGCGGCCATATACTGGTTGACGGTTTCCTTTTCCGCTTGCTTCCTCATCCGGAAGGTGAAACGCCTCGCGATCTGTGAGGGCCTGGGGGAGTAATGATTGGTGAGGATCTCCAGCAATTCTGCCCAGGGGACATTCTTTAACTCACGTGGAGCAACGAGTGCTGTGGCGGTATCAAAAACGATGGCTCCGCAATAACTGAGGAAGAATGACTTCTTTCTGTGCTCCCCAGCATCAGCCAGACCAATGGCATCGATGTAGTGGTTAAAACGATTTTTGTATGATTCCCACTTTTCTTCATCAGGCTTGAACGGTGGGAAGGCTGGGTTGGAGTTCATGTTGAGAACTTCTGCAGGTTACACTGCTGTGAGATCTCTCTGGGACGACAAATGGCCCTTTGTGCTTTTGTCAGGCTAGTGACTACAGCTCTTGAGAGGTTACACAGAATCTCTCTGTTCTCTCTGGGTTACGCTATGGCTCAGGCTGCAACGGTCGTTGGCAGCGTTATTTGAATTTCGCGCTCCTGGAGAGCGTAGGCGGTAATGGCTGACCGCAGCTGACAGTGATTTGAATCTCGCGCCCTGTGCTGGCGTCAGAGACTCCCGGAATGGCAGCACCGCGCTGTATTCCGGCTCGAATTCAAACGACAGCCGTTTGAATTTCGCGCTCTTTTTTGGGCTGAGCGGCTGCGGCTCGCAACGCTTCACTTTCCCTGTAGCTTGCTAACTGAGCGGCTACAGACGCTCTTCCTTTTGCTTTTGCTGACCGAGCTCTCCGGCGGCGTGGCTGCGGCTCAGCAATTGAGTGATTTCAGCTGTTGCGGATTGCCTCTGGTAGCCATCCCACCTTCGTCGCCAGTGTTGTAGATTGAGCAATGAGAGGCTAGACCAGGGCATGGATGCAACAAGACTTTATTAAGGTAATAAAGGACTGAACGTGTTTGCCTTGCCTGGAGCAGGCTCACAGCGAACAGCGGCTGGCCGAACCCTGCAGCTGGCTTTTATAGCCGGCTGTCGAGGGAGGCCAGCCAATGAGGGGCAGCAAACGCCCCCACAGCATGAACGGACCTGGGTGGGGACTTTGGCAAGTTCCAGGGACATAACACCACCCACATGGCCCATGGCAATCCTCCCCTCCCCTCACTCCTTATCCAGCAAACTTGCCTGCTAAATTGCTATTTTTCCGACCATCAGTTGTTCTGCTGTGCCAGGAGATTTAGATTATCTAGGAAGCAGGAAATGGTTGGATTTCTTGCCTTCTAGCTAGTCTTTAGATCTTCAGCTCTGCTTTTAAGCACAGCCAAACCTCTCTTAGGACTGAAGGTTCTATTATTCAGTGCAGACTCATGGCAAGCAAATTTTATGTGACAGCTAGCTAGCCGATGGCAGATAGATAGATCATTGAATGATTCTGTGAGCAACTCAATCTGCCTGCCTGCTTTGCCTTATTTTGAATAAAAGTTGCTCTTTTTTAAATAAAAAATATACATACATGGTATGTTGTGAGTTAATTTTGTGAGTTTGCTTGCTACCAGATGCATGTAGGCCTTGTGGTGATGAAAGAAACCAGAAAAGGACCAGTAAACAGAAGTATTTCTTTTTTATTATTGAATGAGTGAATATTGTTGAACTGAGAACAAGTATGTTCTGACCCAGCTCCCCAAACACAACCAACCCTCTGACATGAACTCAAAAGATTCCTTTTTTAGGAATGCCAGTAGCTCCGGCAAAAAGTTTCTCTCGCAGGCTAACAAGTCCATCCAGCAGGGCAATGTATAGTTGTCTGCCACACCTATTCATCTCTGCCCCCTGCCTTTTATCCCAGAGCTAGGGGGTGCTCATTAGCAGTGGTGGCTCTTCCTTCCCCAGGATCAGCCTACGGCTTTCCACTGCTCTTCTCTACCCTGCCTTCTGCAAAACTGTGTGACAGGCACTGGACCAGCTGTTCCTCTTCCTCTTCAATCAATCACCTTCAGAATCGGAGGCTGTTCTCCAACTGAGGGCTGGTGGATGGACCAGGCTCCACCTCTGTCTCTCTCTGCCAACTCCATTCCCTCTTCCCCCTTGGAGCTCTCAGGTTGTCCTGATGCTGACCTTGACTCCCATGCTTCCTCCTCCTCTGATTTAGCTGCTGGAGGGGCTGGTGGCCAACAGGCCACAACAAAGTACAATTCTAAAAAAATTTGGAGAAGACGGAGGGACTACTCAGAGAGTGATGGCATGCAGTTTATTTAGGATGTGATGCAAGTGATTTAAAATATGGAGCCAATTTAAAGTTATGGGCCAATGTAGTTATATAGAGTTATTATGTATATTATATTGTAGCTATTAGAGGACCAAATTCTATTTGACCTTTAATTTTAATACTTTAAATTATTAAATTTAAATAATCTAAGAATAGAATGCTAACCTTATCTCTCCCGGTGGCAAAGGACTTGGAAAAGTGTTGTTGAAGGAACCTGAAAAAATTATTAGATCAATAAGATCTTTTATTACCATTAAAAAAAAACCAGATTTTGTTTTGAGAAAACAAAAGATTAGTACTGTAGACCTACTTATAGTTTGAGCCCTGAATGGTTGCCGATAGCACAGTAGTTAGAATGCAGCATTGCAGGCTGGTTCAATCCTGATGGACTTGAGATTGACTCAGTCTTCCATCCTTCTGAGATCAGTAAAATGAGGACTGAGATTGTTGAGGGCAATATGCTGACATTGTAAACTGCTCAGAGAGTGCTGTAAAGCACCATGAAGTGGTATCTATGTCTAAGTTCCAATATCTAAGAGACTGCCATGAAGAAGAGGGGGTCAGCCTATTCTCCAAAGCACCTGAAGGCAGGACAAGAAGCAATGGATGAAAATTAATAAAAAAGAGGAGCAACCTAAAACTAAGGAAAAATTTCCTGACAGTTAAAACAAAACCAATGGAACTACTTTCCTTCAGATGTTGGGTGGGTGCTCCAACACTGGAGATTTTTAAGAAGAGACTGGACAACCATTTGTCTGAAATAGTATAGGGTTAAGCAGAGAGTTGCACTAACTAAGAGACTTCAAGGTCCCTTCCAACTCTGTTTTGTTATTCTAATAGGCAAATGGCTATTTCTGACTCTTTTGCTGATGGATCTCTAGTGGGATATAATGGCTATTAGACATCAAAGAATATTGTGTTTCAATAATCTCACAATAGCCCTTTCCCTTTCTTATTCCCTAAATTTCAACTATAATCCCAAAAGTCTTAGTCAGATTGGAACTGAGTACAACTAAATTAGTAGAGATGGCCATTTGCCCAAACCTACTCTTTATTTTTCCTATTTTTCAGGTTATTGTTTTTGTTTTAGTTGTATATTCAACTTACAGATTGGCTTATTGACTGAAATATCCATTCACCTTGCATACAACTATGACACTGAAGAACCTAGAGTAGTCTTTTTTAGAAGAAGAAAATTAATTGTTCAGTTTTGTAGGTGACTCAGCACCCAAGATTATAAATATCTTGGAAGATAAAAACTCACACTTTCCTTGGAAATATTATATGCTCTCTCTCTCTCTTATCCAAATCTATCTCTGCCAAATTATCAAATATAAAAAGTAGTAAAGCTTAGTTTTTCATTTAACAAAGTGACATTAATACAAAAAGGATAATAAAGCAGTTACACCTGGTCTTTGTTTCCAAATGAACACTGTTTATCAATTAGGTTCTGAAAGCAATAAAAGTTGGGTGTATGGAATAACAATAGATTTATGTTCTGTTAAAATAGCATTAAAGTATCTTTTTCTCATAATATGTATGTTCACTGAAATCCCCAAAGACATGAAATCTTAATCCAATATGTCAAATGTAGGATCTTTTATGAACAATAACTGAATTCAGTGCAAAGAAGAGTGACAGACTTTGAAGTACACAAGAAGAGTCTTTCAATACCTTAAAAAGGTTGTCAAATATATTGCAGCACAAGTTTTTGTGAGGCACTAAAATGATCCACTCTGTTAGGCATCCAGAAATTATCCATAGTAATCAATCACTCCGAGACAAGAATAATCTCCAATTGATTTGTTAGGAACAGCTCTGGTATGTCTATGGAAATTTCCAAAACTGAAACTCATTCCCAGCGCAACAAACTCCTTCACCCCCACTTCATTGTTCACTTATATTCTTGTGGCTGCTGAATCTCAGAGCTGACCCACTCATTCAGAAGACAATTTATCAGAAGTATCGATACTGTGACAAACCTTATATGGAATACCAACAGAGATGGAACAGCTTGCCTTCAGAAGTAGTGGGTACTCCTTCATCACTGGAGAGAAGAGATTGGACAACCATTTGTCGGAATTTGTATAGGGTCCCCTGATTGAGCAGGGGGTTGGACAAGAAGACATCCAAGATTCCTTCCAACTTTGTTGTTCTATTATTCTGTTTTGTTATACTGCAAACATCCTAGGCACATATGTTTAACTCCCCCCCACCCCCCAAAAAAATTTTAGATAAGCAAAGTGGAGCTACTACAGGAGTTGCTAAAAAGATTTATTACTCCATCCATTTTCCATTTCCTGCACATTTCCCAGGAGTAGCAGTAGCAGCACTACTGACAAATAAATTACTCTGAAGGGGGTTATCAAATCTGCACTGTGAAAAAGCCATGTTGCAGGGAGAGGCCACAGCTAGCTCTGGAGACATCACTCTGATGAACTCATAGCACACAGAAGGTGAGTAACTAGCAAATTCTGACCCCTGACTGTGCTTCCTAAAGCATGTTGGCAGGAATAAAACACTTCTCCTTCAAATGTTGAAACAATTGCCTTTTTATTTATTTATTTATATTTATTTATTTATTTTGTCAAGCTATTATAAGATTACAGGTATAAGTGTAGACATAGTCATAAGTACATGAAATGGATGCATGTAAGAAAAATAAAAAGAAACAATAGGACAGGGATGGTAGGCACGTTGGTGTGTTTAGGCACGCCCCCTACAGACCTCTTAGGAAAGGGGTGAGGTCAATAGCAGACAGTCTAAGGTTAAAGTTTTTGGGGTTTGGGGAAGGAACCACAGAGTCAGGTAGAGTATTCCAGACAGTGACTACTCTGTTGCTGAAATCATATTTCCTGCAATCAAGTTTGATGCAGTTTACCTTGAGTTTGTATCTATTGTGTGCTCTTGTATTGTTATGGTTGAAATTGGAGTATTCATTGACAGGTAGGACATTGTAATGTATAATTTTATGTACTATACTTAGATCGGACCAAAGGTGGCATAGTTCTAAGTTTTCTAGGTCTAGAGTTTCAAGTCTGGTGGCATAAGGTATTCTGCAATGAGTAGAGGAGTGGAGAACTCTTTTTGTGAAATATTTCTGGACTTTTCAATTGTGTTAATATCAGATACATAATGTGGGTTCCAGACTGATGAGCTGTATTCAAGTATAGGTCTAACAAATGTTTTGTATGCTCTAGTTAGTAGTGTGATATTACCGGAGAAAAAGCAACGCAGGATTAGGTTAACAACTCTTAATGCCTTTTTGACTATGTAGTTACAGTGGGCTCTAGCACTTAGGTCATTAGAGATGAGTACTCCAAGATCCTTGACAGAGTTTGGATCATCAACAAGGTCTTGACTATTCAGCTTGTATTTTATTTTCTGATTTTTTTTGCCAATATGTAAGACGGAGCATTTATTTCTTGAGATTTGAAGTTGCCATTTGTTTGTCCATTCTGATACATAGTCAAGGTCTTTTTGAAGGTTAGCAATATTGTCGGTGGTGTTGAATAGCTTTGCATCATCAGCAAAGAGAACGCGGTTGTGCTCTTAATATGATCACAGAAGTCATTTATGTAGAGAATGAAGAGAGTTGGTCCTAGAACACTGCCTTGTACCACTGTTGACAGGTACAGAATTTGCTAGGACACTCCCAATTTTGACCATTTGTTGTCTGTTTGATATGCTTCTATCCAGTTATGCAGTTGTCCAGAGATACCATAAGATTTTAGTTTTAGGAGTAGTTTGTCGTGTACCACCGAACCAAAGGCTTTACAGAAGTCTATGTAGATTGCATCTATTGCTTTGCCCTGATCGAGTTGTGTAGTCCATATGGTTTTGCAGTGTAAGAGTTGCAGATTACAGGATAGTTTTTTCCTGAAACCAAATTGTTTATTAGAGAGTAGGTTGTTTGTCTCTAAGTGGAGGATAATGGATTGGTTAATAATTGATTCCATGACTTTAGAGGTGATGCAGCATAAGGAGATTGGTCTGTAATTTTCAACTAGGCTGAGGTCTTCCTTTTTGAAGATGGGAATGACCGTGGCTTGTGACCATAGTTTTGGCAAGGAGCTGATCCTGAAAGATTTTTCAAAGATTACACTTAGAGGTTCGGCTATGGCAGTGGATAGCTTTTTTAAGAAGTAGGCACATATTTCATCCGGTCCAATAGATAGAGATGGTTTTAGATTGTGTAGTGCTTTTTCAACATTGTCTTCTGTAAAATCAGTATCTATTAGATCATTGTAGTTGTCTGTGATTTGACTAGGAAGTACTGGGCATGGTCCATTGCTGTTTACAAATACTGAGCCAAAGAATGTGTTAAAGAGGTTGGCTTTGATTGTGTTGTCATTGCAGTCGGAGTTTGTTTAACTTCCCAGTCCAGTCTACAGTCATGAGATTTTTCATTGTCTCCCATTCAAGTACCAATTAGCTCCTACACTCATGATCATATTTTTATTAGTCCAGATCAAAAGGCCTGAGTGAGGAGTAAAATCTTAATTCTTATCCTAAAAGGAAAAGAAGAGCCTCAGGAGACAACTGCAGGTGTGAATTCCATAGCTTGGAAGGAATTCTTTTCTGCATAATAAATGCATGAGTTTCTGACAGCAGGAATCCCTTTAAAAACAGCTTGCAAAGGAGTGCAGGTGTTGGAGAGAGAAAGAATCAGAAAATTAGGGAATAATTCAACACTCCTTCCTGTTGTGGCTCCGGGCTTGGATTCAGCTCCTGTGATTGATATGAGTTCAAGTGAAGAGGTCATCGCAGAAAAATATGAGCCGGCCTGGCTTACTGATTGGACTGATAACCAGGATGAGGAGATGGACGTGACAAAGGACGACAGACCTGATGTATTAGAATTGTCAGGACCTTTGACCTCCTCTGGTTCCTTATCTGATCAACAGCCGGGAATGGCTGACAGGGAAGTTTTGAGAGAGTCTTCTAGTGGAGATGAGAACTTGGAAAATTTGTGGTTAAATGTAAAAAATAGAAGATGGTTGAAAAGGCAAAATCAGCTGGAGCGAATGAGAAGAGCAAGTCAGTAAATTAGCACGTTGCCTCAATGAGTATAAAAGGACACAGCTGGGCTGGTACATTTTGCCAGGAACAAAATAACTATTTGAGTGAGGACGTTACAGCAAGGAGCTCTGAGACTGGAGATTTATTGCCAGGACTGGTTTGCCGGACAGAGTAAAGATTTGTGCTGTGGTTTCTGCCAGCCGTTATCTTGTAAGACTTCTTTCCATTTGATTTAATTGTGAAACGGCTGCTTTCTGTTTTGTTCGTTTGAATTTCGAAGGGGAGTCATAACACCTTCCCATGTACAATTTTTCTTCGTAAATGACCTATTGTAACAGTACAACATGGCAATGAATGTGTAGTTTGGTGCCCCAAAATGATATGATTAAAACCATGCTTGCTTGAATTTGGTGCTGTAGCCAGGGGTGCCCATGGGAATAATGAAATAGTGGGCACACCAGGGCAATCATACACTATTGAGTGTACAATACATGCAATGTAAATTTTAAAAAATGATTGAGGATTTGATCTCCCAATTTCACTCAGCATTTACATCATCCTCCCCTGCTACCCAAGATATCCTTGCTTACAAGTATGCTAAAATTTGCTTCAGAGAGACAACTTGCATGTAAATGTATGATATGATATACACTGAAGCTGGTTTATATATGCAAAATATAGAACATAAAGAAAACATTAAAAAGCTTGCCAATAATGAATTTTAAAGGCTTTTGCTTCTCTTTTGGAACAGGATTCAGTTTTAATGATAGGAATCTGTTTCAATTCAAATTGCTCTTTGATAACATGAACATTTCCTTTCTCATAGTACTTTTGCTTGGAACTTTCTTTACTCTCCTGGACAACTTCATCATCAGACAGGATTGTTGGCCTACACATTGTGTATTTATATTTTATATTTTAAAACCCCAAATAATTAATAGTTATTTAGAATCATAAATAGATAGTGCTGCTGGCAGGGATGATCCAGGAACTCTGCCAAGTACCCAGTTTGCCATATTGAGAATACAGATGAAAATGTAGATATAATAATATCTTATCAAACTGTTTCAATGTTGGTTGAAACATTGCAAGCATTAAATGACACAGAACCTTTAATTAAGCAGAACAGAAAGAAATTATATTTTATGGATCTAAACAGAGAAGACTATTTCAAGAGGATTATTGTGCTAGGCATAATCTACAAATGTAACCAAGTGAGGAAGAAATTGTAAGAAATTGTTATAGAGGAGTGTACGGAGAAGTTGAGAGAACTCAAATAGGGATGTTCACAAAGGATTTTGCTTCAAAGTATATCTGCTCCGTTCCTTTTCTGGGGCAGTATCAACTCCATTAATTTAGTATTAGTATTAATCTGGTTTCTGGGTGAACAAATATGGTCTGAGATCCTTATCAGTGGTGGGATTCAATTTTTATTATGACCTGTTCTGTGGGCATGGCTTGGTGGACGTGGCAGGGGTGATCATACTGTAAAATCTCCAGTCGGAGGTGGTATTTGCCGGTTCTCCAAACTCCTCAAAATTTCTCTACCAGTTCTCCAGAACTGGTCAGGACCTGCTGAATACCACCTCTGATCTGACCAGTTGTTAACATTCTAAGCAGTTTGGAGAACTGGTTGTTAGAAGAAATTACTGGC
This sequence comes from Pseudonaja textilis, assembly GCF_049901715.1. NCBI lineage: Eukaryota > Metazoa > Chordata > Lepidosauria > Squamata > Elapidae > Pseudonaja > Pseudonaja textilis. The sequence continues at coordinate 23,904,390 of NC_141992.1, read as the reverse complement.
CTAATCCTGTAAGGAAGGCAGGAAGGAAACATTCTGGTATTGCTTACAGAAACTGCCTCTCCATTAACTCTTATTACATTCTTGGCAGGACCAGACTTCCTGTCTCTGGGACTTCTCTGGAGTTTTTTTTCCTCCTTTGCTGGTACTTTGCTTGTGTGGAGTGACCATTCAAAGTTACAATGGCACTAAAAACAGTGACTTTGATCATTTTTCACACTTACGACTGTTGCAGCATCCCCACAGTCATGAGAGGCCAGGCAAGGAGATGCGTGCCTTGATGTGAGTGATGTTGAGTTGACCATGCCCAGCCAGTCACATGACCACCAAGCCATGCCCACCAACTAAGCCATGCCCACAGAACCGGGTGTTAAAAAATTTGGATCCCACCCGTGCCTCTGATCCTTATGATTATGCCTCATCAAATGTTCTGCAATGTAATAAATATAAATACTTCGTTAAACGCAAAAGATGAACACATTTTGGGCAGAAAAGATCTATGCAACTGATATTTTTAACTTGTAGAAAATCCTTATCTCCTTTGTAGACCATTGGATATATTTCTCAACAAAGACTGAGCTACAGACATTGAGCATTTTTATTTTCCAAGCACAGCATGTGTAAATTCCAACTGCATTCTCAGAAGTAAAGATTATTCTAGGACATTGGTTGCTTTGTTTGCATTTTACATCTTGTTTCATATTCAAATACTATTACTTTTTTAAAAAAATAGAATGAGTAAGAGAGCAGAAATATTTTTTTATGTATTCCATATTGCCAACCATGCATTCATACATCCCAGATGTAGAAGGTGGGATCAACTGTGCTCAGTCCTTCCTTCCTTCTCACTTTAGCCAGAATGTGTGGAAAGTGTTACTGATTCAGACTGATTCTGTAGCAACAGTAAGAAAAATTGGAATAACATGCCTGGAAAGTCAATGAGTTCAACCTTCCCTTCTAAAATTGTATTGACTCCATCATATATTTTCCTGAACTGTTCATTGTACTATATGTGGCACTATGAATTAGTATCACTCTCCTAATTAATCACTCTAGCTGTTCTTTGGAAAGGAATGTATTCTTCTTACCAAAGGAACATTTTGAAATCTTAGAAAGGATCACAAAATATTGTTCAGCCATAGGAACAACATGTATAGAAACCCTATATACAAATAAGAGTTATAGATTATTCTCCACATCAGGGGTCTGCTACTTTAGCAACTTTAAGACTTGTGGACTTCAACAACACAAGTTGAAGTCCACAAGTCTTAAAGTTGCCAAAGTTGGAGACGCCTGCTCCACATTAGAAGGCAATTAGTCATATCTATTATTTACTTTTACTCATATGATTAGTTTGATATAGTTTAATATAATTCAAACTGTTAGCAATATATTTATTTTATTTAATTAATTCCCTTTAAGATATTCCCCATTCAAGACAGAACAGCCAGAATATCCAGCTTTATTAATTACAGTACTTGTCTTTTCTCATGGGGACTTTTCTCTATCCTAACCAGTCACAAAGAAAAACTTTAAAGGTTTATTATGACTTTGTTCAATTACATGAACAAAAGGTCTGGCAGTTGCCCTGGCAACATGGAGATGTCAACTCCACATTAGTTCTGAAAAAACTTCTAGAATTAGATTGCCCTCAATTATTGCAATTTGCCCCCAAACATTCCCCAACTTCAGTGCTGTCTGAAGGGAGAAGGGTGAAAAAAATCAAAACAGTGGCCACAACTATGCAATCATCCCATCCTGTTTTACATGCATTGCAAAACACATTTAAAAAATGAGGCTTTGAGCAAAGGTTTATGGGTACCATGTTTTGAAAGACAAACAGGAGAGAGAGAAAAATGGGATAGAGTCACATCTGCCCAATATTCAGCAGGACAGCTTTCTGATATAAAATACATAAATATGTAAAAGTTTACTTTATTTATGTATTTCATTTTTATCCCATTTTATTACTTTATAAGTAACTGAAGGCAGTTAACATATATAATACTCCTTCCATGACAGATGATTTTCTTTTTTACATTAATTTTATTTAATATGTTGAAAGATTATAAGTAAAAGGAATATAAGTAGGGGAAAATAAACAATGGAATTATTAGGATATAAGATACAGATAATTATCCCTGACTTTATAGAATGAAAGGTGGAAGGAATTGGAAACCATACAAGCCAGTATTTCTCAGCCTTGGGATCTGAGTGGACTTCAGCTCCCAGAATGTTCCAGCCAGCTATGCTGGGAGTTGAAATCCACATATCTTAATGTGGATTTCCCAGTGGTGGGATTCAAATTTTTTTACTAAGGTTCTGTGGGTGTGGCTGTTGGCTGTGGTGAGGCTTGGTGGGTGTGGCTTGGTGGGCATGGCAGGGGAAGGATACTGCAAAATCTCCATTCCTAGCTTACTCCAGTTGGAAAGTTATTGCAAAATCCCCATTCCCTCCCATTCCTGGGGGAAGCTTACTGAAAAATCCCATTCCCTTCCCACTCCACTAACCTGCTTTCCAGTTCCGTTTTCCTGTGCAGGGCAGCAAAAGAAGACCCAGCCAATCAGCTGGGACTCTGGAGGCAGAGAATAGATGGGGTGGGGCCAGTCAGAAGTGGTATTTGAACTACTCTGAACTACTGAACTACTACCTGAACTACTCAAAATTTCCGCTACCACTTCTCCAGAACTGGTCAGAACCTGCTGAATACCACCTCTGATCTTAATGTTCCGAGAGTTGAGAAACACTGATCTAACTTCCTGTGTAGTTCAGGCATCCTCAACTACAGCAGAATCTGAATGCTTCAGTGTATTTAATCTCTACATTCTCATCTATCTCATTTTCCAACAATGTATCAGTGACCATTCTATCTTTCTAAGATAATTTGATTAGAAGTTGGTAATCAGTGGTAGAACCAGTTTGGTTTAATAGTTAAGGCATCAGGGTAGAAACTAAGAGACTGTAAGTTCTAGTATGACTTTGGGCACAAGGCCAGCTGGGTGATCTGGGCCAGTCACTTTCTCTCAGTTCTAGAAAAAGGCAATGATAAACCACTTCTAAAAAACTTTGGCAAGAAAATTTCAGGATTTGTCCAAGTAGTCTCTGAAAATCAGACATAACTGAACAGAAGAAAAAAAATAAGTGTCAAGTGGTATGCTGTAGCAGTAATGGCCAAAAATAATGACTTTGACGGTTTTTCACACTTACAACTGTTGCAGCATCCCCACAGTCATGAGAGGCCAGGCGAGGAGATGCGTGCCTCGATGTGAGTGATATTGAGTTGGCCACGCCCAGCCAGTCACATGACCACCAAGCCACACCCACCACCTAAGCCATGCCCACAGAACCGGTTGTTAAAAACTTTGAATCCCACCCCTGGAAATGGCCCAAGAGGTTTGCTGGTGTCTTAATTGATCAAAGACCTCCAAAGCTATGCCTGACTGGATGTGAATGCCACTACATTTGCTTTTAGTATTTAGTATTTATTTGATTTGTCAATCGCTTACAAGATACAGGTATAAGAATAATATAGTTTTGAATACATGAGATAGATACTTATAAGAAAAATAAAAAACAATAGGACAGGAACGGTAGGCATGATTGGTGCACTTATGCATGCCCCCTACAGGCCTCTTAGGAAAGGGGTGAGGTCAATAGTAGACAGTCTAAGGTTAAAGTTTTTGGGGTTTGGGGAAGAAACCACAGAGTCAGGTAGAGTATTCCAAACATTGACCACTCTGTTCCTGAAGTCGTATTTTCTGCAGTCAAGTTTGGTGCGGTTAAGCTTGAGTTTGTATCTATTGTGTGCTCTTGTATTGTTACGATTGAAGCTGAAGTATTCATTTGCAGTTAGGGCATTGCAATGTATGATTTTATATACTATATTTAGATGTTATATTATATTTTATATCATATTTATATGTTATATTAAAAGTGATCATAACTTCATTGTGTGTGCACCTTTGCCTTGCCTATGCACTAAAAAAAGGAATATTTTCCCTCTATCAGGAAGAAGAAAAAAGTGGGCAATTGTAACAAACAGCATTTGTGTGAGAAGCTGAAGAAAAGGTACAAAAAACTGGGATGAAAGATTTCCCAGCAGCTTCCATAAAATGGTTGAATTCTACTGCATAAAATCTTTGTTAAAGAAGTCTATTTTTTAAAATGGTAAATGGTATAGGCCAGGGTTTGCACTACAGCCAGAGCAGACGGTTGGACTACAAGACCTTCAAAGTCCCTTCCAACTCTGTTTTTCTGATTTCTGTTAAATTAAAACAGAGGATTTCTGGTTTAGGAGTATCCAATCAGTTTATTGAACCAAGCTTTTTTTCCTGACACTCTGAATTCAGCTGGTGGATATTCAAATTGGCTTATGATGAAACTATTGTTAACTCAAATGAAGAATGTTTTTATTACTTCTTAGGATTGTATCAATAGACTTAAACTCTTTGCACATTCATATGCTGTTCTTAAACAAATATCCACAAAGCCATTTATAAATCTAATAAATCACATTGCAGCAGCATCATTAATTTAAAAATTAAATACACAACACGGTGAAAAGAAAGAAGATCAAATTATGAAACAATCCTAAATACAATTTAAACTTGAGTTTTCCCATTCCTCAAAATATAGCAAAGAAATCCTTAGGCAAAGGCATCTAAAGATAGTGGGGTGAAGTTACATGAATTTATATCATGTAACGAACACTACACAACAAAGTTGAAGTTTCATCTGCTCTTACTTGGGGATGGGAGGTCAGTTGCTTGCAAAACCTGGTTTACTTGCAAAAGGTCTGAGGGTCATTTTTTTTCTTGGAAAAGATAGGAAAGATTTCAGCTAGAGAGCCATTACTAGTCAGTGAGAAACAATACTAAACTAGCCAGATTTGATTTAAACCAATTTCCGATATTTTTAAGCCTTGTTGTACATGGTGGAGTTTATTTAAACATGCATATATTCATGTTATTTCCTATAATTGTTTTTTTTAGTGAATTGTCACTAGGGAAGCACAAATATGTCAAGGCTGACTTATTTCAGTTTTCCATGTTTTCAGTCAGTAAATTTTGTTCACCTGCTTCTGCGATAGTTTGAAAAACTGAAAAAGTGTTGTAAAATTCTATGTGACCAATATATATATATATATATATTATTTATGTATTTTATATATATATATATATATATTATTTATGTGTTATATATTATTCATATATATATGGATCTTTGGTTATTTGGGTTTTCTCCCGCGTAAAATTGGAAGTATTTTGGCGACGTTTTGACGAAATCTCATTCTTCATCTTCAGGCTTGTCTCTTCGGCTTTGTGCTTCTTGGAGTAATGTGAGCTTGCAGCTGTTTTTTCTTTTAACTGCCAGTGGGAGTGCGGCTTGACTGGGTGTGGGCTTGGCTATGTTCTCATTGGTTGGGGGAGTGTTCTCATTGGTTGGGGGCCTGGCTGTGATCTGATTGGTTGGGGGGTTGGCTGTGTTCTGATTGGCTGGGGGTGTGTTCTGTTCAGGTGGGGGCTTGGCTGTGTTCAGGTTAGTCTTAGTTGTCGGAGGATTTGAGTTGGTGAGCTGTGATCCTGTTGTTTGGCTTCGCGTTCGTGGTCATGCCACATCTTCATGTTGGGCGTCAGTTTGCTTCATGTATGGGTCGGAGGGGTTTGAAGCGGGTAGTGATGCAGCTGCAGTACGGCTTCTGGACTGTGGTTGTGTCTCATCATCTGTGTGGGTGTGAATCTGCTTTCTACGTGGAAGTGTGGTGGTAGCATCTTGTGTGGCCTTCATGGGTGTGGGTCTGGTGTCATTCTTCATGTTAGGTACTCGTTTGTTAATGAGGGTGGGTATATAAACACAAAGGCCACACAAGATGCTACCACCACACTTCCACATTTCCATCTTATAACACTTATAATGCTTATGGGAAAAATTTGAAAACATTCAAAAATTTAAAACGATCACCAGAAAGAGAAGAATAATGGGGGGGGGGGTATTTTCCAATTGCAAAGTCAAATAAATCAAGGGTGAGAGGATTATTTGTGTTCTATCAGTACTTTAAGATGAATGGACTTCAGCTCCCAGTATTCCCCAGCCAGCATGTCACAGATGTTATTTATTTAGGTAATCAAGTATCTGCAAGCAAAAACCAACCTCAAAGAACACCAAGGGCCTACAGACCAAATCAAGCCCATCATCTATGCAGCTATACTGAGTTGCTTGCAAGACTGCAAAGATCAGAACATCCATCAGCAAGATGGGTGGTTTCTAAATTTGATAAATAAATAAACAGAAAAATATTTGCAACACTGGGTAAGTGGAGAGACTGTATTCTTGTTTCCCTTTTTAGTAATCTTGCATAATAATAACAATTCTGTTGCATAATAATTACAGAATAAGAGTCCTTTTAGGATTACTATGAATAGGAGGAGTGTGTGTCAATCTTTCCCCCCTCAATTTGATTTATTTATTTTATTTGTTTGTCAAACATATACAAGATAACAAGTTTAGGTATGAACATAAATATGAACAAAGGAAATAAATACAGATAAATGGGGACAGTAAGATAGAGATGGTAGGCACGCTGGTGCGCTTATACACGCCCCCTTTAAGGACCTCTTAAGAATGGGGTGAGGTCCACAGTGGACAGTTTGAGGTTGAAGCTGTGAGGGTTTGAGGCTGTAAAAACAGAGTCAGGCAGAGCATTCCAGGTGTTGACCACTCTGTTGCTGAAGTCATATTTTCTGCAATCAAGTTTGAAGCTGTATACCAAGTTTGTATCGATTGTTTGCCCTTGTGTTATTGTGGTTGAAGCTGAAGAAGTCATTGACAGGCAAGACGTTGTTGACAGGCAAGATGTTTGTGTACTATGCTGCACAGGTGAGGCAGTTCCAGATTGCCCAAGCCCAAAATTTCAAGCCTGGAGGCATAAGGATTTTGAGAAATACCTCTGAACTCACTCAATCATGTTAATGTCCGCTATACAGTGTGGGTTTCAGGTGGATGAGCTGTACTCAATAATTGGTCTGGCAAAGGTTTTGCATGTCCTAGTTAGCAATTCAATGTTACCGGAGAAGAAGCTTCACAAAATTAGGTTAACAACTCTTAATGCCTTTTTGGCAATGCTGTTACAGTGAGCTCTGGGGCTTAGATCATTTGAGATGACTTTTGTCTCAACATACGTCCACACAAAAACCACCACAATGATGTGATCCCCAATTATAATTTCAAAAAAGGCAACTATGATCTTATAAACAACGATCTCTCATCCCTTGATTGGCAATCTCTATTCACTGGATGCAATACTGTTGAAGACCATTACAACATATTTTTACTTGAAGTCAAAAGAGTCATCAAACTATATGTACCAACAACTACTCCCAAAACAAAACAAAAAAACAGATTGCCCATAACAATAAGGAAACTTCAATCCAAAAAGAGATCACTCTGGCGGAAAAACAAATCTGGTCACGTTGCCAATTTCAAAAGCAGATACAAAAATTTATGCCACCAGATAAAGACTGAATTGCACCAATTATCACATTAAACAAGAGGAAAACCTCCTAAGCACCAATTCCACCAATGCTTTTTACAATTTTGTAAACAACAAACTAAAAGATTCAAGGTCCATCCCACCCCTGATAGGACCTAATGGTAAAGACTGCAACGACGACACCATTAAAGCCAACATCTTTAACACATTTTTTGGCTCAGTATTTGTAAACAGCAATGGATCATGCCCAGTATTTCCTAGCCGAACCACAGATAACTACAGTGATCTAATACATATCGATTTTACAGAAGACAATGTTGAAAAAGCACTACGCAATCTAAAACCATCTCTATCTATTGGACCGGATGGAATATGTGCCTATTTCTTAAAAAAGTTATCCACTGCCATAGCCAAACCTCTAAGCAAAATCTTTGAAAAATCTTTCAGGACCAGTTCCTTGCCTAACCTATGGTCACAAGCCACAGTCATCCCCATCTTCAAAAGGGAGACCCTTGCCTAGTTGAAAATTACAGACCAATCTCCTTATGCTGCGTCACCTGTAAAGTCATGGAATCAATTATTAACCAATCCATCACCCTCCACTTAGAGACAAACAACCTACTCTCCAATAAACAATTTGGTTTCAGAAAAAAAACTATCCTGTAATCTGCAACTCTTACACTGCAAAAACATATGGACTACACAACTTGATCAGGGCAAAACAATAGATGCAATCTACATAGACTTCTGTAAAGCCTTCGATTCAGTGGTACATGACAAACTACTACTAAAAATAAAATCCTATGGTATCTCTGGACAACTGCATAACTGGATAGAAGCATTCCTGTCAAACAGACAACAAATGGTCAAAATTGGGAGTGTCCTATCAAATTCTGTACCTGTCAATAGTGGTGTCCCCCAAGGCAGTGTTCTAGGACCAACTCTCTTCATACTCTACATAAATGACCTCTGTGATCATATTAAGAGCAACTGCGTTCTTTTCGCTGATGATGTAAAGCTGTTCAATACCACAGACAATACTGCTACCCTTCAAAAAGATCTTGACTGTGTATCAGAATGGTCAAACAAATGGCAACTTCAAATCTCAACAAATAAATGCTCTGTCTTACATATTGGCAAAAAAAATCCGAAAATAAAATACAAGCTGAATAGTCAAGACCTTGTTGATGATCCAAGCTCTGTAAAGGACCTTGGAATACTCACCTCTAATGATCTAAATGCTAGGGCCCACTGCAACTACATAGCCAAAAAGGCATTAAGAGTTGTTAACCTAATCCTACGTAGCTTTTTCTCTGGTAATATCACACTACTAACTAGAGCATACAAAACATTTGCTAGACCAATACTCGAATACAGCTCATCAGTCTGGAACCCACATTACGTATCTGATATTAGCACAATTGAGAAAGTCCAGAAATATTTCACAAGAAGAGTTCTCCACTCCTCTACTCGTTGTAGAATACCTTATGCCACCAGACTTGAAATTCTAGAACTAGAAAACCTTGAATTACGCCGTCTTCGGTCTGATTTAAGCATGGTATATAAAATCATACATTGCAATGTCCTACCTGTCAATGAATACTTCAGCTTCAACCATAACAACACAAGAGCACACAACAGATACAAACTCAAGGTTAACTGCACCAAGCTTGATTGCAGGAAATACGACTTCAGCAACAGAGTGGTCAATGTCTGGAATACTCTACCCGACTCTGTAGTTTCTTCCCCAAACCCCAAAAACTTTAACCTTAGACTGTCTACTATTGACCTCACCCCTTTCCTAAGAGGTCTATAGGGGGCGTGCATAAGCGCACCAACGTGCCTACCGTCCCTGTCCTATTGTTTCTTTTATTTTTCTTTTATTTTTCTTATATGTACCCATTTCATGTATTCATAACTATGTATACACTTATACTTATTATCTTGTAAACAATTGACAAATAAAATAAAATTAAAATAAAATAAATAAATAAATGAGTATTCTTAGGTCCTTGACAGAGTGAGGATCATCTACAAGATCGTTTTTTCCCAGCTTGTATTTGGTGTTCTGATTTTTATTGCCAATGTGTAGGACAGAGCATTTATTAGTTGAAATTTGGATTGGCCAATTACACGACCATTCTGACACAAAGTCAAGGTCACTTTGTAGGGCAGCAGCTTTGTCAGTAGTGTAAATAATTTTACATCCTCGGCGAAGAGGACACAGCTGCTTTTAATATGATTGCATAGGTCGTTTATATAAAGCAGGAAGAATGTGGGTCCTAAAATGCTGCCTTGGAGGACACCGCTATTAATTGGTGCGGATTTGATAGGGACCTCCCTATTTTGACTATTTGTTGCCTTTTTGATAGGAACGCAGCTATCCACTTGTGCAGGGATCTGGAGATGCCATAATAACTTAATTTTAACAGTAGTTTGTCGTGCACCATTGAATCAAAGGCTTTGCAGAAGTCTATGTAAATTGTGTCTATTGCTGTACCCTGGTTAAGATATATGGTCCAAATGTTTCTGCAGTATAGGAGTTGCAGATTACAGGACAAATTTCCCTTTTTTACTATTATAACAAACCATGTTGAAGGAGATTGTACTCTTAATGTTTGCTTATAAATGCTTCAAATAAATATTTTCTGGAACTGATCCTTACTACCGGAAAGAATGTGTTGAATCACATTCAACTCAGCAGATGTTTAGTGTCCAATGTAACTCCCCTTTGACTTCAGAGATATGAAACTGTGTGGAGATATAGATCGTAGATTATAGAGTACCTTTGAGTTTGTATCTGTAAGTTTCATGCATATATATAATTACCATCATCATTTTTATCTCTAGAAGATTAGTGTGAAATTTTTAAGCAAGCCAAAAATATAATTAACACTGGTGCCACTTTGGAGGCGGAATTTAACATAAAAGAAAATAAATAAAGCTCTGAAGAGAATGAAGTTTAATCACATATTTTCAAACAAACAAAAACTATGGGCTGCATTTGAGGTAAATCCCTTCTTAATTTAGCAAGAAGTTTGTTTTGTATCTCTGGGTCAGGGAGGGAAATTCTTCCAGTACTGTAGTTTCTGTGAACTTTGCTATGGATGTTATACACAGAGTTGGGTTTTGTTTGTTTGTTTGTTTGTTTGTTTGTTTTAACGTGGGTAGTATTAGTCAGCTTCAAGAGGCAAGACTAAAAACATACACACAGTTCTCCCCTCTTGCAAATGGGCTTAAGAAAAGAATGGCAGGCAGTGACATGTCCATAGAAATGTCAAAGAAAATATTTAAATAAGAAGAACATTTCATCAATTCCTGAGGATTAAGGCCTCTATGCCAATTCTCCACTACTCCAAACCTATCCCTGAGACTGGATGTGTAGGAAATTGAACAATTTAAGTTGCAAGCATTTGCAGATCTGGTTTTTATTCTAGAAGACCCACTAGAAACAGCATCAAAATTGATAGAAAAGATAGAGACATATGGAAAGGTGGCTGGTTTGAAAATAAATAAAGATAAGACAAAGATCTTGACAAAGAATATGCTATCAAGATAAAAGGAAGAACTGGCAGATTTATTGAAAATTCAGGTTACGAATAAGATCAAGTACTTGGAGATATACTTGACAGTAAGATGCAGCACACTAAAAGAAAATAATTATATCAAACTTAAGCAGCAGATAGCACTAGATTTGGCAAAATGGGAAAATTTACAACTGTCATTATTAGGGAGAATATCAACAATCAAGATGAATATATTACCCAGAATTTTATATTTGTTTCAAACAATTCCAATTAGGCTTGGAAAAGACTATTTTGAAGATTTAAATAAAATTGTGTTGAAATTTATTTGGCAAGGTAAGAAAGCGAGAATACAGTTAAAACTTTTGCAAGATGCTAGAATAAGAGGAGGATTTGGTTTGCCTAATTGGGAGTTGTATTACCAAGCTACAAATTTGATGTGGGTTAAGGAATGGATAACATTAATACTAGATTGTTGACATTAGAAGAACATGATCTGTTGTTGGGGTGGCATGCTTTATTATGGTATAAAGGAACTAAAACACAGGGGTATTTTAGAAGACATTATATATGGGAGTCTCTGTGGTTAAACTGGGAGAAGATTAAAAGACAATGTTATTTGAAAATTCCAGTCTGGCTATCGACTATTGAAGCATTTTCTTATCCTATAATATACAAAAAGGAACAAATAGTTAGGTTTGGTAAAATATTGAATGAAAAGGGTGAACTTAAATCTATACAAAAACTAGAGGAACAAGGTATAAAGATGAATTGGTTTTCATATGCGCAAATACATTCAAGATATGATAAAGATTTTAAAACAGAAGGTTTCTATGATAAACTGACTGATTTAGATAAGATTTTGACAGGTACTGATGAAAAGATGATTAAAAAATTGTATGGATATTTATTAGAAATTAAACTAGAAGAAGAACAAGTTAAAGAAACTATGATTGCTTGGGGAAGAATTTTGGATATGGGATTGGTCTAGAGAAATGGCAAAAATTGTGGTCTCAAAATTATAAAATGACAATGTCAACAGCATATAAAGAAAATTTGTATAAGATGTTTTACAGGTGGCATTTCCCCCCGACAAGAATAGCAAGAATGTTCAAGAATAAATCCGAAAAATGTTGGAAATGTCATCAGACACCTGGCTCATATTACCATATGTGGTGGACTTGTGCGGATGCTAAAAAACACTGGACTAAAATCCACACGTGGTTGGAAAAAATGACAAAAAAGTATATAGACTTGAAACCAGAGATATTTTTATTGGGAATTTTACCTGAAATATATAGTAAAGATTTGAAATACCTGATTGTAAATGTATTAACAGCGGCTAGGATTGTATTTGCTAAAAACTGGAAAAATGAGAAAATACCATCACAGGAGGAAATTATTAAGAAAATATTGGAATGTGCTGAAATGAGCAGATTGACATTTGAAATTAGAGAACAGGATGATAAACAATTTTATAAAGTTTGGGATCTATTCTATCAATGGTTAGACAATAAAGTACAGTAACGAAATATGTAGACTTTTAGAAAATACTAAATATATAAAGATGTATTCTTTTCTTATTATATCTACAAAATGTTTTTAGGATAGATTTTGGATGATAATATGAATTGTCACAAAACAAGTTAAGTAAAATATGATTATTTTCCAAAGCATGAATGAATAAAAGTATAGTCAAATGATTGATTAATAATGATATCAATGTATTTAATATTGGATTGAAAATATGAGATCATATACAATGTAATTGTAATTGAAGACTACGAAATGGAAGCACAAAACAATTTGTAAACCAACCGGCACACTGTATGTACATATATGGAAGATGGCCTGATGTTTTTATGTTTTGTTTGTTTATGTTTGTTTTAAAAACCAATAAAAATTAAAAAAAAAAATATTTCCGGTTCTTTGAGCATGGCTTGGTGGGTATGGCAGGGGAAGGATATTGCAAAATCTCCATAGCCTCCCCACCCCATTAACCTTATTTCCACTTCCGTTCTCCTGGGCAGGGCAACAAAAGAAGACCCAGCCAATCAGCAGGGACTCAGGAGGCAGAGAATAGATGGGGGTGGGGCTAGTCAGAGGTGGTATTTGCTGGTTCTCCAAACTACTCAAAATTTCCGCTACCGGTTCTCCAGAACAGGTCAGAACCTGCTGAATACCACTTCTGGGTGAGAGGCTATGTTGGATTTTGGTTTCTCACAAATGTGGCTATTTTTTGGATACATGTGTGTTTTTATTGTTTGGCTTCTTGCTATGTATTTTAAGACACTAGAGTCTTTTGGGAGTGAGGCAGTATCCATATCTCATACTAATTAACCAATAAAGCCTAAGGGTTGAAAATAACCACCAATCTCCTTTTTTTGCAAATTTGTAACGCTTGCTACCACAACTGCTGAAGGTTTTAGGTATTTACAGTTTTCTAATGTTCTGAGGCAGGAAATAATGCAGAAATTATATTGTAAATCAGAAATATCCAGGAAAGGTTATAAAGAAAATGAAGAGGGCAGTAAACCACACAATCAAGGCCCTACTCCTTTTTAATGTGCATTTGGAATTGCCTTCCCCCAATTTTTAAATAGCCTTGCCCTCCTGCTCTTTACATGGGCCTTGAAACCTGTTTTTTCCCCTCAGGCTGTGACTTACCTGGAGTTTGTGTTCTGAAAAGCAATTGTGCAATTTATGTTGGTAGCTGTGCAGGTTATGTTGGTTCTCTGGTTACTGGCATCTTTCGTCTTTTATATTAGGCTTTTTTTTTAATGTATATGCCCGAAATTTTTGCAAGTTAGGCAGCTCTAAAGATATGATAAACAAATAAATAAATGCACATGTCTATGTAATCATCAGGAGTTGTGCTTGGTTCAAGTGAGATGTTTTTATTTTATGGCAAATCTGTGTATTCAAACTCTTTTGGGTTGTGCATCATCCATTATCTATATTGCCCTCTATTGCTTTTTTTTCCCTTGAGAATTGTATTATATAATATTAGCTTTCCACCAATGGTGCAAATTGCTCTTGTAAAATAGCATTCAACAAAGTACTGATGCCTCCTGTTGCTCTTTTTTCTTGTGCTTTCTAATAAGCTTCTTGTAGAGGTACTGGATTCTCTGGTTTTCTTGGTTCTCAAAAAACGAGGCTGAAATTTTTCGGCATAGACGGTGTGAGTATGCTTCCAAAAATACCGTAGCATAAATGATACAAAAGAGAAGCACAATGGCCAGAACCAAAGCTGTGTGGGGAGGATTTGGCATTTGCATGAAGCATTTAGAAGAAACGAAAGTCAAGTTTTGATGGTAATTTCTCTCAAATATAACCATTAGGAAAGGTTGGATCTGAAACAAGAAATGAATTATTAATTAGAAATGTAGAGGCTACCTCCAAGGGGTGGGGTGGGGGGGGGAATCAGACACCTTAAAATCTTCCCAGAACATTACATTCTCTTTTCCGTTTTCTTTTTTTAACCAAGTAGTATTTACCACTTTTAGAACTGAATATTTGTACTCTACATTTTCACCATTTATCTTTTTCTAATCACATTTGATTTTGTTTATCTCTCATGAGATTGGTTTGTGTTTGGAGGGGAAACTAGGAGGTTGAAATTATTATTGATTTGTTGATTGGTTTATTTGATATAATGTTTTTATTTTTGTTTTTACATTATAATTGCCAGAAATGCAGCACAGGTTGTGAAAACATTGCCTGTATCTTACACAGGAATTATGAAAGGAAGCCAAATGAAGTTCTCTCTGAAAATAGGTAGTGTTTGGTATTTCAGACATTAGCGTTCTGTCCTGTGGGCTCAGCTATACCATTTTGTTGCCTACATTATTAAAATTCCATAGTAAATCCAGTAACATTCATTTGATATGTATTGACAAATGGCATTTCATGGCTTTATTTGAAATCCTGGAGGTTGCAGCCCTAACATATCTGAAAAGTTCCAAGCTAAAAGAGACCAATTTAAGCCCAAACTAGAGACTTCAGTACTCACTTCATATTTTACCCAGAACGTAACTGGGACAACAGGGATCCGAGTGACTTCAGTTACAGCTGTTTGTGCCAAATGAAATGCAATGTAGTCAGCTGCTATGACAAGCAGCATCACCACTAGAACTAATGTGAGAAGAAAAACATGTCTGAGGGAAGCCTTGAGTTCTTTTGGGGACAATTTGAAGCTGGTTGGTTTAATTAACTTCCTGGATGTGCAGATCAGTACATCAGCTGTTTTGTTTTCCCGAGCCAAATCTTCCAGCTTTGGGGTAATGTAAATATTATCAAAACGAACATCTGTAAGATAGTTCTTCAGGTACCATGTCGCTTGAAAAAGGAGACAGAAGAGAAAGAACCCAGCCATCACCCGGTTGGTCAAAAGTATGATGTTCTGGACCAACTTATCAGCATATAAAAAATCTTCCTTGATACTTTGGCTAATGTTAACCATTTTCTTATTTAGTTGGAAGATATTACTGTCATTTCTAAACTGAACATGGCTATCCCTTGAACTAAAAAAATTATCTGGCATATGGTCAATGACGCTTTTGAGAGAGTGGCTGAAATCCCAGGAAGCATTACCCAACAAGAGCATTGAGGCCACAAGGCTTTCCATGGAATTCTTGCAGGTGCATTTAATGATTTTCAGGATTGCTTGGATATTGTTCATAATATTTGGGATAATGTTGACAGCTACAATCATAAAGCAGGCAGACAGCAGCAGCCTTCGTCCTTGTCTAGTCCCTAATGTAGGCACAGTTATAGTAAACAGGCACCGAACTGGATGCACCAAAAAGAGGATTAAGAACACCAGGAAACTAAGGACAGAGGATGCCAAGGCAGAAAACTGAAAGGAATATTGTAGAGAGGAAAACATCCAGCAGTAGAAGAGGCCTCCAACAGATGCTGCAACACAGGAGCAGATCACACATAAGGATAACAGTTGGCTGTGGCTGGATGGTAATGGTATGGAGTAAGCAAGCCAGATATCCAGCATGAATTCTTGTATCTTTAGGAACTTAATGTCCCAAATGTAGGTCCAGATTCCCAACCTGTATCAGTAATGGATAAAGTAGTTTCAATTGCTAAAAACTATTTAACACACATATGTACACATATTTCATTTACACATGCACACATATCTCTCTCTCTATAGAAACATATACACATTCAAGTTTGAAGGAGAATTCTGTATTTCCCACCTTTTATTCTGGAGCTCTAAGCAATATACATTGTGTTTCCTTACAATAACTTGTAGGTCAGGAAAAAAAATAATGATGATGAGCCCAAAGTCTCTCTCTGGGTGAATTGGATTAGAACTTGGGTCTCCTTGCTTCTAGCCCAATATTTTACCCAATTAAAAATAATACTATTCTGTGCATTGGGCAACATAAGCTCTTAGCAAATACCAAAACAAAATTGTTTGTAATCAGTTGATCAAACAGAAATACAAGGTAACCATTCAGTTACAATCATGTACTATTAAATCTATGCTTATTTTTGGACTGATTTGAAAAGAAATCTTCGTGCAATTACTCTGCACTCCTCTGTACAAAATATACAATTGCAACTTAATCTTTTCAAACAATAAACTGAAACTCATTTGCACTGATTTCAGAATAATATAGGTTATGTTAATATAATCATTCAATTCTTCGCTATATTACCCAAATGTTTTTAATGAAAGCATTCTCAAAATAAGGTGTAACAGACCTATATTTTCTTCAGTGGAACAGTTCATACTAGCAATATAGTCATTGTTTTTGTTTCTTTTGTTAACACAAGAGAGGATATTATACAATATCAATTAAAATATTTTTAAAAAATTACACATACCCAATTTTATGAAGAAGTTTCCAGATCCTTTGGAAACAGTCAGCAATCCTGAAAAAATTCATCTTATTTTAAGATTAAAAAATAAAATAAATTAATTGAAACCCAACAACAAAATGGGATAGAAAAACCCAGAAAATCTGGAATTAGATAATAAGAGTTATTAAATTAAATTAAAAATTAAAAATGTTAATTTAAAAAAATAACCTTAACTGTTCATTTAAATTGTTAGTTCAATCTGCAGTGTATCCTAAAGATGAATACATTTTCTCCATTTGTGCCTGTTGCTGATTGAATATCATACCAGGAATATTAAACATAAGATTAATAATTGTAGCTGTAGAGGATCTCTGCCAGTCCTTTTTTTGGTGCTAGTAGTATATTGTTAAAACTACGCTTAGTATTGCAAAAGTAGAGTCAGAAAAAGAAGAAGCTAGGGAGCATTTATTTTTATACTATACTGAGATTGGTCACTCGGAATTACCACTGAATCATGGTGGTTAACTTAATCAGCTGATTGCAACCTACTTTAATATGTTTCCGAAATGTGTTGTTTATTATTGATATTGTTTTCATTGCTGATTGGGAGCTGCTCAGAATTTGATATAAAATGGGCTGCAATATAAATGCTTTACATAAATAAATAATTTAATATTAGTAAGCATATTTTGATGGCACTGTACTCATTTAGAAATCATGTTCTCAAACTTAAAATATCTGTTCATGCAGTGCATTATACCAATTATACCATTATAGCAAAAATTCAATCAGGATTTTTTGAGACATTTTTTTGGACATTAGCAAGAGATCAATAATAAACACAAGTACCACAATTATTATGTAATTCCCTGACTATTTTCCAGTTGCCCAAATCTCAAAAACAGTATCAGAGAAGTTTTACAGCAAAGGAAGATGAAACAGCAAGGTGCGTCTGATTTCTTGTGACTAGCCATGCCTACCAAGACAAACATTTTGTTAGAATGCCATGACATTCTCAAATTCCAAAACTGCTTACAGTCTCCAAATATTTGCACCATCCAAAGAACCAGTCATTTCTTAATTTTGAGTCAAACTAGACTTGATGGCGTTCTCACTGAAATCAATGTTCTGTTAAAGTCAGTGGCAGCTGAATTAAAACTGGAGAGTGAATATTGAACTCTTTCTGCTTCGTTTATAATAGACTTTCCTTCTTGAAAATAAAACAATATAAATACCAGCTTGAAGAGATATCTTTTGACTAGACCCATGACATGAAATAAAGGGCAATCTTCATCTTTATGAATAGCAATTCTTATCCACCATTCGTAGTATTTATCCTACATAAAGAGACTAAGGAAGAAAATACAAATATTTTACAAGATGATGATGCAGCTCGACTGTTCTTTACTCCTTCCAGCTCAGATTGAACTGTATTTATCCCTAAGCCTTTTCTCCACATTTAGGTGAAATGTTATTCCATGATTGAACTAAGAGCATGCGCTTCAGATGAATGATTCAGAGAAACATGGGAAGAAATAAATACATATATGGTGCCTGAGTGGGCAGCATTTGTTATTAATAATACAATTGTGTAGCTTAGTAGAGTAATAACATCCCATGAAACCTTTTTCCTTGTGAAAATGCTGAAATCACTTACCTCAAAAACCGAAAGATGAACAAGTGTGATATCACTCACTTCCCCTTCCTCTTTCACAGAGAAGAAAAATTTTCTTTATTGGCTATTAATGGAATTTTCTTCTCTGTTTGTTTTAAAATCTTACTACAGCAGGAATGTTCACAACTTTAGGACCAAAGCAGATTTTTGCAGACACTCAGAGGAATAAAGGCATAAAATGGGTGCTTTAAAGTAAGGCCCTCAAAAATTGCTTTTAAAAAAATAAATTGATTGGCTTCATTCACTCTGAGATTTTGTAGATCACATTATTTGCACTCCTTCCTTCAGTGGTTACATTGAAAGGAAGTTATATCCACTTACGTTTTGGTAGAAGAGAGTGGGAATGGGAATATTTCGCATAAGACAGACCATTCTTTTTAAAAGCCTCCACTTTTCCCATTGATTGAGCTCTGTGTCCCTTCATACTGTCTAAAAAAATCATAGCTGATCTCTTCAAAAAGCCATTTCCGTTTATGGAATATATGTGGATGTGATGTGATGGGTTCTGAAAGCCTGCAAAGAGCAAGAAAAAGGTTTGCTTTTTTACAGATGGAGAGAATTATATTTCAGTTTGTTTTGCTAATAGCTTCTGCCCACAGTTCTCCCTCTCCATTCCTGGAGCAGCCATTCCAGGCTATTTATGGTCTTCTTCCAACACGAAGGTACTTCTGCTCCTGTTTTTCTTTTTCCCCTAGGTACTTTTAATCTCATTTTCTTCTCTTCCAGAGCCCTTTGTGATGCACAGTTTAATAGGTTATCCTCATCCACAGGACATTGGTGAAAATAATAGGAACCCTTTGCAGATGAAACCAGAACTGTACTTATTAGGATTTATGGAAGAAGAACTGAGTAAAAAGTACAGAGTCTTGTTGTTCTATAATATGATCGTTGCCACAAGATTATATGTGCAGAAATGGAAAACTAAAGTAGCTCCACGTGTTGAAAATTGGCTATTTAAACATTTTAACACAGATGGCAAAAATGACATGCCTGATCAGAAAAATTTACAGAGGTTTTTAATAAAGACTGGAGTCTGTTTATGGATTATACTACAAAAACAGAGAAATTAGCTTGATCATAAAGGACTTTATAAAGTAAATAAGGGGAGATAATAAAAAGTTTAAATAGTAATTATAATTGTTAATGGATCCATGAGGAAAGTATAAAGAGACACATAAACCTGCAAATACAAAACTAAACATGTATCTTAAAAAATAGTTATATATTTTAAAGTTACATGTTTAGCTTTCAATTTGTAGGTTTATGTTTGTTTTTATGTTTATATGTTTTAAAAATTGTTATTGTCCAAACTTGGAGTTTCAGAAAACATATGCTGGCATCTATTGTACTGCCCCAGTGGCCAGATGCTCTTGTTAATAAAATCAATGGCTGTTACAGACCTTTCCGTTTTAATGTGGGGCAACTTAAAGAAACCACTTGAGAATTTTCTCTCCCACCAAGTATTGTCTGCCAGTGTGAGAGACAAACCACCTGCTGTT
The DNA here is from genome assembly GCF_049901715.1 of Pseudonaja textilis. Taxonomy (NCBI): domain Eukaryota; kingdom Metazoa; phylum Chordata; class Lepidosauria; order Squamata; family Elapidae; genus Pseudonaja; species Pseudonaja textilis. The sequence goes on along the minus strand of NC_141992.1, from coordinate 23,884,383 downwards.
CTTTTTAACATGAGGCAGGACAAGTTGACCAGTCAGCTTGGTTATTTTTCAATGTGGAATTAGAGACTAAGAATACTAGATCTGTGCTCAAAAATATTCTGAGTAAAGATCATAAGCACAGAAGTGGGCCTATAAGGAACATGGAGTGTTTCCTCCCTCTTCACCCTTGATTCTCCACTGCACCTGTAACTGATAGCAAGGAAGGCCCAGTACTGTAAGAATGGTAGTGTTGACAACATTGTGAAATAGTCCGTGCATGAGGAAAAATGTCACTTCCCCAAATAATGAAAAAGAGTTTTAAAAAGAGTCACATGAAACCCCTGATCAGCAAACCCAATCAAAAGCCTGTACTGAACTCATTAGTCAAAGAATCATCAACACAGAGCTGAGAGAAACGAGAACTCTCTTCCTTAGTTTAAAAATGAGCCCTAAATCTCCGCATATTAGGAATATTTTGGAAAGCACTGGTGAAGCATCATTGAGGCAAATTCCCCTGCAGGGAGTTAGCCATGATATTAAAAGATCCAAGGCTGGACTGAGAGGGACCAAAGTGGGAGTGGTTTGGGTCAGGGTGGATCTTTGGCTAACTTAAAGATTACCTTTTATTAGCATGGAACAATTTCTAAGAAAAACCAATGGCTGGTAAACCAGGCCACAACAGGAGCCATCCAGTGAGTCTTGTTCTTTCTGCAGGGATATTAAAGGCAAGAAGCAGAAAATGAACAATCAGATATTGTAATGGTCATGGTCCAGATAAAGAACCAGTTCAGCCATGTTGCCAACCCACTGCGATCCAGACTGGAATTTCCAAGAGGTGGCTTAAGAAATTGCTAGGAGAAGCATGGGAGACGAACAACATGGAACTGACTCAAGATTAGTTTAAAGAAAAAGAACATTAAGAAGAAAGAGTGAGTGAGGTGACAGATGACTGAGTAGTCATCATTCATAGTCATCTTCTTAAGTTGAGGTACATTTTAATCCTATTTCAATCATAGTCATGATCCATATTTACATTTTTAAGGTGATAGATTTTTTTTCTTTATGTCTCTTGGTAATGCATCAGAGACAAGTAATGCTGTTCACAGACAAAAGAAGGAAAGGGGAAAGAGACATAAATTCTTCAGCTCCGTTTCCATCCTTGCTGGCACTATGACTCAAAACTGCCCTCTTCATAATGAAAACTATTTCATTAAAATTTCAGTAATCTTCCTTGACATTAGAACAGGATTTTATTTTGTTTTGTTTTATTTATTTTATTTTCACTTTGTTTCCTGCCTCAGAAAAAGCGATGGATATCATGACATCATTGGTTTTAATGATGAGTGGGACTGAAATTTTCAGATAAATAATTTTCTTGTCATAAAAAAATCTTTTTCAGGTATCAAGGGACACCTGCACAAAAATAGCCAAAAATAAAAAACTTCACAATAGAATTCACATCTAACAAATATAATCTATAAATGGCAGACCAGCAGCTGAGTCATGGCACATAAAAATTCCAATCACTGCAAGCACTAGCATTGCATAGTGCAAAACGTTTTTTAAATGTTTTTTTTAATCAAGAACTCTCACATAACCCCTAGCAATGTCTTGCAGTTCTGCAGAGCCTCAGTTGAGAAAAGCTGCTCCAAAAGACTCACCCCCAATTCTCCAAAGTTTTTGAAGACAGAAGGAGCTGCAGAGAAGAGAGTTTGCATAGAGTTCCTGTCTCTGCACCCCTGTGGTAATCCTGTGGTAAATGCAAACCCATCATTTGCAAGCTTGTCATAGATTTCTCCAAACCTGAGTTCTACTAATAATAGCAAAACATTTTGTTTCTCATCATCCTTGATCTTGTATTAACATTCTCATATCCGTGTGTTATGTCTCCTCTTGGAAATTCAAACGAACAAACATAAAGCAGCCGTTTCACAATCAAATCAAACTGAAGGGAGTAACAAGATAACGGCTGTCAGAAACTGTTAGGACTCCCCTTCGAAATTCAAACAAACAGAGAGCTCTTTGCTGTAACGTCCTCATTCAAAATAGTCATTTTGTTTCTGGCGAAATGCACCAGCCCAGCTGTGTCCTTTTATACCCATTAAGGCAACGTGCTAATTAACTGGCTTGCCCTTCAGATTAACGTTTCCTGGTTCTGACGTCAATCCACGATCTAACAGTCATCAGAGTCAAAACTCCCAACAGGACCGATCCTTCCAATCACAACACTATCCCCCACCGCAGGGACCTTCCCCCGAGTCTGATGATTAACTTGACGATGTTTCGTTGACAACCCCACTCTGTCTCCCACAGCCAATGGAGGCGTCGCTCGTTCCAATTGTCTCAGGTGGTCTACACATTGGAGACTTGGAAAAGAAATACCATTCTGCAACCAAGCCACCAACGGATTGTGCAAACGCAACCAGGACATTCCGAGCACCAAAGGGAGATGAAGGTTCAAGGTGATATAAAAACTTATCGCCTCCTCATGATCCCCAATGATCATACGCACTGGCTGGGTGGCGAAACGAATGGGCCCAGACTTGAGCTCACGCCCATCCACGGTTTCCACCTTAATGGGTGGATGTACAGCAACCAATGGGATCCCATAGTGCGTAGCAAAAGCTCGGTCCATAAAGCTGGTTGTAGCCCCTGAGTCCACCAACGCAACAGCGGGAATTCCCTCCTTCTGTGACTGTAGAAAAATTCGAGTGTCCAAAAGTAAATGCCGAGGAGGGCCAGAAACAATAATGTTATGTCTCCTCTTGGAAATTCAAACGAACAAACATAAAGCAGCCGTTTCACAATCAAATCAAACTGAAGGGAGTAACAAGATAACGGCTGGCAGAAACTGTTAGGACTCCCCTTCGAAATTCAAACAAACAGAGAGCTCTTTGCTCTAACGTCCTCATTCAAAATAGTCATTTTGTTTCTGGCGAAATGCACCAGCCCAGCTGTGTCCTTTTATACCCATTAAGGCAACGTGCTAATTAACTGGCTTGCCCTTCAGATTAACGTTTCCTGGTTCTGACGTCAATCCACGATCTAACAGTCATCAGAGTCAAAACTCCCAACAGGACCGATCCTTCCAATCACAACATCCGTGTATCAGAGACATGACTTAATAATCTCTGCATTCAATGCACATATCTCCATGAACTCATTTATTTGCTCTCTGATTGATAATTAGTGCAAACATTTGCACAGAAAACTTTTTAAGAAAATGTTAATCAAAGCATCTTGTGGTGGTTTTTGTTCAGGAAAAAAAAGAGACAGAAAGAGCACAAGCTTTTAAGCAACAGCTGTCCTTTGAGTAATTTGTCAGTGATTTTGATGGTCTAGAGTGAAAAAAGCATGTGAAAAAAGTGCATATACTGTATAAGGTAGCAATATCAACAGTCTATTTTCCTCCTAACACAATACTGACTCCTTGTGGCCAAATGATTTTATTTTATTACAGTGCTGCCTGAAAATGCACAATTAAAACAGCAGAGATATAAGTTCTGCATTGCAAACAGAGGCCATTGTATTATGAGTATAAATGCAAAGCAACAGTGTGTATCACAAAACCAACTAGCAATTATTTCCATTGTTTAGATAGGAACATCTCAGATTATCAACTAATAGTCGTATCTCTAATTTGGGTGGTTGTGTCATAACAATAGGAGGAATTAGTGTTAAACTACCAGTCAATTGTTTTAAAGCTAATGATTGAATAGGTATGCTAGGAGATAAAAGGCCCAATCACCCAGAAATGTATCTACCCAGTCATGTAAAACAACCAGGGATCTTGAGATTTACAGGCTTATTCTGATATGTGATGGTTTTAATTCTGTAGGTGTTTTTTTTAAAATGAGGGATTACAGAGTCATAAAAAGGGAGTTTATATGTTTATAGTAGTTGCTCCCTACTTTTTGCAAGCCCTACTGTGAACCACACACTTTGGCTCATTGAAAGATTCTGAGGCTCAGCCCACATGTAACACACTTGCACTTTCCCAAACTATCAATATTTACTGCAGGACTCAGTTCCAAAATGTACATGATGCCTTGCATGGCAGTTCTAAGAAAAGGAGCAGAGCAACATATAAACTCGGCAACAGAGCCCATCAAATATGTGAAACATAATCACTGGCTCTTGTTCTGGCTGACACTATGTACAATATTTTCATTGAAGGTTTGCCTGTGTGATCTACAGATGGATGTGGATGGGGCTGTTGACTAGGCTGGTTTTGACCAATCTCTGTGGCCATAGCTGTATCATTGGACTTCTGAACTCATAATGTTATGTTGTTTTGAATGATATATCACAGAGGGCAATGAGAACCTCCCTCCTGAATCAAGCAACACTGAGTAAGTGATAGTGATAGAATGTGTTCATGTGTGTGGGGAATTGACATTTAGAAATGTGACATTGGAAGAAAGAATCCCCTTCTTGTGAACTATAATCCTTATGCTAATTGGAAACCCCAGTGGTTAGTATTTAAAATTGAAAGTTTCATGCAAGGTTAATTTTGGCCCTCTTTGCTGAAAAGTAAGTAAAATACAATTTTGGTTTTCTACTTTTCTTCTGTTGTAACAGATGTAGAAAGCTTACCAGGAAACAGCTCTTAGACCAGTCTGATGACTTCCAGGATATTGGATTGGCTAGCCAGTGGGCATACCTGCTGCAAATTGGTGTCCAATTTATTTTGTGGGCTCCAGAGTAGGGAAAATTATACTATTGCTTTTGGGAATTTTGTTTTGTTTGCTTTGGTGCCAACATCAGTTAATCCATGAGTTAAACATGCTGCATGGTAATGGTAACCTGTCTCTATTTTAGAAGGACCACTTTTGCTTACAATCTTTAGACATATCAGAAGCAGAGGTGGTATTCAGCAGGTTCTGACCAGTTCTGGAGAACTGGCAGCAGAAATTTTGAGTAGTTCGGAGAACCAGCAAATACCACCTCTGAATGGACATTTTACTGTATCCTTTGCCTGCCACGTCCACCAAGCCATGCCCACAGAACCGGTAGTAAGAAAAAAAAGAATCCCACCACTGAGTTAATTGCTTTTAGCTGTAGAGGAATATATTTTGTAAGATGAATGGCTTTTTTTTGTCTTTTAATGACCCTGTAATCCCTTGCATTCAGGTGGAGTCAGGGCAAGTGAATGGAGTTGAGTGTTACTGGCTGGATGCCTTTCCTGTCTCTAATGAAGAGTTCACAGCTGATATTTACTCAATGTGCCCAGAGAGAGAAATACCTGCCACTACCTAGGATCAAACTCATAGCCTCCTGATTGTGAGGTGAGAGCTCTACTTCTAGGCCACTGCCATCACCCATGAGTGGCAATATAAATCATTTTTAAAAATAAATATTCACTATAGAAAATGACAGCAGCCAGGAATTCAAAGAAAGTTAAGGAAGGTCCAATCAGGTTAGTACTCAGATAGAAGAAGACCACCAGAAATCCTACAATTATGCTAAATTGGGAAGTCAGAAAGGCATCCCCAAGGAGGCAGCCATAGCAAAACATTTCCATGCTGTTGCCAAGATAATTTTACAGTACATATACAGGCAATCCTCAACTTATGACCACAAATGAGCCTAAAATTTCTATTGCTAAGTGAAACATTTGTTAAGTGAGTTTTGCCCCATTTTATTACTTTTTCTTGCCACAGTTGTTAAGTGAATCACAGCAGTTGGTAAATTAGTAACATAGTTGTTAAGTGAAACTGGTTTCCCCATTGACTTCGCTTCTCAAACCCCTGGACAGAACTACCTTCATAAATATGAGTCAGTTGCCAAGCATCTGAATTTTGATCATGTGACTATGGGGATGCTGCAATGATTGTTAAGTGTGAAAAATGGTCATAAATCACTTTTTTCATTAAATGAACTGTTGTAAGTTGAGGACTACTTATTGATCCTAGAAGTTTAATCCAGCTTCAAAAAACATCTTTATCATCTATCCAAGAGATTAAAATATCCTCAGTCAGGAGTTGAAGTTTCTAATAGTTAGAATTATGGTTATATTTCAAGGAAGTGCAATTTCTGTGTGTTGTTTTGATAATATTTGTTTGGAAAAGGACCCATTCCTGAATGCTTGCTGCTATAGTATGTGTCTCTAAAAGTTACTATACCCTGCATTATAGAGCATTCAATAGTCATCATAAACCATGTGAGTAGAGAAACTTTGGCAGTCCTTAACCAACCTAGGCTGATGTTGAAAATTTAAACAAATGATAATTTGATTGGGGGATCTGAGTGTGATTGAATGGGAGACCACCAAGATAGCAAAGGATTGTTGGCTAGGCAGGGAAATGTTATATTAAATGTTATAATATGAATGACCAATAGGAGGCACTACACAATCAGTTACAACCCTACTGACTTTTTCTGTAAACTACTGACTACCAGGCCAAGATAACTCTAAAGTTAAATGCACCACATAGCTAAGCTTGTGGATTCAAGGATTAAACACTGGGTTGAATATAGAACATCTAGAACTCAGAATAACTTACGGCAGATAGCATGAACTATATCTATGTCTAAGAGTCACAACATGGATGAAAGTATGTGCATAGTGTCTCCTATGTTCAGTACCTAATATAATATTTAAAGTAAGATAAGGCCCACCCTTAAAGGGAGAAAATCTTGATGCCTCTACATAAGGCTCAAACCAATACAAATCTCAAAATTCCCCAGCAGGAAAGCATGCTTAAAAAAGAGAAAGATGTACTTGCATAGCGTCTTTAAGTCAAGGAAAACAAAACACATCTTAGAAGAAAGGAATGTCAAACATATATTATTACCAAATAAATTAAACTGCCAAGAATCAAGCTTGATCACAGGAGCCTTTTTCTTTTTTTGTAGGGTCTGGGCAAGCACACACATCAAACACAACATGCCAGTAGTAGTTGCACTCATAACTAAAAATAGGTGGGCCCACTCTCTTCAAAGTAAAAGCTATACATTATGATAGATGCAAGATTCCTGGAAAAACAGATACCAAGTTTATAGAGACCAAATTAAGGGTGTTTTTTTTAATGGCTGTGTTTGTAATCACGTCCAATATTTAAACATTCAACAGCTGGTTTATTTTCCATACATGCTTTTATAGAAGTAAAAATTGCAATGCTTCAATTCCCCAGTGAGAGGTGCATGGCAGCCATAATATAAGCTAACAAAGAAGGGTGTTGGATAAGTTCTTCTATCATTCAAAATGCTGACATTACTGATGCCTTAGTATTTTTTAAAGCAATCATTGTATAGTTTTTATTTGTGATTTATAAGCATAATGATTTATCAGTGATATTTCTTCTATGTAATTTTAAGAAGCTTCATAATACTTGTGTCAAAAAAATCAGTGCAGTGTTGCAATTTTAGCAAAAATATTTCATTCCCTTAAGCCTGCAGGGGTGTCAAACTGGTGGCCCATGGGCCAGATGCATCACATGCAGGCCACACCCAACTCTGCAAATGGGGGAAAACATCACAAAACGTCACGTGATGGCTACATGACACAGCGAATTGGACACCCATGTCTTAAGGCTTGAAATCCAACCTGCAAAAATTCATACAACCACTGCTTCTAATGGTTTCCTGGATTTTTTTCATCCGAGATCTTCTACAATTATATAACCAGCCTAGTCAACATAATTATCTTGTTTTATAGTGTGGAAATTAATTTAAAAATGTTCATTTGGACAATACATCACGTTTATGAAAAAAAAGGCTAAACATCATCCCTTCCTTGTGACTCACAAACAGAACACAACGATACAATAGACTAATTAATGCATTTTATTCTCAGTCATCACAGTAATGCACCTCAGGTATCTAGAGTTATATCATCTGATGCTTGGGTGGTTATATGTCAATGATTTAGTTTGACCTTTTCCTATTTTCACATCAGTGATGTTGATTTAATATAATTTTTAAAGTAACATGAACCTTTAACAAGAGAGAGTAAGAAAGGCAACCCAGCATTCTATTTGCCACATATGCTCCAGAAACAAATCCTGAATTAAGTTTCGGCAAGGAATAACAAAATTCATCATAGCAAAATTCATGGCTGAACTTCCATATACCCTCAGCAGAATTCCTTAAAGTATATTAAATTTTCCAAAGTATGCATTGATCTTATACTTGCTTAAAGTCCATTTCCTATACACACATATTTAATAATATAATACAGAATCAGGTTTACAGTGTTGATTGGAATCAATGTTCATACATAAACACTTTCACTGAAAGTACACAGATCATCAATCAATAAAAAATGATCAGATTTTAACACCCATTTCTCAAATCCAAGCAACAAATAATTCTCCACAAAAGACTAATGGACATGAGAAGATCAACAATCAAAACTTTTACCATTTTCATGATTTGGATACAGAGAGAGATCTAGATGGTGACTATGACCAGCAATAAAGCATTCTCAAGTATGATGCTGCCAATAACTAATGCCTTCTCCATGTGAGCTTTGTCATTTTACTTTATTCCAGATAAATTTCTCCAATGAGCAATGTAAAAAGAAGCCACACTGGAACCACATATTCCAGTTTTTCCCAACCTAAGTCACTTGAAGATATATAGATTTCAACTCCCAGACTTCCCTAGCTACCATGGGGAATTGAATTCTGGGAGCTAAAGTCCATCTTTTCAAGTGGCCAAGATTGAGAAACACTGCTCTATCCTATGCCCAGCACACTATTTTATATGAAGTCAGATCGTGCATTTGGTGGAATCTAACATACTCTAGAGAATAACAATATAAGACAAACCTTAATACCAGTTCAGATCTCCTTCATACATTGCTATGTACTGTAAAAAAAACTAGTATAATGCTAAGGGTAACTGGTCACTTAAGCCTAACGGTATTTTTGAATGAAAACAGACCAGTATTCAATTCATTTTCCGCTTTATTTTGGATTACTTCAAATCCCTGACATTAATGGGATCAAAAATGCACTGAAAGAATCTAGCAAGTCTGCAATAAGACATGGTAGAATCTAGAACTGACTAGGTTCTCATTTCAAAATCTTACTGTTGACAATTTTTCATAGTAATTGCTTTTTGTTAAAGGATCATTTTAATTCAGAAAACCTGCATTCCTCCCTTTTTTCTTCAATAAATTGTTTATCATTTACTGGACTAATAAGCTTATGTATGGCGCTTCTGGGCAGCCAACATTTTATGTGATGCAAACTCATTTGAACTTGAACATTGAGTACCAAAATTCATGGAGATATTCATGGAAAAAGCCATACTGTATATAATTTCATTTTACTCATATTTACATGTGATTAACATTAATCTCATTTATAATTACTACTCTCTAGCCATATATTTAACAATTGTCCCTTTTTTATCACATAAAGTACAATCTGAGAACAACTTTTGGGTATGTGCAAGTGCCATATCCAATTCTTCCATACAGCTTAACTTCAGGTTTTATATCACTAGAGAAATTGTTTAGAGATCACCGTGCACATATATAATTTATCAAGAATATAATTAAAATCCTTAAGTGTGTAATTCTGGTAGGAGAGAGTATACATATTCAAACATTTTTTTAAAAAAATGCACACAATGAGTACTGTTCTTTGGCCTCAAGAAACAGACACAAAAGGCAACGTCAAGGGTGTTGATCTACTGACATGCTCTTTAATACATATCAGTGTTTTCAACAATTTTGCAAAATGAAACTCTGGCTTAAGAGGTGATCACAGCATTTAAGTTACTACAGATTCCTATCAATGTTCAACAGAATTGGCTGTCCTGTTATTTGACCTTATTATGGCTATTTTGTTTATAGATGGTAAATAAATATCACACAGAAAATAAGGATGATAAATATTTTTCTTTCTTATTATATGCAGTACTTTCCGACCCATATTTCATATATATGCGAAATCATTCCTTTTCCATTTTATCTCTCCGATCTTTCAGAACAACTCAGATTTATAATTTTGTCAATATTATCTTTTCTCCTGATTTTTCTAAATACCAAGTTGTCACCACCATGATCAAACAAGGTCAGATGGTTTTTAAAAACATTTCTGCTTTGATAACCTGCTATGCCGGTGTCTGGCAGAAAATATATACTGTACTTTGCAATAGGCTTTATGATTCAAGGGGAAATACTTTATTTTAATTGCTCATGTGCTTCTGTATTCAGATGACAATATGCTCCTACATTAAATACCCAAATACTAAAGCAAAATAATCCCCTTTATTTGAACAAAGAAAGATAGGAAAAGATCTTCCAGGGCTCAAACAGTGAAAAACTAGACTTATCTAAAGCGATTTGGTAATTCTTTGAATGAAAAATGAAAAAGTCTTTTATGTCTTTCAAATAGTCAATGAATATTTACAAAGATTTGTAAAAACAAATGAAAATACTCGATGGTCCTATGGTGGAGGCACATCCACAGTATGTCCTTCCATGTGTACCAGTATTCAATATCAATTTAATTTAGTGCTCAGATTTGAGAACAGACGTTTTCTCACTCAATCTCATCAATAAGGTTGCTTTACTTATAGTTAAGTAATAGTTATATAAGTTTATTTATAGTTAAGTTCAAAGTAATGTTCTGAGCATCTCCCAGTAGGGTGGTTACGTTTTCCATATGAATGTTGGCCCAGGAAGGAAAGCTGCCTAGTTGAAAAATGCTCATAGCCCAAGTATTGATGGCCAAGCTCAGAAGACAGATTCCCATCAAATTCATCAGTAGGCCAGTTCTCGCCTGCAAGGAAAGAAAGCAAAGAGAGTAAATATTTTTTATTTAGAATGCAGGCTGTGGCTCATTACAGCCTTATAAAACTGAAGCAGGCTTTAGAAGTCATCAATTCCAACTCATTGCTCAATTTAAGACATTTAAAGCTCTATGATCTACAGCTGATGGCTGTTCAACCTTGGTCTGGAGAGAGACCCAATGGCATACCAGATATTTCCTTCTTTTGCCATTAGGATGCTTCTTCTAATGTTCAGTTGAAATACATCCTTCTTAATTTAGAACTCTTAGAGCTAATTCAAAATAATCTGTGCTATTTGTTTTCATGAATAATTCCCATATTTCCTACATCTTTTTTTTTATAAATACAGTTTATTCATTTTTACAATTAAAACCAATCACAATACATACACAAATAAGCAAAAGAAAATAAAGAAAGAAGAGAGAAGAGGAAGAGGGGGAAAGAACTTTGGGAAAAGAAAGAAAAAGAAAGGGGGAAGAAAGAAAGAAAGAGGTTACAAAGTAAAAAGTATTCTTATTTTAACAGTTTGCAAAATCTTCTTTCGTTTTCATAACCTTAACTTGTGTCATATAACCACACCTGTTTTTAACTTATATCGCTACCTTGTTATTATAGGTTGATACTTTTCTTTCATGCCTTATGATATATAATTTATCTTTGATCAATCCAATTATACCAACAATTCCACCTATCGTAGTATAGTGAAGTGTCTTTGTTTTTTAGCACCAAAGTCAATTTATCCATTTCTGCACATTTTGAGATTTTTTCAATAATCATTTCTTCTGATGGAATTTGATGTTGTTTCCACTGTTGAGCGAAGGCTAATCTGGCCGCTGTTAAAATGTGTATTGTTATGTATTTGGCTTTTTTTGAAATTTGCTTATCAAAAATCCCTAGTAGGAAGGACTCTGGTTTGTATTCGATCTGCTCTTTAGTGATTTCTTCCAACCAAGTTTTAATTTTCTTCCAATACTTTTGGGTTTCTGCACAAGACCACCACATATGGAAAAAGGTTCCTTCTTTTTTCCTACATTTCCAGCAATGTGGACTCAAGTTGGGGTGCATCTTCGCTAACCTTGAAGGGGGGAGATGCCATCTATAAAACATTTATAAAGATTTTCCTTGTATGCTGCCGATTTGGTAATCTTATTGTTTCTACCCCAAACTTTCTCCCATTCCGCTAATGTAATGCTGCGCCCTACGTTCTTACTCCAAGCAATCATATTTCCTTTTGCAATTTCTTCTTCTAGTTCTGTTTCTAATAAGTAGTTATAAAATTTTGTTATGTTTTTTTTTATTGGATCCTAATAAAATTTTATCTAATTGTTGCAGTTTGTTATTAATTCCGAATTCTTTTTTGTCTTGTTTGTATCTGCTTTGAATCTGGAGGTAAACCCATTGATTTCCTACATCTCATCTTCTAGAAAATCATTTGTGCAACAGCCTTAAGCATGGGGTTTCAGACAGGTTCTGGATCAAGAAAGCCAAGAATATTTCAGAGAAGGAACTTCATGGTGAGTTAAGCTCCAGTAATAATACAGAAATGTATCCAATGAGTTAATGTGGAAAATGTGCATTTTAGGCAATGATCGGAGAGAGAAGGTCTCTTTTGCTAAACATTTGATAATGAGCTGATAAAGGATTAAAGTTCAAATAATTGCTATACTCCTATTTTCTATTTCAAAGCAAGACAGTGATAAATTAATATCCTCAGGTCTTGCAAACCTGATCATTAACAAAATGGGGCAATTTTGAGTAAGGAAACTGCAGTTACTTACTCAAAGATCAAACTAGATATTTACCAGTACTAGGAATAACTAGCCCAGGACTACAGGTGAAACTCAAAAAATTAGAATATCATGTAAAAGTTCATTTATTTCAGTAATGCAACTTAAAAGGTGAACCTAATATATGAGATAGACTCATTACATGAAAAGAAAGATCGTTCAAGCCATGATATGTCATAATTATGATAATTATAGCTTACAGCTCATGAAAACCCCAAATCCACAATCTCAGAAAATTAGAATATTACATGCAATCAATAAAACAAGGATTGTACATAGAACAATATTGGACCTCTGAAACGTATAAGGATGCATATGTACTCAATACTTGGTTTGGGCCCTTTTTGCAGCAATTACTGCCTCAGTGTGGTGTGCCATGGAAGTTATCAGCCTGTGGCACTGCTGAGGTGTTATGCAAGACCAGGATGCTTCAATAGCGGCCTTCAGCTCTTCTGCATTGTTTGGTCTCTTTCATCTTTCTCTTGGCAATGCCCCATAGATTCTCTATGGGGTTCAGGTCAGGCGAGTTTGCTGGGCAATCAAGCACAGTAATCCCACGGTCATTGAACCAGGTTTTGGTACTTTTGGCAGTGTGGGCAGGTGCCAAGTCCTGCTGGAGAATGAAGTCAGCATCCCCATAAAGCTCATCTGTGGAAGGAAGCATGAAGTGCTCCAAAATCTCCTGGTAGATGGCTGCGTTGACCCTGGACTTAATGAAGCACAATGGACTAACACTACCATATGACATGGCTCCCCAAATCAACACAGACTGTGGAAAACTTCACACTTGCAGTGTATGCCTCTCCATTCTTCCTCCAGATTCTGCGTCCTTGGTTTCCAAATGAGATGCAAAAGTTGCTCTCATCAGAAAAGAGGACTTTGGACCATTGAACAACAGACCACTTCTGTTTTTCTTTAGCCCAGGTAAGACGCTTCTGATGTTGTTTGTTGTTCAGGACTGGCTTGACAAGAGGAATACAACATTTGAAGCCCATGTCCAGGATCCGTCTGTGTGGTGGCTCTTGATGCACTGACTCCAGCCTCAGTCCACTCCTTGTGAAAGTCCCCAACACTTTTGAATGGCCTTTTGCTGACAATCCTCTCCAAGCTGTGGTCATCCCTGCTGCTTGTGCACCTTTTTCTTTCACGCTTTTCCCTTCCACATAACTTTCTATTAATGTGCTTTGATACAGCACTTCGGGGAACATCCAACTTCTTTTGCAATTACTTTTTGAGGCTTTCCCTCCTTATGGAGGGTGTCAATGATGGTTTTCTGCACAACTGTCAGGTCAGCAGTCTTTCCCATGATTATGCTTCCTACTGAACCAGACTGAGAGACCATTTAAAGGCTCAGGAACCCTTTGCAGGCGTTATGGCTTAATTAGCTGATTAGAGTGGGACACTTTGAGCCTAGAATATTGAACCTTTTCACAATATTCTAATTTTCTGAGATTGTGGATTTGGGGTTTTCATGAGCTGTAAGCCATAATCATCTCAATTATGACACATCTTGGCTTGAACTATCTTGCTTTGCATGTAATGAGTCTATCTCATATATTAATTTCACCTTTTAAGTTGCATTACTGAAACAAATGAATTTTTGCACGATATTCTAATTTTTCAAGTTTCACCTGTAGCTGTTTAGACCTCACTTGCTAATATCTCACTTGGTCTGGCTGGGATACAGCCATGCTATATTACTAGATAAGTTCCTAATGCTGAACATATAAAGCAAGGTTTTTATTATTATTTATTAGTCACACAGTGAACCAGTTGTCCAAAGTAGATTTGGCATTTTTGTCTACCTATTGGTCCTTTCCAAGGACCTGGGATAGGCAGATCTGGATGCTTGATAGTGTTACAGATTTTGTCACAGGATGGAAGCTGTTCCGAGTACAGCTGCCTTTTGCAATTGACTGATGGTGAATTTGTATTATTATTACTATTAGTGTACGGTGTTGTTACTTTAGCCAGGAAATCATATTGCTATTGCAGAATAATACTTTGCATTTTACCAGCCAATTTACCAGCTCTGTTATAGGACACACTCACGTGCTTCCCAAGGTGTGGCATAGGAGGGTGAGCTGGCTTTGCAGCAGAATGAAAGATAAGTGGTTCTTCCTTGCAGCAGCATACCCCCACCCCTTCCCTGGAGCCACATAATAAATGGGCACCCAACCAGGAAGATTCAGAGCCAGTACAAATCTGAGTGCTTTCACATAGCACCAGCTCATCTTCCCACCAAAGTGGTACCTACCTATTTATCTACTTTCATAGAACATGTTTTCAAACAGTTAAGTAGACATAAATTGAGACAAGTGAGGGGAGTTCACCCCGTCACACAGTGCTAGGATTTGAAACATTAGAGCAGATATCATCTCCAGCATCATTAAGCCACTGAATCCCTATGCCTCTATAAAGCAAGATGTATAGTAGCTACAAAAGGTATGGAGATGTCCCATATTCTTCACCAAGAATTCCAGCTGGTGCCCACTTACAGCTGGTAATATACTTATAACATTTTGATGAATATGAATATAGCAATGAACAAAAAGGAAATCTCTGCATAGTCATAGAACACAGGAACCATCTTGCAATTTGGGCAGAAGTAAGCAATAGGTTTTGGCCATCGTTTTTTTTTTCTTACTATTTATGGCATCCAATGGTCATAGAAATAATAATAACAGGATGTACTCCCTAAATTGTGAGCTGCTTCAAAGGTCATCAGTTGGTTTTTGATTGCTTTGGAATACCATTTTTTTTCATTTTCTTCCCAAAATTGTTGCCTCATCTGCAATTGTGCCAATGAATTACTCCACCCTAACCTCAGATCCACTAAGAGGAAATTCATAAGAATCGTTTCATAAGAATTTGTGTAAGAATATTCATTCCTTTATATTCTTTAACCAGTCCAAAAGAGAAGTAATACTTTTATCCAAATGTGCATATTTATTCAGAATCCTTTGATGAACACATGGTCTTTGACAGTCCAAAGACTCCATGTCAATAGTTATGACAGGCTGATAGCTAAACTGGGAAGCTGGCAATGAGGGAAAGAGATTTGTTTAATTATTTTTCCCTGTGCTCTTTTCCCTATCTATATTCCACTGCTATGAAGTTATGATGTCTCCCATTAGCTAAAATATTCAGTTACCAGGCAGAATTACATGTCATGTCATATCATATCATACTGTATGAGTTTCCTTTGTGGTGTAAATCAAAGCTATGCATGTACAGGACAGATTGGGGAAATGGCAGTAAAGTACATCATTGCTTAATCATTGCTAATTCACTTTTTCCTTAAATGTGTATTATAATGCAAACAAAAGAAAACAAATGAATTCTAGTGCCAGGTAAGTAGACTTATCAATTTGATGGGGAAATTGCTTTAGAATTTTTTGTTTTTTAGCAGATGAGAGAACAATACATTGAAATTCTCATGGAAGAAGTGTGGCAATTGGTTTGAATACAAAACATCTGTTTTACAAAACGAGCTTTCCCAGTCATTATGGAAGTATTAAAACTCAGAGAACAGTATTTCAAAATGCAGAATACTTAGAATTCAAAATAATTAGAATTGGAAATGTTTCCAACGCCCTTATAGAGTATGATAAATGTCTTGTCTTTCACTCGAAAATCATTTCTCCAGCTGTCTGTAGCCTCCCTAGCTTCCCATGTTTCAGACAAATTTTAAATGAAAAGTCTGGAAAGGAACTTTTCATTGTTTTTTTTCCCCCTCCGTTGTGGTATTATCTACCCTGAGAAAGTGGGGTGGGTTTTTTTTCTTTTCAAGAACAACAAAACCATCCACCCAATTTTTCTGCCCACAAATTTGGTAGAAAATTCAAAACACTAACTCTATGCAGGTCTAATTTAAACATATCCCCCTTCAGACTAGCTTTACATCTCAATTTGGCACACCTACCTGTATCCATTTTCCACAGGTTTTTTTTAATTTCTCACTGTAAACTAATTTTGAGCTTCATATGATAAACGATCTATAAGTGAAATGGTAACTATGGTGACATGTGGTTCTGCAAATTAACTGAGCCTATGGGGCCAAAATAGCCACCTTTCCCTGTTGTTGGTAATTTTGCTATAGTAATAATTACCTTATAAAGCAACTTACCATATCTTTGACCATCAAATGCCCAGAAGCAAAAGCAATGGAATTTGGGGGTGTAGAGACTGGAAGCATGAAGGCAAAAGAGCATCCTACAGTTCCTGGTATCATTAAGTAGAGTGGATTCACCTTCAAACGAATGGCCTTTGAAAAGCAGAAGTTTTTTAAAAAATGAGACTTTAAATGATCATTTATTAGTAAATTACACATCTCTGAGGACAGTCTGAAGATACATCTCTCCACCTCTGTTATGTGAGCTGCACTGGTTGCCAGTTTACTTCCAGGTCCAATTCAAGATATTATTATCTATAATGCCCTTTGTGGCATGGGTCCAGATAACCTGAGGAACCATCTCACCCCAATGGAATTAGCTCACCTCACTTGCACCAGTAATAAGGGCATGCTGTAGATCCCATTGGCCAAGGAATTTTGGTGTGTGTGTGTGTGTGTGTGTGTGTGTCCAAGAGAAGATCCTCCTCTGCCACATCAATAACCCTGTAGAATATCATATTTCTCTGCTATGAGATCTGCTCCTTTTGATCTTCCATAAAGGCCTGAAAATCTGGCTAAGTCAACTGGCCTGAGGCTTGGATGGGGACATGTGTAGATGGTTTCTGGATTAGAAGATCCTATTTTCATTCTGTAGTATATCCCCTACCACCTTGGTTATTTCTTTGCTAATTTTAACATATTTATTATCTTATTGTCTTAATCATTTATAATATTGTTTTACTGTAAGCCACCTAGATTTGCAGGAGCAAGATAAGCAGCAAATAAACTTAATAAATAAATAATATCTAGTCTTTTGTAAATGCTTTCACTAGATGATCCCATAGAAACCTAGTTGACAGAATGATTTAAGGAAAGCATCATGTTCACGGGATCACTAAATAAGATCCTGTTATTGACATTGCATCAAGTAAAGGAATTCCCTTCCTTGAAGTCTCTTCAAATTCAATCCCAGTGTGAGATCTACACAAATTCAAAGATTTGTTCCAAGTCCTATGAAAAGGCTCCTACAGATGTGCTTATCAGAAAAGGGCTGCCATATGAAAGGATATAACACAACCTGGAAGAGAAAATGAAAGTAAGCGCAGCCGTGGTGGTGCAGTGGTTAAAATGCAGTACTGCAGGCTACTTCTGCTGACTGCTGGCTGCCTGCAATTTGGCAGATCAAATTCCAGCAAGCTCAAGGTTGACTCAGCCTTCCATCCTTCTTAGGTGGGTAAAATGAGGACCCAGATTGTTGGGGGCAATATTCTGACTCTGTAAACCACTTAGAGAGAGCTATAAAGCACTGTAAAGTGATATATAAGTCTTATTGCTATTGCTAGCTATTGCCTGTGCCAAGGTCTCCTCATTGATAAGAGAAAAGAGAGCTTATGCTGCAAGCTATTCAAAATATATATATGAGTCTTTTACCAGCTCTGCCAAGACAGGCAAGAAGATGATGATTGTAGCTGTGTTGCTGGCAAATTCTGTGAACATTGCTATAACTGCTGTGATGAGAATTACAGCCACAGGGGGAGGTAAATTCTCTAGAGGGTCAAGACGACCGCCAATCCAGACAGACAAACCTGATTCCTGTAGCAAGAAACGAAATTTTCCAAAGTTATGTAAGAGAAAAATATTTAAACCCCTAAAAATCTCTTTCAATTCTTATCATGCAATGACAGTATTTGGAGAAGATCATTTAACTGACAGTAGACTTGCATCTCTGGAGGACTCCAACCAGGGAGGACCGGGGAGATGAATGAAGGTGGCCACTTTACCTGTCATTTACTGTCTCGCATGTTGCTGGTATGGCAAAATATCTCTTTATACTATTAGAATAATAAAGACATCCAAGCTTGCTTGGGATCAGATAATTAATTGTAAAAGATGTAGCACATTTGTGATTTTAAACAATAAACCTGTTTTGAATTATTACCAATGTCTGTGATTATTTTCAATTGAGCAGTCCCTATGGTACTTTTTCCCCTTCAGAAAAATTCACATGATGATATTTTTCTATCATCTATTTATTTTACATTTCAACCAAATGTGACTCTTAGTAATTATAAGAGTAAGTCCCTGTCTAGTTGTTTGCTACTGATTTCTTCATAGGGCTAACAAAACATGAGTGGCTCAACTGGTTTCTGGATCTAAGGAAGGACTAGAACTCAAATTTCTCCAGTTCTAGTCAAGTATCTTAACCACTGGAGCAAATTGGTTTTTAGTTCAATTATACCACATATATCAGGACTTTTTGAATTATAGGTAGTTAAACAAATTATATTAAGCTTCCCAGATGACTTTTGAGTTAACGGTTGGGATGAACAGATCACACTAAGCCAACATTGACCAAATTGAATTGAATTTAGTGTGTGCTACATGCCACTGTACATGCATGTAGCATAATATAATATGAAGTCATATATGACAACAATGCCTATAGAAAATCAGACTCACAGACAAAAATGTTTCACAGGCTGCACTTTAACAGACATACCTCACATCCTTTTGCCATTGCAAACCCTCCTCCAAGCAACAGGATTATATTCCAAGGCACACTTTCTTGGGCTTTGCTCCAAGTTAGCAAAGGTTCATTCTCAACATTTGATGCTAGATGAAAAGGTTTGTAACAAAGAAAGACAGAAATTAGTAATACAGTCTAGAGTAGCCTTCCCAACCTAGAACCTCCAGATATGTTGGGATTATCCAGATGTGTTGGGAGTACAAATCCCAGCATTCTTAACCAGTCAGCCTACGGATAATGGTGGGCACCAGGGACCGGTTCTGTGGAGAGAGGTTTTTCTGTGGGGCGTGGTTTTGCATGCTGCTTGCATCCTGTGGATGGAGCTTTGCT
This sequence comes from Pseudonaja textilis, assembly GCF_049901715.1. Taxonomy (NCBI): domain Eukaryota; kingdom Metazoa; phylum Chordata; class Lepidosauria; order Squamata; family Elapidae; genus Pseudonaja; species Pseudonaja textilis. The sequence continues at coordinate 23,864,897 of NC_141992.1, read as the reverse complement.
TGTTTGTGCAGCCTAGTCTCTGGCATGCTGTGGCCCAGTACTGGGCCACAGACCCAGGATTGGGACCCCTGCTCTAAATAATAGCTTAGCATGATGTGAATGAGCCTAGATAAAACTGAGCTGACAGTCTTTTGCCCTTCTCCAAATCCATAATACATGCAGATGTTTTTGTGTCTTTTGCTAAGCCTCAAGCTGGCTACTTTCAAATAAACTAGTTAATATTAACTATGATTTTCTAGTTTAGGCAACATGATAAACAGTATCTAAGCAAAAATAAGAGCAAATCCTCTGGAATTCTCATGGCTATGCCAGGGGAGGAGGGGAAGGGTCATAGGAGCTGAGTTCATGATGCTAAACTATGAATTACTATCCTATTATAATGGGCGTCTCTTGTGTCCTGAACCATCTTCCATTAAAGAAATCCATTTATGATATTCTATGTATAAGATATAGGCACGTAAATCAAAATTTCACAGACTGATGAACCAGGAATTGATTTGATACAAATGCTTGGGAGGACAGGGCTTTTCAGCATAATATAAATGGTAATGTTAACACCAGCATTTCTGATTTACAAAAACACTGAAAAGAAGTACATGGATTAGGCCTAAAAAGCCCCAGATGTGAAAGAAAATAGAAATATATCATTTAATTCATTTCTTAAACCACCATACTGTTGCATTCCAAATATGATGGGCAATGATTTCCAAAATCAACACCATTCAATCAGCTTAGTCAATCATTGGCTATTTTGACTAGAAACTGTGAGCAATAATGCAAGGAGGATGCCAGGTAGATAAACCTGTCTTATATCACTATGATATCTAAGAGCATATTTTACTGAAACAACTTCAGCTTATGCAAAACATGGATCAGAAAATCTACCATAATTGCAATTTCTGGTCAAACAAAGCATGAATAATACATAAATAAATACACTTCTTCCAGTAAATGTGATTCATCACTTGTTGCAAAAAATATATATGGAGAAATCAAAATAATTCAATCTGTAATCTTATCCTTTTAGTCAAGTACTGTATATTTTAGGGTGTAGTGTGCAGATATACTGTATTTATCTGGTGACCTTTGTCTATACAAATATCAGAGTAGAAATATTGAATATATATGAGCAACATTTTTACATTTGAGTTTGAAATCACGTTTTTTGGCTTTTGCTTTTATCATTTGCTTTCTACTTATTTGCTATTTGAGGTTTTGAACTTGATGCTTCAAATAAAAAAGTATTTTAAAAAATCTAATGCACACTCAGTGGGCATTTTAAAAAATAATTCGCACTTTGGAACAAGAGGGTTAATTTTCTACTCACAGTTCAAACATTACACTTATGGCAACAAATAATCCAAACCTTATCAGTAAAGGTTTATAAATGGATTTTTGCCTGGGAAGGCATCCTGTTACCTAAGTCAATTCTTATTACTAAAGTAAGCACGTTTATGTATTTGTGTATTTATCTGTTCAATTTATATCCATCTCATAAAACAACTGAAATGGCTGTTTTTTTGTCATTAATACTGTTGGGAGAAATATCCATCTGATTCAGTTCCAGGCTGGGAGAGACACTGGAAATATGGAGGCAGATTGGAAAGATGGTTTAATGATGAAGCAGAACCACCAAGTCCATAGCACTGGTGCAGCTGACCACATGGAGTTGAGAGTGAGGGGTTTTTATACCTTCTCTTGGGCTTTTTCTCTTGAACTTCCTGTGCAAGAATATGTATTCTATTGGCTGTTGTAGGTGTCATAGCTGGCTCTGTAAGTTGTCTGAACTCCCAGGTTGGTTGAAGTTTGCTGCTGAGATGATTCAATGAAGAAACTTGTGTTCTGAAAGGGTGTTGAGCAATTCCTATTATGGCTTAATGGCTTTGTCCTGATTTGGATCTTGAGTGTGGGCTATTTGCTTATGAATAGAGCTATCTAGCTATTTATCTTTTAAGTGCTGACATCTGCTGGGGGCTATTATGGAAGGTGGGAGCTGCTTTCCAAGAGCATGTTTTTCCATTTCGTATCCAGTGAAATATAATATTTTGCCTTTTTTAATATTTCTCAAAATATTTCACTCTTCTAGGAGAGGGGTGGGTGCTAACTTTCCACACTACAATTCTCCCTTATACTGAGGACAAAGTTAGCCAAGTCACATAATTTTCTGCAACACTGTCTCTATATTAATTATCCAAATGTCTGTAAATTAATCAGTCTACATACTTCATTAGAACAGGTACTATTGGAAAGAAAAGCATAGGAAAGCAAACAATTATATTTGGGGAATTAAAGCGAGGATCTTCAAAAGCCGTTGCTTCTATTGTTTTCCACAGTCAGTGCTGAAGAGAGCAGAGAACTTGGTGCTTTATGGTGTACAGGGATGTTGGCACCTGACAGAACACATTATTAATGAGCCCACTGACAATTGATAGTCACCCCTTCTGGATCTTCATTGTTTTTCCTTCGTTAAGATTCTTTAGAGCAAGCAAGCTTAGGTATGCCTAACATCTGCCTGTATCTCTAAGCCAAATGAGGGTTTTTTCCTGGGATCACATTATAAAGGCAACCATGTGGTCCTGGGGAAAGATAGTTGTTTGCTGAAAGGTACTACATGAAAGCCTCTGTGCACTCCAAGGCACCCTTTTCCTTTCCAATCCAAAGTGAAGCACAGTCCTAATATCAATAACTGTTTTCCCTTGTCCCTCTTTGCCTAAATGAATGTTTTTAATCCTACATAGGATAAATGAGTTAAAAGGGAGAAACCTATTGATCAACTTTTTCTATAGGGCTGTGGAAACCAGTGTTACAATACACGCTAGGGAGAATTCAAAAATATAAGACCCGAGAACAAACTTCGATAAACCAGCAATTTACCTTTTAGATCAAACCACCATTTAAGAGATGGCTTTTTCGCTGGGAAGAAGAACAGTATTGTCACTATTGTGATTCCAGTAACTGCATCTGAGACAAACCTAATAGAAATGGAAAGAGGATTCTACATAAGGTTTTTATCAAAGAATAAGTTTTTATATCAGGTTTCATGAATATTTACAGTTTATAATTATTTTTTAAAAACCATGGAAATTACTGCCCTCAGTTAGAAAATTAACTGTAACTTAAAATTACAAATTGGAGAAAGCACGAGAAGTAGCCTTTATTTTTTTAAATCAAGACTTGTGTTTAATCATTGACTGATTATTGATAACTGACAAATTATAGGGTACAATAACTGAAATAATTATATTCTAAAATTAAGAGACTTTCACCAGCTACAGGCCAAAGAATTTCAGAGTCAGATATTGTATATCCAGGAGGGGACCTGATGAAGATAACTTGTTGAAGACCTGGAAGAGTAGGATGGACTGTAGTGAAAGGTGATCCTGAAAGTAATGTGGATGTAGGACATTTAAACTCCCCACTGGATTTTGATCTGGATTTAAAAAGTGACTGCAACAATGCAGCTGTTTCAACACAGGGGTGAAGTGGGACCTCTGACTTAGGCTTAGCACATCTTTTAAAAGAGCAAGATTAAAAAATAATTAACAGCTTCTGCAAAAGTGAACATCCAAATCTTGGCCCTGTCCAAGTGCATGATGAAAATTCAAACATCCTCCCTACAAATATAACTGGTGCTTAGAAGTTTGTCAGTGTTTGCTCTGAGACATTAAGTAAAAGTTCTTCAAACTTCTAGACAATTAAATACTCTAGATATTTAATTGGATATATTAGATATTTAATTTCCATGTAAAGTATGTGTCCTGCAATAGAACTATTATCTAAGAGGAAATAAAAAAGAAAAACTTATGATCTTTTCTTCTGATACATGAAATATGAGTTTTCATTAACATGATGCCCTATGAGATACAATTTCCATCTTTCTGCAACAGACACAGCTAAGAAGGCAGATCTGGGAATTTCAACTAAAACATTATCAAAATTTGGCATCACATAATCTCTTAAATATAGGAAAAAAAGATTTAAAATGCAATACATGCTGACTTTGAAGCAAATTGAGAAATCAGTGGATTATACAATATAGCCCCAATAAAGTTTATAAACAGTGTTATCAGAAGAAAAGGGCATGAGTTTTCTATGTATTCTTGAAAATTGGAAGCATGTTCTCACTTTTTAAACACAGCTACATTAATCTGATAGATATTTTACAACAAAATTGTTGTTATTGTTGTTGTTTTTAAAGACAAGTTAGGGTGACTTTTTCAAAAAATATATGAACATTGGATTAAATTTTCCATTCAATATTGGATAGAATTCCTAAATCTCCTATTTGCCTGAATGAGTTTTAATAAACTAAAAGCAAAAACTTACCCTGGTTTGAATAAGCTTGCCCAACCTGTGATGAATTTTGGATCTCTGGAGAATAGCAAGATGGCAAATAAACAGAAGAGAACAAATACTGCCTGCTCTGCAAACCTGTATTGGAATAAAATTAAGTTAAGCACTTAACTTAAATATTTGCCTGAAGTTTAAGTTCAGTTAGAAATAGCAGATGGTAGGAAATAGAAGAAGAAGAACAGATTATTTAAGGTGTTTTTTAATGTGAAAGGCAACAAAATGCAGGAGAAACCTATAAAAAGAACATAACTCCGAAAGTTATTCATATGTTATGTAGCACATGTCATATAACAAGAGTCAGTTTTGTTTATTGAACTAGGCATGGATCTATCTGAGTTCTTATCTTGCTTAAAGCATGAAGCCAACTGTGTGATTTGGCCAGTCACTTTCTCCTAGTTATAATGAGAAGGCAGTGGAAAAATCACTTCCGCAAATGCTGCCAAGAAACCTGCAGCAATTTCTCTATTTAATTGCCAAGAGCCACTACACCTTCTTATTTGAATCTTGATTGTACATAAGCATGGATATAAGCTATATCCATACATTCAAATAAATGAATATTGATACAAATGAACATGAATTTTCCTCTTACATACTTTCATTCTATTTGAGGAACTAATGTCTGAAATGGCTAATGTATATCTGGAAGGTGTTGAGTAGACAGCAGCAGCAGCTGGTCAGGACTGATTGTGAAAACATCAGCAGAGCCAGGCTTGGGTAGCATTTAAATGAGCGATCTCTGAGAAATACTGTATATGACTGTCTAGACAAGATTAGGAAGTCAAAAACATTCCAGAAGAAGGCATCACCAATCTACATCCATACTATTGGCAAGACACATTAATGGATATGTCTAGGAAGCTTAACTGAGTCTTGCCTATATTTATATCTGAAATATGTTTGTCATGATGTCCCATACCTTGGTTATATTCACATTAAATGATAGTCATGTGTTATGCATGAGACTGCCCCTGAAGATAGTTTAAAGATTACAGTAGATATGGAATACAGTACAAATATGGTTGTGGTGACAAAGATAATCTTGTATTGATTACATTGGTTGCCTATTGCTTCCATTCACAATTCAAAGTGATGTTTTTGAGCTTTAAAAATGTCAGTCAGTCTGCCCATATTTTAAGAATGGGTCGGAAGACTTATTCTCTGGCTAGACAGTGAGAACTGATAAATTGGCAGGTAGAGGTAAGTTAGGTGCATTAAATCATCAGTGCATTTTTGTGTGTACATTTTTGACCTATATTTTCAAATGCTTTGTGATTTATACATCAATGGCTGATGATAGTACTCCAAAAGGTGAACTTTGTTTTTCAATAAATAGATTTTATATGTGGAGATTATGTTTCACAACTCACATAAGAGTATAGCATTTAATAGTCAGAATCAGAAGTAGGCATTGTTTGTTCCATATGTGCATTGTTTTCCAGGAATGTGAAAACAATTCATATTTAATTTGGTTACATTAGATACAATACTATGTACTAAAAGTCTAATTTAATAATTTAATCAGTTAAAATCTCAGCCTTTGGGTGTTGAGAAGGGGACAGAATGGAAAGCTATTTCATAACAAGTATTTAAAAGGAGATTCATTACTAAACAACCATAGCATCAAAAAGCACTTTAAAGGCAACCAAAGCATCAAAAGCAAATAAATAAATAAAAGCAGAAAACCATCAATAGATTTAAGGAAAGAACAAGAAACAGAAGCCATTTCAAAGAAATCTGGAATTGCTAATCAAATTGGCAGGGGCTGGTTTAATGGAGTTTTTATATTCTTAAACAGTAAAAAGCCTTTGATTTTTACAGTGACACTTTGCAGGTTCCTGATGTATAATCACTTGAATGGTGGAGTGGGAGACTAATTTCTTGCATAACCATCCCTTAATGATGAAATCTTATAAGCATCTTTTCAGGCAATCTGTCCTACCTTATCTATGCAATGTCTATACGTAGATTTTTAAAAGTCAGGTTTAAAAAGGTAAAAGTATAACACAAAAATAACCAAAATCTGAGGAAAGTGAACAAATTAAAAATGTTGTCTAGCTTTTTCTGAAAATGTCCCTTTTATTGTTCTATTTGAGAATATAAAAATATAGGTACAATATACAACAACTGAAACTGAGCTAACTACCTTATTAAGAAGAAAAGTGAAAGCCATGGTCTCCATAAATAATTTATAGAACAGCCCTCTAATTATGTGGGCTGAAATTTTCTAGCTTTTGTGATAATTCATGAAGGACATCATTTATTGCTCTGTAGGATCATTCTTGAGTGCCTGAACTACAAATTTTCAAAACTCAGAAGAGTAGCTAATTAAAGAATTAGCTCACTCCTTATCTAAATAATTTAGCAGAGATAATTAAACACAACAACAGCAACAATATTTCAAACTTATTCTGTCATTTGAAATCTGCTCTTGAAGCATGGCTCCAACTAAGCATTTTTGATCAATGAAAAGAAGACATTAAAATAGAAACAAAAAAAGCCATAGGAGAATGTGTATTTTATGAACATTCTTATTGCTACAGTGATTTTTCTTAAGCTGTTGACATACATTGAAATCTGAAATTTATGAAAAATCCCCATTATTAGATGACAGTACTGACATTAGAATTAAATTAATTCTAGAGTCCTTAGTTCTGACCTAGATGTACAATCGTAAACAAAGACCTTAAACACACATTGCACATAAAAAATAGACAGGCTTCCACTGCATCATCTCAACCACTACCATAATTTTTTGACTAAAATCTGCAGATACCACAGATGTTAAATGTGACTGAATAGAAATGTTACCATTATAATGCATATATTTGATATCTCGTGTCCTTTCTTAATAATTTCATCTTCTTCTTTGTGATGTTTGTTATTCTCATTGTGACTTACTTTATTGGTCCCAGTTTCTCATAGTCTTCCATTATAACTGCCCGAGCTCTGCCTTCTGCTTCAGCTCTTAGCTTTGATTTCTTCTTTTTGCAATTTCTGATAATTGGAAAAGGGGAAAACGTTGTTCAGTTTAAGTTGGTAGCCAATATTTCTCCCAGATCTTCCACAATATTTATTGTAAGATCCTGGCTTTCAGAAAAGAATTCACACTGCTCTTGATTAATATGATTCTATTTTGGGATTTTGGGGATTTTAAAGTTTTGGTTGATTATTTGTTAACATTTTTAAAATTGTTTTAACTTTAGAGAAAATAGGTTATATGTCTAAGAGATACTTTTGAATGAATTTTGAATTTTGTCATGCCATGAAAATAAACTATTTACATATAATGTACTGGCTATATTCAGCATAGTGAATATATATATATTCACTATTTTAGCAGCCAAATGACTCTTTAAAAGGTTCAGTTTAATACTTATGAAGTCCTGTTTCTGAGAAAGAATTATAAAGAAAGTGCCACTATAAAGAAGATGCAACATCTAGATTTGTCTGCCTAGACATACTGTAGGTACATATGATTATTTATTGAGAATGTTCATTTTGGCATTTTTGACAAATGCCAATTATAAAACTGGAAAGAGATAAAAATAATGTTTATAATATGGGTGGAAATTGTTGAGATCCACAAAATGTCGTAAACAAAATGTTCTTTAAAACAATATGAGAATGGAATTTAAGTAGCTATCATGTTGAGAACTATTCCAGGTGCGTTGTAAGAAACTCATGATTTTTGTATTTTTAGTTAGTAAAGTAACTAAACCTCTTTCTTTTCTATCAGTAAGAAGCAAAAATACTTGTATATGCAAAAAACAATAAAGAATCAGCCTCCCAGTTGTAAAAAGAATGTCCTTGTAACTATGAAAAGTACATTCACAAATCTTCTGCAGCTACTGTATGTATTATCTCTGTGCATTGAAGGACTTCTGATTTCAGATTAGATTTCTCACTTTATCACAAAGTTGCTCTATTTCAAAGGGATTTCTCATAGTTTCCAGCTAGTCTAGTTACAGAAAGTATTCAGACCCCTGGCTTCACCTTTGTCAATTTTGTTTTGCTACAGCCTCATTCTACAGTTGTTGAAATTCATTTTTTTCTCATTAATCTACACTCGGAACTCCATAATGACAAAGTGAAAACAGAATGTTAGAAATGTCTGTATTAAAAAGGAAAAAACACTCCGGGGAAAGAATATGTGAATGTCAAATTACATTATTTTATGACACAGATTATTTTACATACAGTATTAATTAAAATACAGATATTGCATTATCATAATCTTCCTCACCTCATCTTGGCACTGAAAGCAGTTAACATAAGAAAAATAAACTGTCGAGAAAACCAAATTAAAAACTACCTGTGAACTAGCTCAGTCATCTTATCCTGTGCTATGGACAGATTACTATTATAATCAGTGGTGGGATTCAAAATATTTTACTACCGGTTCTCTGGGCGTGGCTTGGTGGGCGTGGCAGGGGAAGGATATTGTAAAATCTCCAGTCAGAGGTGGTATTTGGTGGTTCTCTGAACTACTCAAAATTTCCACTACTGGTTCTCCAGAACTGGTCAGAACCTGCTTGAATACCACCTCTGATTATAATGATTATCTTTAAAGTTTAGAAAATATTCTTTGAAATGTCCCTGAATTCCTTAGAAATGTTTTCAGTTTGAAAGCAAATGAAGAAGGCATCAGTGGAGATGAGACGAGGATGTTGTAAGTACCCAGATTACAAAAGGTTTACAATAAAACAGTTACCAATTAACACATTGTGTAATGAAATCACTGAAGTTTAATCCTTGTGAAATGTAACATGCCCTGGTCCAAATAATATACTTTAACTCTAATTCTGCAAAACCACTGAAGCTTGAAAGAAGAAAAAACCCACAAGTTTTTTACTTTCATAAGATGTGAATATCTACCGTCATCACAATACATTTTAAAAAAAACAATAACTACAAGAACAGAACATTTCTTCTAGTTACTGAATATTCAAGTTATTAAAAAATACTAGTCTTTGAACCCTATACATTATAGCAAATTAGTGAAGCTCCCTGCAGCTCACAACAAAACTGTCAATATCAGTTTCAGAATTTTTATCATGATGGAAGAATAAGTGTAGAAAGAACTGAGAACTCATCCAGGATTAGAAACATCTCTACAACTTCCATTTCCCAGTTGCAATATCTTGCTAAGTATCTTTTGTGTCTAATGGAAATTTCCAGTTTTAAAAGTCAGCATGTTTAGGAACAAAGGCAACAAACCCCATCATTTAAACAAAAATGATTTTAAAACATGAAGGGCCTCACAGAAAATTATATCAATGAAAAGAGGTTAAAAATACATTCAACTTAAAGGTGTCCCTCATTCCAGCTTTTGGATGAACACCCAGTTAAATTAATTATTTGAATAGCAAATAAAAACAAATTCAAGTTATGCATATAATTCTGATACAACAATACCTTAAGCTAATGCATCCATAAAGGAAGCATATCCAGAGCCATCCAAGAAAAAGGAAAAGCAACATTAAGGGAAAGGCAAACACAAACCAAGAGCCAAAGTTCACAACATCACATCCTGGAAAATAACTAAGAGAAAGAAAAAGACCAATTAATACAAAATGGAGAAAATGTTTTTGAATACATTTGAAATAAGAAATAAATAACCAACACAATATGTCGTGCAACCTTCCAAAACCAATTTATAAAATGCAGTTAATACAAGATTAGCCAAGATTATCTGAATTTTTTTTTTACATTCTCTAGGAAAATCCTACTCAACAGTCCTAACCCTGTAATTCCTGATACTGATTTCATAGATTGCATTAATCAATGCTGTACTTAATAAACACTTTAAAACAGGTCACAATAAGTTGGTTCACCCATTTGGGGGTCACAAAATAGAGTGACTGGATTCACATCATATATAACAAGCCAAATCAAAAAGTCACATTGTGCATTGTGTGAACCTGGCCAGTATCTGAAGGTTTCCTATTATTGTTGTGAGTATTGTTAGTTTTCTACAAATATCAGATGCCAAACTCTAACAAAAACTGTACCTCTTTAACTGTCCTGAAAGGATGAGATTTGGGGCTGTCCCAGTCAGTGTTGCTGTTCCACCAATACTAGCAGCATAAGGGATGGAAATCAGAAATGCTTTCCATACATTTTTCTTGTCTTGTTCTTCCCTCATTACATCCAAGGAAATGTCAACTGTGACTTCCTTCTCTTCAATCGCATCTTTCCTTCAAAACATTCCAAATAAAAATATAGCATTTGAGATACATTTTGGCTTGTAAGTCAACTGTTATCTTCAGAGAGGGATATTTGGAGCAATTTGTACATTCTGTACAGAATATATAATATTCTATACATAATAAGGTTAATTCTTCTGCAGGAGAGTAAGACCTCTATGGGTTCAGGTTGGATTAGGTTTGAAGCAGCAAGAGATTGCATCAGTGACACCCAATCTTTTAATTAATTTTACTATTTTTTTTTTGTTTAAGATTGTGACTATCTTTAAAATAGATGAAAAATAAAAAATAGAACCGTTCTAAATTTAATACAGAGATGGGAATGTGATTGCTGACTATGGGGCATGCTCAATATTTTTGGAAGAGTGACATTATAATGTAAAGTGGTTGAAACTATTATATATGAACAAGAAAACTTAGACTAGGGTTTTTTTTCCCCATTTTGCCCATCCCTGCTTTTAAAAACAATGTAGAAGATGAAAATTCAGCAGACACAACTTTTCTTTCTCCTGCATGACAAGCCCTTTGTTTTTTATCTTTAATGCAAATATGAAAAATACTTAAATTCTGGATGGTTTTTCCTTTAAAGACAAAAGGAGAAAAGTTAACTTGATGGACCATAAACCTGGTGTCAGAACATGCACTTAACTTGTAGAGGGCTCAAGGTTCAATCTTTAACATTTACTGTAAAAAGAAATGAATGACTCCTTGCGAGCAAGGAATGTTTGCCAGAAGGAACAGAAGTCTCATATCCATAGACTAGGCATAGGCATAGTTGAATTGTAGGTGAACTATAGACTAGGTCCATTTGTCCAACACAATCAGTGCTGATTTGCAGAAACTTCTCAGGTTTTTAGGAAGGGATCTTTCCCAATTCAGTCTGGAGATGTCCAATATCCTTATTACATGTAGCCTTATTGAATAATGCCTTGTTGGATTTTGTGTAAAACCACTATTTAACAGATTTATTTAACCATACTTGTGTGAAACTGCTTTCCTTTCCATTTTCTTATACTGGCATAGCAAAAAAGTAGGTTTTGCTTCCATTTCCAATTAATTACACTCTTGTTCTTAATGATTGTATCAACTGTAGTTGATTTGAACTAAAATGTAATCAAGGTGACATAATCTTTTCAGCTCTGGAGACCACTATAGTGGCCACAGTTACCAACATTGCATTGCAGTGTATCTTCACTTTCCCAACAAAATGTTTTCTCCCCAATGTAGAAGCATTTATTCTAATCAGACAAACAAGAATGACTGTGGCATGATGCTATACCACCATTATAATTACACTTGGTATCATGATATATAGGCAGTCCCCTTCTGACAGGTAATTGACAGGAAAAAACATAGTACCATTACAGCAGTCTCCCTTCCTACTGATTGAATTCCATATGAAGAAAAGAAAAATCACTTTAGCAGGATTCAAACTAGTGGGATGATGGGAATTATGGGAACACTAAACTGCATCTATTTTTTTAGAAAACTAAAAGATTCCCCAGGCATCGCTTAAGCAAGCCAACAGTACAAACATATTTTAATCTTTACTTGTAAGGCTAAACCAGTACTAAAACTAACCATAATTAATCTTGGTTAGGAGGACATCCTGATAAACAGCAGCTCCTTGAGAATGGAAGCAGATGGTTTTCTCCTTGCAACCCTATCAAAGGAAAATGGAAAAAAGCAGACACCCCCCATTCTCTTTCCAGATTTCTCAAAATGAATCATCCAGTTATATGGAACAATGCCCAGAATCCTGGTGCTATTGAGAATTGTCCGAACTGCTATCTGCAAGCAGTAACTAGAAATGCTACTAATGAGGATGAGTGTGCTCTAAGGTTAGATCAGTAGATTTATTGCACATAATTACAAAAACATATATTATAGAAAGATCTTCATATAGCAGCATGGAATCCTACCTCTCTATAAATTCATCCCCAGATCTAAATCCTAGGTGTCTTCTTACCATCTTTTTGCATCAAAATCTGTGCTTGTTTCTCAACTGTGAAGGTTCATAGAACATAGAATAACGGAGTTGGAAGGGACCTTGGAGGTCATCTAGTCCAACCCCCTGCTTGAGCAAGAGAGCCTATTCCAAATATTAGCCTCTTCCTAGGGTCGAACTCCACCTCTGGGCCACCATCTGTCTCTTGTTTACAAAATGTCTTTCCCTAGTAAGAAAATTAGAAATTCCCATCTTACCAGTTGCCCAAATCTTACAAAATATAGCAGGACATGGAAGATTATTTTCTATAAAAACAGGAATATATGCCTTGGAGATGACTGCCAAGTAAGCAATTTGATATTTCATATGGACAGTGCCTTCCTTTTCAATAGCAACTTACTCATTAGCATTTGTCAGAAACTGCATCTCAGTTGGCACCATGTGAAGTTTGTTCTGATGTACTGAACCTAAAGAAATAAATATTTCAGAAGATTTTTTACACAGAACCGAAAAATGATTCTTGAAGTATATTTATATTGTTATCATATTTATTAAATTTGCATACAATGTATGTGACTTGCATTGATTCTTACCATTATCAAAAGTGGTCTTCTTTGATATCTGCTTTTCAAAAAATGGAAAAAATGTATATTGGCTTCTGGACATTCATAAAATTCATTTCAGTCTATACTAAAATAAATATTAATATTCACTGCAATTATTGCATTTTAAAAAAAGAGGGAACCTGATATATATTGACCTGGTTCTAAGAGAATGTGCTGTTCTGATCTCAGTAGAATTGTTGCAGACACACACACACACACACATTTTACTGCTAAACTATATTGCTTATACTAGAAATAAAATACAGCCATCCTGAATTAGTAGTTTCATACTTTACTGCTCCATGAATTTATGTAATTACCTCTTAAAGCCATATACATTTTAATTGATCTCTGCCATTTATAGAAGCAGAGTTGCTAGTCTCACTATGCTGCGTGGAATATTACTTTTTGATAAAAAAAAATTTTTTTAGGCTCTAAGGTGAATTTAAAAGTTTGCTGAGCACTACATGGCAATCATGCCATGATGGGTTCAAAATTATACTGGCTCAGAATAAGATTTGATTGCTTTTTGCTTTGAGGTATCATACCACTAAGCTCAGAGAGGACCAAGGATACTATAAATATTACATTATTGTTTGTTTTGGCTTTTTTTTTTAAAGGAACAAGAAATCTACTTGCGGTTGCTTATCTACTATAGCAGATATGTAGCAGATATAGCAACTGCATATTCTATATCTATTTCCAAGCTCCCTGGAAACTTTTACCTCTGATGGCACCGTATTTATTTTATTCATCTTATTGGGGCTTTTCAAGATTCATAATTAACAAAAATCATCTTTAACTTTGTTGCCCTTTTTTGAAAAATGTACTTATTAATATAGTACCTCAGTGAAATGCTTGTCTTCGTATTTATTAGAATCTTATTAATACACTTTTTTGCAGAGGGCCAGGATTAGGATCACTAGGGATTAAAACACCCCATTGAGTCTTGATTATAACAGAACCTGTGCTCTTTTGACCCTAAATTTTGTATAAACTTTTCCACTTGGAACTGTCATTGTCTTTTACTTCTTTCTTCATGTTGGGACAGACAGGATATTACAGAAAAGCACAAGGTGGACAAAGTCTATGAACCTGCTCACTCTGCTGTTGAAAGTATGTGTCTTTACTGCTCAGTGAACCTGTGACTTTTGCACTTCACTATTCTTTGGCATTCTTTCTTATTTAAGCAATAAAATGGTGTCTCAGCTCTTGACTAGAACAACAGGGAAGGAATTAAAACAATAATATACCGTGGATGCATTTTCCATTCCACAGTACAAAAATGTATGTCTCAGACTGGGCAAATGTTGATACAATCTAGCTTTTGAGTTTGTTCAAACTATTAGGAAAAGGATTATGTTCTCTGGGACAGCAGGTCTGTAATCAAGAACTTCTTGTCCTTGGCTATTTTAGATCTACTGAGGGTGGTGATGCCAGGAAAGATTGTCTTAGATACAAGTGAATCTGAGGTGGTTGGATCTGGCCACAGCTATCCATGCCTTGGTAGCACAGAACTTTGTTTGAGACTATACTTGAAGAATAACAAAAAGCTTTAGTTAGCAAGCAGTGAGCTAGCTAATTTGCTACCATGTAGAAAATACCATAAACCCATCATACCCATTTGAAAAATCTCAGTGGATTACCAGGCATTATCCAAACTCAGTTTAAGGTGTTTAAGACTGAGAGCTACAAATGTAGAAGGACAGAGCAACCTGAAATAGGGCATTCACAGGGAGGGATGAGGGGTTGTGAATAGTGTAAAAACAATGTGTGGTAGGCATGACTCGGCAATGACTTCCAGAAGAAGAGAGAGGAACCTGCCCCATTTTACATCAAGGGGGCTGTGTGGAGAGAGTTTCCTCCTTTAAATTCCTGGGAGTCTACTTCAGTGAAGATCTTACCTGGAAAATCAACACAACCCAAGAGGCCAGAAAGGCCCAACAGAGACTCCATTTCCTCAGGGTCTTGCATAAGAACAAAGTGGAACAACAACCAGTTCTTTTACCAGTCCACTATAGAAAGCGTCCTCTCATATTGCATTATGGCGTGGTACGCTGGCTTGACAGCCGCAGATAAACATTACAGAGGATGGTGAGCTCAGCACAAAACATTGTGGGCTGTTCCCTGATACCACTAGATGACATTGCTAGGGCTTGCTGCCTTAGAAGAGTGAGGAAAATTCTCAGGAACAACTCGCACCCCGGTCAGCATTTCTTCACTCTCCTACCATTGGGTAGGAGATATAGAAGCATAGCCAGCCGCACCAACAGTCTGAAGAACAATTTCTATCCATGGGCTGTCAGACTTCTGAACGGAAAATAACTTCATGTCTACATAGTATGACAGACTTGCAGGGCTGGCACATTGTTCATAATTCAAACAATAGTAATTTATAATCATTCTTTATAATCATTTTATCATCATCATTATTATTCCAATAATTCTTTAAAAAATAACTTGAATTGTAAGTCATAAAATATTTATATTGATATTTCTGAAATCTGGCAGTCTCTGTCCACTCTACCACTCATGTCTGTAGACATACTTTTTTATATACTTTTCAAAAAGTATAAAATATACTGTTCATCCAAGCAATTTGAATAGCATTGAACTGCTTGTGCTCAGGTAGTTTAAATCAGATCGTTTCTTCAATTCGTATTCTTGTACTCAGAAGAAACATTTTCCCATATGAAGTTACCCTTGCTAGAGTATAGGAAAATGCAGCTTTGAATACTGTGTATATATGCAGACCTACTGTCCTTCTTATTCCTTGTTGCAGTACCGTGGGAACTAATATGCATATACATATAAAGATAAAGGTTAACTTGTCAGTCATGTCCTACTCTCAGGCACGGTGCTCATCTCCATTTCTTGACTGAGGGAGCCAGAGTTGTCCGAAGACAATTTCTGTGGTCATGTGGCCAAAGATGCATGGAATGCTGTTAATTTTCCATTGAAGTGATATCTATTAATCTACCTGTAATTGCATGCTTTTGAACTGCTAGGTGGGCAGGAGCTGGGGCAGGTAACAGAAGTTCACCTTGTTGCATAGCTCTTGGCAGGGGTGGGATCCGACCGTTGTAACTACCGGTTCGGTGATTTTACATTTTGTGCACATGCGTGTATATCATTGTCATCTAGCTGCCTGGACAGCTGAGCAGCGCTGCTCGCGGGTGTGCAGCGGTTGAAAAAGCACTTTTTTCCTGCAATTTTTCAACTGCAGTTGTGTTGCGCAAAGCAGCAGTGGTTGAAAACGCAGGGAATAAAGGTCAGGTAAGAACCCAGGCGGGCGGGTGGGCCAAAACAGCAGCAGATATAGAACCGGTTCTATGTATGCTCTCTGTTTTCTGCTTTTCAGAGCAACTGGTTCTACAGAAGTGGACAGAACCAGTAGAATCCCACCCCTGGCTCTTGGGCCAAACCTGGGCTGCTAGCTCTCCAGCTGACAAATTCAGCACCTTTAACCTCTGAGCCACTACCCTCCCCCCCGTTGCATATGTACATATACATATCATACACACACACATACACATACATATCATACACACACATATACACACATCATATACGCATACATACCAAAAATGAACTGGGTTGGGTCAATCAGACTTACCTTTATTTTCTTCTTTTACCCTATTGCAATCATTAGATGTTTCCTTATCTCCGAAAAGGCTTTTTAAAACAGCCAATGCAATTGGTAACATCATAGCAGTAGAGGCTGTGTTACTCAGCCACATGGACAAGAAGGAGGTTGTTAGCATCATGCCTAAAATGAGTCTGAAAAAAGAGAAGGGGAGGGAAACGGAGGGGAGAGGAGAGGAGAGGAGAGGAGAGGAGAGGAGAGGAGAGGAGAGGAGAAGAGAAGAGAAGAGAAGAGAAGAGAAGAGAAGAGAAGAGAAGAGAAGAGAAGAGAAGAGAAGAGAAGAGAAGAGAAGAGGAGACTAAAATTCAGGATCTTATAGAATCTTTTTTTTTTCATTTCAGTTGAGAAAATTCCATGGTGACATCATTCTAGATTAATCAGTACAGTGCAATATCACCTACTAGCACATACCAATTTGGTGCCTTACTGTCAGTCTTACCAGATAGGCAGACGCAGAAACATATGCCAGGTGTGCCTAAAACTTACTTTTGTTAAGAATGGCTTGCAACAGAACCTTGCAAGTCTGAATGTGCTTCTCCTCCTATCTTTTTTAGGTTCGTGTGAATGCACACGAAAGATTGTTTGTCTGAGATATTTTCAGATCTCCTCTGCCACATTTGGGCTTCCACAATGTTTATCTGCTTGCTGCATTCATTCACTCCATCAAGATCACCTTCTCTCTGTTCTGACTGTGGGTAAGCAAAACTGAGCCAAAGCACAACACGAATTATAAGGGATTAACAGGAAAATGATTTTAAAACCAGCCAAATGTTTTAAAAACCCACCAAATGTTAACATTAGCCCACATTGGCTGATCTCAAAAAACCTGAGCTGGGACAGACCTACTTTATATTAGGATAATAATACAAAAAACCACAGGATGATTGAATAGGTTGAAAAATTGGAGGGGAGGACCCTAAAAAAGGTCAATGACAAAGCACTTTTGTATTGGCAGCAATTTATGTAGTCACCAGGAGCTAAGATTGACTCAAAAATGCCTTTATTTTACTTTCTGACTCTTGGCAATTGCCTACACTAGTCTCTGCAAGTTTTTTGGCAATAATTTTTGGAGTGGTTTGCCATTGCCTCATTCCCATGGCTGAGAGAGAATGACTGGTCCAAGCTCACTCACCTAGCTTTTTGCCAGATAGGACTAGAACTCACAATCTGCTGATGTTTTAACCACCTGAACAGGCTGGCGCTCTGACTTTTTTTTACAAGAATTAAAATGCAGCACAAAATGAAACCTACAAGAATGGAAACACCTTGTCCTGTTGTCAAGGTGACAGCTACATCCATAAAATATGTTGAACAGGTTTAATGACATAATAACAATTGAAACCAGCTAAACTGTACAAAATAAATACATATGGCACCAAATAAAGTAGTTACTATGGGTTTTATTACAACCAGGAAATGGGGACCTTAACAGACTCGAGGATCCAGGCCTGGGCACACAACCAAGACTTTGCAGCCTTGTGAAAGGCCAACAGGGCCAGAGTCATCCTGAAATCTGAAGGGAGAATATTCCAGAGGCAGGGGACAGTTGAATGCAGGGGTGGGCTGCTGGGGGATTGCAGGGGTTCAGGAGAGCCTCTAGCTAAGATTCTGCACAGTTTCTGCCCCACCCCTCCCAGGAGTCCCCACCATTTTGGATGCAGGTAAGTGCAGGGTGAGTGCGAAGGCTTGGGGAAGGTGAAAAACGAGCCTCCCAGAAATTCAGGAAGGCCAGAAATGGGCCCATTTCTAGCTTCCAGAGCCTCTGGAGCCCAGGAAGGCCAAAAATGTTCCAACCCACCATGGTGCAGGAGGCCAGCTAGGCCACGCCCACCATGGCCACACCCACCCAGAAATCAGGCAGAGAACCTGTTGCTAAAATTTTTGAAGCCCTCTCCTGATTGAATGGTATAATTTTAGGGATGTTTACTTAGAAGTTCTTTCTACCAGGAAACTCCAAAGTAAGTGTAAGTGGGGTACAATCATAGATACTTCTAAATGAAATCACAAAGAAGTAAATCTGAGCCTCAAAATGTAAGGGAACATATGGCTGATCTTGGGGAAGAGGGCAAGAGATGCTGCCTAGGAAATAATCAGGTAAGAGAGGCAGGAGTTCCCAATGACTTAGCGATCGGAGAAAGAAACCTAAGAAGGACCCATCCTATGGCCCAAACAGTTAAAGGAGATGGTGGGAATTCTGTACTTTCAGATTTGCAAGACTGATGCCAGTTCTCCCAGGTAAACCAGACAGGGGACACAATCAGATGAAGTAATTCTACTTTATTGTAAGGCTATATTATCATAGTCTTTCAAGTTGTTCTGTTTATTTTTTATTGTATTTTCCTATGTGGGAAGCCACCTACAGCTGTCAGGGCATACCATACCATACCATACCATACCATACCATACCATACCATACTATAACATTACCCCATACCATATCATATACCATATCATACCACATCACATCACATACCACACCACACCACACCACATACCACACACCACACTACACCATACCATAACATACCAGCTTATTTGCAAATACTATAAAGTCTTTTTAAACAAATTTACAGGAGCCATGGTGGCACAGTGGTTAGAATGCAGTATTGCAGGCTAACTCAGCCCATAGCCTGGAGCTTGATCCTGGTCGGCTCAAGGTTGACTCAGTCTTCCATCCTTCCAAGGTTGGTAAAATGAGGACCTAAGTTATTGGAGGCAATATGTTGACTCTATAAACTGCTTAGAGAGGTCTGTAAAGCACAACCAAGCAGTATATAAGACTAAGTGCTATTGCTATTGCTATTGCTGTTCATCTTCCAAACTCAACAAGTACAAAAGAGCCTGACTAAATCCAAACTTGATATGTTTACAAAAAGTGGTATAATGGTGTTAGGCTAGAACTAAGAAAACCTGAGTTAGAGGAGGCAAAGTTACTGCATGATTGTGTGCAACCTATATCACAGCACTGATGTTGGAGGGAGGGAGGCAGTGGAAACAGAGACAACCTTATGTTGTCTTTTGTTCCTGGAGAAAAGATAGGAAATAAATATAACAAATAATATGTATCTGGGATCCACACATTTCTGCTATATGATAGATCACCATGATAAGTGTAATGTTAGCCCACTCCTTTTTTTCTTATTTTGGTCACAGCTAAACTCTAGTTTTAGTTGTTTCTGTAGTTACTTACCTGGCTGGTTGGACTCCCACTAACATAAGGATTCTTAATGCAATTCTACGATGTAGATTCCACTCTTCAATGGCGGCCGCCATGGTCAAGCCACTCAAAAAGAGGAAGTTGGTGTCTAAAAAGTATTGGGGACATACTTTGTTGGCTGGGAGAATTCCAAGGAAAGGAAATAGAATTATAGGGAGAAGAGCAGTCACTGATAAAGGCAGAGCTTCGGTGCACCAATATATAGCCATCACCAAAATGACATAGAGACATTTTCCTTCCTGCAATGAAAAAATGGGGGGGAGGGGAAGCATTATAAAGGATTTCTAAATCATTTGGAAAACTGCAAAGACGTTTGTAATTCTTATTTCATTTTCATTGATTACAACAGCAATGCTACGAATTAGGTTTCTGTTAACCTTAGTGCAGATCAACACGATTGAGAGTACTAACTCTAACTTTTTTGCAAGTTTTTTTTATTTGTTTGTTTATTTGTTTATTTATTTATCAAATGTATAGAGTTGCTCATTTCACCGAAGTGACTCTGAGTGGCTCAAAACAAATAGGTAAAATTACATATTAAAAAACTCAGGTATAAAAAATATATAAAAATCCCATTAGCGATGTATTATTATTGGTTATTTTAACAGAATTATGCAAGTCTGATGGTACCCCCCTCTCTCTTTAAAAACTATGGAGGTTGCTTTCTGTCGTGTTTCCATCAACCCTTTCTTTCAGACTCAATTTTCCTTTATTAGCTCTTCCTTCTTGTCATCAACATTTGTCATCAGTGAATGTTAATAGCTGCCTTCAAGGAAGCATATCTGTGATGATGTCTGAGCCAGGCATATCAGGTTCCCTTGGGAAAAGGGGGGAGGCTGAAAGTTTGCACTCAGACGAATCCTAGATAGAAACAAAGTTTAAGTATTTCTGTATCTCTTTAACGCCATGGGTGGGTTAAATACTCATTGTGCCAGCCCAGGCAAACGGGTATATGCCAGTTCTGCAGCTCAGAAGAACCAGATACAATTTTCTTTTGAAGACTAAAGCCACTGCATACCTTCATAGTTATTAAAATAGTGATCTATTATATTAAAGTTTGACTATAAACATGAAGTATCTGAATTATGCAAAAAGTGCTTCAGAAGTATGGTTTATTATAAGTGTATGATAAGTTATTTATGGTCTACACGATGGATGCACTAAATGGATTTCTTAAGGCTGCAAGAAGAATTTTAGGTTATAGGTATATCTCAGATGGATTAATTTCATTAATGGAGGGGGATCAGATAAGAAGGAATCAGATAAGAAAATAAAACAAAACAGTCATTCAGGTGAAAAAAAACAAAGTATGAAAAGAGTCAAAGAAAGAAAAACATTATCATTAGCTCATCATTCAATATTTCAGAAGTGCTGGGGATATATACACTGGAATGGAAACTACACAAGCTGAACTAAGAAATCTATTTAATCACTCACTTAAGTGCAGCATGCAGAAACTGAGTTGGAAACACGAGTTGGAAACAAGACTTACTAGCCAAAAAAATTATTTCAGTCATTGACCAATAAAAGTGCTAGTAAATAAATATTATTCCAAGTCATATTACCTATATTTCTACAAGCCATATGAAGTGATTAATCTTTATTCAAATACAGAAGTCACAACCACAGGATCACCAACTTTAGCCAATGTAATTTTAAAGTTTTGAGTATGGCTGCAAAGAAGTATCATACGTAATTTGAAAAAATGGGAACTTCCAGTCCTGACAAATGGGCTATTTGTGTTGTCCACCTGTTCTTCAGGTTTCCAAACAAATTTCCAAACAAATCTATCAAAGCAATCAAATTTCCCATCTCTCAATTTTAACATAAAACTCTTGGGAACCAGTGCACAAAGCATCCATGAAGTGAATTTAGTCAAAGGGCATCAGTTCCCACTGAAAGAGAAAAAAGATGTAAATAGCATCTTTCTTGATTCTACCAGCTTTGACATCTGCCTTACTGTGCTCTAGGGCAATGACCAATTAGTTTTGATCCAGCCTCTGAATTAGGCCAAATGTTCTTTTAAAAAAATAATTATTTGACTTGCTTAACATTCAGAATGACCTTTTTTTGTTACAAATGCAAACTTTCCTACGAGTCTTGTGACTGAGTTAATTTTCCAACCATGTAATAATTGCCAGCAGAGTTGTGTTTTCCTCAGTTATGCAAGACATGTTTTACATAATCTGTTACCACAGAGGAAAAAGAAGAATATTTGGCAGTTCGAGTCTCATCGACTCAAGGTTGACTCAGCCTTCCATCCTTCCAAGGCCAGTAAAATGAGAACCCAGATTGTTGGGGGCAATATACTGACTCTGTAAATCACTTAGAGAGAGCTATAAAGCACTATGAAGTGGTGTATAAGTCTGTTTTTCTCCCTTATTTATTTATTTATTTTGGATTTCTATTCCCATCAGGTCAGACAGAATGCCAATATTCAGAGATTGTGGGAATAATTGCTCAAAATATCTTTTAATGTCTACCTTTGCTATAACTTTCTACTTAAACAACAGCAAGAGTTTTCAATTACAAAGAAGGCTGAGTTCCATCTCAACAACTCAGAGCTAAGTAAGATCTCAGAATAGGGACAATGGTCTATGTTCTAAAAGATACCATGATATTTCTGTGCCTTCCTCTCTCTTCTCTCTCCTCCCACCCACTCACTGGGGTTGTTGTTTTTTGTTTTGCCTTTTCTTCTTCTATATGGCATCCTTTTTTCCCCAGAATTACAGTATATAGGTGGCAAAAAAAGCTGTGACAAGAACTTTTTCAATATCAGAACAAATTGTGGGTCTCCTTGGAGAGTCTTGGGAAGCTCAAGTGTAGGCCTCAACACCAATAATAATGAACTCCCTACCTCTTCTCAGGAGATATTTAGTAGCAGTGTACAGATGGTTCTTGACTTATAGCCACAATTGAGCCCATGTTGGTAAGTGAAACATTTTTTCAGTTAATTTTGCTCCATTTTACAATTTTTCTTGCCACAATTGTTAGACGAATCACTGCAGTTGTTAAGTTAGTAATACGGTTGTTAAGTGTACCTTGCTTACCCATTGACTTTGCTTGTCAGAAGGTCGCAAAAGAGGATTATGTG
Source organism: Pseudonaja textilis (assembly GCF_049901715.1). NCBI lineage: Eukaryota > Metazoa > Chordata > Lepidosauria > Squamata > Elapidae > Pseudonaja > Pseudonaja textilis. The sequence goes on along the minus strand of NC_141992.1, from coordinate 23,841,825 downwards.
ACCTTAGGACACTGCAGCCGTCATAAATATGAGTCTATTGCCAATCATCTGAATTTTGATCACGTGACCATGGAGATGCTGCAATAGTCATAAATGTAAAAACTGGTCATAAATCAGTTTTTCAGTGCCACTGTAACGTTGAACGGTCGCTAAATGAACTGTTGTACATCGAGGCCTACCTGTAGTCAATTTCAAATCTCTCTCTCCCCCCAAAAAGTATACAGTATACTTTTTTGGGGGGGAGAGAGATAAATTATATGAATAATATATATGAACACATATATTAACTGTGAGAAAATTTCTGGAGTTTACTTGTCTCTGACTACTAACACTTACAATATTTAGCAAAAGATTTACTCTGAATTACCTTGTCTTGACTCTTTATTTAATGACATTGAAGCCTACATTAAAAATACATTAAAATATCTTTCGATGCCCCCTTTTGACCTTGTTCCCCACTAATTGGTCAAGTGTGCTTTTATGGAGACTCTGCCAAAATCTGAGCATGGTGCCCTTTTATTGTGGCACAAAGGCTTGCAAAGCTAGCTATTCTGTCTTTGTGTCCAATTCATTGATGTGCATAACTTCACCTTGGATTGGATCCCATGAGATGAGTGACTGAGAAACTGAGCTTCCCAGCCCAATAGGCTAGACTCCATAATGATTTCACCCTTGCAGAGTTCTCTCTTTTTTATATTTTTATTATAGTTTATTATCTCATTTTTATACTGTAAATGAAAATAAAGATCAGAAAGAAAGGGAAAGAGGGTACAAGGTAAAAAGGAAAAGGAAAAAACCAGCGACTTCCAACTATTTTCAGTGCAACAGAAAAAAATTTCTCAACCTATTCTCAAGATGATAATATTAGAATTCCCTTCTCCATCTCTGTCTCCATGCTAAGCCCTTTTCATGGATTCCATTGCAACATTTGTGCATTTGCCATCTCCAAATAGCTGGAAACCTGCAACTGATGTTCAGGAAAAGTGATCAGTGAAACTTCTAAAATACACTGCGGGTGTGGGTGTGCCTGTGCCTTTGTCTGTGTTTGTGTTTGTGTCTGTGTCTGTGAGTGCAATTCTAGGGTATAGGTTGCTCATCTCTGTGTTATACTTACAGCAGAGCAAACACTAGAAACAGGGGGTTGCCAATAAAGCTGTTTGGCAAAAGAGTCAGGACAAAGAGTGGAGGGGGGGAAGCGTTTTTCTGTAGAATTAATACTGAGAAGTCGCTATAGCAATAAAAGACATGTGGATGGCCACTAGGGGTAAAAGACTTTAAAACAGAATCAACAGATTAATGGAGAATTATTGGCTATTGCTTATTACCATAGATATATGCTGCCTCTACTTTCAGGAACTGCCTCTGAATTACCTGTTACTGGAAGGAACAGTAGGAGGAAGCTGGTACTTAAGGCTTTGCTTCCATATCATCCAAAGTAAGTAAACAAAATTGTATGTAAGTGGATGCTAGACTAGGCAAGACTTTGATCTGATTCAGCAAAGCTGTTTTGTTTGTTTTTCAGTCAAGGTGTAATCCAAGTGCCAGCAGTATTATAATGGAAAGTTTCAATACACTTTCATCTGATACAAGCATACTTAATATGCTCACAAATATTTGGGTTCCCGACGGGTTCCAAATTCTGCCAAATTCAACCTGACATTTTATACTTAAATAAATAGAAATATTTTTGTTTTATGAAATGTACATGCCATTGCAACTCTGAGCAACCAAATTAAGATTAAATATTTGCATAAAAAATCAAAAAGTAACTTTGCACTCCTGTGTCAGGGGCAGGTATATGAATTCAATTCAAACAAAAGTATCATATTCCAAGGGGACAGAATTTACAATACATCTGTTTCCAAAAGCCTTCTGGAAAAACCAAATTTAATTGCCTTTGTAAAATTGCAGAGAAGGCCAGATTATTTGTAAGTGTTCCCTGCTGTCCAGAAAATAAAGGACAAAGATAAATAGAAGTCATTCAATTGAAGTCAGAAGTTCTCCTTAGAGGATTAATTGATAAATGGTTAGAAAAAAGCAATAGAATATTTTGGTATATGATTATTGAAGCAAGATAACTATATTCACAGAGATGCAAAGGTTTGACACAATCCACTATGGAAGACTGGTGAAACTGATACATTTTTCTGAAATGGGTAAATTGGCTTTTTCTTGATTAGAGAAAAGACATTACCTACATGCAACAGTGACTGGAAGCATCTTATGGTCTTTTTGCCTACAATAAACAAAAATTAACTTCTGATTTATGGTTTTGAGGATTAGAATAGGATAGGTTGTCAAAAGAAGAGTAATATGATATAACTTGAGAGAGAGAGGTGAAATGGTATTTGTTCTTAAAACTGCTGTGAAGAATGTCAGATGCTACTACTTTATACCTTTTTTATATTTTGAACTTTTTTTCTTTTCACATACTTTTTGCTTTTTCCTTTGATTTGTTTTCTTCCTTATTTTATGTTAGTGTGCATTAGTTTTTATCTGTAAAAAATTTAAAAACAACTATGAAAGAAAGAGAGAGAGAGAGAGAGAAGTCATAAACAGGACCAGCACCCAAAATCCCTAGTATCTATCAGACCAAAAAACTTGGAAATCTCTGGCCTGTTGAAGTTGCTTCATCTTTCCTAGCAAGTGAAAATTCTAGAGTTCAAATCTTACCAGGTTTCATTTCAATTTAGAAAAGTATGTCTAACAGACCTGTTTCTTTCCTGTTGCATTGAATAGATCCAACAACCATATGAATTTCCTTGGCCCACTGTGTATTTTCTTGGTCCATTACTAAGCCGAAGAGCCAGCACTGTCTGAAGATGTATCCTTAGTCATGTGGCCGGCATGATTAAATGCCAAGGTGCACAGAACACTGTTGCCTTCCCAACAAAGTGGTCCCTATTTTTCTACTTGCATTTTTACATGCTTTCGAGCTGCTAACTGGCAGAAGCTGGGACAAGGAAGCTCACTCCGTTACGTGGTGCTAGGGATTCGAACCACCGAACTGCCAACCTTTCTGATCAACAAGCTCAGCATCTTAGCCACAGAGCCACTGCTTCCCAGACTTTACTAGACTTTCCCTTAAAGCAGTGTTTTTCAACCTTCGCACTGTAATATATGTGGACTTCAACTCCCAGAATTCGTCAGTGACTCCTAGGAATTACACAGTTGCCAAGGTTGAAAAATACTACCTTAAAATCTATTGCTTACTTCTTTTTCTTTTTTCCTACTCAGGAAAGAATGGTTTGGGGGAGGAAGTTACCTGTCTCCTTGATATTAAATGTTTAATTTCTTATCATGTTTATTTGTAATTCTATATAAACAGTAGTTAGATACTGTTTAATATTTTTCTTAATTTTTTTTATTGCACATCACTAATGCAATAGGAAACGTCTCAGGTAAAGAATATATTTCTTGGGAGTCAAGGACCTGTTTTCTTAGGATTTTTGATTGGCAAGGAGTTTCTAGTCCCGTACAAGAAAAATAAAGCAGAAACCTCTTTAGACTTTATTGTTGAGAGCTGTAAAATTATAAGAGGCTTATTGGTCACTGGTATTGGAGAAAAGACCAAGATTTCTAGTTTTTCCTTACATAATTTTCATATCATTTCTTCATAATCCCTTTTCCCACAAATGTTGCATATGTGATATATAAAAAAGGACCCATCACACAAGAACCATAAAGGCAACTTCGAGACAAAAATCAACTTGCCCCTTTTCATCAGCAGAAATTCTTTATAAAGGACTGAATTATAAATGAATAGCAAAATGGGGCCTTTTATATTCACTAGGAATTTAGGACAGCATATTTATGAAGTCAAATGTGAGGTCATAAAAATTATGTAAGTTTAAGTCCATCATATTCTAAGGATGAAACTAGTGAATTGGGAAGACTTAATTCTTAGACCAGACAGATTTTTGTTGTTGTTAAGAAACCAATGCTCCCAGTACTCAAGGTTGGGAAATAGATAGTTAGGAGTCTTTGGCCTCAAACAGATAGAAGGAAAAGCCAAAGATTTAAACCCCAGGAGGTGTCCTATAGACATCTTTAGAGAACACCTTTCGGGGAAAAGCTGTAACTAAGCTGTCTGGTATATCTCATTCAAAAGTAGAGACATTAAGATTATTCATACTAAAGATTTTCACTGTCATCCAGTCACTGCTGAGGTGATATAATATGGATGGTGCTATTGGTCTAGAGAATAGATAGCCTTATTGCTGGGACAGATAACATATGAACTGTGTCATCTAACCAGTTGCAGAACATGCTTACAATTGGATTATAAGCTCAATGGGAAAGGACTTTTGCTAATATTGTTTGGTACATTGATGATATTATTGTTGCCTTTTAAGAGTAGCCACAAATTGTGAGATAAGGGGCATATGAATTTGATAAATAACATTGCGCATAATGTAGCTTGGAAGAACTCTGTCAATCTCTACAGTTTATTTTAGCAAAATGTACGTGTGGCAAGAATCTGAGTAAAAAACTGAAGCAGTTTGATGATTAAAGTATCAGGCTAGAGGGGGGATTTTGGACTAGTCTTCTCAGTCCAATTTACCTCATAGGGATGTTATGGCTGAGTAAATAGGAGCAAGAGGGTAAGTTTATCACTTTGAGTTATTTATAAAAAAAACAATAAAGGCCAGGTTTTAAAAAACTAAAAATTAAAATGTTGCTGTTTTTCCTAGCATGTCTCAATTGAATGCTTGGTTTGCACTACAATTGTTTCACTTCACATAGCAAAGCTTTCAGTATCTGATGTAACAAGGAGTTCTAACTCTTCCATAGGTTGTTGTAGAACCTGATGTTAATATGGGCTGAGAGAGCACGACTGACGCAAGATTAGCCAGCTGGCTTCTATGCCTCTCCAAGGGATTGATTCTGGGTTCTCTTATTTTGGTACATCATCTTTAACCACTATACCAGGGCTGTCAAACTCGTATCACATGCTAGCCATGCTCATGACCAGTTTAGCGAAGGGGGAAAAAGTCACAATACATCATGTGACAACACGAGCTTGACACCCCTGCACTATACAGTACTAGCATTCTTCAGTAAGAAATAAACTCAAATTTCTAACGTGTATCAGAAAAGGACCCATTATTTTTATAACACTAACAAGTTGATAATCCATAACAGAAGCTGAACAAAATTCAGCACTCAAAGTTTAAATAACCCTTCTCAAATTTCTTTACAATTAGATTCTCCTTCAAACATACAGGTTTTAAAAACACTGGTCAAATTGAAAGAATGAATGCAGGTAGAGGTTAACTTTTTCCTTCTCTCGTTGCAAATGCTGAAACTTGACTTGTTGCAGTAGAAACCCCATTCGCTTATGCCAATGGTCTTATTCTTCTAAACACAAGTATCAGCTTTAGAGTAGGGATTCATTTCAGCATTATTGCAGGAAAGAATTATATCTGTCTCCTCATCTGCTATGATCTCATTTATTATCAGTTCTTTAAACTATCCTAATAATATTGGCATTATTTTAAACACATGCAGGTTTAAACTCATTTCGGATTATATCTACTTCAGTCCTAAGAATAACATAAGAATACAATATAATTGCTTCACTTTAGGGCTAAGATATAAGAAACAAAAGTTTCCCTAGATGTATAGGCAAAAACTGCTGCATTATTGGATCCATCAACTGAACTTCCAAGTAAATGGCCAGATAGATATCCCAGTCATCTTAAAACACTATCTTCAATGATAGAAACAAAGAGCATTAGCATTCTTCTATTCATTCTGGTTTATATGAACATGTATTTTAATGCACTTAGAAAAGTTTAATTAGTAAACAAAGCTTCTAAAGAGATCCATTTTGATATAATGATTACAGATACCTGGCTAGAAACCAGGATATCGAGAATTCTAGCCCTGCTTTCGGCAAAGCTGACTTAGTTACTTAGGGTTAGTCACTTTCTTCTAGCCCTAGGAAGGCAGCAATGGCAAACCACTTCTGAAAATGTCCCAAGAAAGCCACATGGACTTCTTCAGGCAATTGACAAGAGTGCAGACTGACTTGACGGCACTAAAAAAGAAAAAAAAAATCATTCTCTGAGTTTTATAGCTCTGCCAAGCAAGCAGATGGATGGATGAGGAAATTTAACAGGGAGTCCAATGGTATTAAGAGTTATATTACTACAGGTAGTCCTCACTTAGCAGCTCTCTCAGTGACTGTTTGCAATTACAATGATGGAAAAATAATTTTGCAGCCAATGTTCACATTTACCATTTTCACAGCATCTCTTTTTCTCAGTCAGGTATTCACATTATGGTCAATTAGTATACCTCGTCCTGTATAAAATCATAAGCATTTGCAATCACATGGTTTTTCACTTAGCAACCACTTTTCTCAATGACTGAGCTATTAGACCTAATTGCAGGCACTAAGTGAGGACAACCTGTAGAAACAATTTGATTTTCATGGTATAAGGAAAAATACCATCAGATTTCTATCTGATTGATGGCAATGCAGTTTAGAACAAAGGCAATGTAGCTGAATGAACATTAAATTGTGTAAGCAATGCCACACCATTCTGAACATATTCAGGAATGGTCAAAATGCAATACACAGTAAGAGACACAGTTCTTGAAAGCACTAGTGCTGGATTTTATTGCACATGATTGCAGATCTTTTAACCTGAAAGACATTTAAAGATTGAAGCTGCGGATGAGACAGGGACATTTTCTTAGAGAATTGGAACTGGGTGCCCTAGTTGTTGGTCTCCCTTGTGCCAGTTAAGCTCTGAATATCTCAATTAGAATTTGGCAAGAGGAAAAAGAAAAAAATGACAATCCTAGGATTTGTAAGAAATGCTATGTGCCATTTTTCTATGTTTGATTCTACTTTTAAAAAATCCTATTCCACCTTTTAATATTATTGTACAGAAGTATGTATTATCTATAAATGTATTGAAATAGCTAAAAATAAGGTACAATTACACAGCAGACAATGCATGGAGGGACAAATTTAGAAAGTGGGCCAAATAATTGCTTAGAAAACTCTTGATCAAATTGTTTTGTACTGTTTTTCTTAAAAATAAATTGCATTGGATTACAATCTTAAACTACCTGCTTGTATATTAAAATGTACAGAGCTTATTCTATTCTGAGCATTCTCTCTGGAACATCTTTTGTGATCAAAAGATAAAATGTTACAACGAAGTATCTTGGAAGCAATGACCAAGAAAGAAGAGACAAAAATTGGAATGAAGCGATGTTATTTTATTAATCAGGTTCATTTGGAGCACAGGAAACAAAAATGTTTGTTTTTGTCACAAGCACCACGTACGGATAATAAAACCTCTGCAAGAAAACTATCAAACTTAGAGAGCATCAAGGACGCCTCATTTCAACACTGAGCTACAAATATTCTTCTTTATTGGTACAAAAATGTTTGTCTGGACTTGGCATCTGAAAAAAAAATAATGACCAAGCTCTGTGTATTTCTCCAATAAAAATATTCATATCCTTGGGATATTAATGAGAAACAGTTCTTGAACCAAACTAACTACATTAATTTTGTAATGAAGCAATCAGGAACTGTGATTTTCCATTATTTTACAGAATGGAATGAAGGTTTCTCCAATAACTAGTCTTCTTCCATTAAAATATTCAGATTTAGGATGCTGCATTAAGAGACAATCTTGTACCAGGGAATTACACTAGAACAGGCCAGAGCTACAATGTTTAGCTGGAGAGAATTAAATTTGGAGAGAACAGTACATGGCTCACAGTATTCTTGACTGGGTGGTAGAGAAAAGTTATTTTCCTACAGCTGCAAGTCTTTTAACATAGCAGAGGGGAAACAGGAATTTTAAAGACACAGAAATATTATTTTTCTATAAGAAAAATTAATGATTTAGATTTGAAGAAAAAAATACTCCTTTCAGGAAAATATTTCTTAGAGATAAAAATGCTGAGGGAAAAAGGAAGAAACCTGGAAAAGAAGAAAGGAAATACATTTGGTGTATATGATACAGAACAACTGTCAGTGAAAATCATCTTGTATTTTGAAAGATTCTCAGTTGGAAATGGGAATTGTCTCCAAGTTGCTGCCCTACAAATACACTGGATTAGAACTGTTTTGAGTCATTATGATCTTCAGTCATCAGAAATCATATTGGCTGGGGTGTACAATCAATAAATTGTAGGAGACCAAGATGAAGCACCAAAAACTTTAAGCTCCTCTGAATAGTTAAGGGAAAAGGCAGCATAAAAATATTTGAAATTAAAAAAATAAGTTTGCAGGAATCAAAGCCAGTAATTATTACCACAGAAATATGATAGTAATATTTTAGAATCCTGAGAGAGCACAGAATAAGTGGCATGGATTGGGACATTAAGCAAGACAGTTGATAAAGAGGAAAAGGGAGAAAAAAAAAATCAAGTTAACCAGACGAGATGGGGAAGAGGAACAAGGATCAATGTCAACGAGTTGCTTCTCAAGAATTTCTTATGAAAGAGAGGTCTGGTCCTTAATTAAAGCTCATATTGCTTTACTTTTGCCTAACAATAGCTGAAGAAATAATTAAGGCAGAGATTTTAGTTCAGCAAAGTAGAGGACATGCTACCCTTTCCCCTGCTACTTTAATTACGTGCCAATGGTGACAGTCAGAAAGTTATTTGAACCGAGCGTCCCACCCCACACTAAGGGTTGGGAGATCACCTGCTCAGATGTTGCCTATCTTAGTTAACAGATAACAGATAATCAGAGTTGGAAGGGACCTTGTAGGTCATCTAGTCCAACCCCCCCCAAAGCGGGAGACCCTACACCATTTCTGACAAATGGCAGTCCAATCTCTTCTTGAAAGTCTCAAGTGATGGCACTCCCACAACTTCCGAGGACAAGCTGTTCCATCGGTTGATTGTTCTCACTGTCACAAAGTTTCTCCTTATTTTCAGGTTGAATCTCTCCTTGTTCAGTTTCCATCCATTATTCCTTGTCTGGCCTTCAGGGGCTTTAGAAAATAGCTTGACCCCTTCCTCCCCGTGGCAGCCCCTCAAACATTGGAAGACCTCTATCATGTCTCCCCTGGTCCTTTTCTTTACTAGATTACTACCGTACTAATTAAAAGACAAAGTTGGAAAGACTGGGGCCCCAGCTTGGTCGGTGGAGTAGCTCGGTGGTTACTCCGCAGGGGAGAGACACTGAGTCCGGGATTGGACCACGGAAGGCACGAAGGGAAAGAAGCTGGGGGTGGGGGGCGAGTCAGAGTCATAGCCTAGAAAGGATGGCGGGCAAGGCGTTACCTTGGGGGGCAGGCTGAAGAGGATGGGCAGCAGCACCAGCGGAGCGCACAGAAGCACCAAATAGCGGCGGATACACCACACTTTCTTCACTACGGCTCCCAGCGCTGCCATACCCTGACAAAGACCCCACGGGACCGGCTTAAAGGAGACCGGCCGCAGAGCCGGGACAGAGGTTTTATCTCAAAGGAGGGGGAGGAGGAAGAGGAGGGAGAGGAAAGGTTTTCCCGGGGGAGGAGGGGGCATTAGCGGGCCGGACCGGAGCAGGGAGGTGTTCCAACCGATTCCTGCTCCGTCCCAGCCCTCGGACCCCACAAGACGAGCCTCCAAAATGTCGTTGGCTCCGCCTGAGGGCCAGCCCTCTCACGCCGTCTCTTACTCGCCTGAGACGAGGAATCGAGAGGGCGGATCGGCGCCGCAACAGTCCCTGCTGAGGCGACGCTCGGCTCTTTTTTAAAAGGGTGCTTCGTGGGAAGGCGGCGAGAAAAGTGGCAGCGTGGTTCGGAAGTGCAGCGGGGTGATACCTCAGCCCTGCTCCACCCAACCCTGGCAGATCTCGTCTTCTGCCCAACGTCTGCCCAACGAATGGCTGTCGTTTTCGAGCAGGGATTAAATATTTAAGTCGTCCTCTACTTCAAACAGTTCGTTAGTGACTGTTCAAAGTTACAACGGAACTGAAAAATGTGGTTTATGACCATTTTTCACACTTAGGATCTTGGTGACATCCCCATGATCATGTGATCAAACTTCAGATGCTTGGCAACTGGTTCATACTTATGACCGTTGCTGTGTCATGTGATCACATTTTGTGATCTTCTGACAAGCAAAATCAATAGGGAAGCCAGATTCACTTAATAACCAAGTTACTAACTTATCGACTGCAGTCATTCACTTAACAAGAAGAGTCATAAAACGGGGCAAAACTCAGTTAAATGTCTCACTTAACAACAAGTTTTGGGCTCAAATGGTCATAAGTCAAAGACTACCTGTACTTGAGTCCGTCTTTGCCCTTCTTCCATATTTCTCTAGTTCTGTTCATTCCATTTTTGTGGAATTCACTACTGGGTACTTTATCAAATTTATAGGCTGCCTATCTTACCTTATTTGGCTGGCTTACAATCATGAGAAATAACTATATAAACTACAAACATAAATACATTAGTTTAAAATGCAGAACTTCATGGCTCAATTAAAAAGGGGGGAGCAGGATGGGGAGAGGTGGGAGCTATTGTTGATTGATCAGAAGGCCACTACAGTTTCCTGGGTCTGTTAGGTGACACTTTCATAGAGGAGACTTGAAGCATGTCCACCCTGGCCCAGATCTCACAGGACAGGCAAAAATTTAAAAAAAAAGCAGTCTGTCAAATAATTGAGCCCTATTCCATGAATAGTTTTAAAAGCAGTAACTTAAGTCTTTGAATTGCACCTGGAATATTGTAGGAAGCTAACACAATTTGTGGAGCAGCAGTGTTTATATAGATGTGCTATTGTGAAGCCATATTTTCTGCACTGCCATATTATGGACCAGTTGCAAATGTCTACATGTTCTTTTAGGGCAATCCCATGGACAGTGCACTTCAATAATTCAAACAGGAGATGAATGGATGATAGCAGGGTTTCCTAACCTAGGAACAAGAATAATTCTTACACAAGATAGATTTACATCTTGACATGGTACTGTTTGCTCTTCCAACAAGAGCCAAGAGTCCCAAAGGGACCCCCAAATTGGACAATAATTCTGAATTCAAAACTAAAGATTAAATGTCCCCAGAATCAGGACACCCCAAGCCAATGCCAGTCAATCTAGAAATTATGGGGCCTGATGTCCAACATAACTGGAAGAGTGAGGCAAGCCCATGCAGAATCATCAAATTCCAAAGTGACAATATAGATTGGTATCTTTTGTCTGTGTTTTGTCTGTTTGATAAAAATAAACCTAATCATTTATGTATTGATTTTTGTCAGATTTCTAGACCAAAGCAACTCTGATCAGCTTCATGAGATTAAAAGAAACAGTAATATCTGAAAGGATAAATTAAAAAAAAACATGTTTCAGAGTTTCGGTCATTGTTTTTTTTGCCTACCATTTAAAATATGCTATATATCATCTAGAGTCATTGCATTGATTGAGGCAGCTCATAAGTTGAACAAATAAATAAGTAAATGCTTACAGTACATTCAGAACCAAATATATATACGGGAAAGGTTGAATTTGTAATCATATAACAAAATTTAAATTGCAGCATTATAATTTAAATCAAGCATCACAATCATCAATGCAAATGGAAAGGAAGATACAAAATCCTACATGTGATGGAATAGTTAGAATACACATTCTCTTCTGTCCCAAAAATACCAATAGGAATAGCACTTAGACTTACATACAGCTTCATAATGCTTTATAGCCCTCTAAGCAGTTTACAGAGTTAGAATATTGCCCCCAACAATTTGGTTCCTCATTTTACTGATGTCAGAAGGATGGAAGACTGACCCAACCTTGAGCTGTTCAGGATCAAACTCCTGACAGCGAGCAGTGAGTTGACCTGCAATACTTCATTTTAACCATTGTGCCACCATGATGCATCTTAAGGGATAGAATGAGAGATTTATTGAGATGTTTTGTACTGTATTGGTATTAACTAAAAACTTTCATTTTGCACACAACTGGCAAGAAGCGAATCAAGATGAGTTTAAGATGAACCACCAAAATCCAAAAGCCACTGAGAACAATGGGAGACTATTGAATGAAATGAAGGGTTAAAGGGCAGCATAACACATATATGTCAAAGGTTATATATAAACAGTTGATAAGGCATTCTGTAAACAAACAGTTCCATTGCAAAAGACTAGATGTGTATACTTAAGTTACTTTGTTAAATGAATATTTGGGTTACAGTGCTTCTATTTATTAATCTATTTAGGATATGATCCTATGGTCTCTGGCCATTCACTTATTCTGGTGGCAGCCAGACAGTGTTTCCTCCTCTTCTACAGAATAAGGAAGCACTGATTCTACACTGAGACTATTTGGCAACAATTGACGGTGCTGGTCTTGTGTAACGAAGTCCCTTCTATTTGAAAAGATCTTAGCCAGAATCTGTGCAAATGTCAAAGCTGTATTACTAGGGCTAAGACAGCAGGTACATTTTCCATGTCAAAGGCTAACTTACATATTTAAAAAAAGTTTTCTCAGGGGAAAAAAGAAGGAAAAATGTTTAAATTTATTGCATCTACTAAGCCAGGATGTAATCAAAGCTTGTGTTAGGGAAATTCCAGAATTCATAGGGGCATTTGAAACTATATGGGCATGCCTTGAAAAAACTCATTCTATAGGGTCATTCTTCAGACGATTATCAAATATTAATCCTTTTTTACATGCACAACATGAGCTATCTGAATTAAAGTAAATCACACAAAACAATGTAGTTATTTCTGCTTAATAGGAGCTGGATCCTGGACATTTAGACTCATACAACATTTTTAAATAACCCAGTTAGACATTATGAATATGTCTAAATGTTGGGTTTATAAATGTGTCTAAATGTGCAGATAAATTTATTTTATCTATTTATTTGGTTTGTCAATCACTTACAAGATAATAGGTATAAGTATAAACATGAGTAAGAATACAGGAAATAGATATGAATAAATGGGGACAATATGACAGGAATGGTAGGCACGATGGTGCACTTATGCACGCCCCTTGCATCTTAGATCCAAGGATTTATTTACACATATTCACTTATTTTATGCATGTAAGGTGATGTGTGCAGCAAAAAGGTGTAATTTAAGAGATTTGTTTTGTTCCCAAAGCTTGCCTAATAAAATTACAATTTATACATAAGCAAACCTTATCATAACTGGAATGTTACAAAAAATCAGGCATCACAGCTTTCCAGTACCATAAACAGAGAGAAAATTGACAATAGGGAGGCAAAACAAAACCAGTCATTTCAACAAGGGAGTTCGTTAGAGAATCTCAGCTACAGGCAAAAAGAAAAAAATATCACTTTCATGCCATGTTTTATCATGAAATAGAAGAAGAGATCAAAGCATAGAAAGATAAGAGGGCGAGGGACAATTATCAGCTGGATTTGCCTTCTGTCTCACTGATGTTTACAGTCAGAAAAAAAACTTTCCACAGTAAGAAAACAAAATAACTTCTCTCTTTTCCCATTTTTATGTTACACATAATAGATCTTAGCACTTGTTCTAGACTTTAATAAATAAACCTTGTAACTGTGACAGACAAAAGTAAGATTAGACAGAAATCAAGCTTTGTTCTTCCTATATAACTATCCAGCAAGAGAGATGGAAGTACTTGAGGGAAGGAATAGAATTATATAGTAGCTGTAAAGCAATTCCATCACAGTGAATTGAAACTGCAACTTACACTGGAGGTGCACAGGAAAGGCTCAATTGAATAATTATTGGATTAATTTAGAAAGAAGGAAATCCTCAATTCACAATACAATCACAAATGAAACTTCTTGTGGGCGGCATCTCAAAATGCCCTGTTGATTTTGGAAAATTGTAGTGCCAGGTAAGCTATGCTCACCTTTTTGGAATAGGATCTTTTCCAACTGCTGATCTACAGCATTACCTGCAGGAAAAACACTATTAGTCCTACTATACTACTGCCTCCAATGTTGATCCCTATTCAGTTTCTATTGTATTTGTTCCCAGTCATGCCAGTATTAAGAGCCTCCGTGACGCAGTGGTTAGAACGCAGTACTGCAAACTACTTCTGCTGACAGCCAGCTGCCTGCAATTTGGCAGGTCAAATCCCACCAGGCTCAAGGTTGACTCAGACTTCCATCCTTCTGAGGTGGGTAAAATGAGGACCCAGATTGTTGGGGAAAATATGCTGACTCTGTAAACTGCTTAGACAGGGCTGTAAAGCACTATAAAGCAGTATATAAGTCTAAGCGCTATTGCTATAATGCTGTCCCGATTTTTCATATGCAGCACATGATAAGCACGGTGCTTGGCTGACTCTTCTAGCTTTGTAGTTTACTCCTTTCTCCAAATCACCAGTCAGTAGGAAATACCCCTGCCAATCATCAGAAAAGGAGAGGGCCCAGTTGCAGGATTCTACCATCTGTAGCAGCAATTTTGATTGTACATCTTGATCAGTCAAAACATTGATTCTGAATCCCCAATATAAGATATTTATTTTAAAATTATATGGCAACAATATAGCACTTAAAAAGCAATATATTAAGTACATCATAAAACACATCAATATTTAAAAGGATGATCTAATGATGAAATAAACAATATTCTAATATTTTCTTCCTAGATTCCAATGGATCATCTGGGTCTATGCATCCCACTGATCTGTAGATTCTTTCCTGTGTTGTGGAATACATTTTGAAGGCTTTAGATTGCCTATAATATTACTGTTGGCATGGTTATAAAATGATACACAACATCAAAAACATATAATTCTTACTCTTTGATGCTCACTGTCTTCCCATTGATTTTTACACTTACTTCAAGATGTTGGTGCTGATATATATCATTTAACAATTAGGATACCTCTGGCAGTATATGCAAAAGAGGCTTTGTCATATTGACATTGCCCAGATGTTGTACAAATGAATGACTTTTCAATTGCATTGCCTTTAGTTCTTTGGGTTTTGTATTTGATGTTTTATCATTAAAAGTCATTATTTTAATTTAATTTTTATTTATTAAATTTATATGCTATCAAGTTGATGTCAATTCTTAGTGATCACATATAGATGTACTTTCTAAAGAATCAGAGCTATAATTTGTGATTTTTAATAGGAGAGTAGAGTATGAGGGTTATTTGATCTTAAGAAATGCATCCTCTAATTTGTATAGACCATTGTTGCCGAACCAATCGTGGTTTATTTCATTAGGAACCCCATACATGCCCAAGTGACTGTATCTGTATATACAGATATATAGAGGTATTATACAGATATATACAGGAAAATATGTTGCAAGGTATTTTCTTTGTCACTGAAGATACCTTTTAAACTACATGTTAAAGGTGAACTACAAATCAGGGTTTATAATATATAATTTTACTGTAATAGTTCTGTTCTATTGTTTCCCCCCCGCCCTTTGTTCTCTTTTCATTAAATAAAGAATATATTAAATTCTTAACTGGGGAAGGAACAATGATCAGAGCTTAGTTAGAAAGGGAGAGCGACATCTGTTGGCTGTAGACAATATTTTACTTTTCACCAAGTCTTGATGCTCAATCAAATTAAGCTACTTTTGGTTTGCTTCTACAAAATACTGTATTCATTTCCATTTCATAATACTGTTCAATTTTCCTTCAATATAGAAAAGATTTTAAAAATATATTAAGGTTTTCAGGTTGCTGACTTTTCACTGCAATCATTGTAACTGTATCTTTAATAGCAACTTGTTTTGTAGTTATTAACTATTTTACACATGTGTGAAAATAATCACTTGCTGAGTTTAGTTGTCCAATCTTTTATTAAAGGTACAAATACAAATGAGGGCAATTTTCATATGGCGACTAAACAAGTATATGCTTCACAGCAGGTGTGCCTGTATGGTATGGTCAAAGGTCAAGAGATTTGTGGCAATGCAGTTAAAGCTCCACTCAGTTTTAATGTGCAGACACCCCTGGTTTTTAAAGTAAATTAATTGCTTATAGTAAACAGCTTCCTTAAATAAAAAAGCTTCCTTTTAGGCAAGGAAGCTGGGCTGAGGCACACTCATCCTACGCAGGTCATAGGGATCCTTGCATTAATCTGAGAGTAATGGAAAATAAGCAGATTTAGGCAAGGAAATCAGCATACAGCAATAATGTCTGGGAACATCATCCCCTCCTACCAACTGTTTAAAAAAATCCCCAGAAATCATTTTGTTAGAAAAAAAATCCCAAGCACTCATTTTAAATGGATATCACTGTTTTTATCCATTTACAATTTTGCACTTGCAAAAATACGTTCAAGTATTATTCCAGACTGAATGGTTAAGCCAATCATTGGCTCTTAGTTGTGGCATTTTTTTTACTGCTGAGAAAATCCACAGGTATTTACCAATATTCATTCTCCCTTGTTTCTTAAAATAGTCTTTTTTCCACCTGGGAAGTCATACCAGTAGACAGGCCATTATCATTTCCAATCTTGTTGCCAGCTGCAAATTACTTCCCGGTGTATTCTTATTTGTCCCAGGAAATAATCAAGAGTTCCTAATTTGAAAAAATATCCCATTAACTTGTTTAATTGGGAATCTGTCATTTTGAAGTACTCTCAGAAGATAAATACCATAGTATTTATATTATTTTGGATACCAGGTTAAAGAAAATTTTATCTGGTTGTATTCAAGGTTAGCACTATCAGAGGCTATATCAGATGGGCCTTATCACACGAACATCTTCAGTTCTATTTTATCCATCCCCAATGTAGCCCCAGGAAATAAAGGATAAACAGGAGATGGTAGCCTCATGACTGGTAAACTCCCATTCAAAATCTGTGGTGGCACAGTGGTTAGAGGGTATTACTGCAGGCTACTTCTGCTGATTGTTGGCTGCCTGCAATTTGGCAGTTCAATTCTCATTGGCTCAAGGTTGACTCAGCCTTCCATCCTTCCATGGTCAGTAAAATGAAGACCCAGATTTTAGGGGCAATATGCTGACTCTGTAAACTACTTAGAGAGGTCTGTAAAGCACTGTGAAGCGGTATATAAGTCTAAGTGCTATTGCCATTGTTTTTTTCATGGGCCATTCTAGAGCTTCAGTTTTGCCTCAGAAATGGGAATGGACAATTATTTCCTCAGTTAACAGTTTGCCTGACACTACTGACCAGGGCAAGTGAGTTAATGTAGTCCTGGGGTAGCTTAGCATTGAAGCTAACCCCCTACGAGTTAGTTGCTGAGGTTAATTAACTGGGTTAGAGTGTTTGCATGGGGCAGTATTTTTGCTCCCAGAGCAAGTTAACAGTGTTGTGCAAACAGGGCCAGAAGTACTTTGCCTCTCAAAGGTCCCACCAGCTGTAAAATCTGGGGCCATTCTCTCCATGTTCACATTACTTGCATTCATGGGGAGCAGTCATGGCCTTGATTGTAATAACTACACCATAACATTAATAATTAGAAATGAACATCTTCAAAGCTCTCTGTAGGCAAAATTTAATCTCCTTACCACAGTATGTGGTATTTTCACAGATGACCATTTCAGACCGAAAGCCAAAATGTGCTGCTGTGCATCCTGCAGTGAAAGAGTATCAGAATGCAGGTCAGGTCACATTTAAGCTATTGCCTCACTGCTTTTCTATTCATGCAGCTTTATCTAGAGTGCATTTTTGCCCCCCTTTCAGCCCACATGTTGTTTGGTCAAGGATTTTATCAATTCAGCTGACTAAACGGACAGTATATTTACAATTTCTACACCCTATTTTAATACTCTGTGTTCTACTCTACAAATAAGCCTCATATTTCTCAATTTCCATCATTGATGTGACTCTCAGAAGGCTTTTCCTGGGGTACAAAACATTGGTGCCAACTACAAAGTCTGAGTGAGAGATCCCAACATTTAACGGATCCTTATCTTGGAACCAGTTCACATGGATCACACTAGGAAAAAAATGTCTTGTTCAGCAGTTTTTAATGCAACCTGCAGTAGGAATTCAGAATATTCTGGTGTGAGCTCTGTTGGATGAAAACAGGCAACTGTCTTCAAGAGTGAAGACATGCGCAAGACATGCTGTGATAGAAAGGCCATTTGAGGAAACATAGCAAAATGCCTGTGGGGTTCTCTCTTCTGCCTGAATTTCATAATTCTGGGATTTGCATGTCACGATGATAGCAATTTCATGAATATATCAATCTACTTATGGTGGCCTAACATGCTTTCAAAATTTCAAATGTGTCCACTAGCTAAAATATTTAGGGAACATTTTGTGTGACTCTCTCTCTCTCTCTCTCTCTCTCTCTCTCTCACACACACACACACACACACACACACACTCCAACGGCTGCTCTAAGTATTTTTCAAACTTTGCAATTTCCTTCAATTGTTTTAAGTTTTTGTATAAGGAAGGATTACTGGATCCAGCTAAAGAAAATCAGCATAGTATAATCAGCTTTCCATCTCTTTATTAGATGATCCTCACATTACAAACTGAAACTATTTGGAAACACCAAGATGAAGCATTCTAGTGTAAATGCTATCTATGATTACTAGATGTTAATTACTCCTGAAAACAAAATTGTGGAGTTTTTTTTCCCCCTGATGCTAAGGAACATAATTAAGAAAGGGAACATAGGCTCAAGGGGAGCCAGGATATTTTGGCATCTTGTAAAAATCTAAAGCACCTGATTAAGCTGTAATGAATTTTTTTTTAAAAAAATGATTAGTTTGCTGAAATTATAAATGCTTGTGGAAAACAGGAGTAAATCTGTGAGTCCAGCAGGGCAGTCCATAAAAGAGGGGTGGATCAAGATGGTGGCTGTAATTGGGTTAGAGCCACCATGCATATAACATAGGGTAGAACTTCAGTTTCAGAAGTTAGAGCCACCATTTTGATATCCCTCTCTCCCTCCCCCCTCCCCTCTCTCTCACACACACAGCTTTCAACTTCCAGAATTCCCCAGCCAGCATGCTTGAAAAACTCTTCTGAGTTCCAGTGTTGATACTGAAAACGAACTACTGGATTGTGGTGTTTGTTCTCCAAAGTTCTCCAAAGCCCCCATAACCTAGCCTACAGCACCGTGTCTCAACCTCAGTAAACTTAAGACATGTGGACTTCAACTAGCATTCTCCTGGGAAATTCTGAGAATTGAGGTCCACAGGGGCACAGGGAGAGAACTGCACTCCAGAAGACCTATTTCCCCGCACTTTTCTCACCCCACTCCTGTTCCTGTAATCAGAGAGCATGGGATATTTCAGCAATTTTCCCTCCTGCTCTTTCTTTCCCACTGTCAGCTTTTCTTGTGGACAGAATTCCTTACAATAGGGACCACAACTGGCCCCAATGCAACTGGTAAAAAAACCCTCAGTATTGGTTGGAAACATGCGGAAAAGGCCTTCATCCTGCAGTGGATAGACAATGGCTAAAAGATGATATTATTATTATTATTATTATTATTATTATTATTATTATTATTATTATTATTATTATTATTATTATTATTATTATTATTATTTCTATATGGTTTAGAGGCTGCACAAAAGCGCTGTAGACCAGTCTTGCCAGCTTTCAGATGAATGGATTTCAATTCCCAGAATTCATGGCTGGCTGGGGAATTTGGGGAAAGTTTGAAAAACACCGGTTTAGACATGTCCATGACCAAAAAAAAAAAAATGCTGGAAGAGACCTATGGCTATTCAGAAAGACACGGGGCTGGCATTGGGGTAGAAAAAGTTCCCCTCCTCTCATGCAAGGAACGCGAAACAACTGGGAACCGGAGAAGAAGTGAGCGTCGCGGACTAAAATTATGCCCTGGCCGGTGGAACCCTGAATCCACGAGGAAATGGGCACATGGCCTGGAGCAACTTTTCTAGCAAGTAAGTGAATACGCCTCTGACACGAGCAGTCTCAGGCGTTAGGACGCTTGCAGGGAGACGAGGTCTCGAACTCATATCTGCCGAGCATTCATAAGAAACTGCAGTTGCTCTTTGCCGCTGCGCTACGGTACTTTTGGAAACGCCCAGAGTGTTTTTAAGTGAACAAGGTGGGAGCGGATCCTGCTAAACTGTTCTGTGTAGATTATGTGCATTTTGTGGTGTCGTAACCGTCGTTCTCGGTGTCTCTTTTGATTTTTCGGCATTTCTGGTGTGACGATCAGCTTCATCCCCGGAGTGCGTGGCCTTTCATGGAGTTTATACGATCTTCAGACGCAACCCACCGGGAAAGTAAATCCGGTCCAGTCCATCGCTCCCACCAGGTCTCTTGGAAGAGTTGTCAAATATTTTAAATACCGGATGCCTAAGAGGGCAGTTCTTAAACCAGGACGCGGCTGCATGCGCTTACTCCGGTGTCGCGCTTCTAAGGAACCCAGCAGAAAACCTGCCGCCTGTAACGCCACGCCTTGAATAGGAGAGCGGAGGCGATACAAAATCCACGTATCTACATATGCAAGGAGGAAAGCTAATCCTTTCCCACTCACTAGTTTTCCTAACTAAAATACCTCGCTTGTATCTGCCTTATTAATATATATTGTTTTTCTTCCTCTTCTGGTGCTTTGGCAACTATTTGAAAGAAACTTTGCATCCATGCACCTTTCTATGGCTGAAGTTTACCTCAGGTCCTAAATCCACACAGAACTAAGCTAGTTTTTTCTTTAAAAAAAAAGCCACTGCATTATCCGTTCTGTTCATTGTATTGTTTGCCAAATGGAAAAAGACGTTTAAAAAAAGCTTTTATGGAAGACAGGATATTTATTGGCATTGCCCCTTTTTTCCTTTGCTATAAGTATTGTATACTGTAACAACTTTGTAACAGGCAGGCAATGCTCAGGTAAATATTTTGTATTTTGTGCTCATTTGCCACTTCTAATTCTGGGAAATACTGCATGCTGGGAAACGAATATTTACCTGCCACATAATTATTTACAAGAAACTTGCAGAAGAAAAACTGTCAAGTTCCATTAATTTAGTAAATTTTAATCAGATTTAATTACTATAATTAATTCTAAGGAAAGCCACATGGGTGACTTTGGGCCAGTCACACTCTTTCAGCCCAACACATCTCACTGTTGTTGTAGGGAAAATAGGAGAAAGGAGTATTAGGTATATTTTTTATAGAAATAATAAAAGCTGTATCTTTATTATCTTATTTAGCAAGAGTTGCTACAGAAAAAAAGGGAAACTTAGTTTAAATGTTCTGTAAATGAATTTCCATAATTTATTTCCTTTTACCAACCTAGTAAGCAACTGCTAAACATTATTAGTAATTTCTAATAATGTATACAAATATATGCTTTACTAGGTTGCACTTCTGTGCTTTCTGAGAAGGTAACATAGCCTGTATGATTTAATTTTTCTGTTCTGAAAGCTCAAATAAGCTCCAACTTTGAAGGAAATCTGACATTAGTACCTTTTTCTATTTTTTAGAAAAACTCTTAAGTGATTCTGCTATCATTGATATGTGTCTAGACTAGCATCTAATCTGTTGTAACCTTCAGGTGATACATGACCTCCTTCCTATAGGTTCAACAGGATATTCATTTAAATTAAAATCCAAAGGACAAAAATAACCAAGAGGTACAAACATTGCTTCATTTCTTCCAGTACTCAGAACTGCAGTCAGATAGTCCATTTTCCATGGATATATTTAGAAGAAAACTCTATTGGATTCAAAGTGGGCTTATGTGAAAGACTTATGACCCTCAACCTCTTTGGAATAATATATGCATTTGAAATGTCAAAAACCCCAGGGGCACTTTCACAATAGAGGTACTATGAATGAAATTCACACTTAGAGGTACTATGAATGAAATTCACACATCAGAATGATATCTGCCACATTCCCTACTAAGTACACTTAGTTATGTTTTAATTCTAGACAGATGAAAATGCATCAAGACGAAGTACTGGATTGCAGAAATCAAAGATTAGGAAAATCAGATGCTTTCTTAGAAATAAACATGAAGGTGGGCTGACCTTTTGTTTTGCATTATGCAACTTATTATTAAAAATACTAATCAAAGGAGTAATTGGTCAAGGGGACAAGTCTGGCAGGAAACAAGAGGAATATTCACAGGCATATTCCTATTCAATTGCCATGTGCCCCCAAGGAGATGAGCAGCAAACAAATGAATGAATGTTGAGAATACATAGTACATAATACAACTGGTCTAACACCACAGATTGTAACAGATTTAGGGATATTCAACCCTGCAGTTATTAACAATATTTATTGAGGCCATAAATGTACTCTTGGCATAAAAGGGAGTGATGCAAATAAAATCTTAAGAGATTAATAGGAACTTGCAAGTCTTGAAATGGCCCAAATTATTTGAATCATATGACTGGGTTGCATAAGATATTACATCAAGGATTTTCATCTTCACAATAGGATTGTAGGTCAAATTCCAACTGATTCAGGAAATAAACAATTACAAAGAAGCAAATACCAACTTCTGTTCTTGAATTTTTCACTATTATCATATAAATCTAGTAATAAAGTTCCAGTACACAAATATGAAATAAACAGCCAAATTCAATTTTATTATTAGACATAACTGAAAATATTTAAAGCACATATAAAATTTACATTCCTCTTCTTTTTCTCCCTGTGTTGTCTGCATTCTTTATCCAACCATAGATCTTTTTCTTCCTCTTAATCGTACTTCATCCAGCTTTTTTATCACTGGAATTGATTTTTTAGATGTAGCTGAATATTTCTTCAACAGTGCTTCAAACAGAGCTGCTGTATTTGGATGGGTACTCAAAAAGGCTTTCTCTAAGACATATAAATCAACACCCTTATCCTCAGGAAGGCCAGAAATAAAACTTAGTCCGAAATCTATTAATGTCAAATCCAGATTCTGCACTGGTGGACGCAAAAGCATGTTAGAAGTTGTGAGATCCCCATGAATGAGATCTTCATCATGCATTCGTGCCAATATCTCCCCTATCTTTTCAGCTAATTGAATAAGATTGCTGATACCTTCACCAGATTGCTGCTGGGAGATTATATAGTCCCGAACAGTAGTTGATCCTACAATGTCTTCAAGATATATACAGTTGACAATATAATCCACAAAGTACACAACAGGTGCAGAAATCCCTAAAAAGAAGACAAGAAACATTAGTTGGTGGTGATCATATCATCTTAGGAGATAGACTAAAGTTCTGAAGAAAGTATTTTTCAATGCTTATTTTCCTTCAGAAAAACCTGTTACCATTCTACCTTTTCCTTATCATAGGCACGTGCTATTGTATGCCATCTTTCTTGCTTTTGAGCTATAAAACAATCAATTAACATATTGCCATGCTATTTGTAGCTGGCTATTATGAAAAGCTACAGAATCTAGAAAATATAAGAGAGAAGCTGGGAATGCTCGTGTAGTGACAAGATATGACTAAGAAGTGCATTTAAAAGTCTGGATCAGAAAAAATACTGATTTTAAAGCTGGCATGTTTTATTCAATAAAACTTGCATTCTATCTTTCCTCCTCCAAGACACTCACATAGCACTCTGCCCTCTATTTTTCCCTAACACCCTTAAAGAGGGATATCAGCTGAGATGAAAAGCTGGCTCGAAATCACCCAGTGAGTTTCCATGGCTGAGTATGAAGCTCACAAGGTCATGGCCACTACCCAAAGCAGTCTAATATCCAATTTAATTTAGTAAGTTTAATTGAAAAGATGTAAAACACAAGCTGTACTTGATCAGGAACATACTCTGGCTTTTACCATTAATATTTCCTATGGCAATGTCTATGAAAAATTAAACTGATGACAGCAAATGGAATTAATACATTAAAATTGAAAGATTATAGAAAAAGGATTTTTGTAATATTACAAAAAAGAGGTGGTGGTATATATTTTCCAAATAGGACACATTGAAACATGTTTAACCTATCCATTACTTTAAAAAAAAATTAGATCTGACTCCTTAGCCATTTCAGACAGTCCCTCCAATTAAGGGAAATAAAAAAACACTTTGAATCACGCTCTAATAAAAACTGATCAATATTCGAATTTCCTCATATATATTTTCCTTTGTCAAACGGGCGCTATTTTGGACTCCCTCTTTTAGCCTATTTAGAATAGGATGGAAGCGGATCTAACTCTTCTTTGATTGGCCGCCCTGTGAAGCCCACCCACTTCCTGCCTCATCCAATCTCTGGCTAAGCCCCACCCCACCTGCCCGTCGACAGCGTAGCAACGAACGGGCCTCCTGTGCTGTTCGCTTGTGGCTGAGCCTCTCATCCATCGTTGGGTGCCGGTAACGTTTCGGGAACCGGAGTTTCATCACCGTCGGTCTCCCTAAGAATTGGCCCCGATAGAGGCGGGCTTCGGCTCCCTGCTGGATCAACTGTAGGCCCTCCATGGGAGGAAGGAATCCTGGTGGATCGGCTTCGGCCGACCCGTCCACGGAGTTCGATCCTGCCATGATGGCAAAATGGCCCGGCCAGCTTCCTCTTTTAGTACGCATGCGCAGCCATCCTAACCTGCGTGGGGTGCGCAAATTTCGGAGTTGAATGAGCAACGTTATTGGAGTTGTAAGCCTCAGACCATTAAATGTCAGTAAGGAAACTGAGGAAAATCTGCCATCTTGTGGTCGGCTGTGTGTTTGCAATCTACATTTTGTAAACCGTAATAAAAGAGTAAATTTTCCTACATTATTTCTGGAATGATAGGGCTAGAATACCATGAAAAAAATCTGAAGAATCTGAATTTGGGGCTGTGCTACATAAGCTGCGCTGCATGTTCCATATCGCTCCTTCCTACAGACATTCAGATTTCCTTATCCAGAAAATTCAGTGGGAGTTCCATCCCAAGTAATCTGTGCTTTCCTGATCGTTGCATTACTGCTCCTCTAATCCCCTAATTTGTTTTTATTTGATTTCTAACTTAAAATATATTTGGAGATTAACCTATTTTTCTTAAGAAGGCAATTTGGTGTAGTGGCTAAAAGATACCAGAATAGAAACGAAGACTATGAATTATAGTTCTGCCATACTCACGAAGCCAATAGGTATTTGGACCAATCCCACACTGTCAGCCTTAAGAAGGGGGCAAAAGCAAACTGCTTTTGAAAATGTTGCCAAGAAAACTACTGGGACTTGTCCAGGCAATTACCTGGAGTCAAGATTGAGTTGAAGACATTCATACATACACATAAAATTGTGTTTATTTATTGCTTTCAATCAACACTTATGCATAAGTATTTTAAGAAGTGGGTCCCCCCAAAAGGCTTATTCTAGCAAATACTCTTACATGCATTTAGGAATGCTTAGCAACAGAAATTTTGGGCTCAATTGTGGTTGTAAGTCAAGGACTGCTGTGTGATACAAAATATGTGGCCCAAGACAATTCCTCTTCCCTCAGTGTGGCCCAGGCAAGCCAAAAGGTTGGACATGCCTGCTGTTAATTAATGAAAATTGCTACTCTGAAAATACTTACTAGATCGTGGGTATCAAACTCACGGTGTCATGTTGCCATCACATGAGATATGATGTTTTTCCCCTTCATGGAGCTATTGTGGCCGTTGGCTGCATGTGACATCCAGCCTGTGGGCCTCCAGTTTGACACCCCTGATCATCCACACTTAGAATATCTTGCGTAGGATTTAACTGCATGCCAGAATTCAAGCTGAAATGGGAAGTGAGAAAGGGAAAACTCAGGAAAATAGTCTTTTTAAAGCAACAGCTTAAAGTTCTAGGCCTCTCTTAGGCATGAAAACTGTCTGGATGACTTTGGACTAGTCACCCTCTCAGCCCAACTACCTGAGTTGTTGTTATGGAGAAAATAGGAGGTGGATTAAGTGTGTTTGTTGCCTTGAATTATATATAAACAGCCAGGATACAAAATAAGAAGAATAGAGTTAGGACACCATGTAAAATCACAAGACCTAAGACTGGCTTGTAAGATATTGTGTATTAGTATATGAGTATGGAGTCAATTACTGTCAAGTTTCAAAATTTATATGCAGAGCTCTTCCTAAGATCTCTAAAATAACTTAGAGAAGGTTCATGTCATTTTCAGGTTGATGCTGCACTTAAATCTTCTGAAAACCTTAGTCCTATAATAGTAAGAAGTGATGTAGTAACATACAAACATAATGGGATAGTGACTGACATGTCTGTATGTATGGAGCCCCCAAATCTGGTCTGGGAAAGTCCAGATGCCTTCAACCCAAAGAATTAGTTTTCCGTATGTCTTTGGCGCCATTTAAAGGTTGGTCATTCAGTTGTGCCCTAGATATGGTAAAACTACAACATATTCATGGAGTTTTGAGGCACCAAGAGATGCTCATCTTGATGCTACTAGCTCAAGAATCAAGCACTGTGTGTCTTGATTATTAGCTGTCAGAGATTAAGAGTGAAGATAAGCTACCATCCTCCTGTCCTAGTTTTTAAGCTCCCCCCCCCCAAAAAAAAAAAAATTGGTCAAGCATTATATGACACAAAGTTCTGGATTAAATGGGCTGTTGAACTACTGCAGTAGGACTCTTCTCAAATTTTATTTCAAAATAAATTATTCTTTGATGGAATGAAATGGACATGAAAAGCAGTGCCATACTTCATTTTTAGAAATGCCTTTCTCCTCATTTTGCTACCAATATGAAACCTGGCATGATGCATCTGAAAAGCATGGAGTCATACTCTGTACAGTAAATTCTGGAAATTGCTTGATATAATTTGCATATTATTAAAATGGAAAGTTTATCTTTTTTCCTATTTACCCATTATATTGAAATTATTGTTTCCCTTTTCCTGTCTTTCCTAAATATGAAATTAATCTGTCAAAAGTATAGGCAGTGGATTATTGTAGTTGTTTTTCCTGCTCTCTAAAGTTGCACATATTTATTTCTTCTTCCCATGTCCCATTTCTTATCTGTAGAAAAATTCATAAAACCATCTTTTCAGTCCTGGTGTCAGCAGAAAGTCTAGAAAAGATAACTAGAAGTACCAACATCTAATCTTGATCTAATAAACCAACTTTGTATTCCTTCCTTTTACTCCCAATAGACTTAATCTTTAGTTCATTCAAAAATTGTTGTAGAATTTGATTTTTCTTTGTTTCTTCTTTGCTTCACAGCACATAGTTCTTCAATGTTTTAACAAGCTTCTTTTGTAAATCCAATAGGAAAAAAATATCTAAATCACCCTCTTGGTTTCTCATTTGTACCTCACCTTCACTACCTCAGTAGTTTCTTTTGTAGATTCAGTGAAACAATCATTTTCAAATCATTGTTTCAGCCTATCAGTTATAAATACACTTTCAATATGAACTCTATTTTGTCAGATAAAATTTGTTTTCCATCTGAAATTTATTTAGTAATATCTTTTGGACATAAGTCTATCTACAGAATCAGACATTATTACTGATATTGTTGATATTGAGGCTACTGTTTTCTGATTCCATTCTTCAAAAGTTTTCTTCGGTATTTATATCATCATAATGTTTTCCATCATCTTATAGGCCCATATGTCTTTCTTCAACCTAAAAACCATAGTCCCCTCTAGTGTCCAGTTTTTGAAATAATGAAATATATGAAATATATTGTCATGTAAAAACCAAAATGGATCTATTTCACATAAGAAACAGTGCTTTATAATAATTGTATTTGTAAAAGTTTCAGTATTCCAATTTTATCTGGATTTTTAGTCTGTTTATAGCATTCTGAAATCTTATTTAGCTCTTTGCTATTTATTTCAGATTCTTTAAATTCTTAAACTTATGATCAAAATTTTCTTTCATTCAAGCTTGAAAATAGACTCACCCAGCATTTTCAAATCTATAATTCCAAAGTTCTCTCATAGCTTAGAAGTAGTCCTTTAAATGTCTTTGTCACAGTTGCAAACAAGGTGGCAATCCTGTAATGTCCAAATGCTGAAACTTGCAGAAAATAGCTGTCTTGCAGTTTCCTCACAAGGAGCAAATATCTGAAGCAAATAAGTGATTTTCCATTCTCTCATTAAGAGATTCTGAGCAACTGGTCTACTCAATGTTTTCACAGAACTGTCTTCAGTTTTCCATACTTCCCACCTGAGGTGTGAGCCCAGTTGTTGAATGCAGGATATGGCCCAAATCCTAATAAACTAAATGTCAGCCTGGGAAGAAATGAAGGATTGTCACTGTCATATTAAATACTAGACCAAGCATGGTGATCAGCAATTGTTCTAGTTAGCAAATCCTTCCAACATCATTTCTGAATCCATCTTTCAAAACCCCACTTCCTTCAACATTACTGATTTTATGGCTTTTCTTCAGTATCTTATCTGAAGTCCTTTTGAACCATTTATAAAATGTAACCATTCAGGATAAACATTTTTTAATGTTTCCACTGAAACTGAAATTTGAAAAAGAAAACAGTAAGCCAATCTATAAAATGTCTAAAGAGCTGGCTTATTTAAATATGAATTAGAAATATGAAAAAAACCAAGTTTGGATATACACCCCTCTGACTAGAACAGATTATCTTCAGTTATATTCCCAAACACGGAGAGGAAATAGGAACCAACTTCATGTGTTTAAAAAACAAGAGTGAAATTCCAAAGAGAGACATTGTTGCAACAGTTTGTAATAAAATAAGGTTTTTGAAAACAAAGTGTCTTCATTTAAGGCACAAAGCAACAATTTCAAGGACAGCAAATTGATTGGTGTTAGTTATTCCTAGGAATCCTTTGATCATAAACCACACTTGAAAAGGTGTTACAGAAAATACTGACTTTATCTTGTTTGCAGTTAAATACACTGCTCAAAAAAATAAAGGGAACAATTAAACAACACAATGTAACTCCAAGTCAATCACACTTCTGTGAAATCAAACTGTCCACTTAGGTAGCAACACTGATTGACAATCAATTTCATATGCTCTTGTGCAAATGGAATAGACAACAGGTGGAAAGCATAGGCAGTTAGCAAGACATCCCCAATAAAGGAGTGGTTCTTCAGATGGTGACCACAGATCACTTCTCAGTTCCTATGCTTTCTGGTTGATGGTTTGGTCACTTTTGAATGCTGGTGGTGCTTTCACTCTAGTGGTAGCATGAGATGGAGTCTACAACCCACACAAGTGGCTCGGGTAGTGCAGCTCATCCAGGATGGCACATCAATGCGAGCTGTGGCAAGAAGGTTTGCTGTGTCTGTCAGCATAGTGTCCAGAGCATGGAGGTGCTACCAGGAGACAGGCCAGTACATCAGGAGACGTGGAGGAAGCCAACAACCCAACATCAGGACCGCTACCTCCGCCTTTGTGCAAGGAGGGACAGGAGGCACACTGCCAGAGCCCTGCAAAATGACCTCCAGTGGGCCACAAATGTGCATGTGGCTTCTCAAACGGTCAGAAACAGACTCCATGAGGGTGGTATGAGGGCCCAATGTCCACAGGTGGGGGTTGTGCTTACAGCACAACACTGTGCAGGACGTTTGGCATTTGCCAGAGAACACCAAGTTTAACAAATTCGCCACTGGTGCCCTGTGCTCTTCACAGAAGAAAGCAGGTTCCCAGTGAGCACATGTGACAGACATGACAGGGTCTGGAGATGACATTCTGCTGCCTGCAACATCCTCCAGCATGACCGGTTTGGTAGTGGGTCAGTAATGATGTGGGGTGGCATTTCTTTAGGGGGCTGGACAGCCCTCCATGTGCTCGCCAGAGGTAGCCTGACTGCCATTAAGTACCGAGATAAGATCCTCAGACCCCTTGTGAGACCATATGCTTGTACGGTTGGCCCTGGGTTTCTCCTGATGCAAGATAATGCTAGACCTCATGTGGCTGGAATGTGTCAGCAGTTCCTGCAAGACAAAGGCATTGATGCTATGGACTGGCCCGCCCGTTCCTCCAATTGAGCACATCTGGGACATCATGTCTCATGCCACATTGCACTAGACTGTCCAGGAGTTGGGGGATGCTTTAGTCCAGATGTGGGAGGATATCCCTCAGGAGACCATTCGCCATCTCATCAGGAGCATGCCCAGGTGTTGTAGGGAGGTCATACAGGCACGTGGAGGCCACACACACTATTGAGCCTCATTTTGACTTGTTTTAAGGACATTACATCAAAGTTGGATCAGCCTGTAGTGTTTTTTTCCACTTTAATTTTGAGTGTAACTCCAAATCCAGACCTCCATGGGTTGCTAAATTGGATTTCCATTGATAATTTTTGTGTGATTTTGTTGTCAGCACATTCAACTATGTAATGAACAAAGTATTTAATAAGAATATTTTATTCATTCAGATCTAGGATGTCTTATTTTTGTGTTCCCTTTATTTTTTGGAGCAGTGCATATACAGTTCTGCTTTTTTAACAAGTTTGCTAAATGGCTAAGAAGAAAAACAATAATAAAACAAAAGGCAATCCTAGTCTAGTCCAGACTGGGTCTGTAATGTTGCAAAAGAAACCTGATATTAACAGAAAGTAAACAGTTTTATTATGACACAGAGATAGAAAACGAGCTCTTAGATTTTTTTTCTTGCAAGAAGGAAGGAAGAGAAATAAAGCTTCTTAAAGAAAACCACTATATAGAGAGAGAGCGCAAAATAAGCAAGGAATCAATCAGTTATTCCTGACCTGTGGCATACATTCTTTGTGAACTATTTTTTATGGTTTTCAATAATTTTTAAAATCAATAAGGATTTGATCTTGATTTTACTTTTCAACTCCTGAAAAATAATGGACAGAATAAAACACAAACCCTATCCCCTTTGCTTACTTGTTAGTATCACACACACACATATTCAAAAGGATGGGATTTGTGTTGTCATTTACTAATTTGATCTATATCCCAAGATTCCATGATGTTAGAGTAAAATTATTTAGGATACTTACAAGAATGTAAGAATTGCTTTGCTAGATCAGGTCAAGGCTCATCTTAATCAAGAATCTGGTTTCTCACCATAGCCAACTAGATGACCTCTGCTATTGTTATTCCCCTCTGCAAGTGGTGTTTAGAGGCATGATAGTCTCAACCTGGAATTACCAAAGCGTCTTTAAGACAGATCTGCTCTTGATGAATGTATCTAGTCTCTTTTTACAGCTGTCTGTTTCTTTCCCTCACATGTCGTAATGAATCCCATAGGTTAATGGAAGAAATGCTTTCTTTTAAGGTTGTTCAAGACCTCAGATTTGAAAGGGAAAGGTACTTCAGTGTGCAAAAAAATCCATATATGGCTCTTGTCTGCAACCCCTACATGTAAACACAACTTTTTCTAGGGATCTTCCTAGAGTTGCAGAGGGCAGCCATGGATCCTAGAAGATCCAGTAGCTTAAAGCAATTGCCAACAGATCTTTTAAATTCTTTATTGAAATTCAAGATATTAAAAAATGTACAAAATACAAAATATTAAAAAGATTTGCAAAAGTTTCTGTAGAAGAAATTATGTCAATATCTTTCAACATCACTTTCTTGACAGTACCATAAATGCCATAGATACACATAATATTTTATAGTTATTTATCATATTAGTGATATTAATTCACAGTGCTTTGCTACTATTAATAAACAAAAATATTTTATCTTTATAGGTCAATAGTTCAAGTATGAAAAGAAGTATGTTAATACTGCGTGTGTGTGTGTGTATAGTCAGGAGTAATTATAATCTATGTATTACATTTTAATAAGCATGGGGGGAAATGGAGTACACATTTTTAATAGTTCGATATATGTATTTCTACATTGGCATTTATGAATCTGAATATAAATATTTAATTAAGTTTCCATTTTTCTGACAGTTCCTCCTTTTCTACAACTTCTCCTTTTTCCTATCTATATACTAGTGTTTGAATTTTATTTCCTTTTTTGACCTTTCTTTATCCTGTTTTACTGTCTAACCATTGATACCAGATATTCCAGATTAAGTAATACTCTGAGTCCTCTTTGTCCTTTAATTTCAATGTGAGTCTATCCATCTCTGCACAATCCAAAATTTTGCAAATTATGTCATTTGATGGAATGGTAGACATCTTCCAGGTCTGATCTAGCACAATTCATGCCACCATTAATATATGTATAATCAAATATCAAATCTTTGGGGGATTTCTCTTTAATGATTCCCAGGAGGCAATTGCCAACAGATCTTAATGAGCACTCCTGTGGGCACTGAAGCACCTTTTTCTGTGTACATCCAGAGTGCCTTTCTTTGTCTATTTTAAATATGTTTTAATGCTTCACTGGGTATTTTAAGAGAGAATAAATTCTCTATCCACTTCATATTATTCCACACATAATTGTATCTTATATCTTAATGCTGTCCCCTTTAACATCCATTCTTAGAAATTAAAGTTTCAAATGTTCTAGCCTTGTATGTATTTATTTCTTTTTAATAACTGTCTCATGCATTTATCAAGTTTAGGCAAGGAAGGCTAAAATTACTCATTACTATAAATCTTACTTTTAAATGCCTCTCCAGTTCTTTCTTGTCTTAATGGCTGATTCACAAAGGGGTTGCTGACTTTAATGTGATTCCTTGGAGAAAAAATACATCTTCACTATATCTTCTTAGTCCCCAATCTCTAGCCAATGTAGCTATAGTGTAGTGTAGCCGTGGTTTATATAGCAAACCACAATGAAACAAATCATGACTTGGCACTTTGAATCAAGCAACTACAGTTCAAACCAAGGAAACATAGTTTCTCTCCAGTAGTATATATATTGGGGATCTACTATCTAATTGCCATGCAGAGGCAAGACATATGCATCCATCCTGATTAAATCACACACATTATTTACACACAATATTGTGTACTGTGGCCACTACTGGTAAAGAGTTTGGAAAGTGACATGCTTTGCATGTTTGTTTGATTTCTATAGCTGCCCATCTCAGCAAACTCTGGACAGCTCACAATTCAAAGTTGAAATTCTGTTCAGGCCAATAGCAGCAATGTGAAGGTTTGGATCAGAGGTAGGGAACCATGGCCCCTTTATGACTTGTGGACTTCAACTTCTTGAATTCCTGTACATTATGACTATGAAAATAAACACAAACATACATCCTTCACATTCTATACACTGAATTGAAAACCCCTGATATTGCATTAATATTGCACTATACAGAAGAATTCAATAGATATTGAATTATAGGTAAGAGTGTAGCTACAGAGAGAGAGAGAGAGAGAGATGGAGCCTATATGTGTGTTATGTACACTTTTGAGAGCAGGCAACATAATTTCATTTTTAATGAGCACATTTTTAGTGTGCTCACAGTAAAAAAAAAATGACAATAAAGGTTATCTTATCTTAAACCAGGTGCCGATAAAAGGCAGCTACCCCGGTGCCAAAGACGCTTTTCACGATGCTTGCCTCTAACCAACATTCCATAAGCATGGGGAGAAATGGAGTACACATTCTTAATAGTACACATTTTAAGAGTACACATTTTTAACAGGCAGTTGACTTCGCAGACCAGAGATCGTCTACGCAATCTCTCCGGAATGGATGGGATCTATTCTAGCGAGCCTGAGCAAGGGGGCCCTTTGCTCGTTTCCCTGCGCTCCCGGTTCCCACCCAGCCATGCCCTGGAACAGGGGTCTCCAACCTTGGCAACTTTAAGACCTGTGGACTTCAACTCGGCTGAGAAATTCTGGGAGTTGAAGTCCACAGGTCTTAAAGTTGCCAAGGTTGGAGACCCCTGCCCTGGAAGAAGGAGCGAGGTCGCGCGCCTCCTTTTCCCCAGCGCCGCTGACTATTGCCCCTGTTTCTGCGAGGAGGTTCTCCTCCCCGCCGGAGCATGTAGGCAGATCCGGAGCAACGTGGCGCTCTTCGGTCCCGTCTGCCGGCGACGAAAAGAAAGGAAAAACAACAACCACAACAACAACCCGAGACCCAAAACTTCTGTGCGTGCAGGGCAAAGTTAAGCTTTCGCGGGCCTCCAACTTCCCGGGGCTTTCGAAGGGGTGGGGGTGGGGTGGGGGACATTTCTGCTCCTGCCTTTGTCCTTCTGCGGCGGCGCGGGCATCCAGGATGCTATCCTAGCAAACCGAGAACTTTGTCCCGGGGCGGGGGGGCAGCGGCATGCCCCCTAGCGTCGGAATGCGGCACGTCCCTTCGTTCTCGGCGCTTATAAAGTCCAGGGCTGGGAAGCGCTGGGAATCCGCTAGTTGAGTTTTCGAGCCCTTGGGGCTTCCGGGCCGGGGGAAGCGGGGGGGGGCAGTTTTCTATTTTCGCCCGTTCTCGAGTTGGAAAACAAACTTTTTTGGAGGGGATCTGTGCGCGCCGCTTCCATCACAGCATGGGTGAGTTCCTTGTCCGGCGAGGAGAACAGCAGGGGACGGGGAAGGGAGGACTTCTGTGTTCTCTGATGGAAGGGAACTTTTTCGACTTGCTTTCCTTTAAAACAATTCGCCTTTGCGGTTCGCTTCTCTGCTCTCAAATCCCGGTCCTGGCGTTCTCCGTTGTCGCTTTCCTCTGCCAGGGCAATGAGTTAATACCGTATCTATCTATCTATCTATCTATCTATCTATCTATCTATCTATCTATCTATCTATCTATCTATCTATCTATCTATCGCGTGCTTTGCCAAACCCTTTTAAAATGATCTCAAGGAAAAGTGGTTCTTCTTTATCTTGGATTACAGGGTTAGGTCTAGGAGCTGATGCATTAACATCTCCTGTCTGATTGATGCCCCTTGGAAGTATTGTGTTATTGCTGACCAGGGATTATAGGAGTTGAGATCAAGTCTTGCCAGATTGGAAGAGGCTGAGTCCAGTGAAAGCCAGGAATTCCACTGCTAAGAGCAGCTGATGGCCTTCGCTTTCCTAATCAAACTGCATTCTTTTACACCAGGGGTTTCCAAACTTGGCCACTTTAAGACTTGTGGACTTTAACAGCCAGCCAGCATCGCTGGAGAGTTCAAGTCCACAAGTCTTAAAGTGGCCAAGTTTGGTGACCCCTGTTTTACACTGTCACAGTGCAGAGTTGGTAGTGTTAGGTCACAATGTCACAGTTCATGGTGAACCTAAGCAAGTAGCTCGTGAGACTACTGTCTAAGACCTGTTTATAGTTCTTTTGGCTAATCGGCAAACTAAACTTGCCAATTACATTTTAGCCCAGTGTATTCTGTGAATGAGGGATGCGCTAGCTTAATGGCTAAGACGCTGAGCTTGTCGATCAGAAATGTCGGCAGTTCAAATCCCTAGCGCCGCATAAATGAGTGAGCTCCCGTTACTTGTTCCAGCTTCTGTCAACCTAGCAGTCCAAAAGCATGTAAAAAATGCAAGTCAAAAAATAGAGACCACTTTGATGGGAAGGTAACAGCTTTCCATGCACCTTCGGTGTTTAGTCATAGCCATGCCAGCCACATGAACATGAAGATGTCTTCAGACAGCGCTCTTCAGCTTTGTAATGGAGATGAGCACCGCCTCCTAGAGCCAGAAACGACTAGCATGTATGTGTCAGGAGAACCTTTACCTTTACCTCATTCTGTGAATGGATCCCATGGAATTAAGTTTATATTTCAGCATCTCATGCAATCCCAGAAAATTGGTTTCATGGAGCAATTTATAAGAAGGTAGGGCATGAGGATATTGTCTGCCTCTGATATTCAGGTGGCCTTTTAATAAATGTTACATGCTTGCTCAAGAATAAGACCTGCTCTATTAAATGAGTTTTGTTTAGATCGGGGTGTCAAACTCAATTTCATTGAGGGACACATCAGGATTGTGTTTGACCTGGGCGGAGGCCAGGATGAGTATGGCAGTTTCAAGTCTCTCATGTTGGGGGTACCTGTGGCAGCCCGAGCACTCTACCAGCGAAAACGGGCTCCCAGGCTCCATTTTCAGCCACGATAGCCTCATGTAACCCTCTGCCAGCGAAAACAGCACTCAGGGCCAGTCCTTCGCTGTTTCCAGGGCAGCCTTGTGGACCAGATCTGAGCACCCCATTGGCCAGATCCAGCCTGTGGGCCTTGAGTTTGATAACCCTGGTTTAGATGGAAGGCCAGACCTTCCTTAATCATCATTTACAGAATAAAACACCTTGCCGGTTATTTCTCCAGTTAAATGTGGCCACTAGTTTAATCTATCTTTTTAAGTAAAAATGTACATGCTAATCTCAGAAAAAGATTTAGTACAACCATTAATGATAGTTCAGTTTGAAATCAATTTGCTCCTCTGTATCAGTTTTCAAAGGCAGCACACTATTTCAGCTAAAAATTAACTTGGCTTCCTACCCTTTTTTATAATAGGATGGTGGGGTGCCAGGGAATGGGGGAGAAATTGAAAGAATACAGGATTGCAGCTATTGACACAATTTTCAAGTGGGTTGAGAATTTTAAGGGTTGATGTTTGAAGATTAAAGTTTACAATTACACCAAGCCATGGTTAGCTGAACAAGACAAAGTAGCTCCGTTCACACGCAAAGCAGCAAAATCATAGTTTCCAAATTTCATTGTGCTAACTTTAACACAAGTAAACCACATTGCGGTTTATAATACATGATCCTTGGGTAAAGGAGAAAAAAGTACTTCTTTTTATCCAGTTATCCTCAACTCTTGTAACAGGTTGGGCTACAGACTCAACTATAAAATATATAAAACCTGAAAGTTTTTCAATAGGCATAGAGAACGGAAAGAAGCTGCTTTAATGAATAGTAGAAAGGCATGGGTGCATCCGGTCTGAAACATTTCTTCCCTTCCAAATCATTTTTGAAGTATGCCTTAAATCTATTCTGTTTGTTCCTTTATTTCTGCTTTGAGCAATCTCTGGGTTAAAATATTAATTTTCATCTATGAATACCAAAACTTTATTATTTATGCCATGACTGATCTGTCCAATCTGTACCTCCAAACTTTGTGTTTGAGTATTAAAAGTTGCAGTATTCAGTCTCTGAGCTGTTGTCCCTAAGGAATACACACTCCATGAGTGTGTATTCATTCATTCCTGTATTCAGACATTTATCTTACAGGTCTTGTATACAGCACCAACTTCACCTCTAGGTAGGTAATAATAAAATAACACAATAAACTAGATAATCAATAAACTGAGTCAATTTGGTATAACATTTAAGGTTCTGGATTAGAAGCCATAAGATTGTGATTTCTAATCTTTCTTTATGCATAAAAGCTATATAGGTGACTTTGAGCCAGTCACACATTCTCTCTCTCCCTCCCTCCCTCTTTCCCTCCCTCTCCCTCTCCCCATTAAAGAATCTTGGGGGGGGGGGGAGGAAGAGGGAGATTTATGTATGCCATATTGCATAAAATAAATGTGGATAAAAATCAAAGACCCATAGTAAATATTCAGTTATAAAGATAAAGCAACTAAAAATTTAAAAAGTAATCAGATTTGGCCATTAACAAAAGTGAAGCAAACATAGCCAAGAGTTCTTATCTTTAGTTTGTTTTTTCAGTCTACTTGTTGCATACTGAGTTTAGAACTTAATGTATTTAAATATAGGCCTAGTTCTTCACAAGTTACAGTCTAATTGTCTCATTCCAAAGCTGGAAGCAATTTCTGTAGAAGTAAATGCTCCAACAGACCAAGAAATCTTTCATATGGAAAAAATGATTCAACAATGAAAGTTGTGCTCATTTGTTTTCTCTGATCTATGTGTTATCTATTTGAGAATAGGAGAGATAAAGTTAGATACTGAAATTGTCTGAAATATGAAGCTAGACTCCACCCCCCACCCCCCCAAAAAAAATTATGCTGCAAATTGGGTGTAGCTTTATATATCTAGTGTATAATGTTTTAAAAAATTCAAGCAGCATATGTAAAATATAGTATGATAAGTTAATTGATGGTGCCAAATGTGTAAAAGACTAATATAATCATAACCATTAGGTGTGCTAGCTGAAGTGTACGGTATAGGAAATTTAGATCAACAAGTTGGCAGTCTGGAGAGCATCGGGTTGCAATTCTTTGGTGTGATTTCCAGCTAGAGAAATACATTCATGCTGTGGTGCCTGTTTATAGGATATTTACCCTTCTGAAAATACATATTTTTTTTAAAAAAAAACCTATCATATTGAATTGAAATAAACAAGATTGCTATCCAGCTTCCTGGTTTTCTATTACTAAGAGATCCGATTCGGTCTAATGGTTAAGGCCCCAGGAAAGAAAGTGGGAGAGCCTGAGTTCCAATCCTGCCTTAACCATGAAAGCCAGCTGGTTGACCTTGGGCCAGATTTAACCCAACCCACCTCACAGGTTTGTTATTGTGTAAAAAATAGGAAGAGGAAGGTGTGATGGATACCTTGATTTGTTTGAAAAAATAAATCAAGGATAAGGGATATGCTTGAAAATAAATATACATAAAGTTGGATTGTAAGGATGGGGTCTAGATTAAGCCAATTGGTCTAGTTCCAATATATTGAATGTTAAAAGCTAGTAATTATGGTGTTTCTGCTTATTGCATGCAGGACAATCAACATAGAGTTTGGATCCAGACTTAAATATTTTCTGAATGAAAAATAATGTTTTATAAATCTTCTCTCTAAAAGTTTAAGAACAGAAACCTTGATTCACTAAATGGAGTTCTCTGATACTGTGACATCCATTAGTATGACACTAACATGTCAGTGGCTGTTAGCATGCTAATAAGAGCTGATGTGTTACATTATGCTGTTCATAATAATGTGCAGTAAACATTGCCCTGTTGGATTGGACACCTATTGCATCTAGTTTAGCAATCTGTTCTCATAATGACCAACCAGCTGCCCAAGGAAGCCCCCTAATTTCCAGCAGATGGCTTTCATGGGCAGTAACATTGTTTTACAATCTGCTGCTAGGGAATTTGAAATTCAACTTCCCTATAACACTAAGCATACATCCGTCACAGATACTAGAAGCTTACAAATACTCCCACTCAGCCTTGAAGTTTGCCAGTAGACAGTTCTTGTCTCTCTGCCCAGCCTAATATACAAGATGGTTGTGAAATAAAATGAATTGTTACAGTGAACATATGTCCTTTACTATAAAGGACAGCCTTTTACGGTATTTGAGAAAGCTGTTCTTCAGATTATAATTATTCAAAAGTTCACATTTGTCTTTTATTTTGGTCATTTAACTTGTGTCATACAAATGATACCTCTTAATGCCTGAGCTTTCGCATTCATGTGAAAAAATAGGGAAACTGAATTCTTTAAAAAAATAAATTTACATATACTCTTTGATTTTAAATATTTTAATATGCATTTTTGTAGTTTTTCTTCATTTGCTCTTGAATTTGCCCTTATGTAAGCAGTTAAGCATTTTTATCTGCATGAACCTCTTTCAGATTTGCCCCTTTTTCAGGTTTGTCCTTTGTTTTTTTCCAAGAAAATATGTTCACTGTTATGGTGAGATAATTGCTAGCTTCCACTTTTACAAGAAGGCCAAAGTATAAATAGATGGTGAATACAGATTTATAATTATACAGAAGGAATCCCTTCAGAGCAAAATATGCACCCAAGTAATATATCCTTGTTTTTCCTTAATATGTTGCTATGCTTACTTTGATATAAGGTGTGTTTGTATACTACCATAATCTAGGTACAATTTTGTGTTCAGATTTAGGCCTATAAAACCTTTGAAACACAGCTTTATTTATTTTTAATAATTTGAAAATAATGGACACTTTCCCAGGAACCAATGAGATGTTCAAAATATGTTGCAGTGGGAACTGTACCAAATCTGTTTACAGTACTCTATTTTCTACCCTAGCAGTTTTTCCATGTTTTCTAACATTGAGTCATACTTCTGTGACTCTTTACTGAGGCTGTGGCATAGGTTCTCCTAACTCTGCTTTTCCCCAAAAATATTATTTTGCATTTCAGAAAATCCTGCCATTTCTGACCTCAGAAATGTTGACATTCAGATTAGTTTTAGTACATAGGGCAGATAGCTAAGGTCTTAAAAACTACAATATCATTAAAGTGAACATGCTTATGTACAGATAGTCCTCGACTTATGGCCACAATTGAGCCCAAAATTTATTTTGCTAAGTGAAACATTTGTTAAGTGAGTTTTGCCCTATTTTACGACTTTGTTAAGTAAATCACTGCAGTTGGCAAATTAGTAACACAATTGTTAAGTTAAACTGGTTTCCCCATTGACTTTGCTTCTCAGAAAGCTACAAAATGTGATCACATCACACACCCCGGACACAGCTACCACCATAAACATGAGTCAGTTGCCAAGCATCTGAATTTTGATTAGGTGATCATGGGAGATGCTGCAATGGTTGTAAGTGTGAAAAACAGTCATGTCACTTTTTTCAGTGATGTAACTTTGAACAGTCACTAAATGAACTGTTGTAAGTTGAGGACATGTATTGCTACTTGTCTTG
Source organism: Pseudonaja textilis (assembly GCF_049901715.1). Taxonomy (NCBI): domain Eukaryota; kingdom Metazoa; phylum Chordata; class Lepidosauria; order Squamata; family Elapidae; genus Pseudonaja; species Pseudonaja textilis. The sequence goes on along the minus strand of NC_141992.1, from coordinate 23,801,666 downwards.
GAAACTTAATTCTGGATTGACTTTATTATATATATAAAACAGTAATAAGAAATTTTGCTTTCAAATGTGGTGAAGTGTATAACACTGAAGTTATTCCTTGTAAGCTCTACCAACTTAAAGAAAAAGCTCTCTCAGATCTTACTCTTGTTCTTCTTCTCAATCTCCAGGACAAGCGTTGTTCATCCTCCTGTTAACATCAGCAATCTCACTCCTTGGAGGACTGATCTTTGGATATGAACTTGGAATCATCTCAGGAGCACTGTTGCAGCTGCAGGAGGTTTTCCATCTTCGTTGTATTGAGCAGGAGGTCCTTGTGAGTGCCTTACTCATTGGAGCTCTCATAGCTTCTTTGGTTGGAGGAATCTTTATTGATCGGCAGGGAAGACGGAAAGCAATATTGCTCAGCAATGCAGTTTTGCTGTGTGGCAGTCTCATCCTGACACTTTCTAGGTCACTTATTTGGCTGGTGGGTGGGCGCCTGACTGTAGGTTTTTCCATTTCTTTATCATCTATGGCGTGCTGTATATATGTCTCTGAAATGGTGGCTGCCCATCAGCGAGGACTTTTGGTATCCCTTTATGAAGCTGGCATCACTATGGGCATCTTACTTTCGTATGCACTGAATTATATCTTTACTGACACACCTGAGGGATGGCGATATATGTTTGGCTTGGCTATTGGCCTAGCCGTCATCCAGTTTGGCAACATCCTGTTCCTCCCCAACAACTCCAGGACTTTCAAGGCACGCCACAGTGTGACTCATAGTAACCTCATTCAACCTCATGAGACTGAAGATGGTGAAGACATAGCATTGCCATGCCCCGTGGAGAAGGATTATTCTCTTGTAGATCTCTTCAGATCAAAGGACAATATGAGAAACAGGACTTTGGTTGGTCTAGGATTGGTTCTCTTTCAACAGTTCACTGGACAGCCCAATGCCCTCTATTATGCATCGACTATCTTCCGTTCTGTAGGATTTCAGACGGATTCCTCTGCTATCCTAGCCTCTGTTGGTCTAGGGGTGATGAAGGTGATCGCAACTCTGTTTGCCATGTGTTTTGCAGATAAGATTGGCCGAAGGGTATTGTTGATGGCTGGATGTTTGGTGATGGCTTTTTCAGTTATGATTATTGGCCTGGCCAGCTGCTCTGTTCCATTAGATATGGTTAAAGACTGTGAAACACTCATAGATTCAAACAATACTTCCTTCAGTTCACCTCCTCTTCACATAAATTCAGTTTCTCCCCAACCAGCTGCTTCCCATTTTTTATTGACAAAAGATACTAGTGAAATAAAAGTTGAATCAACTTTTGCTATCATGAGACCAGCAATCAATGCTAAAATGCTTATCAATAATAAAAGTGGAGAAAAAGGAGCAACCATTACATTAGAAACTGAGCAAACTCCATTTCTCAACCAATCACTGAAAGAAAAAGAACAGGATGCCAATTCTTCAATCAGTGGGACTTCTTCCAAACGGCACTTGCTTCTAAACTGGATTACACTCCTGAGCTTGATGGCTTTTGTAAGTGCATTCTCAATTGGATTTGGTCCAAGTAAGTATCTTCCTGATTTCACATTTCTTGTCCTAGGGCCCTTTTACATAGATGGACCTGTCTATACGTGAAGGTGTTTTGAGTTTTAATAAATAGTTTATTATGTTTGTTTGTTGGGCTTCTGTGCTGCCCAATCAGTTTGGCTCTGAAATGGCCTGCAATTACTCCTTACAATATTAAAATTAAAATCTATATATATAAAAGCAAAATACCACTCGTGCATCATCACAAAATCTCCAGAACTGGAAGCCTACAAACTTGAAATTTGGCACATATGTTTCTCTTGGCTTCTAGGTGCTCACTAAGAAAGGATTTTTTAAAATGACCATCAGAGCCTTAGTATTTTGTATATTATTATTATTAACATGCTCTGATGCTAAGTAGTTCTATTCCCCCTCCCTACCTGAAAAAAAAATGTTTTCCAAATGTAAAGCACAAGCAGAGGAGAGAAGTTTCAGTTTTAGTTTCACAGTAGCAACCAGCTTTAGTACAGAACAGTTGCGCTAAGCCAAGCCCAGGCTCCTTGCTGTCTCCTTGTTCACACAACAAATACTATTTCACTTTCCAAACAGCCCTAAACTCTCTCACACACTGACAGGATGCTAGCCAGATGAATACTGATGGATGATGGTAGGCAGAGGCAGAATTTCCCCCCTTATTTTCCTCCCTAAAAAGTAAGCCCGACCACATAGTTTCATAGCAAAGCACGGGTATCAAGCTAGTTAGAATATAGTTGTGTGTGCCATAATGGAACAAGTGAAGTAAATCCTTTGATTCATGAATCTATACATGCAAACCATAAATGTATTTGCAGCTTCAGCAGGAGTTCCTATTCTTCATTAGAGTACTCCATTATAAAGAGGGTCAGGAGTGGGGGGGGAAAGAGTGTTCATTAAAAAAAATAACCCAGGAAAAGAACTCTTAATTTTCAGTCATTGGCCTCTTAATTAAATCTTATAGGGCTTATTCTGGCTAAACATGAATAAACTTTTGGGTGGATAATTTTCTGGTCTTCCAACTCTGTGTTCACTTCAGAGATGATTTTAGACCAGGGTAGCAATCTTATGCCCAGGAGCTTCATTTGAAAACAAAACAAAAATGAAACCGCTTGGCTTCCAAAGGCCACAAGGTTTAGGGCAAGTAACATGAGAAGTTTGGGCGGGGGGGGGTTTGTTATATTAAAATTCCATTACTCTGCAGAAAGACAAGCAGCAAGTTTATCCAGTTCCCTTTGGGACAGGTCACATAGGAATCCATGGTTTATGCACCTACCACATGTCTTAGACCCATGATGGCGAACCTATGACGCAGTGGCACACAGAGCCATCTCTCCAGGTACACCAGCTGTCACCCGTTGCTCTTCTGAGTTGCAGTACTCCCACACACACACGTGCACGCACTCCCATTTCAGCACTCGGTGCCGAAAAGGTTGGCCAACACTGTCTTAGACTATTGGTCTGTCTCACTTTAAATGCTAAAGACAAGCTTTTTCCTATGCTTTGGCACTAAGCTAAGCACCTTGTCTTGTTCCATTCAATAATTGGAATCACTGGCGTTTTTTCTCTCTGACACACACACTTTCTGAAAGAGTTCCTTTTACTTATCTATTCCAGGAAGTAAGCACTGTGTTCAAACGTTATTTATTTAGTTAAGCAAACATAGCTATGGATAATATACATTTGCCAATTTATAATTCCACAGTTTGCAATTTATAATTCCACAGTTTGCAAATCAGTTGAGGCGTTAGTACTATGAACAGTGACCCCAACATATTTTGTTTGCCTCCTTCAAATATTTGGAAGTTACTTGAATGAAAGAGGAACCTGTGTTGGCCAGTTATTAATCAGGCGAGGTTTGCATTTGGTTAAAAGAAAAGTATTATTTCAAGAAAAGTTGAAGTTCAAACTAGCTGGTTTTTATTAACTGACAGTTTAATTGGTTTATGTGATTTCTGCACATTGCTACTTTTCTTTTCAGATGCAGAGTGGTTTACAAAAGAAAAATTTTAAAACAGTCTTAAAGCAGTCACAATAAAACCAAAATGTTTAAAACCTAATAAATACAAACATTCAAACTCATTTACCTTTTTAAAAAAAGGAATAAAAACACTGGTCATCTTAAAGTGAATCTATTCCTAGAGTAATTGTTATCTCATAAATTGTTGGGTGAATAGACATGTCTACAGTTATTTTCAGAAAGATAGCATAGGTGCTAGCTAAACACCTTTCTGCAGTTTCATAATTGGAATGCTATAACCAAGTACTACAAGTGCTGCTCCAAGACATTGCCTGTGAACTGATCTCATTGGTGGAACCACAAGTAGGGCTTTTATCTTCATTATTTGGGCCAAGCAATCCCACAAAGAAATTGATAAAACCTTTAATGAATGAATCTGATATTGACTTCTACATTATTTTATATTATTCATGATCCAGCCATTTACCATGGTCAATTTCTTGGTCTTTTTCTTGGTAATTTCTTTTGAAAGGAAGAATGATATTCATATACTTGAAAAAGCAGTCCACAACTGCCCTCTGGTGCAATGCATTCATTGGTCCAGCCTTTTTATTGATGTTCTCTAGATGGATTAGAACTGTAACTAGAACTCTGTAATTTCTAGCCATCAGAGTCCCTCTTGGTTATTAAAATGACATGGGACACTTCTGTATTTACTAAGAATGCACCTACTAATACAGTTTTCCAGAATGAAGAGAAAAGGTAAAATCCTCCCTAACTTGAGTTGACATCTGGAGACTACATATTCCATGTCCATATTGTTTTCTTACCAGTGAGGTGAAAGTTTTTTTCCACTGCCTTTTGGTATTTTTTATTAGTTCCCATTCTAGAATAGAATAAAATAGAACAGCACAGCACAGCACAGCACAGCAACAGAACAGAACAGAACAGAACAGAACAGAATAGAATTCTTTATTGGCCAAGTGTGATTGGACACACAAGGAATTTGTCTTGGTGCAAATGCTCTCAGTGTACATAAAAGAAAAGATACATTCGTAAAGAGTCAAGAATCATAAGGTCAACACTTAATAATAGTCAAAAGGTACAATAAGCAGACAAATCATACTAGGAAACACTCAGTATAAATCATAAGGATACAAGCAACAAAGTTACAGTCATACAGTCACAAGTGGGAGGGGATGGGTGATAAGGAGTGATGAGAAGATTAATAGTAATAGTAATGCAGACTTTGTAAATAGTTGGACAGTCAGTTTATCTGCCCAGAGGTAAACTGACATTGACTGACATAACCAGAAGGTTGTTAGAAGAAGCAAGAAGACGGCTGGATAAGGACCAACTGAGGAAGGAACAACCACAAGAAGAGGATTTGTGTTCGACTGCCTATACTGTTAGGAAATGTTTTTCTTGTGGGGCTAGGGGACATATAGCTAGATTCTGTAAGAAGGGAAAATGACAGAATACTGGTAATCACCAGAAGGCTAAGAAGAATGTTAGTTTAGCTATGTCTAGCAATTCAACTGTAAACCATGATTTGTGGGTTGTTGATAGTGGAGCATCGCAATGCATTACTAAAGATAGAAAAAGATTTATGAAGATGTCTACGAGTAAACAACATGTATTATTGGCAAATGGATGGAAGATGAAGGCTTCAGGTGAAGGTACTGCATATTGTTCTTGTATAAACATTTAACTATGTTATATGTACCTAAACTGAAATTTAATTTGCTATCAGTAAGGGCTTTAGTTAATCTTGGTTATGTAGTAACCTTTAGGGGAGATAACTGTATAATAGAGAAAGAAGGTAAAAGTGTTACTGCTACTTTAGAGAATGATTTATATGTGATACATGATGATCAGTTGAAGATGGCTAACTCAGTTTATAACAATGTTAAGCCACATGCTGAATGTATACATTTACTGCATAGACATCTGGGGCACATAAATTTCAAATGCTCAAACAAACTGTTGAATTGTCAGAGGGAGTAAAATTGAAACCCTGTAGCAAGTATTTAAACTGTAATGCTTGTAGCCAAGAGAAAAGTAAGGTTACTCCTGCAAACAGACTAAATGGGTTTAAGACCAAAGAACCTTTAGAGGTTGTTTTTGCTGACATAATTGGTCCTAAGAAACCTAATTTAGGAGGTGCCTGCTATATTTTGAGTATTATGGACCATTACTCACAATACAGTTTCTGCTATCTTATGAAAAACAAAACAGAAACATTCCAACATTTCTTTAACTGACTAAGGTTTGCTGAGAGAAAAATGAGGAGTAAAGTAATTACTTTAGTTACTGATAATGGGACTGAATTTATTAACAAAAGATTCCAAACTATGTTGAAATTGGCTGGTGTCGAGCATAAATGTTCTGCACTTTACAGACCACAACATAACTTGTTTGTAGAATGAAGAGGGCAAACATTACAAGCCATGGCCCGCACTACATTATTTGATTCAGGTTTGCCTGAAATATTGTGGGGTGAAGCCATAATGTGTAGTAACCATGTTTTAAACAATGCAGTTAACACAACAACTGGTGAATTGCCATTCACTCGTTGGCCTGGCAGAAAACCAAATTTAAGTTATTTACACACATTTGGAGTTCCAGCATGGGTGCATATTCCCTCACAAGTAAGACTGAAAGGGCAACATAGAGCTAAGAAGTTATTTTTTGTAGGTTATGAAGCCAACCATAGATCGTTTAGATTTTGGGATCAAGGCACAGCTCATGTTTATTGTAGTGCTAGTGCAAAATTTCTTGAGCATGTTGGGTGGAATAAACTGGAACAGGAATCCAGCAATGATATTATTATTGACACCCAAATAGCCCCTAAAGATTAAATAAGTAAACCATGAATAGCCATTAAAGGGGAAAAACAGGTACAGGAGGAAGTAGAACAGGCACAGGAGGAGGTAAAAGAACAGGAGCAGGTGGCACAGGTGAGTCCACCAGTAAGCCCTGTATTACCAAGACGTTCAACCGGAGTAACACGACCACCTGATAGATATCAGGCTAGTGTTGTATGCCAAGTGAATACAGTTCCAAGTAATTATAATGAACTAAAACTGTATCCTGTTAAGGATCAGGCTGCTTGGCAGGAAGCAATGGATAAGGAACTGGAATCATTAAAAATTTGGAAGTATATGAAAACATTAAGTTACCACCAGGTAAACGTGCCATAGGATGTAAATGGGTTTATAAACTAAAGACAGGTGTAGATGGGACTGTTACCCATAAAGCCAGGTTAGTAGCACAAGGGTTCAATCAGACAGCAAATGACTATGATGTGGTGTTTGCACCTAGTCTAAAGGCTACTACATTAAGGGCAGCATTAGTGTGGGCAGCTAAGGAGAAATACATGATAAATCATTTGGTTGTAGAGACAGCATATCTGCATGCACCATTGCAACACACTCTATATTTAAAGAAACCTTTAGGTATTAAAAATGATAATACAACTGATTGCTGGAGACTGAAAAAGAGTCTTTATGGCTTGAAGCAATCAGGATAAGAGTGGAACCAGTGTATAGTTAAAGAATTAACTAAGATAGGTTTTGTAGCTGGCATGGCTGATCCATGTTTGTTCAAAAGAGAAAATAATGGTGTAATTTCATTGTTGCTATTGTTCACTGATGACATAGCATTAACCACCAAAACTGAACAAGAAGCTACTAAAATAATCTCACTGTTAGAGAAGAAATTTAAGATAAAACAGTTAGGAGAAATCAAACAATATCTTGGTTTAAAGATAGATAGAACTAGAGGAGGATACAAGATCTCACAAGCAGATAAAATTAACCAATTACTAAAAAGTTTTAAAATGGAACTTTGTAAGCCAGCTAAAACACCAATGAGCCAGGAGTTTAGCAATAGTGATGTTCAAATTCCTATTTTTATAAGAACATTTATCAGTCTTTGATTGGTAGTTTATCTTATCTCAGTAATTGGTCAAGGCCAGATATTGCATACTGTGTTAATCAATTAGTGAGATTTAATGCTGAGCTGACTGAAAGGCATTGGAAAGCTGCTAAGCATGTGTTAAGATATCTGAAACAAACAATGCATTATGCATTGTATTTGGACCCTAAAGATGAACTGAGTTTAACTGCATATGCTGATGCAAGTTTTGCTACAGACATAAATACATGAAAATCTACATCGGGTACTGTAGTATTATTGGGAAAGGTGATTGGATGGAGGTCTATTAGACAGAAACATCTAAATTTGTCAACAATGGAGGCTGAATTCTCATGTTTATCTTTATTATGTACAGATTTAGTTGGTTATAAGCAACTACTAATTGACATGGGAATTGATGTAACAGATTCTATTGTTATTTACAAAGATAACCAATCAGCAATACAGATGGCTTCAAATATTGCTGTTAAAACAAGAACAAAACACACAGATTTAAGATATTTAAATGTGAGACAATGTGTGCAAAGTAAGATGATTAAGCTAGAATACTGTATGTCAGAAAACAATATAGCAGATAATTTTACAAAGGCCCAAGGTTCAATAAAGCATAAGGCGTGCTGTGAAGATTTTGGACTTAGAATGTAAGGTTGTATATATTGTCCTACCCAAAAGGGGAGAATGTTAGGAATGTAAGTCACCTAACAGTTATTTGGGTTGGAAATATATAAACTAGGATAGACATTTTAATACTATGTCTTTAAGAGCATGCTAAAAATATAATTGGGTGTGGTTCCACAAATGGCCATAAGATGGAGCCAGAAACCTGGGTTGTTTAGTCTCAGTGAGTCTCTGTTTCTTCTGTTGGAGAGTGTTGCTGCTTCCTCCTAATGACTGTTACTGATCGTTGATGTAAGTCTGTTACTGAACTGTTTTTTGATACTGGACTTTAATATTTGGATTATCCTTGAACTGAACACTGACTGCTTTACCTGTGAATGACTTGGACTGCTTATTTTGGACTGGGCTTAAACGTTTATTGGAAGTAAAAACCTACATTTACTGTACAGTGTATCTGTGTGCTGTGTGTGTGTGTTATTCTTCACTTCTCTCATTACATCTCCCTGTATGCGCTCATTCTCCTTACGGGGAATTACCCCAACAGCATCATTTTGAGGGAAGGAATTGAAACAGTTTGTGTCCGGGATGTGAGGGTTCTGTAAATATTTTCACAGCCTTCTTTTTGACTTGTGCAGTACACAGATCCTCGATGGAAGGGAGGTTGGTAGTAATTGTTTTTTCTGCAGTCCTAATTACTCTCTGGAGTCCGTGTCTGTCTTGTTGGGTTGCAGAACCACACTGACCACACCCACGCCCGGTTTAGCAAAGGGGGAAAAAGTCACGATACATCACACCACCCTGCCGTGATGACACGAGTTTGACACCCCTGATCTAGGTACTGCATCTGTTGTAACAAGTAATGTTTTTTAATTGTTCCAGTTACTTCACAATTCAGTGAAAATGTTTGTCTTGCCCACTCACAATCAGTATTTTCTGGAACAGTATATTATATATCTTTTCAATGTTTCTTGTAAAAAAGTAACATGCATGTGCAGATATGTGTTTTACATTTAAAAGTATGTGAGTTTAAAGGTCTGTTTAGGAGCAAGAGTATTAGTGGTAGTAATCATCATCATAATAATCCTGAGTGTCTCTCTTCATATCTTCATTGTGTTTAACTTGAAGCTTCTGAATAATTGCATCTTCCATTTCAACAGTTCAAACGTTCTTTCTATAATATTTTTCCCATTCCAGTTTCTTCTTATGGTTGTACAAAATGTTATTTATGATTTGTTTCTTCCCCATGCCTAATTCCACTCCTTGACTTTCTTTTCTCATCCTTCAGTGACATGGCTTGTCCTCAGTGAGATATATCCAGCTAGCATACGAGGGAGAGCTTTTGCATTCTGCAATAGTTTCAACTGGGCTGCCAATTTACTGATCAGTCTTACATTCCTTGACGTCATTGGTATGTATAGTATTGTTTTGACATTCTTTGTGGCTGATAACCATAGCAGAACTGATAATAGGGTACACTTAGATCAGTGTTTCTCAATATCAACAGGTGTAAAATGTATGTACTTCACCTCCTAGGATTCTCAATTCTGGGAGTTGAAGTTCGTATGTCTTAAAGTTGCTGAGGTTGAGAAGTCCTGATCTAGACCAAACAAAGGGTCACTGCCTTTGTTTGAGGATCCTGTCTCCTGTTTATTATCTCACTTCTGGAGTCGTGATCAGATATATAATCACTAGAATGTTCCATTTAGACTCAAGCTAGCCAAACTCAAATCCCTGCCAAACCAAAAAACTCAGTTAAAGGCAATCTTAGTCTGTTCTAAGCCAGAAGCTATGCTGCTTCTCATTATTTTCTTGGATGGGCAAAAGTAACATTTAAAAGAAGGTATCATAATGGTGTTATTAGAAAAAGAAAAAATCCAAAGTCCACAGTTGGATAATGTAATTCTTAGGCAATACAGTGTTTTCCTAACAAAACAGCAGATAAATATTTACATGCTTCAGAACTTTGCATCAGAGGAGATAATACCAAGGCTGCAGAAGAAGGTAAAAAATCCAAAATTACACCAGATGTTGTGGTTTGCCATTTAGTGTCATTCTCTAGAATGGGATTGCAGATTGAATGTATTAAGTTGCTAGTAGATATTAAATTAAAAATTACAACTAGTAGTCTGAAATAGTTGTTGATCCAGACATGTACAACCCCAGGTCTGAAATTTAAAAAGCCACTTGTTTTCTATTGCAATAATAAAGACAATTCTGAAGCTAATATGAAGCTACTGTATTTCTGAAGCTCATGTGAAAAAGTAAGTTTATAATCTATCTGATTTTATGAGGTCTATAGAGATTCTTAACCATGCAGGTCATGGTTGAAGAAGAAACCGTAGAAGCTTCTTGGATGAGAAGCAAAACATTTTCAAAAAAGAAGAAAAGCTAGAAAGTCCAGTTATCTTTTGGAAAAGCATCTTTGGAACTTCTGTGAGAAGGGTTGCATTTCTTCAGTTAATTTAGCTGGTTTAAACATTGTTACTTTCAGAAGTTTTTAGAATTATTTTTGTGTTTGGGGTAATATTTTAAAATATTGTCAAAATATTTCAAGTATTGCCAGATATTTTAATTCCAGAAATATTATATCAGCACTCATTTGTAGTTCAGATATACACTGCTCAAGAAAATAAAGGGAACACAAAAATAAGACATCCTAAATCTGAATGAAGGAAATATTCTTATTAAATACTTTGTTCATTACATAGTTGAATGTGCTGACAACAAAATCACACAAAAATTATCAATGGAAATCCAATTTAGCAACCCATGGAGGTCTGGATTTGGAGTTACACTCAAAATTAAAAACACTACAGGCTGATCCAACTTTGATGTAATGTCCTTAAAACAAGTCAAAATGAGGCTCAGTAGTGTGTGTGTGGCCTCCACGTGCCTGTATGACCTCCCTACAATGCCTGGGCATGCTCCTGATGAGGTGGCGGATAGTCCCCTCAGGGATCTCCTCCCACACCTGGACTAAAGCATCCCCCAACTCCTGGACAGTCTGTGGTGCAATGGCGTTGATGGATGGAGCAAGACATGATGTCCCAGATGTGCTCAACTGGATTCAGGTCTGGGGAATGGGCGGGCCAGTCCATAGCATCAATGCCTTCGCCTTGCAGGAACTGTTGACACACTCCAGCCACATGAGGTCTAGCATTGTCGTGCATTAGGAGGAACCCGGGGCCAACTGCACCAGCATATGGTCTCACAAGGGGTCTGAGGATCTCATCTCGGTACCTAATGGCAGTCAGGCTACCTCTGGCGAGCACAAACTGGTCATGTGGAAGATGTTGCAGGCAGCAGAACGTCGTCTCCAGACCCTGTCACGTCTGTCACATGTGCTCAATGTGAACCTGCTTTCATCTGTGAAGAGCACAGGGCACCAGTGGCGAATTTGCCAATCTTGGTGTTCTCTGGCAAATGCCAAATGTCCTGCACTGTGTTGGGCTGTAAGCACAACCCCCACCTGTGGACGTTGGGCCCTCTTACCACCCTCATGGAGTCTGTTTCTGACTGTTTGAGCAGCACATTTGTGGCCCGCTGGGGGTCATTTTGCAGGGCTCTGGCAGTGCTCCTCCTGTCCCTCCTTGCACAAAGGCGGAGGTAGCGGTCCTGATGCTGGGTTGTTGCCCTCCTATGGCCTCCTCCATGTCTCCTGATGTACTGGCCTGTCTCCTGGTAGAGCCTCCATGGTCTGGACACTACGCTGACAGACACAGCAAACCTTCTTGCCACAGCTCGCATTGATGTGCCATCCTGGATGAGCTGCACTACCTGAGCCACTTGTGTGGGTTGTAGACTCCGTCTCATGCTACCACTAGAGTGAAAACACCGCCAGCATTCAAAAGTGACCAAACCATCAGCCAGAAAGCATAGGAACTGAGAAGTGGTCTGTGGTCACCACCTGCAGAACCACTCCTTTATTGGGGATGTCTTGCTAACTGCCTATGCTTTCCACCTGTTGTCTATTCCATTTGCACAAGAGCATATGAAATTGATTGTCAATCAGTGTTGCTACCTAAGTGGACAGTTTGATTTCACAGAAGTGTGATTGACTTGGAGTTGCATTGTGTTGTTTAAGTGTTCCCTTTATTTTTTTGAGCAGTGTATATTAGTCTGTGTGTGGAAGAGGAAAGCCATCTGGTCCTGCTATTAATAGTAAAACTCATCTGAAAAGTATTTATGGCAATTGTCCATCCCCAAGGTACTAAAGTTGGAGAAACATTGCAAAACCATGCTGTTAATGTTTTTAAAACCTTTTATTATTGTTATTACCTCACCCCTGAGAGGTTTTGCTATCAAAATGCTATAAAATGATAATTTAAACTCAATTTAATTAAAATGACTGACAACTTTTAAAAAATGCATCTATTGTTGTAATAATGCCCAGATGAAACTTCTGATTTTGCTAAATGCATGAGTCTAATAAAGTGTAAATTTACTGTTGAAAGGAAATTTTGCAAGAAAATTTTGCAGCTCCATTTAAATAATAGCCTTTGGTAAGCTCCTGATTTCATGACAGCCTTTATCCTATCCCAGCAAATGTGGCTTTATTTCATACATTGATTTTGTTATATTTCTCCATGCAGATGTCATTGGCTTGTCGTGGACTTTCCTTTTCTATGGACTGGTAGGATTGGCAGCTGTATTATTTATTTATTTATTTGTACCTGAAACCAAAGGACAGTCTCTGGAAGAGATAGACCATCAGTTCTCAAAGAAGCGGTATGTCGTAGTGGGTTTTGGCCACAATATTTGTCACTGCTAACACTGACCAATGTAGAAGTATTTTTCCCATATCCTAGAGAATTTGAAATAAGGCATGGTCAATCCATATTGATCTGTTCCTTGTTTTGGCAGGTTGCTGCAAAGGAATACATGCTGGCACAAACTATGGAAAAGAAGAGAAATCTACACACGTGCTCAATATCAAAGAGTAGACCATTCTAATACTTCCTGAAAAAGGAGCCATCTTGTGATATGACACATGGTTATCTATATCATGCTGGAAGTTTTATGGTGACTTTCCCAAAGAAACAAATTCTGGACCATTTCATGAAAACCTTGTATTTATGTGGGTGACAGTATAATTCTTTTTTAAAATAAATATGCATATTTTGTTATATGTAGAATCTAGCACTCCAGCCCCTGGAGGAAGAATATCTGATATATTCATATATTTTATAAATATTTGGTAAATAAAGTACATTTGAGCCTCTTGATTGGATAGTTTGATATAAAGTACTGGGTTTTTTTTTCAACTTAATGGCTTTTGTTTATGCTAAAGGAGATGCATTTGTATCTCCAAAACATTTGGAAAAAACCTCCTCCTTCATCTATTTTCCAATACCTCTTTCAGTTTCTGGGTAAGTAGCATCCTCCCTCTCCAGACAATCCATTGGGACCTGATTATGCTAAACAGTAAGTAAATGCTGACTTTTTTAGAAATCAGACAGCAGAATGTCAGAAAAAAAACACGCAAAAATTTATAGAATCATCTCATTGCTTGCATAGGCTACATCTGATCAACACTGTGATTATATTTTGAATTTCCATAGAATCAAAAGTAAGCACTAACTTCATTTTGCTCTGTACTCCATCTCAAAATGAATGATTGTTACCACCTAAATATAGAAAAAAGAGTTCCTGTACTTTTTAAATTCATTTCTGATTTGTGTAAAACATTATTCAACCTGCCAAATGTATTTCACGGTTCTATTTTGTGAGTGAAGGAGTGGCTTAGATAGTTATGCAATCAGGATTAAATGGTACAACTCAAATTATGGTTTATAACAACTAACATGCAGCATGGAACTTAGCAAAGTCATCTTCTTGTCTCTTGCTGTCTTATCTATTCTTGGAATCACTATTCAATTCATTGGACCAGGTAACTCCAATGTGTGAGATGCTACTGATTCAGGAACCCACTATATCTGTTGAAGTAGAATAATTTATTTTAATATAGAAATCTGGCAGTCCTCGTATAGGATTTTAATATTTTATGCTTTCTATTTCCAGTAAACTTTTATTTGTAATTCAAGTGAAGAGGGTTGATTAGGATTTCTTTGCATCTTTAAGGGATTGCTTCTCCTACATGACTAAAATGTACAGAAACACCGTGGCTACGTTTATTGTGTTTATGGGATAACAGTAAAAGTACATTGTATTGCCTCTGATTCTCAAGCAGTGAAGTAGCCTGCACTTCTACAAACTCTATGAATAAAGAAAAGGAGAGGTGAAAGCCTATTTTGGTGTTTAAATTCTATGCTTCTTGGCATATTTTGCAGAGAAATTGAGACAATATTTTTTTAAAAAACCTCATTCTTCTGTTATCTATTGACTAGCAATGAGATGCAAATTAAAGGTGAAAAACTAGCCCAAAATTACTTCGGGGAATAGTGAATGAACAGATTTTCTTTGCTTCAGAAGAGGACAGAAAAGTAATACCTTCATTAAAAATGGATTATCCAGCTAGAACAGAAGCTAAAGAAGACATGATGACCTGGATGATATAGCCCTAGAGAAAGAACAGCAATCAATGGAGAAGTTGAAGTTGTTGCCATTTCATCCATCCCTCAGAATGACCAATTTAAGCCACTTTTAACAAGATAATTTGGTTCAAATACATTCTCCGTTAAAACTGCAATCAACTAAGTAGCCTTTATCATACAGGCAACATAACTGATGATAATATCAGAAAGAAGCCTTTGGCGTGCGGCTACAATTTAAACTTTAAGAAAGCAGGACATTCTTTTGTCATTTAAGCATATATGGGAGGTGAAGTATCCTTTTTGTTACAGATGTTTAGTGAAGCACTTTTGTCACAAACTTCAAAAAATAACTATGAATATACACACACACACACACACAAACAAACAAAAGGGATCTCAGAGGAAATGGCAGCCATCTTGTATCCAGTACTTGAATAAAAAAGCAAAAGCAACTGGAAGATTTCCCTGGGGATTAATATCAGCCTTGGTTGGGAATTGTGTTATAGAATTTATTTTTCAGATCTGCTGTGTGCAGATTTCTCAGATAGGGTTCAGGTGCCTCTTTTCATTCTACTTCCTATTTTATAATCTCTGCCACAAAGCTTAACTTTGGTTGCTAAGGGAAATGTGATGTAATGTAAACTCCTTGTTCAAAGTTTTACTATATTTCTGAGTAAAAGTGACAGAAGGAATAATTTGAGAAAAAATGCTGCTTTCTATATTCAAAGCCTCTTTTATGTGATTCTGCAGAAATTGAAAAGTGATAGTGACTTTACAAGGCAACTCTTCGCTTTTTTGGCTTGTGACACATGGAATACTAATCTTCCATCCTTTCATATCCCATGTTTAAAACATAGGACATACTTACCTGTATGCTTGTATAATTTATTATGCAACTTTTTTATTTCATGCAGGGTAGGGAACCTAAGCCTTCTAGATGTCCTGAGCAGTTCTGAGCATCTCCCATTACTGACCATGCTGGCTAGGCTTCTGGGAATATCTGAAAGACCATGTTTCTCATCTCTACTTTAAATATATCAGATGCAGTGGGAAACCAGAATGTTATGCGGTTCTTATTTCCCAATTAGTGAAAAGTTGTAAGAGAAATACTATTTGAATTTGGATTCCTTTTAAATGAGTAATCTCTGAAATATATGGTCTTTCTGCAATACTTTATTCACAAGAACAGAAGTAGAATTAAGATAAAGAGGAGCAATGTTTAGTATGCTCCTTTAGGTATTGATAAATATTTATTTATGTAAGTTAATTTATAGACTCCTCACATCATACTAATGATTTAAGGCAGGGTTGTCAAACTCGCAGCTTGCAGGCCGGATGCGTCACGCCCTGGCCATGCCCACTCCCGGTTTAACAAAGGGGGGGAAAGTACAATACATCATGTGACACTGCCATGACAACATGAGTTTGACACCCCTGATTTAAGGTGCCCTCTATCCCATTCTCTGTGAACTGGAAGCAAATGTGAAGCTCTGTAGCTACCAATCATGTGCAAGATCCCAATATAATTAAGGAGCCAAGAAAATTGGGAAAATCTCTTTAGCAGATCTTGCACATGATTATTGGATACAACACCAGCCCCCAAGAGAGAGACAGACAGCTGAACATGCCTCCTTTGTTACTGCTGAAATGCTTTTTATTAGCCGAGTATTATGTCATCCAAAGGCATCTACATTCCAAACAGATTGCTATACATCTCAACCATTACTTTCAAGGAAGAATATATCTATTACTCTTCCAAACACATTAATTTGAAATTGCCTTAATTAAAAACATACAGCTTTTACTGGTTTGTTGCATTTAGCACTCTATCTAACATTGCTCAGGCAAAATATTGGTAAAATAGCCTAATTGCATAGTGAGTTAATTCAAGACAAAGATTTCAACTCCATTCTTCAGATCGCTGGTTTGCTTCTAGTAAACAACTAGAAAGTATAATAAACTTTTCTCTCTCAAGGACTAAAGAGCTGATAGCAGCAACAGCATGCTTTAACCAAACCATACCTCTTGACTCTATGTGAGGACATCACTTAAGCAGGCTGTTTATTGAAACAAGCAAGGTGCATTATTTAACGGCTTCCACTAGGTGGCTCTTCGAGATTAAACAATCACATCCTTTTCAATCCTCTTTAAAAGGCTGGTTTCCTTTTGTCTGTTCAAAAGAAGCCAACACAATATCTTCTAGTAGGAAGTGAGTTTTTGCCCTGGCACAATTTGCTGTGTTTATAATAACAAGGCTTAAAACAGTATTTCATTAAGTGTTGATTTTCCCAAAAAGGTCTTTCTAAATTAAGACCAAGAATCATGAAGCTATAACAGATGTTTTTCTTGTTGCCTTATTTTGAAGGGACAACAGTCAGCAGGCACAGACCCTTGTGTCCATCCCCTTTTCACCCAGTCCAGAATTTGCCTTAAGAGTCTGTCTTTAGCTGAATGGGCAGCAATGTCTGCAGCAGTCAGTAGGAAGTCCTGTTGATGGTCAATGAGGAGGATGGATTCCACAGCCTCCTGGTCCTCAGCTGCAGCTGGAATCGGGTACCAGCATGGCTGAGATGTTTGCCCGGCCGATATGTCAGTGTGTATGAGTATGCTGCCCCAAAAACCCCCACCTTGTCATTCGAGGGGAGAGTATTTGAGGAAACTGTTTATCCCCAGAGAATAAGCCTAATAAGGGCTTATGATCCGTGATAAGTTCAAACTTATGTCCAAAAAAATACTTGTGGAAACGTGTAATGCCAGTAATGGCAGCAAAGGCCTCACTATCTATTTGGCTGTAATTGCGTTCCACCGGCGATAGGGTCCTAGAGAAAAATGCTATAGGGGCCTCAGAGCCATTAGGCAGTCTGTGACTCAAAACCACCCCTACTCCATATGAAGAAGCATCACATGCTAACATTAATGGTAAGCATTCATTGAACTGTATGAGAACAGAGTCTGAAGTTAACAAGCCCTTCACAGCCTTAAAAGAGCTAGCCTCTTTCTTGCCCCAAACCAAAGGAGATTTTTTATCTAAAAGTCTATGTAGGGGTTCAGCTACTTGTGAGTAATGAAAATGGCGTAGAAATTCAGGAGGCCAAGGAAAGCCTGCAGTTCAGTTTTGTTGTTTGGAGTGGGAGCATTTTTTATGGCTTGGGATAATTTCCAGCAGCATCGATCAGGAACTCCACCTTAGGTATGCCCAAATGGCACTTACTCTTTTTTAGTTTCAAACCTGTTGCCTGGAATCTCTTAAAAACTTCCCTTAGGCTGTCTAAAAGTACCTTTTCATCTCTAGCTGAAACAATAATGTTGTCAAAGTATGGAACAACTCCAGGGATGCCTTGTAAGAGTCATTCCATTAGGGACTGGAATATCCCAGGGGCAGCACTAATGCCAAATTGTAGCCTATTGCATCTAAATGCACCTCTATGTGTTACTATGGTTTGGGCTTCTGCAGTGGCTGAGTCCACTGGCAGCTGTTGATACGCTTGAGCCATGTCAAGCTTTGCAAAAAAATTTCCGTTACCCATGAATGCAACAGGCACTGGGTACGTGCTTTGCTGTAATACCAAATTAAGGGTTGCCTTATAGTCAGCGCACACCCTGATCGATCCATCAGCCTTGACTGGCGTGACAATTGGGATCTCCCAGGGAGCGTGATCTATTGGCTCTAATACCCCTTGTGATATAAGCTTATCGAATTCAGCATTGATTTTTGGGCAGAGTGCCAGGGGCACTCGCCTGGCCTTCAATCTCCTAGGCATAAGTGTAGGGTCTAAATTCAGCGAAATAGGCTTCCCTGTATATTTACCTAGGTCATTGTCAAAAACACTAGCAAATTCCTTTGCCAGTGCATCTATGGTCTCAGTGCTTTGTCCATTTGTGGCATGCACTCCACTTATGGCCAGACCTAGGGATTCGAACCAGTCAAGGCCCAGTAAACTTGGCAATGCCTTTTCCACAACTATTAGTGGGAGACGGCCTTTGAATTGTTTGAAAACTACTGTCACTTTAGTGAGACCCAAAATGGGAATTGTATTCCCTTGATAGTCTCTTAATGTGAGGGAACAGGGTCTTAATCTTTTCTTTGCCATTTTGGGCACCAACCTTTTGATTGTGCTCCAACTAACCAGTGACAAAGAAGATCCTGTGACAGCCTCCATTTGACAATCCTGTCCCTCAATTTTCACTGAAAGAAAAAAAAAAATCTTTAGTGATAAGTTTGTTTGCCCTACCCTGGGGTTGATGTGGCAATTATCCCTTTGGATGGTGAAACACTCTTCCCCTAACCTAGAAACTTTTCTAGGGGTCATTTGCCCTTGTTTTGCCCTCTGCACTTCCTAGCTAAATGGCCTCTCTTTCTGCAGTGCTGACAGCTTGCAGTTCGAAATCTGCAGGCTGCACACTATGCAGGATTGTGCCTGGGCTGTTTTTGTGGATTGCCAATTATTACCTGATGCAGTCTTCAGCCGTTGGGTGTTGTCATCCCCTGGTACATCAAGGTCTTCCTCTGTAGCCTCTTCTTGGTGGACAGCTAAGGTTTTTCTCCCCGAAGCTGGGCTGCTCACGCCATGAATCTCTACCGTCGACTTGTTGGATAGCTCCGCAGCGCAGGCTTCATCCAGTGCTAATTGTAGTGTCAGATCAGGCTTTGCTAGTAGTCTGCGCTGGATTCGGAGGTCTTTTAACCCACAGACTAATCGATCCAGCAAGGCATCATCCAGCTCTTTAAACTCGCAATGGAAAACATCTGTTTGGAGACCTGCCATAAATTGATTAACAGTTTCCCCCTCAGCTTGCTCGCGCCCGTGGAATGCGTGCCTTCAGGCAATTCATGAGGGAGTGGGAGTGTAATGGTTCTTAAGCTTTGCCATTAACGCCTCCCAGGTGACAGAAATCAGGGGCTGAGGTGCTAACAGAGCTCTGGCTGTGTCAAACATTTGTTTGCCACAGAAATTTAGAAACAGCACCCTTCGCCGGCTGCCTGTCAAATCCACCAGATCATTTGCCTCTAGGAAACAGTCAAAATGCTCAATATATGACTCCCAAGTCTCTGTGGATGCGTCAAATGGCACGAATGAATTTAACGCTGCCATTCTGAACAGCTTTACAGAACCCTTGATACTTAGGCAGGTGGCTGGTGGGTTTTATCGAGTTCCCTCAGCGTGACTTTGCTCTTTTTGTATGCCCTTCTGGCTTGTTTGGCTCTCTCTGCCACAGTGATCAGCTCTTTTGGTTGCCCCACAGGAGGACTTCAAGCTCACCTAATGTCTCGAGGGTGGAAATCTCATCCCACCTTCGTCACCAGTACTTCGTACTGGGAACGAATGCGCCACAGAATGAGGCAAGGCGGCTAAATTGGTTGCTCAGGCTTTATTGAATTCGCGCACTAACAGCGAATGAACCACTCAGCCATGAGGCAACAGCTGTTGGCCTGTTTGACAGCTCCTTATATGGTCAGCTGTCAAACTACCAGCTAATCAGGTTGCAGCTGGGCACCCCCTACTGGAAACCAGACCAGAGGGGGAACTTCAGAACATAGCAGTTATTGCTCTACTTTTTCAACAGCAAGTCTCAAAGTTGCAAATGAAAAAAGTAGAAGATAGGAACAAGTGTAAGAAATTGGTGAATAGATTTGAATTTTGGAAACCAGAAGCAAGAAGTATCTAATCAGGGCTGTCTTAATGCATAAGCCTGATGGGCACTTGTCCTTGGGCCCCACGAGCATAGGGGCCCCATACTAATCTGCGTATGTTAACCCTTCAATGCACCTTGTATCATATAAATACAGCAACATATTTACTACATGTGTTTAATTTTATCAATTATATTTTTATTCTGTGAGTAGTTGTCATAGGGGCCCCAATACATTGCTTTGCCCAGGGCCCATAATGCTGTTAAGACAGCCCTGCATCTAATCCAGTTTTTTCAACTCAGCATGCTGGCTGGGGAATTCTGGGAATTGCACAGATTTTTAAGTTGCCAGGTTGAGAAAGCTTGGAAGGATGTCAATTTTGAAGCAGGGGAGTGAAGCCCTGTCCTAGACTTTCCTTCCCATGATGTTGCCTGAAATAACATAGGCATTTTCCAGTCTGGCACTCCTGGAGTTGCAATCTCAACCCTCCGATGCAAAGTTTTCCTTTGCAGGTCAATCTTATAATAGAAGCATTTAACAATTAAAGGTAGTTCTCAACTTATGACCAGTATCTTAGTAACTGTTCAATCAGTCAGTCAATCCAATAAAAGGGACTCACAACCCAGATTTGAAGTTCTAAAATGTCCACCCTGGGCTCCAGAGGCTCTCTGGAAGCCAGAAACAGGCCCATTTCTGGCCTTCCCGAACTTCTGGGAGGCCCTTTTTTTGCCCTCCCTGAGCCTCTGCATGTACCCTGCACTTACCTGCATCCAAATGGGGCACATGGGGACTTCTGGGAGGGGAGGGGAGGGTGGGGCCAGCCAGGAGTGGGATTTGGGGGTTCTCTGAACTGCACAGAATCTTAGCTAGGGGCTCCCCTGAACCCCTGCAAACCCTCAACAACCCACCCCTGCTTGTTACCATAAGTAAGCCACCATATGTGGGAACATAGTCACGGTGATCTCTTAACCTTATATCTTACAAAAGATATTAATAGCTATTTTTTTCTGCTTACCTAGATTCTATATTGTATTTGAACTTTCTCAGTTGTCAGCCAGTCAGCTAATGAGACAACTGTACAACAATATAAAACAGAGGAGAGGATAAAAAGGAACAAGTTGAACTAATTAAAAGTTTATCAAAGGTTGGACAGAAATCAGTCAGAATTTTTTATATTTTCTAAAGGCTGAATTTTTTAGCATATGACAAACTCATTTTTTTTCCCTGCCAGATATATCTTGGGGAGGGGAAGACCCTTAGACTCATTACACAGTTGTTTGGGTTTCAGCCAACAATTTTGTAACAGACAGTAGTAATCAAAATGGTAATTTAATAATAGGCAGAGGTAAGTAATAATTTTAGTTTGGTTTCCGCTCCAAAAGTAGTTTTCAAAATGGGGTCCAGAGAGAGCCCTTTGGGGCAGAAAAGCCGGAAACTGTTATGCGAGAAAAGATCAATTCTCACCAGACATCTGTTTGCTTAAGAAAGGGAACCAAGCAACATTCCTTCTGATATATCCAAATCCTGAACTGGTTGCTTAGTGAAGAGCCGTCTTTTGTAGTCTGGGGTCCTTCAGATATAATGAGATTGCAACTCCAAAGTTGGCTGTTTGTGAATTTGGGGAGTTGTAATCCCCACACATATGGAGGGCATTAAATTAGAGAAGACAGAGGTTGAGCAAATCTGTTGGGTTATTTTAAAAATGTGATGTAGATCTCATTTTGAAGAATATTTGATGAAAAATGTGCCTGCTTTCCTTTATACAACAGGAACTGTAGCAGAATAAGTGACATATAATCCCATTTAAGCTTAAAGGCAAGTACATAGGAGTATCTGAGGGGGATCAGAAAAGTAAAGATGTTGGCTTCAGTTGCATGTTCAAAACCCTGTCTCTTTTGTACAGTCATTAACAACTCTCTCTCTCTCTCTCTCTCTCTCTCTCACACACACACACACACACCCACACACACCCACACACACGTATGGTATTCAGCTTTGTTCGGGTATTTTTCCACGTCAGCAGAACAGACCCCCCCCCCCCCAATATCTCCAGCCCAAACACACCCCAGCCAGCCAGCCAGATGAAACCTAGCTTCCTAATAAACGATAGCCGGCCATTCACCCGAAGCCAAGCCGCGCTAAAAGTCCCCAATACATGAAATACAATGTTGCCAGCTAATCAAGACAAAAAAAGCTACAAAACAGACAGAAGATATTAGAAACACCAATCAAGCAGAACACAGCAAACTCCATGACCAATAAACACAGACCAAGGCTGCCAACCAATCAGGATGAAGAAAAAACCATTCTAACAAAGCACGAGGCTAGCACCAAATTTAAAACAGAAATGGCTGTGAAAGTCTGACTCACAGACGAACACCATACAGAAGCCTGATGATGGCAGATGAGATTCTGCCGAAACGTTGCTACAACTTTAAAAGCACAACTATAATGATGTGGGAAAATACCTGAACAGTGCTGAATACCATACATAAAAATACCAGCAAAAACTTAAGAAAACAAAGAAAGAGAGAGAGAGAGAGAGAGAGAGAGAGAGAGAGATGGGCAGGGCTTCCATTTTGTAGCAGATAACTACCATCTTGATGTTTGTATCTACCCACTGCAAGATGACTCTTCTCTATCCTCAAATTATACCCAAGGGCCACAAGAGAGAAGAAGGCAAGCCAGGGCCAAGCTGAATTTAATAAAATTGATTTTTATATGTGGCATCTGGACCAGCTAGCAAACCTCACTCCCTGGTGTCAAAGTGCTGATTGTGATATCTAGTTTGATAATCAAACATTTGCAAGAAGAGAAACCAAGTTCAGTGAATGCTAAGATCTTCTTACCATCTTAACTGTGAGTTACAGATGCTGTTGTGGTAAGCAGTGGTGCTGTGGTGGCGCAGTGGTAGAGTGCTGTACTGCAGGTTACTTCTCTTTTTTTTAAATAAACTTTATTGAATTTTTACTACATTAAAAACACAAAAAAATATATCACTCAATAACAGCTATTTGTGGTGCTTATCATATAACAATCATTTGTGCAATATTTACAGATATTAATTTGTGCATAATTATATTCTTATTCTATCTATATTCTATATTTAATAATTACCTATCCTTAATCTGCCTCCG
Source organism: Pseudonaja textilis (assembly GCF_049901715.1). Classification (NCBI taxonomy): domain Eukaryota; kingdom Metazoa; phylum Chordata; class Lepidosauria; order Squamata; family Elapidae; genus Pseudonaja; species Pseudonaja textilis. The sequence goes on along the minus strand of NC_141992.1, from coordinate 23,778,334 downwards.
ATCTATCCAGCTATGCCATTGTTCCCATACCTTATAAAATATTGAAGCTTCCTTATCTTTTAAACTCAGCGTTAATTTATCCATTTCAGCACAATTCATAACTTTTTGTATAACCAGTTCCTCTACAGGTGTATATGGCTGTTTCCAACATTGGGGCTGCAGGTTACTTCTGCTGACTGCTGGCTGCCTGCAATTTGGCAGTTCGAATCTCACCAGGCTCAAGATTGACTCAGCCTTCCATCCTTCCAAGTTGGGTAAAATGAGGATCCAGACTGTTGGGGGGCAATAGGCTGACTCTGTAAATCGCTTAGAGAGGGCTGTAAAGCAGTATCTAAGTCTTAGCGCTATTGCTAGTGCTATTGCTGTCCACTTGTGCGCACAGCAAAGGAAGTACGGGTCTTGTTTAACATCTGTTCATGGCTATGACAGTGATTTAAAAGTAACCAATCCTCATATTTATGATCTTTGCAGGTCTGTAAAGCAAAGGAACAAAGAAGTAAGATCATAAACACAGACATAGTTTCATTTGGTGACTGATGACTGAGTTGCAGATCCCAATTGTGGTCATTAAATTGGGACCAACTGTATCTCATTTAAGAAGCTTACTATAGGGTCCAATGAGTTTTGTTGCTCCTTGTTTCACTATTTAAAATAATTCATGTGTATATTGAGGAAACATCATGAAACAAAAGTCCATTTGAGAGGAGAAAGAATGTTTTCTTTAGTGAACTCTTAGGAAAAAGGAAATAAAAAATTGAAATGATACACAAAATAGTGCTTAGTAAGCTTTGATACTGCATACTAATTTAAAGTTCTAAATCATTAAATTTCAATCAAATCCCTCACTGCTGTATGAGTGAATTATACTTAGAGGAACCTAGTTACACCAAGAAGGAAGATATTGCACTTGGTAAATGCTTCTCTCCTTCTGTCTGTCTCCTGTGTAGTACCCGTATGTACAGGATTATATCTTTGTCCTACTAAGGGATTACTAACACATGTCATTTGCAAGGTCTTCAGGCAGATATTATGAAGGAAATAATATCTTCTGGCAGAGTGTTTTGAAAATGGCTTAAATAATGTGGTTCCCTTCTAAGAGAATATATAGAAGAGGGTTTTTTTGTGAGAACAGATACCCTTCCTTCCAGGAAAGGTCACATGTAGTTGTGGCCACTGCAAACCACAACCTGACACCTTTCCTCACACTTGAAATGTATTAGCAATCAAAACATGTATGTGAACTGATCCTTTTTCTCCCTGATAAGGTAGAAACCTTTGAACAATTGGGGAAGGATGTTGGAAGATGAACTGCATAAAGATTTTCTGTTATAAATAAATCTTCAGCTGATTTTTTTTAAAAAAATCTTTTTTTGTACAGTATTTTCTTTGGTTTCCCAGTCAAATACTTCCTAGGGAAGGATTTTTAACATCTTTTGAGCTGGAGTTCAACATCTGTCCATATCAGAAGTCTATAGTAACTAGGGTTTGATGTTAAATCCAAAACCTCACCAGGGAACAATATATGAAGCATTAGCCCTCTTCTCACCCTTAACTTCAAACAGACTTTCCTCCCCTTCCTTTCCCCTCCAAATTTTCACTCACTGCCTCCAACTCTGCTATTTTGCACATTATGGAGACAAGGTATAACATACATCAGCCCATGAAGACCAGGCCTTGGGAAGTTTTATTACATGCATTACGGTGAGGTATGTAATTCCAGACATGCGCAGGGTCTAAAACTGTTGACACAATCTTGGTGCACATCCAGATATAGAGATGCAAACGACTCCAGATTTTACTATAAATGGCTGCATAAGATTGCGTTGCAGGCTAACTATCCCTACCAAATAATCATTCACAGGTGATGTTATTCAGTCTAGCAAGCTTTTAAAAATTAAATCTTAAATTAACTATTGGGGAAATCCTTTTTAACGCATCTTTCACAGGAGGGAGAGAGGGCAGGGCCTTGTTAACAGCTCTTTTCTGGTTGTTTTATGCTTGCGAATTGTCTCCATTTCTCTATCCATATATGGAAGGAAGGAGCTCACTCATCTGTAGGGAGGTGGAACCCTAATTGTTAGGGTATTTGATGGAAAGTGAAGTTTTGCCAAAGCTGCCCCTGAATTAATAACCTGAAAATTCTCCCATCATGTAATGAGCAGTGATCTCAACTCAGTAGCAAGAAAAGGGGTTTCATGCGATGCTCCGCTTCTCAACCAGCAGCTGTTTGACATAAAATGAAATGGAGGAACACCTGAGAAACCTTTGCAATATTACAGAAATCTTTTCGGAGTTCTGGCAGCACACAATAATAGTGTGTAGGAAGAATGACTGAGGATGTGGTAATATCATCCACAAGTGTTCCTTGCCATTTTTTGTCCCAAATTTAATGGGAAGGCTCATGAGGGCATAAGGGTATTCTTTTTTCCTCTTACTCCCCCAAAATATGGAAAAAGTAACTCATGTTAGAGCAGGGCTGTCAAACTCCCAGCCCATGGGCTGGATGCATCATGCACCAGCCACACCCATGCCTGGTTTAGCAAAGAGGGGGAAAGTTTTGATACATCATGTGATGCCACTGTGACGATGTGAATTTGACACCCCTATGTTAGAGGCTTTGGGGATACTTCAGGGTAAGATGAGGTTTCCACTTTAAACCTGTCTTACCTCCAAGCCTTCTCTTTGAGGTCAAGAGCTGTGGTGCCACAGTGATGAAAACATAGTAATGCAGGCTAACTCACTGCTCACTGCCAGGAGTTCAATTCTGACCAAGTTGACTCCACTTTCCATTCTTCCAAAGCTGGTAAAATGAGGGCCCAGATTGTTGGGAGCAATATGCTGACTCTGTAAACTGCTTAGAGAGAGCTGTAAAGCTCTGTGAAGCAGTGTATAAGTGTGAGTGCTATTGCTTTGGCTATAGCTTAGCAGCAGGGTGTTCTTTGCACTTGCGAGCTTCATTTCCTCCTCCCCTCCCCCCATAAATAATGCTTGTATCTGAAAAGTTTATCAAATCTGTGATGTGGCAAAGAAAATGTAGCCCTGTTTGGCCAGCTCTAGTGTTGTAAAGAAGTATGCTTCTCAGGACCAAGAAAGTCAGTCGAGTATAAAGTTAATGTTTCCAAGATTAATTATGGGCATGGGAGATTGTAGCAAAGAATTAATAGACCATTACAAGGAATGATTGATGTAAAATCCTTTTGCATAGCCAATCATGTTTGACAACCTAATGATATCCCTCAAAGACTTGAAAGCTGAAATGCAAAAATGAGGGAGGGCAAAGGGAATTCAAATAAATTGTATGTCAAGATTTTTGCAAGTATTGCTGAGAAATCATTGAAAGACAATTTCATTGGCTCATGCTTCCAATTTGATCATAGACATTCGTCACACTAATCATTTGCTTTTTTTTTTTTCTTTTGAAGAGGTGATTTATAGGGATTAATCATCTCATAAGATATTTAAAATATTTTATTAGGACTAGAAAGAGTGAAAAATAGGTATTAAGTAACTGATATAGCCCAGCTACCTTAAGCTGACGCACTTTCAAAAAAAAATGTTATGTGCAAGTGTACATGAAATGAAAAACTAGAGAGAAAATTAAGACTATATAAATGGAGAAGAAAACATACATAATGGATATTTCCTATTTAGTTGTTTATATTCCACAAAACATTTTACAGCTTGCGAATTTTCTTTAATATCATTAGGGGGAGCCCTAACATCTTCAGACACCAAGACAAAGTAAAAATAATAAAACACAGTATCATCAATTACTGTGGACTTTCTCAAATGCAAGATTTCTTGTTCAGATATTTATGATATTCTCCATCTGTTTACTCTTATGCCTATGTAGCTGAAAATCTAAATATATTTCCTTGCTGCTTTCAGATAAGCAAGAGAATATGGTTCTTACTGACTACATAATTCTTAGTATTGGTTGGATAAAATCATCAAATTTAAGTGTGAAAGCTCTTCACAGACTATACCATTTTGGTCGGTGTCGCATGTTTCCAGCATTTCCTCCTTGAAAAGTAGCTTATCATGCCCATTTTCTATAACAAAGATAAGCAAATATTCCTTCTATTTATATAAGCTGAATACTGAAGATTGTGACAGTGGTAAGTATCTCACTCCCTTCAGAATAATAAGACAGATGCAACAATTGGTGCACCAGTGCAATGAATTGTGTAACAAAAGAAGCAGATGATGAGGATCACCTTTTAATTTGGATTTACTGAAGACAGCTGCTATTTGTATGGTGGTAGGACTCGATTGTGAGTGATCCAGGAAGCGGTCTCCAGAGACACCATTGAAGGAAGAAAGTCTTTGGCAAGAATCCAGATCAAGAAGTCGTTTGGAATTAAGTACTAACATATGACAAGGTTAAAGGTGGAACCAGAAAATTTAGGAAATAAGGATGGCATATTTTACACAGGAAAGAATGAAGATGAGAGACATGGAGAAATTAGGGGACATATAGAGAATAAAAAGTGGAAGTGGCAAGCTGAAGTTGTGGTCCAGATGCATGTGAAAGCCACAATGCATTCCACACCAGGCTCACTTGGTAGGGATGAAAAGGTAGGCAAGGCTCAAAAATTGCAAGGAATCACACATTTCTAAGTTTCCAGGAAGGGTGGGGAAGTGAAATTTGGTGTTTCTAAGGCCAATGGGAGAGAAAGAGATGGAGCTAGTATAAAATATGTACGCATATTCCTCTACCTTAAAACAAAACAAATCTTTGTGTTTCTTTTACAACTTTGTGAGTTTGTTTTAATGAAGAATTTGTGAAAGTATAAATAAATAAATAAACAATTCCCTTTGCAAAAAATATCTGGAGCACCAGCAAAGTGTCTGAATAAGCATCCTGTGATTTGAGAAATTTACAAGCTTTATACAGCTGAAAAAAAACAGTTTTTGAGATAGGACTGTTGCCAAACAGGGTAAGCTAGAGAATAACATACAATAACAAGCTATAACAATACTAGACAGCGATACAAAATAGTCACAACGAAAAGTACACTTCCTTGGCTCCACCTGGTTGTTAGGGAACATTTATGCACACAATGTTCCTTGAGTGGCCCTATCAGTATATTTCAGACCACTAACAAAAATTAATCTTAATATGATCCTGTGCCATCACTATTTCAACACAGATTAAATAGTTTATTCAGTTGGCAATGATTCCCATGTTACTTTCTATAATATTCTTGTGCCCTCAAGAATCAACAATGGAAACTTTGATTTCAATTGCCAAAGTGATGTTGGCAGCTCTGCTCTTTTAAACAGAATATGTGCCCTTTCTGTTTCTGCTAACATTTCTGTATAATCTATAATTAGAAGCATAGATAATGTGAATTTCTACACCTATACTTTTGCTTTGTGCAATTGATGAAGGCATTGGCTCATGACCTATAGCTATTTTAAAATGGAGACAGAAGCAGTCAATCTCAAGAGGCAGTTGATTGAAACTGAATTCAGACAAAAGAACTAAGTCCTAAAGCTGATTTAACACCTTGGCCAAAATGCTCATAAGAAGGTCATATGTTTATCATCCTGCTTCATTTGAGAAAGAATTCTCTACTGCATTTAGTAACAATGGTTATAAGGAAGCTCTATAATCATATTTGTTTCTAAATTCCAACCCATGGACAGCTGCAGCCCAGAAGAGCCACCTCCTCAAGAGTTTGGTTCTTCTTGACTTTTCAATAATAGCTGAATGTCTACTGTAGGAACAAGATGCTGGAGGTTTGGTTCATTTTAGTAGGACTCTTTCTATATAGTAAAGAGTACTGATTTATACATGCATACATACAAATATTTATATATGGTCCTAGTTAAAAAAAAAATCTCAGGAAGGTTTACAATGTCCCTCAATAAACTAAAACTAGTACAGTGAAAATAATCTCCATAACCCGAAGCCACAGAAATCAAACTATAAAGCTCACTAAGGTCCACTATCCATGCCAAAACCCCATGAAAATAATGTATGCATTTAGTATATGACATTAGAGTACATGGATAACAGTAGTAAAAATATATAAAAATGCATATAATACTATGATGCATGTATGAAGAAAATATGTAGTCAATTTTGTAAGATATGAGGAATTCAAGAAGTTATATGTAAGTTATATCTTTTGAAATATGTTAACTCATGAGAATGGAATAAATATTCTATATATTAATATTTAGGCCATTTAATATACAGCCATGGTGGCGCAGTGGTTTGAATGCAGTATTGCAGGCTAATTCTGCTGACTACCAGGAGTTTGATTCTGACCGGCTCAAGGTTAATTCAGACTTTCATCTTCTGAGATGGGTAAAATGAGGACCCAGATTGTTTGGGGCAATATGCTGACTCTGTAAAACTGCTTAGAGAGGGCTGTAAAGCACTGTAAAGCAGTGTATAAAGTGCTATTGCTATTTGTTGGAGAAAATTTGCCTTTCCCGCTGTAAGCTCTCAAATGGCAGCTAGTCGCTGTATGATCCAGTGTCTGAGAGGAGCACCACACTCACATTCAGGACAGGATACGCTGCCCCATTAAAACAGAGAGTCTTGGCAGATGCCATGCAAGGTGCTAATCCTATTTCCAGTGCTGACATGTGATATTGAAACTTGCTAGTTTTTGTATTGGGTCAGTTTTAATTCTTCAGGAATCTGGACCTTCAATAATCCAGTTGTTGTTGTTGTTGTTGTTGTTGTTGTTGTTGTTGTTGTTGTTATTATTATTATTATTATTATTATTATTATTATTATTATTATTATTATTAACTTCCCAAGTGTTTAGGACTATGTGATGTATCAGTGGATTAATGCGAGCAGATCCCAGTAAGGTGGCCTTCTGCAGCTGCAATGGTGATCTTGTCAGTGCCAATTGTTTTTAAGTGCTTGCCTAGGTCTTTAGGCACAGCACCCAATGTGCTGAGTACCACTAGAAGCACCTGTCCAGTGTGCCAAATACCACTGGAAGCACCTGCACAGTCTCTGCTGTTCGATTCTCAAGTCCTGATATCTGGTGACTTTTTCAAGTTGTTTCTCATCGATTCTGCTGTCACCAGTATGGCAATGTTGACGATCCACACTTTTTTCTTCTCCACAATCATGATAACCGGGGTGTTGTGTTCCAAAACTTTATCAGTTTGTATTCGGAAGTCCCACAGTAGTTTTGCATGCTTATTTTCAACCACTTTTTCAAGCTTATGATCCCACCAGTTCTTTGTTACAGGCAGATGGCAATTGTGACACAAATTCCAGTGGACCATCTGAGCGGCTGTGTTGTGATGTTGTTTGTAGTCAGTTTGAGCAATTGTCTTACAACAGCTCAGTATGTGATTGATGGTTTCATCTGCTTCTTTGCAGAGTCTGCATTTAGGGTCATCAGCAGATTTTTCTGTTCTGACTTTGATTGCATTTGTTCTGATGGCTTGTTCTTGGGCTGCAAGAATTAGGCCTTCTGTTTCTTCAGTGTTCTGTTCGTCAGCCATAACCAGCTATTTTCCTTAACCATATTATTATTATTATTATAATTATTATAATTCTTATCATCATCATCATCATCATCATCATCATCATCATCATCATCATCTTTATTGTCAGAGTACAACATGTGTACAATGAGATTGGCTGAGCTCCCTTCATGCACTCGCCCACACACACAACTCACAGTGAAGACAGAAGTCCCTAACCCAGTCCCAATCTTATTACACTATGTGAGCCGGTTGCACAACGCACCAGCCCCGCAAGTCTGTCATACTATGTAGACATGAAGTTATTTTCCATTCAGAAGTCTGACAGCCCATGGCTAGAAACTGTTCTTCAACCTGTTGGTGTGGCTGGCTATGCTTCTATATCTCCTACCCAATGGTAGGAGAGTGAAGAAGTGCTGACTGGGGTGTGAGTTATCCCTTAAAAATTTTCCTCACTCTTCTAAGGCAGCAAGCCCTAGCGATTTCATCTAGTGGTATCATGGAACAGCCCATGATGTTTTGTGCTGTGCACATCACCCTCTGAAAGTCTTTCTATCAGCAGCTGTCAAGCCAGCGTACCACGCCATAATGCAATATGTGAAGATGCTTTCTATTGTGGACCGGTAAAAGGAGGTCATCAGTTGTTGATCCACTTATTCTTTCAGTTTACTTTCCACTGGGATTTTACATCAAAGTTAGCATAGAGCAGCTGCTGTGCAAGTATCAGTTTGGGGTTCCTGGATTTAAGGCCTTAAATTAAGGCTTAAACCCAGTCAGAATAAGGTAGTTTGACATACTTCAAGAAATGAAGATGGGGACTTCCTGCATTCTTGTGGTATTCCATAAGGACTGCCACTGAGAAGATGCATCTATCCTAACCCTAATCCTAATTCTAACCATATTTCTGTCTGTAGCCTTCAATGGCCACATGGTTTTGCCCTCTTTGATTCTCTGGATCTAAAGAAAAGGCTGCTCCTCTACAGCAAAGGTGCTTAAATCTGGCTCATGGGGTCAGCCTGGAAATAGCAAAGTACTGGCCCTGCGGTGCCTCTGGCAGCCAAACATGGGCCATTTTCAGCCTGGATGGCCTCCTGCAACACTCTACCAGCCAAAGTAGGTCGCATCCCATTTTGGACAGCAAAATGTTGCAGGAGGCCATCCAGGTTGAAAACAGGCAGTGAGGGGCCATGCACAGATCCCTGTGCCCCATTTCGGCCAGTGTTATAATGATGAGGCAGTCGAGTTGTTTGATCATGAACAACTGAATTATGATGATCTTTATTGGAGTATAGTCTTGCATTTATATACATTTTTAGTTATCCTCCATCATTGGTTAACTTTGGTTACTGCTTAACTTTCGTTACTGTTTACAGTAATCCATACAATTAATTATCTCTAGTTAAAGTCTAACATATGTCTACTTCCCCTCTCTAATCCTCCTTTATCCATAGATTAGTGACTTTGTTTGCCTGAGTTGTATTTGCTTGGAAACATTCTTTATCTGAGGTTTGCCATCCGAGATTGGAATATTCCTGCAATTACAACTCTATAGGCCAGTAAAGTGCTGCAGGAGCATCTGTCCCGTCTCCCCACAGCCTGTGGAGAAGACTACAGTACTGATCTGGCCCTCAAAGAAATCCAGTTTGACACCCCAGCTCTACTGCATCTCTTTGTGTTTCTTTGTGCAATGGTGAAGAAGACACAGATCCCTTTTCAAATGACTAGCCATAAAGAACCAATGAAGATATTGGAAAAAGTAAATAATTGCTTCCATCAATGCTACTTAGATTTTCACATTCTTCTTTTTCCATTCTTCTTTTTAAGTTTTGAAATACTTGTCTCCACCAGTGGGGCAGGAATGGTTTCTATAGCTTTTCAGCTTGGCATATTTTATTTTCCAAATCAAACATTATTATTTCTAATGTGGTTCCTTCTGACTGAATCTGGATAGAAACTAATAATATTAAGACTATTCCAAGAAAGTTGGGATCTTCTGGCTAGCTGCCAGAATGAAAGAAAAAAAATCTGAACTCAAACATAACATCTGATTCTTTTTTCCTCTCATGAGCCTGGGAATAATTTAGGCAAATAGGAAAAAAAGTGAAAAGTATTTGGCACAAAGAAAAAAAAATTACAAAGAGAAAAAAACTTTTAAAAGATAGGATTTTTTCCCACTTACTTTACAGGGTTTACTATAGCTTCTAATTTCAACTGAGTTGTCAGGAAAGCTTCAGATTTCTGGCATGTGACAGACTCAATACAGCTGAGTCTATGGAATATAAAATTATAATTCAGAGTGCCATATTTGGATTGTGCAAACTTTGAAAAGGCATGTCCAGATGAGACAACCTTTTTCAACCAACTCTTCCAATGGATCTGAGCCATGGAATTGAATCAGGTTGCCTTTGAATCACTTCAGAGAAATCTAATAATGCTTCAGAGGTTTGATGGAGTTTCTGGTGCTTCTTTCCTCTGCATAATCTCAAAGGTAACAGCTTTCCATCTACATATCAACCAAACTTTGCAAGTGGTTGAATTGTTTGATGGATTCTTTGATATTGACATGAGTGGCCAGTTCATGCATGATATCATCTCAGCAAAAGGAGAAAAACTGAGAATATTATTTTGCTATTTGTGTTCCCCACTTCTAAGTAACCTTGGAAGGAGAAAGTTGTTATCTTGCTTGTTTATATTTGCTTAGTTTTTCTTTATGTGATTCTTTGTTGTTCCTGAAACCATATCTTTAATTCCCAGTGTATTTTTCTGACATATAGCATGGCTTTTGTTAGTATCACTCAAAACTAGGCACGCACGCCCCTAACTACCTCAATTCCAACTACAACTGGCCTTAAATGCAAGCTACTCAGTGCAAGAGGCCTTGTGAATAAAATACCGGAATTTCTCCTCTTACTAAATATAGCTAAATTCAACATCATATTTGTCTGTGAAACATGGCTCAAAGCATCTCTCCTTGACTCCATTACCACAGTAAGAGACTATCATGTTTACCGATCAGATCGTGAAATCCGTAGAGGAGGTGGTGTTGCTATCTTCTGTAAAAAGTCATTACATCTAAAAATATCCAAGTTACCCAAGAGCTTGCTCTTCCTGAGACCATCGTCTGTGAACAGTCCTTAAATATCACATTTTGATTATTACGATGTTACAGAGCCCCTGATTGTGACATCAAACATGTAAACAAGCTAAATTCATTACTAGCATGGGCAACATCCTGCCCACACACTTTTATCTTTCTTGGTGACTTCAATCTACCTCACATTAACTGGGCCCTAAACAAATGTAAAACTGAACCCATACATGCAACCTTCTACAATGCTGTAACAAACCTGGGACTGGAACAACTAATAACCAACAATACTAGATTTAACAACTGCCTCGATCTCATCTTCTGCAATAGTTTGAATTCAATTTACGGACTACAAATTAAAGAACCCTTTCCCAACTGTGACCACAGCATGATTGACTTTTGTCTCAACATACATCCACACAAAAATCAACACAACGATGTGATCCCCAAGTATAACTTCAAAAAAAGCAACTATGATCTTATAGACAACAACCTCTCATCCCTTGATTGGCAATTTCTACTCACTGGATGCAATACTGTAGAAGACCATTACAACATATTTTGACTTGAAGTCAAAAGAGTCATCAAACTATATGTACCAATAACAACTCCAAAAACCAGAAAAACCAGATTACCCATAACAATAAGGAAGCTTCAATCCAAAAAGAGATCACTTTAGTGGAAAAACAAATCTGGTCATGCTGCCAACTTCAAAAGCCGATACAAAAATTTATGCCACTAGATAAAGACTGAATGCACTAATTATCACATTAAACAAGAGGAAAACCTTCTATGCACCAATTCCACCCACACTTTCTACAATTTTGTAAACAACAAAAAGACTAAAAGACTCAAGGTGCATCCCACCCCTGAAAGGACCTAATGGTAAAGACTGCAATGATGACACCATTAAAGCCAACCTCTTTAACACATTCTTTGGCTCAGTATTTGTAAACAGCAATGGATCAAGTCCAGTATTTCCTAGTTGAACCACAAACAGCTACAATGATCTAATACATATCGATTTTACAGCAGACAATGTTGAAAAAGCACTATGCAATCTAAAACCATCTCTATCCATTGGACCAGACGGAATATGTGCCTACTTCTTAAAAAAGCTATCCACTGTCATAGCCGAACCGCGAAGCATAATCTTTGAAAAACCTTTCAGGATCAGCTCCTTGCCAAACCTATGGTCCTCCACATCTTCAAAAAGGGAGACCCCAGCCTAGTTGAAAATTACAGACCAATCTCTTTAGGCTGCATCACCTCTAAAGTCATGGAATCAATTATTAACCAATCCATTATCCTCCACTTAGAGACAAACAACCTACTCTCTAATAAACAATTTGGTTTCAGAAAAAAACTATCCTGTAATCTGCAACTGCAAAAACATATGGACTACACAACTCAATCAGGGCAAAGCAATAGACGCAATCTACATAGACTTCTGTAAAGCCTTTGATTCAGTGGTACTCGACAAACTACTCCTAAAACTGAAATCTTATGGTATCCCCGGACACCTGCATAACTGGATGGAGGCATTCCTGTCAAACAGATAACAAATGGTCAAAATTGGGAACATCCTATCAAATTCTGTACCTGTCAACAGTGGTGTCCCCCAAGGCAGTGTTCTAGGACCAACTCTCTTCATACTCTACAATAATGACCTCTGTGATCATATTAAGAGCAACTGTGTCCTCTTCGCTGATGATGTAAAGCTATTAAACATCACAGACAAGACTGCTACCCTTCAAAAAGACCTCAACTATGTATCAGAATGGTCAAACAAATGGCAACTTCAAATCTCAACAAACATATGCTCTGTCTTACATATTGGCAAAAAAAATCAGAAAATAAAATACAAGCTGAATAGTCAAGACCTTGTTGACGATCCAAACTCTGTCCAGGACCTTGGAGTACTCATCTCTAATGATTTAAGTGCTAGAGCCCACTGTAAATACATAGCCAAAAAGGCATTAAGAGTTGTTGACCTAATCTTACGTAGTTTTTCTCTGGTAATATTACACTACTAACTAGTGCATACAAAACTTTTGCTAGACCAATACTCAAATACAACTCATCAGTGTGGAACCCACATTATGTATTAACACAGTTGAGAAAGTCCAGAAATATTTCACAAAAAGAGTTCTCCACTCCTCTACTCGTTGTAGAATACCTTATGCCACCAGACTTGAAATTCTAGACCTAGAAAACCTAGGACTACACCTTCGGTCCCCCTTTCATTGTCCCCTCTTGCCTGCAAAAAATAGTTCTCTGCTTTTGGGGTGGTGGCTTGTCTGTGTCTGACCTGATGTTTCTGTCATCATCATGTTAGTGCAATTGAAATAGTATGCTTGCTAATAAATGATTGCATTTATTAATATATATCACTTACTTACATTGTAGGTAATTTGATATGCAGGCATGATAACATATATACATTTCTCAGACTTTAAAACATTTTGATAATTCTCAAAATCATTCTCAAAAGAGGCTAATCATGCCAATATATTGTAACCACAAGCCTGCCAGTCTGGAAAAAGAATTAAAAGCCAATGGTTTATTAACCTCTTCTAGAAAGTGTTTAACTAGAACACCTTCCATATTAGTTCAACACAAATTTATCCATAGACCAACTTATTGTGCTTTCTTTCCTCATTCCTGTATGTCTTCTTTAGATGCAAGGAAGTATTTCACATTTTTAGAGGATCAGTTATGGAAACCTGCTCCAGTTACTCATTGAACTTATTCAGGCAGGCAATGTACAGTAATTCAAGCAAGAACACATTTATACCCAAAAACTATGTTTACTAACTTTTGACATATGTTAAGGTTTTTGTGTTTCCTTTATCAAAATGCAAGTAAACTGAAATCAGATGGTGCAGCTGGAAGAAGCTCTAGCCAGGATTTGAAAATACGGTTTTGGGGGACTGCATATGGCCCTATGGCTATAGATAATTCAGCAATGAGAAGACTTTGTCCAACTGGCAATTGAGTCTTGGGTTGTGAAATATAGCTCCTACCAATAAAGCATGTTACCTAATTAGGGTAATGAAACATCTGCAAAAAAAACAAGCAAGCTCAGAGAGCACCAAGGACCGCACATAGCTCCTAATTGGCTACTTTATACTTCAGCAGTTTGAGATCAGGAAAACTGTTTACCGCAATAATGCCTTCCAATCCATTAGTCCTATAATCCTTTTGCAATCCCTTCTGAGCATGATTACTGTGGATAGAGATATAAAAAAGGACTGGTAGAGGCTTTCCTATCACTTTATCAGCATTTTTTACTGAGGTTACCATTATTGATAAAACTCCTTCAAATTGCTCTAGTTTGGACCAATGTACACCAGCCCTATGAGTTCCAGCATGAAGCTAGTTGACATTCTTTTCAAGCATTCAGAACAGTATGAATTATACTTCTTAAAAAGAAAGTTGGGAGAAATATATTAAACTGTTCTTCCCTTCTCCTATTTCACCTGTTTATCTGCAGAAAGAACCTATTCTGCCATTCTTCAGCCTGGCATCCTTCAGGTCTTTTAGGATATGATACATAGATACCTGAAAGATGCTGAATAGAAGGAAGGCAACCATATGCTATCTGTGGATCCCATAGTTCAAGGGTCTTCAAACCTGGCAAGTTTAAAACTTGTGGACTACAACTCCCAGAATTCCTGAGCTAACATGACTGGGGGAGGAATTCAGGGAGTTGAAGTCCACAAATCTTAAACTTGCCAAGTTTGAAGACCTCTGTCAAAGAGTTTGAGAATCAGATTTGCCAACGTTCTGAACTTCATGGAGATTCTCCATGGATTTGGGGAAATTTTCTTCAATTTAAAGAGCCACCTTCCATACCCAGAAGACAGCACATAGGATGGTTATGTGCTTATTCCCCACCCAGAATAGAATAGAATAGAATAGAATAGCAGAATTGGAAAGGGACCTTGGAGGTCTTCTAGTCCAACCCCCTGCCTAGGCAGGAAACCCTACACCACTTCAGACAAATGGTTGTCCAATCTCTTCTTAAAAACTTCCAGTGTTGAAGAATTCACAACTTCTGGAGGCAAGTTGTTCCACTGGTTTATATCTCCCTTGCATATATAAATTACAACCTTTTAAAATACCTGAAGAAGACTGAAGCTATTGAGAACACAAGCCTAAAGGATAACCTGAAACAACCCAAAGAGATAGATCAAGCACTATGCTTTGTGCTCATAATTAAGGTATATGAATGAAGAAGTGACAAACTACTGCAGACAATTACTTTTAATGTTATAATGAACACAAAACATTATGTACAGTTTTTAACCTTGCGTAGCATAACTGAGCTATATAAACAAAAAATCCTACTGCCAAAGTCCCTAGTTATATAACATGCTCTGTGTAATCTACAATGCTCTTACCACTTTTAAGCAAGGAATTCAAATGTGTCGCTAAATAACCTGTTGTTCTCCATTAATCACAAACTTTGCTCTTATGAATTATTTGGGAAATATCATGCAAGGATCATGCAAGGATAGGTGCTTTCAAACCAGATTGGGCCAAGCTGGTAATGAATTGTAATGGTAGCTGACAATGAACTGAAATGGTAATTTATGTCTCCCCTGAGCACTAATAAGCCATAAAATGCCCCATTGACAGAAGACCTCTTGAGTAACTCTGAGTAATAAACAGCCCCCAACTATCCATGACCCCGTCAGCTCAAATTCCTGTCCCCATGTTTGGCATGCATGTAGAACTGCAGAGAGTCACAGAAGATCTATAAGAACTTAGTGTCAGAAGAGAAAGGGTATGTCAAAAAATATTTCTAATACTCAGTTACAAGGGTCCTAGTGTAAGTGTAGCTGCATTAGTTGACACAGTCTTTTGGAAAGAGAAATATTTTGTTCAGTTACTCATTTCTCACATACTTTTGTTTAGATTCTTGCATGGCTCTATGTTATGGTTACAATAAGAAGGGTCTTCTAATATAAAAATGAAGAAACCTAAGCAAAACTAACAAAAGAGGAGAAATAGGAAAAAGAAAAGAAAATGATAAACATGAAATGAACAAAACAAGAATTATAACAAAAAACAATCATTTTTTAAAAAATTGTCACTTTTCTTTAATATAAAAATCTAAATTATGTATTGATACAAATAATTACAACTCAAATTTGAAGTACTGAGTTAAACTGACACTAGCCAGAAATATAATCATGCTTTCTGTTCAATCAGTCCTATCTGTTAAAACAAAGCTCATTTAAAGACTGCAAGTTGATGAACTTCACTGAACCAAAATTTATAGTCAGATACACAAAATATTTTTAGGACTGCACTGCCACCTTCTTTGCTGTAGCACAGCCATGATTTATCCAAAGTTTTTCATACATTGATACATTCCAGACTGTTTAAAACTGTAAGTATATTTCATAAAGTTAAAAAACCATATTTAATGCAGCAAAAGTACAGTACTTTTTTGGATTTATCAGAGTCCTCAAAGAATGCTCAATGAAGGTTTACTGTCATCCTTTCTATGCTGGAATATATTTAAAGGAATTCTCATGTTCATTTGACACTTGTGCCAATGGGCAGTTCCGTAGTGAATTAAGAACCAGATTCTTGGAAGAAATGAAGGTTCAAAGAGATTAGTATGTTGTGTGGAACAATGTTAAGGCCTAGAGTGAATCTATTAGAATTATTTTATTTTATTTTATGTATTTTATTTATTTTGATTTGTCAATCGCTTACAAGATAATAGGTACAAGTATATACACAGTTATGAATACATGAAATGGGTACATATAAGAAAAATAGAAGAAACAATAGGACAGGGATGGTAGGCACATTGCTGCGCTTATGCACGCCCCCTACAGACCTCTTAGGAGAGGGGTGAGGTTAATAGTAGACATTCTAAGGTGAAAGTTTTTGGGGTTTGGGGAAGAAACCACAGAGTCAGGTAGAGTATTCCAGACCTTGATCACTCTGTTGCTGAAGTCGTATTTCCTGCAATCAAGTTTGGTGCGATTAACTTTGAATTTGTATCTATTGTTTGCTCTTGTATTGTTATGGTTGGAGCTGAAGTATTCATTGACAGGTAAGTCATTGCAATGTATGATTTTATATACCATACTTAGATTGGACCAAAGACAGAATAATTCAAGGTTTTCTAGGTCTAGAATTTCAAGTCTGGTGGCATAAGGTATTCTACAATGAGTAGAGGAGTGGAGAACACTTCTTGTGAAATATTTCTGGGCTTTCTCAACTGTGCTAATATCAGATACGTAATGTGGGTTCCAGACTGATGAGCTGTATTTGAGTATTGGTCTAGCAAATGTCTTGTATGCTCTAGTTAGTAGTGTGATATTACCAGAGAAAAAGCTACGTAGGATTAGGTTAACAACTCTTAATGCCTTTTTGGCTACGTAGTTACAGTGGGCTCTAGCACTTAGACCATTTCTACTACAAAGCTGCTGTGATAAAGAAGATATGGTTGCTAGGTCCCATTAGGTGACATTGCTTGACAGAAGAGATCTGGAATATGCCCATTTTGTTGGCTCATATGGAGATGGAAAGACGTGGAAGAAAAATAGTCCCTCAGATAACCATTAAAACCATTAAACCATGTGGCCACAAAAGAAAGAGTCTTTTCAGACATGTTCCCCATTTGTACAATACCCTCTAAAAGAAATTCACTTGGCACCAAAATAATGGCTAGTTCAGTCCTGTGTAAAAAAAATTCCCTGTTCTATTTTAAAGTTAAATTGTTTGCTCAAACTGTATCCTTATCCCATATAAATATAGTCATTTAAAAAAATGGTAGCAGAATTATATTAGAGTCCTGTCCCATTCAGAAACCTGGATATTGTTAAATTTATCCAAATCTCTTGATGTTACGATAAGACAAATCTATAGATCCAAATGTATCAATTACTGCCAGTTAGAAATTATTTTCTGTATGGTTATGCCTCTCAGTATGAATGTGTAAAGGTTTGAATAATTTGAGCAAATCTGTAATAAAATGCTATCTTTACCTGAGTAGACATTAGGTTTTCCAAAATAGTAGTGCATATATTTGGAATAAATGGGCATCTGGTCAGACAATTTATTATGCTTCAGTTTTTGAAGGCATCAGGTAAAGATATATTAATATAAACCTCAGTTTGATTAATGATCTGGGTAATATTCTGGGAGTGCTACAGAAATATTTTGATATTGTCTTCTTCAAAAAAACTTCCAATTTCTACCCCAGGAAGAGTCCATGAATTCATAACTAGACCCCTATGCCTGTATCAGCCAGGGCCAAACTTGGTTAGGTTCTGAGATTAGCCAAAATCAACTTGGTATTGCCAATTGCTGAGGCTTTCAGTTTCTACATTTGCATTATTTTGAGTCACAGTCCCTGGAAAAGAAGGGTGGACAACTTGAATGCGGTGAACCTCAAATGCTTTTCCTACGCTCTCTAAACCTCTCTGATCATCCTTGCCAAACATGAGTGCATGATTTCCTGCTATTTTATGGAAAACATGGTAACCCTAGATAGTAAAACAGATTTTAAATTACGTAAATATTTTTTTACATAAACCTCTCTCTCAAAACTCAATAAAATTTTTAGCTCCACCTTTATGCATCATTGCTCCATCCACTGTAGCTAATTACAAGCACTCACTGTTGCTCTGGAGCCTCTGCTACCATCCCAAATGGTTTCTGTAAAAGAATGTTTAAGTTACAGGGGTGAGAGATCCTTTTAGTTTTTATGATGGCTCAAGAGGAGATTTAATATGAGTGTCCTATGGACAAAAAGAGACAAGTATATATTAAAATAGGGACATGGTGGCCAAGTGGTTAAGATGCTGTGCTTGTCAACCAGAAAGTTAGCAGTTTGAGACCAGGGACCACATGATGGAGTGAGCTTCCATTACTTGCCCCAGTTCCTGCCAACCTAGCTTTTTGTATGTAAATGCAAGTAGATAAATTGGTATCTTCAGTAGGAAGGTTCTGTGCATCTTCACAATATAGTCATGCCTCTTAGGTCAATGCTGCCTCTTCAGTTATGCACTGGAGATGAATGCCAGCCCACAGAGTCAGGCATGACTTGCAAGGAAATCCTTTATCTTTATATATTCAAATAATAAATAGGTAATAATGTAAAATTGGGGGATTTAGTTGATTTCATTAAGAGGCTCTTGATGTATTCTACAAATCAAGGCCAGGGATAGTTAAAGAGGCCCAGTAGACTTCAGGTGATGCACACATGCACATGATTTTTCTGCAAAGAAGGACTACCTAGGTTTCAAATCTAGACCTATAATTGATCATTCCTATTTCTTCTGCATGAATAAACATTGACGAATTCACTGATCTGACCTCAAACAGTGTGCTCCTTAAGATCCTGCTTTTGTTTTCAAACATCACAGGCAAATTCCAACGTGGGGCAATCTCTTCATAATCTGGCTTTGAACTGAAGGAGTGTGAATTGAAAATACTGGGGGGAGAAATGGGAGAGGGGAGAAATCATGACATTTGAAGTTAGATATGAACATTGCCTTTGAGAAATGCAGCATTAAAACAACAAAATCTTTCAAACTTTTGCACTGCAGGAGCCATTGGCTTATTTCCCCTGTTTTCTTGACAATGCGCCAATACTGAACACTCCAACTGCACTTTAAAAAAAAAAAACACTCATGACAGCTCATTTGTTTAACTTGGTTCAGCTTTAAAGTTCTGATGAAGCTTAATCTTCTGACCTGTGTTTATCTTGGCTCGGGATGTCTTTTCACACAGGCACTTCCTATCCTTTCTAATCTTCTCTGCTGGGGGAAAATGTTTTTTGGGGAGCTGGGAGTTGGAAAAAGAAGCCACCTAACCATGCGGTGAGAGAGGACCACAGCATATGTCAAGTGGGTGAAAGAAAAGAAACTTTATATGTGACTAGATTAGAAGACGCCATGAGAAGGGAAGTTTGCCACTGCAGAAGCTACTAGTAGAAAAATGCATCCAGGAATCAGTACAGTTACTGTATATTTTTAAAGCTTAAAGCCTCTGGAATAGTTGGTTTTTCCCAGATTTGGCTCTTGTGTCCATCCCCGATGGTTGAAGGTACTATTGAAGATGAAATGCCAAATACAGTCTAAACAACAGGCTAACTATGCAACCAACCACAATAATTATAGCTGTTCACAGGAAGTAATTGCATTAACTTTGTCTTAGCTTTCATTGTGGACTTACTATTTGTTTGATCTGCCCCCAGCATCTTTTGAGACTACTATTCTGGCATGTGTCAGAAGAAATATCCATCTGGTTCAGTTCCAAGCCGGAAGAAAGACACTGGAAACATGGAGGCTGATTGGAAAGATGGTTTAATGATGAAGCAGAACCACATAGGTTCTGGGTAGCTGATCACCTGGAGTTGAGAGTGGTGCATGTTTATATCTTCTCCTGGGTTTTGCACTTGAACTTCCTGTTCCTGTGCAAGAACATGTATTCTATTGGCTGCTGTCAGACTCCCATGGGACCATGTACAAATCCTAGGAGTTTATATGAGCTAAGTTTGTTTGAAGTTTGCTGGGGGTGGTGCAACTGAAATGATGTAATGAAGGGGCTTTGGGCAATTCCTATTGTGGCTGAGGACTAATCCTAACTTTGTTGGATCTTGGGTGAAGGTATTTGCTTATGGATAGAGCTAGCTGTCTCTTTATCTCTTGAGTGCTGACATCTGCTGAGGGCTATTAAGAAAAGTGGGGGCTGATTTCCAAGAGCATGTTTCTCCATTTCTCATCCAGGGAAATATAATATTCTGCCTTTTTAATATTTCTCAAAATATTTCATTCTTCTAGGAGAGAAGTGGGTGCTAACTTTCTACACCTGGAAAGCAAAGACCAAGTGTAGCTCTTTGCTCAAAGAAAATAATGTACACTTTTGTGCTGAACAATCCATGTTAATTAGTGGGCTTTATAAACCGATACTCTTCTGATGAATCTAGTCCTTTGGGAATTCAGATTTTTTTTCTATCTCCACTCCAACTTTGATATAATTTATGGCAATCTTTCCTAATTAACACTTAATTCCATGTGTTTTGGATTCTGATTCTAATCATCTCTACCAGCAGGCATGATGGGCTTCCTTGTCGGACATAATAGGACTTACAACACATTTGATATTCATAAGTAGGGAAGGACCAATCTATTATTCTCCACTTTCTGTCAGTTCAAGAAGGGAAAAGAAGTTTAGGCATCCACTTCTTTTTCAGAAGCTGGGACAACTTAATGGAAAACGCAGACAAAAGAATTACTTCGGTTTTGTAGACAGCTCTTTGGAAAGCATGACAGAATGATATAAAGCTTTGTTTCTCCCTAATCTATCCATCTGGGGAGTTTTAGCCCTTTTACCAAGGATTTCTCTTTCACCCAGGTCTATAAAAAATCCTAATTTTGTGAGCATAGTTTTGATCTTCCTCCTCACTCTTGCCCTTAAAAAAATGTTCCAGTTATAAAACAGAAGATTTAACTGTGTAACCAGAAAGTGTAGTGTGTTCAGAAGTTTCTCATGAGTCATTCTTTTCTAAAATAAAAAAAGATATAATCTATTTATATAAATGTCTCCTTCCATCTGAGGGAGATGAGTGTTAAGAAGTATGAAAGTTAGTTAGTTAGTTAGTAAGTTAGTGGAGAGAGAGGGGGAGGGAGGGAGATAGATATTATTGGGAAAACAGACATAGATGAAGCAAGAGAAAGCAACTACTATCGATAACATTACTGATAAAATAATTAGGCCAACCAAAATAGGTACTTACTATCTGCTTGCCTGTGAAATTGGATTGTACTGTAGCTGTAGCACATGTTCATAGGATATTTCAGGCAGAATTAGTGATGGGAATTCGTCTGGATTTCCTCTTTGGATGTTTGTAGAAGGCTTTTCTATTCTTTCCTTTGTCTCTTTCTAATCTTTTACCTCAATTTTACTCTCAATTTTATACAATATGGGGGTCCCAGAATCACGAGAGGTGGCACTGGCAAGAGAAGGCAAATGATGAAGGCAATGTTGTGCTGTTGTACAAACTCTGTCCCTTTTGTACACGTGCCATGACATTACATGCATGCTTGAAAAGGTTAGTACTGTTTTTATGATGACATGACACTTTTCTGTCATTTTGACAAAGCCTCTGATCCTAGGGATGTTTCTGAAAAAAAGATAAGAAAAAGTTATGTTATTTGGGAAGACAGTTGCTTTGTGCAGTCAAGGAAGCCATTTGATGTATGATGTTCTGGCTTTAGCCAGTAAATAAAAAAGTATCAGAAACTGAACCATTTTCCTAATGACTCATGACGGAATTATAAATCATTACAATGCTTCTTTTCATCAGTTCTGAATTTATATTGTATAGATGGGGTTTTGTAATCAAGCAAAACAAATTGAAATCTGTTGAAGCCTAACACTATGGGATCAATTTATCAGATGCCTTAAGGAAGCACTATTGTTCAAATAGCAAAATTATGGAGCATAACCCAGTAGATGCTTTTAAATGTCATATCTGTGTCTTTTTGCAAATAGTGAAAGAGGATCAAATTAAAATGTTTGCTCTATGGAAAAAAAATCATTTTAATACAATTAGAATTCAGTGCCTGAAAACATCCAAGCTTCCTCTTTCCAAATTTTCATCTCAATTACAGTTTTGTCTAATAGAACTGTAATTGCAAAGCATGAAATACTCTATGAAGCATTTTCAAAGGGATTGTGAGGTTCCCTGAGGTGTTTATTCTGCCTGAGCAGGTGTCAGTTGGGATCATTGCCATCACTCTGCTTCTTGGAGCATTAGGCATAAAATGCAGCCAAATCAGGGGTGAGATGCTACTGGTTCAGACCAGTTCTATAGAACCAGTAGCTCTGCAGAGAAGCAGAACTGAACCGGTTCAGTGTCTGCTGCTGTGTTTGGCCCAGCCGCCCACCTGGGCTCTTGGCTGTCCTTTATTTCCTGCTTTTTCAACCTCAGCTGTTTTGCACGGCATAGCTGAGGTTGAAAAAGCAGGAAAGAAGAGGATTTTCAAACACTGTGCACCTGCACACAACGCTTATCAGCTGTCCGGGTGGCACAGCTGAGGTGTTTTGGAAATGGTCTACATATGTGTGCAGAACGCACTCTCATCAGGTTCTACCTGCCAGAGAACCGGCAAATCATGCCACTGGCTGGCCCCGCACCCCCACCCACCCACTCACTCCCTACCTGGCATGCGCGCCATTGAACTTGCCTGCTAAGTTGCTATTTTTCCTTTGTTTTCCCCTGACTATCAGCTGTTCTGCTGTGCTAGGAGATTTAGATTAGCTAGAAAGCAGGAAATCGTCAGCTTTCTAGCTAATCTAAAAGCAGAGCTGAGCCTGAAGCTTCTATTATTCAGGTAGCAGATGGCAGATCACAGATCTCTGAATGAATCTGTGATTCTGTGAGCAACTCAATCTGCCTGCCTGCTTTGCCTGATTTGGGGTAAAAATTGCTGTTTTTTTAATAAAAAATTCAATATTTACATACACAGTGTGTTGCGAGTTAATTTTGTGAGTTTGCTTGCAAGCAAATTTTATGTGACAGACTCAGGTAGCCAATTGCAGAAAGATAGATCTCTGAATGAATCTGTGATTCTGTGAACAACTCAATCTGTCTGCCTGCTTTGCTTGATTTTGGGTAAAAGTTGCTCTTTTTTATTTAAAAAATCAATATTTACGTAAGTATCTATAATATTTACATATAAGCCATGCCCAGCCAGTCACATGACCACCAAGCCATGCCCAGTCAGCAAACCATGCCCAGCCACCAAGTCACACCCAAAAATTAGGCCACACCCACAGAACCAGTTGTTAAGAAATTTGAATCCCGCCCCTGAGCCAAACTATTTATTAAATCTGTTTCATGAGCTCAAATAATATAAGAAAACTTCATTTTCAACTGTTGGCAACAAATGTGGCATTTTTATGATATAGTTAAAATGGGTTGGATCCAACCTAAATTCAAACAAGATTGTATCCATGACTTAATGGAACTTCTTCCCTATTGTTTTTAATAGTGTTGCTCAAGTATACTAAAAATAGATGCAAGTCATTGGATGTTCACTTACATAAATGTAAAATGGTCTTAGGGTTTAAGGAACAATGCATCATTTATAATCTATGTATCTATCTATATCAGATACTATCCCTGAAAAAAATGTAAATTCTTCCCATATTCTAACATTTATCATCATGTGAAACTGAAATATTTAATATTTCCTTGGTCTAAGAATTGCTTTCGATTATCATGGAGAACACAACAGGAAGTCTTTCCCTGCCAACTTCCCTTGATTTTGTTTGTGGGAAAGGACACAAATGGGGATTACATGGCTCACTGCAATGTCACAAAGATGAGCTGGGCGCCCAAGCTGATGGGAGAATAGTAGAATATTTACTTTAGCAAAAATAGTAATTCCTTTAGCAAAAAATTCTGTATTTTCTGTATCTTGATTGTGCTGAAAAATATTATATCAGTGAGTTCCAGAACTCTAAAAAACACAGTACATTACATCAAACATATTGAGTTTATTTTCCTACTACATCTGGAAGGTCAAGTATTGAAATATTTTCATTCATACACAATTGATTTAAATCAATTTGGTTAGTGATATCACCTGATGCATTAAACCAAAGTATTGTTTAATATCTCCTCCTGCCTAACATCTTAATCTGCCTCTGGTGACTAAAGATATTTGAGTTATTTCCTTGATCCTGTCCATCCAGCTTATTTTCTGGCATTCCAGAAGACCACATAGCAATCGAACATATCTTATCTAGTTAGTATAAGCATCCTCTGAAGAACATATTTTAAATTTTAAAATATAATATTAATTAATATCTCCCCTTTTTTCAAGAGCCAAGGTGGCTTATCCAGGAAGATTTCTATTTTATTTCCACATAAAACCCTGTGAAGGATGCTTGGCTAAAAGAAAATGAGTAGCCCCAAATCACCCAGGGATGTTTATGTTGAGGTTAGACTAGAACCTGAATCTTTCTAATCTGAGTGAAACAAGTAAACCGTTACCTCAAATTGTTTCTCAGGAAATCCTGCATAATTTGGTTATTAAGTACTTTGCAGACTAATAAATAGAAAAAGTTTTTTTTTCATGAAAACTCATTATAAGAAAGGGCTCACTGAGAAGAAGACTTCTGCTCTTGCACACATGGAATCTTGTGAATATAAGTGCCATCTTATAGTGGGTGAGGTCATTGTTCCAACTATTTTGGTATTTGTTTAGCTTCTCAAGAACTTTCTCAAGGTCTCCCACTGTATGCTTTTCAGACCCTGCAACCTTAGATCCTTGTAATTGTCTGGAGATGCCAGGATGGGGTACTTCTACAGGAAAGAATATGCCCTATCAGTAAGAGATCTGTGGAACAGCAGCCACAATAAATAAACAATTTATATCTGTATCTCCTCTTCTCACCACTTATATATAATCAATTCCCCACTTCTAATCTGCACAATCAGCAGGTGATGAACTAATCAAAGAGAATAATGTGATCTTTTAGAGCACCTTGATAGTGCACAATTTGCACTTTGCTTTGAAAAACGATAATGTTCCCTCTGAATTAGAAAGGGTGCCAGAGAAAGTCAAGATTTAATATTATTCTTTACGGTCACCTACCCTTCTTTTTTTTCCTGGCCCATGACAGCATGATATGGGATACTGCAGGAGAGCGCATAGTGCAGCAAATCAATTGCAAGCTGCAGTGCTATGGCTATTAGTGAACAAGCAGACCATGACCTTATGAAAGTCTTTTGCATGCCTCCTTGCCTCTGGAAAGCATCAAGACAGTTATCTTCTTTCTGAGACTAAAATACCAGTAGCTCCATCACTGAGAAAAGAAAGGGAATGAATTCAACTTAGCAGCATGAAATATCACATCAGAGCATCTTCTGGCAGAATATTTGTTTCTTTCTTTAAGCTTTCCATTTATCTAAGCCAAGAACTTTGTGCAGTCTTCCCATCCACCTTGTCATGGTTGTGGATGGGCTGCGGTGAGATGGAGAGGGGAGGAGAGACTGGGGGAAGGAAAGAGAGAGAGAGAGAGAGACAGCAAAGCATTGAGTTTCTGTTTACTCCATTTCTTGATTGAACTTTAAAAAGTACAGAGCTGGGAAAGGCCACAGAGTAACACCATAATGATAGAGTGATCAGACCCTGGTAGCAGAATTAAACAGAAGCTAGATAAACAGAAATGCTGCCCTGCAGACAGCATTAGAAATCTGTCAGTGAGCTGGCCTGGCCTTCCTGTTTGTGTTTGTGAAGACACCACTCTCCCACACTTGACTGCATTGTGTCCTTGCCAAGTGGTGGCGTTTGGTGACAGATGGCTTCTGGGGAAAGGCCAGTATCTGCCAAAACAGCTAAGCGATAAACAGCCATAGGCAAGCATCCATTTTCTGCAAAGGTAGAGTTGAAATCCAAAGAACTAAGACGTTTGACAAGTTACCTTGATGTTATAGCAAATGAGTTTTTGCCAGGGACATTTGGTGGCATGCACTAAATAAGCAATGAGAGCACAAAAATTGTGCCAAAATAGAATTGTAATAATTCCCTACAAGTTTTAATTTAACATCAAAGTTAGAAGAAAACTGCTCCTTAAAAGGAGTCCTGAGCTGCAAACACTTCTTTTCTCCACAAATATTTCTTGGATCTTTTCAGGGGAACAGCGATCATGTTTATTTAAAACTGTCTGTTTAAAACTGGCAGCTGAAGCAATGGTTCAAAACAGACAGGAAAAAAAAAGAAATGACCTTGAAAACTTAATCAATGCAGGTGTTTTGAATTGTTCTTGTCCCCAAAAGTTCATGTTTCCTTACCTTTTTTGATGTGATCTTTCAAGCAAAAGCACAATCTTAACATATTACAATAATTAAACATTTATGGAACAGTGAGCAGCATGAGGCAAGATTCAGATCTATCTTTTGCTTAACAAAAGAAGAAGAAAAAGCTAAAAAAGGGGGAGGGTAGACAGATTTTCTTGGATGTTTCTGCAGTGATGTTAAAGATGATACTAGAGTTATTAAAGTATTACAATTTATTACAAGGTTTTGTATTGTATTAATTGATCCTATGATAGATACTTTCAAAAGCAAGAAAAACCAAAGCTAACTGTTGAAAAGCTCATTGTGCAAACTTTTTATGATTATTGGAGTATCAGAAAAAGCATTTAACTGTCAATTTATTCAGATCACAAAAACTAAAATATTGCCAACATACGCTTAGTTTAGTTCTTTTGGTGATTTAACCAATTTCCTTTTGAAAATTATGTACTAAAATTATCTTATTAACCTTAAACATTATTTCAAAGTAAGAATTAGCAAATGATAATCCATCTACCCTTTATATAAAGAACAAGCAAAATGTTTATAATGCATCATTTTCACTTACGGATCTGGAAAGACAAAAATATAATGACTCTGTACAGTCTGATTTTATCAACTATGTTTATATAGAAATCTGTATATATTTAACAGGTAACGCAGCCAGATAGCATCAGGCAACCAGCAGTTACAGTATTTGCTAAACAAAAAACACAACTGAGCTCAGTTACATTATTATAAGGGAGGAGGTGCAAAACAATACTTTTCCATTCCATTTCATGTTAAGAGGCAGTTTTAAAAACTGGAATTGCTTGGAAGTTGTAAAAGCCTCCATGATAAAATACAGGAAACCAAGCAAGGCTAAGTTTCCATTTTGTCCATTGAGGTTGTTTATGAATTCTGGTGATGCCTTTTGAAAATACTGCTGCCCAGGGAGCAGGAGCAGAACTTAAGAGACCTCCACATAGGTTGGTGAAGGCTATGGCCAGGAAGGTTGTTGCCCAGTTTCAAATGGTATGCCAGTTATGGTCCTACCTGGAGTGGAAGTACCTCACAACAGTAACTCGTGTTCTCACGCTACTCAATGAACTAACACTATTCAGCTTTCCTTTAAAGACCTCTTAGTGTTTACCTCTAGAAATCACTGGAAAACTGTAGTTGATACAAAATTCAGAGCCCTGTCTCTTAAAAAGACATTACATGACAGGAATGCATTATACTGCAAACCTACTCGTAAGCACTGCTTAGCAATAGGTTTGTGGCTGCAAAGTAAAATGCTGGCTTTGACCAATGAAAGTGCTGAAGTAATTTCAGGACTGCCATTTCCAGGTAGAATGAACTCATCTGATACACAGACATTGCTTGGGATTCCTTAAATGGAGAGATGAGATGAGAATGCTTCTGTTTCCTGGCCTCCCTAGTGCTCTGACCTAGGCTTCCCAAGATCATGAAGCAGATTCCTCATCTCGATAAAACACCTTTTATTTCGGTTAAAGTGAATTCCTCTCCAGCAAAGTCCCGGCAAACAATCTTTCATAAGATTTCACAACTACAGACCTTTATCAGGCTTGGAGAGTTGCCAGGCCAATATCTTCCAAATGTCAAGCTGTAGCAGAAATTACTTGGCAAGAAGTTGAGAACAGATCTTCACCCTAATGAATTGAACTAATTGTCTCCTACAAACACTACTCCCTTTTCGTTCTTCTTTATTCCCTTTGGGAGGGGCCATTCACCGTCCAACTGTGCCCTTACTCCCAAGTCGGCCTTGTTCCTTAACTATTCCCTTCTCCGGGCAACTCTACACATGCGCACACTGGGAACAGGCTCCAGCTGTTTTTCTGCCCCACTGATCTCCAACTCTGAAGGCAGCTGACGCCCCTGGCCCAGTCTCTGCCTCCATTGCAGAGCACTCGTCAGAGCCTTCCCCAGACTCCACGACTGGCCCACGTTCCTCCCCATCCTCCTCACTGTCCAAGTCTGCCACCAGCTACACTGGCTGCTTGTGGGCCACAACACCTACTATGAAACAGCTTTCCCCTGGAAGCTTTGTTTGTCTGGTTCTGAAAGCAAATTAAGATGAAGTTTTTCTATTTAGTAGTCTTTCAAATTTAGTTACGATGCTACAATCTTGTGGGGAGTTTTTGGGTATGCTGCTCTATTTTTTAACGATATGTTGGTTTGCTTTTTATTGTTATTCTTTTGTAAGCCAATTATCATGCAGCACAGAGGTGGTATTCAGCAGGTTCTGACAGTTCAGGAGAACTGGTAGTGGAAATTGTGAGTAGTTCAGAAAACCAGCAAATACCACCTCTGATTGGAGATTTTACAGTATCCTTCCCCTGCCACGCTCACCAAGCCATGCCCACAGAACCGGTAGTAAAAAAAAATTGAATCCCACCACTGATGCAGCACCATCAAAATTTAAACCTGATATTTTAGAGGGAGAAAAAAAAAATCTTCCAGAACATTTTTCTCTGCAACCAGATTTTCCACTGATCAAAAAGTTATCTTGATTTAGTTTTACTTTGTTTACCAGCATCCAGACTTTGTGTATCCTGTTTCTTATATTTAGGTCTTCAATTTATTTGCAATCTTTAGGGGAAGAAGCAGGGTGATAGTAGGTATATAGCCAGCTCATAAATGTGAGGAATCACCACATTATTGTATCATACCTGTTTGCTAAATAGTAGGCCACACAGATAGTAGTTGGAAGAAATATATGTGCATCTTAAAGCTATTATCTTTCTGAGTACTTTCCAGGAAATGCAGCCATGAATATAAGTCACTTAATGACTGGTCAGAGCCATGTCCATTTTTGAGCTATTTCCAGTTCCTCCATCCTTCAGCTCAAGAGCCATTTACATTTCACCACTTTCCTAATAGATCCTGTATGGCAGGCAATTGAAACCTAACACAGAGAAGCAAGGGGCAGCAACAGGTCCCTCAGGAATCATAGTCTCAAGCTTGATTAGGGAGATGATGACACATAAATAGCTTGAGTTAGGACTTGCCAAGACAGACAAACAGAGGAAATGTGTATGAATTGTGCACCTTTCCTTACAAGGAAATTATTGCAGCAATTGTTCTGCATCTCTAGATCCAGGCTTATTATAACTGCTTGCCAGCATTTGACTTTCTTGCATTACTGATTTGGCTGGGCAACTCTCATGTTTTGAAAGATGCCCTACTATCACTTAGTTTGCCTACAAAAATGAAGCTGTCAGCCATGATTTATCACTGTGCCTCCCTTTAGAATTGCTTTGGGCAGTAGCACTCAAAATGTGAAGAGGACCTTGTTTCAGAAATATGAAAACTTGCCTCCAAAACACCTTGATGCTCCTAATCACAAAAGCCAAGAGGCAGAACAATGATACTCCACTAGACTGGAAAATATAATACAATGCCATAATCCTGGGATTGGTTTTTCTATTTTACAATATTTGAATTGGAAAATTGCAACAAGTATGCCAGAAATATGAATTAATTTGCTTTTAATTAACCAATTTCTTAATTTAAGAAATCAAATACATCATTAAGGCCCAATTATAATCAGGGAACCAATATGAGCTAGCAGATTTCATATCAAAACAGGAAAAACTGAATCTACCTTTTAATTCACCTACAATTCAAATATATCAATCCTTATGAGGATTGAGGGATAAATCTGACATTGTCAGACTTGCCCCAACATAGACATTTAGGAAAGAAAGACCCTTGACTCCATATGATTGAAGTGATAGGATCTTTTACTAAAGTTAAGTGGTTACAGCGAAAGTAAAGTTAGATCTGAATATTCCTTGGCCCTCCCCCCTTGACCAGTCCATCAGGGTCCAATAGTATGCCTTTTTGGTTTTTTGCTAATAGCTTTGATGTTTGGCACCTCTCACTAAAATTTTGCATTCAGTTCCCAAGCCAGGTGCGCTTGGCAGCTTGTTTATTCTGGTTTGGCACCTCTGGTTCTTGTCAATGAGTCTTGCCTCCTGCTGTTTGTCTTCTCATTCCCAGGCCCACATATTATTACCCCAAATTCCTCCCCCCTCCCTTGCATTTTATGGCAAGTGAAGCAAAGATCTGACAGACGTAGAAGAGAAATTTCATTCATTTTCATGCAATTATCTTCATTATATCTGGAACTACCTGCTTGCGTTAGGTTGATATATACCCACATAATCATACACAGGAGAGTAATGCAACTTAAACAACTTGCTATCATCACAAAACTCTTAAATCCATATATAATATGTATATGTATTCCTTGTTCTCCTTGATCTAATGTACTGTAAAGGCAAGTTCTAGTTAGGGAATACATTTGGGTATATTTTATTTTACTGTTTCATGTAGTTTATTCTATTAGTGTATTGATATTTTTAATATGTCAGCTGCCCAGTGTCCCTTAGGCAGCCATATACATCTACAAACAACTAACTTTGTTTTTCATAAAATAAAAAGTGTACAGAAAAGAAATGCCTAAAAATTCCATAGATTAATTTATACAGCAGGTGTAAATGCACATGCAGAAATTATTGTCACAGTACACATTTAAGAAATAAGCAAAACATCTTGTAAATTCTGCCAGGGAAATGTATTTTAAAAAATACATTTACAAATAAAATTATTTTCCTCACTTTTTCAAGGGGGTGAAAACTGTAATCCATCTAGACCACAAGCCCTTGAATATAGTTTTCTCCTTATCAATAGTTACCCCATCTTCCAGATTTAATTTCATCTTGTCCATTAAGTCCATTAACAAATCTAGGTACCAATCAGAAGTTTCTAGCAATTATATTATGTTCTATCAAATTATTTTTGATGCCTATCAACCACATAGACCAATTTTCTCCATGATTTTCTATTCCTTATCTGTTCTTTCAAGTTTCACAAGGGAGAACTCTAAATTGATTTGGGCTTTTTTGTTTATTTGTTTGTTTGTTTGGCTATCAGGTAATTTTCCAAAGACCCAACTCTTTGGAAAAGGCTGTAATACTAGGAAAGACAGGAGGAAAGAGAACAAGAAGACAACCAGCAGCAAGACAGATGGACTCAGTTATACTAGTAATAAGTTCACTTTTGTGAAACTTGAATGAACAGTTTAGGAATAGAAATTCATGGAGAAAATTTGTGCTCCTTTGAAGCACAAGTAACCAGACTCAAAATATTGTACTTTGGGTACATTATATGAAGCTATTGTTTGGCTGTCCATGGTAATCTCGGGTAATTTTCTCCAAGACTAAAGTTCAAAGTCATCAATACTTTAAATACTTTAAAGTCCAACTTTTGCTTCCCTAAAGTGTCAAACAGAAAACTATGGCTTGCACAATTTTTATCTCTTTGGGTATAAACACATCATGTCATTTGAATATCTTTTCCAAGGTATTCATGGTTGGTCTACCAAGTACTAGCTTCAGTGTATTTCCTTTACTATTGATGGTTGATCAATAGTAGAAGCTATCCACCACTTTGATATCTTCATTGTCAATTCTAAAATTGAAAAATATAACAAGGATCAATACATTGGAGCTGACTTTAATCCCCATAGCTGAACACTAAAGTCTCAGAAGCCCTTTCCCAGATTCATAGAAACAAAATCAACCAAAATCAACCAAAATCAACCAGGCTCAATAAGAGTAACTGTGAGAGGGATCTTGGAGTCTTAGTGGACAACCAGCTAAATATGAGCCAGCAGTGTGTAGCAGCAGCCAAAAAAGCTAATGCAATCCTAAATTGTATTAACAGAGCATACAATCAAGATCAAGGGAAGTACTAATACCACTCTATAAAGCTTAGTAAGACCACACCTAGAATACTGCATCCAGTTTTGTTCACCACATTATAAAAAGATGTTGAGACTCTAGAAAAAGTACAGAGAAGAGCAACCAGGATGATTAGGGGACTGGAGGCTAAAACATACAATGAAAGGTTGCAGGAACTGGGCTTGGCTAGTCTGGTAAAGAGATGGACCAGGGGAAACATGATAGCAGTCTTCCAATATTTGAGGGGCTGCCACAAAGACGAAGGGGTCAAGCTATTTTCTAAAGCACCTGTAGGCCAGACAAGGAATAATGGATGGAAACTGAACAAGGAGAGATTTAACCTGGAAATAAGGAGAAACTTTCTGACAGTGAGAACAATCAACCAATGGAACAGCTTGCCCTTGGAAGTTGTGGGAGCACCATCACTTGAGACTTTCAAGGAAAGATTGGACTGCCATGTGTCAGAAATGGTGTAGGGTCTCCTTCTTGGGCGGGAGGTTGGACTAGATGACCTACAAGGTCCCTTCCAACTCTGATTATCTGTTATCTGTTAAAATAACTAGTAATATCATATTCTTCCCATCCTATTTCCAGTAAGGCGATCCACTTGGGCAAGTAAAATGGTCAGAATTGCATATCTGAAAGCTCTGAAATCTGTTTGTAACTGTCTGTACCTGACTGTACCTGTCTGTCCATCTGTCTATTTATCTATCTATCTATCTATCTATCTATCTATCTATCTATCTATCTATCTATCTATCTATCTATCTATCTATCTATCTATCTATCTGTCCAACCTACCATCCTAATGATGTATTTAAGACTGACCTATATATATTTTTACCTGAAAGTATAGGAAAAGATAACATCCACAGCATCAAGGAAAGAGGAACTTCATTTTGCTTTCAGCAAGGTGCAAACAAAGGGCACTGTTCTCCTTGATCCTACATGCTATGAGTACCATTCTTCAGGCAGTCATGACATCCCACCATAATCCCCCGTGTATCCATTTTATCCTCATTCAATATTCACTGACTTGTGCATGAATGGTTTCTTTCTCTTTGTGATCTATTATTTCTGCAGCAGTCTGTGCAAGCATAAAAACAATCTTTTGCACTCTACCCAGATCCCATCTCCATGCTTGCCCATCCCCCCTTAAAAAAAATCAGTACTAACAGCATTTTAATCCTTCCATGACATAAAATTAAATACTATTCTAAACTGGAATGCAATAGGCTGGAGATTGCTTTTTTAAATAATATTTCCTACAATGGGGGCCTTTTTTGGCATCCACATTATTGTTTCACTGGACCTCATTATTAACATTCTCTCATTCCACATTCTTCACATGAACAAGTATAAATTTTTGCATGTGTGAATAGAAGTGTAGATTTGGGCAAGGCTAGTTTACAAGCACTACTCTTGTGTTTTGAAGGGAAGGAGTCAGAATACTATAGACATGCAGCTGAAAATGCTCCAAAAAGAATAAAACACATCAGGGCTGTTTATGAAAACGACACAGACAAGGAACAGGCCTCTTAAAAACCAGACAACCTGAAGATTCACTTAAACAGGAGCTGGACAGCATTTCTTTTATTCACTGCCAGCCCAACTGGTCTCTGCCTGTCACTCAACTTTTTCATTTTCATGTTTGCTTTCAGTTTATTCCTTCCAAAAATCTTGCCTTAGGCCAGGAAAGATTGAAACAAGGAGCCAAAATTCTTCCTTTCTCCCCCTTTCCCTCTTTGGTTATGGTCCTTTATGAAGACCAGTGAAAAGTTGGCAAAGATGACTATTTTGTTCGACTCCTTCTAGGCTTTGAAGTCTTGTAAAGTTTTGCAAGAAGTCTCGCCTTCCACTCACATCTGCTTTCCATGAAGCTCTCTGATTGCACTTAATTTATGCCATTATTCAGTGTTTTCAAGAGAGGCATTGAATAAATAAAGCAGGGATATTTGGAGAAAGCACAAATATGAATTGCATCACTGGTGGAATAAACTGTGAATTTCTGGAGAGCATCTATCTGGGGAAGGATTGCACCATAATATGAGGCCAAAACAATTTTGAAATCTAGGCATCAACTAGAAAAATCTATGTGGGTGAGTGGGTGGGAAAGGAATGCAAACCTTGACTGAATTATAATGCCATGATAATTGTATTCACATAACTGAAAACTAAAAATATGATGTTTCATAATAAAACTAAGGAATCAAATAAAGCTTCATAGGGTCAACTGACAGTTGCATGAAGTTGGAGCTGAAGACAAAACATCAAAACATTGCTAGCAAGATAATAGATTTCACCACTAAGAAAACAGTCAGAAAATTTATTCTGCAAATAGTAGGCCATCATTTTCTCATTCCAAGACTTTTGTAGTTATCTGATTAGACAACGGGCTTGAACAATGTCTGCTCCCTATTATTTATAATGAATGAGGGATAATGACATTCATGCTGCTGAATTTGGTGTTATTATACACTGCTCAAAAAAGTAAAGGGAACACAAAAATAAGACATCGTAGATCTGAACAAATGAAATATTCTTATTAAATACTTTGTTCATTACATAGTTGAATGTGCTGCCAACAAAATCACACAAAAATGATCAATGGAAATCCAATTTAGCAACCCATGGAGGTCTGGATTTGGAGTTACACTCAAAATTAAAGTGGAAAAAAACACTACAGGCTGATCCAACTTTGATGTAATGTCCTTTAAACAAGTCAAAATGAGGCTCAGTAGTGTGTGTGTGGCCTCCACATGCGCGTATGACCTCCCTACAATGCCTGGGCATGCTCCTGATGAGGTGGTGGATGAGCCCCTGAGGAATCTCCTCGCACACCCGGACTAAAGCATCCCCCAACTCCTGGACAGTCTGTTGTTCAATGTGGCATTGATGGATGGAGCGAGACATGATGTCCCAGATGTGCTCAATTGGATTCAGGTCTGGGGAACGGGCGGGCCAGTCCATAGCATCAATGCCTTCGTCTTTCAGGAACTGCTGACACCCTCCAGCCACATGAAGTCTAGCATTGTCGTGCATTAGGAGGAACCCAGGGCCAACTGTACCAGCATATGGTCTCACAAGGGGTCTGAGGATCTCATCTCGGTACCTAATGGCAGTCAGGCTACCTCTGGCGAGTACATGGAGGGCTGTCCAGCCCCCTAAAGAAATGCCACCCCATACCATTACTGACGCACTACCAAACCGGTCATGCTGGAGGATGTTGCAGGCAGCAGAACATTCTCCATGGCATCTCCAGACCCTGTCACATCTGTCACATGTGCTCAGTGTGAATCTGCTTTCATTTGTGAAGAGCACAGGGTGCCAGTGGCGAATTTGCCAATCTTGGTGTTCTCGGCAAATGCCAAACGTCCTGCACTGTGTTGGGCTGTAAGCACAACCCCTACCTGTGGACGTCGGGCCCTCTTACTACCCACATGGAGTCTGTTTCTAACCATTTGAGCAGCCACATGCACATTTGTGGCCCACTGGAGGTCATTTTGCAGGGCTCTGGCAGTGCTCCTCCTGTCCCTCCTTGCACAAAGGCGGAGGTAGCAGTCCTGATGCTGGGTTGTTGCCCTCCTATGGCCTCCTCCACATCTCCTGATGTACTGGCCTGTCTCCTGGTAGCGCCTCCATGCTCTGGACACTATGCTGACAGACACAGCAAACCTTCTTGCCACAGCTCGCATTGATGTGCCATCCTGGATGAGCTGCACTACCTGAGCCCCTTGTGTGGGTTGTAGACTCCATCTCATGCTACCACTAGAGTGAAAGTACCGCCAGCATTCAAAAGTGACCAAACCATCAGCCAGAAAGCATAGGAACTGAGAAGTGGTCTGTGGTCACCACCTGCAGAACCACTCCTTTATTGGGGATGTCTTGCTAACTGCCTATGCTTTCCACCTGTTGTCTATTCCATTTGCACAGCAGCATGTGAAACTGATTGTCAATCAGTGTTGCTACCTAAGTAGACAGTCTGATTTCACAGAAGTGTGATTGACTTGGAGTTACATTGTGTTGTTTAAGTGTTCCCTTTATTTATTTTTTGAGCAGTGTATTTAGAGGTGTACAAATCATTTAACCAGAATGACTTTTGTGTCAATTGTAATATTTCATAAAAGTGACACTATATGTACTGTACAAATGTTAGTGTTCTAAGGTGGGAGAAGAGGGGGGAGAGGAGAGGAGGGGAGGAGAGGGGAGGAGAGGAGGGGAGTATAGGGAAGATCCACATTTGAGAAGTTAACCATAAACTTTGGTTCAATTTCTTCTAGTGGAGCTAAAAATATATAATCTTAGAATGATATAATAAATCACTATATGCTAGATACAATAATGGTGAATCTATCAATTTCATCTCTAATCAATGAATATGTCAATTTCATTACATAATTGTACAATTTCTTGTTTTTAAATCACAATAAAATTTGTATTACTTTGGTGCACATTCCTTCCTTTGGTACATATGCATTTTCATTTGCATTATTGTACTAAATACAATAATGTAGTAATGAACACTTTTTGTAAAAAGAAAGCTATACAAAAAATACTTTTTTGTAATTTTCCCCATCTTTTTGGAGAGTCAGAAAATTCAAGCTTATTTGTGCCTTCAGTGCACTTAATTTAATTACAGTTTCTTTCTTCTTGTTTTTCAATAAGATTCAGATATTGAATACAGAATTTGATATTGATATGCTATATTTAAAGTAATAGTCTCACACACACAAAAGAAGGAGGTGGTGACAGCAGTGTAAACTCGAAGATACAACTACCAGTAGTTTTCAAAACTCCCAATTTCTTTTTAGGCAGATGTTGAGATTCAAAACAAAATCAACTGGGCTTCCGGTTTGAACTTCTTCGGCGATGGACCGAAATCTGGCATCATGCATGGTTTCGATCCATGCTCGCTGCCAGAGCGCCCCGAGCAGGGTAGATTTGGGGCTAAGCCATCCCGTAGAGGTGGTGAAGAGGGGGGAGACTGCCAGCAGGGTCAAGGAGAGCCGCATCTCTCCTCTTCAGCTGGCCATTACTCCCTTTCCCGAAGGCAGTTGCAGCGGTGGTCAGAAATGGCCACCTCAAAGAAGAACTCGACCGGAAAAGAATGTGCAGGAGGAAGATAAGAAGTGAAAGTTTTGGTTGACCAGGTTAAACTGAAAAAGGTACCCTGTAATTTGAGCTATAAAAAAATAATATTGTTACCAAAGAAGACTTTGAAGCAGCAAAGGAGAGAGGGAAGGAAAAGGATTTGGGTTTTTTTTTTCCCTTCCTTATACTGACAGCTAAGAGATTTAAGTAAGAAATTGACAAAAATCCACTTTGACATCAATAGGCATTTAAGCTGAAAATAAAATGTCAAAGGGATATTAAAGACTCTTGGATACTCAAAAACCTTTAAAAGCAGGAAAGGAGAGAAAAGGAAAGAATAAAAGGGCGGGATCTGGAAAAATGGAGGAGACTACCTGGAAGTAAAAGGAACTTACAGTGAAACTTTAACAAGATTCCTAAAAGATACATTCTAACTGAAATTTTGTAACAAAATAATAGAACCCCAGGAAGAGAAAGTGGAAAAAAGAAGCAAGAAGAAACAGTTTTGGATTATTTGGATTACTTGGAGATTTTTGGATTTTTGGCAATTGGGTTTAAATGACTAAAATCAATTGAGTGGTTGTTTAAAAGTGTTTAAAATGGCATCACTCTTAGAAGAACTGAAAATGGAACTTAAAAAACAGAAAGAAGATGCACAAGAAGGAAGAGGTTCTTTTGGCTTCATATTTCAATTTTAAGAAATGGAGATCTGGAACTATGAGAAACAATAAGAAACGTTTGTAGAACAAGAAGGTTGGGACAAAGAAGAAGTTGTTAGGAATATAAGTCACCTAATAGGTATTTGGGTTAGAAATATATAAACCAGGATAAACATTTTAAACCTGTATCTTTAAGAAAATGCAAAACTGTAATTAGGTGTGGTTTCTCAAACGGCCATAAGATGGAGCCAGAAACCTGGGTTATTTAGTCTCAGAAGAGAGTGTAAGTGTATCTCTGTTTCCTTCTGTTGGAAAGTATTGCGGTTGCTCCATTTCTTCTAATTGACTTATATTACTGGATTTGATGTAAGTCTCATACTGAACTGTTTTTGACACTGGAATTTGTTGCTGAATTATCCCTGGATTGAAAACTGAATGATCTTATCTGTGAATGACTTTGGACTGCTTATTTTGGACTTTGCTTAACGTTTTTGGAAGTAAAGACCTACATTTACTGTACAGTGTATCTGTGTGCTGTATGTGTATTATTCAAACACTACTTTCAAATACGTCTCCCTGTATGCGCTCATTCTCCTAACGGGGAATTACCTCAACAGAAGTCATCTTTAATGATCAAGTAATTTTATGTGGGGGAAAAAAGGAAAGGGGGGAAAGAGAGTGAAAAGTTTAAGATTTGAAAAAACAACAACAAAAAAAGAATAGTTTGAAAAAAATTACAATATTAGGAAGCAACAGAAGAGAGGATCACAGAAGAGAGAATTAGAAGTAGAGAGACAAGGGGGCAAAAGGGGGAGGGAGAAGAAGAGGGGGAAGAAGGAAAAGAAAAGAAGTTATAAAAGATATATAACAAGATATAGAGAAACAGGGGAAATGTATAAGGATTGAAAGTATAAGCCTATTTAGAGATAATGGGTGAAAAATTAATTGAAAAGGGGATTCTGCAAAGGTAAGATAACATT
Source organism: Pseudonaja textilis (assembly GCF_049901715.1). Lineage (NCBI taxonomy): Eukaryota > Metazoa > Chordata > Lepidosauria > Squamata > Elapidae > Pseudonaja > Pseudonaja textilis. Next base: position 23,739,452 of record NC_141992.1, on the reverse strand, counting down.
GTTATATTAGAAATAGAAATAATTTTAGAAAATATGAAAATGTATGATTAAAATGATTGATAAAATACTTATTGTAATGCAGTGGAATGTTTGTTAATAAATAAATGAAATAAAGTGAATGAGAGAATAAAATTAGGAAAGGATGGGAACATTTTTATTATTAATGATTTATTAAAATTTAAGTGAAGAGAAATATGAGAAAAAAGAATTAATTATGGAAAGTTTATAACTGTTCACAAGGAAGCATGATATTCAGTTGAAAAGAAATGTTAAAGATGTTAAGATTCTGACTAATATTTACTATTGTTACATATATATATATATATATATATATATATATATATATATATATATATATATATATATATGTGTGTGTGTGTGTGTGTGTGTGTGTGTGTGTGTGTGTGTGTGTGTGTTTTTTGAGGTTCTCATGGTATTTGTATGTGGATCTTTGGTTGTTCGGGTTTCTCCTGCGTAGATTCGAAGTATCTAGGCAATGTTTCGATGAAGTCTCATTCATCATCTTCAGGCTTCTGTCTCCGGCTCTGTGCTTCTCAGAGTAATGGAGATTGCAGCTGCTTCCTCCTTTTAACTCCCAGTGGGAGTGGGACTTGATTGGGTGGGGGCTTGGCTGTGTTCTGATTGGGTGGAGGTGTGTTCTCATTGGTAGGGGTTTGGCTGTGTTCTGATTGGTTGGGGGTTAGCCGTGTTCTGATTGGTTGGAGGCGTGTTCTGTTCAGGTGGGGGCTTGGTTGTGCTCAGGTTAGTCTTAGTTGCTGGGGGATTTGAGCTTGTGAGCTGTGATCTTGCTGTTTGGCTTCGAGTTCATGGTCATGCTGCATCTTCATAGTGGGTGTTGGTTTGCTTCATGTATGGCTCGGAGGGGTTTGAAGTGGGTAGTGATGCAGCTGCAGTGCAGCTTCTGGTCCATGGTTGTGTCTCATCTTCTGAGTGGGTGTGAGTCTGTTTTCTACATGGAAGTGTGGTGGTGGCATCTTGTGTGGCTCTCATGGGTGTGGGTCTGGTGTCCTTCTTCATGTTAGGTACTCGTCTGTTCATGAGGGCGGGTTTCCAAATGGCTGGGAGGCGGGAGGTGTCATCTCGTTTGTTCATGCTGTGTGGGCGTTTTTCTGTCTCTATGGCTTCTCTGATTATTCTGCTGTTGAAGTGTTCGGTTTTGGCGATGGTTCTGGTATTTTTAAAATCAATTTCATGTCCTGTGGCTTTGAGGTGTTGGACCAGGGAAGAGGTCGTTTCTTCTTTTTTGATTGAGTTCTTATGTTCTTCAATGCGTGCACTTATTCTTCTGTTAGTTTGTCCAATGTATGTGGTAGGGCAGGCAGTGCAGGGGATTTCGTATACTCCTTGGTTTTCTAATTCGATTTTGTCTTTGGGGTTTCTTAGGATGGTGGATATTTTTCTGTTTGTGCAGAATGCTGTTTTGATGTTGTGTTTTTGGAGGATCTTGCTAATTTTGTCTGTAGTGCCTTTTATATATGGGAGGAGGGCTTTGCCGTTTTCTTGTTCTCTGTCTTGGATTTTGGTTGGGGTTTCTTTTTGGATTAGGTGGGTAATCTTCTTTCTTTGGAATCCATTGGCTGTAAAGTACGTTGGTGAGAGTGTGTAGTTCGGTTTTTGGTGTTGTTCATCGGCTAAGGATTTTGTTCTGGAGATGAGTGTCTTGGCTACGGAATTGATCTGTGCTGGGTGGTGGTGTGAGAGTGCATGTAGATAGCGGTTTGTATGTGTTTTCTTCTGGTAGATGGTGTGTCCTAGGGAGCCATTGGATCTTTTGTATACCAAGACATCTAGGAAAGGAAGTTGATTGTTGGCTTCTGTTTCCATGGTGAATTGTATTTTGGGGTGTAGGCTGTTGAGGTGTGTGAGGAAGTTGTTCAGTTTTTCTTTCCCGTGTGGCCAGATTATGAAGGTGTCATCTACGTATCTGAGCCAGAGTTTGGGTTTGTGGTCATATTTTTCTAGAGCTTGTGTTTCAAAGTGTTCCATGTAGAGGTTTGCGATGACAGGTGAGAGGGGTGATCCCATGGGTGCTCCTTCTATTTGTTTGTATTTTTGTTCATTGTAGGTGAAGTATGTATTGGATAGGCAGTGGTTGGTCAGATCTAGGATGTGCTTGGGGGTTGTATTTGTTTCGGATGGCTGTCAAGGCTTCTTTTATTGGTACTTGGGTGAAGAGGATATGACATCGAAGCTTACTAGTAGGTCGTTAGGTTGTAAGTTTTGTTTCTTTATGATCTCGATGAACTGGAATGAGTTTCTTACATGTGAGTTGATGGATTCTGCATAGGGTTGTAGTTGTTTGGCAAGAAATTTGGCCAGGTTTTGTAGAGGTGAGCCTATGGAGCTGACTATTGGTCTGAGTGGGGTTCCTTCTTTGTGTATCTTGGGGAGACCATAAAGCTTGGGACATCTGGATGATTTCTCTCTGGGTATGATTCGTTGCTGGATTTCTTCACTGATGGGGAGGCTTTTATTTTGGATTTGGTAGTTTTTTCTAGGTAGGTGGTGGGGTCTGTCTTTAGGGGTTTGTATGCGGGTCTTGGAGTAGGTTGGTTAACTTGGTTTGGTAGTCAGATGTGTTCATAACCACTGTCGCATTGCCCTTGTCTGCTGGTAGGATTATTATGCTGGTGTCTTCTTTCAGGTTAAGTAGTGCAGTTTGTTCTTCTTTGGATAAGTTGCTTTTGGGTGGTTTGCTAGTGCAGAGGATGTTGGTGATTTCAAGTCTGATTTTGTTAGCATCATCAGGGTTGGTTCTGGTCAGGCTGGTTTCAACTCCGCATATGATGGTTTCTGTGGGGATGTGTTTGGGAGCGACAGCAAAGTTGAATCCTTTTGAAAGGACCTTGGTTTCAGCTTCAGTGAGGATCTTGTCTGAGATGTTGTGCACTGTTTGTTTCATGTGTGGCTGTGGGGGGAGGAGTTGGTTTCTGGCGTTGTTGTAGTTTCCTGAGTTTGTTGGTGTGTGTGTCTGTCTTGAGGGTGGTCTGTGTTTCGGCTCTCCAGACAGCGAGTTGTTTGGATTTGTCCCAAAGTAGGGGGTGAATCTTGTTGCTGAGTCTGAGGTGGAGTGTGAGGAGATCTTTGTTGATTTGGTCTAGGAGAAACCTTTTTGTGTGAAGTTCATTTCTAATTAGGGCCAGTTCTGTTCTTTTTAGGATGCGTTTGGTGGCTGCTGTGTTGGTGTGGAATTTCAATTGGAAGCTTGTGGGAATTAAATTTTGATCTCGGCAGTTGCATAGGAATGCAAGGTCACATAAAATGGAGGCTCTTTGGACTTCAAGTTTTTCATAAGTCCTGGTCAGATGGTGGGTTTCCTCCCGTAGAGGTGCAATATTTGTTTTCTGAGGTTCTCGGTATTTGTATGTGGATCTTTGGTTGTTCGGGTTTTCTCCGCGTAAGATTCGAAGTATCTAGGCAACGTTTCGATGAAGTCTCATTCATCATCTTCAGGCTTCTGTCTCCGGCTCTGTGCTTCTCAGAGTAATGGAGATTGCAGCTGCTTCCTCCTTTTAACTCCCAGTGGGGGTGGGACTTGATTGGGTGGGGGCTTGGCTGTGTTCTGATTGGGTGGGGGTGTGTTCTCATTGGTAGGGGGTTTGGCTGTGTTCTGATTGGTTGGGGGGTTAGCCGTGTTCTGATTGGTTGGAGGCGTGTTCTGTTCAGGTGGGGGCTTCCAATCAGAACACAGCCAAACCCCCTACCAATGAAAACTTTTCACTCTCTTTCCCCCCTTTCCTTTTTTCCCCCACATAAAATTACTTGATCATTAAAGATGACTTCTGTTGAGGTAATTCCCTGTTAGGAGAATGAGCGCATACAGGGAGACGTATACCCGCGAGAACCTCAGAAAACATATATATATATATGAACATAGCATGTATTTTAGGAATGTACCAAGCAGAATTTGATTGGAAGTTATGTACTATATTGAAAGTTATAATTTTAAAGGCATAAATTGAAGTTTAAATAAGAGTTGAGTGGATAAAATTAAAATATATAAAGGTGTCATACTCCAATTAGTAAGTACAGGGGAAAATTTGTTTAATGAGAAAAGATAATATGAAATTGAAACAGGGCAGATGAAAGTATAAATATAATGATTGGAAAGACATTGAAACTTACAAAAAGATATATAATTGAATTTAGATATGAGATAATTAAAAATAAAGTTGAAAAAACCAAGGGAGGGTTAAAATTATGGAGAAAATGTTAAAATAGTAATAAGATATGGAATAGAATGAATAAGAAATTGAGTTTGTGTCTGTATGAAGAAGTGATAACCCGGGATCATGCTATTCTCAAAAAAAGATTTTTATTTGTATTATGTTTTTGTGAAAACTTAAATAAAATTTATATTAAAAAAAACCAAAATCAACTGAATAAAAAAAGTTAGATAGCTATCTTCCTATAACCGTGATGGCAAAACTATGGCACGCTTTTCACAGGTGGCATGCAAGCTGCAGGCAAACTTACCTCACTGGGCATGTGCGAGCCTCATAGCTGATTTTCAGCTGGTTTGAAGCCTTTTTCGTCCTCCCATAGGCTTGAGGAAGGCTTCTGCAGGCTTTACAGGCCAAAAATTAGCCCTGTTTCATTACTTCCTGTTTTTCCCCAGCAGGCTTCAAAATGGCTGAAAATCAGCTGTGAGGTGCAGTGCAGGTAAGGAGGCAGCGGAGGTGGGTGGGTGGGGATTACGATCATGCATGGGGGTGGGGATGGGGAGTGCATTGCCTTCTGGGTGCTGGCACACGAGTGCGAGCATGCAAGCACACGCACAATTTTTGGCACAGGAGCCCAAAAAGTTAGCCACCACTGTCCTATAACATCTCAATTGTCAATTAATAGCTCTGGGAAGCCACATTTAATGAAAGGAAATGAAAACAACAGTGACACAGATATTTTAGGCACTATTCCAGGCACCAATAGGTAATTGCAGAGAACAGTATTAACTGCAAGAGGTTGCAGTTAATACTTTAGTTTAAACTACTATTTAAGAAAAATAGATGGACCAAGCAAAATGAGTGTGTTATAGTTTGAACAAAAAGTCCCACTGTTAGTTAGCCTGGAATTGGATTGCCCATTGTTCACTAACTTATGAGTGAATCTTCACCAGAAAATAAAGGGTAAATCAATATCTATGGGTTTTTTTTCCTGACAATAGCTCATTTTACAAGTGGATGTTTTTTTTATTCCCTCCATCTTGTTCACATCAGTATTGCAAAGTCGCTAAATTCTTCCTTAATCTTCCATTCCATGCATTTGTAAATATCCTGATTGTATTCTCTTGATTGACAGAATTGGAATGGATTTAATAGGGATTACAGAAAGGAATGATGAATATGCATTTCCATGGTCAATAACCCTGCAACAAAAATACAGTTTTGCCCCAACCATGTAATCTAATTAACAGGACTGTTTATATATTAAATGAATTCTTAATAAAAAGAAACTTAAAAATACAGATGCTTTAAATGGAGTGAATGTTAAGATTTTCAAGATAAGCCTTTTGAAATCTCCCCATTATTTTTAATTAAAAATAAATAAATTTTACTCTGGCTTTAATTCTGATCATTTTTACAGAATTGACAGGGAAATTGTATTGGAGTCTCAAAATTCAGGGTTAAGAAAGCCTCATTCTGTGATTGAATAACCATAGTAAAAATATATTGATTTGTATATATTTACTTGTTTAACATGTATTGTTTTTAAAGATCATGTTATTTTTTCTTCTTCTTCTTCTTCATCTTCATCCTCTTCTTATGAGGATTGAGGAAGTAGAAAACAGTATTAGGGAAGAAACAGTGCAAGAAAAAAATGTGAGAGAAGCAGAAAGTCAGGTATGGCCTTGTTTATAGAGCAGAAAATCATACAATTTTCAGTTGGGAATTGTCATTCATGATTGTTAATTTCTCTTAACAATAGCTACTAGAAAAAGACATATTGAACTTTACCCTAATTATTTATCTAGGTATTTAGTCCCAATCCTCATTTACATGCCTCTCAGAAATGTAAAGAGTTACTGATCCCAAATTACCCACATATCCAGTGATCTTCATGATTTAAATTGGGTCCATCACTTCAGTGGCTCCACATGTTTCACCTATGTAGCCATCTTGGCTCCAACATACAGTGAGAACTTTAGCAGTAGCTATCCTTAGGCAAAATTCTTTCTTTTGTTACCTGTAGTCCTACAGTAGCTTCTTCTTCCTCCTTTCCCCCCTCCACGGGCTTATGAAAAATTCGAATGAAGATCAATGAGGAAGGAAGGAAGGAAGGAAGGAAGTTGAGAAAACTAAAAACAAAAATATATAAATCATTCATCAGCGGTTTCTAAACTACAGCTATTCCTTAATTTCACAGCCTGTTGAAACTCCAGAGCAGAAGATTACAACACTTTAAGGTCTGCTCTCATTCAAGTATATTTATAAAGATACGCTACCAAAATGTATGCACTTCTAAATATCTTATTTAAATATACTTTTTAAATAACATTTTGATACAGTAGGTTGTTTTCAGCTACAAAGTTCTCTGCAAAGAGCAAAATCCAAAGGATAATTATATTTCAATCCTCCCATTAGCCTGGGAAGTACAGATCAGGCCAGTTTGTTTCTGAATTCAGAAAGATCAAATTACCCAAGCATCTCTAGTGTAGAAAGATCAGTGTCAACTGTGGGCATCAGAATATACCTTGAAAAGGAAGTAAGATTGAAAGTTGTGGCTGAAAAACTACTTAAATGCAGACTATTACATGTAAGCAATTAGACAAGCTGAAAGACTTCTACTTAAGCCTTTTAGCCTAATTTATTTATATTTATAAAAGGAACCAGAAAGAACATATGTCTGTGCAAATTTTAATCCATGAATGTTATACTTATGTCTACCTTTTTTTTTGTATATTTGGCTGTATGAATATTCTTTAAAGATATCCTGGCAAGGGTTGCCTGTGACTAACTTTCAAGTAAACAGAAAGCATATGGTTTAAAATGGGCATATATTAGCATTAGGATATTTTATAAATAACTTTTTTTAAAAAAAACATTGCCAAATGTAGGTTTTGGAGGAATATTTTTGATGTTGTATGTATATATAGTACTAGAAATCAGGACTACTGAAGAGTATAGCCACATATTCTTCTGTTGCTAATGAAGTTTCATATTAAAGTCAGTAAAAAAATTAAAACTTTTAACAATAGGTCCAATTATATTGTTTACAATAATAGACAATCTTCACCACATATTATATAATATCAGAGAAGTTGATGCTTGCATATCTTTTGGGAATAGGCATTCAAAAACTGTAACACAGCTATAAAAAATGGTGCTGAAATATTTCCCACCAAGAATCTGGAATTTATGCTAGAAATAGGCAAACCATGCAGCTTTTACAGGACCAGTCTTACATGGCTCCTGACAATTGTCCTTATTAGTATCCCACTAGTAGCTTTGTGATCTAATTGTAATTTCTAGATCAAGTTCAATGACAGTCCATATAAAACTACCAGTACATTACAGTGATCCAACCTTGAGATTACCAGTTTAGTCAACGTGCCTAAACTATCTTTATCCTGAAATGGTTGTTGCTGCTATACCACCTGAAAGAATCAGTTCTGGACTAGGACAGGAAGAATTCAATGATCTCCATTCTCAGCCAACCAGAAATGTGGCAGGCGATTACAGGCCATTCATTCTCTTTCCTTTCACGGGTAAGCTGCATTCACTATCAGTGTAAGATACACACACACACTCCCCTAACAGCTTCAAGTACCCTTGTAAGAAAACAAAGAGAACATTCATAGCAGGCTATATTCCCCCTCAGTGGAAAAACCTGTGGCCAGTGAACCAAATTGTTTCAATTCACTAACCAAATCTCATTCATAGCATGGCAAGCATGTTAACCTAATAGAAAGGTATAAATAATAAGAAGGTCACACTGATGGGTTTATTTAAAAAAAAATATTCCAAAGTGACATTGTAATACATGTCTGCCTATTTCTTTGTCCTGCCTTTGCAATGTAGTAGGCCAAAAGTATATACATTGAGCTGTGGTTCTGCCCTTGCTCAGGGCTGCTCAGCAAAGTACCAATGTATTGTTGGAAGCCCAATATATGTGTTATTGTGTTGTATCTTCAGAGTGATTTGATTGTTTAAAAGTGAAGCAATCCCATCATTTCACAAGGTTATTGCTGTGAAAATAAGATGGAGATCAGGTTCCATGTACAGGTAGAGCCTCTGATCATGAACGCTTCCATTCGTGACCAATTTTGGTCATGCCCAAAAGTTTTTCCTCTGGTTGCGAACGGATGCTTGGATGGTGACCCAACACAGGCACGCCGATTTGCTGTTCCACGCCGATTTCCCCTTCTGCACTGCACCATTTTTTTCCCCGCGCATGCACTTCTGGGGATGTCAAAATCGGGTGATGACCTAATTCTCAGAACGGATTATGGTTGTCACCTGAGGTTCCACTGTAGGTAGCTTAGAACTCCCATCTAACAAATAAATAAACTGTGCTATGCATCATGCCCACCTAGGCCACCTAAGGCCCAGCAGCAAATTTGGATCAAAGTTTACTTCCAAAAATGTTCTTCAGTCTATAGAGAAGTTTTAGAGTAGTGGTCTCCAACCCCTGGGACACAGCCCATTTGGAACTGGCCACATGGGTGGTAGACAAGCATGTGAGTGCACGAAGCTCTACTTGTGTGAGTGGCGGATGCACATGCATGCACAGCTCCATTTGCATAAGCATGGTCAAGCACACCCACAGCTCATGCAAATGAATTTGCATGTGTGCATGCATGCGCGCACCACCACTCACACAAAACCATCCCCTCTCCCCTGCCAGTCCGTCAAGCTGGAAAAATTGGGGACAACTGTTATACAGCCCTATTTTTACAGAAATTGTTATTGAAATTGTCCTTTTTTCTTGACAGTAGTTCCTTGCATTGGATTGACTGCAACAAGTAGCAAGTTTATATATATTAAATATTAAATATTAACTCTGCTTTGTATAGGACCTCTCAGGACTTGTGTAAGACCTCTCAGTGTTTTCTCAATCATAGACTGTAAAACTTCCAGGCATAATAATTCTATTTATATTATTTTGTTGTTGGATAGTGAAAATATTTTACTCACATAAGGTTATGTTAACATGTAACCATAGTAGTTTTGAATCTGATAAATGCTAATATTATTTTCTTATTGAAAAGATAACATCTTAATTGATTAATTTCATGTGTTAATTATAATTATAATCATAATAGTGTAACTGTGTTTCTACTATTGATAATCATTGCCACATTTAATAAGTACAAAAATAACCTCTTATTCAGAAATGTCTGCACAGTGTGCAGTTTGTGCTTAATTGAATTGTTCAATTGTCCAATGTAAGTGGTGTCTGTACTTCTGTTTTGGTGTCTTTGTGTGTATAAGAAAAGATGGAGGAGGTAGAATAGAAGAGATCTTCAAATCACCTGCTGGAATATACAAGAGAAAAAGTGTAGCTTTTTCTCTGGTAATATCACACTACTAACTAGAGCATACAAAACATTTGCTAGACTAATACTTGAATATAGTTCATCAGTCTGGAACCCACATTACGTATCTGATATTAACACAGTTGAGAAAGCCCAGAGATATTTCACAAGAAGTGTTCTCCATTCCTCTACTCATTGCAGAATACCTTATGCAACCAGACTTGAAATTCTAGACCTAGAAAATCTAGAACTACGCCACCTTCGGTCCGATCTAAGTGTAGTATATAAAACTATACATTGCAATGTCCTACCTGTCAATGAATACTTCAGCTTCAACCACAACAATACAAGAGCACACAATAGATACAAACTCAAGGTAAACCGCACCAAACTTGGTTGCAAGAAATATGACTTCAGCAACAGAGTGGTCAGTGTCTGGAATACTCTACCTGACTCTGGTTTCTTCCCCAAACCCTCAAAACTTTAACCTTAGACTGTCTGCTATTGACCTCACCTTTTTCCTAAGAGGTCTGTAGGGGGCATGTATAAGCACACCAACATGCCTACGATCCCTATCCTATTGTTTCTTTTTTTATTCATATCCATTTCATGTATTCATAACCATGTTTATACTTATACGTGCTATCTAATACTTGCTTGACAAATAAATAAATAAACATGCCTATTTGCAATAAATGGCAGTACCTTGAAGTAACATCAAGCTCTTTCAGAATCATTTAAAAGATGCATTGAGTTTTTCTGAGAACTTGATCTACTAAAATCATTGTGCAGTTGACCATCGCACAGCTTCTGAACAACCATCTGTTGGTTCAATTGTCTTCAAAAATAACAAAAAGCTCAGCTGTTTTAGTGGTAGGCAAAAAGGTCAGGTTATTGACCTGTGCTTCAGGGATATCAGTTACTATTCAATGTCAACATTCCCTACTGACCAACACAGCCCTCCTTACTCTTTCTAAATTTAGCAATTGATGGAACATTTAAAGTTACAGTATGTAGCTTAAAGCAAACAATGAACCAGCATAATAACAAAATACAAGTTAGATTTAATGGTATTTTAGAGATGGTCTCATATTTACAATGTACAGGATTAGTGTTGGTTCAGTTAGTGTTTGCTCATTATGAATATAATCTTAGAGTTTATAACGCATATAATGATAGGATATAGATATTACTTAATAGCAGCACAGTCAAAGCAATTAAAAATTAAAATCTATTGGCATGGCTAGGTGGGTGTGGCTAGGTGGGCATGGCCATGTGACTAGGTGGGCATGGCTTCTTTCTTTTCTTTTTGGCAGTACCACCCCCTTTTTTTTTTTTTTTTTGCCTCCTGGGCCTCAGGGAAGCCTCCTGGGGAGCATTTTTGCTTCCAGAAAGCTTCCCTGGGGCCCAGGAAGGCAAAAAATGGAGCCTGGGGGGACACGCAGTACCCCGCCAAGCTCCATTTTTGGGCCTCCTGGGTTTCAGCCTCCTAGGGAGCATTTTTGCTTTCAGGAAGCTTCCCTGGGCCCCAGAAAGGCAAAAAAAGAGTGGGGGGCTGTGCCCCCCCTCTGTGCCCCTTTTTGCCTCCTGGGCCTCAGAGAAACCTCTGAAGCAGTAAGAAGTAAAGGGAATCCCAGCACAGCTGATCATCAGAACAGCTGATCGTCGGGGGTGGGAAAGAAATACCTTAAGGTGTGACTGGGCAGGGGAGAATGCAGTCATTGATGTCAGGCATGTGTGCAATGTTGCACATGCCTGATAAGGACTGACTGGGCGGGGAGGGGAGGGGAGCGGCAGGCAGCTAGGGGAGGGGCCAGGCAGGGGCACGATTTGCCATTTCACTGAATTGTGCAGAATCATAACAACCGGTCTGAACTGACCCCTGGTATAATGGAGCTACATTAGGAACAATTCAAAGCAGTTACCATGTTTGAAGCTTTGTGCTGATGACTTAAGCCTCTTTCTTTCTTTCTTTCTTTCTTTCTTTCTTTCTTTCTTTCTTTCTTTCTTTCTTTCTTTCTTTCTTTCTTTCTTTCTTTCTTTCTTCTTCTTTTCTCTCTCTCTCTCTCTCTCTCTCTCCCCCTCCCTCCCTCCCTCTCTCTCTCTCACACACACATCACATTTCTGAACCACCCATGTTCCTCAAAGAGGGACTCTTTTTCCACTTTGTTATGCTTCTAAAGTACTCAATTAATGGATGCTCGGTGGTTAATGACACTGAGCTTGTCAACCAAAAAACTGACATCCTGGTTGAAGATCTGAATGCTGCACAAAAGGGTGAGTTCCTGTTATTCTTACACATCTAGCAATTAGAAAGCATGCAAATCTGTGTAGATAAATAGATACCACTTTGGTAGGAAGGTAACAGCCTTTGGTGTATAGCCATGCTGGCCGCATGATCACGGAAAAACTATTTGGAAAATGCTGGCTCCCTCTGCCCCCTAGAATTGGATATGACTAGACAGGGGAAATCTTTACCTTTATACCATTCAGCTACTAAACAATTTAATTTAAAAGTAAAACCCCCTAAAACAAAAAAAGCAGCACAATATAGTAAAATAAACAATAATTTTCAACACTTGATCTATAACAAAGCACACACCATAATACTCACATTTCTAATTTGAGCCAGTATACATAACAAGTCCCATATTCTGACTTTTGATTCAGCCTTTTTATTCACATTCATCCCTTACCAAACCTATACATAAATCAGGAAATATTAGGTAGATTAATATGCTGGTTGGACCTAAGATCATTCCCAAACTAGCAAAGGTTACAATTTTTTACATATTCAGAATTGGGGTTTTTTTGGGTGGCGGGAAGGATAGGGGGGAAAACCCAAACCAAGCCTTGACATTGTGATAAATGATACCTTTCGGCTTTGTTTATCCACCTGTGGAAAAGTAGGCGAGAACCAGAAGCAACTAGTTTATGAGGTAAAATACGCTGTTTTGCATACATGTAAATACAGCCAGCATACCTCAAGTGAGAATAAAATAATATCTTCCTCCTAGCTTTGGAGGAAAAACGGGATACAAATAGCCTTGAAAATATGTGCAGATATCTTTTCTGAGATAGGGCAGAATATCTAGAACCTCCCTGGTCTGGCTCATTCACAAGAAGACAGCTGAAAGATTGTGAGTTAGGTGCTGAAGGGAGGGAGTACCATTCAACACACATCTAATGCAACACGCAGTCCATAATCTTTGTTTGGACCTGTCCCTCAGCATTTTGCCAATAGAAACGATTTATGAGACTAGCCTACTTGAACAAGCAGCAACTAGTTCAGTTTCTCTTCTGAAATGAGAACAAGGCTAGAGGATTTTTTTTCCCTCCTCTCTCTCTTTCTGGAAATCTAGATAAAAATCTGCAAAACACTGCATGGCTAAGTGAGAAAGTTTGGCTTCTGCAAGACATTTTTTACATTCCCACATGTCTCAAATGTCCACAACTTAAGCATAAACAGAATCAGTGGAGATTAAAAGATCCCAAAGCCTGCATTCTACTTGTCTTTGTTCAAAACAAAGAACCAAGAAACCACCACTAAGAATTCTGGCTTTGTGCCTTTTTTGGGGTGGGGGTGAGTGGGGTGGGGTTACCTCTCTTTGGATGCTAGCCAAATTTACTTGGGGCACAGGAAGTAGTCAGTTCATATCCGATGAAAAAAAAACACCAAGAAAAAAGTCTCGTCAGGAAGTTTAAAGGATGCTGTGTTTTCTTCTTATGTGCTCAGTATAATTGGAGGGATCCAAGTGAATTTCTTGATTTCACTGCATTTCTAAAACAAATTTCAACCTTTCATTAACATCTGTGCTTAAGTCCGTCTTTCTTAGGAAGTGTGATGCAACCCACTGCCTCTTTAAAAAATTGACTGCAATCATCTTTTCTACTTGAGTCTCCAGCAGTGAGAGTTCCAGTTGTTGGTTTTGTTGTGTTAATGCAATCAGTAATAGTTTATCTACCTGTTTACAGTGGCTCCTAATTTGAGAATCTGCAGGCCAACACCCCTAAATTAGATTTAGAACATTGTGACGGAAGGTTTATAAACGACAAAAATCAAAATTTGAATCCAGACTCATATTATATTGCCTGCTATAATTTATTCCTGATTTTGCTAGACATCTTTCAGTTTTATGAACAAAATCATGTTGCCGTAATGAAATGAAAGCTTAAGACAAAAGCTAGCACAAAATATATCTCATTTGCAGAGAACAAGGAACTGATTCATGAAGTCAGTGATTCAATATTTATGCTAGAATTGCAGTGGTGGAGAAGAACAATGCTGATGGTGTAGGAGAGGGTAGAATTTAGCACTTAGCAATAGCACTCAGACTTATATACTGCTTCGTAGTGCTTTACAGCCTTCTCTAAGTCATTTATAAAGTCAGCATATTGCCCGCTCATTTTACCAACCTCAGAAGACTGAGTCAACCCTGAGCTGGCCAGGATCAAACTCCAGGCTGTGGGCAGAATTAGCCTGCAATATTGCATTCTAACCACTACACCACCACGAGTGCTTGAATGTTAGTCACTACTTGTTCCCTTTCCAAAATTTTCCTCTAATCTTAGATGGGGAAAAAAACGCATGCACTTTTATTCGGCCTTAATTCCTCAGCTGAGTTTACCTAAAAATGCATGGGCCTAAACCAATATTTCAAAACATAAACAAAAAGCCATTTGTTCTGCAGAATTGGGGGCAATCCTTTGCTTAAACACATTTAGAAAGCAAGGAATAATGGATCCCAAAATGGAATTTGTAGATAGTATAAAATAAGATTATTGCAGGGGGGGAAATCTTGCTTACTTTCTCTTTCACTTTACAGCAAATGAAATCGCAAGCCATGGGGTCATTTGAACCTCAGATCCAAAGAATTAAAAACAAAATGTAAAGGCCTAAGGAGAAAGGCGATTCAGTAGAACAGCAGCAATGGCCTTTTCTTCTAATCTCTGCACATTTGGAGACTTGGGGGTTAATACTGTCTTTTAGGTTTCCAGCTGTAATTGGATCTTTTGTATGTGCTTTTTGCTGTAGGAATCAACTTAACATTGACATCCTCGTAAAAATTTCCATTAAACTGAGGATAGAATGCTTGTTAAGGCACTGCATGGCTTTGCAATTGATTCACTGAACGGAATCTTATCTAAAATCTTTTTATTTTATGCTATTATAGACATGGGGGAAGAGTTCATTTTTAAAAAACACAGGTACAACCTTCACTATTTTCTTAATGCACAGTGCCGTTTGGAGATGGTCTTCCAATTGCTTAAAAAAAAAACGTCTTTCCTGTTTCCACTATTTTGTTTCAAGTTACCAGTAATTGAAAAAGGTCTCATTTGTTATGGAATCACACACCTGTATTGACACTTTAAATCCAATCCAGAATCTTTATATTTAATCAATGATGAGCTAACTACTCTCTAAGATGAATGTTATGGAATAACGAGCATTCTAAAGAGCTCTCTAGCTTTGATGAAAATGGATTTTACAGAACTCTAAAAAGATGTTTTAAAAAACCTTGTGTGATGAAATCAAGCTACCTAAGAAAGCTGGGGCAGAGCTATGTCATATAAAATACCCTCGAATCAGTCTACTGATATTATTTTGTTTCAAAAACGAACGTTTCCACCCCTCTGGCTGTTTTTATAATGGATCTCTTGTGCTAAGATACATGACTGAAGTCTAAAAGGCTTAAGTCTTGATTGAATCATGTCATTTTTATTAGCATTAGTAGAAACACTTCATAAAAAGTCTTCTACCACCCCACTCTCTCTCCCTCTGAAATATTCCAAATGAATATAGAAGTTTTCATTAAAAAAATATATCTTTAGGATTTTTAAGACTTCAGGAGTTTGTAAAATGCTAAGCCAAACTAGGGTTTGGGGTTTTTTTTATTTTATTTTGTTTTTTCTTTCCTTTTATATATTTAAAATATTTGCCAAAAACATAATTTCTGATGTTGCATAGTATTGGAAATGTGTAAATGTATATATACACACACAAAGATATACATCTCTGTGACCACATTCACGTACAAAGTGTTGAAAATAATGAATTGTGGGTGGTCTTTGGATTATTAGGTGGTTTTTCTCCTAAGTACATATAGCTCCCAGGTTTTACAGAGTTGTTCTCATGAACAAGGAATTCTTATAATTATAAATTAGGGATAAAATTCTGGCAGTTTCATTCAGTTCCCCAAAGTTTCTTATTTTCACTTTAGAACACAATGATTTCTTTTTAATTCATTTATTTAACAGATGTGAATGACAGCAAGACTTCCCATTACATGTTCCTTGGCTTACACACAATACAGGGAAGTTTTTTAAATATATGCCAATATGTACAGGATTGCTGCTGAAAGCTTTCTCCCTACTTCCTAATTTTCATGGTGTAACACTGAATATTTTCTTATCCTTGCTACCAGTGGTATAAAAGTAGATTTAGTTTGCAATAGAACAAATACTATTCTAAGCAAGGAGTAGTTTTGGTGCTCTTTCAGCCAATAATCAATGCATTTTTCCCAATTTTTGACTATCATGTTGTTTTTGCTTGGGTAAACTTTTTACATTGTTTGGAACATATCCAGAGGGAGGCCAAAATACTGTTTTTCATGGGGTAAAAATGAAGAAATTGGGAATGTTTAACTGAAGCAAAGATTGTTTAGACGTGATATGATAACCATAGATGACTAAGCAAATTTGTTCCTTTTACTCTAGTGAAAGGATGAAAGAACTCAAACTATCTGAAAATCATTCAGAACTTCTTTTCTGTTAAATGAGGTCAACTCTTCTTCTTCAAAGTTTTTAATCTAGATATTGATGGTTAAGATGCGAGTGAACAATGAATCAATGAATTAGTGAATTTTCTACATCAGCAGAAACTGGATTACAGATGGGAACACTATCAGCAGGAGCTTTGTGAAATGTAAAGAGTGGCTTTGGAGAACAGATTTTTGGACTGTAGCTATGACAGAAAGGAATAAATTAGGGCTGAACCAAAGTATCCATTCTCACATACACAATGTCTACAATATTCAGAAAATCATGAAGAATGGAACTGACCCAATATTTGGGAGCCTAGAGAAGGCATTGAGGTCAGGAGCATTATGCTCTACATTTGATAGTTTCCATTTCACCCCTTCCCCAAAGTAATCTTAATAAGAAATAAAATATTGGAATGGCCTTTAATCTGTCTCATTATATTACCACTGGTGCCTGTGGTTTTCAGTTTTCAAAATTCCCAAATATTTATTTATTTTGTCCAATTTACTTTATCACAAATCAAGCAATCCAGGGCGACATACAACAAAGTTAAAATAATTAATAAATGCCTAAAATCTTTTAATTATTAAAACACATCAAAAACTACAAAAACAAAACTATAAAACAAAGCAAAATATTAAAATGCTATATTAAATAATATATTACCATTATATATTAATCTGCAATCATATAATATATCTAATTCTATTACATTTAATAGAATATCACATATAATACATATGTAATATTATACACACACACTATCTATATCTATCTATATCTATCTATCTATCTATCTATCTATCTATCTATCTATAAATAATAAAATATATTAATAGTGTATAATTTACTATGAGTTAATTCATTGTACATATATATCAGCCTAGATTTTGAAAGCCCACATACTTTCATATTTCAAACCAGCATTTTAAATCACATATATACTTTACAATGAGAAAAGTTACATTCTGTATGTTTATTGTTGTATAAACAATTTATTTATAGTTCTACTTTTAAAAATTAAATAAGGGTCTCAAGAAAGTTTCTTCCCTCTCCATTCCTCAAACCTATAACATCTTTCCAATCTGGAACTGACCTAACACAAGAAATCTTGTGTACGATTGAAACATAACTTTAAAGAAGAAGAAAAAATTGGCTGTAAAGCTGAATGAATCCTCAATCATGAAGCAGAAAGGAATAAAAAGCAGGACCAGAACAAACAAACCTTAAATTCCCACAGGCTTCCATGCCTAGTATAACACTTAATGAAAACAGAATTGGTTGATTCTGGATTCTCTTTAACTGTTCATTTTTCAGAATGAAATGCAACACATATGGTACTACAGATAAATAATTTATCTATAGAGACTTCAACTTCCCATCTCTCCAATCAAGATGTAGACTACCTGTTGAAAACCATACTAATTTGACTGTTAAAACTTTCTTTCTCTGGCACCAAGATGAATAATTAAATTGCTAAATTAAAAAATCCCAGAAGAAGGTAGGTTTCTGATTATTAAGAAATCTACATGATAGCATTTGAAGGGCTATAGATATCTAAATAGGCAAAGAAGGACATGGACAATTGCACATAGACAATGGAGAGGTGGGGAAGAGGACACACCAATTGTTTAACTTAATTAGCATTTGCAACTACAGCAAAATACATACAGGCTTACATATATATGAAATTACTTTTTCCACTATCAAAAAGACTGTTTTTTCAATTGCAATATTTTCCTAACAAATCTTTATTTTCAAGAGCATGTGCTAGCAATAATATTGTGATGACCCAGGGCGTGGCACAAAGCAACAAAGTCACAAAAGTAGGTAAAGCCCCTTTAATACCTCCAACTTGGGCCCCAATGTCCAGTTATCACTGGCTGCAGAAAAAACTCTCCCAAGAACAGTTTTTAAAGGGAAAAAATTCAGTCTGAACCCAAAGTTCATATAAATTATAAATAAAAACCAACACAAATCACACTGCAGCAATTAATGAGACAGGGCAGGATAAGGAATTGCAGACTTCAAAAGATAGTGAAACACACACAGTTGAGAGGACACCAGAACCCAGGTAAGACTTGACACATCAAAATAATTCACGCTTTGCTTCCAGCAAGGTATTGTCCAAAAATGCCCTTTTTAAATCCTGTTTTCCCAGATGCAGTTAATGAAGGGAATCAGGGACCTTTTCTCCCCTGTAACCCACATTGCTCCCTTCTCCATTCCTCCCTGTGTGCCCTAGGATGAAGAGTGGGTGTGGCCCTGGGTCTTCCTCTGAATGCCCAGCCGGATTGTGCCCTTCCCCAGTTTCTTCCACAGCCACCAGAGCCATACTCCCATTCCCTGTCAGTTGCTCGACCTCCCCCTTGGAATCAGATTCCAACAGGGGCATGACAAATATAGAATCAACAAATGCTTTTCAAATCTCACCACAGAAACATATAAACACCTATGATCTATACCAGTGGTTTGCAAAGTGAGTGCTACCGCCTCCTGGGGAGCAGTGGAATGTCCTAGTGGGGTGCTAAGAGGCAAGGGGATGGCAGAGGAGTGCTGGAGGTGGACCCCTCACAGGGTGCAATTCAGGGGTGGGATTCTACTGGTTTATTACCATTCCCGGTAGTTTGGAGAACTGGTAAAATGGGCCCCTGGCTGGCCCTGGTCCTCTCCGCCTGCTCCTCCATTCCCTGCCTAGTCAGTCCTTATTGCACATGCACAACAACATGTGTATATGCAACAATCGCTGATGGCCACAGCGGTGCATTGGAGAAGCAGAGCAAACAAAGCCAGAGGTCAGTAATTTTCGCTACAAAAAGCATCCAGACACCACATGTTTTTTTTTGGTGCACGCACACACATAACTGTCAAAATTCCAAAAACAGGTCAAGTAGCTCTGGGGAGGTCAGTCATAAATTAGAACACTTGCTAAACAACCAGCCATTAACCAAGGACCACTTATATTTGGTTTGCCCAGTCACCTGGCCACCTGGCCATGCGCACCCAGTCACATGACCACCAAACCATGCCCATCCGGTCACATGATCACCAAGCCATGCCCAGCCAACAAACCATGACCACTCAGTCACATGACCACCAAGCCACACACACAAATTATGCCACGCCCACAGAACCAGTTGTTAAGAAATTTGAATCCCACCCCTGGGTGGGGGGACACTGAGGATGAGTTTGTAGAACCAAGGGGGCGGTGGACTGAAAAAGTTTGGGAACCACTAATCTATACCATAGATCCACATGATAGAAACATCTATGATTTATTTATCATAGACTTGAAAAAGCTGGATTAAAGTGGACTGCTAGAATGAAGAAATAAATAATGTAAATCTAGATTGTCCAGTCTGTGGATAGATCAGACAAAGAAAGAAACTGTAGTGATATTAGGAGTGACCTTGGGTGAATAGTGTGGTTCCAGGTCTTTTAACTTTTTAAAGCAAACATGACCATAATTACATATTCCTACTATTGACTTTCTTATCTCATTTCATATATTCCCATATGTTATTTTGTATCAATCTCTACATTCTTATATCATTCTTTTTTTTTAAATACATATTCTTGTGTTTGTCATATTTGCAAACTTTATCAGATTATATCATGCTATTAATCATTCATAAATTCACCTTAATTTATATTATCCAATATTTATCCCCTTTTTAATATTAATTTTGCCACAATTTTTAAAAATGACATCCCTCTCTAATCTCATAGTATTTAATGATGTATTTAAAGAAATAAAAATAAAAATAATGTATTGAAAAAAAGGAATGACCTTGGGAGATAAGACAGAAAAGCCATAGTCAGAGAAATAGATAAGAGGCTGCTTGGCCTTCAGCAGGAATAGCACTTAGAGTTATATACAGCTTCATTATGCTTTACAGCCCTCTTGAAGCAGTTTACAGAATCAGCATATTGCCCCCAACAATCTGGGTCCTCATTTTACCCATCTCAGAAGATGGAAGTCTGAGTCAACCTTGAGCCAGTCAGAATCAAACTCCTGATAGTCAGCAGAATTAGCCTGCAATATTGCATTCAAACCACTGCGCCTCCATGGCTGTATATTAAATGGCTTAAATATTAATATATAGACTATTTATTCCATTCTCATGAATTAACGTATTTCAAAAGGTATAATTTACATATAACTTCTTGAATTCCTCATATCTTACAAAATTGACTACATATTTCCATCATACGTGCATCATAGTATTACCGTATTTCCCCATGTATAAGCCACCCCTTTTTTCCAAAATTTTCAAGCCCAAAAAGTAGGGGGGTGGCATATACAAAGCAGGTACACTTTTTATACGTGAAAAATGCATAAAATAATAAAGTAGGAATAAACTGGTTTTCCAGCAGTATGCTATACTTTTTTGTAAAAATTGTACGTGATGATACGATTACGAGTGCGAGTACGCGATAGAAATGCATACGCTAGGCAACTCTCGTTCCGATGCGTAGATTGCTAGCGTCGCCCGCACCGCTTTCGGCGTCATGACCGAAGTTGTAGATCTAGACGTCAAATTTTGTTTCTTTGTAAATTTTCTTTCTTCATAACTTGTTTCTCTAATAAAATATTTTTTTCAAAACTTCACAGTCCAAAAATTGGGGGGGTGGCTTATACAAAGGGGGTGCTTATACATGGGGAAATACGGTATATGCGTTTTCATCCTCATTTTACCCACCTTGAAAGGATGGAAGGCTGAGTCAACCTTTAGCTGGTCAGGATCGAACTCCTGGCTTTGGGCAGACTTAGTATGCAATGCTGCATCCTAACCACTGCGCCACCAAGGAATGTGAGTGTGACAAACATCTCAGAAGGAACCCTCTCCAGTTCTTGAATTGTAAATGCTTGTAAGATTCTATTAATATAACCTTACAATAAAGTAGCTGTCAACTGAGAATTTATAGAGAGCAAGTCAACGCTAGATGGCTTGATTCATTTAAGTTGCAGGTCTCTCATTAGACTTATTTCCTTTATGCAAGCATTACAAATAATTACCCTTTTTTCCTTCCTCTGTTTATCCCTGTATTCCCCCAAGGATTCTTGAACTTTATATAAGCTACAACCGTTTCCTTAGTCTTGCTCCTCTTCCTTACATATAGAGTTTTCATGATTTCCAACAGAATCGAAAAGGAGTACAGTAGTTGAGAGAAAAGGATGTTCAACAGGAGCAGGGTAAAAATCTCAGCAGATTTACAAACCACTCTCAGAAATAATCCAGATACAGATACAGATAATCAGAGTTGGAAGGGACTTTGTAGGTCATCTAGTCCAACCCCCCACCCAAGCGGGAGACCCTACGCCATTTCTGACAAATGGCAGTCCAATCTCTCCTTGAAAGTCTCAAGTGATGGCGCTCCCACAACTTCCGAGGGCAAGCTGTTCCACTGATTGACTGTTCTCACTGTCAGAAAATTTCTCCTTATTTCCAGGTTAAATCTCTCCTTGTTCAGTTTCCATCCATTATTCCTTGTCTGGCCTTCAGGGACTTTAGAAAATAGCTTGACCCCTTCTTCCCTGTGGCAGCCCCTCAAATATTGGAAGGCTGCTATCATGTCTCCCCTCGTCCTTCTCTTTACTAGACCAGCCAAGCCCAGTTCCTGCAACTGTTCATTTTTTAGCCTCCAGTCCCCTAATCATCCTGGTTGCTCTTCTCTGTACTTTTTCTATTCTTGCAATGCTACCATTTATGCCAAATCCTTCTAATGGGACTTCTGATCATGGCCACAATAGCCACAGGATGGTTGTTCATGGTCAGGAATCTGGTTTATGCGTTCATTTGACAACTGTTGGTATAGTTTGCTCTGAAATGCCTTGGAAATCCAAAATAAATGCTTAAAGGCATCAGAGAAGTTGTTGCTTTTTGTTGAGTGATAACAAGCCATTTCATCATTAGCATACAGCTTTAATTACATTGGAAAAATTACATTAAACTACTTTATATATTTAGATTTCAGAGGAAGATTCTTTATTCTTGAAATCTCCCATCAACTTATTGTGGCTCAGATGCTTGGACCAAATCCAATTAGACATTGCAAACTTCATTTCCACTGAAATGCAATCAATTCTAACTTATTTTCAGATCACACAGCTTTCTCTAATTGTTAGCACCAGCCTCTTCTGAATAGATGGTTAAGTAAATTAGACTATCTTGGATATGAAAATTGCCTATTTAGGTTGGCAGCTTTTTAGTGCTGCTGATGAGGTTGTTTGAGCTAATGAAATAATGAAAACGCAAAACAGATTTACCTTTCTTAATAAGGAGGAAAGATAATGAACTAAAATTAAAAATGAAGGTCTCATGTGTTCTAATGACAAGGTTTCGTTCTTTTTCCTAAAAAAAATAGCAACAATTGAAAAATTAAGGGTTTGTTTTATTTTTAAATCCAGAGTCTTGTGCCTTAAAGTGCTGCTTTGTTTTCTTAGTTGATCTTGCTATGGGTCCTGTGTGGTCCTGCAAGGTTTATTTTGTATGGGATTGATCAGGTGGTTGAACATAATATTTAATTTCTATTTTGTTACTCCTCATCTCGGCAGGTTGAAGTACCTGGCTAACAATTTTGGTTATGAGTGCCAAATACGGTGGAACAGGCTAGTTAGATTGAATGCTACTAGGGAAACCCAAAGCTGCAGGCCAACCTAGGAAGCTAAAAGTCATTCTGGAAGAATTTGGTATCCTGCAGTAGAAAACCATTGTTGCCAAAAGAATTACGTGGCTTGTGTCCATAAAGTCATGAGCTAAATGTGAAGGAAATAATTCTTACTTTTTAAAATAGTATCTTTCTTGTTCTATTTCTTGAGCTCAGCTAATGCAAAATGCCCTTTGCTTTGTCAGCTTCAACTCTCATTTATGATACATTATGGTATCATAAATGTCTTGCTTCTATAAGTACACTTAACATATTTGAAATAAATACTCTTAGATTACTTTTGCTTGACCTATTCAGAAGTATTAAATGCTATCATCACGTCATGTCTCTGAACCAAATGACTTATGATAAAAAAAATACAAAATTGGCTTGTTCACAATACTTGCTAAACCACTGAGAAAAATAATGATGGGTCTTCTCGAACGTTCTTTTATTTTATTACGTACTCAGAAGTTTCTGTCTCCAGATACGAACTGAAATTGGCTTAATATCTTAGTGTTGATCCAATGAGACAATTCAAGTAATCTAGGAACTGAAAACCCTCTCTGCTTTTCATGCAAACATTCATTGTGATGAAATTATCACCAAATGAATCAGGGCAGCAGCTTTTATTGACATGAAATTCTGCTTCCAGTGAAAAGAATAGCTTGAGAGATAATTTATACTCTATATGTGACATTGGGAAACATTTAATTTGAAGCTTCATTTAGTTTATACTTCAAACTTAAATACGTACATACATACATACATGCATACATACATACATACATACATACATACATACATACATACATACATACTGAAATAAGTAAATGAAAAGTTTTCATTAAACTGTAAGAAATTAACTTTCCCATTTCTATTCTAATTGCAACATCTATTCTTGCAATGCTACCATTTATACCAAAATAAGATTTCTCCTGTGTGGAAATGCTAAGCCATATAGAGAATTTCATTCAGAAGCTTAACTTTTATAGGCTTATAATTTACCCCTGATTCTAAACAAATGGAGTTTTCCCTTTCTTAAATAACTGTGTAGTTTTAAATTATATAACTACTAACATTCCTTTCCCTCTGTTAGAATAATTGCCACAGCATAGCCTTTCTTTTTGTCCTCTGATGAATCAAACTTACTTGATAATTGGGGTTTAACTACTTTTAATTTTGCCTCTAATCTACAGAATTTCTTATGAGATATGCAGCTACTGTGGTACTTTCTTAGGCAGACACAGAACATTTATTTTATGTACCATATTTATTTTAGACATCACTAGGGAGGAAATAAGTTCATATATATTTATAGAAAACATCAATAGCCTCAATTTTCAGTGCTCAGTAGTTTTTGGCTGACACTCCTGAATGGAACTTCTGATGTAGACATATTTTTGGTGATGGAAGCCAATGGTACAGGTCAGTATTATCTCCTAAAAGATGCTAAAATTAAAGGATGAAACATACAGGATTTTTCAGAATGAAACGCCCCAGTCTGGAAGAAGATAAGGTGACAGTAAGTTTTAAAGTTTACATTAAAATATGTCAGACTTTTGGTACATTATGCTCTAGACATATACATTACAGTTGGTTAAAAAAATTGAATCTACACAATTTTTGCAAACAGTTTTTCCTAATATATTTTGCATGTTGCTTTTTATAACAAAATGTTGTAGAAATTTTCAACATAATACTTAGGAAAATGCAGTGTAAAATCCATAAACAGATGACTTGCAAATGATTTGACTGCTTATTGTACCCTATGACTATCATTAAGTGTTGTACCTGATAATTCTTGACTCTTAACGAATGTATCTTTTATGTATACTGAGAGCATTTGCACCAAGACAAATTCCTTGTGTATTCAATCACACTTGGTCAATAAAGAATTCTATTATTTCAATTTCTATCACTGAATTTCAATTTCTCTGATTAGTTAAAAATCAGATGCAATCTACAAACTAAATGAATTTCTTTGAAGCCTGCTTAAAATATTTTAAGATATGACCAATCTCTGGACTTATATCTCACATTCCTATGCTTATCATTTAAAAGGTATTTATTAATAAGAAATGAAGCATTAATGTAAAAAGAAAACATTTCTCTAGTCAATAACTCAGGTAGGAAAATACCCTGAGGCTTATTCTTAGGTCATTATAGGAAGTTCAATTTATTTTTCCTAAGTCTTTTACCACATTATCTAATATTCATAGCAGGAATAAAAAACTTGCAGACATACATAGAGGAATACAGGTAGTCCTCAACTTACAACAATTCATTAGTGATCATTTGAAGTTACAAAAAAGTGATTTATGACCAATGTTCACACTTAAGAGCATTGCAGTATCCCCATAGTCATGTGATCAAAATTGAGATTTATTATGGTTTCTGGGTCCAGGGGCCATGTGATCACTTTTTGCAACCTTCTGATGAGCGAAGTCAATGGGGAAGCCAGATTCACTTAACAACCATGTTACTTATTTAACAACTGCAGTGATTCACTTAATAAATGTGGCAGGAAAGGTCATAAAATGGAGCAAAACTCACTTAACAATGTCTCACTTAGCAACAGAAATTATGAGTTCAATAGTGATCATAATTCAGGAACTACCTGTATAGAATCCAATCAGGCCTGCATCAGGCATATATAGCTGCTGTCAATCTACTACTGCTTCTCCATTTCTCTCTTCACTGAAGCCAGGACAAAGCACTGTGGATGAGTGGCTTCTGTAGTTGCCATACTTGTAACTGTGCTTGTAATTCTGAGTCCTTGAATTCTATGCCTTGAACCCAGACACAGTCAGACTCAGAGTGGGATGAAGATTAATGTGTCCCATTGATGTCAATGGGCAAGCTTTGGCCATGAATCCAACTCTGTGAGTCTAGAATTAATTTCTCTTAAATGTCTTTCTGCACAGATAAATGAGCCTTCGTCTCTGTCCAATTTCACTTTCAAGAAAAAAGCAAGAACTTAAGAAAAACAGATTTCTGGATCTTGCTTTTATAGATAAAAGCAAATGTAGAGAATTTCCCTTCCCCCTGTCATGTCATCTTTTCTCATTCTTCTCTCCCCATATGCCCATCCACCACCTACACCACTCCCACCCCCATTCCTAGGTCACTGTCTAGACAAAGATCTCTTGGGGAAAGCTAAGAAGGGAATAGGAAAGGAAAATAGAAAAAAATATGAAACTCAAGCTAACAATGATCAGATTTGTGATAATGCTAAATTCAATAATGATGATCCATCCTATTCAGGAAACTGTTTTATACTAGCTGATCTTGGCAGATGTCTGGAGTAAGAGAATTGCCCTATATTTTTTTATTAAACCATATTTCCAGGTTTACTGGAACAATTATTTTTCTCTCCTGATATCCGGTGTATTCAGCTTTGATTATTGAAGCAAACAGCTTTGTTCTTACCTAGCACCTGCCCTTCCCATCCACTCTTCCTTATAATTAGAGAGAACAAAAGTGCATTAAAACCTACATCATAACATCGCCCTTTAAAAGGTTGCTAAGCTAGAAGGTGCTTTCAGGTGTTATGTCACAAAGGAACAACAAAGCAATCAGAATGTTGCCTGTGTTTAGTGATAGCAAGTTTAGTTAAAGCATTCTCTTAGGGCTGATTTATATTTTATATAACAAGAGTGTTTGCCATATGTGTTTTGCAAAGCTAATCCTTCGAAAATGCCATTGTCCCAATCTTGTTGCCCATATTAAGCCTCTGAACAAATGTTTGTTGATCTCAAAAATTATCTTAAATGTGCCATACGTTAAACAAATGTGCAATTCAAATTATTAAAATTTGAAATTTTAATAAATTTGAAATAAAATTATATGACATGACCTTTTAAGTTTAGGCTGCCTTCCCCCCCAAAAAAATTTAGTTCAATTGTGAACAGATGTTCTCAGTGCTAGTGATGACATTTGAGAACTCCTGGACCGAAAACCAAAGTAGGCTCAATAAATAACATTATTTTATACAGGGGATAATAATCTATTTACAGTATAAAAAAATAGATCTGGAACTTATCACTCTAAATTCTTTTAAGGTAGAGGAACTTCCCATTCCAAATGTAAGCTAATATTAGAAATGAGAAACAAATTAGGGAGTTATGAATAATATTACTATATAGGTAAAACTGCAAATTATTACAGATGTCCCTTGAAAGTGTTGGATTTTGACATACAATTTATCAATTCCATGAAAGTATTTCCTGGCTGTCCATATTTGGGTACCCCGGACATTCTACAATTCTAGATCTTTGAAAACTAAAAACATCATATGGCAAATAAACCAAAGATGAAACTATAATATGTATCCTCAGCATATATTTGGCTTCTGGGCAGGGACATATGAGCCTCACTTCCTTAAAGGCAGTAAGGCAGAAGTAATTTTAACAATGCAATGGCATAGACATATTTTAATCTGCTTTATATATTCATAAGAAGTGGTGGGATTAAAATTTTTTTACTACCGGTTCTGTGGCCGTGGCTTGGTGGGCATGACATGGTGGGCGTGGCAGGAGAAGGATACTGTAAAATCTCCATTCCTACCCCACTCTTGGGGGAAGGTTACTGTAAAATCCCCCTTCCCTCTCTACCCCACTAATCTGATTTCCAGCTCCGTTCTCCTGTGCAGGGCAACAAAAGAAGACCCAGCCGATCAGCTGGAACTCGGGAGGGAGAGAATGGTGGTGGAGCCAGTCAGAGATGGTATTTGCCGGTTCTCCAAACTACTCAAAATTTCTGCTACCAGTTCTCCAGAACTGGTCAGAATCTCTTGAATACCACCTCTGATTCATAGTATATTAGATGATCAATCCTTTTAATCATAATTCTCTGAATTTGGAATGCTAAATTGTAGGTTCAGGTCTTCTCCTGAAAAACAACAAATGAGACTTGGATACAGTTTTGAGGAACTAGTTTATTTATATTTATTGGCCACCCAACACCAGTAGACTCTGGGGGGAAGGGTTACAAAAATCTCAGTGAAGTTCAGTTTTTTTTCCTTATAAATATGAATCATTTTCTTCCATGCATTCCATTACAGCAGACCCAATACCATTTCAGACAAGTGGCTGTCTAGTTGTCTGGGCAGGAAAGAAATAGGGGACTTGGCATTCTAGGTGCTCAGTCAGTTGAATCCCAGTTTCAGAAAAAGAGGCTCAAGGAAAAAGGCAAACTAAACAATTTGCTAGTCCGCAACTCTATTATAGTTATTCATGAGCCAAAATCTATGAATCTTCTCAAATTCATGTTTGAGAATTCTATCTAATGACTGATAAAAAAATATAGAACTGATTTTCCCCCTTTCAAATAACTCAACTTCTACTGTACTCATTACTTATGCCTCTTTTGGGGGGCAATTATTCAATTTAAAATTGTAATTTTATTTGTAAAAGAGCTACTGGGAACTTGGTGGCGCTTTTCCAGTCTGGACACTATTTGAGATCCATGAAACAAATGTCCATGATGAGCAGGAAATTCTTTGGCAATGGGCGTGGTGCTGGTGAAAGCACTGTGAACACTTGGCGTTCCAGTTACCACAATGAAACCAGCCATAGTGGTCTCAGAGATGCTCTCATCAGTGCCATCAGCAGTACTAACATTTAATAGATGATGAACCATGTCATGGCCAGGTGTAACTAGGACTAGCTTGTTGATTGTCTTCCTGTGGGATGCCCAGAGGCAGACATGAGTCAGGGATAGTGGGAGCTCCCACTTTATATATCTTAACATCAGAGAACTTGACATCAAAAGCATGTAGATAGAAACATCCTCAGAAGCCATAGTAGTATTCACATATGCGGTCATCATGAATCTCCCACCAGAAATCTTTAGAGTGCTCTACTACTCCATCTGATTTGGGAAGTAGCACAGTTTGAACAAAGTGAGGCAGATCTCATTGTAGAGGCGTTCTTGATCCAACACTACAGCAACATCAACTTCAAAAGCAGAAGCAACATGTACAAGTGCCTGATATCCAGATCCCTTCACCTAGCCACAAGTATTGATGATACAACCACTGATTGAAGCTCTACAGTTCACTTCACAACATTGATTACACACATCAGCCAAGTGAGAGGTGATTTTGTTATAGAGTTTGATGTTTGTGCCAGGTGTGGAGGACCCAAAATGTAAACTATGGGGCTTGAACAGAGAATCCCTCTTCAACATCTGCAGGTCACTCAATATAGAGTGCTCCCATAGTCCCTGGGATTGAAACTGAGCCCTGGCCTACATCCAGTTCCACAAATGTGGGTCAGCATCCAAGACGCACAGCATAATTCAACAGCAGGTGGCAGACCGTTGACTTGCCTACATCTGTGGGGCCCACCACCATTACCCAAGGTCCCCGCTCATCTTCATGTTCAGCCTGCAACCGCATCTGCTCCAGAGTTGTGTGGGTGTTGAGGTAGAGAAGAATGGGTGTATCTCTGAAGACATAGGCTACTTCACTCCGGCCAGTTAGTTGCACAGAACAACCATGTCAGGTAAATTCAGCAACTTTAGCACCAGCATCAAAGGCGAATTTCTTGTTTCGTGTCAACTCAGTTCCAAAGATTTCAGCAATGCCTGTCATAAGTTCCAGCAGGACAGTTTGTGAAGCCTCAACTTCAAAGCGGAGTTGAGTCTTTCTCTCCAGCTCAAACTTGGCAACCAGTTTCTTTTCATCTCCAGTCTCTTCAGCCATCTTGTTTTATTCACAAATTCTGCCAGCACCATCTCTTCCATAGCCATGCCTTAGTCGCTGCTCTGGAAAACCAAGTACTCGGTTGATCGGCCCCAAATCTACCCATTCTTGACCATCTCACATTAGCTGGTTCTGTTAATTTTAACCTTCTCTAAGACTTCTCCCTATGAACAAGCAATTTTTCTTTGGCTTTCAGAGCTTTAAGTCTTTGAGTAATGGACGGGGGTCAGAGGAGGTCTCTTTTGTGTTCCTTTTATTTGGAAGAGATTGAAGCACCAATTCTGAGTTAAAGGTGGAGTTTGATTGGCAAATAAAAAACTATAAAGTACAATAAATCCTACTGAAGAGCTCCAGTCAAAACATCCCAAAGAGCAACTAATGCTGCAGTCCAGATGTCTCTGAAATGTGTCGCATAATTGGTTGACTTGCCAAATAAGGAACAGTCTGACCTAGAGGGGAGCCCTGATGCATCTTGCAGGAAGAGCTTTGAGATATGGGCATCAGTCTAAAGCCACCATTTGCAGGAAGACAAGGTGCAAAAGTTTTTTCATTCATCACTCTGTGTTCATCAATAATACCTTCATCTATGAGAGTAGACACCATTGCTAAAGTGGGGGTAGTGTAAGTGGTTGGGCAAGGATAGGTGGGCACAGGTGCAAGTGGAGCTGAAGAAATAAGTATTACATACACAATGATGTGAGCTCACAACTGCCGGTTCTTTAGCTGGTGTTGGCCTTCATGCACATCAAGTTCTTCCCAAGAACCAAGGATGTCATATCAGTATAGTATATTTGCAGATCCAAGCAGCATGGCCTTTTGTAATTAACAAATGAAAATTTTATCAACATGTAGATTTTTTAAGTGCTGTCCAAGATTGTTTTGATACTGCACCACTATGCTAATAACCACTGGGACCACCAAAGCCAGTTTATGTCATAATCTTTCAACTGTTACTTTGTGATCTTCCCCAATTCTTTCTCTTCTATTTTACTATCCCCTGGCATTGCTACAGGAATTATCCACACTTTCTTCTTTTTCAAACACAGTTAAATCTGGTGTGTTATGAGCCAAGGCTTGATCAGTTGTATTTGGAAATAATGCTATATTGCAATCTGCTCATCCTCATCTACTTTTCCAAGTAGATGTTCCCACCCAATTTTTCATTATTGGCACATGGTAATATTTACAGATGTTCCAGTGAATAATTTTGATGACTATGTTATGTTGCTGTTTTTAATCAGTTTGTGCAAATGTTTGCATGAGCTGAGTATACTGTATGGTAGGCCGTTTCTCCTGCTTCTTTGCATACTCTGCTTTTAGAGTTATTATTTAAATATATATGCCCCCCCCCCCCAGTTTTTGTTTTGTACAGCAACACGCCCTCTGGAAAAGTAGATTTTGTGATTTTATCTCCTTGACTGTCTATCTTGAAATGTCTAATTTTGAGCAAGTCTTTTCTGAAGAAGAAAGATTACAGTGCTGCCATCTGTTTCCCACAAATCAACATGACTTACTGGCTTTTAGATAGATTTAACTACATTCTAAAAGTCATGAGCTGATTGCAGGGAAGGCAATGTGAGCATGGTATCATATCTGGAAAATCTTTTTCTTACTTAAATTACATTTGCCAGATGGCACATTCAACAATGAACCATCCCTATGGACGGTACAAATGAGAGTAATTCTTTTTATTTTATAATATTTTAATTTTATCCCTTGACTGTTAATCATCAGAGGCCTATTTAGATGTTGGAAAATTCAGGTGGGGACTTTTATATCCTATCCTCATTCAATATTGCACACTGCCCAGAACCACTTATCACAAAATGGGCAGCTATATACATTTGATTAATAAGTAAATAAAAATTTCAAGGATAGGGTTGCACTGCTACTTATTTTTTTCTATGTAGATTAAAAGAAAATAATAATCATACATATATATACTGTATGCACGCTTTTGTTCTCTCTCACACACAAATCTGAATGTGACAACAAATTTAAAGGACATTGGGAAGACTAAAGTAGAATTCAGAAGTAAATGGGAAGTGTTAACTTAAGGGTTAATGAAAATAAATGAGAAAATCCCCTCTGATCCCTTATAATCCTCATGGTTTGAGTACAGCTGTCAATCATTAGCAGAAACTCTTTTCTAAAAAAAATATTTCCCAATGAGTAAGGTATTTTAAACATACACACGTATTTTCCAGCAGAAATATGCTGACAAAATTTTTTTCCAGTTTCAACAGGGAGAAATATGACCAAAATCTGATGCATATATTCAAAAAACTATCATACTTCTTTTGCTAGTGCAAAAATTTAGATTGTCTACTTAAGTTCTTTTCCTTTTTCCAACTATAACAAGAGTGTATGTCTGTACTATTGTAATCATAGCTTCTATTGCTATTGTTAAGGAAAGTACATGAACCAAAAGTAAGCTTGATTCAAGAAGACTTACCATTAGCACACCTATATAGCAGTTACCTGTCCCCCTGGATTTTGTATTTTCTGTTGCTAACATTCATGTTTTTCTTTATTAATTTTAGTTACTATGGATATCTCTTATTTTCCAACAAGTGGTTTACAGCAGTTTTTATTTAATTTAGAATATCTTTTGATGCTATTTATAAATATTAATGCTTTGTTATCCATGGGACCTGCATTGCCTACTGTGGAACAAAATAAGTGTATATAAATACAAAACATATATAAAATAAGATCATTAACCAATTTTGATCAGCTCCTCTGCTATTCTTTGGGTAGTCACCAGAGATGGTATTCAGCAGGTTCTGACCAGTTCTGGAGAACCGGTAGCAGAAATTTTGAGTAGTTCGGAGAACCGGTAGTGGAAATTTTGAGTAGTTCAGAATATCACCACTGACTGGCCCTGCCCCCACCTATTCTTTGCCTCCCAAGTCCCAGCTGATCGGCTGGGTCTTCTTTTGTTGCCCTGCACAGGAGAATGGAGCTGGAAAGCAGGTTAGTGGGGTGGAGAGGGAATGGGATTTTGTAGTAATCTCCCCCCAGGAGTGGGGTGGGAATGGAAATTTTGCAGTATCCTTCCCCTGCCACGCCCACCAAGCCATGCCACATCCACCAAGCCACACCCACAGAACCCATAGTAAAAAAATTTGAATCCCACCACTGGTAGTCACATTCCTTAATGGAACTGCTTCAACATACCGAATGACACAGTCACAGCCATCCACTTATCTGAAATGATACAGAGCCTCCTGTTTGAGCAGAGGGTTGGACTCTTCCAAGTCTGTTATTATGTTAACCAGAAGATATTTTCTGCCTTTACTACATTGTGGCAAAGGGCTTACAGCAGGAGTTCAAACTCAAGTCCCATGGGCCAGATCCACCCCAGGGTGCTTAAATCTGGCCCACAGGGCCGGCCTGGAAATAGCAAATGACTGGCCCGCAGTGCCTCTTCAGCCATAATATGGCACGGGAGGGCCCCGTGCAAGGCCCCCCATGCCCCATTTTGGCTGGCAGGAGCATCCTTGCTGTCTCCTCCCCCACCTGCCAGCCCACAGAGGAGAACTACAGAAATCCAGTTTGACACACCAGGCTTACAACATCCATAGATACTTTAGAAAAGGGATAGAGATTAAAGGTATTCTTTTCAAAGGAATTTTGTTATGTTCCCCTTTTGACTTTGCCAACTGACATATAAAGTAGGTTTTACAATATTGGACCATCTCTCCATAGATCCCTGGCAATAGAACCTATCCAAAATTCTATAAGTGGTCCTATCTCTACCCATATGTCCAAATCCATAATTTTCCTTCAAATCCCACCCAAATGCACATTGGGCTCCACCCACTTATCAATTCATAAATCCCAACTGATTGCAGTTCCTGGCTATCAAAAACCTCTCCACCTCTATTTTAAAATAAAGAAGCAGGACTTATTTGAAAGGGTAACATTAACAGATTAAATTCTATGGATATGTTTTGCAACATTTCTAGCTCAAAGAAGAAGCAAATGCTGCAGTGACTGGTTGACTGGTGTTATTTAGTTATGTATTTAATTAAAGAAATGGAAATATTGTATAGAATCAATCAGGACAACTGCAGTAACAGATAAAATTGGTAGACAAAGTTATTTAAATAGATAAGTGAAATAGGGTCAAAAGGATTAAGAATTAAGGTCCTTTGTAAAAGGTAATTTGGGGGGGGGGAGCTAGATATAGCAGATAATATATTTAAAAGTCTGTTTGTTTGTGCCTGTAAATATCCACGGCTGATTTTGTTCTTCTTTTGGCTTTCCCTTCTCACTTTAGGTTGATTTGGAAATAAATCCCCCCTGCCTTCCACCCCAAACTTTGGAGTGTAAAAGAGAAGCTCTTTGCTGGTCCAATGGCCTGCAGGCAGGATTAAAGTGTTAGCTCGGTGTCTATCAATCTGTCACTTAAACATTTACCAAACTGCTGACCACTTCCATTCAAAGACCATTAAACAGGGATTAGGCTTTTTCCTGGGTTAAAATGCTAGGAATGTCACACCCCTGCCAGTTCAGTTTATGTGCAGGAAGAATAGAAATTATATGTTTATTGACTCCTTGGTTCTATCTTCTTGTTTGCATTGTCAACTTTCAACTTCCCAAAGTGATATCCAATTACGTCTTACTCTTTAAAGCTTCAGGCAAGACCCACACAATTTACGACCTAACAACAAGCTAAATGCAGTCTACCAGACTTGAATTGTAGCTTGTCAAGATACTTGCCAGGTACTGGGAGCAGAAGAAATAAACTATGGTCTGTTGTCCATGAACAGGACCTGCATTTGGCTTGGTAGATTAATAGTTACTGCACATAAGCCTATCTTGAAAGAGGCTGAATACAGTATCCCAGATGCAGTTTGTATCAGACAAAAATACCAACATGCAAAGAGTTTTAGGTAACATAACATGATGGTGCCATCACATTCTAGATAGTATCCTTCAGACCCCCCAAACTAAAGAGGAATTTATTATTAAGGTAAAAGATAAAGGAGTCCCTTCAGATTTTACTCTGCTAGTCTTTGCAGCTCATCTCTGTTTCAAGGCCATTGAGCCAGGGCTGTCCGAAGACATTTCCATGGTCATGTGGCCATCACAGAGTGCTGTTACCTGCTCACCAAAGTGGTACCTATTTATCTACTTTCATTTGTACGGTTTCAAACTGCTAGGATGGCAAGAGCTGGGGTAAGGATGGGAGCTCATCCTGTCACATGCTCAGGTTTCCACCTGACCAGCCCAGCATTTAACCACTGAGCCAATGCACCACCCCAATTAATAATTATTTCATGCATTAACTTAAAAATACTTGCTGCAATTATTAATATATTAATAAAGCCCCAAATCTCAAAACTATTGGTGATTTTGCAAGAATCAGCACTATTTAAAAACAATATAAAAGCAACATACATAGCAGACAAGGAACTAAACCAACTGAGACAAAACAATAAGAATTTCACAGGTTCCCTGTAGTATTCTAACTGAGAACATATCCATGTCTTAAGTAGGCCAATACATTTTCTCCATCTCTAATTTATATTATCACTTAGGAAGTACAATTGTAGTTCCAAACAGAAAGAGGATTTCCAACAAGAGACCTTGATTTTACCAGATGCTTCAAAAAGCCTTTTATTCTAAAACAATTGAAATAAGCTTTTGCTCAGGTGGGCATTGAACTTGCAATTTATTTTGCAATCAACTTCATAGTTTATGTTTCATTATCATAGGTACTTAGGTCTGGGGGGAAAAACTGTCTTCTCCACTAGCATTTGGAGACAATGCAATTCTATATATATCTACCCAAAAGTAAGCTCCATTCACTATAATGAGGCTTACTTCCAGTCATGCAGGTAAGGATTTGCTTTTTGATTACCTTTGTAATTTGGTCTATTTCTGGCATCTATTCTGACTGTTGTTTAACATTATAAATATACTGTATATTGGATTTTACACTACTTTTTAAGCCACAAAACTTTAGTACAAGATGGGACAACAGCCTTTTCATAAATAAAACAAATGATGGTTTGCAGTACATGCAAAGTGTTTGAAAGATGTGCTTAGGGAGGCACATTGGTTGACCAAAGCACCTCCTTTTAAAACATTAAAGTGGCCATATCATTTACAAGGCTTCCATAGCTACTTTGAAAACTTGCTCCTTGTGTTTATGTATGTACTTCACTCATACTCCTGTATAAAGCATTATTTCAGCAAATACTTCACACTGAGAAAACAGAACAGCTTTGGAAAGAACTGCATAAACTATGCAAAAGACACAGCTGCTTTAATGCTTTGAATGGAGTTGCTTTGTTTTTACTAATGTGCTATGTACAGGGGTGGGATTCTACCAGTTCACACCTATTCACTAGAACCAGTTGTTAACATTCTAAGCAGTTTGGAGAACTGGTTGTTAGAAGAAATTACTGGCCTAATCCTGTAAGGAAGGCAGGAAGGAAACATTCTGGTGTTGCTTACAGAAACTGCTTCTCCGTTAACCCTTCTTACATTCTTGGCAGGACTAGACTTCCTGTCTCTGGAACTTCTCTGGAGTTTTTTTCTTCTCCTTTGCTGGTACTTTGCTTGTGTGGGGTGACCATTCAAAGTTACAATAGCACTAAAAAAAGTGACTTATGACCATTTTTCACACTTACGACTGTTGCAGCATTCCAACAGTCACGAGGCCAGGTGAGGAAATGCATGCCTTGATGTGAGTGATGTTGAGTTGGCCACGCCCAGCCAATAACATGACCACCAAGCCATGTCCATCCAGTCACATGACCACCAAGCTATGTCCACCAACTAAGCCACGCCCACAGAACCGGTTGTTAAAAAATTTGAATCCCACCCCTGGCTATATACAATATTTATTTCCCAAGTTTGTTTAAAATTATAGTTTTATTAAACTTATCAAAGCATAAAATACAAATAAAAATGAAAGTAATGGGAAGTCGAGGAGAGAAAAGGAGGAAGGAAAGTGTCAGGTAAAATAGAAGAGAAAAAGAAAAGCATTGACTTCTAACTCTTTTTAGCGCAGTAGAATAACATAAAAACATTACAGCCTCAACTTAATATTGTAGTCTCAACATTTATTTCCAATGTTTAGCAAAGACATAGTTCACAGTTCTTAGGAACCATTAAAAAATTGAGTCTTCAAATTTTTAACATTGATTATACAAGTAATTTGTTGTCAGTAGTATTGATTTGTCTGTTACTTAAGTGCATCATGATTTTCTCTACCCGATTTTATAAATTCACAGAATATATTGGACAATACACTAAGGACATGTTTTAAATTCAAACAACAATGGAAGGTTAAAATGTAGTTGGCTTAAAATATCATATAAGCACCACCAAAATATGTGAAGTTAGGCACCCCAGGTACAAATAGAAATCTTGGAGGTCAATGTTTGTCTATTTTAATTAATGCTGTGTGAAAATTTGCTTTGCAGTTTCTCATATGGGCTTTTGTTCTCCTTCGGGGAATTTCTAATTTCTTTTTGTAATTTCATTATAATAAGATTTCATTAGTGTTGGAAAAGGCAGAAGGCACTACTGCTGTTTGTTTTCTGTTATACAGCTTTCCCTTGTTCTTTGGGTCTCCTTGGCTATTCACACTTTCCTTTAAAAAGCCCATGGGAAAAATCACTTCATGATTAAATTCTTACAGATTTTATTGAAGCATGAAAAGCCAAGCTGATTGTAGGCTAGTGCAAGGATGATGGTATCATGAATGACATCTACCTCTTGGCCAATTAGTGCAAAACCATCACATTCCATTTCACATTCAATTCTGTCTCCTTTGAAATAAATTCCAAAAGTGAATTTAAAATGCAGGAGAATCTTTCTGTACAACACAAATTTTAATTATGAAACTTTAACAGAAGTCTTTGGTCTGGCTCTTATAAGTAAGGTAGTAAGTTTTTTTTAAAGAGACAGTAAAACTGTCTTTTTGGATAAATTGCAAATGTTTGGAGTCCGGGTATGATCCAATGATAAGTAGTGGCACCTAATTTTTTTATTTCAGATCTGGTAAAGGTAGTACCTCCTCATTTTCTTACCTTACTCCAGCTCTTTAAACCTGGTTGTCTATTTAAATAAAGCAGTTCTTTGCTTTTGAATCTCTGCCTTCTGTTACATCAGATTTGGACACCTTATAGTGAAAACCCAAAAGACATTTACTAAATTTTAGAAGCAAAGAATGAAAATGAAGAAATTTCTTAAGACATTCTTTAAAAAAAATCCCAACATATAGGATATGCTCTCATTGAAAAAAAATAAAATATGCATGCAAAAAAGACAATATTGGGAAAAGAAAAAAGCATTCAGTAGCTGAGCAAAACAAAAGAGTTTAAAAACTGTCAGAATGCCTATTACATGGGGGAATATTTGAGTCATCCTGGTATTTGATCAGTTTCATGCCCTTGACCTACGTCATTGATGGATGTTATCAAGTGAAAGCGATCTAAGCAAATAGTACAAGATCTGTCCTTCCTCCCAGATGTCAAGGTCTATTTCCTTGGTTAAACAAGAAGTCCCCACATTAGCTTTTCAGAAACAGGTTTAGTTTGGTTTAGGGTTAGGGTTAGAGTTAGGGTTAGGATTAGGATTAGGATTAGGCTCAGTTTAGTTTAGTTTAGTTTGGTTTGGTTTAGTTTAGTTTAGTTTAGTTTAGTTTAGTTTAGTTTAGTTTAAAATCTGCTTCAGACTGGCATCCTAACTGCACTTCTTTTATTATATGTTTATTTAAGAAATGTATATAGCTGTCTAACTTACACATAGGTGATTTTTAACACTATATATCACTGAGCAACTGTAAAGAGTACAACTCAATTAGAATCCTCTATAAGAACCAGTTATGTTGGATGAAACATTTTTCATGCAATGTATGTACGTACGTATGTATATTTAAATAGAGTTGTCCAGTGCTTCACTCTCTTCAAGTTGTTTGATGCACTCAGGATGCACTCAGGAGCAAGTGTTGCATTTGGGTTCTAGATTTGCATTTGCTTCAAAGCACTGTCTGGAAACCAAATTGCTATGGTGACAATTAACAATTTGTGGATTAATCCTACTGAAATTTGAGGAATTAAGCTGCCTGTAGATTTAAAACAAAACATTATACATAGCCAACAGTTTGTGTTAAGAACAAGAGAGCTCCATCAGAGGCCAGAAGGAATGTGCAAGTTCTTCCTCCAAAATCCTATGAATAACTTCAATCCTGTTCCAAGAATTATAATCAAATTATCATTTTCAATATGAGCAAATGGGAAAGAAAAAAATGTAATACATTGAAAATAATCCCATTAAATTTAACATAGTTAAAACACTGTTCACAATGTTTATATAGTGGAATGTGGTTATGTCATGTCAATGTGCAAAAACAGCACATACACAATCCTGCTTTAGAGGAACCACATTGATATGTGCAATCCAAACCCGGAAGTAGCTATTTGAAAGCATCTTAATTCTTTTCAGTATGGTGAGCTGAGTAGGAATCCATCCATCTAATTTTATTGTGTAAAATTTATGTCACTAAACCTGTTTTTTTCACAGTTTTGGTTTGTTGATTTGTTTTTATTACTTGTGAAGACCTGAATTCATGAATACAAATAACATAGCATAAATCATATGAAGGGAATTTCACAAGTAGTATCTTGTGATCCTACAGAGTCCCATGAAATAGGCTTGATTTACATAATACATAAATGTTGAACATACCTTTGCTTTTTCAATACAAAAGTTTAAAAGACATTTAAGCATATTTGATGAATCCTCCTAGAAATGTTAATTTTATGCGGTTTGTCACTTTTAAAAAAAATATTTACTGATTTGCATGTACTGACCTTGTCTATTTTATCTTGAAAAAATATCTGCTGGGAGGAAACAGCTGGTCATCAGCTTAAAGGTTCATAATACTAACCAAACATTTCTGCTTAAAGGTTCATAATACTAACTAAATTTGAAAAATGCACAGTATTGTTGATATGCATTTGTTTATCCAAAGGATTATGAGGTATTATGAAAACCTTTGCCATTTTCTTCTGTAAAACAATGACATAGCATAAAATTCTTATAATTAACAGTACAGTATTACATTGCCAAATTCTGTTTAGCACTCAAGTGTGCTTTTTAATGAAAAACGTAATCGTTCTCATATTTGATATGAAAGCAGATAAGAATTTATATTTTTCATTCGTTATATCAGGTAGGCAAAAAAAAAAAAAAGAATGCTTCATCGTCATTAATTTTTTTACTATTGCGTCACTGCTTTGTGCCAGCTAAAAATATTCCCCAACATGGAATGCAAGTAGAAAATATTGCCATTATTTCCATTTCTATTTCCATCCTTTTAGTTCTAAATATATACATAAGCACAATAAGAAAAATGTCATTATCCACTTAAGGAAGGTACATGGTACTCATCTTTAAAATAATCAATGCTTTGGACTTTCTCAGACATTCAAATCCATGAATTATTTCAGATATGAGTTTGATACACTTGTTACCTTGCAAAAGCCATTAATAGGAGTGAAAAGAGTGTGTGCAGGAAGTGGGGGGTGGGAAAACACTGCCAACAGTGCTCAGAAAGATTCTCATCTAACATTTTACTATATTCAGATATTCGCCTAATGTCACCCTTCCTAAGTAGAGTGAATGCCATGTAAAGCAATTTATCAAGGCTTGAACTGGTTCTTTACGGATAGGTATCCTTTAGAGTCTTTATCCTTAAAATAGCAAAGACTGAATAAAATGTTGACTAATGTAAGCCTGAAAAATTGTAATGCTTCCATGGAACCAAAGCTGCAAGTCGATGAAAACAGTCTGAAAACCTACACCATCTTTACAAAGAACAGTGGCTTCCTTTTCAAACTTGATTCTCTCTAACTCAGTTTTCAAATCATCAGTGTCAATGCAAGGGTTTGCTACCATAAGGTTTCTACTTCTTTTAGTCCAGCATTTAATTAAATTATCCCATAATGAAATCTTTCCCTAATGAGCCTGTTCTGAATAATTTAGTAGCTATTGAAGCCATTCTAGGAGTCTCATCAATTATGTATCAGTACAACACCAGGCACTTCCAATCAATTCCTCTCTTTTTTTTCTTCCTACCACTTATGATTTGCTTCATTAAAAGCAACTTTGGGCTTTATTGCCGATTGCCCAAGGTTAGATCATTGATGCATGATGTCAAGGGCCTACCAAGAGATTATGGATTCGTTTGTGCAAAACAGGATGAGAGAGAAAGAGGCCAATTCTAACAGTTCTATTTCTAGTTAAAAGTATGTGAGGTTTATCTTAGAACATCGCTCATATACAAAGATATATTTTGCGTTTGTGTGAATAGTTTCTCCTCATCCATCATAAACACAAAGTTGTTAAATGTCCAGATATTGGTGGGGAAATCACTTAAAATATATTTGTATGGAAGTTCTTTGTTCGTATTTCTTGTCAGACACATTTAATTTATGTCTAACTATTTAAATGTACATATTCACTTTCAAAGAGCAGGTTTTGCCTGGTTTTCCCTTCAAGCCTGCAAAGAGTGCAATACTTTTTAAGAGAGAAAGTCAGTGGGATCAGTTGTTGGTATTGTTATCTCCATTGTCTGAAGATCATTAGAACTGCCTTCCTTAGTTTACTCATTGGGCCCTAGACTGTATCTCGCTGTTTGAAATCTTTTTTAGGACTTAATGTGGCCTTCTAAGAGAGTGGCAATCCCTCTCAGCATGTTCCCAGGACTAGTAATCCTGTGCATTGATTTAACGTCCCATTCCTTGCTATAAAATTATGCTGCAAAAGTATGCAACTCTTGAAACTATTGTTGAGAGTTTGTTCTTTCTATAAATCATATTTAAATAATAGCTTCCATGCTGTTAATATAATTTTGTAGTTTATGAGACCAGCCTATTTTTTGCCTGGTCACTATTGAATGAACTAGTTCTTTCCTTTCTTTCCTAGTTCTTCCAATTGACTTGCAGAAATCTTCCATATTTTACAGGAAATAAGAAGGGGATCAAGAAAAGAAAAAAAAACACAGTTGTTGTACTGTAACTGATCTTTCTTGGAAATCAACATCAGTCATTCAAGGCATGATGGATTTGACACTAAACCATTTTAATTACCTTTAAGAAAACCTAGCAGAACATGTCTGACAGAGACTATGTATGGAATTTTGCTTTATTGTGGGACATTTACTGCTGAGAAACTTATATAAGCCAGCCACTAGTTTGGTAGATCTCCATAAAGGTATTTTACCGTATTTATGCTGTACAGGTAGCTCTTGTCTTACAGCCATTTGTTTAGTGTTGATTCAAAGTTACAATGATACTGAAAAGGTTATTTATGACCAGTCCTCACCAATACAACCATCACAACATCCTCATGGTCACATGATCAAAATTTGGGCACTTGGCAACCGACATATATTTATGATGGCTGCAGTGTTCTGAGGTCATGTGATTTCCATTTGTGACTTTCATGGCCAACTTCTAACGAGCAAAGTCAATAGGGGAAGCCAGTTTCCCTGTAGTGGAAACAACTGCAATAATTCACTTAACAATTGTTACAATAAAGTTTGTAAAATTGGATACAATTCATTTAACAAACATCCTGCTTAGCAGTAGAAATTCCCGTTCCAACTGTGGTCATAAGCTGAAGACTACCTGTATTTAAATTGTCTTGAATAAAATATTAAGACAGAGGCAATCATGGCTGCTTAGATGGATGCTGCTGCCAGCAGCTTGAACTTGCCACGCTGGGGGAGAAATGAGAGGCCCTGCTGTCCTGCTGAGCCTACTGCTGCTTGAATGGGGAGGATGAGGAGAAAAATGGCTGCTCAGGTATCTCCTCCCCACCCCCTGCTAGCAGCTTGAATGCCCCAACTTAAGCAGGGATTGTGTGCTCTCTCTCTCATACACACACACATACACACAGAGTTGGAGAGCCCCTCTCTTCTTTCTCTCTCTTTCTTTGTCTTGCTCTGGCGCTTCAGTGCCTGGCTGGTGGGGCACTCAGGTAAGCTGGCATGGGGGGCATCTCTGCAGCCCTCTGCCTTGCTTCACATTCCACTCCCCACTGCCTCGCTTTGTGGCCTTTGCACCAGTGCGTTGCTCAGCCTTCTGCTAGGTTACGGCAGTGAGCAAAGAGAAGTGGCTAAGAACAAAGAACGATGTGAGGCAGGGT
Source organism: Pseudonaja textilis (assembly GCF_049901715.1). Lineage (NCBI taxonomy): Eukaryota > Metazoa > Chordata > Lepidosauria > Squamata > Elapidae > Pseudonaja > Pseudonaja textilis. The sequence continues at coordinate 23,696,655 of NC_141992.1, read as the reverse complement.
GAGTGAGTGGAAGATAAAGCAATTCAGAGGGTACAGAGCTGCCCCATTCACCCTGCCCCGCCCCTTCAGCCAGGCCAGCCAGGCCAAACCCTCACCCCCACCACCACATCCCTTCACTAACCTTTCCAGCTCCTTTCATCGCCTTCATATGCTAAGCAACTAAAGTAGTCTGTGGGACTACAGTAAAAAAAAAAAAAAAGTTCAAACCTTTCAACTTCTCATGAAAAGAAAGATCTCACAAAGTTGGAAGGTCTGAACTATTTTTCTTACTGTAGTCCCACAGACTACTTTAGTTGCTCTGCACACAGTGACAGAGACCTGGGCCTGTGTGCGTGCCTGGCCCACCAGGATGGGGTAGGCTGGGGCAAAGTGACGTGGGCTGGACCCTTACAGTTTCCAGGATTGCCACATGGGCCGGATTCAGCCTCATCACAGGCCGGATCCAACCCATGGGCCTTGAGTTTGACACCCCTGATCTACATTGTCTTTTATGCATACTTCTAAGCCCATTGTGTTCTATCTTAGACTCTCCATTATATTTCATTCTTAATTTACTAAAGAAGTTTTAATATTCATCTCTCTAAAGGGATACAAAGGGAAAATTTGCTGCAATGTAGAACACTCAATGGGTACTTTGAGCTACAAATAACTGCTTGATGAAAGCAAAGAATATGACGTTTCTATATTTGTCTGAGGCCATTTAGTAGTTTTCTGGAATTTTGCAGCCCAGATCTGATAGCCCTACTATGAAGTGATGATACTAGTCTTAGGTAGGTATGGTTGCAATGAAATTGAATTACCTTTCTCTGTCTCCCTTGGCCAGTTGCCAAAAGACTTGCTTTCTGGTAGGATTATGTGTCAACATCACCACTGTGTTATTAGCTCTGCTGGAAATGTGAGAGATCAGTGAGATTAGATTTGTCCTTTAAAAAAAGCCTGAAAAACAAGTCTCAGAGCAAATAAGAGTAAAGAAACTTGAGGGCTGGTGGGGGGACTGAGGGATTGTTCATCATCGGTATTCTGATACCTTCACTTCAAACTGGAGAGTTGTGTGAATCACGACACCCTGCATAAACCTCATCACAAACCTCAGCTCTTCAAACAACAGTTACAATCTGGGTGTAGGTAGTCCTTGTCTTACAATCACAACCCAAATGTACCCCTGAGCAATGAGGTCATTAAGTGAGTTGTGCCTCATTTTGCAACCTTTTTCTGTTGCATTTGTTACATGGCTTTCCCTCATTGATTTTGCTGGTCAGAATCCCCTTGAAGTCATGACACCAGACCACACAACCATTGTAAATAAATGCACTTGAACTTTGAACACATGACTGTGAGGACACTGCAATGGTTGTGTGAGGACTGGTCAAAAGTCACTGTTTTTCAGTGCCATCCTAACTTTGAACAGTTATTAAACAAATGCAAATAAACCAAAGATTGCCTGCATCTAGGTGTTTGCAGTGACATATAAAAGGAATTATGGAATTATGGAATTCATCCATAATGAATTCTATTTAAAGTGTCAGTAGATTCATCCTATGTTGGTAATGAATTGCAGAACTAGCCCACAGTCCATTCACTATTTCAAAAGATTTCCAACAAGAGCTCACATGCCTTCTATACTGCTTTCTATACCAGGGCTATCAAACTCCCAGCCCAGAGTCCAAATGCATCACATACTGGCCACACCCACACCCGGTTTAGGGAATGGGGAAAAAGTCCCAATACATTACGTGAGACCACTGTGATGAAGTGAGTTTGACACCCCTGTTCTATACAAACTTTTCTCTCCACACCCAATAAATTAGGAACCTAAGAAAAATGGTTGTTTGGCATACTTGTACTTTTGGCATAATATTTTTCTTATATGGGTATATTCCACATTAAAACCAATTAGGAGGACTAGAAGATATATAATCTATTTTTTAAAGTAGAAGAAGCCTAAACTGAGTTTATACCTGCCCACTAACTAGAGCAGTACAATGTTTTCTAGCAAACTAGATAGAATAACGCTAAGCTTTTTAATGGCCTTTTGGACTAAATCCCAAGAGTGAATGTCTCATTAGCTCTAGTTTGAGACAGGTTAGCACCTGCTAATATCTATGTCAAATAAATTAGCTTACGTCAGCTGCTACTCACATTCAAGGGTCTGTCCCTTTGAGACCTTAGTTTTCCCTCTTTATCCAGGCCTATGCAGATGGTTGTCTCCAAACAGCTGTCTCCTAAATTAGTGGCCCATGGGCAGGACAATGCATGCAGTATGCTAAGTTGATCAGGTTGTGTATGGCGTTTACTCAGAGCTCTACACCTGTGCTGTACAGATGGTAAAATGAGGTCTTTGCTTCCAGATACGTGGCAGGGGATGGAAGGGAGGCCAGCTTTTTAGCATTTCTATTTGTCAAAGGAATAGTCAAAGCTGGAAGGTATAAAATATACCAAGCATGCTTGAATGTTTCGGAAAGCCAACTGAAGTAATAGAAAAACATCTGATTTCTTTGCTTATTTGTTACTTTTTTCAGGGTTGGAAAGTACCAAAAGATAGATTAGCAAATTTTATGAATGTCTGGAATCAAATACCTAACTCTAATTAAGAGGGGTTTTTTAGATGTTGGTTTTTTAGGTGTTTGATTAATATTAATATATAATTAATATTGAGTAGCACCTTCCACTGTGGCTAAGATTGCCTACCACAGTGATGGCTAACCTTTTCGTCGTTGCATGCCAAAAGTGCATGCATGCATAATGCAATGTGCACATGACCCCCACTCCCTATGCATGCATGCACAACCCCAAATGCCATGCATCTCTGTGCATGCACATGCAACCCCGCATGCACTCCGCACCTCTGCGCAGGCGCACACATCTTTTATGCACACCCCCCCACACATGCACAGCAGATGCCTGAAAATCACTGGCTGGCAGGAGGGATGCGCGCATGTGCAGTGGACTTGATCCAGGGCGATGGCTCACATGCCGGCAGAGATGGCTCTGCGTGCCACTTCCAGCACATGTGCCATAGGTTCACCATCAAGGGCCTACCAACTAGAAGTCAATGGCCAGTGACCTCTCAGGTGTCCAAAACAGAGATGTCAGGACACCATCAGCAAAGATATGCAAGCTGCGGGCCTGCTTATGTGCTGCAAAGTGGCATTCAATGATCTGAAAAGTGGACCCTGCACATGCAGGAAGAAGAAAAAGAAGAAGAAAAAATAATTTAAATTATTAATAATAATAATAATAATAATAATAATAATAATAATAGGAGGAGGAGGAGGAGGAGGAGGAGGAGGAGGAGGAGGAGGAGGAGGAGGAGGAGGAAGATTATTAATAATTAGTGCCTGGTATTTGTTTTGTAGGCTTTTTTGCCATCATTTTTCTTTGTATGTTGGGGATTAATCAAGGATTCACATATGATATCTGTAAGCTCTCACGAAATCTCTGATGGAAATCTGAGGAAATCTAATCAGTCTTCCCAATCTTCAAGGGACAGTATTTCAGATCTGTTTAATGAAATGTGGATTGGGCTAAGGTCTACAAACTATGGTGGTTTTATCTTTTGGAGGAATATATGATCATTAACACACACACACACACCGCCTCCTCTAGCAAATTAATTAATTTGTTTTATTTTTAATTTTTAGAAGGAAAGAATCCTACATAATTCCTGTCTAATGATCAGAGCTGAAAATGGGCATTTAGGCTTTAATTTGGAATTTGAATCACCAGTAAAGCATCTGCTCTTGCTATTAGTAAGATTTCTTGACATTAAACTGAAATGTGCTTTCCTGTAACTTAAAACCATTATTCCTTGTCCTCTTCACTGGAGGACAGAGACCAAGCCTTGATCTTCTTCATATGTGATATTCTTTAAAATTTTATCACACAACCTCTCAGTTTCTCTTCTAAAGGCCAAACCTTTCTAGTTCCTGCCATTTCTTTTGACACGACTCAACTTCTTCCTTAATGACACTTCTTGCTACCCTTCTCTTCACCTAGTCCAGTTTCTCTGAGTAAAACAGAATAGTGTATTTCAGATGGACCAGTATAAAACAAAGTGAATAATTACTTCCTATGATAAGCAAATGATCACAACATTGGTTCTGTTAAGGTATCCTAAAGTTATATTTCCCTTTTTGGCAGCCACACCACTCAATCAGTTCATTTTCAGTTTGAAATCAACTGTTATTTCAAAATCTTTTTCACCAATATTTATTGTGTGATCTCAGATAGCTGCTCCTATCATGCTACCATCAATCCCAAAAAATATTTTTATCTTAGTATCCCAATTGAAAATTGGAGTGGAACCAGGGAAATTTTTTCTTTCTTTCTGTAAAACCCATACCCTATTTAATTGGGACATCTGCCATCCCACTGATTGCCAGGATTGATTGGATTGAACTGGCTGGCTAGACAAATATTTCTTCCTCACCTCTCTATGTGCATCCATCCTGAATTTTGGCTCTTGAGAATGACCATTGTCCGCATGAGAAGTGTATGATTCTCAGGGCAATATATTGTTCTTTGGTATATATGATACCAGAGTAAATCGTACTTTGGTATAAACCTGTGATGGTGAACCTATGGCATGCATGCCAGAAATGGCACACAGAGCCATCTCTCCAGGCATGCCAGCCATCACCCATTGCTTTTCCAGGTTCCGGCGTGCGCATGCATGTCAGCCAGTTGTTTTTTGTGCACATGGGAGCACTAAAAAGTGGAAAAGTAGCTCCTGGTTTCTGGCACCGGCCAGCTAGTCTTCGCACTCGCATGCATGCCAGAAACTGGAAGATCAGGTGGCTGGTGCGCATGTGCGTGCCAGGGAGCTGCTCTTCCGGTTTCTGGTGCTCCTATGTGCACATGCCGGGGAGCTTCTCTTCCAGTTTTTGGCATTCCCCCATGTGCAGACAGGAGCTCCCGTTTCAGCACTTGGTGCCAAAAAGGTTTGCCAACACTGATATAAACTATATAATAATGCTAGACTCTCAAAACATACCACAGTTTGGCAATTACAGAAGGCTATCAAATTGAGTGAAAACATTTGCTTGCTGAGAAATAAGGCAATAAGCACTGTGCTCACTTCGATAGCCAAACTGGTTTCCATGACAGCATGAGCACATCCCTCTATGTGATCCCTGATTGGTTCAGGAGAAAACCTGCATGTGTCAAGAACTGCAAAAGAAGGACTTCAGGTAAAGACGCAGCTGGCAAACAGCACAGGAAAAAAAACAAGCCCAACTAAGAAGATTCACTTTATCCCTGTCCTGCTGCAACAATTTAGCAAAGTCTTAATGCAATAAATTGACATCATTAATACCACTAACTATTGATTAAAATCAACTTCCCTTTTATAATTAAACATATCAGAAAGGCCTAGCTTTCCCTTAAATATTAACATCTTGGCTGCACATAATTATTATATACAGATAGTCACTGACAATTCATTTAGTGACTGTTCCAAGTTACAACTGCACTGCAAATATGACTTACGACCATGTTTCACACTTACGATCATTGCAGGATCCCTATGGTCACATGATCAAAATTCAGATGCTTGGCAAGTGGTTCATGTTTATGACGGTTGTAGTGCCCTGGGATCACGTGATCAGCTTTTGCAACCTTCTGACAAGCCAATCCAGATTCACTTAACTATATTACTAACTTAATATATGTGCAATGATTCACTTAACAACTGCAGCAAGAAAAGTTGTAAAACGGGGCAAACTCACTGAACAAATGTTTCACTTAGCAAAATAAATTTTGGGCTCAATTGTGGTCATAATTCAAGGACAACCTGTATTTTAATGGCAGGAACAGGTTACTGGCCGAGACATTTTCATGTGTGGCAGGGCAGTGACTCACAGAAGGGTGGAAGTGAAGATAAACATATCCATGTTGAAAGACCAGACCCGAGCTAATTTGAGGGATGTTGAGACTCTAGAAAGAGTGCACAGAAGTGCAAAAAAGAGGATTAAGGGGCTGGAGACTCAAACGACACCATTGCAAGAATCAGGTACGTCTGGCTTAATGATAAGAAGGACTAGGGCAGAGGTGGTATTCAGCAGGTTCTGACCAGTTCTAGAGAACTGGTAGCAGAAATGTTGAGTAGTTTGGAGAACCAACAAATACCACCTCTGACTGGAGATTTTACAGTATCCTTCCCCTGCCACGCCCACCAAGCCATGCCCACAGTAAAAAAAAAATTGAATCCCACCACTGGATGAGGGGTGACATGATAGTGTACCAATATCTCAGGGGCTGCCACAAAGGAGTCAAGCTATTCCCCAAAGCACCTAAGGGTAGGACGAGAAGCAATGGGTAGAAACTAATCAAGGAGAAAAGCAACTTAGAACTAAGGAGAAATTTCCTGACAGTTAGAACAATTAATCAGTGAAACAACTTGCCTCCAGAAGTTGTAAATGCTCCAACATTGAAAGTTTTTAAGAAGAGATTGGATAATCATTTGTCTGAAATGGTGTAGGATTTTCTACCTAGGCAGGGGCCTGGACTAGATTCCTCCAAGGTCCCTTCCAACTCTGTTATTCTATTCTAAGTATATATCCCCCCAAATATACTGTGGGTGTGTATTTTTCTTTCTAGGGAGCCCTGAAATATCTTGAGAATTATTAAGTCACGTTTTAGTCTGCATGTTCTTGCATGGCTCTGCACAAAGTAAGGAACTGTACAGAATTTGGTTCAGTGATGTATGCCATAGAAACTACTTTATACTGATCAAAGATATAGGCTTATTTTTTGACCTATATAAAACCTCCAGAATTAAATTTAGTATCTCAGTCTACTCTCCTGCAGTCTTTAACTTGCTTTTGTGTCTGCATAGACAGCTCAATTGCATGAATATGTTCTAAGTCAGTTGACTGGCTTTGAGGCATACTAAACTCTTTTAAAAACCTCTTTAATATTTTAATTGGTCTCAGTTTTTATTGTATTAAAACAGAAGGCAATAAATCTGGGAGTTCCTGGGATAATCAAAGGCTCAAAGAAGTGTTCAGAAATAAAACTAAAGGCAGCCCCATTATCACTGACAAAGTGTGACTGTTAAGGAAGTTGCCTCAATTTTCATTAACATTTTTTTCATAATTAAGCATAACATTTCTAAAATTTAATTTTTAAATTTTAAAGGTTATCATGTTTCAGATCCACAGTACAAAATAGTTCTTCCAGTCTATATTGTTTCTTCTTTAAAAAAATCCTTTCCATCTTGTAGAATGGCAAATGATCTGATGATATCTACAAGTTGATATTTTAATAATATTAAGAAAAATATAATTTAAAATATAAAGAACAAAAGTTGAACTGTTGCGATGGTTCAAATCCACAATGCAAAATCATTTTTCCAGACTATCTTGCTTTCTTGTGTCAAAAACCCTTTCTATCTTGTACAATGTGAAATTATCTGAAATTAACAAATGCTGGCTAATACTTTAATAATATTAAGAAAAATATAATTAAAATACAATAAAATACAAAAGTTAAACACTGTATCAAAATCCCTTTTGCTCAGTTATTTTGGAGAACGGAAAGAAAAAAATGTAATTATAACAATGTACTTCAAATAAGTAAAACTGCAGGCACGGTGAAATAATTTATAAATTGAGACCATAAGAAATTAAAATTAAATGTTTTAATAGAAACGTTTATCATTATAAATGCAAACAGGTTGTTCTTTTGTAACATGATTTCTCACTTAAACATGGGGTCCATTCTGAAAGTTTTTCAAATCTGTGATAATTTCCTTAAACTTTTACTTTTATAGCTGTGTCATTAAATGCATGTTGGATTGTTACAGCCAAAATGTTTAAAACAGATGTGGCTGTTAACGTTACATTATGAATTTTACAACCTGAGATTTTTATGACTCTGAACTCCAAGCCACAAAAACCAAACTGGGGTGGGTGGGTGAAATATGTTGTAGCTTTGCAGTGACATAAAGCAATCATTGTGAGATCTACTATCCACTACAAATAAATGTAGGTGGAAATAATTCAAAAAATAAGAAGTAGACAAGAATGAACTATGTACTGAAGCTATATTTTTGACTACTCAAAATCCCATACCTTTTGGTATAGTTCAAATCCTGTTCCTTGGATTTTAATCTTCATAAAGTTTCCTTTGCCAAAAAGTTTGAGTAATAGAATCTGCATTTAAATAACTGAATCAAATTATAAAATTTCCCCTCTTTCAGTCAGAACTGCTCTTTTTGTAAGGGATGGTTTCGCCTCCTCCCAGCTTAGGAAAGACTTTTTTTTAAAAAAGGGTTACCTCATGTTGCTACAAATTCTTGATTTACAAATCTGTTTTATGTTAGAATGCCTGCTTTTCAAAGATTGAAGATAGAATCCCATTGAAGATTGAATCCCATTGAAGAGCAATGGGATTGTATTTAACTCCACTATAAATTTACTGCCTATGTAACTTCGTTTAATAGAGATATTATAGCGTAGTATTTTTGAAGTTCATGAAGAAACATGGGGGCACATTCAGTTTCATGCTGTGCAACATTCATGCTCCATAACATTTCTTTATCTTCAGACTCAGTTATGTTGTCTGCACTCTAGTGATTTTAGTTGCTGAGGCATTATTTGTGCTAACATTTGATTCTCATGCAATTGTTCTTTGGTAGTTACATGTCTGGCATATTTAAACCATTTGCTATTTTTAAAAAGTGGAACAAATGCCAACAACGCAAGCAACTTCTTACATTTTCAAAACTAGTAGCATTATTTTCCTTGGGAAGACAATACCAATTAGACTTCATTCCTGTTAGTATCTGTTCCACCAGGATACATAAGAGTGAAAAACTCCAATTTGTTCTTAGTGATATCAAACCAAAATCTGTTTACAGACCTAGCTGATCATCAGCAAATTAATACTTTATTGATTTTTGTCCTGTTATTGAGCAACTCCTACCAAGTAACTCCTTCTAAATCAATGCAAGTTAATGACCCGGAAGATATATTTCCAGGCCAGTTTTGCAAACTCAAACTTCCATTCCCAACCCTAATCATAATTTCTTCTTGTTTATAATATGGGGAAACATTCACATATGCAATTTTTCTTCTACAACTTAATGTACAGTAAATTTTGAGAAGAAGTCTATTGGATTTAACTAGCAGTCAGCATGGGTTTATTAAAAACAGATAATGCCAAACCAATCTCATTTTATTCTTCAACACAGTGTCTAAATTAGTAGACCAGCAAAATATTGTGGACATAATATATTTAGACTTCAGCAAGGCATTCGACAAAGTCATATCCAATCATAACCTACTTCTTAGTAAGCTAGAAAAAAGTGGAATAGATAGCACCAGCACTAGATGGACTCGCAAGTGCTGGCAAACCATACTCAATGAGTAGTCCTTAATGCATCTAAGTCTACATGGAGGGAAGTAAGCAGTGGAGTGCCACAAGGTTCCGTCTTAGGCCCAGTACTCTTCAATATCTTCATTAACAACTTAGATGAGGGAATAGAAGGGGAACTTATCAAATTTGTAGATGATACTAAGCTGGCAGGAATAGCTAACACCCAAGAAGATAGGCTCAAGATCCAGATGGATCTTGACAGACTAGAACACTGGGCCATATCTAACAAAATTAAATTCAGTGTAGAGAAAAGTAAAGTCCTACACTTAGGCAAGAAAAACCAGAGGTACATATATAGACTGGGTGAAACCAGGCTCAATAGCAGTAACTGTGAGAGGGATCTTGGAGTCTTAGTGGACAACCAGCTAAATATGAGCCAGCAGTGTGCAGCAGCAGCCAAAAAAGCTAATGCAATCCTACATTGTATTAACAGAGGGATACAATCAAGATCAAGGGAAGTACTAATAGCACTCTATAAAGCCTTAGTAAGACCACACCTAGAGTACTGCATCCAGTTTTGGTCACCACATTATTAAAAAAGTTGTTGAGACTCTAGAAAAAGTACAGAAAAGAGCAACCAGGATGATTAGGGGACTGGAGGCTAAAACATACAATGAATGGTTGCAGGAACTGGCTTTGGCTAGTCTGGTAAAGAGAAGGACCAGGGGAGACATGATAGCAGTCTTCCAATATTTGAGGGGCTGCTACAGGGAGGAAGGGATCAAGCTATTTTCTAAAGCGCCTGTAGGCCAGACAAGGAATAATGGATGGAAACTGAACAAGGAGAGATTTAACCTGGAAATAAGGAGAAACTTTCTGACAGTGAGAACAATCAACCAATGGAACAGCTTGTCCTCAGAAGTTGTGGGAGCGCCATCACTTGAGACTTTCAAGAAGAGATTGGACTGCCATTTGTCAGAAATGGTGTAGGGTCTCCTGCTTGGGCAGTGGGTTGGACTAGATAACCTACAAGGTCCCTTCCAACTCTCATTATCTGTTAATCTGTTATCTGTTATTTTCTTATTGCTTATATAGTTCAGTACTAAACTAGTGGATATTAACATACCTCACAATGAATTTATTCTCAGAACTTGATTTTCTCATCTCTTCTTTCTCATTAGAGATATAGGAGTTGTGTTGGTTTGTGATGGCTGCAGATTAAACTAGGTAACAGGAAAATTTAATATTATGGTGGTTTGCTTTTTGTTTTAATCTGGTTGTTTAAGGCAAACAAGATATTTTACAGTTAACATACCATTGATGACAATGAGTCCTAATATCAGGTTATGAGAGAAGTAAAAGAAAAGTAAAAGAGAAGTAACAAATAAAAGGAAGTAAAAATATGTATGAATCAATTTCTTAATATAAATAGAACCACTGGACTGGATTTTATAATAAAAGTAAATATAACTTCAAATTAAGTTTGATTCCTAATGACTGAAAGCCTTCCATTTTCTTGGAAGCAATTAAGCAGTTGCCAAAATGAGATGCAAGGGATGCAAGCCAGGCTTTAAGAATCCTTAAAATAATACTAACAATGACCTGAACCTATTTCCCTCACTATTATGACTTTGGTTTCAGGCCTTTGGTTGTTAGGAAAGGAACTTGTTGGGCATATGATATATTCAAGAGAGAGTAGGACATACCTTCAGAGAAGGTATTGTGGAATGTCTGCATAAAGCCACAGCAGCGCTTACGTTGACACCCTATACTCACAAGTAGGCTATTCTTCTCTCTATTCTTGCCCTATTCTTCTATCAAACTCCATCCAACTCCAATCTGGAGACATTGTTTTAGGAAGCGACTCTGATTGAACTCCCTGAGAGAAGCGTGCAATAATAATAATAATAAAGCAGCCTGAAGAACTTTACTACAGGAATATACAGTATAAGCCCTATTATATTCTCCTATTTCTCCTTGGCTGTGACAATCAAGCATGGGATCTTGCTTGAGAGGGAACTCGTGTGTCATAGTAGGAGTCCAATTATCTCCTGAAGAGTTATCTCACCAAGTTTCTATCTAAAGAGAAAGATGCAGTTGGAAAATTTTTTACAAAGGAAAACAAGAATCAACTGCAGACAATCAACCATGAAATAAATATATAATCTCTTTAGACCTTTGCTGAGTAACTAGTTTATTGTTTGGGACTGTAGATGTGTTTAGATCCTTATTGTTAGTGTGCCTAAGTGCATTATCTGCTAATTCTTACTGTATATCTAAATTCCAGACTCCAAACTATTGTATTTTATTTTGTAAAAGTTACCTTTTCAGAAAAGTTATGTTCAGGTCAGTGTTATTTTCAAATTACCAAATTGAAGAGTATTGCAAGGAGTATAGCATTTTATTGTGTTGACAAATATTTTCTCAAATTACTTTTTTTAGGAGAGCTGAGAAATGAATTATAATGGAGTTCTAAAAATCTGCATTAAATGCTTTACTGTGATGAGAACTTCCTTTGGTTATATAGTTGATTTCTACTTTGTGAACTGTGGCTCTATCAAATAGCAAGAAAAATGTATACAAAATATTAGGAAATCATGGATGCTCTAAAGCTGAAGTCTTGCTATGCTAAAAAAAAGAGAAATAAAAATTCACAGTGATTGAATCCAAACAGCATACTAAACACTAACCTCAGATTGCCAAATGTGATGATTCTGTTCACATAAAATGCTATGCCCAAGCCACTAAAACATAATATGATTTAACATGTTTGACATGGTCTGCTTTAACAGCGTGTTAAAACATGTCCCACAATGTAAAACAAATGCTGGGCTATATTCTACTCAATTCCCTTTTATCCTAAGCTGTCATCCTCTGTGACAGTGTCATTTTTCAACCAAGCTTATGACGGAATGTTGAAATTCAGAAAAGGGGAGGAGAATGCCAAGCCATTAGGGTAGAGATACCCAAGTTATGGGAAAGTAAAAAGGTCAAGAAAAAACCCTCAAAACAATTCAATCTTGATGTTGTTAGGTATAGGTTGAAGTAGAAAAGGTCTGTGACAAGTTTTCCAGATTCTGTTCAATAACTGAATTAATTGAATAATTGAATTAGACTAGGAGCTAAGATTTCTAGTAACTATTGTTTCCTGGCTTGCTAAGTTTGATTAGCTAACAAAGCTTTATTTTTGACCAACATATGTAAATCAAGGAATTAATTGAGATAGAGATTTTGTTGCACTGGATCTTTCTTCCCCAAGATATTTGTTTATATAAATAAGATTAAAAGACAAATGGCTACAGAAATGTAGTAGAAATTTAACAAGGAATATTAATAAAGTACATAGCTATCTGTTGAAAAGGTAGTGTTTCCAACTGGAAAATTATACTTTCCAAAGTGGCATCATATACATCAATGTCCAAATGATGCAAATTAACAGCTGTAAATTATTTGCATCGGGAAATGACTGAGATAAGTTGTACATAATACATGTTATTTGCATAGTGAATCATGATGTACACAATGGCTTCTACCAGATGCCTGTCAGCTGGAAAGGTATATTAAAATAAGAGGAAATTATGTTGGCTATAACATCCTTCTTCTCACTATCCATTGCTTTTGCAAAATTATGCCTTTTCTGCAGTATCTCCTTCATAGTTTATTTTCTCAGCAATGACTAACACAAAGCCTTGCAGCTTTAGAAATCATGATTCTTCTATTAGCCCAATAGTAGTCTGCTACTGGCAATTCAGCCTTCCTTCCCACTCCAACCAGTAGCTATACTAATGGCTTTTGCCATCCCAGAACAGCAGTTGGAAACAGGTCATTATGCTTTATTCAACACATCCATCAAGTTTGCATGCATATTTTTACCTTTGAACATACACAAAAGTTTAGTATTGTTAGCAAATGTAGAAGAGCCATCCAGCCATTTTATAACATATAGTTGCAAAACATTCAATCCTCACTTAGTGCTTGATGATTTTGCTTCTGCTTTTATCAGTGGCTATGTTCCCTCACAATCTGTAGATTCTGTTCTTCTTCATGAGTTATAGAGAACTTGGCCTAATTTATACTCACATTAGCCATCTCAATAGACTTATAATTTATGTCATTTCTTCCTTCTTTGAATTGCACATAGAAAGTCTTTGGCATACTCCAAAGTATGTTCTAATCAGAGGTGGTATTCAGCAGGTTCTGACCACACCCACCAAGCCACATCCACAGAACTGGTAGTGAAAAAATTTGAATCCCATCACTGGTTCTCATGTTGGAATTCTATGTTTGTACTTCTCCATTTTAAATAGAATAGAATAGAATAGAATAGAATTCTTTATTGGCCAAGTGTCACTGGACATACAAGAAATCTGTCTTTGGTGCATCTGCTCTCAATGTATCTAAAAAATATAGAAATAATAGATGAATTATAGAAATGATGTTATTTCTTTTCTATGTGTTTGTTGTAAAAGCAACCAGCAGCTATGAAGGTGACAATACCGCAATTGGTGGTGGAAACTTAGATTGGTTTTAGGGAAGCAACTGTCTGCTTTCTACCAATAGCAATAGTACCTAGACTTTTACAATACTTCACAGTGCTTTACAGAATTCTCCAAGTGGTTTACAAAGTCAGCATATTGCTCCCAACAATCTGGATCCTCATTTAGCAATCTAGGAAGGACGGAAAGCCAAGTCTACCTTGAGCTGATCAGGATCAAACTCCTGGCCAGTGGGCAGAGTTAGCCTGAAATATTGCATTCTAACCACAGCAGCAACACAGCTTTTCTAGGATAACAAATATGTATGTACTACAAGAAGAAGATTAGAAATGGGGGAGATGAGTAGGTGGGAGATGATGACTGACACATAGTTTATCCAGGAAGACTAAGAAATGTATTTCTAAGACATGTTGATAATTGAAAAATCAAATGGAGATGTAGATAGCAGATGAAACTTAAGTTTGTCAGTTCTAGATTTGGTCTACAACACTATAAGATTGTGTAACTTTTTTTTGCTACCACACAATTATCCTTAACATTTTTTGCACATATGCATAGACACAGATATACACACACAACTAAAACAGAAGATAAATTATTCTCAGGGCCATGATTTTTTTAAAAAACAAGCAATTAATGATGTTTGAATTAATATATTGTCCTAACCCATGATTGGTTGAATAAATCTCTATTGCCTTAGTTTGCTTGTCACAATCAGTCATAAACCATGCTTCTCAAATCACAGTGACTGGAATTTATTTATTTATTTAACAAGTTTATATGGCCACCCAACTCACACACAGTGACTACAGATGGATCACAAAATTAAAAACCTACAATATAAACCCCTATTAACACCATACCCATATCTTAAGAAAAGTATGGGCAACTTGAGATTCCAAGGAAATGCAGATTATTATTTTTTGCAGCTCTAAGATTTCATAATTTCTGGCAAACAAACATTCCAAAAAAATGTAGACATGAAAGTTACATTTTTCAAACTCATTTTAATCTTTAAAAGTAAAACAAAGCACTTAAGCCTCCCAATTATGGGAAGAATAGAAAATCAGATTCTGATGACATCATATGTGATAATCCTATGCACTCTACATTATTGCATTACTGTTTCAACCTCTGTGGGCTCTGGCATCTAAAAATATTTACTGGAACACCCAATTATCAGAACATCATCCAACCTTGAGCTAAGCCAAAACTGAGGAAACGTCAGTTTCTTAGTTTGATTATGAATCCAGCAACATCTGTATACCACCCGCACTAAGTTTAGAATATATATTTAAATTCATTTCCTGTAGAAAATAAATCATGTATAATCATGTCCTGATAAAGAGGGATCTCCTTGAAAGATCTTGGGAATTTAGAACCCTTGAATAAATCATTAAAAAAATTGTATCTATAATAGGTTGCTAAATATAGATGTATTTAGCAAATTTTTCCCTGATGAAATATATGGATCTCAGCAATAAGAAGACTCTTTTTGCTATTTAGAAATTTACTTAAGATTTTCATAAGGACTTCCTCGTTTGCAACTAAGCATAGTATGACTCTCACTTTTATCTCATCCAAAACCCATGCATGAAATTTAAGTCGCCCTTAGCTTTTCTGGTGTTAAAGGATTGCTTCTCCTTTAAGTCAACAATCAGTAGCAATTTTAAATCTGATTGCTATTCATGCCATTGACAGTCCACTCTGGTGACCCATACAGAACAGGATCAGCCTGGCAGTTTTAGGCCAAATTAGATTAGTGTGGGCACATCTCCACACTCTGGTTTCCAAGTATTAATGCCAACTTTGAATCTTTTTTCCCTTCTATTTGGAAAGGGCTGGGAGAAGTGCCAGATGTTGAAAAAGGCTTATGAGGTCCCTTGTTTTGAAAGAGTTTTCTTGCTTTACAAGTGCAGACTTAGCACAGGCACACACCCTTCTCTAGTCTCCATGCATTTTTCCTACTACTATGTTGAAAAGCTGTCTTCTTCTGAACTTTTTAAAAATTCCATAACTCAGCAAGCCAGTTCAGTAAGCCTGTGAAAGTGTGGAGTTAGCAGTGTGTTGAACTGATACTTTTCTAAGAACAAAAGCCAAAGGGCTTAGCCATCTTTTAAAATTTATCCATAGCAAAACAGAAAAGAGAATGGCTTAAGACTTCTGCCTAAAACCTGTTTTCTTCCCAAGTCCATCCATCTGTGCAACATGAATGGCTGGGGACTGGCTAATGATTTCACAACATCTGAGAATATTCTAAATGATTAGCAAGTTATTTTGGTTAACACACAGTGCATGAATAAAATCTAGATCCCACTCTTTGATAGAAAGTCAAAACATAGGCACTAGATACATGATCAGCAGAATGGGACAACTTGATATGGCTAGTTCATCACAGTCAACTTGCCACAGTCAACTTGGCATTGCCAATTCACCACAGTTGTTATGGCCAATTCTCCAGGGGACAACTTGTTATAGGACAATTCAACAATTCAATATAAGTATTTAAAATAATTTTAAAAATATTTTAATTTTCGTCAATCTCATTTCATTTTGTCCCTTCTTTTGCAATCTTTCTTTAATGATTCTATTCCACCTTTCTTCAATATTAATGTAATTCTTGTGTTGCGTTGAGTTGTCCTATGGCAAGTTGGCTGTTGTGAGTTGTCCTGCAGTGAGTTGGCCACAGTGAATTGACCATGGCTAGTTGGCAGAAGCAAGTTGGCTGTGGTGAGTTGGCTGGGCCAAGCCAGCTTATCTAGTACCTATTTGTGGTAATAATTTTAATGTGAAGGATCACAGTTTTAATGCAGTTAGGCACAGCAGATTTTCTGTAAAGCTGTTGTTTTCATTTCAAGCTTTCATGTATATGGTTCTCTGATATTACAGCCAAAGCACAGCATGTTGCACAAAAAATAAGCGATGCCAATCTTCACTGAAATTATGGTAACAGCATGGTAGAGTTGTAGCAGACATTGGCTAAGTCTGTAGGAAGGAAGGTAAACCGAGAGCTTCTGAAACAGCCAGCTTTAAGAACACATTTAGATCAGAGAGCTAAATACATGCTACTTTTAGTATAGCTATATAACTACACATTAGATCAGTGTTTCTCAGCCTTGGCAACTTGAAGAGGTATGGTGTTCAACTCTCAGAATTCTGGGAATTGAGGTTAAGTCCACATCGCTTCAAATTGCTAAGATTGAGAAATACTACATTAGATATATTTTGACAAAGCTTATGTATCTAATTGTGTTAGTATCTTGGGGGTGAATTAGAAAACTACCATAGGATTTCTCATTGTGATATTTGCTGGGATGCTTGTGGTTCATTTGAAAGTAATGCTGACTCCTCAATATAGATATTTGTTTTGGAGTTTTCAATGGACTGCAATTTGGCTGAGTTTATGGATAAGTTGGTTATCATGGGAAGGAAGGAGGACAAAAAAAATCTTGCACAATAATCCCCAAGAAAACATCTGCTCGTATCTTGCTTTTTTGTTTCAGCTTGACTAAATTACACAAATTTCTTCTTAGGACTTAGCAGTTTTCCTTTAAAATATCATTAAAAGAAAGATTAAACAAGGATTGGATTTTCCTTCAGCTATCCCTCCTCCATTCTTTTCCCATTTTTATCAGATGCTTTAATTGACACGACAAAGAGGAAAACTGTGTATGTTTTTAGGTTTCTTTGACATAATGAGAACCATTAAGCTTCTGTATTGGCTTTCTGTCTTAATTTTCTGTCATAACAGCCTCATATATGAGAAAGTGATCGCAATGGCAAATATTCAGAATCTCACACAAAGGCCATGCTGGTATAATATACACCAATTAAGATTTGGATTTCTTGTTACTGACTCCACACTGCTGTTAAAGCAGAGCAGGGGCATCCACAGACAAGCTGAACAGTTCAAGGTGGCAACTATGACATGTGATTGAAACCTTGCCTTCTTTTTATCTGTATCCTGCATTATACATACAAAAAAGGTGGGAGTTTGATTATGTAGCGGTGGCCTTTTTTACTTTTTTGACCCTCTTTCCCTGAATGCTCCTGATTGAAAGTCATTTCTGCTAGCTGTCAGGATTCCAGCAATTGCACGAATTAAAACATGATTCTTGAACCAAATTTCAAAAAACTTCAAAAGATTTATTAGAGGCGACATACCGGCACTGCCCTCTATGAAGCCAACTCTGGCACACATAGTTTACAGTCACCTGTGATCCTGTTTCCCCACCCCCCAAGTGTTTCATAAACCAGATTGTCCAATTGAGCACGTTCACAGGCTGGGTATCATCATTCACGTTCTCCAATTAAATATATTCATGGGCAAAAGCTCTGGTATTTTAGTTACAATCTTTTAAAGATAAGAGTTGGAATGTACTTTCAATTTCAAACTGCTGCACCGCTCTTCCAGATTTCCTTCCTCCACTCCCCCGCTTTTTTATGGCAACTACTAAAACAAGCATAGGAATGTTTTATGAGTTGACACTCATCTCAGGAACAACAAGCACACATTCCTACCAGAGGACCTCAACATAGCAACCAAGAAAAGTTCCTGTTTTTTGAACCTGCAAATCTATCCGGTATTCTCCTCTTGAGACAATGAAATGAATTATATTGCATTATCTTTTGCCATGTTTTCAGCAGTCGTTGTTGTTGTTGCTAAAAATACACAATCACATGCTCATTTACCAAAACATATTCCCCTGTGTGCATAGCACATCTTGAGTATGGTATGTACCAGAATCATTTTGAAAGTACTCCGTTCATTTCATAATAGAATAGCCAATCAACCACATAGTTCACAGTAATCACAGTTATAAGCAGCCTGGAGTAAGGAGCATATATCTTTTATTTATTCATCAGAATTATTTATTTGTCACATTTATATGGCTCCTTATCTCACAAACTAATTCTGGAAGATGTATAACAAAAATCTATACATACAAAGCAAATTAATATTCTTATGCTTTTATGTCTTTGGTTTTTCTATTGCTTTCAATGTAGGTTTAGAAATTAAAAGATAGAAGGAAATGAGAATCTATTTCAAGGTTTCTATGGTACTGAAAACTTGGATATTATATAAATTTATTGTTTTGTTATGAGATGAGCAAATAATGAGGGTAAGCAATCACCATTGCCAATAAATGTGTTATCTGGTCTTGTGATTCTCTGTGGGGAGTACACATTAACACAGTGCAAAATTTCTGAAAAACACTCTTGATGGCCTTCCACAGTGAAAGTCAAAACCAGAATGCCGAACACTTTTCAGCAATTTCTCTTGCATGACTAGAGGTGTAGATTTTATATGCATCTTGTAAAAAAAAAAAGCTCTCCAACTTGCAAGTGGTATGATGGGTCACAGTAGGGAAGAAAAGCTGAAAATGTTTTTCAGATGAATTAAACAAAGTGTACCTGTGAGAATAAATTTCTTTTCATTCAGAGATTGTATATGCTCTGATGGCTTTAGTGAATTAACTATATTGTTAGAAGCATTTCTTGGAAGCATAGCGTTTATATCCTAGTAGGACGTTCAGAAATACTAAACG
The DNA here is from genome assembly GCF_049901715.1 of Pseudonaja textilis. Taxonomy (NCBI): domain Eukaryota; kingdom Metazoa; phylum Chordata; class Lepidosauria; order Squamata; family Elapidae; genus Pseudonaja; species Pseudonaja textilis. The sequence continues at coordinate 23,677,292 of NC_141992.1, read as the reverse complement.
TTACACAACATTTAACATACAATACTCTGATATAAAAGGTTTACGCATAGGAACATTTAACATTTTACATGTTGCTCAGGAGGTTGGCATAATATGGTCAACACACACTGCATATGTTTACACTTATAATTCTTTGCACAGATGCATTAGTTCCTCCCTTGCAGCATACCTTCCTTTAATTACTTGCACTATCTCCAAATACAGTGCAGAAATGCAATATTACTACATCTTGCAATACCTTATATTTAACTTGTGGCTTTTCCCTTGCCATATAAATTTAGATATATGCTTCTGCCATTGTTAAATGGTGCACCAGTTGTCAAAACAGATATTGTTTGAAATAAAAATCACATTCTAAGTAAAACATTCACAGAAATTCTCCCCAACAATCACAATTGTACTTTCTCCCATCTTGTAGCTTCATTTCATGTTTTTACATAATTGTTTTGAAATAACACAATCCCAATTTGTCATGTGATACCTAGGACCTTCTTCTCAATTTTAAAACCTGTTTTATTCATCAATTCTGCTTGATCCTGTAATTTAATACTTTTTAAACATATTAGCCTTCTGTTTATTAATCTTAAAAGCTACTAGTGTCAAGCACTGGAGAAATCAGGAGATCCAGGCAGTTCAAATGAGTATAAAGTTTTATTGCAAGCTTAAGCTCTCTATAAGAGTCTGACCTACTAACAGTCAAAAGAAATAAGCTGGAGTTAAGAAGGAATTCAAGGTGGGCTAGATATAGATCTTTTGTGGATGCATAGGGATTCATGACTGATGACAGGTTTGACCCCTCCCTCAGCTCAGCCTACATCTAGTGCACCAAATTCTTTTAATTTACCCATTAATATCAATTGCCTTTAAAGGATCTTCAGGGATCTTCAAGGGTCAACACCAAGTCATCTGCAAATGCTCTAAACTTATATCACTTTAATCTTTATGTCCCCAATCCTCTCATCCTGTCTTATGTCTGTATTCAATATTTCAAGAACTAAAACAAACAGGAGAGGGGACAGTGTCTTGTATCTTCTGGTATCTCATGTGGTTTGGCTAGTTCTTCATTAGTAATTAGCTGTTTTTTTTTCTGTGGAATATAAATCATGATACTCTGCATTTTCCAAGCAGATTGCATTATTTTGTTCCAGAAATCACTATCTCCAAGATATCACGTTATTATTACTGAAATGTTCAATACAGCTTCATGAGAATCACTGGCAACTCCATGCTTTCCAAACAGAAACAGGAGCTGTAGTGATATAAGGTTACAATAAAGTAACAAAAATAAGGCTCTTGCCTGACAAAAGATGGTGAGATACACATAACTTGAAGTAGGTGGGAAAGAGGTGAAGAAGCAGCTACTTAATGAATCAAGCTATCTAATGCTTTGGGTTTTTTTCATACAACGTGCTTAACTAAGACAGTGCAAGAGTTTAATGTATTAAGAGAACACTCAAAAGGAGTCAATTGACATAGTCAGCTAACCCCAAAGGGATTAAAAGTAACCCAAAAAACTCCCAATCACATACAAAGTTTTAAACTAATTCCATTCAATCAGTTGGATTGTAAGAACACCCATAAAATTGATCCATTTTCTTTACTGTAGCATTCCAAGAAAAAGAGTTGGAGGTGATTTTTTTTTAAAAGGCTGAAAATGAAATGTTGCCCAATAACAAACCATTAACAAATTCACTGCCTGCTGAGGACTGAGAATTATTTGATTATAGGGCCCCTCTGTGTCATTGTTGATTTCTATCAATTTGACAAATCCCTGCAGGTTTTTTGGCAACATTTTTGGAAATGGTTTGCCATTTCTTCCTTCGTGGGACTGAGAGAGTGTGACTGGCCCAAGGCACCCAGCTGGCAGATCTAGGACTTGGGTTTTCCCAGTTTCTAGTATACACCATACTCTTCCATCTATATAGATCTAAAATATGAGCATCTTGCAGGAAAGAAGGGCCAAATACTCTATAAGGAAGAGCTTGTTCATGTGCATCATTGCATTAGTGAAGAATCATTTCTCCTTTCTATTTGCAAATGCTACAACTGCTAGTTTTGTAGTCTGGGACCACCAGTATACATTCAATGCTGGACCATCTAGAAATGCTACTCAACAAGAAGTGAGAGAAATATTGGACTGCCCTTTCCCACAATTACCTCTATGTTATGGAATCCATTGCCTTCAGAAGTATATTGTCAAACTTTTGAGGTAGCTGCAGCAGAAAACAGATTCCACACATCTGACTGAAACCCCTAGTTGGCTCCAGCAACAGAATCTTGAAAGACTGACTAAGTTCCTTCTCCACCCCCGTTGTATTGTAATCAATTAGGGAGGCGTCAGTCTTGGTTTCTTCTGTTTTCTTTGTTTCCTCGGATTAAGGCATGTTTAAACAACCTTTGTCTCTGTGTCATTTCTCTAAGGATATCATCTTGGGTCTCTACATAAACTTGGCTCTTGCTGTTCTGATGTTTGAGAAGAAATTTTAGAACCATTCTTTGTCAATATTATGACCATTCATAATGGTAACAAGGTACTGTGATGACTTTGGCATTTTAATACGAATTAGGGAACTTAGTTCCCATTTTGTTTTGTACTGAGCACCATCAAAAACCTGTACATTGAGTTGATATATAAATATGGTTGAAGGAAGAAAGGGTGAATTGGCATTCATCCTGGCAGCATTATTGCAATCTGCAGGTATTTAAAACATCAGTTTTCTCCTTCTGCCTTTTCAAAGTATTCCAGTCATGATCAGTCCACTTGGTGACAAATACTGCCTTAAAATCTCTCACAAGAAAGCAAATAAAGTACTTTTTTCCTCCTACTAGAAGAGATATAAAATTACATATCAAGTTCTTGATGAAGATGTAATTATACTGACAATCAGAAATCTGACAAAGAGGCTGAAAGAGAAAGAAAAGAACAAGAAACATTCTCCATGATTAGCATCAAATGAACGGGATTAGCTACAATCCATTGTCTTCCTACTTCATATTTGAAAGATATTTGCTCTCTCAGCTAAGGATTCCAAACTTGTAAATTTTAATAATGACATAGACAGCCTGAGGAGACAAATTACTTGCCTGTATTCAACATGCTTCAGTGCTTTCAAGGGATAAGTCTACAGGGGAACAAAAACAATACTTTCTTTAGTAGGCTTGGAGGAAGCTTTTCAAAAACAAGTAATACCAAGATGTGAGTAAAGTTCATCTTAGGAGCAACATAAGGACAGCAGACTGGGAAATTGCATCACCTTGGTGGAAAATGATCAAGAACGTAGTTGACTTTGGGGAAAGGATTGTGCAGAAAATCTGGTTTTTCCCCCATTGCATTGACAAACACTCTGGATTCCAAGAAAACAAACAAAAACATATTGTAAGCCCAGTCCCAAAAGGCAGTTTCTGTCCTGCGTGTGAACTTTGTGGGTATCTTAGAATTTGAGCTTAAAGCTTTCTGGTCAAATCATGGTGACTTTTGCAGTAAGTAGTGTACCCCCAGCTACTATGGATTTTTACTCAGCAGTAAATTGCATTGAGTTGAGTGTGGGCTGAATTGTGTGAATTAAAATGAATGGGTGCATTTTGAAGGATGGGGAGAGTTCATTAAAAGTATCCAAAGTGAACACCCTGAAAGGAAGGGGGGGGGGGAAATCAAATGCTTTCTCCCCTATCCTGATGTTATAAACAGCTCAGTCATCTATGTACATACTTTCTACATATCCCAAACCATGTACTTTGATAGTGTTTTCTCAGTTCCTTCTCCTATCATGTTTGGACTCATTTCTCAAATTATATTCCTTGATTTTTAATGGGATTTTTCAAGATCTGTATCAAATAATGAGAATGGAGTGTTCTCTGGTTTTCTTATAGCTGAAACCAATATTTTACTTAGAAACACGTGTCTAATTTTGAATGGATCCTTGAAAACAATGTAGCAATGGCTAAAACTAGATTACAACTCCTCTTACATTTATGTTATGCAACTATTTACACAAAACATGGGTTGGGTTGTAAATGGAGTATTGATAAGGTCAAACTAAACTCTACATTCAGAGCTTCTGGGTCAATTCACCAGAGCACTTTGCATGAGCTATTGATGGTTATGCAGAGCTAGGGAAGAATTATTGTGCTCTCAGGTACTACTAGAGTAGTCTTTCCAATCTAGTACCTTCTACATTTGATGGGACTACAACTTCCAGGCAGCTTGACCATATTATGCAAGTTGGCAGGGAGGAGGAATTAAGCACAGAATTAGCCTATTCCAAAAGGACTAGAACTGACCTTTTCCCCACCAAATTCCTTGTAGACTTATCAAACTGTTCCCAAGAGTAGGCTGCTATATTGGGGATATTCTTGTATTAAAGGCAGAACATAATAAAATAGTTACCTTGGTCTCTGCACCTATGCGTCTAGTTGTTCATGCCGACAACCACTTACAAGGTTTTTGCTCTCTTAATTTTCCTAAAAGGAAAGGACGAGGATGGCAGAGGCAGACATCAATAGGCAAGAATAGGGAACTTCCATCCCAAGGGTCTTACATGGATTGAAACAAACGAAGAGTTATTATACTTTCTTCTATGGCTTCAGTAATCTGAGCAACCTTTCTAAAAAGAAAGATTAACTTCTGTAAGTATGACAGAGTATGAGCTAATTCACCCCACCAAATCACATGTTTTGAATGTAGATTAACTGGGGCAACATTCATCTCACAATTATGTTTTGTAAATGTTGAACAAGAGCACAATTAATTTAACTTATCTCAGTTGCTGAGAGGAGGGGTACCTCATACTTCAGGAATGAATCAGAACTCAAACAAAGACAGTCACAAAACCACTCCATCACATATTAATCAGTCTTTCAGTTTGTGATTATTACTTACCCACAACTCTGTTGGCAACATTTTAAGCCAAGGATGAAGAACCTTTTGGAGATCAGGGATCATTTTAAAAATTTGGGGAATGTTAGTCCTGCAATGGATGAGACAATAATATAAAATAGGCAGAGCCAAGAGATGTTAAGCCTATTTTAGCATTTATAGAATCCATGTTTCTAGTTTTGAAATGGTGGGAAATCATGATTTTTCTGCAATTGTAGTTGTATGTTCCAGGAAATGTAGAAAAAGAGATTAGAGAACTACAGAACTTTCACTGCATGGATGGAGATGCTCTCTTGACTTTTGGGGGGCACATCCCACCCCTCCCCGATGCCCTGTAGAGCTGAAGTTTCATACTTCTAAATCCTCAGGCTGCTCCCTTTGTGCCAATCAATCATGTTGGGTTCACCAAGAATCATTTACAAAGTCTTTCTTATAAAAAAAAAGTTTCGTGAGAAATGGATTTCCCATTAAAAAAAAACAAACTTCTGCAACAGTCAGACAATTTACTGCAATTTGGCGTTCTGTTTTAAAAGCGAAGATAATGCAAGCAGAAACTATGTGCAGCTGTTCAGAATCGACACTGTTGCCTAGGCAAAGTTTCTAAAGGGTTTCCAGTCCTTTAGAATAATAAAAATGATGAATAGCCTTCTGCTCTGTGAACCAAGCATTTTGAAGTGTAACCTGCTACTTGTAATATAGTCACTACTTCATGACCTATATTATATTTACAATCTGGCTCGCTGCAAGTAGCCCTGTTGGGTAAGGGGGAGGAAAAGGCAACTATAAAACTAATAGAATGAAATTAATGGCTAAATTGAAGCAATTATTTTTAAAAGCACAGTTGGTAATGTCTTTTGCAGGCCTCTTTGAGAAGCTGCACTCTAGATTTTCAAACATGTTTTAAAAATACCTTGTATTGCATGCCCCGTTGCTGAAGTTCAACAAACAGAGTGTGTCAACTTAAGTTCTTTTCATAACAGTATTGTAACATTCATCTGATTTTTTTCAATGGTTTTAAGTGAAACAAGGACACACATTTCAGCTTTCTTTCAAAGAAAGTCTCTTCTTTCAAAAGAGTGCAGCTTTGAAAGGAAGTCTTCTTTCAAAGGCTTATGAAATTTTGTAATACTTGAATTTATTTTTGAATATAGAGGCTGAGCATTGGATAGAACTATATTTAAATAATTCAATTCCATAAGATAGCAGTGATAGAGAATCTGTAGCTTTCTAAATGCTGCTATTCTTCCATAAGTCTATCAGGCATGGCTACTGAAGAGACATACTTTAATTGTACTTAAATTACTTAATTATAATTTATATATTGATATAATATATATGTACTTTATTGTAATTTAGTTTATAGACTAAACTTTAAGTTTGAAAGTGGTATTGAATGCCAAGGTCACATTTATATGACTTTCCATTTTACTATTTGGAACACGCATCAAAATTTAAAAATGTAATTCATTCACCTTCCCCAGATTAATACTCTTCAATTGTTTTAGGACTGCAGTTCTTTGAATACCCAGCCAAAAATTACAGAAACAGTTTTTTGATAATGTTAGTCTAGATCAATGTTTCCCAACCTTGACAATTTTCAGATATAGGGACCTCATTCCCCAGCTAGACTGGGAAACACCATAATCTCTATTGATTGGCAGTAGCTAGAAGAATGGATCTAGATCAGAGGTGGTATTCAGCAGGTTCTGACCAGTTCTGGAGAACCAGTAGCGGAAATTTTGAGTACTTCAGAGAACCAGCAAATACCACTTTGGACTGGAGATTTTACAGTATCCTTCCCCTGCCCACCAAGCCATGCCCATTGGTAGTAAAAAAAATTGAATCCCACTACTGATCTAGATAATATGTTCCCTCAAGAACACTCTGATGCTGACACCCCACCATCTTCTCTACAATGTTCCTTACAATTTGGAGACTGGGCAAGTCCTGATAAACTATAAAATCCAGAACTGGCTTCTGGAGGTTAGCAATAGCACTTAGACTTATATACCACTTCACGGTGCTTTACAGCCCTCTCTAAGCAGTGTACAGAGTCAGCATATTGCCCCCAACAATTTTGGGTCCTCATTTTACCCATTTTGGAAGAATGGAAGACTGAATTAACCTTGAGTCTGGTGAGATTTGAACTGCCAAATTGCAGGCAGCTGGTAGGCAGCAGAAGTAGCCTGCAGCACTGCACTCTAACCACTGTGCCACTGCGGCTCATAGGATAGGACTCAGAAGAATTCTTGGTAGCAAAGATTGCACTCGATGCTATCACTGTGCTGCAACATAATTGTTTCCCTTTTTTTTCTTCCTTAAGAAAAAATAAAATCGGGTAAAACAGAGAGGAGTCTGGTGAGCCCAAAGAGAGGTGCCTGTAGGCAAAACATTGGGAACTAAACTCCTTAAAAGTAGTGACTCTGAGGGACATTAAGATCAAGCTGGAAGAGGCATTTCCTTATCTATCAACTTGCAAAGGAATCAGTATGGGCTTGCTTATGATATGTATTCTCTATAAACTCTTGGCAAACATTAATCTTTTTTTTCTTCTGTGTGTTGTGTATCTGTTTGTTTGATATTTTAGTTTTATAATCAATAAAGTTTGTTTAAAAAAACAGAAAGAAAGAATGTTCTCTTTTGTAAAGCAACAATACCAATTTGCCCACTGATAGCTGCATATTTAAACATATTCTGAAATTAGCTCTCTATTGGTTTTCTTTCAAGACAGCTCAAGAACAATATTTTAACTTTATGAGCCTATTTGTAAGCTGTATGAAGGAAAAGAGAGCATATTCATCACTTGGTGATTTTAAAAAATAGAAGGGTCTGTTGGTTGTTCTGTTAAAATCGGGGGTGGGGGTGGGGGGATTTTCCCAAGTCTGAAGGAAAGCATCAATGTTATCCAATAGCTATGGAATCTTCCTCTCAAATTACTCTTTACTCCCTCCTTATGCTGAGATTTAATAGCTAACATGCATTTTGCTTTTGAGCTACTAATGTTCTGAACTTGATGACAGTAAAAAGCAAACTAATGCAGTGCTTAGTCATTTCTCTTCACTGACTCACTGAACTCAACTCAATGTTTATGTATGTTTAATCGACCTTCTCCAAAGTGGTGATCTCTGTATATTTTGGGCCTGCAAATGGCTGTACTTAGCTAAATGTTTTGAGGATCAGAAGCTAAGCAAGGGCAGATCAATTTGTACTCAAATAGGAAACCAGAAAGGGATAGTATGGCAGGGAATTCTGGTAACTGTATTCCCAACACATCTTAAAGGCACCAAGTTGAGGAAGGCTATATAATAGTGATAACTAGATCCATTTTGTAAGAAGTAATAATACTGAATCAAGCATGCATGAGAGGAGCTTATCAAATTCATTCTGGGAATCAGTTCGGAAATGAAAGGGAAGAGTTCAGCACATGTTGAAGTAATGATAGTGTCCTCCTTGGGTGAGGAGCAAGGTGGCTCGAGGGATTGGGATGCTGGGGAGGAGGTTAGCAAGCCCGCATTTGAGACCTGAGAGCTGTGTTGGGCAGGGTTGAGCTCTCGTCCTTCCCTCCAGGTCCTACCATGGATGTGAAAGGAACCCCCTCTTGGGCATCTCCAGGGACAACAGTGATGTCATTGGCTAATCCTTTCAACCAGGAAGTGCCTTGGTGCTTCTGACATGAGGGCCTACAGAGGATGGTTTTGTAACTGAAGATGTAAATTATTTAATCCAAGCCATTGTAAAAGCAAAAACACAACAGAACTTCGACCTTGAGATTTCCCATTCATGACCTGCAATTTGACTTCAGACTAAGCAGAAAAACAGGACATTTGGTGAGTTTTACCTTTGGCAAGAAATATATCATGTTTCTGTTTAAATGACAGCAATACTTTTTGCAGCTATATCTACCTAGTTAGCATTGATTGCTAGATGATTTCTTCCAAACTTCCATACATCTTATAATAAAGCAATAAAAATTTATCCTAACCCTATTGTTTTACATTTTTGTTAACAACTTTAAAAAATAAAATCCAGCCACATCTCTTTGTCTTTTTCTCTCATGCATGCACACATGTACCTAATTTGTACCACAAATATTACCCATAAAAATGTGTGATGAATGATGGTATTTCTACATGATACATGAACCATCCGGCCAATTCATGAGTATGTTGGGAGTTGGTGAGCTTAATCCTTTTCCTGTGTGACACTTGACTGTATGTATTTCTCTCCCCAGCATCTAGAATGTCCTTTAGACAGAGTTTACTTTTGAGAAGAACAGCCACCAGGGTTTAGTTTTTTGTTTTCTTACAGGAGAAAATAAAAAGCAAGCCAGATTGGCAGATATTGTAATATGAATGAATAGATATTTGACTGTATTGAATATTTCCACACATGTGTACCTCTTGTACAAGTTGCACCTGATATTTAAAGAGAGGCAGGAGTGGGGGTGTTTATGAAAATGAGCACACTGGAATTTAAAGCCTATGCTTGTTCACTTTTTTATATACTTAGGGTTCTCACTAACAGATGGAGTAAGGGCATATCATATCCAGTGGATCCAGCAATTTCATCAAATAACAAAATAAAATCACACCATTGCAATGTAAGTTCCAACTTTTTCCCATGCATATGTGATATCACCATACACATGCAAAAAGGGCAATGTTTGTAACACACAAACACAACACTGTTTCCACCACCAGCTTCTTTGGACCCTTATAAACAACTCTTACGGTGAAATTTCCAAGAACAAAGATGGAATTTCCTTGACAATCTTTGGGAAAACTCTGGTGTGCTTTTTGTTTCAAATCACAACAGCACCGTTCTACACAGGTCTCCCAGAGTCCCACAAAGGCATTCAAGGGAAGATAGTGAGCACCGATTAATGAAACTGGAAGCTGCCATGCGTTCTCTCTCTCTCCTTCCATATCTTTCTGATCTCTGAGCCTGGATTAGTTACCTCTCCTTGCACTTAGCAGCCTTTTTGCGAAGTGGTTAAGGATTGGTGTACCAACCTGTTTTTAAATCCTCAGCACATACCTGCCAAGAGCTGCCACTTCAGATATGTAATTGAAGAAGAAAGGCAAAGTTACAGCGTGAACAACTGTAGACATAAGCAGCCTGTTATGAAGGATTACTGTACAATTATTTTAATCCAGTGCTTTAAAGTGCAACCTGTTGGATGAAAGAAGCCTTCATACACATCGCATTTTCTCTTTTCCTGTACAACTTTCCACTGCCTGTCACTGGAGGGCCACGTGGTTCCAAAGGACTTTTTTTTCTTTATTTTTTTAAATTAAAGTGCAGTACTTATAGAAAAAAATACTGAGAAAATCATAAATACTATATAAAAACAGAATCATCAGTATACCATATAGGGGAAAAAAAGCATGGCTGGATCCTACCCTGAATGTACTTTTCAAACATTTTAGTAGCACTAGCAATAGCCCTTAGACTTATATACCAAGTCATAGTGCTTTACAGCCCTCTTCAAGCAGTTTACAAAATCAGCGTATTGTTCCACAATTTGGCTCCTCATTTTACCAACCTCAGAAGGATGGAAGGCTGAATCAATCTTGAGCCAGTGAAAAGCAAATTACTGGCAGCTGGCAGTCAGCAGAAATAGCTTGCAGTGTTGTAGTACTGCATTCTAACCACTGCGTCACCATGGTTCTTGTATTGATTTGATATCCTAGAAACCTAATCTAGGGGAAAAAAAGTCAAACATAGGAATGTTATCTACACTTCCATAGGCAACACTATTCTATTCCTATAGAGAGCTCAAACTCAGATTTACATACAATAAAATGTCAAGTACTATAAGCAGGGGTGGGATTCTACCAGTTCACACCTATTCGCTAGAAACAGTTGTTAACATTCTAAGCAGTTCGGAGAACCAGTTGTTAGAAGAAATTACTGGCCTAATCCTGTAAGGAAGGCAGGAAGGAACCATTCTGGAGTTGCTTACAGAAACTGCCTCTCTGTTAACCCTTATTACATTCTTGGCAGGACTAGACTTCCTGTCTCAGGAACTCCTCTGGAGGTTTTTTTCCTCCTTTGCTGGTACTTTGCTCATGTGGAGTGACCATTCAAAGTTACAATGGCACTGAAAAAAGTGACTTATGACTGTTTTTCACACTTATGACTGTTGCAGCATCCCCATAGTCATGAGAGGCCAGGTGAGGAGATGCGTGCCTCGATGTGAGTGATATTGAGTTGGTCACGCCCAGCCAATAACATGACCACCAAGCCACGCCCACCAACTAAGCCATGCCCACAGAACCGATTGTTAAAAAATTTGAATCCCACCCCTGACTGTTAAGTTGAAAAAGGTGAATATATACAGTAAGCATAGTGGTAGAATTCAGGGCAGTGAGATTGCAGGAGTATTAGCTAATGAGATGATTACAGATATCAGAATAAGAATTGGAAAGGACCTTGTACATCATCTAGACCAACTCCTTTTCAAGCAGAAGACCCTACACCAGTCCAAGCAAATGGCTGACCAACCTATTCTTAAAAACCTCCAATCTCTGGAAGCAAGCCATTCCACTGATCAATTAGAGGAAATTAAGTAAAATATCTGAAAGAACAAACATGATGGAGGCCAGAGACTGAGAGTTTGAGAAAGGAGGAATTTTAGAAAGGTTGTGTCAGAAAATATGCTGTTACATAACAATAGCAGCACTTAGATTTATATACCACTTCACAGTGATTTACAGCCCTCTCTAAATGGTTTACAGAGTCAGCATATTGCCCCCAACAATCTGGGTCCCAATTTTACTGACCTTTGAAGAATGGAAGGCTGAATTTTTGACATGTATCTTTGGCATTCTAATATACCAGAGATAGATATGCTTACCTTATTACCGGGTGTCCTATGATGAAAATGTGCTTCAGGAATATTCATCTGGACTACCATTTGCAAAGTCTAAGCCAAGCCTGTTGCCAAAGCTATAGGGCCAACATTGTGAACAAAAGCCTGGGCTGAATTTTACCTTCTCCTTCGGCAGCTGCCCTCTGCCCATGCCAGTTCACTTAAATCTTGCTAAATACCCTTTGCCCAATGGCCTGTATGTGAAGGCTGAACTCCCTAGTGAGCAAGCTAGATTTGTCAACATGCTAAATGAGGATTCTGAATAGTTGCAATGTTTCTTTTGGTCGCTGATAATCTGCAAATGTTAATTCCTTTCCAACAATTGAAGGAATAAAATGGTTTATTGTCTAAAAGTAAAGCTGAGTTTTTGAAAACCTGGATTGAGCAAGTAGAAGCAGATGACTAAAATCCAGCTGATGTCAGTTCAAGGCAGAGTAGATTAGTGCTAAATATAAAAAAAGAAACAACAAAAACTTTTCTGGACTTTAAATCTCTACATATTATATTAAGTTCAAACCTACTACAGTACCAGGAATTGAACTCATCAGCCACTGCATTTTAAGGGATGATATATATTGTGTTAGCTTTAAGAGTTATCCAGGCCCTGGTGCTCAGCAAAGTTACAGGAGGGAAGATTTAGAGTGTATGTTTAGAATGGTATATACAAACCTTCCTCTTAAGCTCTCAGACCAGAGAGATACCAGAGGTTTTACAGTATAAGACTTTGGTGCCCACTTATATAAGTCAGAAGGGGGAAAATTCCCATTTTTACAAAGATAAATATTCTGTTTGGTATTTTACACCCACAAAACACACAAACACATTCACTCATTCACACACAGGCACACAAAACCACTTCTGACCTGTTCAGGACTCCTCAAGCATGCACAGTCACATACAATGGTCCATGAATTCAATTCCAAGTGGAGAGTCTAAATTCCATTGAAAGACCCATTGCTACACAAATGGAGATGAGACCCATATGCAGTAACAGAAAATATTATTTTGGTCCCCACCTCACCCCCAACCTGAGGGCTCCTGGCTTGTCTTTGCAATTCTGTGTTTAGAATTGTGTGATCCTCTTTAGCAAAAGATTATGGAGCAGAGCAGGGTTAATGTATTTTATCCAAAGAAAAGATTACTCACTGTTCCAGAAAGTTCTTTTTAGGAAAGTTAAAGAACTGGTATTCTTACTGAGTTATTACACAATCCGTTTTACAAGACCTTTAGACTAATTTCTAAAGTAGCTGCAAATGATACTATTTGTCTCTCCGAAAATTAATTGTATACAAAAAGCAATTTGTTAAAGCTACCAATTTGTCATATCCCAGACATTCTATTTTACATGCTTCCATTCTGTCTGGAACACAGAATGCCTATATTGTGAGAATAGGGGCACCTGGGAAAAATATTCTACACTATTGGTAGAATCAAGTTATGGAAATGCATCTCACTAGCTAGGGAACAGTCCTCTTTTAAAGGCATCCTTTATTCAATATAAAGATGTTGAGACTCTGCATAGAAGAGCAACAAGGATGATTAGGGAACTGGAGTCTAAATCTATGGAGAAGATTGTAGGAATTGGGCATGTCTAGTTTAATAAAAAGAAAGACTAGGGGTAACCTGATAGCAGTGTTCCAATATTTAAAGGATCGCTACAAACAAGAGGCAGTCAACTTATTCTCCAAAGCACCTGAAGGCAGGACAAGAAGCAATGGATGGAAACTAATCAGGGAGAGATCCAACCTAGAACTAAGAAGGAATTTCCTGACAATTGGAACAATTAATCAGTGGAAGGACTTGTCTCCAACACTGGAAGTTTTTAAGAAGACATTGGACAACCATTTGTCTGAAATGATATTTCTTGACTGAACAGAGAGTTGGACTAGAAGTTCTCCAAGTGCCTTCCTGTTCTATTATTCTGTTATTTCAGTGTTTCCTAATCTGGGTATTCCTTGAATGAATGGACTTCAATTTTTGATAATGGTCACGTTACTGAGTGTTGCAGTCCACTTTCCAGTGGGCTCCTGAGCTCCTAACAGTGGCCACTCTGTTAGAAAGACGGTCTGATCAAAATTGAATTGGGAGACTCAAAAGAAAGAAAAATAAAGGGTCACAAAGTTGTTCATCAATCTCAACAGAATGAAATACATAACTAACCTGCTCACAATCTTCACTTTTCCGTGTGTGTGTGTGTGTGTCTTCAAGTCTGTTTGGCTTCTGGTAACTGCTTGAATAAATATCTGGAGACTTGTTGGCAAGAGTTTTCAGCGCTGGTTTATTGCATCCTTTCCAAGACTGAGAGAAAGTGATTGGCCCACCTACTTTGTGCTAGAACTCATAATTGTCTGTTTTTAACCTATGTCTTAAATCACTACATAAAACTTGCCCTATTTTCCTTTTACATTATAGTAATTATTAAGATGATGCATGAATCGAAAACCATTAGATTTGTTTTGCTTTGTTCTAGCACAACATCTTTCTGCTTTTAATTAAAGTAACCTCACTTTTTTCAGACTTCAGACACAAAAGGCTGCACCAACATAATTTTATGTGAATTAAGCTGTATTTCTACTCTATGTATTTTAACAGGGCATATATAACCATCTGATATGATTATATTAGAGTCCATTCGCATATAGGCTCATGCACTAAAAAACTTTCAACAAATTTCAGGTGGAGGTTGAATTCTTAAGAATGCAATTCCAAACAATACATATTCCCACATTTTGACAGTACATTTAAAAAACAACCAGGATTTAAGAAAAAAGTAAATCTTGTCATTATATGATATAGAGTAGGATTGTGCAATGATCTGGATCTAAAGGGATATTTTCAAATGTGTGTGGATGTTACACTTGTCAACAAACTAAATTTAAAAGTTGCAACTTCTTCTAGAAAATATTTGTCTGTTTTAAGGAGATGCTCAATTGACAGGTATATATTCTCAGTCCCCTTTTACCACTGGAATTCAGATTCATGGATCAGGGATCATAACATAGATATAATTCTGGTAATAAAAAGCAGTAGTAACACTACTTCTAAGAAGAATTGAACATTGGACTTAATTGTGGAATTCTTGATGCACTGTGGTTGGGTCCACAGATCACAATATGCCATTATGATGGAGCACGATAGTTCATGGATGCTGGACTGACAATTGCAGGTTTGTGTTCAAGACCTGGTGCTGCTACTGGCTGGAGTAAGCTCCCTTCACATGTTCCAGCTTTTACCGACCCAACAGTTTGAAAGTGGGCAACTAGGAGTAGATACATAAGTACCTCTTTGGGGCAATTTAACAGGGACGTGAAGGGAGTCTCCCAACTGGGCATCTCCTGGGCAATGTTCAATCCTTTCAACCCAGAAGCACTTCAATGCTCCTGACACAAATATAGTAATAATATGCATTGGTTTTGCCTTAGTGTGTTTTGTGAAGCCAGCAATTGTAATGTGAAAAGCATAGTTTATGGCACGAGTGTCAAACTTATGGTGTCACATTGCTGTCATGTGATGTTTCGCGACGTTTTGCCTCTGGGGTAGGCATGGCCTGCGCATGGCTGCCAGTTTGACACCTCTGGCTTATGGTTTTGCATTATGTATGAATCAGGCCACTATTATTTGTTCTCTACAAATTATGGTTAAAATAAATTCAAGCTTAGCACAATGTGTTAAACAGTCACTATTGCAAAAGAAACTTCCAAGAAGTGAGGATTATGCCAAAACATAAGGCAAAATGCTGGCTAGCTTCTTAGTGGATGATGCTAGGGTCTTTGTGTATTTTTTGGACACATTTGGGATTCAAATGTGGAGTAACAAATTATAGCAAAACCAGCTGCCTGGTTAAAACTAAATTTGCATTGCTTTATCAGAGGCTGAAATGAAATCTTTAAGAGGGTTGATTTTAAGGTTTAGAATTCAGATGCTAAGTTAAGTTTGTTTTTCTAAAAAGAGCTGTCCATATTTTATGAGCGAAGCGGTTCGGCTGCTGCTGTTTCTTCTTGGAACAATAACTTCTTTATATTTTTAGGCATCATGACTTATGGAAAGATATACACAAAGCAGAAAGGATTGCAACTAAAGAACTGCCATTATCATTTCTTACAAAGCCTAATATTCTGTGAGCCTGTTCATCAAGAACGCTAACAGATCTAGACATCTTAATATATGTTATGTGGATAAAAATGCCAAACCCCATCTGAACATTGGCTGACTGTGCTACGATCCATAATAATAATGTGTACAGCAAGGATGAACATTGTTCTCAAAAAACACAAACAAACAAACAAAAATGATTGGTATGTGAAGCTTGAATAAGCAATATGATGCTTATCCAAGCATCACCATGTATCCAATTCAGTGATTCAAAAACATTAACTTACTTTGAATCCTGAGAAGGCAATATAAACATGTTGAAATAAACAATAAAATCAAATCAAAACATCATATTTAAGGGGTTCAGTCCAAATGTTCATCTATTTTTCTTGGCAACAATACAGACATGGTTGGCTACCACTTCTTCTAGAGTACTTTAATTTCCCAGACTAGGTAAGAGCCCACAGTTTTTCTTAGTATCAACTAAGTCCGACTCTCCTTATTTTTAATCTGTAACCTCATATAACACCTCCATTTCTCTTAATGACAGCTTCAGTTGCATGAAGCAGTGTTTCTCAATCTCAGCAACATATGTAGATTTCAGCAACATGTATGGATTTCAACTCCCAGAATTCCCCAGCTATTATGCTAGCTAGGGAATTCTGGGAATTGAAATCTTACTGAGATTGAAAAACACTGGCAAAAAAAGGTGCACTACATAAATTATATATCATAACCAGACAATATTAACTACTGCTGCCATTTTTAAGATATAAAGGGGTTGCAGTATTTCACAGGAATTGGGAACTTAATAGTGTAATTATCTCTGCTGCAATGAAAATATGCTACACGGGTGACTATAACATGAGAGGTGCTTTCCCCCAAAATGAATACAGTAGAACCTCTGGTTATGACCATAATTCGTTCCATAACTGGTCGCAACCTGATTTGGTCGTGACCCAAACCTAACATTGGAAATTTGTAAATGGCGTGGAAAGGGAAATTGCTCACACAAAAAATGTGGAATTTTTGGTCGGAACCCGTTTGGGTCATGGTCAGAAGCATTCATGACCAGAGGTTCTACTGTATTCAGCACTTTAATAGCATTAAATACTTTGAGAGATCTAAAATATTTATATATTAAAACCTGAATCCTTCTTTCCACAATTTTTAAAAGTTAAATATCTTCAGTTCCTGGACTTTGAAGAAGCAGGACAGAAATAATATTAATGCTTTTGAACTTGGGGGTTGGAGATGACTCCTGAGAATACTAACGACAGCCAAAAAATCAAATCATTGAACTAATCAACCCAGATTTTTTATTTGATGCATAGATGACCAGGCTCCAATTATCATACTTTGGACACATTATGGAAAGACCTAATGTAGGGAAAAGTAGAAGCAAACCCATACGGAAATAATTGCCTGTATCCTATACACAACATAGGTTACAGAAATAAATCCCATTGATTTCAACCGGGCTTATTCCCATAGTATCTATATTAGAACTGTATCTATATTTGACTGTTCACATTTAAAAACTGACTCCCCTAAGCTTTCAAATATCGGGCCACAATTTGGTTGGGTCCCGCTCGACGAGTGGGGCTCCCTCCCCAAAGTAATCCTGAAAGGAGTGGTGGATCTGAGAGTTGGAGGCGCGCACGGAGCGAGTCCAGCGGAGCGTCAGTCCTGCCCTCCGAAACTCTCGTGTTTCTTGCGCGATGTAATCGACCAAGAGAAGCCGCTTCGGGTTACAACGCAAGGAAAGGTAACTGGAGATGATCCGCATGTGAGCAACCTCACCAGGGGAGCCTTTGTGCCCCCCTCATCCCCTTAAGGTTACCTCCGCCCCGAAATCCTTACTTGCAAGGCGTCTTTCCCCATTGACCGGAGTCTCCTCTCCTTTGCCTTCCTCTGCCTCCTCCTTCCTCCCACCACCCCACTTTTATGCCTCCCACACCGGCGCGCGCGCTCAAGACCCCCCCACCCCAAGCCCCGACGGTCCCTTTCCAAGCGACCGGTGACTCTTGCCTTCGGGGTACGCGCGAAAACCGTCGCCGGTCTTTTTTTAGGTGAAGGGCAAGCTAAGGGCAGGGCGGCAGCATCTCGGTCCTAAATGGGCATGTGCAGAGCTGGCGCGCACATGCTCACTGGGACCTCATGAGGACTTCGGAGGGCACGTTTCTCTCCAAGGGAAAGCGAATCGCGCCTTTGCCGGCTGCGGACTTTCAAGCCCGAGCGGCGACGGCTGCCTTTTAAAGCGCCGGCAGGCTCCTTCGCTCTCCTCCTTCTCCTCCTCCTCGAGCGCCGGCGGGGTCGGGGCGCTCGGCGGCGCCAGACGCTCAGCAGCAGACCGCGGTGAGTGGAACGGGACTCGGGAGCTCCCCACCCCCCCGCCCGCCCGCTTCCAAACCATCCCCGTCCTTCCCTCCGGTGCCGCTTTTTCTTCTTCGGGTCCTGGGTTTTGCGAAGCGCCTCCGGGCAGCGCGTCGGCGAAGTTTGCGCGCACGGGGCACTTTGGCGAGCGCACTTGTCGAAAGGGCTGTGAGGGCGAAGGTGGCCAAGCCTGCGGAACAGCTCCCGGCCGAAGGACTCGGGGTCTGCGGGCCTTCTTCTGCCCTAGGTGACGGTATGCGCGCTCCATCTTCCTCAGGGAGTATTTTGCGTGCATATGGACTTGGGCGGGGGCGGGGGCTTGTTAATTTGGGTCCGGTGTGGTTCCCGTCCCGTCTTTTGAGAAGAAGCGGGGGGGGGCTCTTCTTTCCTTCGTGCCGCCGTTTCTTGTCCTTGGTCAGCCTTGCGCCTTCTCCGAAATGCCCATCCAAACTTCAGCAAGTGTGTGTCCCAAGTTGCGTGGGAGATTTTTTAAGGCGAAATGGTGGTGTGAATGACCACTCTTCCTTCCCCTAATCTTGTATACTTTTCAGAAAAGTTTTATAAATTTTATTAGTCATCTCTCTGATGGTGGGGATATGCTAAAGTGGCTTAACTCTGTCGCTGTTTTCAATATTTTCCAAAATGTTTTTTGGGGGGAGGGGGGATCAAAAGTGAATGTTTTCCCCCCTGGGTAGATTTTTGTTTGTTTGTTTTCCACGGTGGAAAGATTTCTCAGCATTTTGAAGGAGTTTGCAGAAGAGATATAATAAACCAACCTTGAGTAGGTGAATATTGGCTCTTGGTTAAGATTTATTTCTTTCGTGCTAATGTAGTGGGGATTTCTTGTGGATGGTGCTTTATAAAAAGCTAGGTGTTTGTTTGTGTGTCTGTGTGAGAAAATTGCCAATTTAAGGAAATGTATGTATACTTTCGATGAAACAGATATTCCATATAACTGACTTTACTTTTCTGTCAATCTTTAGACAGATCAATGTTCATAATATTCCCCTTTTTATATTCTGGATGGAGTATTTTGAGTACATAAAGTATTGAAAGTTCAGTTAATCGTCTTGTAATTTTAACAGCACTTTAATTTTAAAGAATTAATATGATTAAAGCTATAAATGTGTCCTTGGGCATCTGCTTGAAGTTTTTAATGTATGAACTCTAGTATTTACTTCAAAGAACCTCAGGAGAAGAACACTTCACTTTAAAATATGAAAGTAAAATTGAAGTGAATGGCAGCTTGCCCATAATACGGATGTCTTTTGTGGTATAGACTATGAATTTAATTTTACCTTGGGTTCTGTTATTTTAATCTGTTTTTAGTGTTAAAATAATTTTTGCTCAAAGCATAAAAAGAAGATTGAGTTTTGTGGGATCCTATTCCAAATAAAATTCAATTTGGGATTCAGGTTTGTTTAGAAGATGTGACAAAAACCTGCCTAAAAGGAAGTTTCATTAGAGATCAGAAGTTGATTTGTTTTCTGCAGAAGAAAAATCAGTACAATGTTACACATTTTTCTGTGTGATATTAAATACCGGTGTCCCAAAAAAGCCTCCCGTAAAAAATTAGTGGTCTACAGGTTGTACTAGCTAACAAATATTTTTAGAGTAATAAATTTGAATTTTATATCCTGTTTGGTTCAAAATTAATATGGAAGAATCTGAAGTACTGCCTTTTATAGCACTCTTAAACAATTTGGGTCAGATTCTTGACATAAAATTTTGTATTGAATTTAATGTTTTGCTAGGAATTTCTTTCTTCAATACAATGGGTTTGTCTGGATTTAGTATGCTTTTGTATGCTGCTCTTGTTTAAACATAATAATAAATAGTATGTTCTAGATCTAATTTCTCTGGATAGTTTTACTTTGTGTGCTTAGTTAGTTGGTTGACTTTCTTCAACTTATACCATATCGCTGGCACATATTTTCTTCGCCTTTTTGTTTTTAAATCTATAATTCTTTTTATTTTTGTTTTGAAATTGTTAAACATTTGGGGTTTTTTCTTCTTCTTAAATATCTCTGTATCTAGGTGTCATATGTTCCATTTATAGTTACCTTGAGACCTTAGTTGTTAACAAGCAATAATATATGTTCAGGATGTGTGCCGTAAACACTTAATGGGTTGCACAACTGAACTTCAGAGGCGTCATAAATCAGCTATGCACAACTATGTTTCAAAGTGTTGTGTTTCTTGTTCAGTTTTACCATATTTGCCTTATTACTATTAAATTTCTAAAATATGACGCTGACTGCAGGAATCTACCAGAATATCAAAATTGCTTATCCGCAAAAGTTCAAGGAATATTTCATTTAGCATACCGCCAAACTTGGAATTGCTTTCTTAATGATGTAGAGAAAAAAAAAAAAAGTATCTTTATGTAGATGCTCATTATCTACATACTTCTGCAAAACTGCATTATAATGATTCTGTATTCACAAATGAACATGAATATAATAACTATATTGTCCCAATAGCATTTTAGCCAAATAAAAGTAATATACATTCATATTATCACTTTTATGCTTAAAATTAATTGATATGTGGAAGGATAGCATTCTAGTCTAGTTATCTTTATTAACATTGCAGTCCTATGGGATTTAATCTGAAGTAAATATAAAGAGAAACTGCTTGAAAGGTTTGTGCATAAGCCCTCTGAATAAAATATAATTAAAATTTGCACTGGCCAATTTATATTTAGGTGTGATAATTGAGAAATATTCTAGAAGAGTTAATGTTGATCAAGTCAACTACACTGTGCAAATTGCATCATTAGATCTTTAACTGACCTGGTCATGTGTATTATCTGTACACAGCCAAGGATATCAAACCACAAAGTGATTTGGTGATGCAACAATACAAGTAGGAAAGAGCATCCATTCCATATCCCTAATATCCACATGCATTTAACAGAAATGGAATCTAACACAGAATTGATAAATCTGAAAAAGACCTCTTATACTGTTTAACAGTCAACTTCATCTTTTCTCACACTGATTTTTCTCGGTCTGTCTTCTGTTCTTCACTGCCACTTCTTCCTTGATAAAAATCACCAGTTGCTTATGTAACGAGGCTTAGGCAAACAAAGTTTACTGTTTAGAGTCCAAATATTCACTAGGTTCAATAGAAAGCATTTTCTTATCTAGGCTCTTATAGGTATGATAATGGTACCCTATAAAAAAGAAAGTGTTCCTTCTAACTTCTGTAACTACATTCTTCACACCAAATTCCCCCTGCAGGGCCATTGTTAATGGGGAAAACCCTGTAACTGGGACTAATGGACATTCAGACATTTGAGAGAGAGATTCATTCACTTGTGCCAAGAAACATTCCCTTAAATTCATTAAGGTTTATAGCGGTAGACATTCGTATCTGAGATCTGACCTCTCTACTTACAATCACAAATTAATTACTTTGTGATCTGATTATAACTCCCATTAAAACCTCTCCTACGCTTTTTAAAGAGATGTGCAATATCTTCTACTGGTGAAACCTGAAATTATTGTTGATTAATCTTTCCTATAATCTCCTTGTGCAGTAAATTCACAAGCATCTTCATAAGAAATTTGCTGATAGAATTTTTTTCGGAAGGAACATGGTGTTTCAAAGATATATGGAAATTAAAGAATGTAACTGCATCCATGAGAAATATATTTTTGTCCCTATAATATGCCACATAAATAAGTATAAATAAGATTATTCAACTTAACGTGACAAGTGAAACTTAGTCAAAATAATATTTTATGTCCTATTTAATTCAACAAAATAGTTAAGGATACATTTAACTCTTTTCTATTAAATTCAGTTAGTTTATGCCGTCTGTTTTAAAAACACAAGTATAAAATATAAGCAGATTTTTAAAAAAAAACAGTTTTATTTTGAGGCAAAACATAAGCAGTGATTTATTGTTGATTTAATTTGGCGTTTTGTAAAGGAATATTCAAAATTTCATCTTCCAATATATGGGTGCTGTATTTTATTGTTTTACTTGATTGGTATGATAAATATATTTTGCCCTATAAAGTGCCCGTCAAGCACCTTTTATTTCACTTCTGATTTTGCTGCTGCTTTTCATTTTAGAGCTGAAAGTGTCTTGTAAATAAATACAAATTCAAACAAGGGGTGATCCTTTAAAATGTGTAGATAGTTTCTGTTGTATTTCATAATCATTTCTTTTCTTTTTTCCCTTATCTATTTTTGTTGAAAAGAGAGTGCCCACTCAGTAAGAATAAGATTTGGAACTAAACAAAAACAAAGCAATTAACAGAATAGAATTTCTCTTTTCTCTTTCATCTTCTTCCTTTCCTCCTTTTTCTTTCTGAAACGAAGTCTTCCCAGGCCTGCTTGATCCTTGTTTACAATTATTAATTCAAAGTTCCATTAATCACACTGTGAAGATGCTGCTATATATAATCTTTATTTATAGATCTTAATGCTTCTAATGATCTTTAACAAACACCCTGTTTTAGTGAGGTGTGGATAAATCCCATAATTAAGTGACTCTCTACAGCACCTTGATGACTGTGCCTCGGAGGCTTAAAGCAGTTACCAGTTGCGGAAAGGCTTCAGAAAGGATTCTTATTGCAAGGAAATGAAGAAAAACAACTTTTTGAGAAGTAGTTTCTTTCTTAAGATCAGATGTGTTTAAAAGGTTAAGGCTGGCTCTGCAAAAGGGAACCTAATTGAGCTCAATTGCATGGATGTAAATAAAGGCTGTATGTTCACCAGTAGATGTGAATGATGCCACTTATAACTTCGATAACTTCAAAGCATAATTAAAAAATAATAGTCTGGTAACATTTAATGGAGACAGATGGAGAATATTGGAGAAGGTGAATAGATGAATTTATAACTAGATTTACAAATAAATTTGCTACTAGCTTCTTCTGCTTTGAATATATTAGATGAGTTCTATAGCTTTTGTTGATTATATACCTTTTGCCATAATTGTGCCATTAACGTATGCTAAGGAGACTTCTAACTATGCTAATTTCAATAGATTGTTAACAATAAAAGATGGCAGAGGAAAACCTGTACTGGAAATTATCATAATTCTATTGGTTGCCATATTTTAAACTTTAAATGTATTTAAAATGGGTAATCCAATCTCCACTCCATTCATTTAGTGAGTGTATACAGTGTTGATTTGTTTCTGTTGATCAACTATTTACTGTACAGCATTTTAATCTTCTTTATTATCCCCCTTATAAACAGCGTACAAGAAGAGAAGGAAGCAGTTTTATATAAAGAGAGCAACTCATGCTATAATTTTTAAAGTTATGGATTTATTAGTGTTTTTCTCAATGTCAAATTATCAAAAGTTTTGAATAAAATAGATTCTAAATGCTTAGTTTCTACTATAGTAAAGACCTATACAGCAAGTTGCTATTTTGTTTCCATCTTTGTGCTTTAGTTTTTGAAAATGGATACAATCCAGCGAAAGTAATGGATTTATAATAACAACTGAATTAACAGGCAGTTAATTAACAAAAATAAACAGTACTGTACACTGCATGTTTGCAAAGCTTTCAACTGTAAACACAAATTACATTACAGCCATAGCAGAACAATGTGCACCTGAATCCCATTGTATTAATTTGATTTTAATGTACCCAATAGTTTGCTAGATTTTGCCCGGTTCTCATCTGCTCTAGAAAAAGTAGTTATAATTTACGTACCAGCCTTTACATAGTTTTAAAAGTTTTTAGTCTAGAATAGCTACACTAATACAAAAAAATAATAATATCTTATTTTTCTGCAAAGCAAAGAATATGAAGACTGGTCCTTTTATTAAATTACCATCACCAGTATATATAATTCTTGAAGCCTATTTAATTAATATTGGTGTTGCTACTGTTTCATTTTGTACATTTCCTAATGAATAGGAAAAATCCATTCTTTCAGAGTATATAAAATAAAGCTAAAACAAATATTTTGCTTATCCCTGCTGGCCCATTAACTTTACACCTTTGTTGTTCTAAACAGCTAAGCCAGTTTTCTTTTCTATTCATCCATGCATGCTGCAAAAACATTTCACCAGCTGTTGCACGTGCCCCTATGAATATACCAGAAATTGCTTACTATGGTCTTGACATGTATCTATTCATTTCAGTGAAAAAAATTGTACAAAGAGTTTCTAGCAGAAATATACTATATTAAGTTGTGGTTTTACAACTTGGATCCAAAATACCTTAGATGTTGCTCTAAACATAAGGTTCCCCCGCCATTTTTATAGAAAGTATCTTATTTGTATCAGAATTCCTTTTGATATTAGCAATATTAGGTATTCCTTGAGGTGAGGTGGGGAATACATTTAACAGTAAACAAGAATGCAATTTCCAAACCCAGTAGAATACAAATCAGATATGTTAAAAATACAAATATAGCTGATAATTATTTGGACCAATGAGGTTTGAACAATCTTACAAAGCTGCTGAATAGCCTCTAAGCCTTCTTAGTTTCATTTGGCATTGGACACGTTAAGGTAAATATAACTATACTCACATCCCACAGATAATTCATTCAATCTGATACACAATGATTTGTTAAGACGATAAGAGTGGATGATACTTACTAAAATCAGCAATGAGGTGTTCTCTTGAAGAGAACTGTGAGCATGCAGAATCCTTTTTATGCTACTTTTTATGCTCTCTTGAAAAGATACAAAGCTCATTATCAATACTGTGGGATAATACAAGTCTTTCTTTTTATCATAACATTTAAAGTGCAGGTAGTCCTTGGCTTACGACCACAATTGAGCCCCAAATATCCATTGCTAAGTGAGATAATTGTTAAATGAGTTTTGCCCCATTTTGCGACCTTTCTTGCCACAATTGTATGTTTATCTTTTTAAATTTTTCACATGGATTTGAGAGGAAAATACAGAGGTGCAGGATTTTTTAAAATTTCATAAATGTTTCAAAACGAAGTCAACCCAAAAGAAAAAAATATATACAACTGTTTAAATCAGTTTTAAATCTCTGTCTTGTTTCACATATATTTAATGTTTTTTCTCTTTTCTCTTTCAATAGGAAGTAACTTTATCTGTTTTCATTCTTTAACCATTCCTACAGGCTATACGATAGTGCGTATCACTTCATTAAAATACATACAACCCAGTTCCTATAGATTAAAATCCATATTTTTTTCCCCAATAACTAATCCTATCACATGGTCTTGAAATTTAATCTTAAAATTAATGTAACAGTATGTTTTGTAGAATATGTTTGTAGAATCAGATTTAGCAAGTGGGCTCAGTTGCTTGATTTATACTTATTTCAGAATAAATGTGTAAATGTATGATGCTGAAATGTGCTGGAAGTCACTTTACAGTTTTCAAAGGATGAAAGTGTAAGATACTTTTTTTAGAGGAAGCTAAATTGAAATGTGAACTGTTCTTTTACAATGTGTTTGTGACGTTCTTTTCTAAGTTGCTGAAATTTTTGGAGGTGGTGTATACAACAAACAAATACAGCAAGTTATTCATGTAATGTACAGGATGTCAAGCATTATAGACAATTTTTTTAAAAAATTACATTAAATTTTAGAATTGTTTCCTTTTAAATACTTCCCTGTTTGTTATATGATCTTTGAACATTCTTAAGAACGATAACACTTTCTCTTTAAAAAGTTAGTTAATAAAATTAATAAAACATAATATGATTGGTCTATCTATAATTATATGCAGTAGGCTGCTTCTGTACATACCAAACAAAGAATCCTTTGCTGAGCTTCCATGTTTTAAAAAAATATATCATGAGGAACTGCTTATTTGTCTAAGAAACTTAATCCTAATTAAAACCATCTCAGTCAAACAAAGAACATGGATTAATTGATATAATTCAAAAGTGAAGTACTTTCTTTCCTTAAGTCAAAGTCTCCTTTACCCTATGAAATTGTCTTGTCTTTTGTTAATTGGTGTCCTTGGTTAGAATAAAAGAGTGTTAATAATTACATTTGAAATGGGAAGCTTTGTGTCTTTTCTAGAAATAAATATTTAATGACTGCCTGAAAGTTTATTAAATTGTGCAAAATCTTTGGGATGATATCATTTAAACACTTAGATATGCATAAGAGAGCTTGAAAAAACGTTGGGAAGAAAACAGGCTTCGGTTGTGTATACAGTTACATTGGCTTTTGTGAAATGGACATTCTTTATCCTAATTTCTATTCCGTGTTTCCAGATGTTACACCAAAATGAACTGATGGCTGATAGAGAAATCATAAATAAGGAAAGAAAAGTAAAATAAAAAACACAGGGGTGAAGGTGATGGGCTTATGGCTCTCCCGGTATAGTTGAATTGCAGTTTATTATCATGGCCAGCTTAACTAGCTATGATAATAGAAATTATGCTTGTCATAATCCAATAAAATCTTCTTTAATTCTTCACAATTAAAAGAATCTGGTTTTTTTCCTTAGCATTAAATAGCATTGTTTGTTCCATTAAGTCCTGACTTATTAGCATATTTGTTTGTTTGTTGTTTGTTTATTAGATTCACATGATTGCCCATCTTAAGCAACTCTGGGTAGCTCACAACAATAAAACCGTTAACTGTAAAACAATCATAAAACGATAAAACAAAAATCCTGCACAAAGCAACACCTTTGAGTTTGTTGACAGAGGTGATGAAACTGTTTCCCCATGATGTGGTCTCATATATTGGCAGGAAATCAAGGCAAATCACATCATGAGAAGAACGAGGCACCTGGGTCCCTGTCATTTGTTGGTTGCTTTCCTTTGTGACCTAATGAGAACATCCATGTCTTGCCTAGGGACTTCGTTTACATTCACAGTGCAGCTCAGGTTATGTCCTGTGAAAGTAGCTCCTACTTCGATATGAATGCAGTCTAATGATTTTTCCATTCTAATGCATGAGGATTGTTCTGTATATTAGTGGGATCCAAAATAAATAAATAAATGGAAGTATGATCAGAGGGATAGCTGGGCTTCATCAAAGGGAGCCAGGTTGGTAAATGGTTAGGGTTTTAAGTAAAGGTTTTTACTAGTAAGTGGGTAGGAGGGAAAGACTTTTTGTGCTTGATGATACAATGGTGGTGTGTGTGAAATAGGGCAGATCTTAGATGATAGATAGATAGATAGATAGATAGATAGATAGATAGATAGACAGACAGACAGACAGACACAGACAGACAGACAGACAGACAGACAGACAGACATCTCTCTCTCTCTCTCTCTCTCTCTCTCTCACACACACACACACACACACACACACACACACACACACACTATGTTTTTACTACTGATTCTGTGGGCATGTCTTGGTTGGTGTGGCATGTCTTGGTGGCGTGGATTGGTGGGTGTGGCATGGGAAGGATACTGTAAAATCTCTATTCCCTCCCCACCCCACTAACTTGCTTTCCAGCTCTGTTCTCCTGTGCAGGGCAACAAAAGAAAACCCAGCCAATTACCTGGGACTCGAGAGGCAGAGAATAGTTGGGGGTGGGGCCAGTCAGAGGTGGTATTTGCCAGTTCTCCAAACTACTCAAAATTTCCATTACCGGTTCTTCAGAACAGGTCAGAACCTGCTTGTAGAGTTGTAATTGCAGGAATGTTCCAATCTCGGATGGCAAACCTCAGATAAAGAATGTTTCCAAGCAAATACAACTCAGGTAAACAAAGTCACTAATTTAAAGGAGGATTAGAGAGAGGAAGTAAACATATGTTAGACTTTAACTAGAGATAATTAATTGTATGGATTACTGCACTAAACAGTAACGAAAGTTAAGCAGTAACCAAAGTTAACCAATGATGGAGGATAACTAAAAATGTGTATAAATGCAAGACTAGACTCCAATAAAGATCATCATGATTCAGTTGTTCATGATCAAACAACTCGACTGCCTCGTCATTATAACAAGTGGCGCATGAACAGGGACCCTCTTACTTCGTCCGGCAAGGATTTGGTGCACCTTCAACCCTTTGTGGTTTCTTCAACCTTTTGGTTTCTGTAAGTATGGGGTCTTCACTTTCTGAGGAACAAAGGAGCATGTAGATGAATTAGGCTATTTGTTGAAGAAAAATAATACCGAGGTACCACAGAGAAATCTCTTAAGGCTGGGTCCAGGAGATTGCAGCTCAGTGCCTATGGTACCCAGAAAAGGGGTCTTTAAAATTAACTGATTGGGAACGTATTGGGAAAACATTGCATACTGAACCTCAAGCAAAAATAGCATTTATGTAGGCATGCAATTGAAAAATTTGGTCACAATGAACTTTCTCTTTTAACACCTCCACCTTCACATTATACTAATGCTGTCATTTATCCCCCTTCTTCACCCGAATATATGTCTTCAATTCCCTCAGCTCCTGCAGATACAGGGCAAAAGCCTCCTGACTTTATTGTTCAGTCTTCTTTTCAGAAAATGGTTGAGGCTTGTAAAAGGGATGCCTCTGTCTCAGGAACAGAACTTGCAGAATTACTGTCTGTTTGTCCAGTACAATATCGTCCTGGTCAGGGGCCACAGCTTGGACTGCAAGTAGCAGAATGGGAGGGTCTGCCATATCAGATCTTAAGAGAGTTAAAAAAGGCAGTTACA
Source organism: Pseudonaja textilis (assembly GCF_049901715.1). Classification (NCBI taxonomy): domain Eukaryota; kingdom Metazoa; phylum Chordata; class Lepidosauria; order Squamata; family Elapidae; genus Pseudonaja; species Pseudonaja textilis. The sequence goes on along the minus strand of NC_141992.1, from coordinate 23,648,510 downwards.
GACTGTGGGATTAGTGGTAATTTTACAAGAGGACTTGTAGAAGGAATAAAAAATTGTTATACAATGATCCCTGAAGATTGGAAGCAAATATTTCTCATGATTTTAACATCCATGAAATATGTGGTTTGGGAGAGTGAATATATGAGACATGCTCAAGCTATTTCTTTAGGAGGAGGAGGAGCATATACAGTTGAGCAGCTATTTGGTTCTGGACCGTTTGGTACAATTCCTACTCAAGTTGTTCTTCCTCCAGCTATGTTAACTATTGTTTCTGAATGTGCCTTTCGTGCTTTTCTTAAGGTATCCCAAGCTGGAGAACCTAGAGCAAATTTTTCAAACATTCGACAGAATGCCAATGAGCCTTATGCTGACTTTGTTGAGCGTCTGTCCAAAGCAATTAGACAGCAGTTTGATCATCAGGAAGCTGCTGGTGAACTTCTTCGCCAGTTAGCTATTGAAAATGCTAATGCAGATTGTAAAAGAGCTTTACAGCTGTTAAAGGCTACTGCTCATTACACTCTGGCAGATATTCTGCGAGTCTGCCAGGATATTGGATCACAAACTTATAAAATGCATATGTTAGCAGTTGCTATTCAGAAAGGACAGTGACCAATTGGTAGCTGTTTTAAGTGTAAGAAGCCTGGCCACTTTCAGAAGGACTGTCGTTCTACACCTTCTGTGCCTCAGAATCGTCCTTCTAGTGCCCTATTTGCACAAACGGATTTCATTGGGCCAATTAATGTCGGTTTCAGTCGGGAAACTTGCCAATGGGTGTGGCACCCACCCAGAATCCAAAGCGTGCCTTTCCCATCACTCTGACTCCTCCAGCAGTCTCTCTCACTCCTCCCCAGCCACAGCCGGTAGTGCTGGGATCGATTTAGTCACTCAAGAGGAAATTGAGTTTAAATTTCCCATGGAAGTTAAAATAGTTCCATCTCAATTTAAAGGTCCTCTTCCTTCGGGATTAGTTGGCTTAATTTTGCCACGTTCTTCTGCACACAAAAAGGGCTGTTTTGTTGTGCCTAGGGTAATAGATTCAGATTACACTGGTATCCTCATGATTCAGTTTTGGGTGAATCTTCCTCAAGTTCTTCCTTGTAATTCTTCTGTTGCTCAATTGCTTCTTCTTCCATATGAAATTCCATCTCCTGGTATAGGTAATTGTGGGGATGCAGGATTTGGATCAACTTCTTTATCTGTAGGCTTACTTTCATCAGCTGAACTCCTCTTGTCCTTTGTTAACGCTCTTCCTTAATAAACAACCATTTCAAGGGTTATTGAATACTAGAGCCGATGTTATTGTCATCTCCTCTTTACAGTGGCCAGTACAGTGGCCAAAAATGACAGTTTCTTAATTGTGGGGAATAGGAGGTTCTACAGCTGCTTGGCAGAGTGTTCAGGAAATTAATGTTACAACACCTGCTGGTAAGTCCTTTTTCCTACAACCATACATTCTAGATGTTCATACTAATATTTGGGGCCATGACATCCTTTCTCTTCTTAATGCCCATTTGATTCTTGATGATGGCTCTTCCTCTTAAATGGCTCTGTTCTACGCCGGTTTGGGTAGAACAATGGCCATTATCAAGGGAAAAACTTGCTACTTTACAACAATTGGTTCAAGAACAATTGGCTGCTGGTCATATAGAACCTTCTACTAGTCCTTGGAATACTCCTGTTTTTGTTATAAAAAAGAAAAATGGGAAACATAGAATGTTGCACAATTCCTCCATTCCAATTCTTCCTGAATTACAAGTACAGAAATCATATACATTAGTACAATGGCAAAAATTACTTGGCATTATTAATTGGGCATGCCCATTCTTCTACATTACAGCTGGTGATACGTTGCCCTTATTTCAGTCTTTGAAGGGAGCACAATCACCAGGAGATCTAGTTGTATTAACTGATCCTCAAAGAACATGCCTTCAAGAAATATTGAATAAGTTTAAGCATCGATATGTGAACAGGATAACATCCTTAACAATAGGACTTTGCTTAGCTCTTCTTCCCACTATATCCTTACCCACGGGATGTCTTTATTCTAATGCGTGGCCGCAAGCAGTCAACATTCATGAGTGGATTAATTTGTCAGCTACTCCGCCTGGAAACATTTATTCTTATCAATCAGCATTAGATGATTTGATTATTAAAGATCATAAACGAGCCTTACATCTTACAGGACAGGATATCATTAGCATAGCTTTCACTCGTACAAAAGTTGAACATGAGCATTTGATGATGATTTCAGAATCATATCAGATAGCCTTTTCTCAATATGTGGGAAACTTGTTGTATTCTTTACCCAAGCATCCTAAAATAGTGGTTACTACTACTTTAAATCCGGCCTTTCCTTCCATTTTTGTGCGAAATCCTATTTCTAAAGCTCTTACAGTCTTTACTGATGGATCACCTACAAGGGGTGTGGTTGTCTGGCAGATTCAACAACAATGGTATTCTAAATTTTACTGCCACGCAGACTTCAGCTCAACATGCTGAGCTGGCTGCTGTGATTTTGGCTTTACGATTGTTCAATGACCAGCCTATTAACTTGATCGTTGATACTCAATATGTGTATTTAGCTATGCAATCTCTTTCCTTTTCTTATTGTGCTCTCTCTTTGGATAAGAATTTGTTATCCTTGTTTTTAGCTTTAAAGAATAGTTTGGAAACTCGCTTGTATTCTTTGTATGTAGAACACATTCGAAGTCATACTCCCTTTACTAATGCCTTGACTGAAGGAAATCGAAAGGATGTTGCGTCTTTGTTTGCTGATCCTGTTGCTAGTCATTCTTATTTTCATCAAAATGCCAAATCGCTTGCAAAGCAATTTAAAACTTCATTATCTCAAGCCCAGGATATTGTCCGTACTTGTCCAGCTTGTCAGCAACTGGCAGTTCCCTTTCCAGTGGGTGTCAACCCACGAGGAACCCAAGCTAATCAAATTTGGCAAATGGATGTAACTCAATTTTCAACCTTTAAGCCATACTGTTATCTTCATACATCTATTGACACTCATTCACACTTACTTTGGGTTACTGCTTCAAAACATAAACATACTTCAGATGTTATTTCTCATTGCCTATCCTCTTTTGCTGTAATGGGTCGGCCCTCTCAGTTTAAAACTGACAATGGCCCCACTTATATTAGTAAGGAATTTCAAACCTTTTGTCAGAAATGGAATATTACTTTAGTGCACGGAATTCCTTACAACTCTCGGGGTCAAGCTATAGTTGAGCGAGCTCATCGTACTTTTAAGGCATTGCTTCAGAAACAATTACAAACTGAGTCTGGCCCTTACTATCTGTGAAAGATTCAAAATCTTATTGCTGTAGCATTATATACTTGGAATTATTTAACCTTTTTAGATTCTCTTGGAGACTCACATGTTAATTTGCATTTTCGAACTACTGAATCTTTAGCAAGGCCTTTGGTAAAGTATCACCAAGCTCCAGATCCAACCTGGAAAGGCCCTACACCGCTGATCACCTGGGGTCGCGGTTACGCCTCCATGGAAGATCCTTCTACTCGAGAAGCAGTGTGGGTTCCAGCACGCTGTGTTCGTCCATATCATGGCATGGCATCAGGGCCTTCACAACCCGATTCCAGATTTCAATCTTCATCTGAACATGGAAGTCCGTCTTCCAAGGTCGATGCGCCCGCAACCCATCACTTGGGGCCAGGTTAAATCTACTACATATCAAGCTCAACAACAACTGCAACAGGCCTCATTACCTCAGACTCCTGAAAATCTTGTTGCTGCTGTTTTTGCTATTATTGCTGCTAACTCTGTTACCATTTTACTTTGTATTTTCTTGTTTATGGTTAATGGTGTTTCTGCTCAAAATGACACTTCTGTGGTTCATCTTAACCCTAATTTGTGGGTTCGTCATGCCCAATACATGTTTATGACCCATGGCACAAATATTACTTTATACTATGAGCCCCTAATGGCATTTGGTCAAATTTCTTTTACCCCTAACTTGATCATGTCTTCTACATTTATTGTCTCACAACTACAATCTATTTCACACTCCTGGCTATTTTCTACACCCCCTATGCAATTGAATTCTGTCTGTTGGCGTTACTTGAAAGTTAGTCAATTTACAAGGGGTCTTTGTTTCTATTGTCATGCTAAACAAACTTGGCTTCATAATTGGTCTGATTATGATGATGCTCAGCACATATTTAAAAAGCTAGGGAATTATAGTTATTGTTCTGACTACTATTGGTTGTCAGGTACCTTTAATTCTTCTTTGCATGGAATTAATATAGCTCCTGATATGTATCCTGACAATTTTCCTATTTTTAATGCCTCTGATCAATCTAATACAGGATTGATATGTGCTGGTTGGCAGCTTAAGGATCCTAATATGTGGTTCTTTTTTGATAAATATGCTACTAATGTTCATCCTCAGAATTATCAACGTGCAACTATAGGTTATTTTACTCTACCTGTTCAATAGGTACGCTCCCATCAACTCGACAGCGGTGTTCCTCTCTGGGGCCTACATGTAATGATGAAGTCATTATTGACACACAATTGTCTTCTGGTTCTACATTTGGCCGTGCATTGGCAGGGGCCGTTACAGGAGTCCTTACTCTAGGCTCTTATCCTGGCATAATTGCTCAAGAAAACAGACGATCTATTCTTGGTCTCACCTGCAGACTTGAAAAATCCATCAATGCTACCGCTGCTATTATTCGTGATTTGCAGCATGAAATAGAAGACTTAAATCAAGATGTCTTACAGCAGTGTTTTGCCATAGACTATCTTTTAGCCCGTCAGGGAGGGTTCTGTACATTAGTTGGACATTGTGGATGTGCTGTGCATTTTCATTCTTTGAATAAAACTATTGAGGATGAGCTTGCCAATTTACAATCATACATTCAAAATAATATCCATGCTCATTACTCACCTTTTGAGTGGCTAACCAATTGGCTCCCTGATTGGTCTTGGCTCAGACAGTTTTTCTTTTATGCTATAATTATTATTATTGTACTAATTGCAACCTGTTGTTTTATTCAATGTATTCCAAATTTATTCGCATTGTTTCATCCCACTTCCCCATCTCTTAATCCTCTACAATTGCGATACATTCATAAATCTTTGAATCCTCCATTTAAAATAAAAAATGAGGATATGTAGAGTTGTAATTGCAGGAATGTTCAAATCTCGGATGGCAAACCTCAGATAAAGAATGTTTCCAAGCAAATACAGCTCAGGTAAACAAAGTCACTAATCTAAAGGAGGATTAGAGAGAGGAAGTAAACATATGTTAGACTTTAACTAGAGATAATTAATCGTTTGGATTACTGTGCTAAACAGTAACGAAAGTTAAGCAGTAACCAAAGTTAACCAGTGATGGAGGATAACTAAAAATGTGTATAAATGCAAGACTAGACTCCAATAAAGATCATCATGATTCAGTTGTTCATGATCAAACAACTCGACTGCCTCGTCATTACAACACCTGCTGAATGCCACCTCTCTCTCTCTCTCTCTCTCACACACACACACACACACACACACACAAGTATCAGTTTTTAACTTGGAGATGGGTTTTTTTGTATCTTTCATGGTTGGTTCAATAATTTATTTGGAGTGGACTTCTTGGTATGGTCTGGTGGGTCTAACAATCTGTCATTTCTGATAATGGAAATCAACCATATTTTTAAACATGCCTTATCAATAATGCTGAGGAGGTTTGGGTAAGGTTCATATTTCGTATCTGTTTTACAGAATATTTGTTACATTAGAAATGCAAGATTCTGGTTATTATTTTATGGGTTATAGAAGAAAAACATGTTGGTCTGCCCAGCATTCTTCAAGAATGGGGTGGGGGGGAGAGAGAGAAAAGTTTGACAATGATTTGATTATGGTACCTGGCAAGTGGTTCTTCAAAATCCCAGAATTGCTTCAGGTAAAGAGGGAAGGATCACTAATTTTGAAATGCAAAAGATAAATACTGGCAAGGGTAAACTCAGAGCAATGAATAAAGTTCTCTTGCTATTAGCTGCTTTTGTAATGACTGAGAGAAGATCACTTTCCCAAAATCATTCAGGGCCTCCATAACTTGAGGACAGGGAAAAAATGTGGCAGGTTGGATGGGGGTTCCTTGTTAAAATGCTCACCTTATTTTCATCCAAGGAACCAATTGAGCTCACTGGCTAAGATACAGTGTATTGGGTCAGTTCCTATACATTGCAAAACAAACATTTATTTCATTCATTTATTTATTTTAAAATATATACGATGTGACTCTGTGTGGCTTAGAAAAAAAGAATAAACAATAAAATCAATAACTTGGCTTATATTCCAGGATGACTTAGACCAAATTAAAAAAAATGTCCACAAAGGAGAGGTTAAATATCAGGGCTGTATGGATTTGAAAATTATTCAAATAAGTGTTTCAGTGAACCTTGCCCAGTGTATCTCTAGGTTATTCTTTAAATCAGCAGTATCTTTTTTCACATTTCTTTGGACTGAGCCTCATTTCCCAGTGACTGCATGTAGGCCTGTCCATATAACTTTCTTTGCAGTGTCTCAGAATTGGTTTAAATTGACTTCTGAATTGTTGATATCCCAGTCTTGCTTATATAAATCTACAGATAGCAGAAAGATGATCTTCTAGGCATTTTAGCTATATGGTGGGGTCCTGATTTACTTTTTAAAATTTTGTTGGCTATGTTTACAATTTATATTCTACCTTTCTAACTATGTTTTACCATTTATATTGTGCTTTTCTGCCATCCAAGGTATTTAATAGTTTTTTAAAAAATAGAGAAAGAGATGCAAGTTAAAAGGAGGTCTCTTGTGTGAATAGAAAACATAAGAACTAATGCAAGCACCTCCATCTCCATTTTCTTCCAGTATTTTGTGTTTCATACAGTCTGCCCTAGCAGGTCCCAACTTTCAGGAGTAGCTTTGGGGGAGATGTTGTTTGTTTCTTAGAGTTATATTCTGGCTTATTTTGTTTTTATGTTAGAATTATATTCTAGAGTCATATCTTATAGATTTGTTTGTTAGAGTTATAGTCTGGCTTATTTTAGGATGTCAAGGCAAAATATCTAGCAAAGATCATGTTTTGGTGGGGGAGTGAGTCAAAAAATCAAGGTAGTCAACTTATATCTGTCATGCATGCTTTATGTGATTAAAGCATGCATGACAGATATAAGAAAGATGATGGAGCTTTTATTATGTGTCTGCCATTGTGACCTTTTTTAGGTATCAGATCCCTGTGATATGGAGCAGTATCATTTCCAATTTTCTCCCAAAACAGCAATAGTATTTAGACATATATTGCCCCATAGCACTTTATAGCATTCTCTGGGTAATTTACAGTGTAGAAGCATTATTTGCACATTGCCCCCAACAATCTGGGTCTTCATTTCACTAATCTCAGAATGATAGAAGACTGAATCAACCCTGAGCCCTGTCAGGATGGAACTCAGGCTGAGGGCAGACTCCACCAGCAATACTGCATTTAACCACTGTGCTACCAGGACTCACCCTGTAATTTGAACTGAAAGAAAGTGGCCCAGAATCATCAGCTAAACTTTCATAACTAAAGATGGACTTATTCCTTAGTCCGAACTAGACTGTGTTGTTCCTCCATGTCGTATAATATATGTGGGTATATGCATAATTTTGTATTTATTTATTTATTTTGTCATGTTCATGTAGTATATATTGGAGGTAGACACCTTTTGAGAGCTGTACGCAATGACATTTCATTTTAATGTATGCCAATTAGTGTACATTCAAAGTGACAATAAAGTTATTCTAAGCCTAAGCCTAAGTCTATCACTGTAATCCTATTTCTAAACCCATAGTAGGAAGAGAAGCTAAGGAAGGCTCTTTGGCCAAGTAAAAGTCCCACTTGTTCTTCTCAGAATCCAACTGCCTCTCTTTATTTCTAATAATATCTCTCAAACACAAAGAATGCTATTTCATCCTCATCAGGAAGGATATTGCATGCTCATGTAATCTTGCCTTCCAGTTTTATATTGACATCTGTCATGTTCATTAAAACAGCATTCCCATTTCAATTGCAAGCATGTGAGCTACATGCGTCTGTCACAGGGTACAACTCAGTAGTGGTAGATACTGTAGCTATGATCCGGCCTAAAAATGGACTCTGCCTCTGAGCAAGATTAAAAAAATCATATAAACACAGATCTATTAAATCAATTACTTGATTTTTTTTAATCAAAATTGTTCTTCCCTATATTGCTTCTCTGATTTCCTTACAACAGCAACAATTCCCTATTTGGTGATAAGCTGATCGGTCTCAACTTGTATTAGATTCACACCTCATTGGTCTTCCACCCACATTGAGTTAACTTCTTACACCTGCTTCTTCATGACAGAAATGCGTTCTTCTTTATTTTGCCTGGTATCTCCAGTTACAAATATTGGTCCAAAGCCCAGTTTCGGAATACCAGCTATCCCTTGCTGGAACTCTGTATGAATTGCATTCAGCTGGTGGGAAATATGACCATCTCTTATGCAGACAACAAAAGTAGATAGAAAGCCATGGGACAACTCCATATAATATTAACTGTGATATAACATCCCAGGAATAACTTGTGGGATCCTATCTCTCATTCTCTTCTGATTGTAAAGAGGAAGATGACATTTTGCTTTTGTTATAATTTTATAATTCAGAATTATTCAATTTGCCTTGAGATCACTAAGGAATGATGAGTTCTAGTCAGTGCTCAAACAGATGCTTGATGGCCAATTCTCAGGGATGTTGTAGTACTGAATTCCTGCACTAGCAGTAGGTTGGACTAGATGTTCCCCCAAGTTTCCTTCCACCTCTTCTGTTCATTAGAATATCAAATTTATGTTTCACCCTATTTAACTAGTGTTAGAATACATCACCACATTTTATTCTAAACTGAAATTTTCCATCTGTCAGAGAAATAAGAGTGAGTGCAACATTTAAAAATGTCTGGCTAAGGGAAGGCATTAGTTATTCTTTCAACTGGAATTTCTCCTTAGAACCACGTAGTACTCAAAGATTGAAACTGGAATTATAGCATGAGTGTAATTTGCATTATATGCTTAATAGAAAATAGTTTTGATGCAACTCTAAAAGATTGAAAGATTGAATACTGTAGCTCCTTCCATTCTCAAAAGATTTAATTTATCTAAGGCTTCCCGTTTGCATTTTGAGAAAAGCTAAGAATTGAGGAATAGCTTGATCAGGTGCTACCTCTTCTTGTAACTTTTGCTGTTTAGTTTCTTTATTTTAAGTTTTGACATTGAATAAAACTTCTTTTTAAGGCAGAATATCGTATTCCTTCCTTCAGTTTTGCCCCCTACAACAGATTGAGAGAGAATGATTGTCTGAAAGTCTACAAGTGGGTTTCCTTTGTGGCTGAGATGTTGGGTCTCCATTCATGGAAGACTAGCCTCTTAATAGCTGTATACTCCTCTAATTTTTTACATAATTTTAGGTCCCCTGGCATGATCAGTGGCATCCCTCATTAATTGGGAATTCAGCATTTTGTTCTACAAGACCAAGCATGCGTGATGGGAAATCATATACATTTTCTTAATAAAATAAATAAAACAAGTGTAAGAATGCAATAAGTATGACTCTTTGCAACTTGATTTTAATTTGATGTATATAAAAAACAGCCAGGATCAGATTAAATGAACGCCAAATTTTTCAACAGCAACATTTGCAAACCAATATGGTGGGTACTTGCTATAGAAGCATTACATTTGCAAAGGCTGGCAACTCATGTATGCCATCTGCTCAACTCCTTGGAGAAACAGTAGGGTAAAAGCAAGAAAATCTTTTAAGTGTGAGGTCACTGTATACATCCCCCGTGGGTGGGCTTCATTTACATGTCAAGTGCCAATCTAAAATGAGGAATGTTATGGATAATGTTGAGGAGTGAGATTAATAGGCCGTAGATTTCTTAAATAGGGTGTGCCTGCTCTAACGTGCTTAGTTACAGTTCTTGATGCTTCTTCCTCATCTTTTATTGCTCATTATGCTTGCATATTTCATGCATATAGTCTGAATCTATCTCTTATAATTGAATGATATGATGCTTCCTTGATTATGTACAAGCAACCATTAAGAAATGGGGATCATATTCATGCAATGTATAGATAATATGGTAGAGTTCTATTCTACTCTATTCTATTCTTTATTTATGAACCTCAGATTACCTAACTGCAAGAAACTCTTTCACTGTAATGAAAATCATATTATATTTTGGCTTCTGATAATATTCCCAGTTTAATTTTCCAAATTTCTGTCAACACCTGCCTTAGAAAGATAGAACAGTTGTAATAAATGAATTTTTTTGGTACGAAAGATGGAAATTCTTGTTCTAACCAAGGTTCAGAGGCTGTTGTCATCTGTATGGTTTATTTTAAAATACTGCTACCTGGCATAAGCATTTTTTACTTCCTGGTGAGGTCTGGATTAATAACATTCACTTGTGTTTTTATAAAAGTTTGCGAGTGCATGGAAAATAAAGCCACATTTATTATTCAAAATGAGAGCAGAAGCTCAAAGATAGCTTTATATGACATGACCATCATGTAGCCATATCTGGCAGAAATATAAGATATATCATGTTATGAAGAAGTGAAAACAGTGTATTCAGGGGTGGGAATCAAATTTTTTAACAACTGGTTCTGTGGGCATGGCTTGGTGGTCATGTTATTGGCTGGGCGTGGCCAACTCAATATCACTCACATAGAGACACACATCTCCTCGCCTGGCCTCTCATGACTGTGGGGATGCTGCAACAGTCATAAGTGTGAAAAACAGTCATAAGTCACTTTTTTCAGTGCCATTGTAACTTTGAATGTTTACTCCACACAAGCAAAGTACCAGCAAAGGAGGGGAAAAAAACTCCAGAGAAGTTCCAGAGACAGGAAGTCTAGTCGTGCCAAGAATGTAATAAGGGTTAACAGAGAGGCAGTTTCTGTAAGCAATGCCACAATGTTTCCTTTCTGCCTTCCTTACAGGATTAGGCCAGTAATTTCTTCTAACAACCAGTTCTCCGAACTGCTTAGAATGTTAACAACCGGTTCTAGCGAATAGGTGCGAACTGGTAGAATCCCACCCTTGAGTGTATTCTTTTATCCCTCTAAATTAGCATTCTAGCAGTGATAAACAACCATGGGCTACAAAACTTATAAACTATGATCAAAATGGCTAGCAATCAGAGGTTATTCGAATTGCACTCCAAAATACTGGCAAGCATCAAACTGTTTAATTTTGATACTGTATACATAACTCTTATTATTTGCTTCTGGGATCCATAACTTACCAATTCCATGGATAAAGTTTGTATGTAACTATTTTAAATAATTACAAATATATAATAAATTAATTCTGAGAACAAATGCATTTTCAAACTTATTGTTAAATTATATATCATATCTTGTAAAAGGCTTTATCATAAAAGAAGCAATTCATTCTATTTAAAAAATTGTATTTTGCTAAGGAAGTCTAAGGAAGGAATATGCTACCATATCCCTTACATGCTTATATTAAATGTAGCAGCTAATTAAAAACTACCCTCTGACTTTATCATTGATAAGATATTAACTTGATGTTATCTCTAAATTGGACAACAGAATTTACAATTCCTTGTAGTAAAGTCAATGAACATGCTCCCAAGTAGTCATCAATGAGAATGATTTGATCCGCTTGTACCCTATATCGATAATCCTTGACTTAGAACAGTTCATTTAGTGACTGTTCAAAGTCACAACAGCATTGAAAAATGTGGCATATGACCATTTTTCACACTTGCAGCCTTTGCAGCATCCCCATGATTATGTGATCAAAATTCAAAAGCCACCTCTCTTAGAATTCTCCCATGAGCTGTTCAGAGCATCCAGTAGGGGGAGGTGCTTCAGTCTCTGCATGTCTAGGCTGGACTTAATTTGTGGAATGCTCCTCCTCCTCCATGGGACTCCTCCCCAGCATTCCCCAGTTTTTGCTCAGCCTTGTTGTGGATAGGCAGTGCTTTTTGTTCTTCCTTGGCCGAAACAGGAGTATTACTCAGCAGGTTTGGATATAGTCCAGTTCGTTTTTTCAGGCTTTTAGCCTCCAAATCACTTTACGATCTCCCGACGTTAGCTCTCTCCATCTGATCATCGGAGATCATTTGCATTTTCAGGCAGCGCTGTTTTTCCCCCCAAGCGGCGGGTGGCTTCAGCATTGCTCCGAGCCACCCCATCTGCTTGTTCTACCCCCACCATTGTGATTCCGCATTGCCTTTCTCTATATCGGCAATAGCGGCATGGGCATTTTTGCTCTCATCCGAGTCGTATTGTTGAGTTTTCCCCTCAGAACATCGTCTTGGTGTGGAAAACAGTAAGAATTTTTTCCACCCCTTCCCCCACCATTCCTTTTAGCCACAAGGAGAAGCCGTTGGAGGCATTTCCCCATGCGGCGGGAGTTTGCTGCTGGGAAGCATGCGTGAGCCAAAAATAACGTCCATTGTTTTTGCCTTTACTTAAAAAAAAAAACTGCGTGGCTGCGCTATTTGTAACTTGAGCTGTGTGATGTAGTTTTCCTTCCTGATCAGAGGTTTTTCCTTCTGATAACCTAAGGAATTATTACACCTCATTTTCTTATTAGATTCGAGGTCATCCGTGTATTATTGTTGGCTTAACCCTCACAGCCTTACCCAGCGGCACAACAGCGAGCACCCAGGCCCGTGTCCACCTGTGCAGGGAAGCTGTTGAAGGCCTCTCTTTATTATCTTGGCCTTCCAGGCGTTCTTAATTTGGCTGTTTGGATATTCACTCTATCAAGCTGTTTCTCTATTAATTTATTTATATATATATATATGACTTTAATTCACTCCAATAATAATAATAATAATAATAATAATAATAATAATAATAATAATAATAATATAATATTCAGTATTAATATCTTAATAAGGAAAGATATTATTACTGTAATATGACTCATATTATATACACATATATCTTAATTGAAAAAACCAAACCAAAACAAGGGGATAAGATATTATCAGGGCAACTTGTCCCGTCTTGGATCAGGCCTCTGGGCATGCCAACCACCTCAACAGTATCGCTTTGAATAACGAGCATACTGCATCTCTTTCAATGCAAAATGGCAGGCGGTAGTAGCTCTCAACCCTCAACATCAAGGGTCAAAGCTAAATCTCAGCACAAATCCAAGCAGACAAAAGGTCATTCTAAAGCTTCAGAAAAGGATGCCAACAGGCGCCATAAAGCATTAGAAAAGCAAATAGGTAGGTGTGCAAGGGAGGCACACAGGGCCTCACAGGACCTTCCGCCCCCAGTCCAGTACTGTCTACCTCTTCCCATCCTCCTCCTCCCCTAGATCTCTCCCTCTCATCCAGACACAGCTTGGTTTCCCAGAGTCAACAGGCCCAGTTACCTGGAACACAGACCACGCGAAGGGCTCCTGAAGCTACATTCACTCCGACGGCTGCCGGTCTTTGACAAGACAGAGAGCAACCTACTTTCCATCAGAGCAAAGCACATTTCGGGCTTGTCGAATACACAGGCAGACTGGCTAAGCAGGGCCAAGATCGATCAATCGGAGTGGCGCCTCCATCCGACCCTGTTTCAAGAGGTGGTCAGGACATTTAGACAGCCGGTGGTGGACCTGTTCGCTTCCCCCCTCAATGCTCAGCTCCCAAGATTTTTTTCCAGGTACCCCTCGCAAGGAGTGGAGAAGTTCAATTCACTCTGCTGTCGTTGGCCCCCGGGACTTCTGTATACATTTCCGCCATTTCCACTGCTTCCCAAGGTCATCCAGAAACTGTTAGACGAGAGGGCGGAGTTGCTTCTAGTAGCTCCTTACTGTCCCAGAGGGCCGTGGTTTGCAGACCTCCGCAGTCTATCCATATCAACACCATGGAGAATTCTGCCAGACAGGGTCTTGCTACCCCAGGGACCCCTTCAACATCTGGACCCAGAATGGTTGCACCTGACCGTCTGGAGGTTGAGCGGAGTCGTCTGAAGAGCGAAAAGTTGTCCAACAGAGTTATCGCCACCATCCAAGCCACCAGACGTCCCTGAACAACTCGCATTTACAATGCCACAATGTCCAGTTTCTGCAAATGGTGTACCAAGTCTCGAATTGATCCCATCTCTCCATCTGTGGCTCAAATCCTAGAGTTCTTGCAAGGGGGACTTGACAAGGGATTATCACCTAATACGTTGAAAAGACAGGTGGCGGCCTTGGCGTCAGTTCTCACTTGTGAAGGTCTACTATCTCTTTCCCATCATCCACGCATATGGAGTTTCCTTCGAGGAGCCACAAATTTACGCCCTCCAGCGGTACACTGTTATCCCACCTGGGACCTTAACAGGGTCCTCGTCACACTCACTAAGGGCCCTTTTGAACCCTTGAAATCGTCAAGTCTCCAATTTCTGACGTATAAAGTAGTTTTCCTCGTAGCAATCACTTCTGCTCATCATATTTCGGAACTTGCAGCTTTGTCTATCAGACAAGATCTTTGTGTTTTCCATTCTGACTGGGTGGTCCTTCGTCCTGATCCTATGTTTATTCCCAAAATTAACTCGATTTTTCATAGGGCATAAGAGCTGATAATTCCTAATTTTTGTCCCAGACCATCCCAAGGGTTGGAACTACAATGGCATAGGTTTGATGTGAGGTGAGCATTGCAAATATATATTAACTGCACAGCAACTTTCAGAAAAACAGAAGCCTTATTTGTGTCGTTTCAGCCCAACACTCAGGGATGCAAGGTCTCATCTTCTACAATAGGCCATTGGCTACGGGCCGCGATAGTGAAAACGTATCAGACTCAATCACTGCTGGTGCCCAGGGGCATAACAGCTCATTCAACAAGGAGCGCCTCAACATTGGCAGCGTGGGCCACAAAGGCACCAATAACTGAAATTTGTCGAGCCACAACCTGGGCCTCTCTATCACCATTCATTAGGCATTATAAAATAGATGTGCTTGCATCCGCTGCGGCCTCCTTTGGCAGAAGAGTTGTGCAACGGGTCCACAGGGACCAGGAGGGGTTTCCAGGCCAGACGGAGTCCCTCCCGTAGGACAGGCCATGCTTTGGTATGTCCCACTACTGGATACTCTGAACAGCTCATGGGAGAAAGGGCATTGGTTCTTACCTGACACGCCCGTTCTCTTTGAGCTGTGAAGAGCATCCAACCCCACCCTTTTTCCGTCTGGTGGGATCCTGTTTCAGCCAACGAATTTGTTAGGGCATTGAGGACGAGGGCGTTTATTTCTCTCATCTTTGCCAAAACTGGGGAACGCTGGGGAAGAGTCCCGTGGAGGAGGAGGAGCATTCCACAATTTAAGCCCAGTCTAGACATGCAGAGACTGAAGCACATCCCACTACTGGATGCTCTTCACAGCTCAAAGAGAACGGGCATGTCAGGTAAGTACCAACGCCCTTTTTCTCTGACAAATTTAGTGGAGATTATTTCTTAATAGACATAGCTATGATTCTATTGTAAATAGAGCAGCATTGGAAGGCATGTATTTATGTATGTGTGTGTGTGTATGTATGTATGTTATTGGGGCAGGGAGCACTGTAAGGAACAGGCAGCATGGGGAAGAGTATATGTTAACTGATGGATCAGCAATTTGGAGAGCTGAGGACACATTTGGGATTTTGAGTAATGTGTTGTAATCATACACAAAATGGAGACTTGGTTTACTTGCAACATGGTTACTGTTGTGCACGTGGTCAGTCATCAGAATGCAGAATAGCTTTCTGGAGAAATGGAATTTTATTTATTTTTATTTATTTTATTTTGTCAAGCGATTAAGTATAAAGTATACTTAATAGGTATAAGTATAAACATATTTATGAATACATGAAATGGATACAAATAAGAAAAAAAGAAACAATAGGATAGGAACAGTAGACACGTTGGTGCGCTTATGCACGCCCCCTACATACCTCTTAGGAAAGGGGTGAGGTCAATAATAGACAGTCTAAGGTTAAAGTTTTTGGGGTTTTAGGAAGAAACCACAGAGTCAGGTAGAGTATCCCAGACATTGACCACTCTGTTGCCGAAATCGTATTTCCTGAAATCAAGTTTGGTGTAGTTTACCTTGAGTTTGTATCTATTGTGTGCTCTTGTGTTGTTATGGTTGAAGCTGAAGTATTCATTGACAGGTAGGACATTGCAATGTATAATTTTATGTACTATAATACTTAGATCAGACCGAAGGTGGCATAGTTCTAGGTTTTCTAGGTCTAGAATTTCAAGTCTGGTGGCGTAAGGTATTCTGCAATGAGTAGAGTAGTGGAGAACTCTTCTTGTGAAATATTTCTGGACTTTCTCCACTATATTAATATCAGATACGTAATGCGGGTTCCAGACTGATGAGCTGTATTCAAGTATTGGTCTGGCAAAAATTTTGTATGATTTTAGTTAGCAGTGTGATATTACCAGAGAAAAAGCTACAAAAGATTAGGTTAACAACTCTTAATGACTTTTTGGCTATGTAGTTACAGTGGGCTCTAGCATTTAGATCATTACAGATGAGTACTCCAAGGTCCTGGACAGAATTTGGATCATCAACAAGGTCTTGACTATTCAGCCTGTATTTTATTTTCTGATTTTTTTTGCCAATATGTAAGACAGAGCCTTTGTTTGTTGAGATTTGAAGTTGCCATTTGTTTGACCATTCTGATACATACTCGAGATGTATGTATGTTCTCTCTTTAAGCCTTCATGGAGTTCCAAGGCTTTGATGCTAATAAACATGATCCTTACTGCTCATGCTATAGATGCTATAGACTATTCAGATAAAATAGACATTTAGAAATGATATTTTGAACCAGCATTCTGTTATGGTGCTTTTCTGAAATCTCTTTCAGGTCATTGAACACGTGTATTCTGAATGTTGGGTTTCAGTGGAATTCCAGTGGAAACTTCCAACTTCGCTTCTTCTACATCTCAAGTGGGTTACCTGTTACCTTCTAAAAGTTTTGGTTGATGGCTTCCATATTTCTTCTCATTGCCCTGTAATAGGTGCTGAAGTTCAACATATCTAGATGGCACCAGTTTGTCTACCCCAATATGTTATGTGGGTTAGGAATTGATGCCAATATGATTTACAGAAAGCAAAATAAAAAGACTTTATGATGGGATCAGTGTTAACTTCTGAACTTCTTAAGGAGGCCACAGTGGCAAGAATTTACCTTTAAGCACATTACATAATCGTTCATGATAAAGTCTGTGGCCTCCATATACATTCTGTCAGCTGAGAGGAGTATGACTAAATCTCCATGGATAACAAAATGGAATAGTCAATATATATTATATCTACTTATTATAAATATACTTATTTATAAAAGAAAAATTGAGCCTTTTTTATCTTGCCAAAAATATCCCGAGAAGAAGGGTATGCCTTTAAATGGAGGAATTAATCAAAGGTGAGCTTCAAACTCTCTCTGGAAGAAGTATGGGGATGTGTCTGAGTAGAATATAATCTGGCTAGAAACCTGCAGAGAAAAATGAATTGAACAGGCATGAGTAAAAATAAATCTCTGTCCTATAATATTTATTCACAGTTAGCATAGAAAGAGCCCCCTTTTTTTCTAAGGCTTGATCTGCACTATCCACAGTGGTTTTCTTTTTTATATGCACAATGGGAATTGCAGACTTTTTAATCAAGCTGCTGAAGAAAAATGTTGTCTTTATATTCACTGGGGAAGACTGTAATAAATTAAAATGATTTCCATTAGTCTCCTTACTACTTAGCTCAACCACTTAAAATTGCTTTGGACTCTGCCCTTATTTGACCTTTTCAACTTGGCTCAGATTTTAGTCCTTCCCAAAACACAGCAGTGCTGGCCAGAGTCCTCAGAACTTGCTTTTGTTTAACAAAGTCACAAATCAACATGTGGGAACAAGAAAGAGTAGTGGTGGTGAAACATGAAAACAGGGGGAATTTGGAGTTCCAAATCATTGATTATAATTTGATTGCTGATTATAGTTGCAGATATTTTTGTCTAAAGAAATACATTAAATGTGAGAGTTGTATGATATATGTACAGGTGTGAGTGAATGTGTATGAATATGTTTTTGTATTTATCATTTGTATTCTTCATATCTTTAAGCAGTATATAAGGCATGTTGCTATCAGGATAGAAGAAAAATAAAAAATATATAAATATATGTTTGAAGTATCTCTAGGTAAAGGCTATCAAACTTGCGGCCCTCAGGCCGGATACATCACGCTCTGGCCACGCCCATGCCTGGTTTAGTGAGGGGGAAAAATTGTGATATGTCACATGACACCACCATGACACCTCAAATTTGACACCCCTACTCTACATAGTACAAAAGTGATGAAAAGGCATGTGCTTTAAAATAATGTTTAAAATTGTACAAGCTCACAATTCTCTCTCAGGAGAGGTACGATTGAGCTACAATTATCCTACTTCAAACCATTATGTGAAAACCTAGTCCTAATGCCTTCTGGAAAAAGATATAATGTTGGGGAAGGAGGACATAAGAGAAGAGAATGAACACCAGAAAAGTGGATGCATCTACTTACAGCGGCAATGGAAACATTGTTGGAAGATCTGAAAGACTAAAGTAAGAATTGATTTTCATGAAGGAAATTTGTTTTTGTGGTCCCTAGAAATTGAGATTGACATGATGGCACATAATCAAGCTCACTGTAATACAGCTGTCTTTGTTTTAAAATAAAGCTTGAAAAACAACACTTTGAGGCCAAATAGACACCTCAGAAGAGGAACAAAGGCATTAGAATAGAGGTTGTTTAGTTGTGGAAAGACAGTTTCAAAATATTCTGGAACTAAAGCTTTCAGATTGCTATTTAAAACAGTTCTGTGTATTCAGGTAGACTTTAATTTAGCCTCCACAATTGGGAGTGTCATTAAGCAAAGCAGTTGCTAAGTGAAACCACAACTCTGCTAATGATCTTCAGCTGTCCTTTGTTTTACAGATCTGCCAGATCATAAAGGATTGTCATAAGCTTAAATTTGATCACCATTGTAACTGCAGTTGCTAAATGAGGCAGTCACTGAACGAGGACTACCTGTAGCTAACGAAAACAGTCCACTCTGTGATGAACGAACCATAAATGACCGATGCTGATGCTGTAGGTATATTGCTTAGTACTGTGCAAAAGGAGACAGATTTGCCTTCAAGTCTCAAAATAATTGGCTATATCAATATATCAACAAGAATGTTAAACAAACTACTTTCTCTGCAAAATAGCACCTGTGCATTGCCACCAGCTTCAAAATTTCAGGAAACCAACCTGTTTGATGAATCAGCATTCATCAATATTGCTATTTGTTAATGTTAGAATAGAATAGAATAGAATAACAGAATAGGGAGGGACCTTGGAGGTCTTCTAGTCCAATCCCCTGCTTGGGCAGGAAACCCTATACCATTTCAGACAAATGGTTATCCAATTTCTTCTTAAAAACTTCCCCTGTCGGAGCATTCACAACTTCTGGAGACAAGTTTATCTTTTTTTCCCCTCCTTGGTACATAATGTTTAATGTTTACCTTTCCCCCCACTCCTCATTACCTAATTGTTCTATTATAGAAAATACTACAAGTCTCCAGTATACTTTTTAAAGAAGGAATTACAAAATACAGCTTTCCAACTTCAAAAAAAGTGTGAAATTGTGATCCCCTGCAAGAACTAACTTCTGCTCAGCTACTGATTTCCACTCATCGCAGGGGTGTTAGAGTGGCAGCCCAAAGGCCAGATGCGTCATGCGCTGGCCATGCCCACCCCAGCACTGCGAATGGGGGAAAATGTCATGAAACATCACATGACAGCAACGTGACACCGCGAGGTTGACACTCGTGCATTAATGCAATGTTATTGTTAATCCTGCTCAGGATGAAGTCAAGTACTGTACTGCTAGTAGCTGTTGAGACTGTAGAAATGGTTTTGAACAATGACAAGTTGAGTTCATTTCAAAGAGGCTGGACTTTACCCCTCTGAGCAGGAATGGAGTTTGGAAAGAAAACACAGACTACATTGTTCACTATTTTCATTTTAAGGTGTTAAATATCTCTTGCACTCACTTTAAAATATGTTATGGGGGTAGCATTCCAAGCAGAGCCTTAGAGGTATTCCAAGCCATATTCACTAGATAATGTAAGTATAGAAAATTCAGAAGCTTTCTATATGGATGTGTTTGTGGGTGTTTAAATAAAATTCTTTCAATAGTATAAATGTTGGCATAGGGGGGTTGTTTTCTGTTCTTCTTGACCAAGAATAGTGTAATAACCAGAAGATGGCTGTTTCTAACAATTTTAGGAGAGCAAGTGATAAAATAGCTTGTAAATCTGAATTCTGATGAACAAACTATCATAACACGTATTGGTGGCAAGCATCCTTAACCCTCAACTTAATTGAGCCCAAAATTTCCATTGCTAATCAAGCCAGTCGTTGAGTTTTGCCCTATTTTATTATCTTTCTTGTCACAATTGTTAAATAAATCACTGCAGTTGTTAAGATACTAATATAGTTAAGTGAATTTGGTTGACCCTGATAATCAGATGACCCTTGGACACAGCAACCGTCATAAATATGCGCCAGTTGCCAAGTGTTCAAATTTTAATCAGGTGACCATGGGGATGCTGTAATGGTCATATAAGTGTGAGAAATGATTATAAGTCACTTTTCAGTGCCATTGTGACTTCAAATAGTCACTGAATGAATGGTTGTAAGTCGAGGACTACCCATATGGTAATTGACTTCCAGATTTTACATAGTAAATACTTAGTTTTGGAATTCCAGATATAGGATGTTTTCCTCTGCCACAACTATTGGTTGCATTTGTGACAAGGAAACAAAACTCGCCTCCCCAATAACTTCAGTATTGCAATCCTGATAACATTTTTAATTAGAAGGACCATCACAGCAAAAAATTAGCATGCTAGAAGGAGTCTTTGGAGAAGGAAACACTGTACAAACTATTTTGTAGGTATCTGATGGTTCAATAGTCAGCAGACAAAGCTGAAAATGCAGTAGATATCTCAACCTGGCCAAATTGCTGGTGGAAAACAAAATTGCTGACAGTGTCATAAATTCATGGCATATATTTTGGAAAGCTCTATTTCACCTATTGTAACCAATCTCCACCTAAAAAGATGGAGGAAACAGGAGGAAAAATGTTACTGTAGAGCAATAACTTCATTGGTATGTAAAGTACAAACAAATTGACCTGATCTTTAACCAGTGGTTGGATTCACTTATAATATTTCAGTTATTATGCTTCTACTCAGATATCACTATTTCACACCACCTACAGGTACCACCTGCTCCTGCTACCAAATCCTTCCTGACCTCCTTCATATTGTCTAGGAACTAAGCTTCTTAGCATCTTTTCAAAGGTTAGTAGGATGCTAAAACCTCCTACAATCACTCTTCTGGTCATCATTTTCTCATTTTTGTTTGGACCACATTTGTTTTTCTACCAGATTCTTCCCTTTTCCATAACTGATAGGCTGAATGCCATGTTAATTAAATCATTGTCTGTAATTAGACAGACCTGACTCCCTTGCTACAGCTTTCATTTAGATTGAAAACACCAGCATTTTCACCAGTTCCTCTTGACCGCCTCCCCCATACATTAACATAGTGTTTGTCAAGAGTGGCAACTTAAGACATATAGACTTCAGCTCCCAGAATTTTCCTGCCACCCATGCTGCCTGAGGAATTCTGAGAATTGAAGCCCATACATTGTAAAGTTGTCCAGGTTAAGAAACACTGCCTTAGCATATAGAAGAATTCAGGATGGAACATCTTTTGGACTCTGTGCAAAATGGACAGATTGAAATATTTAATTATTTGAAAGGTCAACCCAGCATAAAATACTCATTGGAAGCACTATTTCTGTATTCTGCATTAGACAGATCTGCTCATTTATGGCTCTTGTCTTGGGTGGTATAAAGCATCTTTACCGAGAGCCACTGTGATTTAATTATTAAGATGTTGGAGTACAGGGTTATTACAGAGAAGCATAGTATTGCAGAGAAGAAGTATTACAGAGAAGTATCACATTAAGGTCTGCCCTCAGCTATGGAAACTTAGTTTCTGGTACAACAATTCTTGAATACAGAATGAAATGTCTGGAGATTTGAGTTTTACTGCTGACTTGGGCTTTAAGTTTGACATATCATGATGAAATAGTAGAAATAATTGAATTTTGAGTTGTCCTGCTTTTCTGAAAATAAAATTATCCTACTTGATATGCCCAAGAGGCACTGTAGTGTACAAGTTGGAAGTGACTGGTCTCTGACCTGTTCCATTATAGCCAATATAAACTTATATTGGAATGGTAAGCTTAAATTCATAAGATTAGGCTTCTTATTAGCTCTTTTTTAAAGTATAGATTTCCCCCCCCCAAGAAAATATGTTAAAAATAGATCAGTTCAAGAAGTACATCAGTCTCATTTTTTTGCTCATTCCTTTTTACGCTTGCTTTTTCTTAACATAGTTGGAATTTAGACTTTTAAATATATAGCCTAAAGAGAGAATTAGGTAGGCAGGTTCCTTCAAGTCCCAAAACAAAACCCCATAGTTAACGTTTGACTGAAGAACTGAGTCTTCTATACTTCTAGATAAATTGATACTTCTTGTACATGGCATTTGAAACATCTTGCTTTCCCTTAAATCTGGAGCCTTTTAAAAAGTGCGGTATTGCCTGTTATTTCTTGGGGTGAATCCTAGGGCTATTGGTGTCTTCACAAATCAGGATAACAAGCATCACAAATTGCTTATTTCATGCAGTTCAACAAGAAGGGCCACTATGAATTCATAAATGGCATAGTTAACAAATATTAACTCAGCTTTTAAATTATCCAGTATTAAGCTGAAGCTTACTACATCATAACATTGTGGAAAAACTTTTTATTGTACACTCCTGACTAAATAGTAAAAGCCTTATTTACTGGACCACCTAAAGAGCAGTTTTTTGTTAAGTTTGAAAGTGGGTTAAATGTTACTTTATGTTCGTGCATTTGTATCATTTGCATAATTATCAAAATGATGTGAAAAGCATCATTTTCACTAAAATGTTCATTGGACAGAGAAATCCTGGTGGATGAAGTCAGAACAAAAACTTCTGTATCTTAAAGTCTATTTAACTGATGTCCATAAATAAAAGTTTGATTGTAATGACAACTGTGCAAGACTACCCAAAATATTGAAGTTTTATTCAGTTGTTATTGTTGAAACAAATCATTTCTAGATCATTTTAGTATAAGGCTAATCATGGCTACTATAATGGCTTTGCCTACAATTTCCACTCTACAAAGCAGATACAAATTGTTTAAAACTAATGAAAAACTGAAAGCTAAGCAAAGATTTGAGTTTATATGAAGATGATGAAGATTTTAGAAAGGTTTCTACTCCAATTTATAGCACTGGCACTTATATACTGCTTCATAGTACTTTTACAGCAATCTCTAAGTAACTTACAGAGTTAGCATATTGCCCCCAACAGTCTAGGTCCTCATTTCACCAGTCTCGGAAGGATAAAAGCCTGAATCAACCTTGAGCCGGTCATATTGAGTACAACTTAAAATTCAGTGAAAATTAAAACAAAGCAATTTTCAGTAAAGTACAGATGATTCCTGCATGCTGCTGTGTGATACAGCAAGCTCAGCTACTGGACAACTGCCAGTAACTGTATTTAGAAAACTCATTTGAAGGTGAAACTCATTAAAATTTTATAGGAAAAAAATAGGAATGAAGTTAAAAAGGGAAAGGTGGAAAAGGGAAACTTCAAGTATAAGAATGGAGGAGAGAAAATAAATGATACTGAAAATGAATGAATTGCAAAATCTCTTTTGAATTGATTCCAGATGACTTCATGGAAACAGGGAAGTCAAATAGTTCATTGTCCAATTCTGTGTTATTGAAACAGAATAAAGAAACAAAATGATTTATGAATGCTTTTATATTTGAATTATGATTCAAACAATACTATAAAAGCATTCAATTCAAAATGATTCATAATTCAAATAATAGTATTCATAAATAAAAATTGTGTGTAATTGTATTAATTAAGTCATATTATAGAAAGTCTTATAACAATCCAATATCAATCCCATTTTATACAGGAAAAATATGTGTACCAAGAAGCCGTTCTGATACTCTCCAGATGTTTTGGACAATTTCCATAATCTTCTTCCTTTGCCCTCTGACTGAGGCTGATGGAAGTTGAAGTCCAAAATGTCTGAAAGTTATCAGGTTGCCTACCTCTGCTACTAGATATACCCTGCTGAATTTAATAACCCTTTCTGCTGAAAACATATAGGATTATTTGGTATAGGTAGTTCAACAATGTTGTCATAAATCCTTCAATATACATTGATTTCTAAGACAAGAAAGTATAGTGGCCATAGATAGAGTATAATCAATTTAATGTCTTTTTTAAAAAAATATTATCCAATATTAAAATGGCTCCAATTGATTAGTTATAGATAACCTGTTTGATTGTCTCTGCTTTTTGATGTTTTCATTGTGATGAAGGTTCTTTTTGTTGTTGTTGTTGTTGTATTCTACCAGTGTCCTCCAGGATTGGGACAGGTTATAAGAATGGTTAAATGAAGAAAAAAATGTTCCATACTGTAATGTATTATCTCTACAGTCCTTCTGCAGCTCTATATATTTCATTGGTAGTGTTATTACTTTAGGACGATTATGATGGATGAAGTTAGTTTATTCAAGCTCACCTGGAAAGTGTATGAACTGAGGCAATCTTTGAACTGGGTTTACATTCATGAGCTTAGCCACTTGTATTCTATACCTCTCACCTGTAATAGAGAGCTTGATATAGGAGTCCTTGAACTTCTTTCAAAAATTAAATTTTATTGTTTGACAGCCAGAACAAACAAAGAATCAGAGTATTTCAGATGATGCTGTAGGCTGCTCTAGCTTTAAGACATCCGGCATTCATTTTATGTTCTGGAAGAAGTTGGATAACTCTATATAAATTTCTGCATAAATCTACCAAACTCTGAGCCAACCATTTCATTTTTAATATACAGCCCCTTTATCTTCTCTCTCAGCTATATACTAGTTAGTGCCAGTGAATTCTACACCTAATGTTTCACCCAGCACTGGAACAGACCTTGATAGAGCTGATTTGTCATGCTTCATAATATATAATATTAATTTAAACAAAAATAGGGCTCTTGTTTCTTTTTGGCTCAGGAAACATTCTGCACTATTGTGTACATTTTAAATGACATAGAATGGAAGTAAAGAAGAAATAAAGCATTGGAAAAAAAAAAACAAGATGATAGATTGACTGATTTGAGATATCCCAGTAAATCAAAACTAGTTGATTGTATTTTTCCTAGAAAGTTGAGTTGACTCAACTGTGTGGTTACCCTTCATTGTGTTGGTGTACCCTCAAAACTGGTTAATTGAATACACCAGTGTTGTGTGTTTGTATAAACAGAGGTGTTAATTCATAAGGTAAATATACCAGTGTTATCATTTTAAATACATACTGAAGGGGCTATGATTACAGCATGCTCAAAAACAGGTCAGAACCAAGGTTAATTCATTTGCAGAATATATCTTGAATCTAAACATAATTATTCTCAGAACATCATTAAGAGACTGTATCTTAAGAGGAGGAAGCTATTTCAATGCAGAATTTCTGCAGAGTTTGAAAGGAGCACTTGATTTTTGTGTTCCTACAACATAAGCAGTGCATGAATGCTGTATACATCTGACTCAGTTGCTGTATTGTTGCTGTATTGTTAAAACTGTTGAAGCTAGTTGCAAAGGGGAGGATGTGACTATTTCCTTAATGGAGAAACTCTTCTTTCATCTATCTGTTCTTGAAATCCAGGTGCAAATAGGATAATGCTTGCTTGATAGTTTTGTGGTTCCAACTCAGTAGCCCAGAGAGAAGGAAAAGATATAAAATTGATTAATGTTTTGTCGATTTCTGTCATTATTTCATTACATTATTTGTAGTGAGATGGCCTCTAGTGTTTGATGGATTGATCAGATTTATACACTGTTTTTCTCACTATATAAGGGACTCTGAATGGCTTACAAGTAAAAAAGAAAAAGTCTCATTTCCCAGTCCTCAAAAAGTTGTGTGAAGATGTGCCCACTGTTCAAAGAAAGGGAGCAAAGGCAAGAATAAAGTAGTTTGATATACAGGCCAGTTTGGATTAAAAACTGGACAAGTTTGGCATGGCATAGATCCAGGTTTATCGTCATGATGTAGTCTATTGATTGACAATATCATTCCAGTCTGTGTGCTGCGTCAGTATGAGAAAGGAAAAAAATGGGGAATACTGTAGCATGAACTAGTAACATGGCCCAAATACCCCAAACAACTAGCAATAGTTTTAAAAGTATGTTTTAATGAAAATGAAATATTATCTTCAATTACATGGGATGAACACTATCCTGGGAGTGAAACTCACATTACAGTTTACCCTTTTCAGAGTCCAATAATACTACCCTAATTGGAAGCTGCGCCATATATGAATGAGTTCCACATGTGTGGCAGAACATTTCCAACACTTGAAAGGGGTCATTGACTCACTGGAGTCCTGTGCCAGCAAACAAGCAATATAAGCTGTGATTCTCTTAACCTCAAGGAATTTTTGATAGCTATAGTTATCTGATTCCATTTTAGCTCTGAAATTAAATGTCTGAATCTTTTCTTCGTACCTGGTGAAATACTTGCGTTTCTAGTTCAGATTTGTTTAGAAAGCAAGCCAAGAGACATTTCTTTTCTTATCCATTTGAAGCAACATCTCTTGTTGTCTTGCAAAAGAGAACATACCTTATAAAAATGGAGCTATGACAAGTACAGGTGTACTTTAAAAACAAAGAGCTTTTTATTTCCTTCTATGCCATCATACATAGTTAATTAAAACTTGTTATAACAAATTGACTTCAGGTTGTTTTTTTAAACTGGACAATAAGCCCTACTTTTCAGAAATCTTTCTGTGCCAGGAAATGAAAAAAGCATTTTAAGGTTCACAGAATCCAGTACGGAGGACATGCAGTTGACTCAAACTTGACTAAAGAGGTAGGAGTGAATTATTTCCAAACATGGAACAGACTTGTCCCCAAAGGAGAATCTGTCACTCTTCATGTGGTGCTATCTTCAAGCAATGGAAACAGCCTGAAATTCCATTGCAACCATAAATATGTTCAATTGGCAGTTAACAGCAAGCATAGCAACTAAGTGTTCCGTTTAGCAGAGCTTTAAAAGAAATCCAAAGAAAGAGAATCCTGTAAGGACAAAACTATTAATAGAAGGCAATGAGTAATCAGGAGACACAGGAGTTTGCGGTCCCTGCTGCAATGGACTCCTACAGGCTTTTCACATTAAGGTTTGATGGATGATTGCATATAGTTCAGACACTCAAGCTGAATAAATACAAGATAGTGGCTTTGAGCATAATGTCTTAACAGCCAGAGGCATCTTTTCATGCTTATTCAGATGCTACCTATTGCAGTAAACCTTACTTCATTAATTGTCCTTGCATTTACGCAAAGCTCCCAAATAAAATAGATGTGTTAACCTGATTAACTTGACACACTTTTTATATTTTATAATCTATGAAAATGATTTTTTAAAAAGGAGAAAATTGTGGTCTCATTTTCTCCAGTGACATCATTCTATCAATGCCACATTCAAATATTTCTGAGTTGCTTTCCCTCCAACCTCCCCTCAAACAGTTTTGAAAAGATCCAGATTCAACATTGACTATTCCTATTGTGGAGCCCTGTGGCCTATGAAATCAGTTTACAATGAAAATAAATTTAAATTGGTTTTGATCAGCTTAAGGAAATTTGATTAGTCAGTGCTTTTTATAATATACAAGCAGATTATATGCCATCAAATCAGTTTCACTATTTAGAACCAGATAGATGGATGTTCTCCATGATGATCTAACTTGATCCTTCATGTCTTCCAGTTATATACCCATCACCATTGTAATTGAACCCATCACATTGCTTCTGGTCTTCCTCTTATTCTTTCATTCATCTTTTCCAGCATTATAGTTTTCTCAACAGAATTTGTTTTTTTACATAATGTATTCAAATTAGGATAAACTTCAGTGTCTTCATTGTCAAAATTCTTAACCAGGGCCTACAAAAATCAGGACAAGTACTAGATAGCAAGAAAGGGACATGGGGTCCTCATCCCACAGCTCTATTTAAAGTCGTGGGGTATTTTTCCCCTTCTCTGTGAGAATTTGGCTTTATGGTTGCTTTTTAATCCTTGTGTCATTTTTTTTAATTTAAGAACTTTTAACTACTGAAAAGTAAATTTCCATCAGTACTGTCCCTAATAGAGATAGATTGTTATAGATAACAAGTATGCAAAAGTCAAGTAGGAATTTTTACTGTACACATTCCACTGAAATAAAATCTCTGCAAAAACAATTTGCAGTCATTTTGCTAAAGTCTTGATATAAAACACTTCTACTAAATTGTGCTCCAAAGTATAAATAACAAGTTGCAAAAATGTGCTTACTCAGTACAAATTATTAATATTTTATGGTTTCTGAAATTTTAAAATTGCAACTTGACATAATAATGGGGGAAACATCAGAAGATACCTATTGGTAGTATTTACAAATTCATTTCAGAAAAAAATATTCATTTGCAGATTTAGTGTCAAGCATGGAACTGCTTACATAATTCTTAAAGGAAAATCTGTCTGTACATAACTCATGTATCTCATTTTCCCCTTTCCCAGATAATTTGCAATAATTAAAGTTTATCTGTTGAATAAAAGGACAAATGAACAGCTGAATATAGATGTATGCTTTTAAAAAAAGTGTTAAAGGCACAGAAAATCATTTTATTTGCAACAAGGTTGATATTTGGTTTTAAGTGATGCAGTGCCTGGCCGAGTGCCTGGAGTTGAAAGATCTGGATGGGGAAGAAACTGGTTTTGACTCAACCCTGGCAAGACAAAGTGACTTTTGCCCCTCCCCCAGTCTGGATGATATTTGATCTTTGATTATGGACGGGGCCCTCGTCTGGACTGAATTGGTATGCAGTTTGGGGGTCCTTCTTGACTCATGGCTCCTGCTGAAGGAGCAGGTAGCAGCCATGCCTTGGCCCTCTCTTGTTTGGATTACTACAATGCACTTTACATGGGATCACCTTTGAAGACCGCTCAGAAGCTACAGCGGGTCTGAAATGTGGCAGCAGTATGCATTGTGATGGATGCTCTTAGGTTTACTCATATAACACCTCTGTGGCATATGCTGCACTTTTTCAGTTTCCTTCCAAGTGCAATTCATGATGCTGAATTGAATAATCTTAATCCTCTGGCACAAGGCCAGATTATCTGCCAGACAGCCTTTTCCTAAAGACATCTCCCGTCCTATCTGATTAGATAGGCTTGCTCCTAGTCATTTCCCTTAAACATTTCTACCTTATGGGACCTAGGAACATTTCTGTGGCAGCCGCTGCCCTATGGAACACTTACTCCAGAAGTTTGGTAGGCCTCAACTCTCCTAGCCTTCCGACAAGCATTGAAGACTTAACTTGTCCCTCAAACAATGGGATAGGATGAGATGATTCCATGTTGCTAGTTTAACTTGGTGCCAGGTTTTTGTTCCTTGTTTTTAACGTTTACAGTTTTAGTATATTTAATATGGTTTTATGTTGTTTTATTACAGATACTGTTTTAATTCTTGATTGGGAAACACCCAGAGTGTGGTACTGGTATAAGATGGGCAGCTATATAAATGTTTTAAATAAATAAGTAAATACACATTAGGGATACTAACTCTGTCTACTATACATATTTCAGGAAATTGTGGTCAGCTTGTGTTTATGATTGATATCTAACTTGAGTTTACCATTGTGAAACGGTCTCATTCACTGTTTGAACATACAATTTTGGTTATTCTTCCACTGTGGCTTCCCAGAATCCCTTCTTGTTGGCTTTTTTTTTTTTCACTTTTTCATGTGAAAAAGTGCCTCACTTTTTCACATGAAAATTTCAGACCTACAATTTGGGGTATGAATTAAATCAGCAGTGAGTGTTATAAAGTCTGTGGATTAATTCCAGTCTGTCGAGGCTTTTTTGCCCAACCACATACTCCTGTGAGATCTCTATACAGCACTGCTTATTTAGAGGAGAAAAGCCTGAGAACATGGAAGAATGTCACAATTGGGTCATGTTGTTGTCTCATCTAGCTTAGTGTTGTCTATGCTGGCCTCTAACACATTTGAAAGACATTAGTATGGAGAAAGTGGGTTGATGCAAAGAGGCAGTGAAATCTCCAGAGTTTCAAATAAGAATTTTCCCCAGCCCCAATAAGGAAAACTGGGGTCTTCTACAACCAAATTTGGCTTTTTTGCTTCTAATGTATTCCTTCCTGTAAATAACTTAGGGTTAGGGTCAGAATAATTCATTTCAAGACACATATAGACTCTTTTTATGTTTTTACAAAATTTTTATGTTGCTTTGTCAGACAATCTAATAGCAAAGCAAAGCCCAGTAGTGACATATGCAAGAACAACTAAATGAAAATAACTATAACAGCTGCCTTAAGAAGAATAAGTTAACAATCAAACTGTAGCCACTCTCATGAGTTTTTGCAGTAGAATTAAGAAGATTTAACTGTTCTTAGAAGGTATCTAGCACCTTTAGGGAACATGTTTTGCAAGAAAAAAACTTGTTCTCCACAATGTTCAAGAAGGCACCTGAAGACATACATATCTGAAATGGAATTCCAGTTAACTTACGTTATACAAAGGACGCTGTTCCCAAATTATGGTTCAGTGGTCTTGCAACCATCTGTTTAACTATAGTAGTCTTTTCCTGGTCAGATTTTAAACTTCAGCTCTTGAAATTCAAATCCACAACAACTTGAAGTGAGTCATCTGAAGAACTGGTTCTCATTGCTCATAACTAGACCTTTCTTCCTCTTGGGAGAATCAATAAGTAAATAAATAATCTGAAAATCTTCCAAAGCAGTGTTTTGCTTTTTAATTCTCCTCCCATACAAATGGCCCAGTCTACTGAGATATTTACTGTTTTCCACTTTTGCTTCTAATGATACTTCACAACTGATAGCACTACAACTGTCCTTGAGATACCAAGAATTGCAGCATTCCCTTGACATGGTTCAAAGGGAACCACAACAATCACCATTCTGACAATTGTTCATTTTACTCTGTTCTTGTTGTGTTTGCTGGGCAATTTCAGAAAACTGGTTGCCATAAGCAATGGTCTCTAGATCTATATTCTTGAGAGACAGGAGGGGAAAAAAGTCTCCAAAGATTCAGCTTTGTCCCTGATCTAAGAACAGGGACAAAGTCTTATATGGAAGACTCTTAAGGTTCCCCTCATTTTTGCCTTCTCCAGTTCCCACAACAGAATAATACATTTAAACGTGATAGTTAACTTTGGAAGTAAATGCTTCACCTGGAAAGAGATTACATTGGGAAGGGGTGCAGTATAATTTATTCTAATTCCATGTACATTTATTTATTACCAGAAATATTTATTAGATTTCCTGAGGTGGTGGAACCTCCAGCTAGATAGGAGGGAGGTTTTAAGAGGGAGCCAGGCTTAGAATCCTTGCACTGTAGAAAGCGGCATAGACCTGACCTTCCCCAGAATCCCTGAAGCCTTATCTGACTATTCCCAAGGGAATGCAGTCAGTCTTGTGAGATTCTTGTAATATAGGTAACTAGCAGTAAAGTTTCTGCTTGAGACTATTCACAAATGGTTCTGGTTGTTTGTGTCTGCCACCTGCAGCCTTCTAAAACTTTCAAAAGATTTTATTTTCTCCCTCAGTTGCATATTAATTCAAAGTACAGTGTAATCCATTAATAAAAATAAATCCAGAATATAAGATATGCTCTGTATCAATTAAATTGTTTTTCTATTCAAGAATAGCAGGAACTTTGTACATTGATCACAAACAACTCCACGTAATACTTAAAAAATATTTTGCTGTGCAGTAGTTCAGTTACTTCTATAACGTAACATGAGTGGTTTGTTAGACTGCTTTCATTAGCTCCCCCACAACCATTCCTAATATAATCTCTGAATTATAGCTTAAACTTGCCTAAGTCATGATAAATATTTCTTAAACCTGAAAACTTCATTATATTTAATAAATAATTTTATTTATGGCATTATTGAAAGATCCAGCAATTTCTTTCTTCCTGGATGATAGTCCTTTCAAAGTAAGATCCAGCTATGTCATTTTTTTTCAAAGCACTTTGTTCATCTTTATTTGCACTCTTCATGGAATTAATTCATCATACTGGTACCACAGCACAGCAGGATTTCTTCTAAAATTCAATTTCACTCTAATGTTCACTTTATCCACCCTGTTTACACATTAGCTACAATGTACTAAACCAAATTCCAAAGCCAACATTCCTCCCTCTCTCCCAAACCCCTCCCTCCCAATCCGCCAGGTTTTTCTGATTACAGAAACTGCTGGTTCAGGAGAATATGGGGAAGATGGAAAGGGAGACTTTATATCCTTTTTGTTGATTTAAGGGTGGGGTTTTTTTTTGTTACATTTTATTAATCAGTATATAAACTACCTACGTGAAAATAGTAGACACAGCAACAGCCAAAGCTACACAATGATAAAATAATAATATATAATACATATAATATAATATAGTGCAATAATATATAATTAATATGTAATATAGCATATAATTATGGCTGTAATTGCAGTTAATTACAATATAGTAATGAATGTATTTTAGAGCTCCATAACTCTTTAAGGCCCACTCCATGTTATCCCTTTCAGTAGGTGAGGTTCTTCAGCAGGCATTAAGTATGCTCTTGATTTTGGCATGCAGAATCTGTGCACAAAATACTTTGAAGATACCCTGGTTCTAAGTCCAGTATAGGTTTATAGGTGGTAGCACTTTGAGTTGTCTATGAAAATCTTTCAGTAACAAGGCAGCTCCTTCAGCAGTGGGTTTACATGCAGTCTGAAGCCTGACCAATGAGGATATTGACCACTTTGCATTATTTATCAATTATTATTTGCAGGTACATGTTCTTACCTTGCTTATCTAGCAGAAGAAATTACTTTCAAAGGGAATAAAGTTTGTAGTTTTGCTGAAATATACTGGTATTCCCTCATCTGGATAAAACCCAGAGAGACTAACACAGAAATTTAGCAGATTAATAATCTCTAAAGCATTTGAATTTTTAATCCTTACAGCCGGAAGAGAGTGGTATTTATCATTATTCTTAAAGGACTATGCTTCATTCATGGCCCAATTAATTGGTTCGAAGATAATGTAGTATGATAGTGCTGTGTTCTTACAATGAGCCTTAGAGGATTATAGGTGTGCTTGCATTTCCTCCCTCCTCTTGAATGGTTGCTTCTATTTTATCCTAACCATTGTTTCTTATCCAAAAGAGAAATAATTCTATTGTTGCTCAAAGCATTCATGCCATTTTAGATGTTTGTTGGTTGCATCGGCTGAGTGGAAATGAGAGCAGGTGTTTGAAAGCAGTAGGAATAAAATAGAATAGGATTCTTTATTGGCCAAGTGTGATTGGACACACACAAGGAATTTGTCTTGGTGCTGATATTCTCAGTGTACATAAAAGAAACCTTATTTCCATGGTCGGGTTATAAAAGTGAACTGTCAAGACTGGTAAGAACCTGGGGAAGGAGAAATCTGAAGTCAGGGGGAATCCTGTGGACAAACAACGATGTCACCACCTCTTATGAATGATGATGCAGTTAGTGCTGCATACATGGTACATTCTCCATACCACTGACTAGGACAACATCATTTTATGTCACCTTCCTATCCTCACTTCCCCTTGTTCTTTGTGGACTGGGCATGGCTACCAAAGAAACATTAGGTGCCAAGCTGTGAATAATGTTTTAATTATGGAGAAATGATTTGAAACGTGATCAACAAAGCTACCCTTTTCCTATTTACCCATATTTAAGAATAAGCACGTAATACTCAAATCTAAAGCCAGTTTCAAGGTTCCTGGAGCAGCATTCACCACAGAGATAAGGATGGCGCTTTCTCTCCTAGGGTTCTGGAAAGCTTTGAAAATCTGGCTTTGATCCCAGGTCTGGCGTTGATGTTTATGATTTATCTAAGGCCTCTATTTTGTTTTGTTTATTTTGTTGATTTTGTTGTTTATTGGATCATTTTAGTCTGGGCTTTCTGTATGATTTAATGCTTGTAACTGTTTTTATTTCTTTTTTCTAGGTTTGAACACCACCCAGAATCCCAGAGTTGGGTGGCTAAAAAATTATCTAAATAAATAAAATAATTCCAGGGATCACTTTCTAAGAGGAAGAGGAAGGAAGAATATATACATTCAGAACTATCTGCAGCTTTTAACAGTAAATTAAACTAAGATTATGGTTTTAACAATAGTTTCAAAGGATCTTGGAAAGCCCCTTATAAAATTTTGGTATGATGTACACCACAGGTGGTTAGAAATATACTTAAAATTAGTACTAGATAGTTAGATTGTAACCACTAATTGTATACTGGTTCCAATTAATTATATAGGGCAGAGCAAGGAAAGACTTTTTAACAAAATAAAAGTTGTGTGAACATAAGCCAAAACCAGGGGTAGGCAACATTTGTTTTCCCTGGACACTTTAATGTTTCTTCCCAACCAGCTGGCCAGAGGCCTTTCAGTGATGTGGTAACAACAGTAGGAGGTGTGAGGTCAGACTTCTTTGTCTCATTTTTAATGTGTTTGGAGATTTTAAGGGTGAGAATAAGAGTGATTCACCTCCCAAAAAACACGTGAATCAGAAAAGACATTTTCTGTAATTTGAGAACCAATAATAATTATAATCATCTCCTTTCTTTAAGACTGAAGGTTCCACATGTACATCTTTGGATGTCATTAAGAGCTAATCATTTATCTTATAAGAAATGAATTTAATATGATTAAATTTGTTTGCCATCCATCTGCCTTCAAGGCAACTTCAAGGGTGACTTACAACAGTAAAAGCAATAAAGCCATGTATGTATGTATGTATGTATGTATGTACTGTATAAAATAAAATAAAATAAAAATAAATACACAGTTAACTCATGAAAGTTAGTGAAAGAGGCTGAATTCGGAAAAGCAACTGAAAATGTGTTATATTCTACTTTATAAAAAAGTGTCTTTCCTGTTGTCCCACAGAAATAAATGGGCATTGAGCTCTTTTGCCCATTTGTAAGGATAAGTGGTAATAAAGAGGGAGGGTACAGGTAGCAAGATACAGCAAAATACCTGTGAACATCTGTTATGGTTGCCAGGACCTTGCTTTGCCCAACTTTGGTGGTGTGGTACAAAAGGCAAGGAAAACACATCAGCTTTATTTTCAAAAATGACTCTAGCCCAGGGATTGGCTTCAGATAATTTGACAACCGGTTCTCTGCCTGGTTGCTGGATGGCCGTGGCCATGGTGAGCATGTCCTAGTTGGCCTCCTGCACCACCCTGGGAGATAAATTGGGCTGCGGGGGGGGAGGTTTCACCCTCCTCGGGCTCCGAAGGCTTTACTCGAGCCTCCAGGAGGCTTCTTTTACCTTCCCCAGGCTCTGGAGGCCAGAAATGGGCCCATTTCGGAGCTTTTGGGAGGCCTATTTTTGCCCTCCCCAAGCCTCTGCATAGGCTCTGAACTTATCTGTGATCTAAAACTGGCGTGTGGGGACTCCTGGGAGGGGCAGGGTGGGGCGGGCAGGGCCAGCCATTCATTGGAACTACCGGTTTGCCAAACTAGATGTTAAATTAACATCCATTTCAGCCGAACCAGTGAGAACCGGCTGAAGCCCACCCCTGCTCTAGCCCCTACTTATGGAAGTGTTTTATTTCAAGATATCTGTCCAGAAAAACAATCACACAAAAAAGTATAACCAGGCAACATCCTGAAAGGCCAATGGTGATGGTGAGAATCATTTGCATCAGATTGTCTTCTGATTAATTAGTGTGTTCTGATTACACATATTCTGATTATCATTTTGTGATAGTGACAGCTATTTCCTGGCTGGGCAGTGTTTCTTAAACTTTTTTTCTTTCAGGACCCCTTCCCACTTTTAAAAATTATGGAGTACCGAAGCGACTTCTAGTTCTGTAGGTTTTATTCATCTATATTTACTCTATCAAAAAATAAAATTTAATGCATTCACTGCCACTTCTCATGATTGTTTAATTATATTTTAATCTTGCATTATTTTTCACTATGGTCTGGCAAATAATTTTGAAATTGCAGACCCCTGAGAGAGTTTTGAGGGACCTTTGAAAAACAGTGACCTAGAGGTGGGTTAGCAGAGACATCCCCAAAAATGGACTTTGCAGCTATATTCCATGTCCACATCCCACCCCATGTGATTGTCACATATTTAGGTTCTGTTTAATAGATACCTTCTTTTCTACCCCCCAAACATAATTTTCTTGATTAATTTTATTTTTAGATGATGCATAACGTATAATGCCTGAAGTTTGCAGCCAGCTTCATATTCTATCCCATGGTTAAAATATATATGAAGTACTTAGTTATATCCTGCATGGAATATTTATTTGAATTTTTATACTAGTGCTTGCTACGGATAAAGTGAAGGTTTTATTTTCCAGTCTTGTTCTTTCCTTCCTTTCATTTCTTGTACATATTAATTTAATGTGGGGAAATTCATTGAGATGATAACCCTTGCGGTATTCTTGAGGAATTCTGAAAAAGTGCTGAGCCTGTTTTTCCCTCCT
Source organism: Pseudonaja textilis (assembly GCF_049901715.1). Classification (NCBI taxonomy): domain Eukaryota; kingdom Metazoa; phylum Chordata; class Lepidosauria; order Squamata; family Elapidae; genus Pseudonaja; species Pseudonaja textilis. The sequence continues at coordinate 23,611,768 of NC_141992.1, read as the reverse complement.
TTTCCTCCTCCTTCCTGTTACTTACTCTAAGGTCTGAACATGGCATTAACAATGGAGTTCTCAAATGTTAAAAAAACTGATTTGGTCATATAAATAATGAACTGTTAATTCTTATAGTCTCAGGGGAAATGGCTTGGTGAGAAAAATAATTTTGCAATTAGATATATATTTAATCCTTGTAAAGAGAACATATTTCAAATTTTGGCTTGGTTTTGCTTTTAAAAAAACCACTGTAAAACGTATCTGGTCAACTTTTACATGGAAGCTAGAATACACAAATAGGGACAAGTCCACTGCTCAGTGTAAGATCCCAGATTCAGTAACTGTTTCCAAATTAGGATGAGAAGGACTTCTTAATTCATAAACTGTTCATTTGCAGCTACTTCTGTTTGTATATCTAGGGCAAAGGATTTTTGGGGGGGTTAGCTGAGGTTAACTGTCCCCACTCAATCTTCAAATCAAGCTCAGCTGCTAATGGGACATCCATGTAGTCTACCTGGCAGCATTATGAGTTGTTTACCTTTGGGGGAAAACATTCTTTCAACTTTGTTCTGTGGCCTAAAACTCAGCTGTTCTTTAGAAATCTCCCATCAAAGGTCTATTCAGACCTGGCCCTTAAACTATTTGCCATACTGAATATTTCAGTGATTTTGTGTGCATTTCTATAGGCATCTATGATAAAAATTTCTTCGTATATGTGTTTAAAAATTATTTGCTTTTAATTTATTTTTATTTTCATCCAAAGAAATCAATGTAGAATGAATAGTTTGTATGTTTCCCTATTATTTGATCCTCCTAATGAGGCTAGGTGAAGCTGAAGAAATGTCAACCAACATGCTTCATGGCTGAGTAGGAGATTAAAACTGGACTTTCCATGATAAATATAATTAAAAATTAAAATTATGCAAGCCTGATGGTTAAAATAAAGGAAATGTTCTATATGCAATGATCCTGGTATAATGTTGCTTCCTTGGCTTCAAAGCAGTGGTGGGATTCAAAAAATGTTTACTACCGGTTTTGTGGGCATGGCTTGGTGGGCGTGGCATGGGAAAGATACTGTAAAATCTCCATTCCCTCCCCACCCCACTAACCGGCTTTCCAGCTCCGTTCTTCTGTGCAGGGCAACAAAAGAAGACCCAGCCGATCAGCTGGGACTCGGGAGGCAATGAATAGATGGGGGCGGGGCGAGTCAGAGATGGTATTTGCTGGTTCTCCAAACTACTCAAAATTTCCCCTACCGGTTTCTCCGAACTGGTCAGAACCTGCTGAATACCGCTTTTGCTTCAAAGTATATGTATCACTCATCTATCTCTCCAGAAAAAAAAAGATCTTACATTAAAGTGAGAAATTGAAGGGATATTTCCTGTAGAACTTTTCCATTGAAGAATCCGTCTTGGACTATTTACATTTCTATTATAATTTTCTTTTCATACTATAATAAAGATAGTTAAAGCCTTAAAAATGTAAGCACTCCAATCTGTACTATTGCAAGAACTCTATAATTCCGCATCCCAGTTAGGTGGTTAGTGGTTAAAACCTCTGAGAGTATTATTTTCAGAGTACAATTTGTGATCACTGTCAAATGTCAGATTTATTTGGTAATTTGATCCTGTTAGTTTGGGTCCAGCCTTGGAATGAGAGAACAAATCTACTCCATCGATTATGATAGACATTCAGATATTTGGAGATGTTTATAATAAGTATGCACTTATAGCTTCTCACTTGTCTCTTCTTCAGATTAGATTCTTTCAGTTCTTTAAGTTTTCTTGTGTACCTTGTTCTGTGGATTTTCATGTTATATTTCTTGCAGATCTTTGGATATATTCAAGTTCAGTTCTACCTTTCTTAACCTGGAATAACCAAATCAGTTTTTTTAAAGATTTCATCAGGGCCAAATAAAGTCGTACCATGACATCTTATGTTCCAGATACATCCATCTACCTGAATGTTTACAAAGAAACATTTGATAACTTCAAAATTTAGGCTCCTACTTCGTTAGTCCCTAAATAAACTGAAGCCTGAAATTAGAATTTGAAGTTGGCTTTATTTATTTAGTTTGTTTTTCCATAATACATCCTTATTCTGGAGAATTTTAGTCAATGTATAAGCAATATGCAAAGTAAACATAATTATACCACTCAGAAATCAAATACAATTATGAATGCTCCCACTCAGGACCACTAATTAATTATTTTTTAAAAATACAATTTAATCATTTAATTTAAAAATTAAAATTAATGTAATTAGTTTTTAATTAGCCAGACTATTGCAAGGGTGAAAAATCCCTTGAGTTTTTCTCATCTGAAATTTTGTGAGATTTTAGAGCTTGAAAAAATATTTTATTTATATTTTATCTCAAACTACTTGTAAAAAAATTAAAACAATAGGCTGGTACCATTATATATTTAAACTAGCATATATGGGATTACCTCTCATTCTCACAATAAGAACCTTTAAAGCTAGAATGGAAATACTTCTGAACAGGGGTCGCTAACCTTTTGGACCTCAAGGACCACCAAACTCATAATTTTAGATCCCAGGGATCTAAAATTGGGCATGGCCTAATTTGGGGTGTGGCTTGGTGGTTATGTGACTGGCTGGGCATGGCTTATATGTAAATATTATAAATATTTATATAAATATTGAATTTTTTATAAAAAGAGCAACTTTTACCCAAAATCAGGCAAAGCAGGCAGGCAGATTGAGTTGCTTACAGAATCACAGATTCATTCAGAGATCTATCTATTTGCCATTGGCTAGCTCAGCCTGTCAGATAAAATTTGCTTGCAAACAAACTCATAAAATTTGCTAGCAAGCATACTCACAAAATTAACTCACAACATACCATGTATGTAAATATTGAATTTTTTATTTTAAAAAAAGAGCCACTTTTACCCAAAATCAGGCAAAGCAGGCAGTTGCTCACAGAATCATTCAATGATCGATCGATCTGCCATTGGCTAGCTCAGTCTCTCAAATTTGCTTGCCGTGAGTCTGCACTGAATTTGTTTGCAAGCAAACCTTCGGTCCTAAGGGAAGCAGAGCTGAAGATCTAAAGACTAGCTAGAAAGCAAGAAATCCAACCATTTCCTGCTTCCTAGCTAATCTAAATCTCCCGGCACAACAGAACGGATGATGGTTGGAAAAAGGAAAAATAAGAAATTTAGCAGGCAAGTTTACCGGGTAAGGAGTGAGTGGGTAGGGAGGGTTCCTGTGGGCCATGTGGGCGGCGCAGCCTTGTGTTTCTGCGCAGCCTGGATTAATTGCTTTGAGGGGGTGCTCTGGGGGCAAGATTTCTCTGCAGCCCACCAAAATTTTCTCAAGGCCCACCGGTGGGCCGCAGCCCACCGGTTGGCGACCACTGCTTCTGAATATGACCAGGAATTGATGGAGCCTAAAATTGTATAAACCTTTTTAACTGATGTATTTTACTGCTGACTCATGTTCAATTTGTAGTGGTATGTTGCTATTTACTTGTAAGAGTTATTCTGTCCACTGTATTTTTGTTTTGGGATTTTTTATGTGTGAAAGAATTTGATGAATGCATAAGAAATATATTTTAAGCTTCAAAAATCATTATCCCCTTTCCCCTTTTAAAGTGCTTAGTGGCCTATTTAAAATGATATTTTCCAATAAATATATCTGAATTAGTTCTGGTAAATTTTTGTTTAGACCCCACATTATTTTGGCAAAAAGCAATAGTTATCCTCAATGTAATTCTCTTCTACTCAGCCTGTTTGGATTACATAGGGAGTAACCAATAAGCTCAGTGATTAGAAACATTTAGGCTTACAGGGCAAGACCGTTATTTTTTAAAACAAAAATACTGACCCAATCAAAATTACTAGTGCGTCATCCAGTTAGATAAAACCTACTGCCCAATCATTCATATATGAAGTAGGTCCTACTGAAATCAGTGGGAATTGCTGATTGATTGATGGATTGATTGATCTATTTCATCAGCTTCCTCAAACTCTTGGTCATTCTGGGCCTTCTGATGTGCAACAGGCTGCGAGAAAGTCAATTATAATATGCAAGCCATTATTTTGGGACTGAAATCTTAAGACTTGGAATTTTGGAGTACAACTCTTGAATTATTTTGGCAAAGAAACATAGTACATAGGATATTTGATATCCAAAACTGAATCAGAAGCTACTAAAATGTTGAATCTGGCCTCTTTTTCTCTAAAAAGCAAGATTGAACCTATTCCATATTTTTATTCTAGCAGTAGCTACTGTGACTCTTCCAGTGATTTGCTCTCCAAGCTTGTTTCAATTTAATTTCTGAAGATTTCGTTACCAGACTAGGTAACATCATCAGAAGGATTTTCTTGTGCTATTCCTTTAAAAAAAAAAAAAGAGCATCCAGAAGTGGGAGGTGCTTCAGTCTCTTCTGGAAAGGCTAGGCTTAAAACTCTGGGACACTCCTCCTCCTCCATGGGACACCTCCTCAGCATCCCCCAGTTTTAGCTCAGCCTTCGTGGTAAGAGGTTGTGCACTCCCTGACTGGAATGGTTTCTGATTCAGCTAGTCAAGATTCAGGTTTGCTCTTGGGTTAATTCGGCTTGTAAATTTTTCCCCCTATTAATCTGGCGATTTCAAGGCTTGTGGCTCTATTAGGTTATCCCCCCCGATCAGTTGAGAGCAGCTCTTTGTGACTGACGGAGCCTGCCACTTCGCAGGCAGTCTGAGATGGCCGCTTCAGGCAATTAGCCTATCTAATTCCCCGATCATCTTTATCTTTGCGATCTTGGCGGAGCGCTCGCAGCCGCGGCTCACTTCTCCTTACAGGAGCATTTGTCTGACATTTTAGAGAGTCAGCAGCAGCGACTCGTTAAACTGCTCAGGCATTTAACATCGGAGATTCTGCCTTCCTGCCATTTTAAATGGCTGGCTTCAAGTTCGCGCCTAAATATTACAGGCACCATTCCCTGCTAGTTTCTCTTCTTGGGGACTGGGGCAAGTACTTTCCCACTCCACTTTCCTGGGATTATTTATCTCTTAGCCTGCTGGCGTTGGATAAGCAGGCTAGTCCTTAAACAGGAATTATTATTTTTTTCCCTCTCGCAATTGCTTTTGGATCGTTACATTGGAGCGAAGCCTCAAGTGCCATTTCAAACAGCGGGACGTTTTTGACAGGAAAGGATCCATCCAGGCCCTGTATAGCTGGTTTCCCTTGTTGGGGACCAGGGATCCTGAATATTTCTTGCTTGGAGTGCTTGGTGGGGGTTTCCTTGCTGGGGACCCTTAGATACTGTTTCCCATATATAAGGACTTACATATAGATATAGGTATATGTATACATATATACGTGTGTGTGTGTGTGTTTGTATATAGAGATATATATATAGACTTACACTCCTGGAGAAGTGTTCTTCTTTCAGCTACGGGTAGGCATCACCCCTAAGTACAAATAATAATAATAATAATAATAATAATAATAATAATAATAATAATAATAATAAAAAAGTTAGAGACACAAGATTCAGTCCTCCACAATGGAAGGTGACAACGTCTTCCGCTCCAAGACAAATAAGTCCTGAGATAAGTCAGTGGGCCCCAAAAAGGCCTCTAAGACGGTGGATAAGGATGCCCATAGACAGCACCAAGCCTTGGAAAGGCAGTTGCAGAAATGGGCCAGGGAGGCGGAAGCAGCAATTGGATCAGGGCCCAAGTACATTGTTGGGGCCCTTGAACTTATCCACCCAGCCCAGACAGGCTATTTCTGGACAGCCTCCCATAGGCATATCTCCTCCAATGAGCACTGCCCGGCAAATCCCAGAGGCAACCTTCACCCCTATGGCCACCGGTTTAAGACAGGAGGAGGGATTACCTGAGACTATTCCCAAGTGAGTCATTGACAGCAGCTCCCGTTGGAGAGCGGCTAAAATTGTTTGCTGATCAATGGGACAGCTCCACCTCTGATGCGTGGGTCAGGGACTCTGTTAGGTTTTGTTTGGCGCTAGAGTTTCAGTCCTCCCCTCCAAACTTTTTCATTAGGAGCACTAGGTCCACGGACCCCATTAAGAGAGCGTTGATGCAGGAGGCTATCAATCATCTTCTGCATATTCGGGCCATTAGGTCCCATCTGAACAATGGGGTCAAGGCTGTTAGTCTCTATTGTTTGTGGTCCCAAAGAGTTTGGGGAGCTGGAGGGCAATTCTGGACCTCAAACATCTGAACAGACCATTGGTTTATCGAAAATTCAAAATGACTACTCTCCAGTCCATTCTGCTCAGCATCAGAGAGAACTATGTCCTGAACTCTATAGATCTAACAGAGGCTTATCTACATATACCAATTAGAACTGCTCATTACAAATACCTTAGATTTTGCTATTGTGATTGGCACTACGAATATATTGCCCTACCATTCGGTCTGGCTTCGGCCCCTAGGGCTTTTACCAAGGTCCTAGCGGCTTTGGCTGCCTCCCTCAGGATCAAATCTATTCATTTACAATGTTATCTGGATGATATTTTAATTTTGTCATCTTCCAGACATCAAGCAAATTTGGATACCAAGATTACTCTGGAGACCCTTCAGGGTCACGGCTTTTCTATAAATTGGGATAAAAGCCATTTGATCCCTTCAACCAGGTTAGTTCATTTAGGGGCAGTGATAGATACCATGGAGGGCAAGGTTTTTCTCTCTCAGGACAGGTTGAATAGTATGCAGTCCTTGGCCAGAGAGATCAGAGCCTTAAAGAGGGTTTCCCTGGCAGTTCTGTCTCAACTGTTAGGGAAACTGATTTCTTGTATTTCCATTGTGCCTTGGGCTCGATTCCATTCTAGAGATCTGCAATGGTTCCTGCTACCTTTCCAGCGATCCGGAAGAGCCACTTCCAACATCCGGATAAAGGTACCGCACAATGCTCTCCGATCGCTCCGTTGGTGGTCGGAAAACACGATAAACAAGGGGTGTCCTTTCAAGGAACCTTGCAGGGCAACGATCACAACCGATGCCAGCCTGGTAGGATAGGGAGCTCACTTCCAATCCCACACTGCACAGGGAAGTTGGACTATTTCCGAACAATCACAAAGCATCAACCTGTTGGAGCTGCGAGCAGTTCATCTGGCGTTACGCAGTTTTCTTCCCCTTTTCCAATCACACCACGTTCTGGTCTTGACAGACAATATCACAACCAAGGCCCACCTAAACAGACCGGGGGGGTACCTACTCCAAACTTCTGATGCTGGAGACGGCCAGGTTGTTCAAGTGGGCCAAGGCCAATCTCTTGTCACTCAAGGCAGAGCACATAGCAGGGGCCTTAAACACACAAGCAGACTGGCTCAGCAGGGCCTTGGTAGATCAGGCAGAGTGGTGCCTACACCCATCTCTCTTCCAGGAAGCAGTGCAGAGTTTTGGGCAACCGGTGATCGATCTATTTGCCTCTCTGCTCAACGCCCAATTGTCCCGGTATATTTCAAGGTACCCAGCTCAGGAGCAGAGGCCGTCAACGCTCTGCGATGTCAATGGCCTCCCGGACTTCTATATGAATTTCCTCCACTCCCTATAATACCCAGGTTGATCCAGAAGTTATTGGAGGAACAAGCGGAACTGATATTGGTTGCCCCTTACTGGCCCAGGCAAATGTGGTTTGCGGACTTACAGGACCTGTCGAGAGAACAACCTTGGAAAATTCCACCGTCGAGGGTTTCCCCCTTGCAAGGGCCGGTACTTCACCCAGACCCACAATGGCTCAAACTAGCCGTATGGAGGTTGAGCAGAACCATTTAAGGACCCAACAGATTTCAGAGGATGCCGTTGCCACCATACAAGCATCCAGACGGTCCTCTACAAATCGTATATACGAGGCCACATGGTCCACTTTCTGTCGCTGATGCCGGGGGCCTAAGATCGACCCAACTACCCCATCAATAGGACAATTATTGGACTTTTTACAGGAGGGGTTGACCAAGGGCCTATCTCCAAATACTTTACGCAGACAGGTGGCGGCCTTAGCCTCGGTGATATCCTGGGATGACCTTTGTTCCATAGCGCACCATCCACATGTCCGCAGCTTTCTTAAGGGTGCTGCAAACTTACAACCTCCTATAATTCACCGCTATCCCACTTGGGAGCTCAACAAGGTGTTAACCGCACTTACAACTGGCCCGTTCTAGCCTTTAAGAACCGCTAGTCTCAAATTCCTGACATATAAGGTGGTCTTCTTAATTGCGATCACATCAGCAAGGAGGATTTCCGAGTTGGCAGCATTGTCGATGAGAAAGAACCTGTGCGTGTTTCATGCGGACAGAGTGGATCTCAGATTGGATCCATCATTCATCCCTAAAGTAAATTCAGCCTTCCACAGAGCGCAGGAGTTGGTGCTTCCAAATTTTTGTCCGAAACCATCTCATAGACTGGAGCATCAATGGCATCGACTTGACGTTCGAAGGGCGTTAAGCATCTATCTAGACCACACAGCGGCATTTCGAAAATCTGAGGCTCTATTCCTATCCTTCAACCCATCCACTTTAGGACCGACAACCATTGGTAGATGGTTGAGAGCCACCATAGCTAAAAGTTACGAATGCCAGTCCATCTCAGTTCCTAAGAGCATTACAACCCACTCAACAAGGAGTGCGGCAACATCAGCAGCATGGGCCACACAGGTTTCCATAGACGAAATCTGCAGAGCGGTGACTTGGGCTTTGCCATCGCCCTTTGTCAGAAATTATAAAATTGATGTCTAGGCCTGAGCGGATGCTTCATTTGGCAGAAGAGTCCTGTAGAGGGTCTATAGAGTTTAGGAGTGGATTTCGATCCAGATGGAGTCCCTCCGTAAGGACAGGCCAAGCTTTGGTATTTCCCACTTCTGGATGCTCTGAACAGCTCATGGGAGAAAGGGCGTTGGTACTTACCTGATACACTCGTTCTCTGTGAGCTGTGAAGAGCATCCAGCCCCACCCATTTCTTTCTGTCTGGTGGGGTTCTGTTCCGGTCAGGGATCTAGATTAGGTGATGAGTTCCAGACTTTGGCACTCAGCCTTCGCAAAACTGGGGGACACTGAGGAGGTGTCCCGTGGAGGAGGAGGAGCGTCCCGGAGTTTTAAGCCCAGCCTTTCCAGAAGAGACTGAAGCACCTCCTACTTCTGGTTGCTCTTCACAGCTCACAGAGAAAGGGCATATCAGGTAAGTACCAATGCCCTTTTTATTAAGTTTCCAAATTTTAAAAACATAAAATAAAACTTTATACATTGTTACCAACATCAAGACTTCTTTTGCATCTCCTCACATTTTTCAGTAAATGTATTTACTTATTTCTTTACCATTACATCTTACTCTTACTATAAATCAATATCTTTTATCCTTACATCTCAATCTTCTCCATGGTATATTTACATATTTACATATTCCCTCATTCTTTCCCTAATTGCCATTTTATTTTCTTTTTATTTCTAAACCACTCATCCCAGGCCCTATAATAAATTGAATCTTCTCTGTCTTTTATTTTCATCATTAGCCTGTCCATCTCTATACAATCTATTATTTTTTTAATAACCATGTCTTCTGGTGGAACCCATTTTTCCTTCCAGAGTTGTGCGTACAAAATCCTTGCAGCTGTTAATATATGTAACATAATATATGTTTTATTGCATTTTTGTGTTGTTATACCTAATAAAAAGTTTCCGGATTAAATTCAATTTTCTGATTCTGATTTCTTCTATCCATTGTCTAATTGTATTCCAATATTTTTTCACTTCCTGGCATGCCCACCAGGTATGAAAATAAGTGCCTTTTTCTTTTCCACATTTCCAACAATTTGGGTCTGAGTTAAACATTTTTGCCAATCTAGCCGGAGGAAGGTGCCATCTGTAGAACATTTTGTATTGATTTTTCTTGTATGCTGTGGATGTAATTAGTTTGTAATTTGATCCCCACATTCTCTCCCAATTTTCCAGGTCTATATTGTGGCCAACATTTTTCGCTCATACCACCATCGTCTCTTTGACCACCTCCTCTTCCATTTTAAAATCTAGTAGAAAGTTATATATTCTTGAAATCATTTTCTTTTCTTGTGCTATTCCTACTTAGCTAAAAGATGTTAACTGATGTAACCGATGTTACCTAGTCTGATAACAAAACATTCAGAAACTAAATTGAAACAAGCTTGGAAAGCAAATCACTGCCAAAATCTAAAATCCGAGGTACAAGTATTTTCTATTATTTCAAAGTAGTTACTTTGCCCGTTATAGAGAGCCTTAAATGAAAAGAGTGTATATGAGAGTTTGATTTTTTAATAATAAGTTAGTTAAAAATGTTCCCTAATGTTACCGTGTTTCTCATCTAATAAGGCCGGGTCTTATTTTTTTTGAGCCCCGAAAAAATGGCTAGGCCGTCTTTTCAGGAGTGACTTAATTCCCCCCACTTGCATCTTCGGGCCGGTGGGCAGCAACAGCTTGGATGTTAACCTCGGCATTGGTGGGGTACTTTGTATCGGGGTCAACACAGGTAGCACCATATCTGGGTGTGCCACAAAAGTACTTCCTAACGGCAAGCCCCCCCCATTTCCCCTCATTTCGCATGTTTTAATATAGGCCTTAATTTGGGGAGAGGGGCTTAATTTCATTTCATGCCTGTAAAACATGCTGGGACTTCCTATTGGGGGAGGCCGTATTGTTGGAGAAACAGGGTATTAAGTAGAATACTGTAGTTCCATTTGTACTTTGTATATTAAGATTCAATGCTGATAGCACATAATTAATCAATACTAATAAACTATTATTTACTGAATAAATTTCAATTATCAGGGATCATGTAGCACATTAAGCTACAAACCATGATTTACCAAGCACAGTTGGTTAATTCATATAATATGCTAACCAGAACTAAAGAAACCACATTATGATTTATTGTAATCTGTTAACCAAGCTGTAGTTTTATCAAACTAGCAGATTTAGCATTTGTAATGATGGAAAAAATAATTAGGGAGTAAGAAGGTACTTTTTGCTGGAACCTTTCAGAGGGATTTGGGGGAATAGAAGGAGAATTTTCTGTGAATTTTCTGAATTAAAGGCAAACTTGGGTTAGGCTTTTTCTATGACTGTCCCCTCCCATGATTAAAATGTGTGATACTCAACAGAAGATTCTTAAGAATAACAGAAACAGAGTTGAAAGAGACCATTTATGTCAGGGATGTCAAACCCACGTCATCACAACAGTATCACATGATGTATCGGGACTTTCCCCCCCTTTGCTAATCTGGGCATGGGCAGCCCGTGACGCATCCAGCCTGTGGGCCAGTAGTTTGACGGCCCTGATTTATTGCCATCAAGTTCAACTCAATGTAAGGATCTTAAGAGAAATGGCTTTCAGCTTCTTCAGCCAAAGAAGAGAGCATCGCTTCCCTGGAAATAGTTTCTACTACCAAACTGGTCTCTCTGTTAGGAAGTTTTTTTGATATCTAATAAAAAATTGCCACCCTATAACATAAATATATTATTCTGGGTTTCTCCTTTCTTCTACGCAACATTTTAAGGAATTTGAAGAGTGTTATCATATTCAAATACCTTAGTCTGTGCTTCACAAAACCAGACATGCCCCAGTTCTTCAGTTTCTTTTCATAGATCTCAGTTGCCCTTCCTGAACCTTTTCCTATTTATCTGAAACTTCAAAATTGGATACCCAGGATTGGACACAATAATTGAAGTGGCATCGGACCAAAGCAGAATCACGCAAACCAATTTATTTCTCATGTTTTGGAAATTACATTTCTTTTGATACAGCCTAAAACTTCATATGTTTTTTGTTTTTTTTGCAGCCACATCTCCCTGCTGGCTCATATTCAGTTTGTAATCAACTACTATTCCAAGAATTATTATTATTTTTTTGCAAAGGCTCTTTCCCAGCCAAGCATTCCTCATCACATATCTCAGCATTTGATTTTTGTTTCTTAAATAAAGAATATGGGACTTGTATCAGTTAAATTTCCTTTTGTTATTTTCAGCTCATTCTTCTGACCACAGTACCAAGATATTTTTTGTTCTTCTAGAGTGTTACTCTAAATGGCAATATTATGCTATTTGCAAATTTGATAATCATTCTCTCCACCTCTTCATCCAATCATTAATAGAAGACTCAGGATTCATCATTGTGGCACATCAATGAGGTTTCTTTGCAATTTGATGAGGAATCATAGATGGCCCTCTTTGGGTACGATTTTTAAGTCAGTTATAATATATCAGTTTAATTGTTATGCCATCAAGCCCACACTTAATTAATTTGCTAATAAGCATTCCTTGAGCTACTTTGATAAATGTTTTGTCAAAGTAAATCTTATTGGAAATCATTGCTAACCTGGTATTTAGTGTACTATTTTTAAGGTGCTTATAGATCTTTATGATTTTCCCTTGAATTGTCCCAGATATTTATCCCTCTGTATGTTGTCTGAATATTGATATCAAAATGGTTTATAATTTGCCCCCTGTTTTTTAAAATAGTGGACAAGCTGTCCTTCAGTAATCAAGTACATCTTTTCTCAAGAATAATACAGCCAAAGGGTCAACTAATTTCTTCAGTACCTTAAGGTACAGTCCATATGATCACAAAATATTTTGCTAGAAAAGACCGACCAAAAGTAGCAGTTGAGAAATTCTTTCTCTTTTGTTACCTAATTAATATTTTGCTGCTTTCATTTTCCTTTCATTTTGAAAGTATCTAAGGATGTCCTTTTTGTTACTCTTAGCATATTTGTTTAACTTCAGCTTGTACTAAGTTTGCTTTCTCAGTATCATCTCAACATTCCTGGGTTACCTAGTTATACTTTTCTTTTGTGACCTCTTCCCATTTCCTTCATCTATCCTTTTTTGTTCCCAGATCTTCTTCCAGGTTTTTACATAGTTCTTCATTTTTCATACTCACAATTTGCAATAGTGTGTTTAACATCTCTTCCTTAAGAGAGCCCATCTTGATCTACTTTGTATATTAACTTCTCCTGCCCTGGGATCTTACTCATCAATACTTTGAATTTGTGTTTTCACCCCCCATTATGTTCTGTTTTACTTTCCTTAAGAACTCTAACATTATAAGATCACTTCATCCAAAATTCTTGCTGCAGTACTTTTTATTTTAGTCACTAAATCTTCTCTATTGATTACTATTAGATCAAAGACAGCTGATTCACTTGTATCTTTCACCAACTCTGGAGGTAGTACAAAAATTTTAGAATATTTAATTGTGATGCTGTTTATAGTGTTGTAAAGTTCATTTATGCACAGTCTACCGGCTCTCACTGTTTTTATCAGCACATGTGCAAATCCTCCCTTTTAAAAATATGTATAATGTTACAACCCACATAGAAAAGAGGCAGGGCTTGTGTCATGATATCATGATTACATCACTGACTTCCCTTTAACCCTGAATTTTGAATGAACTTTTGGTTCATTCATTAGTATCTTTGAGCAGAGATCAATTTTTAACATAGAGTATAAATTTTTTCTATTCTGTTTCTGTACTTTTTTAACAAATTGTATCCTTTGGTTGCTGTAGTTTAGAAAGAAAACACAATATCTTTTTAAAAAAATATGTATGATTGGGAAGCTTGAAAAAGCTTCAAATGATTGAAATAGCCAGAAGAGGAGTTCTACCCCCAGTCGGCTATATCAGAATTGCAATATATAAAATAATTTAATTATATATTACCCACCTCAAATATATATTAATCTATCGGACATTACTTTTTTTGGTAAAAACCTTTAATAATGGTATCACAATATATTTACTAATCTCACAAAGTTTTGTAGCATTTAAAGAAATAATGTTTGGGAAAACACAAAGTTAGGAGCTTTGGAGTTTAATTTCCAGTTCCGTTGTTGACTCTGTGTGACCTGGGAACAGGGTATTTCTAGGCAGTATTCTAGAGCCAAAGGCTAATGATTTTGTACTTGCATATAAATTATGTAGCTTAATGAATCTAAATGAAACTAGAGAGCAGAGTGCATCTGAATTCAATTAACTACAAACATAATTGTTCGCAATGGGATACACTCATATCTACCACTTTACATTTTATGTAACTGTTCATTGTTAATTTTCACAGTAACTTAAATCAAGAAGGTTCATATTTTGAGTCACTTTACTCCATCAAAGTGTTTACCATTATTGTGTAAGGTTCTGTTAATGCAACTTCCTCTATTCTGGTGCCTTGCATATATGTTGGATGTATTTCCCCATAATTCCCAGCAAGGTTGGGGAAAATTGTAATATCAGATCTATCAGTTTTATATCAGAATCTCATTTCAGGGCGCTTATAGACAATTGTGCTCTCAACACACATGACAGCATGCCTGATTAAGTACCAATCAAAAAACATAATTGGAGATAGACTCTGGGGGCATTTTAATACTCCTTTCTTGAATTACATTGCTACTTAGTGACTTTAATTACATTATATGCCTGTGGATTTAGTGGATGCAGATAGAACTGTAATCCATTTGGGGTTTTGAACAATTATAAGGCTGCAAGTGATGAATGCATTGGATATTATTTTTTTGTAGGGTATGTTGTTGATCATGTTAAATTCTTCTTTGAAAACTTGGAAGCATGGCTGTTACCTTTAAAATCTATATTGCTGAACTTAAGCAGGAGCTTTCGTGAAGGGGAAGGGCAGCAGGGTAAGGAGGGGTGAGATTAAGAACCACTTTTCATCCTGCAATCCAAAATCCAGTTTTCCTCTTCTTGTAAACAGACACTTGACCGGTCATAAGCATGAGATGCAAGAATAGACATAGACATTGCCTCTGTTTTGCACTAAATGAAAATGTCTTAATAGTGGCCTTTCACAAGTGCTGACATAATTAACATTATCACAGTTTAGGGAGTTGCCTTTACCAAGCCAGATCATTAATCCTTCTAATTCAGTATTAACTATGCTGGCAGTCTCTCCAAGGCTGGTTTCCTGACTGTGTCTATTGATGCAGGAATATTAAACCTGCTTTAATGGCAAAAGGGCACACTGTGTCCATTACAGATCAAGCCATATGCTACAACTTATACTTCTCCTATTACATATATTAGAAAGCAGAGGCTTCCTTCTATAGGTTAGGTGAGCCACTCTCATATTCTGCATCCCTTAAGTCAGTGACTTTTTACCTCAGTAACTTGCTCTCCCCCTCGTCATTCCCTATGGTCATTGCCATGCCATCTGTTACCTTTCGACTGTTGAATGCTGTATCTTTATCTCAGAGCCTAGGTAGTCATCTGCAGCTTAGGTAGCTGAACAAAGGCCCACAAGGGTAAATCAAAAGGTGAGCTGGTTCAAGCCCTACTTGGAACCTTCCATATGCTTTTAATCCATTAGCAGCAGTAGGAACCTTTTGAAGTTGCTCTCCTCCCCTTCCCACTTCCCAGCTGTCAGCTCCTAAGTTCTGCTCCTTTGCACTGCTGGGGAGTACTCTTCTATAAAAGCACAGTCATGCTTTGGCCTTAATGTTGCAGCCCCAGGGGAGCCAGAGTGACGACAGGTCTAACAAATGGTGCAATCTGCTCTGTACAGCTGTAAAACAGAACATTAGATGGGATGGGATACGGTGGGGGAGGGGGGAATACTTTCCTATACTGCTCGAATTGGGTGTATCTGTATGACTGCAGTGAAAACTCATGAAACCAGCAATGCAAAATAATGAGATCTGTAAAAAATGCATTAATTTTGCGACGGCCAGAATAGCTGCAGGAGTCTATTTAAGAAATAGATAGTTCCTTCATCTGAAGTAAGCTTGTGTTAAATTTTGGATCTCTTTTTAAAAACACAAACTAGCTCTTCGAACATGCAGAGTGGTGCTTTTCATTGTGATTGAATAGGTAAAAGATACAGTACATGTTTTTGAGGATCTGGCAAGAACAAGAGTAGAATATATAGCCCTCTTTCCTTTTCATCATAAATTTACCTCAGCAGTATAAAGAGAAGAAAACTGAATAAGTAAGGAATAATTAATTTGTCTCTCATACTAGATAAGGCCAGTGCAATTTCAGTGTGAAGTATAATGGTGCAAGAGGAGAGGAGAAATTATCACATTTGTCCCCATCACATGATATAACCAACTTCTTGTTTTCTACAACTGTATAAGTATATTCAGTGCTCAAATGACTTTGAACAAATGACTTTGTAGGAAACATGTTGTTCTCATTAACTCCTTTGTTTCTTACTTAATTGCAGAGGTGTTAATCAGATTTCTGAGGAATTATGTATCCTTTAGAACTATCAGAGTTTTTTTAAAAAACTGAATAATCAGCAAATAATATTTGAAAAACTCAAGCAGTAAATATCAATATGTATTTTTTAAGATCTGAGAACCAGTTTGGTCTAGTGGTTAAAGCATCAGACTAGAAAATTGGAGGTGTGAGTTCTAGTTCCACCTTAGGCACAAAGCCATCTAAATGATCTTGGGCCAGCCACTTTCGCTCAGTCCTAGGAAGGAGGCAATGGCAAACCACTTCTGAAAAAAACCCTTGCTAAGAAAACTGCAGGGAGTTAAAATCTGCTTGTCCTTGTAAGAAAATTATGAATGTTATAAGGAGGCATACTTTGTTAAGATTGAGAGGGGGGAGAAGAGTTGATGAATTGAATTTAAAGGACCCTTCTCTTTCTTTAATACTGACTGCAATTAGAGTAGTTTGGATAGTTACTAGGCAACACTAGATGAATAGATTAATTCAGTAATTAAAATGATTGTATCAAATGTAGATTCATAAAGAGTAAAAAGCTTGACTACTGGTGACTACATGGCTATGGCTTCCTTGTACCTTTCTTGATAAAATTATAAAAGTGGTTTCTAATATTACTTCCTGGGAGATTTTGTAACTTTCCATTCATTGGTGTCTCCTTCAAGGAAGTTCAATGACTTCTGTACCTGCTTGGCCTATTTTCAGATCAGCCAGGAATATTTCAGCAGAGTCTCCAAATTTCAAAATATAGTTAGTTACAGTGTTAGCTAGCAGGGGAATTTGTCCAGATCCATCCCTGAAAATGCTGCATGTTGTGTATTTGCTGATTTTGGAGGAAACTATGATGAAAGCCAACCAGGTAACATTAGAAATGATGTCTAATTAATTGGCTTGACATTAAATGTCCTGATCACAGTAATATTTTTTTAAGGGAGAGTCTAGTACAGTATTTCTCCACCTTGGGAACTTTGAGTGGACTTCAACTTCCAGAATTCCCCAGCGAGTACTAAAGTCCACCCATCTTAAAGTTGCCATGGTTGACAAACACTGGTCTATTTGTTTAAGCCCAATTCTACAAAAATGAATCCTGCTTAAATCATATTTATTTCTGAAATAAATTGACTGAGCATGTTAACCTGGATTTTCCCATTTAATAGTGTCCTCTCTTTAAAAGGCAATGCCGTTAACAGCTTTCCTGTTTAAAACCGTGTGGTGACTTGCAGTCTTCTCTAGATAAAATTATATTCATTGGAAAGTAATGGTAATACTAGAATTCATGCCTTGCTCCTTGTGGCATTTAAGCAATATATAAATGTAATCATCTGATGGCAAAATCCAGGATGTACGGGAAAATATTTAATCAAATATAGTTGTAATCTCCAAGGAAAGTCAGTGCTTGATTTTTAATTCAGCATTTTCCCCTTGACGAAAACTTTTTTTTTGTGAATGTTATTTATGTAGAATTTATATGAAGGCTGGGTTTAAGTAATCAGCTTTAATATTTGTATTCCTAGGGAAAAAAGTGGAGACATTAGCAAGCGTGCATAATTAATGAATAAATTATCTGGGTCCCCCCCCCTTTGCTTTCCTCCAGGTATAAGGAAATGCTAGATCTAGTGACACCACCCAGCTTGACTGTAAATAAAGAATATCTTGACATTCTGAAGCTTAACCTTTCTAACACTTATGCTACGGTTCCAGATGACATAGAAGGTAAGTTGACAATTCTGCTTCAACTTCAGATGCCTAGCTGTAAGTGCATAGATAGAGTTGTAAAAGGCAGAATGAACAAGCAAATGGCCTTGGTTTGTATCAATTTTTTCTTTGAAATGGGAAGAAAACCAGAGTTACCATTTCTGTGGATTGTTCCTAGTTGTGGTTCTCTTCTGGATGAAAGAGGTATATGCTCTACTTTTTGATTGCGTGGAAGATCTTCATTCTTCTAAGTCCAGCTCCTCCTTTCAGCTTTTCTAATTTATAGACCATTGAGTAAGAAGCTCTAGATAAAGCAAAGATATAGCTGGTCAGAATTGGTAGCATTAGGCTGAGATCAAAGAGGAGTTCAAATATGGCTTTTGTTTGTTTGCTGATTTTAGGCTAGTTAAAGGACAAAATAAAAAATGTCTGAGGAAAGATTTTTATTTAAATGTGCAAATAATGAGATTTAATATGGCTTCTATGAGTAATTGAAAGCCTCTCATAGTATTGCTTTGCATTTCTAATGTCAACATTAGCTCAAAGGTTATTTTAGTTATTATCCGATGTCAGAAAAGTAGCAGATTTTAAGAATGCCTTTATTGTTGGTTTCTCTGATTTTGGCCTTGGGCTTTGTATGCTCCAGCAGCCTCTAAAAAGAATGGGACTTTAATTTCCAGTCTTCCCTGCTTTAAATATTGTCCCTAATTTTTATTTGGGGAAGCTTCAGAGGATGCCTTAAACATTATGCCAAGTTCCTCCAGTTTCAGTTCTCTTGCTGAACGTTTCTGCATTTAGCATATGAGTATACATAATCAACTTTGACTGTTATACAGTTGCAGGTAAATCTATAAATATACTTCACCTTCATTTGTTTCAGTGCATGTCAATATGCATGAATGTGAATATTCTAAAACGTTGAATGTGTTTGGATTTCAGTTCTTCCATCACCTTCATAGAAACCCATTAGGAAATAGACCCATTATACAATATCACTGATTTTGGTCATGCATAATTTTAGAGGCAATGTGGACAGAGGAAAGGATGGTACAGTGGTATTTTGAATCATTCCTGTCTATTGTAGGATATGCTGATGCTGCTCTTACAAATATTGAAAGATCAGGAATCCAAACCTGACAGTCTTCTAATTACTTTTCATTCTCTTGCTTTCACACTCACAGACACAGACACACAGACACACAGATATACACAATCTTTCTTCCAAACTGCGGTCTGAAGTTTCATGCTTGGCAGATATTAAGACACATTCTTTTGGCATTTGAGGTTAGGCAATGGAAATTTATTTGCCTTACTTAGCCCAGTTCCCATTTTCTCTCTTCACTTGGACAGTATGAAAAAATAATGGGGGTAGGAAAAGAAGATGGAATGTTAAATCTGTTTTTTAAATTATTGGCAAACGATGTTGCTGGACTAGTTTTTGCTACTACAGTTCTAGCTATTGTTTGCTAGAATTAAAAGTCCAACTATATGTCCATTGAAAGAGAGATGACAGAAGCCCCTTGCTTATTAAGTAGAATGATTAACTCTTGGCGTGCAAATATGTCTAACCTTGCAGCCATAATATATTTGACAGAAACCCAGGATCACAATCTTCCTTGTAGGTTTGAAAATATTAATAATTTTGAGCAGACATTGTTTTCTAAATTGCTGTCATGACTTCTACAGTAATGTGTCCTTTTCTTTCCCCACGAAGAAAGTCCAAAGCTATTTTACCTGATGAGACTACAATTGTACCCTTATTCAGTTTCCATAATTGTGCACCAGTCAGCCATTAATTGGAAATCCTGATCATAGATAGGTATACTTTTAATACTGGCAACATGGCATGGATTGCTGCTTTGCATGAGTAAATCTCACTGGATCTAATGGGAAGTAAATATTTCCAGATGAACTAGTCATCTAGTTTTCAGATTGATTTTTCAATCTATTTCAATACCTTGGACTTATAAGTACAGTAGAAGTTAGCGTTACCCAGGGGTGGGATCTGACAGGGTTAACTATCGGTTCGGAGATTTATGAGGTTCGGTGATTTACGATGTGCTTCCCTAAAGGCAGCGTGAGCGTGCCTGTAAATCGTCATCGGCATGCTGCGTGCAGAGAAGCAGGCTTTGAAAAAGCCCTTTTTTCCTGCTTTTTTAACTGCAGCTGTGCCTTGTGTGGCAGCTGAAGTTGAAAAAGCAGGAAATAAAGGTCAGGAAAGAACCCGGGCAAAAACATCAGCAGACATAGAACCGGTTCTGTGTCGGCTGCTCTTCAGAGCTACCGGTTCTACAGAGGTGGACAGAACTGGTAGAAACCCACCCCTGGAGTTACCTTGTTATGGCATCAAAAAGGAAGGTGGCTTAGAGGAAAATTGTTTGTACAATCAGTGAGATAATATTGAACTGAAAAAACAGTAAGCTAAACTTTCATAATTAGCATCTATTACAAGTGGCTTTAAAAAAAACTAAAATATTTAAAATAATATTTAGAAATCTAAAATTCCAAAGAATTTTTCAGTTATTTTTATTTTGTTTCCTTTTTAAAAAAGGAAACATCAATATGTTCAAATTTAGCTAGTGAGAGAATACAAACTTTCATCCCAGTACTTATAAATCAGATATTTGTTGGCAGAGAGGGCAATTTAGAGCAAAAAGGAACCTTAAAAATAGTTGGTTGAAATTGTGGTCCCTGAATTAAAAGAAAGAAAGAGATTGGTATAGTTAAAATAGAGATCTAGAAACAAATATTAAATGGTAGAATAATTAAAAGGAAATATTGGAGAAAGTAGAAAACCGTCCATGAGATTCTTTATATCAGCATTAAATATGTCAAAATGCTAATTTACCATATTGAGCACATTCTTATTAATTTAACATTTGCAAAACAAAGGCAGCTCGTAAAGGGAAGGCTACTGTAAATGGAATATCCATTATAAATTAATTAGCATTTTGAAGAAAGTTAACAGTACAATTTAAAAATCCGGTTGAGAACAGGAGTCTACTGTAGTAGAGTTACAAGTTGCCTAGGAATCCAACTCTTTATGTTTTGCTTTCGTTGCTGCTTTTGCAAAGTAGCCACCAATTTATTTCATCTATCCTCTGCCTTCAAAAGAAAGGTAGCAAGATATGAGAAAAGTGAAACAAACTCAGAATGATATAATATTCTGAGAGATAATTATTTTACATTGCAACACATATAATTGATCAACGAGGGATTTTTCAAGAACGAATATCCACAATCAGACTGGCAAATGGAAATTATACATTGTGCTTTGCCAGTGAAAATAGTCTTGAGATTTAAATTGCTAGTTTGAGTTGACCTTGCAAAAAAAAAAAAAAAGGCAGGAATCATCATCATCATCCTTAATCAAAAGCAGAATTTTTGTATTTTTTTAGATAAAGATTTACAGTTACTGGAATTATTTGCAAAGAAAATTTTTGATAGAGATGTGAGATGGCTGAGAATATTAAAGCCCTACTTCCAACAATTTAAAAGCTTAAATGGTTGTCTTATTGTTTTGTGCCATTTTAGAAATTGTTAGCAATGCATTTTCAAACATGTTTTCACTCATGATGACTGGAGAGTTTGTTTTGTTTGGGAAACACAAGAGAGGAGAGGAGAGGAGAGGAGAAGGCAACTTTTTTTTTACTGTTTTTTATGTTTGGGATTATTCTGAGAGTGGTTGAAAACTATGAGCCCTATTTGGTTACAGTGTGTTTCACTATTGTGAATACATACTGAAGCTGTTCCCAACTATTTACAGCTTTCTGAGAGACCCGTCTTGCTTTATGACAAAACCATAACCCATATATACAGATTACAGTATGATGACAATGATGCTGTTCTATCCTATCTGTGCCTGAGCTGAAAATTAGATCATTCCAACAAGAGTGATATCTTCTATGTTACCCAGAAAATGAATGTAGATTTATGCATGACGAATCTTCTTTATGTATCAATACAAAGTATATGGTGTTTAAAGCAAAGGGTCAACTGATACTGTCTTGACCATATGTTGGTACAATACATGAGTGCTTTGTTTATTGGTGGCCATAAGGTCTCTTCAAATTAGAACTGAAAAATTGAATTCAAACTACCTAATTTTTTAAATAAAGCTATAACTATAAACAAAGAAGTAAACGCCTATTATCCATTTTAACTTACAACAATATATCCAAATTGTTTGGTTTTCTGAATGGTTAAGGTAGAGATGCCAAAAACAGATATTGAATAATTTCCTAAGAATCGTTCAGTGTATTTGCTAATGGCTCTGAATTTTGTCCTGCTAGACTCTTGTAGGCTGTAGATGGATACTTTCAAGCCCTTGTGAGATAAGTAAATTCTAATGGTTTGAGAACTCTTTGAGAATGCTGATGACTTTGTTTCTTCATTTTACTAAATGACTTATCAAGTAGCTTAAATGTTTACCATTAATATGTTCCCTTCAAAGAACAGACATACCTTTGTCTCTCATTTAAGTATGGATACTTTCTTTAGCTGGGTCCAGATATATTATATTAATACAACCCATAACCCTGAGAACAATTATGAATGTGATTATTATTCTTGTACTGCAGTTATTCAAAGATCTTGGCAAGCAATGAACAAATTATTTTATTGCCATTAATACAGTTGATGGTGTTAACTGTGCAAATTTTGTTTTACAGGCAACCAGAAATCTGCACCTCAACATTCTTTTCATCTCTACACTACCAAGTAAGAGAGTTATATTGAATGATTGCTGACAGAATTTGTTTTTAGGGATTGTCAGCCAGTTGTAGAAATATTCTCCTGTGATTTCTCTGAGATTAATTCTGAGTAGAAATGATAAATTGATGCTAATCAGTATGAGCATAAATAGATACACATGCACACACAGAGAGAAAGAGATCTTATGAAAGCAAATTATTATTTTGATAACGTCCACATATCACAGCAAATGTTATCACATAAGCATGTTGCCTTCATTGACAGGGAATCTGCTGGTTGTTCAATATGTTGGGCTAAAAGTCCCCAGAATTTTTAGTCTCATTATAGTTTGATTATGTATGCTGGAAATTAGGGGGAATTTCTAATCTGGCATATATAATAGGCACCAACTTGTTGACAAGTGCATAAATAGAAAATATTATGTCATCTACCATGGGTTTAAACAAATTCAGATTATTTAGCAAACTTATTTTATTATTGAATTAAATGTACCCAAGTTTCATTTCAAGGTTTCATAGATTAGTCACGCAAATGTTGTTTCTCCTAATCATTTTTATGAGAGGAGTTGATCCAAACTTTCTTAAAGGAGGCATTAGTATTATCACTATTGGTTTGGCCATCTATGTTTACAAGCCTAAGTTAGTGCTAAATTTTGAGTATTAATGTCTGACCAAATCCATGCTCTTTGAAAGAAACTGATTTTTCTGAATTCATTTTGGTCAAGGATCAGAGCTGGTTGTGGCAGAGTTGACTACTCTGCGAGAGAAGTAAAGGAATGTTATCTTGCTGATTTTCTTTGACCTCTCAGTAGCTTTGATATAATTGAACTAGCTGTCTTTTTTGGATAAGCCAGGACACAATTGCTTTGTAGGAGTTCCATTCTGAATTGGATGTTTTTAGAAGGCACCTCCATGTGCTTTGACTTTAGCATACACAAATTCCATCTTCTGTTTAAAATCAGAAGTTGCTGCATGAAATCATTCAGAGTATAATGGGCATTACCATCAGCCTCCTTATGGCATGTATTTTTTCTCCTATGTACAGCTTTATATGTTTTTGATAGAATTCTACTCACCTGTGGTAATGAATATTAGACCAAAGCACTGTCAATCAAAACCAAAATATTGCTAATACTTTGTGGTAATCTATAATCATCACTAGTATGGCCTTCTGGAATAAAGTGCCTTTTGAACAGTTTTGACTGATATGCCAGTCACAATACTTTCTAAAATTGGAAAGCTGAATTACTTCAATGGATTGCAATAGGGCTGCCTCTGAGATTGGCCCAAAATGATAGTGCAAAATATGGATCTGACAATTTCAGGATTGTAATAGAATTACTGCTATAATACCAAATATAAAATGTTTACCCAGAGGAAAGGTGACCATGAATTTAAAATAATAGCCTTTCCCAAACAGAAAATTAGATTAAAATAAAAAAAAACCTTTTAACTTTCCATGACTATTTTTACAGAGAATATACAGTAAATGCTTCCACTTTAAAGATAAATTATTTGAGGGAGGAAAAGCTATTTTTCCTTTCCAATAAACACATTAGTTATTCATAATCATTTCATAGTCATTGCCGAAAGTGATCAATTGATATAAATATTTTTCTTCCTTTCTTGATTAGAAATTATCCCCATATAGTAACAGTTCCATCCTTTGCAACAATGGCTACTTATGGGCAAACTCAGTACAGTGCAGGCATCCAGCAAACTGCTGCTTATACTGGATATCCACCCTCTGGACAACCATATGGAATTCCTTCCTATTGTGAGTAATGCACTGGTTAATAAGAAAAACTTGGCTTTCTTAATTGTTTGCATTTCAATTTGATTATCTGGATAAGTCTGTAAGTCTAACTCAGGGGTCTTCAAACTTAATAGACTTTAAGACTTGTGGACTTCAACTCCCAGAATTCCTCCTCCAGTCATGTTAGCTCAGGAATTCTGGGGTTTGAGGTCCACAAGTCTTAAGTTGCCAAGTTTGAAGACCCTTGGTCTAACTGCATCAATATCTCTTAAATTGGAAAACCAAAAGATTATTGCAGTATGCTATTGAAAAGGCTATCTCATAAGAGTATCTGAATGGTTTAATTCAGGATTTTTCATACAATGTTCTCAGACCAATTAATTGACTGATATAAAACTGGTAATAAAACAAAACTTGTGATTGTTGTAATTTATGCATGCTAATTTATATATTGGAGTTATTTGATTTTTCTCTTCGTTTCGTATGGATCTCCGTTAAGTTCTCATGGAAACCTAGAATTGCACACAGCCCAGTTTGAAAAATCCTGCTTTAGTTGATGCAAGATTCAACAGCTAAGCTGCTCATCAGTTCATGACACCAGGGTCATATTTTATCTGTCTTAAAATATTATTTATGCAATATTGTTGCCAGTACTAGTACCAATCCAGTAGAAAATTGGGAACAGCTTTGATGCTCGACCCAAAGTCTATTATATTTTATATTTGCCTATTTCCCTTGTGGCAAAATTGCAGAGAATGGGTACTTGCTTTTGAGTCTCTGCCTAAATTTGCCTTCAGAAGGTGTAGGTGCTTCATCACTGAAGGTTTTTAAGAAAAGACTGGACAGCCACTTATCTGAAATGGTATAGGTCTCCTGCTTGAGCCTTCAAGGTCCCTTCCAGCTCTATTCTGATTGATTGGTTGATTGGTTGATTGATTGATAGGTATTTTAAGCAGCTCCAAGTTGCCCTGTTTAGCCATGATTCTTTTTATTAAACAGTCATAAAGAAAGAAATATTTTCAAGTTGGAAGGATCTGTTTGTTTATTAGTTTTCCAAGAACTTCTGGTTCATGGCATGCAAAGTTCTCGAGAATGTAAAGAGCACAATATGTGACTTAAAGTAAAATAACTGGCCCAAAGGTTGGACTGTGCAAATAACTACACTGATCCACTCAATTTCCTATGTATATGCAAGTAACTCTGCATATGTTATTCTTCTTCACAAACCTAAAATGATTGTAGGCTTATACTGACTGAATGAATCACACAGCATAAGTCAGCATGTTCATATTATCGACAGTTCCAAGACCTAGACCATAAAAAGTTTCCTGATACTGAATCTAAATTTAAATTGCCAGCCCAGTTCAGTTTCAGTTTATTTTGGCATGACAGGTTTTGTGGTAACTTATAGGTAGCAATATCAGATTCCAGAAATTCAAAATGGATTACTACATGTTCTAACTCGCTGCACTGCTTCTTAATTAATAATATTAGATACGCATTTAGGTTTTTTTTAGTCATCCTTTAAAGACTTTCTAATTTTTCACAGCAGTTGCCCTTAATCAGTTCTTTAACATTCTAGGTCAGTATTCATATATACGTAGTTTAAAATAATAGAAATAAGGAACTGGCATTACAACTGAACAGCACTAAGAGAAAGTTAATTATTAAATGTATATTATGACACATGAGACATTGTATTCTTTTTATAATCAAGCATGAAATAAAATGTAATATTTGTCCATGAGAGAGGTTCAAACATCAGATATTTTGTAATCTGCAGAAGCTTTTTTATGCAAGCGTTTGAGAGATTTAATCCCTTACACTTGAAATTCTTTAGTCTCTTCTCATGGAGCTTACATATGAGTAGACATATATTCTATAGGAACTCTTCATGATTCATCATATATCCTGGATTATGATTTTTGAAACACAATAAATTGACACTGACTTTTAAAGCATTCATAAGTTTAAAAATTTAAGTGAGTTTCTGATCGACTAAATAAGAGAATTTAAAATCAATTCATAAACATGTCTCTACAGTAGAAAGACAGGCCTTACGATTCTAATTTTAATCATGGTAGCTTGAGAATATTTTTTTCCTGGAATTATACTTATATGCTATATGTAAGGTTATATTAGCTGGATAAAAGCCAAGAAAAACACTGAACAGTTGTTATTAACAGCAGGTGAAGACTAGGCCTTTGGTGACTAACTGGTGTCTTTGGTCTATTATTTTTCAAACATTTATTTATTCATCTATTTATTTATTGCATTTGTAGAACACCCCAATTCCAAAGAACTTGCAGTGGTCCACAAAGATATGTAGTCGATGCATTTGTTAGGTCTGCGTGATTCTTACACATCCTATAGATTACCTGTTTGCATCTTCTGAACAATAACCTCTCCTCTTTCTCCCATCCCTCTTCATTACACCCACCATGCAATTCTGTACATTCTGAAAAATCCCACCTGGCAGACAACCAAGAACAATGAAGTACTATTGTTTTTTTGGCTCAAAAGTAAAACTATCCCAAGTTCCTAGACAAAACGGAGAACTATGTGGAAATTAATTTGGTGCCAAGTTATTTCTTTGTCTGAAACAGGCTTCCAGAAAGCATCTGTCAATGAAGATTAATTGTGGCCAAGCCTATAATGTGTTGAGTGTTCTGCATGCAAGTTGTCGATTGCAATCAGAATATAAATGTCAGGGAAACCAAAAACAATTTTTCCTACCGTATACCCACAAAAGTCCAATTCAGATACCAACAATTATGGAGTCGGCAATAGTAACTTATAATCACTCATGGTTTCTCAAACAAATTGGCCTGTTTTTGGCATGGGAAGTTGGTTTGTTTACAAAATTTCTATAGCTGTCGATCCTATGGCAACTCACAAACAATAATCAAGTAGTAAAAACAATAAAGAGTATAAAACCCAATGAAAAACTTCCTGGGGCCCAAATGCAACATATCCAGAATAATATTTAGAACTTCCCTGGGCTCCAGATTCATACTGTCTAAAAGCTTTGTGGGAAAAGCCATGCCTTCACAGCTTTTTGAAGGCCAGGAGACAGGGTGCCAGATCTAGAGCGTATTCCAAAGGGCAGAGTCATGTATCATGAAGGTGTGCTATCTAGGGTCTTGCTAGGTAGCTACATTTAAGGGATATGATGCAGAGAATGCCCAGGCCTAGTACAACAGACAGATGTTCTCATGAGGAAGTGATTTTGAAGAATATCAAGGTTGTATGCCATTGTTATCCCATGAGGAAATTTGCTCCATTTTTTAAAATGGCTGCAAGAGGCAACAGTAAATCAGAGTTATTGGGCAGACATGCAGCTTGCAGTAGGATCTCTTCTATTTTAAAGGTAAAATGTGATTCATATGGTGTTCTACATACATCTGTGACATCCGCCTGCAAGTAATGTCGAGTGAGAACTAAATGCTGTACTTCTAATTCTCTTGAAAGACCATTAATAGAACCTTCCTTATTCTCTAAGATATGAATAAGAGTTAGGATTCAAATTGCCTCCCTGCCTTGAACAATTCCATGTACAGTTTCCCTTCCCTTTCTTGACCAGAAAATGCTATGTCATATTGCTTTCCCTTTATTTTGGAGATAGTTCCATCTTCTCCTGGATGAATTGGGAGTGGGGAAAGAACACTACAGTAGGGACAAAAACTAATGAAAATAACCTTAGTGCATCAAATATTTGTTTGTGCTTCATATCAGGTTCCAGGTAATATATACATACACATATGCCTTCTTCTTTGTCTCCTAAGCCATCAAAACAGAAGATAGCCTGAGCCATTCACCTGGTCAGAGTGGGTTTCTTAGCTATGGATCCAGCTTCAGCACGGCAGCATCAGGCCAGACACCTTATGCTTACCAAATGCATGGTTAGTATTCAAAATCTGTTGCAACCAAAAATACTTAACAGAGAGTGTCAATATGTCTACTTTAGCATTCTGCTTTGTTCCATTGGAACAGTTTTCTCAGACAGCACTCAGAATGACATTGAGGCAGCCTTGTGCTGTACAAAACTGCCTACTCTGTATTGCAGGAGTAATAAACCTTCAATTAAAGCATTATTTGCTCAAAAAAGTAAAAGGTCTAAATTTCGCAAAATGGGTAAAATGTTATAAAAAATCATTATGTTCTTGCCTGAAGGCCCAAATGATTTTAGTTATTTCAAATCTCTCTCTCTTACACATACACACACACACACACACACACACACACACACACACACACACACACATGCACACATATGCTATTTTGTGTGGCTAAACAGATATATAGTCGTATCTTATATCATGTTGTTTCCTGAATAAACTGCTGCCTCTGTTACATTATTTTCCATATTTTTGCTTAACATTTTTAGAATACAGATTGCATTTATGTGATTATATTTAAATCCCCATTTTTACATAATTCTTTATTCATAAATATTAAATGATTTTGCACCCTGAATACATATCAGTATACTGTCAATATTTATGTCTTATACTTATGGGATGCAGTTAGCAGTATGTTGGGTTGAAAGGTTAGAGAAGCTAGCTTATAAATGAACAGTTTTGGGGTGGAACTGGACTGTGATTGTGCTTGTGGCATATTCACCAAAATGTAACAAAACTGACAATTACCTAACCTTACAGTTAAAAAGAAATAAAGAAAATGAATTAATGAAAGAAAAATATGTCACGTGCCTGATTTAAGTTGTAATAGAATTGAATAAGTGGTCTGATCCGGTGGCATTTGATCAATAAATATATCCCAATAAACTTAATTATGAGTAAAAGGGCTAAAGTGTGTATCAGGAAAATATGAATTGGCGCCTTCTATATTAGAATAGGTGCCTAGGAAAATTGGAATCCATTAATTGGCAATATATTAGTCTCCAATAAATGATGATAATAGAAGACCAGGAGATGAGTTTTGGGGGAAATTATGCAATGAATTAAATCGGGGGGAGGGATTCTAACTGGGGACTTGAAGTTGATGGTTAAGGTGAGATGAGTTAATATGGAAAAAGAATGCATGAGGATGGTGACTGATAGTTAACTGCTTAGAAATATTTGGGAAAGTGGAATTTCAGTATATGTCTATTCATACATATACATGCTAAATCAATGAGAATATAAATTTAAGATATTTGATTGTATATGAAGAAAGACTGACAGAATTAGTTAAGAATACAACGGTGTGCTGGTTAGACAATATATAGTGTGCTGGTTAGACAGTATATAGTGTGCTGGTTAGACAGTATAGAATTAGTTTGGGAATGAGAGCTGCCCCCTTAAGAGAATGCTTCATGGGAAATGTAGTTAATGCCTCTTGGGAGATGTAGTTCATGTCACATGGTCACATCTGTAATCTGTTTGGTCACTGAATTGACCACTGGTTGGGCTGAGAGAGTTTTGGGCATTCTTACCTGGACCCCAGCATCATGCTGGAGTCTTCCTTTGCTATATCATTATGGGTTTAGGAAAACCATTTTTTCACAGTATGAAGACGACAATGCAAAGATGGGACAAGAAAAGGGCAATGGGAGTTTCTAAACGGAATGGGCTATTGTTTGGGGCATTGTCAGGGATAGATTTTGAGAAAAACTGGACCTGGAAGTAAAAAGAAAAAATAAGCAATAAAATAAACAAAAGTGAAAGTACAATGACTGCAGTAAAAGAAAGTACCGCACCATTCTTATATAATTATGCTGAATTCTCATCAACCCACCTTAAATCTTGGATATCATGAGCTTTCACTTTCTGAATTTCTCATGAATCTGTTTTCACAATGTTTAAACTTCTAGTCTCGAATATAAATTCTTCCCACCAGTATAAGTAGACTCTTATTTACTCAAAAGTTTTTCAATAGTTGCTCTGCGGTGCTCTGGTTTCCATGCTAATCCTGGTTTGATTAGTGAATGCAATTTTCAAAGTAAAAGCACTTGGTGATCCAAGTCACTGAATGTTTCTTCACTGATGGTACTATGTGTATGGTGAGCATATACATTCTCAAAGCAGTTTTAAGGGACTCAAATTCTTTTCCTGCAAAAACAAATTAATCTCAGCTGCTTAAAAGAAGAAAGAGTCCACCCAACCATGTTTTTTTTAATGTCTTTTAAAAAGCTCTTTATCTCTGGACATTATTTACCTTTCCAAAGTGCTGATGAAAGCTCTTCATGGGATGCTCAGAACATTTCCTTCCTTCTTTTGAGGAATGTGCTTTTAGAGCTTTCCCACACTGCATACACCTGGGAGGGCACGCTGCCCTTCTATTCCCTTCCCCTCTATTTCCCAACTTTCACAAGCCTCTTAAAGGAAAACAAGCACTTCCCCCCCCCCGCCCCCGATGCATCTTGTAAGGCCCCATTGCCTTACATTAATGGTCTTGTTGGCTATACAGCAGAGTGCCTTGATCTGACACACCAGAACAGCTGCAAATGCAGTCCTGCCCCCACTCTGCCTTTCAAATCCAATTGAGGTGTTCCTTACACTTGACCCTGCAACCAAAGAAAGAAATGAATTCCCTTGGATCTTTTGACATTCCTCATAGCGAGGAACCTGGTCTCCTTGCATTGGTTGCCTGAACATGTTTGTTCTACTGGCATTCTTTTAAATGTTAGAGTTGTGCCAGAAAGGGCCACTCAAATTAATAAGGGCCTAGAACATAGAGGATCCCCAGTAATAGAATCCAAGGTTATTTAACTTAGAAGGAAGTTAGTATGATGGAGGTACGTAAAATTGTGCATGGAGACACAGTTTTGGCCTTGTGATTTATCAGAGTCCTTAGATTCTTGAAGCATAATGAATTATAAATTTACAGTGATCTGTACTGGAGCTGAGAAGTGGTTAATCCTTTGTCTTATGTGAGGTAAAATTGGATGTCTTTTTACTGTACACTACATACCGGACTTTGAGTTGTATATAAGAAATTGTCATACAGAACGACAACAGCTACTGGTGCTTTTCTATAAGATTCCATAGGGTAAAATAAAGCGTGGCAGTTTTCATACTAATGCTTATGGTACAGTTGCATAAACAGGAAATCATCTTTGTATTTCATTCCACTCCTCTCAGAGAATGTTTGCTTGTGTATGATTAAAAACTACCCTCCTATGAGTTAGAATGTACTTTGATTAAAGCATTTTTTTAAAAAAGATACACAGCATAACCGGCACGATGGAAGGGGAAATTGCTCTGAATCTTCTGCAAGAGCTATTTGTGCATTTTATGGTTTCTGCACAGAATTGCATGTAAATAGGAAGATAAGCATAAGATTTCATTTTATTAGAGTAGTCCACTTTCTTTTCTCCTAAACATATTTTAATAACTCCTGGGGGCAAAAGAATTCTGTTAAAACCAGATCTTGCCCTTTCCACACATGAGGCAGTTAGCAGTACCTGGTGCAGAAACATGCCAGCATGGTATGTAACTGTGATATTATGTAGTGATAAACCGATACAGCATCAGCAAACTACCTCTCTGTGCTCATTGCATGTCCTAAGCAAGCAAATCTCAAAGGATTTAACTAATGCTGGCACGACTAATGGAATTCCTTGGCCAGTGGAATCTGCAGCATACCCCTTCTGCCAGAGTGGGTGGGTGAGCCAATCCCATTGAAGTTGCAGTTGCTGTCCAGACATATGGAAGTTGCCATAGTTGGGAAATACTGCTACATTGCACGATCATTGTTTTCATTCCTGTTCATCTCAGGTTGGTGATAATGAGCAGTTAGTCAATGGGAGATTGCAAAAATAATCATATTAGTTTCAAAAATGAGAACAAAAATGTTCTCACTCTATGCAGAAATTGCTTGCCTCTCCTCTACCCTCAAGCTCCCCCTCCCCCAGCGTCATATATATTTGGCAGTTTATAAAACATGTCAACAGAGTACAATGAAAAAGGATTTATGTTCCTCGATTATATAAATCCCATTAAAAGCTGAGATGATAGCACAACGCTAAGTTTTGCAGTCAGTGATTTTTCTCAGCAGCTGCAACTGTGTAGATTGCAGTGAAAACTGTATGTTGTGTTGGGTGGGGAAAAGAAAGTGATGGCTTGTTTGAATTCAAAAGCTGGGAAGCAGTTCAAGAATTAAATGCATATATATATAGCATGTATGTATATGTATGTATCTTTGGTTATTCGGGTTTTCTCCCGCGTAAGATTGGCAGAGTCTTCTCTGAGAAGCACAGAGCCGAAGACAGAAGCCTGAAGATGGTGAATGAGACTTCATCGAACGTTGCCTAGATACTTGAATCTTACGCGGGAGAAAACCGAACAACCAAAGATCCACATACAAATACCATGAGAACCTCAGAAAACATATATATATATATATATATATATATATACATATACATACATATACATATACATATATATATATATATATATATATATATATATTTGTTTTCTGAGGTTCTGCGGGTATTTATATGTGGATCTTTGGTTGTTCGGGTTTTCTCCGCGTAAGATTGAAGTATCTAGGCAACGTTTCGATGAAGTCTCATTCATCATCTTCAGGCTTCTGTCTCCGGCTCTGTGCTTTCAAGTAATGTGAGATTGCAGCTGCTTCCTCCTTTTAACTGCCAGTGGGGGTGGGACTTGATTGGGTGGGGGCTTGGCTGTGTTCTGATTGGGTGGGGGTGTGTTCTCATTGGTAGGGGGTTTGGTTGTGTTCTGATTGGTTGGAGGCGTGTTCTGTTCAGGTGGGGGCATTCCAGTTCATCGAGATCATAAAGAAACAAAACTTACAACCTAGCGACCTACTAGTAAGCTTCGATGTCATATCCCTCTTCACCCAAGTGCCAATAAAAGAAGCCTTGACAGCCATCCAAAACAAATACAACCCCCCCAAACACATCCTAGATCTAACCAACCACTGCCTATCCAATACATACTTCACCTACAATGGACAAAAATACAAACAAATAGAACGAGCACCCATGGGATCACCCCTCTCACCTGTCATCGCTAACCTCTACATGGAACACTTTGAAACACAAGCTCTAGAAAAATACGACCACAAACCCAAACTCTGGCTCAGATACGTAGATGACACCTTCATAATCTGGCCACATGGGAAAGAAAAACTGAACAACTTCCTCACACACCTCAACAGCCTACACCCCAAAATACAATTCACCATGGAAACAGAAGCCAACAACCAACTTCCCTTCCTAGATGTCTTGGTATACAAAAGATCCAATGGCTCCCTAGGACACACCATCTACCAGAAGAAAACACACACTAACCGCTATCTACATGCACTCTCACACCACCACCCAGCACAGATCAATTCCGTAGCCAAGACACTCATCTCCAGAACAAAATGCTTAGCCGATGAACAACACCAAAAAACCGAACTACACAGTCTCACCAACGTACTTACAGCCAATGGATTCCAAAGAAAGAAGATTACCCACCTAATCCAAAAAGAAACCCCAACCAAAATCCAAGACAGAGAACAAGAAAACGGCAAAGCCCTCCTCCCATATATAAAAGGCACTACAGACAAAATCAGCAAGATCCTCCAAAAACACAACATCAAAACAGCATTCTGCACAAACAGAAAAATATCCACCATCCTAAGAAACCCCAAAGACAAAATCGAATTAGAAAACCAAGGAGTATACGAAATCCCCTGCACTGCCTGCCCTACCACATACATTGGACAAACTAACAGAAGAATAAATGCACGCATTGAAGAACATAAGAACTCAATCAAAAAGAAGAAACGACCTCTTCCCTGGTCCAACACCTCAAAGCCACAGGACATGAAATTGATTTTAAAAACACCAGAACTATCGCCAAAACCGAACACTTCAACAGCAGAATAATCAGAGAAGCCATAGAGATAGAAAAACGCCCACACAGCATGAACAAACGAGATGACACTTCCCGCCTTCCAGCCATTTGGAAACCCGCCCTCATGAACAGACGAGTACCTAACATGAAGAAGGACACCAGACCCACACCCATGAGAGCCACACAAGATGCCACCACCACACTTCCATGTAGAAAACAGACTCTCACCCACTCAGAAGATGAGACACGACCATGGACCAGAAGCTGCACTACAGCTGCATCACTACCCACTTCAAACCCCTCGAGCCATACATGAAGCAAACCGACACCCACTATGAAGATGCAACAGGACCACGAACTAGAAGCCAAACAGCAAGATCACAACTCACCAGCTCAAATCCCCCAGCAACTAAGACTAACCGGAGCACAGCCAAGCCCCACCTGAACAGAACACGCCTCCAACCAATCAGAACACAACCAAACCCCCTACCAATGAGAACACACCCCCCACCCAATCAGAACACAGCCAAGCCCCCACCCAATCAAGTCCCACCCCACTGGCAGTTAAAAGGAGGAAGCAGCTGCAATCTCACATTACTCTGAAAAGCACAGAGCCGGAGACAGAAGCCTGAAGATGATGAATGAGACTTCATCGAAACGTTGCCTAGATACTTGAATCTTACGCGGGAGAAAACCCGAACAACCAAAGATCCATATATATATATATATATATATATATATATATATATATATATATGCATATATATATATATATAGTTTTCGCAGGTACTTACATGTATGGTATTCAGCTTTGTTCTGGTATTTTCCCACGTCATTATAGTTGTGCTTTTAAAGTTGTAGCAACGTTTCGGCAGAATCTCATCTGCCATCATCAGGCTTCTGTATTGTGTTCGTCTGTGAGTCAGACTTTTACAGTTGTTTCAGTTTTAAATTTGGGCCATAGAGATTGAAAAAAGACCTGAAAGCATGAATAGAAGAGATGATTCCACCAGACTGTCAACTATTTGGAAGCCTGCACTCACAAACAAAAAAATCTCCACACCACTAGCCAGGCCAACACCTGGGCACAAACAGATCCCCCCTGATACCTCCAGCTCAAACACACCCCAACCAGGCACCCAGATGAAACCTAGCTTCCTAACAAATGATAGCCGCCCATTTACTCATAGCCAAGCTGCACTAAAAGCCTCTAATACAGGAATACAATGTTGCCAGCCAATCAAGACACAAAAAAAGCCACAAAACAGACAGAAGATATTAGAAACACCAATCAAGCAGAACACAGCAAACTCCAAGACCAATAAACACAGGCCAAGACTCCCAACCAATCAGGATGAAGAAAAAAACATTCTGGCACAGCAGTAGGTTAGCCCCAAATTTAAAACTGAAACAACTGTAAAAGTCTTACTCACAGACGAACACAATACAGAAACCTGATGATGGCAGATGAGATTCTGCTGAAACGTTGCTACAACTTTAAAAGCACAATTATAATGACGTGGGAAAATACCAGAACAAAGCTGAATACCATACATACATACATACATACATACATACATACATTCTTAAGTTTTCATGGGTACTTACATGTATGTTATTCAGCTTTGTTTGGGTATTTTCCCACGTCATTGTAGTTGTGCTTTTAAAGTTGTAGCAACGTTTCGGAGAATCTCACTTGCCATCATCAGGCTTCTTTATTGTGTTCTATATATATCAGAATGCAGAAACTGAATGACTAAAAGGATTAAGATTAGCTTAGCTGATAAGATTGCTTATAAAATCTAGAGGTTTCCAGGTTCAAGTAAGGAGATGGGGAGGAGACAAGAATTCTCCCAAACTCTTTTGCAAGTTGAATTGCTGTGCAACTTGCTCATGAGCCAGAAGATAATCAGCTCAGTTTCCCGAGGAAAACAAGGTTGCAAAAATGTGGCATTGGTGTGGCATTGATACTAAGTCATCTGGAGGGGCCCAAGATAAGAGCATACTGGCAGAATGCCATTGTTTCTGAGCATCTAGATCAGTTTTCCACATCCTTGTGTCTTTGAAACATTATTTCTGGTGAGAGATAATGAGGAATTACAGTCTAACACATCTGGAAAGCAATATGTTGTGGAAGGCAGATCTAGATTTGCGGGGGGAGGCATGGAGAAGATGAAGGTCAAAGAAGATCAGTCAAGATTTTACTTCCAAGAAACAGAGTACTGAAGACAGTTCCACTGAGAATAGAGCAGACAACAATAAAGGAATGAAAAGCTGGTGAATGGACTGGCTTTTCAGGATTCTTCTCCAGGTAAGGAGGAGACTTGGGATCACCCTTAAGTGTTCCAGAAGTCACGACTCATAATAGATTTAGTACTCTGGGAAACAAGGAAACACTGTGTCTTGGCTCAAATTGTGGTAAGAACCTTTATGGACACGTGTTTGAAATACTTACTGATACTTTACTAATCACTTTTGAAAACTCCTTGTTAACTGCTTTTTTTGCTATTAAGAATCTCTGGAATGACAAGTTTTATAACACTGGGTAAGTTTCCTTTAGCCAAAGATGTTTTATAGATAAGTTTAAAGATTTTTTTTTAAAAAAAATCTGGAATAAACAGGAAAAGATTATTAAAATGTTGATTTTAGAAAGTTTCAAAGATATCAAGAGTCCAGATGGATTTGAAATAAGATTTTGAAATTAATTATAAGGAACCTTCCCCTGAAAAAGTGCTATTTTTAATTATTATTTTCAAAAAAACATGAGAAGATGGGACTTCTTGTCATGAAAAGAATTCAAGTGCTAAGACATTATTAAAAAGAATAAAAAAATTAAGACTTAGCAGTAAAATGAAGGAATATAATGTTGGTTTATATGATCGTGTTTAAAATAGATATATTGTTATCTCTGATGATAACCCTTAACAGACTTTTGCTAATATCAGGATTGAAATGAAAATGATTTAAGGATTTGTTTGCAGATAAGAGATTGGATTTATAGGAAGAAGACCCATTTATTCTATTAGATACTAAAAGGAGATAAATTACTAAAATTGTTAATACTTGTGATGAAGAAAGAAGTAATTTCTTTATATATCTCTGTTCTTTTTCTGTGGTATCCTTATTTTCTTTCTTTTCTCTTTTTTTCTTTTATTTTTTGCACTTATTTTTGTTGCTGTTATTCTTTTATTTTTCTTGTTTGCATTAGTTTTTATCTTTTTAATTGTAATGTTTAATAAAATTGCTATTAAAAGTGCTATTGCTATCAGTTGATTTCTGTACCCACAAGAATACAAAAACAAACCCACATGGATGAGCTTCTGTGGCTTGTGGAATACAGATTGCTTCAACTGGATACTCAGCATAAATCTTCTTTTACATGTTAAAGTACATATGACATTATTTATTGTACACATTAGTGGTGGTGATTTAAATGTCTCACTGACACAGCCTTTGGTATTTGTTACAATATTTCTTCAGGGAGCCTCTGCAACTTGCTTTTGTGGTAAAATTTTCAGTGCTTCCTCAAGAAATGTAAATGACTGCATTTATAAACTTTAGCTACGTCTAGTACTATGGAAACTATAGGAGATAGAGATGGTGTTTGGCAACTATGACTGCAGTGCTTCAACGTCCTAAGACTTAAAATGTAGTTGTCCCTTTTCTCCCAAGCTTCTCTCACAGCTGGTTTGTATTAGGTGCAGTCTAAGACTGTGGAGGCAGAGTTATGCATCACATCATCATGAATGCAAAAGAGGCCTCTGCTCAGGACAGCTACTTTTTTCAAGAGTTACCACGCGTGAGGTTTCCTGTGCTAAATGTGCTATGATTTAAAAACCAGTGTGATATGTTAGAATATAGGAGATACACCGGCCAGGAAATGAAAAGGAATGCTGTGGTTCTGTCTAGAGAAATAGCCTGTTTTAGACACTCTAGGTTTGTCATTGCCTTTTCTGTGGCAGCCCCTGCCCTTGGGAACAAGATCCAGATGGCCTCCACTGCTTTCTTTTAAAAGAACCATAAAGATTCTAGCTTTGCACCCAGGCCTTGGCAAGTGAGGGTGATGACCCTCACTGCATCATGCTTCCCATCTTTTTTCTTTATGCTTTATTGAAACTTCTTTTATCGATGTGAGATGCTCAGAGTTGTTGAGAGTCGAGTGGCTTACAATGTTTTGTAAGCTATTATTTATTAGAGACAATGCTGTCCTCGTTGCATATGGCTGCCACCCAAGAACGTAGGCCTGACCATTGACTGCAAAGGAATATTTGATCAATACTAAAATTACAGGTTCTCTAATATGAGTAGTGGTCCTCATTTAATGACCAATAAGCAACCATCTGAAGTTAGAACAACACTGAACAAATGGCACTTATGAACGGCCCATGTAGTTGTGGCCATTGCAGCATCACCCCAGTCACATGATCATGATTTGGGCACAGGGTGTTCATGGTGATATAATCAGAATTTGCTACCATTTCTGATGGCTTTCCACAGGCAAAATCAGTGGGGAAATCAGAAGGACGTCACAAAAAATGACCATATGATATTGTGGATTCACTTAACAGTGGCAGTAGGAAGAGCCACATCACAATTACATGATGTTAACACAGGGACAGCTGTGCCAGTGATGGAAATTCTGGTCCCAATTACCATAGTTGAGCAATGACTAACTGTAGTTGAATGTCATTATGCGTAAATATTTTGATGATACAATTTGTTATTAAATAGAATTTGTTAAGCAAAATGCCACGGACATATGGAAAAGAAAGGGCTGTCTTGTTTTGTTTTTCCAAAATTATATGTGAATTTAACACCTACCAATAACTGACTTGTAATCTTGTCCCACTCTTATTCCCATGTTCATTTATCCTTTTGCTTTCCTTTCTAAGTAGTCCCACTGAAGTCTTCCATCTGGAAGGAATTCTGGGAGTTGAAGTCCATAAGTCAGGAAGGGAACATAGTTGTCCACTCCTGCTCTATTGAGTTCAGGTAAAGGCTTAAATAAATCTTACCCTGAAATCCCATCTAGAAAACATATTTATTGGTGTTTAATGTGGTTTCCTGGGATAGTGTATATGTAAATGGTAAATATCATGCATAAATGAGAGCTAAACCTTAGCAAGAAGAATTCATGAATATGTGATCAAGACTTTAAAATAGATCTAATTTCTGCTGCATCTCTAAGACTCCTAATTCAAATCAAATTCAGACTACAACACAAAGCAATAGTTGAAGTCCTTGGGTCTTATGAAAAAGGGAATTCTGCATTAAGCCTAAAGTGACCAGCTGCCAATTGTTCGTATATTTTACTAGAATGTACTGCAGTGATAGCCAAAAGAAAGATACATGTGTAAAACTTGTCACATGTTAAATTCATCTATTCTCTTGATACACCAAGAACCCTGAACCAATATATTATGGGATAGGAACCAATTTCCATTAGCAGAATTGAAATGCCCAGGATGGCTTCCAAGCCTGCAACTGCAATAAGCTGAATCATAAAAACCCGAAATATACCAGGAAACAGACACCTCAAAACTTGTATTAGAGCTTTCCCTTTGCCATATTTTTTTCAAACTGTTTTTAAATTAGGAAACCTATCATAGGGCAATATGAAACTATAAATTATGGCCCACAGGATCAACCACATGCATATGGGAAGCCCAGAATTTGGAGAAGATTCCAGACAAGAATTTAGATCATGCTACATCTGTTCTTGACCATCAGTTGCAGGTGTTACATGACCAGTAGAGCCAGTTTGGTGTAATGGTAAGGCATCAGGCTAGAAACCACAAGACCATGAGTTCTAATCCTTCTTTAGGCACAAAGACATATGAGGCCAGGCACTTGCTTTCAATGTCATGAATGCTTTCAATGCCACTTCTGAAAAACCTTAGCAAGAAAACCTCTGAAATACTACAAGTGATACCTTGTTCCTATAGCCCAACTTTTTATCTCTAACCAAATCCTTAAAACTTGGTTGTTCAGTCTTAGTTAGCAACAGTCCATTAAGATTACCAAAGATAGCAGCAGCACATCTGTTTTTACACTGATCAAATAAATCAATTTTATATTTTTCCATTCACTTTTAACAATCCAAATAATGTTCTAGAACTTGATTTCTTCCATATTTTTCTTTGTCCCTTCTCACAAAACTCTTCAAAACTTTAACAAGGATCCAGAGGAAGATTTATTTAAAAAAAAAAAACTTTCTAAAACCTATTTTAAATTGAACTGGGTTCTTAGTCCAGTAACTTCCCAAAATACTTGTCATCTTTTTGTTGTCACACACACACACTTATGTATGTTCTTAAACCAGTGTTTTAAATTTTTTTCAAGAAAGATTGGAGGAGATTCATATGGCACTTTTCATTCCAAAGGTTTGTAATAGCCGAAAAGGAATTAATAGAAAATTTCAGCAGAAAAGGAATTAATAGAAAATTTCCAGTAATAATTAGAAAAGGAAGTATATGAGCATATAGTATATCAATAAAGGCATCCACCAGGGGTAAGTGAAGATGGTGTTCTGTCATTTCCCAGAGCAATAAATCTACTGGAGACCACTTTCCTAATCAGGAGCAACTGTTTGGAACATTTGGGGGGAGATTCCAAATCTTCTCCTCCCAAAGACCGCATATTCGCCAGTTTTTCATTCCATCACAATCATCATCTCCACTCAGAGTGAGTGAGGTATTCAGTTCACCATTTCTTCCACAGCAGTCCCAAGCAAGATCCTTTCCAACATGTGTGGTTAGTAGCTTTCTGATTTAATCATGCTTTATATATAGCAAAGAGACTTCTATTGCCTGAGATGACCACGCTATTCCATTCTCCTTGCCTGAAATGAAGGATGAAAATTGAACCTGGAAGACAAAGATTGCCAAACTAGTTCTGGAAGCTGAAGTTATTCCTTCTGATAGGAACCACAATAGTGCACCTATTATACAGAGTTCTATTATACAGAGAAAAAGAGTAAATGTCGGAGATCATTTGGCAGAAGAAAAAACTTACAATGCATGGCAAAAAAATGTTTTAGTATCAAAATCATGTATAGCTTTTTCTTCATTATCTCTCCAGTTAGTTAGGGCTGCACAAATCATTCCATCTGGTATTAGGAGCAAGCCAAGAAGACACTTCCATCAGAAAATTGGACATTCTCAAAGCAACTATATTTGTTTAAAATAAATGCATAATTTTACTCTGCTTATTTTTACCTTTTAGATTGTAAACTAAGATTGAGTTGGCAGAACCTGGATGTAGTAAAAACCATTGTGTATGTTAATGGTTTAAAGTAATAATAAGTTCTGTTGCTATTTACATCACAGTGACACTAATATAGGGAGTTGGCTAATATATTCCTCCAAGCAACTTGAGATAGTATATTTAATTTTAATTTTTCCCTGTTGTAGCATGTTAATCTCAAAAGCAGGCTAGTCTTAAATACAATGGTTCACACATCATGCTTGGTCATAATATTGTACTTTTAGTATAGGGTAGTGTTTAGCCCCACCAATATATGACTGGCCCATGGAATTATGGCATAAGTACGTGACTGGCCAAAGGTGACCCAGTAGGCTCCATGATTATAGAAGAGGGATTTCACTTTAGGAGTTAAAATTATTCTTAGGGTGGAATAATAGCAAAAGAAAAAATCAAACTATAATTTCAGGTAATTGGAACTATAGTTCTATAATCTCCTAGCCATTTTTGCTGGAATGTTTATGAGCTCTAGTCCAAAATTTAATTAGTAGATTAGTAGTTTTCTACAGAAAGTCAACAAAACAAGAATTTTGCATGATTTTTTTTAAAAAAGCAATTATTTGTTATTTTAAAATACTGATTATAGTGAACAATAAGCATCAGTTGTATTATAAAAATAAACATCTTGGTGTCTTGCTTTTATTATAAAATAAACATTAGATGTTTATTATAAAAATAAACATCTTGCTTATTTCAATATATAACTCATACTGAAAAGAAAAGCAGTGATTTTGGAGGAACTTCTGTAGATTGTAAATATAGCTGTTTTCCTACTAGCAAATTAACAGCATTGGCCAGTGGAACATTTTAGACTACGGCAATTGCTCAAATTTCAGTGACATGTACCCATGCACGCATGCATAGACAGTACTCGGCTGTAACATTTTTAAAGCATATCAGATTATTTAAAATTGAAACTTGCTTAGGCATACTTACTTTTCCGAAACTCAATTCTCTCATGTTGGATTGAGTGCCTTTCTCTACTGCTGTGATGAAGTGTCCTACACCTATACTTGAGTTGGCAGAAAGCTGTAACGGCAGGTACTTAAGTGGTCCCACTGTTCATCCATATGCTGCTTCAATTACCTCTCTTTCAGGTCACTGCATACATGTCAATAGTGGGTGACAAAATCAAGGACAGGTCAGCAACCTTCTCTGTAGGTGCCAGAGGCCATTGCTGCCTCTGTCATTTCAGAGAATTTGTTGCTCTACCCAACACCAAGGTAACTGATGAAGCCAGTGCCAAGATGGCTGTCTGAGCAGGTAGCAAGTGCTCTCTCCCTTTCTCTTGTGTGATGGGGGGGGGGGTCGGGTCACCAGTTAGTTGCTTTCTGGCGAAAGGTTGCTGACACTTGGTTTAGGATTTTTATAGTAGGGCAGTTATGTTGAAATTACTTACAAACTTGTAAATCTATATGAGATGGGAGAGAAGATCTAGTTGCATCAGTAGAACCTGAACAAAGAACTAAGGTTTAGGGACAATTTCAAAACAACATCCCAAATCAGATCTCCAATAATGAGCTGCTACTTTTTATAATATTTCTGTTTACAAAAAATGGTTAAAGAAGCAGAAGAAAGAGTGTTAGTCGTAGTGAATGAGTGAAAACAGGTAGAATCCTTGGTCAGGGCATCTGATTTCTGCCAGGCACAAGTACATCAAAGACATGGTAACATCAGAGCCCAAATGAAGAAAAGACTTTTCCAACTTTATGCAGTATAAAATAGCATGTCTATTGATGCATCTTTTGAAAAAGACTTGATTCAAAGTACGATAAGTAGCTGTCCATCTGGTTCCACTTTTAAAATTATTTGTTCATTTAAGTAGAGCTACAGTACAATATTGAGTACAGCTGGAACTTGATGATCACTGATTAACTGTACCTTCAAATATAATTATTAAATTGCTTATTGATGAGGATATGTTATAGCTTGATTAAAGTACCCCATTAACTGATTATAAGAATGTATATTAGCTGATTTTTTTAAAGTAACTTTTCTAGCTTAGGGCATCTTTTTATATGCTAAATATAATATGTATAGAAACGGCGTAATTTTCCCAGCATCGAAACATTTACATAGCATTGAAGGCTCATTTTATATCTGGCAGTTTAATTTTATTGGATTGGCAGAGTTTTTTCTTCAGTATTTTAACAGATTGGGTGGCCACAAGGATCTTCAGGCTATGCTTGAGGTAGGGCCACATCTGTGGTTCAAGGATGAGCACACATTTTAAAAACATGAAAGAATTTGCAAATGGAATCAGTTTCTCATGAAAGGATGCAGATTATTTCATTCATAGACTTACTAATGGTCTCAGTTTGCAAGTTGCTCTTTTACATTTCGATGTCCCATTTCACAATCCATCATTAGGGAA
Organism: Pseudonaja textilis; assembly: GCF_049901715.1. Classification (NCBI taxonomy): domain Eukaryota; kingdom Metazoa; phylum Chordata; class Lepidosauria; order Squamata; family Elapidae; genus Pseudonaja; species Pseudonaja textilis. The sequence continues at coordinate 23,567,986 of NC_141992.1, read as the reverse complement.
GTCCATAGAGCAAGTTCAATTTTGAGTGTTCCTACTGAGTACCTTCCAGTACTGAATATTCGAAGAGCTGTTCTCTTCTAATATCTAAGTTGTTTTATTACCAGCTAAATGTTCTCTATGTTACCTGTGAATGAGGGCATTGTGACATTTTAGCAGCTGATTTGATTGAACACAGATGTGAACTATGCTCCATGTGGAGAAGATCCAGAAGGAAAAGATCTTGGCGTGCGGTTCTCATTTTAAAGGAATACATATGATTGAATGGAAGCCGAATGTCTCAGACCCACCATCAGAATAGGTGAATAAATGTATCATTTACCCATCTGCCCTTCCTGTTTCAAAGGTCAGAAGCTCTAAAAATTAGCAAAGAGTCTGAGCAGCTTTGTCTGCATGCTGTTTATGGAGAGCTACCACACAGGCATCAATCTGCATCAGACTTACACAAGCAACTTGTACATTTTTTTCCCTGTACAGGTTTTGCATCAGACATTCCCAAAAGAGCCACCAGCCGGAAATCAGCTTCCTTTAGCTGGATGTGCACTCCTCCAATAATTTCAGGAGCTACTCTGAAAAATATAAATGTTTTGAAGTTTGTGTAATTATTAAGAACAGCTAGGCCAAAAAGATGGAGAAGCAACAATCAAGGGCAGTTTCTGGAAAGAAAAAAACTGGCAGTGGAAAGACATATTTCTATTTTCATTTAGATTATTTAGATACCATGCTATACATTGTTTTAAACATGATTTCCTATGCTGCTGTGGTTAGAAAGTTTTCTTTTAAATATTCTGACAACAAAATATGTCTTTCTGTAACTTAAGTCCATGATTCCCGCATTCTGGGCTGATGGAAAATAAAGAAAATCCTCAGTTTACTCTATTTCTCTTCCTGTCCTGTGTTTTCCATCATTGTTCTTTCTTTTGCAATTTGCCTGAATATAGGCACAAGGGTGAAAATGCAGTCTAATGAATGCAAAAGAGAATGGAAATACTACTTCCTGTGATTCTCTTTATTCATTATTTATTCATTAAACAAATTTATATAGCTGTGTAACTCACAGACAAGTGATTCTGTGCAGCTTACAACATTTTAAAAGTTTTAAAATTCATCATATAATTATCTATCTATCTATCTATCTATCATCTATCTATCTATCTATCTATCTATCTATCTATCTATCTATCTATCTATCTATCTATCTATCTATCTATCTATCATATGTATATGTATGGGTAGTGTGTATTTGTGTACAAAAACACACAAAATTCTGATGCCTAATCTCAAAAGAATATGTATGTCAGTGGTGGGATTCAAAAAAACGTTTACTACCGGTTCTGTGGGCGCGACTTGGTGGGCGTGGCAAGGGAAGGAAAGTGTAAAATCCCCATTCCCTCTCCACCCCACTAACCTGCTTTCCAGCTGTACAGGGCTACCAAAGAAGACCCAGCCGATCAGCTGGGATGCGGGAGGCAGAGAAGAGATGGGGGCAGGGCCAGTCAGAGGTGGTATTGGCCGGTTCTCCGAACTATTCAAAATTTCTTCTACTGGTTCTCCAGAATTGGTCAGAACCTGCTGAATACCACCTCTGATGTATGTATATGTATATATTTTTGAGATCAGGCATCAGAATTTCATTTTTTAATGTGTGACAGTATATTAAAAGAAAAAAGTAACAAGAAAGTAACAATAAAGGTTATCCTATTTTAGATTAGATTAGACTAGCCATTTGATTGAGTCCCATTTCCATTTGTGGTCCCCAAGCCTGCTGACAAAGCCACATTTTTAGGGCTTTTCACGCACTGGGATGGGGAGGGGGGACCTCAGGGGGGGAATCATGTTCCATAATGGAGAGGCCACTACCAAGTGGCCATTTTTTGTGGTTCCACCAGATGACAATCCCTAATCCATGGGACCCATAACATGTTCTGCCTTTCCACCCTGGTGGTCTGAATAGATGTAATATGATAAATAAGAATATCAGAACAATATTAGATCAACCCATAATAAAAACAACAGAAAACAATAAGTTTTACTTTTCTCCAGCTGGTCTGTTTTGCCTGTTTATCATTTGTATTAGTTTGGAAAATTCCCACAAGAAATAAAGCCTGGTGTAGGTTTTAAAAGACAGAGGAAACATTTTGAATACAGACAGTACTGACTTTGTATTAGCACATTTCCTGTATTTTAGTATGAAAACCATTGGTTTAAGTCCAAGGGATGTCTATTTAGTCAAGGCAAGCTTTGTAGGCATTTCAGGAGCCACCTCAATTCTGGCCCTGATAGTTCAATGATTATGCAAGTTCTCTTGAGGCACTCATCAAGTGTCTTTGTTCTTTCCTGCTGTTTGGAAGATCTCTCATAATTTGTAAATTCATTGTGTCCAAAAGTGTCTAAGGAAGTGAGGCTTTTATTTATTATATATCTATAAGGCTAGACAGAGGTTTTAAGTGTGATATAATCTTGGCCCCAAGCAACTAGAGACAAAAAATCAATTCTTGTGGTTTCCTCATAAGAAGTAACTATCCAAAGCACAAGTGTGCAATTTCCTAACTCTCCTTTTCTGGAAATAATTTTGTTAGCAAGAACCTGCCACCAGGTCACTGATCCTTGCTGTGGTGCTTTCCCCTCTTATGGAGACACTTGCAGGGACATTTAATCCACCATAGGCCCTCACCTCCTGTTTCATTCCCATTCCATTGGAAACCATTGCCCACTATACTTAAACTTGCTGTTGTAAGTTATTTAGTTCTGCATTGGATAAAGGGGTTCTTTGTTCTTCAACTAAAACTAGGATAGCTGCTGTAAAAAAACAAATCTCCCTTTTCATTGTTAAGGAAAAATTTTACTTGATTTTTTTTAGTCTGGTGGAACCAAATAAAGTACTATTTTGCTTCAACTGTGTTGTCTTCAGTTCATTCTAGTCCAACTCTCTGAATATGCAAGAATTTTATTTCAGGCGTTGAGCATGCTTAGACAATATTTTATTTGTTTGTTTGCTTGTTTATTTGTTTTCAGAAGGGTTTGGAAACACAAAGTTGTTCAAGGATACATAACAATCTATGATTTATCTCCAGGACATGAATTGTCCAATAAGAATTTCAAGAAGTTTTGGAGGAGATAATGGCTTAGGCTTTCACCCTAAGGCAGATTCCTTGTTGAACCATATTAGCTCTTGACCCAGCCTCTGCTTTTAATCCACCCCAACTCCTTGTAAAAAAAAAAGTTTTTAAAAGCCAGATGTGATGGCAAATTAGTTCTGGAAGCAGATTCTCTTCCTTGAGTGGTTTGATTTGGGGGAGGGGTGCTGAGATTTATTTCTCCCTGCATGTGCTTTTGTGACTGTCCGTATTTGGCAAGCTGTAGTTTGTTCAGCTGTCTGTTCTACTTAATCTGGGATCTTAAACTAAAAACAAAACAAACGGATATTCAAAAAAAGGACACAGCATGGAGACTATTTGTTCCTGCACTTTAGCTAAGAGAATATTTCACTGGTCCCATGCATTGATTCTATCCTATGGTTAAAAGAGCTGGCTGTCTCTGGAATTAAAAGAGAACTGCATCAGGGGATTGATTGTTTGAGTTCTAGTTGCCCAAAATAAAAACAGAAACAAGCTAATTCATGCTCAGCGCATAGCCAGGGATCCAGAACAAAATTCAGGAACAGTAGGAAGCCTTGCCTTAGTAATAACGTCTAAAGTATAAAAGTCATCAGAGACTTCCAATGTGTTTCTTGTACACGTTACAATTATGAGTTCTAATTTTGTACACTCCTATAACATTTTAATAAGAGGCACCCATGCACAAAAATAAACCTGCCACAGGGATCCCCTTTATTACTTATGTACAAATCAAATCAAATTCTTTATATTGTAGGTAGCAACAGAGGCAGGGCCTCTGAGAATATCCCCTTAAATTTGCCACCCTCTGAAAAATGATTGCCTATTTCTGGGATTAGCAGACTGTTTTCATTAAAAGTTTTGAAGATATTTAGGAGACATTCAGGAAATCCCCATATGAGTTTCAAATAATTGAGATCCAAATGACTGAAGTTCTGGATGGGTCTTGAGATCACCTTGCCTCATACTGTATCTGCAGGTAATTGAGTTATCCATAGCTAAGAGACAGATAAATGTTTATTATATCCTGAAAACCTTAGCTTCTCCACTTGTTTTTTTAAAGATAGTAGATAGTGGGAAAGACCTGTATTCTAAAATAATGCTAGCTAGAGTGGACAATCCTGGGCTCAATCTACTGTTTTTGTGATGAGGTTCATAGCAGCAGATTCTTAAAATCAGAAATAGGTGAGTGACATATAACCCTAGGACTAAAAGGGATCTCTCAATCTCCTTTCTGGGAAATTGGAATTGCCTTCTGGTCACTATTGCAAAAATTATATGTACAGTTTTTTATACTTTTGAGATAGATGATACATGGACATTACAATGTCAGGTTTAACTTCAACCCCTGGCCACAAATCCTGATCTAAAATTTTCCTTTATGTTTGTCAGATGGTCCATCAAATCTATTTAAATTGAGCCTAATAACCTGTCATTTATCTTCTCTTTTGTTTTCTTGTCCTCTCTTTTTGGCATAGGTACCTCAGGGATTTACCAGGGACCTAATGGCCTGACGAGTTCTGCAGGGTTCAGCACAGGGTTGCACCAGGTACAAATTCAGTTTTTTAAAGTATGAAAAGATTGTTCTTTTACCTTGACAATATTTATGGACTGCCTTTCCTTTCCAGCCTCTTCAGTTGCCATCAACTAGTCACTATGAAAATGAATGATAAAATATCTTAGAATCAAGATTGATAACAGAGTATTCAACTAAGCAAAATCAAGCAAAATTAAATGGTGAAAACAGCAGAAAAACAAAAAGGCAACACATTAAAACTTACATATACATTGTTGGTTCAACAACAGGCTCCAGACTTTCATTTAAGAGACTGACAGATTGAAAGAGATGACAACTTGGTCCTAAGCCAATAAGAATTTACCAGCACTTGAATGTGATCCTAGAAACACACTACCGATCTGTGCAATAATAGAATTGATGTAATAAAACAATTGCAGTTTCTGATCACTTTACTCCCATCATATTCTGGTTTGCACCAGTTGAACTCCCTGATAAAATGTAATAAATTGTCCTTCTATCAATAAAGCAGTTGTAACTAAGATAAAGCTTCTTCTACTCTGAGTAGGAGCAAAAGATCAGCCAGAACAAATATCATCATTTCTATCTGAATTTTCAGATCAGTATCAGTTTCAAATTAGTATCAGATCTAAGTGATCAAACTGTACACTTAGCACTTTAGCAGGCACATTTAACAGTATTACGATATTAGAGATCTCTGTCTGAAGTAGTCTATAGCAGGGGTCCCCAACCTTCAATCCATGGACTGGCACTGGGCCACAGCATGCCAGAAACTGGGTGGCACAAGTGAAGCCCTATCCATGGGATGCAGGCAGCATGCCCCTTCTGGTATGCAGAAAAACCTCTCCACAGAACCAGCCCATGGTGCCCAAAATGTTGGGGGACACTGGTCTACAGTATAGTAATTCTGTTTGACTTAATAAACATCTCTTTTCTAGCCTTATGCATACATTATATCAATTCAAAGGGTTTTGACCTATGAACAGAAGATAGAAATGTGTAGTTGCTTATATATGTGTTAATTAAACTATAATCAGAATCTCTTGCTGATTCTATTCTCCTTCCCACTAGCTCTGTGTAATAGTTGTTAAATAATATGAGTGACAAACAGCTCTTAAGAGTTCTGTAAATCAAACACTGGGACAACTCATCTAGCATCACCTTCTAGAATTCATTGTTCAGGAATTGACATTACCATACAACCTTAAGATTTTGTTATTCAGATAGTAATTTATCATATCTTGATATTTGGAGACCAAAACAAAGCATGAATATGGACAGAGCTCAATAGCTTGACAGGAAACCTAGCAACAACTACTCTCAAAATTATTTCCTTATCTTTCCCCTTCCTTCATCTCCATCTTTCCCTTACCTTTGTCTTCCTGCTCTTGGTCCTTGGTCAACACTTCAGTTGCAATATGAAAGCATTTCATACAGTACTTGTATGAACAGCTTAAAAAAAAGAAAAACTAGCAGTTTCTATCATTGTGTAAAGTTGTTTCTTTGCCATGCTTGGCTTTAGGTAGTCATTGGTTGTTTCCTTCGTTTTGCTTTGTTTTTTTAAGCTTTAATGTATCACATGGCAACTTTTGTGAGTATGAAGTGGGGAGGGAAGATGACCTTCCTGATTTTGTTTTCCTTTTACAAACTATGTTTTGTGTATGTTCACTCTTGTATGTGTAAATCATATCTATAAATAAATGGTATAAATACATTATATTTAGAAAGGCTGTATAAGGAAGACTGCTGGCTAAGTTGATGTAATCCAAGTATGAAATCACTCCTCTCTCTTTTTCTTCACACAAATGTTGAAATGAGTATTCAAGGCTAAATTCAAGTTCTATGGGACATAAAATGTTTAAGAATTACACTCTTTAATTCTTTTTCCATAAGCCTTGACAGCAGCTTCCTCTGGGATGGAGGGCGGTGAGATTTAGTCCATGGCAGACTAATTAAAAAGGATTTCAAGAAGAAGACCTCTGCCTCAGCCTCTAGACCTGAATGAGGAATCATCAGCCCATGGGCTGAATAAAACCCCCTAGACACATTTTTTGAGCACACACCCCACACACAGAGTACCTGCAGATCTGTAAATTTGTAGTTCAACTATGACAGATGACCAGAATAAAAATTCCGAAAATGTATTCCATAAATGCACAACTTTTATATATTGGATGCATACAGGATGTTTTGCTTGCATGGAATAATTAGAATTACAGAAGCTTTTGGAGTTGGCAGAAATGGCTAAATTGACAGTTCGATCAAAAAAAAGAATATAAGTACTTTCCCCTCCCCCCCATTTTATTTATTTTTTATTATATTCAATTCCCTGTTCTTTAAAACAATGGCAGCTGTGCTGCTGAATAAACAAGTACAACATAGAGACTTCTTGGGGGGGGCGGGGGGAAATACTCATGTGATATTGCACATTTAAGTTTCTCTGTGTTTTTCTTCTGGTATTTGTTAGTAATGCAGCCATATAGAAAATACTTCTGTTATGTACCAACATTTATGGAGGGAGATAGAGGAATCCCCGGACCAGGACAGATGGAGGGAAGAAAGTGGGGAATTGGAAGAGGAGGACATAGCAGAAAAGGAAGGGATTATAAGGAAATTAAAAGGAAAAGAATATAAGTATTTTAGTTGCTACAATGGACACTGCTTCCTGGGCTTTGTGCTTGAGGTGGGGAAAAAAATGAAACTTTGATTTTGAGTTTTATTGATTAGATTGAATTGTTTTTTTATAGAAATGGCTAGTTTATATTATTATGGAAAAGTAAAAAGTTGAGGTTTGATATTAATGCTTTATTTTACTGCAACGGAGGGAGTCGGAAGTCAGAGGTTTTTTTCTCCCTCCCCCCTTTACTTCTCTTTCCCCTTTCCCCACCACCACACCACGTCTCCCTATTTGCTTTTGTAATTTTGTATTTTATTCTATAATCTAATAAAATGTTTTAAAATGACTAGTGCAAATGTATATAGAAATAATAGAAAAGAATAATTAGAATTATGTCTCTTCTTTTGAAGGAGTATTCTTCATATCCCACCTTCACACAAAGCCAGTATTCACAGTATTACAACTCCTCCTACAATTCATCATATATGTCTGCAAATAACATTAGCCCATCAACCATCCCAACGTCACCTTATTCTCTCCAAGAGTCATCACACGTTAGCGGTCAGAGCACTGAATCACTTCCTGGTAAGGGCTTCGAACTAGAGATGTATTTTTCATTATTGATATTGTAGATTAATCTCTTAAACCTTAATTGAAATCAGGAACTAGGTGCAGATCCTATTTTTAGTGCCAAGTGGGACTTAATTTTGCTATTAAGAATAACTACTGCATATGCAAAATATTTTTGTTTCTAACAGTTTTCTGTGATTTAAAAAAAAAAAAACAGAAGAAATTTTACATTTAGTTTACTTTGTGATTTTCCCTAAAATAATAATTATTGCATTTCTTTTAAAAATCAATTTCTGTACCTATAAATATATAATGATATTATTTGAAGACTACACAACCTCAGTATTATGGTAATGATGATACCAGATAACATCACAAAGTATAAACAAAGGCTTGGTCATTCACTGTATTTTTCGCTCCATAAGACCCCCCCCCCCCAAAAAAAAAAAAAAAAAATGTGAGTAGAAATGTCTGTGCACCAGTGTTGGTCCTTTGGTGAATAGCAGTTGGGCCACCGCTGTGGGGTTCTTTTAGAGTGCTGAACCCCATCTCTTTGTCTTTGTCATTGCCCACCTCTTCTGTCTCTTCCGCAGTGCAGGAGTCAATAGGCAGAGCAGGCAAATGAGAGGACACCTATCTGTGGCCCTCTCAGGCTCTGCCTGATATTTTTTCTTGTTTTCTTCCCCTAAGCCTAGGTGTGTCTTATGGTCAGGTGCGTCTTACAGTGCGAAAAATATGCTATGTACTGTATATACTGAGAAATAATAAGAAAAGCTAAAGAACTGGCAGAAAAATAAAACTTTTTCATCCCTTTCTAACAGAGAAAAAAATCAGAAATATTTTATGAACTTATGTCTGTAATTTCTGTTGGAATGAATGTTGCTTTGATATTTTGGGTACTTTGTTGAAACAGCCTAAGAATAATAATTTAGGATGTTACTTTAAGTCAGATTCCTGTTATAGGTGAATATACAACACCTAAAGGCATAGAATCTGACAGACAGCACAGGGGAACTGATGGAAAACTACGAGGACGATCAAAAAGAAGCAGTGATCCATCCCCGGCAGGAGACACTGATATTGAGGTAAGAGTAATAAGGGGTTCGTACCCCCTTTCTTTGGTGCTTAAATCTGGCATCTTCAAGATGGTATTATGAAGCACTAATGTCATCACTAATGTCAGAATTCTTCATTATGCCCACTAGTTCCCTAGCCCACCTGAATTTTAATTTTTCTAAAACCTTCCTTTAACCCCAAAAATGAAAAACCAGTATATTGCAAAGCAAAGCGGCCTTCTCCAGCATCAGCTTCACTTCCAAGAATGCCTGAGGGACCATGCTTAAACAATGCTAGAGTCCAATGCTTTCTTTAGAACTGCCCAGGAAAAAAATGTTAGAGAGAACCAGAGGTAGAATTGTCTTTGAGGGCAGTGGGTGGGAAAGGTAGGACAGGTAGCATTTTGGGAAAGCAATGCTTCATAATTGCTTATATCCCTATGGCAGCTATTTTGTGAATGGGCCTTTCCTCTTTTGGAAGAACACCCACTACCATACTATTAAGATTTATATTTGCCCACCAGCTTAAAAAGTTGGGGATTTTGCCTGAAATAAACATAGCAATGTGAGTGTTGTATGCTGAGAACAGGACAGTGAATGCCTAGTTTGTAAGGAACCTTTGAATACACTGAATTGGACATCTTCAAAGGACGCTAAGACACATGATAGTTGTCTTCACATATCTGAAGGGCTGTCAGGGAGAAGGAGAGGCAGATTATTCTGCATTGCCCAAATGTCTATAACATTTTCAGCCTTTAAACACCTCAAGTAAATGTGAACAACTTCATAAGAATAAAGGCCAATTTTTCTTTTTCTGGACAGCTTTTCTCAATGTAGTATTTTTATTTCTAAGGATGACTTGGCACTAGAAAGCCATGCTTTGCTTTATATCATGCTAATATTGCAATTGAGAAGGAATTTATTAAAATTTATGGGAAGTATAGGCAAACATCAAATGAGATGCTTATTAACTTGGTGGAGGCTGCACTGGGATCCCAAACATATTTGATAGCAGCCTTGTCTTCACCTTTCTGTTTTAAATGAAAGAGAAAGGAATGCATCTAATCTAAGCTTCAAGTGATTTTTTTTAAAAAGCATTACATTATTTATTGATGTAACACTCAATATTCAAAGGGGCTAATGCTTTGAAATAGTCACAGTAAAAACGTGACTATTTGAAGGTGAAGGAAAAATATAGGCAAGGAAAATATTGAAAATTTCAGAAGCATTATTGCAGTTATAATAGCAATAGCACTTAGACTTATATACTGCTTCACAGTGCTTTTACAGCCTTCTCTAAGCAGTTCACAGAGTCAGCATACTACCCCCAACAATTTGGGCCCTCATTTTACTGACCTTGGAAGAATGGAAGTCTGAGTTAACCTTGAGCTGGCCAGAATTGAACTCTTGGAGTGAGCAATGAGTTAGCCCTGCAGTACTCCTGCATTCTAACCACTGCACCACCACGGCTGTATAATAGTAGATCAGGACTAGGAAATTGTTTTAATTACTTTAAAGAAAAGGGTGTTTTTGTTTGTTTGGGCTTAGTCTTTTGGAGCAGTTTAAAATAAATAAGGGAGACAACTCAAGGAAGCATTCTTCTGGAACTCTGACAGCAAGAGGAAGATGTAAGAAGAACAGGGTGAGATATTTTAGGAACAGGAAATCTTCAAATAGCTGAGGTAATGCCCCACACAAGCAAGATCATGGAGAGGAAGCAAAGAGGCTTTTCTTTACATAGTTATTTAATCCAAAATTAGTGTATTTTTGCCAGTAATTGGTGTATTTTTCTCTATTTTTCCACCCCCCTGTTTTCTATGACAGCGTGTGTTTGTATGGGACTTGGATGAGACGATAATTATTTTTCACTCCTTACTCACGGGAACGTTTGCCTCCAGATACGGGAAGGTACTGTTCAATTCACTTGTGTTATTTTCTAACATTGTTTCTCCAATGAAAACTGTAAGGGTAAAGGCATCAGAATCCTAAACACTGTTACTCATTTGATATATCAGTGAAGATTCTCAGTCATCCAGGTTGTCTGAAAGTTGAGTTATGGCAACTGGGTTTACTTTAATAATGTACTCGCACTTGGATAGAGTTGTATTTGAAAAGTCAAGTTCATACTTTGAACTTAGTACTGGATTCACCTTTAAACAAGGACAGCTAGCTCTCAGCAATGAGCAGGAACATTTGTTTTATTATTTATTTAATTATATGCTCCTCCCCCATCTCACTGATACAGTGACTCTGGACGGATAATAATATGATAAAAAGTAAAAATAAGTCTAACAATTAAAATAGAGAGATTAATTTTTTAAAAAAAACCCAAGATGATGGGTAGTCTGGGAAAGGGCATCTTTTCTACCCAGTCAGCCGCCCCCAATGTAGCAAGCCCTGTCGGGGTCCCAGGCAAAGCAGAAGAGACAAACTTTCAGGCTCTTCCAAAAGTGTTGGGGCGAACCTCAGTGCCAATGGGAGAACATTCCAGAAGCAGGGCTACAGCAGAAAAGGCTCTTCTCCTGAACTCTGCCAACCACAATTCTTCAGCAGACAGGATCCAGAGTAGGCCCTTACTGCTGGAATGAGTGGAACAGGCTAATCACATTGGGATGAGACCATTCCAAAGATACCCAAAGGGCCTGAGTTTCAAAGTTTACGCTCAGAACAATTATTAATTTATTTATTCATAGTTCGCACTTCTTCCCTCAAGAAGAGGCTCTGGCTCATGCTTAGAAAATTTCAGTGTGTTTAAAGTTTGCATTTCTTAATTAATTTACCGATGGTTTAGACTTCTTTAACACAATATGAGGGCTGCTGTAGAAAAGTTGGATTGCAGTACTATGCCAGATTATTGATGGGAGTTGTTTTAGAGAGGTTTGCAACTACATTATTACCATTGATTGTCTTTCAGTTCATTGCTAGACACCAATCACTGCTGGTTTAAAAGCCAGCCTACTCTCATATAAGCTTACCTTGGTCTTTAAGAGCTTAAGAAGAGCCTGAAGGAATTAGGAATACTAAACCACCAGAAGAAAAGACACAGGAGGAATATGACAGTACTATTCAAAATATCTAAACATATGTCACACAGAAAAAAAATAAGATTACAGAGTACTCTTGTACTAGACTAAATATACAAAATGATAGATTTAAGTGGCCAGAAGACAGATTGCAACTGAATAATGGGGGGCGGGACTTGCTGATCATTGGAGCATGTGGACAATAGAATTTGACCAAATCAGCTCCATCTTTGCTGCCTCTATGTTGACTTGTCCTTGAAGCAAGTTTTAATATGGAGGTTGAGGTTATAAATTTTGTGTGTTAAATTTTTATTTGATTCTGCCATCTTTCCCAAAGCCCCTCCTTCTTCTTTGAAGTCAACAGCTGCCATCCTGACTCATTTGACCATTCCTTGCAGATACTCCTGCATGCAATGTACTTCTGCATTGCTTTTCTGAAATGCCTCAGATCTTTGTAATACTAAGGAGGTTGGACATGTTTCTAAATGTTTCTACAAGATTCCTGTCAATTTTATAGAAAAACTCACAACATTCCAGACCCATCCAACATTACAGAGAGGGCATATTAAAAATATTACTCAGGTTTAAAATTATTACCCTTTTGTCACTGTTTACCAAAAGGATGTGATTAGAATCTTCCTGCAGAGATTTACAAATCTGTCTAAAACCTGTTTTGCAATTTTTTGCTTTTGGAAATCAAATGTTGACAACATGGTGTAACTTCAGGCATATTCTTTGCTCCCAGATATCAGATGCAAACTTGGCTTCACCACAAAATAATTGCAGTTTTCCAGCATGCAACATTCGACTAGAGGATTTCTCTGCAAATATTATAATGTGTGTAATTCACAGCTTTTACACATCTACAAGCTTCACAAAGTATCTAGAAAAAGTAGCAGAACTGTAATCAGGCCTTAACTTGTCAAGACTTTTTCTCTTTACCGATAAACAATAGTTCATTTTCTTTTGATATTACATCATGTTGCTTCTTTCATCTGGTATGGAAAATATTGTTTGGAATTTATTAGAATGGTATTACTAACTTGGCAGTTATTTAAATAGACTTGCCTATTGCAGCAGTGTTTGCAGAAATAAGATTTGACATCATTTTATGGTTCTACCAGCTGCTGTAGCTTTATGATACCTACAACAATTGGGATAAATAAACCGAAGCTTAGATGTATTGCCCCCTATAAAATTTGAACACATGTAAAAAAATTCAAAATGTTGATGATACAGAAACCTTCTGAAGACTTTTTACGGACTCTACCCGTCTTCTCTGGAAAAGAGAGCACATTTGTTTAAAAGTTTGGTTGCTTCAACCTTAAATGCTCCAGCAGCAGCTACAAATGAAATATATTATGCATTGTGCTTAACATAACACCGTACAGGTACTCGTTGACCTATGTCCACAATTGAGACTGGAATTTATTTATTTAAAACATTTATGTTGCTGCCACACAACATTTATGTCGGGCCACACAAGCGGTGGGTGAGCACATGCACGCAGCTCCACTTGCACAAGCAGTGGGTGAGTGTGTGCATGCTTGTGTGCATGCTCAGCTTCACTTGTGCAAGGAGTGAGTAAGCATGCACATGCACAGCTCTGTGCAAGTGGCAGGCACACATGCCCGCCACTTGCACAAGTGGAGCTGGTGTTCCTCCCCCCCACCACCACCAAACTGGTCCTCTGGAAAGCCAGAAATGTTGGGGACACTGTTCTAACCAATTCTAGGCAACCCAATCAAAAATCTGAATTATTGAGTGAAGCAGTTATTAAGCAAGATGTCACATGACCGCTTCTCTGAATAACTGCAATCCTGGCACCTGGCTATGGTTACATGATCTCGTAGGTTTTAGGCTGATGAAATTTGAGATAAGGAGTATGTTGATACTTCAGGAGAGTGGGGGAGACCCTGGAAGCCCATCACATGCTACAGTGCCAGTCTGGATACTGAAAGACCTTGGCCAGCCACTGGGCCCACTGGCATGCATAAACCTGCTGTGGTGCACATGACCTCAGCTGGCTACAGGGCCAACTGGCATGGGGAAACCTTTTGCAGCCTAGGCCTATTCCTGCCTCACTAAACCCAGAATGCCTGGGCCTGCAACCCAACCCACCAGGACCAGGAAGTTTAGGTAGGATAGGATTGTTCGGGGACTTCATAGACTTGCCAGAGAGGCTTTGAATCCTGTGGATATTATGCTACCACAACACATGCCTGGAATGTCCTTCTTTTGGTCTCTATTGGCCATACATATTGCACTAGTGAAAAACAAAGGAGGCTTCAGAGGAAGAGTGCCACCTTGTCATTTCAGATAACAGATAATCAGAGTTGGAAGGGACCTTGTAGGTTATCTAGTCCAACCCACCGCCCAAGCAGGAGACCCTACACCATTTCTGACACATGGCACTCCAATCTCTCCTTGAAAGTCTCAAGTGATGGCACTCCCACAACTTCCAAGGGCGAGCTGTTCCGTTGGTTGATTGTTCTCACTGTCAGAAAGTTTCTCCTTATTTCCAGGTTAAATCTCTCCTTGTTCAGTTTCCATCCATTATTCCTTGTCTGGCCTACAGGCTCTTTAGAAAATAGCTTGACCCCTTCCTCCCTGTGGCAGCCCCTCAAATATTGGAAGACTGCTATCATGTCTCCCCTGGTCCTTCTCTTTACTAGACTAGCCAAGCCCAGTTCCTGCAACCGTTCGCTGTATGTTTTAGCCTCCAGTCCCCTAATCATCCTGGTTGCTCTTCTCTGTACTTTTTATAGAGTCTCAACATCTGTGGTGAACAAAACTGGATGCAGTACTCTAGGTGTGGTCTTACTAAAGCTTTATAGAGTGGTATTAGTACTTCCCTTGATCTTGACTGTATCCCTCTGTTAATACAATTTAGAATTGCATTAGCTTTTTTGGCTGCTGCTACACACTGCTGGCTCATATTTAGCTGGTTGTCCACTAAGACTCCAAGATCCCTCTCACAGTTACTGCTATTGAGCCTGGTTTCACCCAGTCTATATGTGTACTTTTGGTTTTTCTTGCCTAAGTGTACTTTTCCTACATTGAATTTCATTTAGTTAGATATGGCCCAGTGTACTAGTCTGTCAAGATCCATCTGGATCTTGAGCCTATCTTCTTGGGTGTTAGCTATTCCTGCCAGCTTAGTATCATCTGCAAATTTGGTAAGTTCCCCTTCTATTCCCTCATCTAAGTCGTTAATGAAGATATTGAAGAGTACTGGGCCTAAGACGGAACCTTGTGGCACCCCACTCCTTACTTACTTACTTACTTACTTACATGGCATCAACCTAATTTGGATCAATTTGCTTGGTGCTACAATCACAAAGCAGTTATTTACAGGTATTATAAGTTATAAAAGCATTAAGTTCATTTCATGGAAGTGACACATGGATGTTTTGCTAGGTAACATGTTTTAAAGAGCTAAGGAAAAGTCTCATTTTGGAACCCAATAGGGAAATCTCATGTCAAGCTCAGCTTTTCCATTAGAACTTGTTAGGCAATTAAGTACTAGGAAATGGTTCTCACACAAAATTACTTGGTAAAGATTATGCAATCCATTTTAATCACTGTTGAAAAGCAGTATTTCTTCAGACAGGTTGCTACTGTACAAAACCAATAAAAAATAAAGTCAAGGTAAAAGACTTACATAATGATAGAAAAAACAGAGTTCAGGCAGAAATAAGTATACAAAGATAAGAAATGAATGTATCAAGTACTATGTTCTGCAGAAGATAATTAGCTATCGATCTTGGAGTGTAATCAAAGAGAAAAAAACACGAAAGACTGAAAAACTTATGCAGAGGGTTTTTCCCCCCCCCGCATACAAATGACTGCATGCACTCACCTTCCCTTTGCTAGTTGTGGCAACGGTGAATTTATATTAGTTGTGCTGGTTCTCATACTCTTTGTACTCAGTAGGTTTCCCATGCAAATCCTGCAATATAATCCATCATTAATTACACAATGACAGGCATTAGTTCCCCAGTTGCAAAACCAGTATATATTAAAACAAAATCTCTGGACAACTGAGGTCAGCCCAAGACTTATGAACACCTGGTGTGTTTTGACATTGTTCTAAGGTTGTCGGCTTTTCTCTTTTCTGGCATTTGGATCTCAACAGGTGGGCTAGAAATGGGAAAGTACATTATGCTAATGTTTTTTAGTACTAAGCCGCAGAAAAGGAAACACAATCGGAGTGAAGTAATGATTTTCCATGGGAGGAAAATAAAATCACCTACTCATTTTTAAAATAGCTTCTCATGCCCGTAAAATATTTTAATTGCTGGAATTCATCTCTCGTTCATATTCTGAGCTCTTTTGTTCTAGAATTACTTTACATAAAAGTTCTAGAAAGTTCTGATGTTATTTGGCAGGTATTTCATAGGTGTGGTGAGCCACCAATTTCACATTTGTCAATGGTTTGCCGAGAATGCAGGAAGGCAGGATAATAAACAAGTGGTTTTAAAATCATAACTCCATTATTGTTTGCTGGCATATTGTATGGTTTCAATCAGAATGAGCAATATATGGGTTTTCCAAAATCTTGCAATACATGGGATATGTCCCAAAGCATAGATTTTAGCTTGTTTCTTTAAGGCATGGCATATATGCACATTGAACATTGGTTCTGCCATTCTGGGCCCCTTTGAGGGGATTGACAGTGCTTGAGGGCTCCTATTCTCATCAGTGCCATGGGACCCTTAGAGTATAGTGCTGCCAGCATTTGGTTTCATTAGCCAGCTTTTGAGCCCATTTGCTGCTAGTACTCTTTGTCTTATTTCATGGGAAAGGCATGCTGGGCCTTGAATCACCCATGCCAGTGCTCTGGGCTTTGCTTAGGACCATGATGGCGAACCTATGGCATGTGTGCCAGAGGTGGCATGCAGAGCCCTCTCTGTGAGCACGTGAGCCATCACTCCAGCTCAGCTCTGCCGCACATGCACATGCCTCCTGCCAGGGGGCAGGGTGTATGCATAGGGGGTAGGGCACATGTGCAGGGGATGCATGTGCATGCATGGGGGATGCGGGGTGCATGTACAGGAGATGTGGGGCGCATGTGCGGGGGACATATATGCATGCACCGGAGATGCACACACAGGCATGGGAGATGCACATGCATGGCCAGGGGACGCGCGTATATTGCATTTTGGGGGTGTGCACATGCGCACGCACTTTGGGCACTCAGTGCCGAAAAGATTAGCCATCACTGACTTTGGATATCACTGTCACCAACATTCCATTTTACCACCAACATTCCCTTCAATTGCCTATTAATTCCTTGCTGTCTTCTTTGAAACTTTAGCTCTCAGTTTCTTCTATCTTGGCTTTTTTCCAACTCTTCCCTCTTTTTGGTCTTCACCCTCAACGATGCACAATCAAGCACCTTTTAAATTTGAAAGAGTAGGGGCCCTTGAAGAAAAAGGGAAAGGAAAGATGAAGGGATGGACATTTTCTACCAGTACCTACCCTCTTTATAAATGCTGAAAGTGCCTCAGCAATGGCAGCACTTAGTTTACTTTGTCTGCACCTAAGCAATCTTGGGCTTCCAATAACGGATGGATACCCAGCAGAAAATTTCAGGGTAGATTGGAAAGACAGGCAAGAAGTTCCAAAATCTAGGGGCTGTAACGGAGAAGGTCTGCCATCTATATAGTGGATAGATACCTTATAGTCTTTTTCATGACATTCTTACCAGGCAGGTATTCGAATTTTACAAAGTAGTGCCTTTTTGTTAACTGTATGAGTTAAGAATAGAATTATATTCTGAATAATCACTTTCATAACACCCTTTTAAAATACTTGTTTCCCTATAATGTACTTAACTCAAAATGTAAAGCAGGATGGAGTATAATTTGTCACTGGATCATTCATGAAAATTTCTCATAAAAATTAGTAGAGTTGAGATTTAATGTGCAGTTACCAAAGTAATTTTGTCGTAAAATTAGTACCTTATCTGAAAAACTGGAAATGTTGTTTGAAATTTTATTAGCTAAGCCTTTACTTTTACTATTCTTGTACTAGGAAGAAGTAAAAACTGGCAGTTAAAAAGTTAATTGTAGGGGGTCAGATCCACTTGTTTGGTTTGTAAAGGTTCTCAGTGCTTGACTTCCAATCAACTATCTGCTTCTCCCTTGACCTCTATTAGCCAATTCAGCATGGCGTGTATTCTTTGCTTTGTTTGGGAATTGGCCTAATAAGTATAGGCCCCATCAGGGCTGTACAGATATCTAAAGAGTCCTCCATTCCTTCAAGAAACACAAGACAAAGTTCTTAAGAACATCAGTTTATTTTATTTCTTTAATGAGAAAACCTTCACTCTTCTTCCTGGTTCAGCTGTGTTTATTTACATTTTGTTACTCATGTGCACTGGGTACCTTGGAATATTAAAAGCCACTGGAGCCTATTAAGAGTCACCCCTCTTGAAAAATGAAACTTAGAAGGGAGAAAAACACAATTCTTTGGAATTCTATCAAATAGATTATAAAAACAAATATGCTTTAATTCATAAATGGCTGGATTAACTCAATATGAATAAAATTTGGAAAGAGTTTTTGTAGGAAGTTGGAAATATTTGCTTTAAGCAGATGGAAGCTAAGTCATGTATTCAATGCTAAATAATAAAAGAATATAATGAATACAGGCAGCTTCAACACGTTTTGAATTTGCTGGCAGGGTAGCGCATTTAGCACAAGATAGCTGGAATAGAATGTGCTATGACTGTAGAGCAGGAATGTCAAACTTGATTTCATTGAGGGCTGCGTGAAGGTTGCATTTGACCTTGGAGGGGCCCTCGTGAGCTCCGTTTTCATCGGCAGAAGCACCATGGGCCAGTCCTTTGCGGTTTCCAGGGCGGCCCTGCAGGCCAGATCTAAGCACCCCATGGGCTGGATCCGGGCTTTGAGTTTGATACCCCTGCTGTAAAGCAATCTGGAATCTAAGACAATTTGGTGTGTCCATGACCACTTATGCAGCATCTCACATGACCATTTTAATCCAAATGCCTCTCCAGCATTGTTTGGCCAATGCACGGTCCCAGAAAAAGCTGCAACTGTTTTATGTTTCTGACAGAAACTATAAATATGTTCATCCTGATTTATATTTTGTTTTTCAAATCTGGCTTTCCAAATCAAGAGATACAAAAATCAGGAAAAGCTACTCCTCAATTTACAACCACAACTGAAACCAAAATTTACGTTGCTAAGTGAGAAATTTATGAAGTGAGTTTTGCTCCATTTTACAACTTTTCTTGATACATTTATTAAATGAATCACTGCAGTTGTTAAATTAGTAACATGGTTGTTAAGTGAATCTGGTTTCTGCTGTTGATTTTGCTTGTCAAAAGGTAGCAGAAGGTGATCACATAAC
Organism: Pseudonaja textilis; assembly: GCF_049901715.1. Taxonomy (NCBI): domain Eukaryota; kingdom Metazoa; phylum Chordata; class Lepidosauria; order Squamata; family Elapidae; genus Pseudonaja; species Pseudonaja textilis. The sequence goes on along the minus strand of NC_141992.1, from coordinate 23,548,688 downwards.
TCCAGGACACGTCAACTGTCATAAATGCAAGTTGTTAAGCAGCTGAATTTAAATCATATGACCAAGGGGATGCTGCAACAGTCATAAGTGTGAAAAACAGTCATAAGTCACTTTTTTCAGGGCCATTGTAACTGTCACTAAGTGAACTGTTATAGGTCGAGGACTACTTGTATTTGACTCTCATGGATTGAAATGAAAGTAGAGAAGGCAAGGCATGACCATGAGAGCGATTGCTGTTTCTCTCCATTAGTGATTAAAACACAGCTTATCATTTGTAAATCCTCATCTCTCCATCAGTCTTTTGCCTTCTTAGTCTTTTCTTCCTTGCCATCTCCCAGGCCCACGTTTAATTTTAAAATCTGTTGTAAAATCCACTGGGTAGTTATTGGAATTATCTTTAACAATATATGGATTAAAACTTATTCATAACATGGGGATTACCTTTTGAAATGAGTTTTCCAGCCAGTGTGCAGAGATGCGCAAGGACCACTTTTTCTCCTCTTTGGAGCTCTATGTACAAGTGAAAAGACTGGTAGAATGAGGACACACCTTCATATAAATCTGACAGTCTTTCCTCCCTTGCACCTAACCAGGATACAGACATGCCCTGCTAATATTTAGTCACAGCTGTGTTTCCATAAGAAGAGATGCTTCCATCTCACTTCCAGATTCTGAGTAAACCAGTCTGAAGTCACTCTCAGCTACTGTACATCAAAATTAATATATATATTTTCTCCTTTATTCTACCACTGTCTAAGGGCAACCTCAACTTGTATAAAATCTGTTGGACTTTGTCACCTGTTACCTGGGAAAGACACCAGGGGATTGCAATGGATCAAATACAACATTATAGAGGCAGAATCGGAATAAGCAACAGGGACAGCACATTTCTCAGAATTAGTTTTATTAGGTTCACATTTATTTAAACAAATGGAGGTGATACTAGGAAATTTACATATTAAAACTAAAATAAATAAGGAAATACGAATAGTCTAAATGAGCAACCCATGAACAACAATATCCAATGAGACATTCAGGAAAAGAACAAAATGAAGCCCAGTCATGATCACGTGACAGAAATCCACTAAGACAGTATGAATTATAAATAAATAAACCCACCTGTCCCAGGGCATGTTAAAAGACTTTGCAAGTTCACAACAGGGTTGGGACTCCATAGAACTCAGGGGAAATCTACTCTGTAAGGCAGAAGAGTCACAAGGAAATTTTCTGCCAACTCAAGGATCATTAGATAACCTCAAAATTAAGAGTGGTAAATGCCTTACAAAAATAGAAACGCCCTAGATTACATTTGCAATAGCTTTCTGACCCCAGAAAGTCACAGGGTGGCTTAGAGTGCATAAGTTAAAACCAGAACTAACACATCTTGATAGGACTAGATAGCATTCCCAGCATTCAAAACCAGACTCGGCAGGGACAGGCCTGTAAATGGGATATCTTGAGGGAGGCAGGATTCGTACATACCCAGAGGGCAAGGTCTGCTACAGAAAAGATACACAAAACATTTAATTGAGGGGAATTAAAGGGCATCCACTCTGTGGAAAGGCACTGGATGTACAATAGAATAATGGTTCTCAACTTGCGGTCCACAGATCCCTGTGGTCCACAATGTTGTCACAGGGATTCCACAAAATCTTGAGGAAATGTTATGATGTAAATCTTAAGTCTTAGTGGTCCATGGCCATGGTCTATGGCCACAAAAGGTATTTAAAGGGGTTCTATGCAATAGAAGATACAAATTCTCTTGTATTCAGCATTTTCTTCCATTTAGTCTGGTTGGAAGAGGAAAGCATAATAGTGTTTGGCTTAACTGGGAGAAAAACACCATACATATTCTTAAGGCAGAAAACAGACTTTACTATTCCTTCTAGCAATAGCTTGACTCATTAAGCCATTCTGTTATATATGTGGTTGTCTCAATTTTTGATAATTTATCTAAAATGATTGATGTGATTAAAAAGAATCTCTTTTAAGCACTTGAAAGCATTTTCCCTTCTTCTGTATACAAGATTCTTATATTAATCCTGCTTGTGCCTGTGCCTCCTGGCAACCGTTAATTTGCCATTATATGAATATGTTTTATGAAAAGATTCATGACTGCTTATAAAAAAACAGTTGTCAAAAGAGATCCAGTCTGACTCTTTTATTGACATACATTTTCCCCTAAGCAACATTTTAAAATAAATAATTAGAGAAGAATGGAACAAACGGCATTGGCAGAGGGAAGTAGAATTTGTTCTGGAACTCAAACAAAGTTACTTAAATACTAAGTGGTATAATTGCTTTCTTATATTCTCATCAAGGCATAACACTCGACAACTAAAGAATAAAGCTAGCCTATCCTCACTCAGGCATGTGGCACGCTCTCTTTTCTCCCCCTCCCAATCTCCTTTCTTTCTAGTTAATACAAGCAAACAAAACTGGTTCCATTTCCAAGTAATTAAACCAAATTAAAACCATTAAACTCTTTGGTGACAACTTTATTATTAAAAGCTAACCACAAAGATGAGATTTAACTTGGAAGGCCTTGCATTGTGCAGTAATCTGCCTTTCACCTTTGGCTGACACCTCCAAGAGATAACCCCCCTTCTCCTTGTAGAATGGAAATCTGACAAATATGCTTAATTAATGCTTTCTTCCTGGTGGAAAAGTCATTATTTGTTCATGGCATCAGCAAGTACTTGCCAGGAAGCTAGAAAAGTCTGATTGTTTCAATACAAGAGTAGCTGGTGCTTGGAGCTTTTTGTGCATATTGCTTGTTTTTTATTTTATTTTTTTGAAAAGCAAAAGAGATGTAGAAGTTCATGACACAAACATTTGGAATATCAGGTGAATTGACACCTGGGTAAGATGGAAGAGCACTCAAGCCCTGGCCATTCTCGAACGGCAGCATACAAGTCTTAACAGTTTACCACTTAAAACCTAAGCCTGACTTAGAATTATTTGGAAGCACAAACTGAAAAGACAAAGAGTGACTTGCGTTTGAGAGATTGCCAAAGATAAATTTGCCTCCAACTTCCTGTTGCAATGTCAGCAGGGGTTGTACTGGTGATGATGGAGGAAGGGAACTTGGGGGAGAATTGAATGCAGAAATTGTCAAAGTCCAGCCAAATTGATACAGATAGGGGCAGACAATTTTAAAAAATGTAGAGAGAGAAATTGCTAAATGCATTTTAGAACAAGTCTAAGCAAATGTTTGTTTGTTGTCTGTTTTCAAAATAAAACTAAGAGCCAGGGTTTCAGAGCGTGAAGTAAATTTTATTTTGGGACAATGAGTTTCATAGTCATGCTAATAAACACAAGTGAGAAACTCCAACGGAGTGTTGCAAGCAGGCCTTTCATGCATTCACATTCTTCAGTTCACATTCACCTTCATCTTTGCAATGGTCTTGCAATGAGTTGAACAATTTTTCTTTCTTTCTTTTTTGCAGTAAGAGGAGCTTTAATAAATGTTCCCATTCAAGCTGGCATCAAACAGATTATTCAGTTCAAAGATTTAACTTGGAATATTTATTACAGAGCAAAGCACAGATTGTGGAGTGTAAAACTAAGTGGGACCATATGTGTAAATCTCTGGCAATAATCTCTCCTATCCACCACCATTCTGATCAGTGTTGAGTCACAAAGTGTGACATTGGTACTACTTGATTTTCACGGGGATGTTGCATTTTTTTTAAAGCTAGTGTAAATTTTTAAGATAAAAAACCATGAGCTGCCCATGGATTCCATTGCATTTCATTTGCATCTGTATGGTGACCCTCTAATAAATTCAAAATCACATTTTTAATATCACAACAACCTTCAAGGTTAAGCCAGAATCCTATCCAAGACGATGTGATTTTTCAATTTTATCGTGCTGTGAACCTGTTCTTCTGCCTTTAATGTCTATCATTAAAATTATTCCTTTGGAAAATAAGAATGTGAATTAGGATTCCTATGAGAATGAACATCTACACTTATAGCCAGGGGTGGGATTCAAATTTTTTAACAATCGGTTCTGTGGGTGTAGTTGTTTGGGGCTTGGTGGTCACGTGACTGGGTGGACATGGCTTGGTGGTCATGTTATTGGCTGGGCATGGCCAACTCAATATCACTCACATCAAGACACGCATCTCTTCGCCTGGCCTCTCATGACTGTGGGGATGCTGCAACAGTTTTAAGTGTGAAAAATGGTCATAAGTCACTTTTCAGTGCCATTGTAACTCCAGAGAGGTTCCTGAGACAGGAAGTCTAGTCCTGTCAAGAATGTAATAAGGGTTAATGGAGAGGCAGTTTCTGTAAGCAACACCAGAATGTTTCCTTCCTGCCTTCCTTACAGGATTAGGCCAGTAATTTCTTCTAACAGCCAGTTCTCCAAACTGCTTAGAATGTTAACAACTGGTTCTAGTGAATAGGTGCGAACTGGTAGAATCCCACCCCTGCTTATAGCCTATTCATAAAAATAGTCCTCCTACTTCTACAGCAGAAAATGTCCTTTCAGAATTAAAGGCCATAATATTTACTTTCCTGAACTTTCACTCTGAGAATCAAAACAGGTAGGCAGAAAGATAAATGGCTTTTATTTTTCCCCAACAGGACACTACTACATCAGTTCGGATAGGCCTTATGATGGAAGAAATGATTTTCAATCTTGCAGATACACATCTGTTCTTTAATGACCTGGAGGTAGGTACTGATTTTGTTTCATTTTATTTCTTCTATCGTCTAGCTGGGAATTATGAAAACTGGAGATTGGAGGTGCTGGCTCAAACAATCATCATTTGCTTCTTTTCCCCTTCTTCCTTTTATCAAGCAAAGCAAAAAAATCTGAACCTTATTCATGGCCTGAGGCTTCTCCACCAAGGACTACTTTGAAGGTTGCAGATGATTCTTGATTCATGTCCCATGTATCAAAGTTAGGAAAAGAAAACTAAAGCAAATGTGCATAGATGTTTGCTTCAGTAATTTTCCTGTTTCAAGTCTGGAAGTCACTAAGCTAGTTAATAATAATCAAATGGAAATAGTTACCACAACTTAGTAAGAACACAGTGAATGTGCTTCCTCTTATTTGAACATGTTTGCTTTCTTGTTTCATTTCGTTGCAATATTAACAAATGTACTGCTTCACATCTGGGCATTTGATGTTTCTAAATAAATCTTGGACCACCAAAACCATCTAAGGAACAACATATCTATGGAGTCCTTTCTACTCTCTGAGCTGGGTTGTTTTCTTGTAGGTGTTTCATTACCCAACTAGATAACATCATCAGTTCATTGCTTAGTGCACTGATGATGTGTCAGAATATTCATGGACTGGCAGAGACATAGTTAACAAGGTCAGCCAATGGGAGCTGCATTGGGGGCTGAAACTTAAAGAGGAGTCTGGGCTTAGCTCTGTGCTTCAGCTCTAAAGTGAACCTGAAATTGATCTCTACTCGAAGCTGCTGTTTGTGTTTTTGCTTGTAACCTTTCCACGTTGGAAGAAACTACTGATATTGTAAACTTTACTTCAAAAGATTATTATGTATATAAAGAAGTTAATGAATCCTGCTGAATCAGTCATCTGTGTATTTTCTGGATTTGAATTTCTGCTGCAAAATCTGACATGATGTTACCTAGAAACATTTACAAGCAAACCACCCAGCTCAGAGAGCATCAAGGACTCCACAGTTCAACCCTGAGCTACATATATTCTCTTCTAGTAGAATAATATATCTACTTTGAATACTGTAACAACCATGCAAACAAGATTATTATCACATTCCCAAATTCTAATATAGTTAGAAAGAAAAAGGTTATCTTTCTCCCTTCTATTTAATTCATTTCCACATAATAGGAAATTTAGAATTATGGCTTGTGGTATCATCCAAGATTGCATACTTTCTCTGTAAATTATGCAAATTGCATCCCTTATGTAAACTTTAGTTGATCTGGTTATTTAGCGGACATCAGGTCTGTTCATTCATGGTACAGGCACAGAACCAGGTCTTTAAGGTCTTAAAAAAAGGCCTTCAGGATTGGCAGCCATCATGAACTCAGATTGTTTCTGGATTAGTAAGCACTCCATCTTTCTGGCATTAAATTTAAGTTTAGTACTTCCCATGCAGTCCATCACAACCACCAGACACCAAGTAAGAACTTCCATCAGTTTACCTGCTAGGCCATGGATGGAGATAAAAGGTTAGGTATTGTCAGTTAAAAATGGTCTCTTTTTCTTTCTCTTTTTACCAACCTGGAATTTACAAATCTGAAGACAGCTTTAAAACACTTTAGACTGTTATATTGCCTTACTAGGTTAAATACTAGCTAACGTTTCATGAGTTAAGCACAAAATGTAACATCTGGGAGCTTGTATTCAGAATCTGGGCATTTCCAGTATAATGACACATGTGACAAACTGGGTCCTCTGACTAAAATGAATGTGCTATACACAACCACAAAATAAAGTTACAGAGCTAAAATTATACTCAGTTTAGTTTACCCAGCTGAATGGAGCAGTTTGCGTTGTGTTGTGGTTGAAATATCCATGGATAACATAGCATTCCTTTCAACAGGTTACCAAAGGAAATAAACAACTTTATAACATCAACTTATTTTCATAAATATTTAGATTGCACCTATAATTATTATTAGATTCTAGTTATTAATAGTAATTTCCACCTACTAATACTTTAAGTCAAAATTCTGGCTATTTTCAAAGTGAAATGCATGTAAAAGTCCCGGTGTGTGATTTTTATTTGTATTCACTTCAGTGAATAGAGTATAATAATAATATACAATACAATAATAGAGTGAATTCAGTCGAATTGGGATATTTCAAGATGGAAATGAATGTGCAGATTTCCCCAAAACATGTTGTTTGTTCATTAATTAATTTTTAAAAATTATAAATAGAAACTATGGAGACCCTTGATCGGGATTGTGCTAAACGAGAGAGGGAGAGGGAGGGAGAGAGATAAGAGAGAGAGAGATAAGAGAAATCATGGGAAGGAATTGGTCCTGATGTAACTTTACTGCCCCTGAGAAAGAAATGAAAGATTTCCATCATATAGGGGTTATTCTGGGAGTTGAAGTCTATACATCTTAAATCTGCCAAGATTGAGAACAGAATATTTGAGCCCCTCTCTTTGAATTATAGTTCCATTCCTAATTATGCCCCCCTTAGTGACTGCTATTTATAGTTAATAAAAGATGTATCATGCAATTTGGCCCTCATTTCTTTGTTAATTAGAGGCTTAAATCAAAGATAATTTGACTCAGAGCTTGTGGTTTAGGATACTAAAACACCAGGGGCAATAGAAATGGGACAAATACACTTTTTTGATCAATGAAGGGCTTTCTTTAATGGCAAATATCAAAAGAATTTAAAAAAGATTTTAAAAAATCAATCTTTTTTTCCATTTCAACGACGAGCCAGTTTCATCTAGTGACTAAGGCACCAGGCCTAAGGCACTAGAAACCAGGAGACTCTGAATTCTAGTCTTGCCGTAGGTATGAAAGCCAGCTGGGTGACTTTGGGCTAATCTCTCTCTCACCTCGTAGGGTTGTTTTATCAGAAAAAGACATGAACATTAATTAAAAATATGTTTAAATGTGTCAGAATCTGATTTTTTTTTTCTTGTCTGTGTCAAAAGAACGTAAAATTCCCTCCCCCCTCAAAAAGTCTCAATTTTCACCTCTTAAAACTATCACTGGCCTCTTCATTCCAGATACCTATTTGTTGTATTCATACTGAACTTTCCCAAATTTTCGTCAGGGAAGTAGTCAACAGTCTCAATTCATCTATTTGGTGGTTCTACAGGAAGAAATACCGTGTGACAGTTGATGGAAACCGATGCCCAAATTCTGGCTAGAGTGGCTCTCTCAGGGTTCAAATTGGATGTGATGTAGGAGACAGCCTAGACAGAAATACATTGATTAAAACAGAAGGAGAGCAAAGCATTTGATCAGAGTATTAGAGGACATGCTTGACTTTTTTTTTTTGGGGGGGGGGATCATTTTTCTGAGCAAAAGTGCTTTCCCCATCAGCTTGCTTTTACTCCTTTAGGACAAATGTAGGGCCTGCAGGAAGAAATGCTTCTCAGAACTTTTGATCAGAGGAAATGGTGAGAGTTTGTTAGATTGGTAGACCTGGTGTCTGCACTACAATCTAAAAACAAAACAGTGCATTAGAGCAAGGGTCTCCAACCTTGGCAACTTTAAGACTTGTGGACTTCAACTCCCAGAATTCCTCAGCCAGTTTTGCTGGCTTAAAGTTGTCTTAAAGTTGCCAGGGTTGGAGAGCCCTGCATTAGAGGCTCAGAAGGTCTCATCAAGTCTGGCCTAAAACAGGAAGGATTCTTGAAAGAAGAGAATACTAAGCATGAAATATGCTACACCACCATCAAGTGGTTTGGGAAGGGATGTGCAACTGATTTTATCCCACAAGCACAGTTCTTTATTGTATGAGGGATGAGGAACCACATTAGTTTTTTTTTCAATTCAGCTCAGATGCAACATAATCTTTTATTGTTTCAGTTGCATAGGAAGTTCCTTCAAGTGTAGTCTCAACTTGGTTTTTAAATCCCAGTTGACATATTAACTTAATTAATTCAGTTTGCCTCATTGGAATAAACTGTATTTTAGTTAAAAACAATAATTTAAATCAGGTTTGGAGACTTGTCCCATTAATTCTTTGTAGCCTCCCCCCCAGTACCACACAATTCTGCAAAAGAAATCCAGCAACATATTGATCTGTTTTGATGGTGTGGTTTTTAGCTTTTTACTTTTTTTCCTCTGCAAATTTAATACTTTGGGATTTCTGCTGATTAATGACTGCAATAAACTTACCTGAATTCAAATCCTTTGGGATTGGAATAGCCTAGAAATAATGCTAAGTAAATAAAATCAATAAAATATAAGTAGAGATATCTTATCAGATTATAAAATGGAATATCTGTATATGTCTGCACGTATGGGTAATGTTTTATCAAGTCTAATAAATTATTTATCTAGCAAATAATTTTTTTTGCCATTTGCAATAATTGATACCATCGATATCGTTGTGATGCTTCTTAGTTGAATCTGCAATTTTATGGTTTTATTTTTTTTCAAAATGTTGGTTTGGACCTGATTGTTTGAATTTTATTATTCTGATTTTTCCTTATTGATAAAATCCAAGGGTTCAATCTGAGTATATACTGTCTCTTGTTGAATTACTTTCATTAGTTTACATTTGATTACCCAATGAAATGCTCTAAATATGAAGACATTATAACACATGCTTTGGAAGACCACAAGTCATACCTATGTTTATTTTAACTGCCCATATGGCCAGCATGAGATCCACTAATCAAAGAACCCTACAGTATAAGATCTTAGCATATCAATTAAAGCTAACAGATGTGAACCATGCACTTAGAAATAACTCATTACCACTCTATATTTGAGAAAAACTTGAGCTTTACATTCAATCACCCAGATGTCCACTTCTTCCTGCTTTCCTCAACAAGTCTCAAAAGCAAAACCTGCAAGAATGAAAAATTAGTCTGGTAACATAGTAATGGAATAATACTATGAGCTATATTCTAGCCTTGTCCAGTTTTGCTGCATTTTGCCCAGTAACATGATAGTATCAGTCAGCAGTGGACTATGAGGTAGTGTCTCACCAAGTGTCATGGTACTTTATTGAGTCAGAAATGTGATCGCTACTGTTGTCAAACTTTAGCGTAGAGAACAGTTCATTCACAAATGAAAAAAGCAGATCTTCCTCAAATACCTTTCTCCTGACATAGCTGTGCTGCTCAGAGCAACTGAACTTGAGTGGACTGCGACAATATTGTTCCAGTGTGGTTTTCATAATTCACATGCATGGTTGTGAATGGTTTTATCGTTTTGGAAAGCCTGGGAGCACGATTATAGAAATGTGCTTTTAATTGTCTCAAAAGTGCTTTTAATTCCATTTTGTCAGGCCATGTTTGTACAGTCAGTCCTGACTTAATATGCAGCCTGAAAAAGATTGAGGAGGAAGGAACTATAGATATAACAATCAATATGGAATTGCTATGCCCATAGCAAAAATGTTTTTATCTGTTAAAGTCTACAATGGAGCTAAAGTAAATGCTGAGTTTTTAACAGAGATTGATCTAAGTTTTCAAATGTTTCTAAGAAAGTCTAAGAAGGCACACCTGTAAAAGTACAAGGTTTTTTCTGAAGCAGAAATTGTATTTGTATCAAGGGTGGGATGTTGCCGGTATAACAACCAGTTCAGTGACCCCGCATGTGAACAGCAATGCAAAAATCCTTACCTGCTATGTTACTTCGGGGGAGTAACACAGCTGAGGAGCAGCAATACGTTCTTCCGCACTGATCAGCTGAGCCAATAAAGGTCAGTGTAGCGCAGGGGCCCACATGATTATCAGAGCTAACCACTCCCAGCTAATCTTTGGAGCTAGGGGTTTGCTCGAACCGGTCCAATCCGGCAGAATCCTACCCCTGATTTGTGTGTATATGCATATATAAGTAATCCTCACTTACCAACCGCTATTAGAACTGGCAACTCTGTTGTTAAGCAATGCAATTATAAACTGAAAATCATAAGATCGTGTGGGAGTTACAATGTCAGTTCATCAGTTCTGGCTGAGGCTAAGTGGGTCATTAAGTCTGATGTCACCTGACCATGACTTGCAATTTCTTGAAGACTTCCCCATTAACCACTTGTTAGAAGCCAGTGGTAATTTGGAATTCTGGCATCATAACTTCTGTTCTATTCCTATTCTAGTTCTTTAGCATATTGTGTGAACTCACCCACTTGGGCTTGTAAAACTGATTTATATAGAACTATAATTTATAATTACTTTATATATTTTTATTGCCTGGAATGAATAGAAAACATGGGAACCTTAGGTGAATAAACAGTTCTATGAGTGAACTTATTGTCTATGAGTGTTATCAAGTTTAACCATATAACATTACAGAAATGCTTAATCTGAACTGCTGCTTGAAATCTGATTACCGTAATTGAGCAGAAATTGTTGTGGAATCTTCTCTCAGCAAAGTTGTTTTTCACAATGGCGTATTTGTTTCCTGACTGTTTCTGAAATGATTTTCAGGATTGTGACCAGATACACATAGATGATGTATCATCAGATGACAATGGACAAGACTTAAGGTAAGACATCCCTGTCTTGAAGAATCCAGTACAACTAGACTCAATAATACATATTGCCATCAGGAACAAAAAGCCATGGCATAAATTCATGTCTATGTTGGGAAATATTTTATGCTTTTGAATATTAGAATATTAGAATTTCTGTATCGTGATAGGAAAACTGTTGTATTGTTTTCCAGTGGCTGTCAAAAGTGAATTTCTTCAGAAGTGAACTATATATATATATCTCTTATATTTCAATTAATCCTCTAGATTTTGAAAAGCTAAGCAGATTAGTTCTGGAAGGAGGCCATCAGGAAATGCCAGCACTACAAACTAGACTGGAAAATTTAAAAAAGAATCCCGGAAGAAGGCAGTGACAAACCACTTACACATTGTTTCCCCAGTAAAGTAAACAAACATCTCCGTAAAATTAGCTGGAGTCAAACATGACTTGAAGGAAACTATATTTTATCATATTTGAGTACAATGACTATTTGTTTTCAGTGCAACTCATATAATGGGAGTATTCTTAAAAAAATAAGACCAAAGAGTCAGCAGCATAGGGACTGATGTGCAATTAGCCTTTCATTTTTCAGAAACTCAAGAGCTAGTTTTTGAAACTCTTATTTCAGTAGCCTTAAAACAACTTATTTCAGTAGTACAAAACAACTTTCTAATAAATTGGAATCTTGGTCTTAACCTTTCTTTTTGTCAACTCTGGAAGTCTGGGAAGCTTACTGAAGATTTGATTCCCTGTACCAACAGTGAATTAAGGTACATCAGATGACAGCTACATCACTGGCAAAGACAGAACAGCTAGGAGAGAGATGGGAAGGGGAAAACAGCATGAGATTTTTCCCCCCTCAGTCTTTCACTTGCCCAGAGGCCTGCCACATGTCTTAATTTCTCTTAATTTGTATTTGCTAGTTTCTCAATCCTAATGGAAAATTAGGTTATTTTTTTCACTTCTTCTTCTCTTCCTTCCTTTTCCACAGCACATATAATTTCTCAGCAGATGGTTTTCACAGTTCAAATACTGGAGCAAATCTTTGTCTGGGCTCCGGAGTTCACGGGGGAGTTGATTGGATGAGGAAATTAGCATTCCGCTACCGGAGAGTGAAAGAACTCTACAATACCTACAAAAACAATGTTGGTGGTAAGTGTCTTCCCAACCCATCAGGGAAGTCAGCTTCTCATCTCCCAAAGAACCTTGCTTTTCTGTTCTTTAGAGCAAATCAAAGAACACTATGCAATTTAGAGAGAGATGGGAACACCAAAGGAGAGAAAATGTTTTATGAATTTCTACTTTTCCTGTGATTCATCTAAAAATCAATGGACTTTTTATCAATTCTATGGTTTGAATATTGGGTCTATTCTGCCTTTTATTATAATTTGAAAATGGAGCTATTTTGTGTCTTGAGAAATAATATAAAGTTTTGACTGGCCAGCAAACTGCTTGGGCTAACACAATATAGTGGATAAATTCATTGAATGTAGTTAAATACAATATGTGAACTACTTCTTAACAATCCCATTTTTTTTAAAAAAAGGATAAAGCTCTTTGTGTAGGACCTTGAAGATCTTTTTATTTTCATTTATATTAATTGTAAAAAATGTAAACTGCGATGATCTTAAAAGATTTAAGAATGCACAAAAAAATAAGAGCAATGAACAGATAAAATCATATTAAAATTAAATTGTTAAATATTATAACAACAGTTAAATAAAATTTTCTCTTTTTAGTTATCCACCTGCATATTAAACTAAACATTATATTAAAAATTTCATACTAATACTTCTGGTGGCAATAATTCTCACCAATCAGATTCTAGGCAAACACTATCTTGGGTTACATTAACAATGTCATAGAATGCATATCACAGGAAGTAATTGTTCCACTTTGTTCTGTCTTGGAGAGATCTCACTTGCAATACTGCATCCAGTTCTGGCACCTTGGGAAGTTACAAAGTGGAACAACTTCAGAGGAGGCTGAAGGATCTGGAAAGCCAGTGCTATGAGATGGTTAAATCATCTGGGTAATGTTTAGTCTACAGAAAAGACAACTGAGACAAAATATGATAGCAGTCTCCAGATATCTTAAGACCTGTCACATAGAAAAGGAAAGGGTCTTATTATCTGTTGCCCCAAAGAGCAGACCAGAACCAATGGGTTAAACCAACAAAAAAGGAGATTCAGCCTAAACATGAGGAAGAATCTCCTGACTGTACAAGGTGCAATCCAGTGAAACAGACTGCCACATTTAATTGTGAGTCATGCTCTCCTACATGGTCATCTGTCAGCTAGTCTAATGGATCCTGAACTAAGGTCACTTCAAAGCATGAGTATGCATATATAGATGTAATCCTTGCTTCCTCTCTTTGTCAGTGCCTTGGTGGGACTTCAGCAAATCACCTCCAAAGGAGTGACTGCAGGCAGGAATATACTTCCTCTAATCAATTTTTATTTCTATTACTGTATTACTCTTGAAATATTTTTTTAAATTTTTAGCCTGTTTTAATTTTTACATTATTAACATTGGATGACTGAGCCCTTTCCTTTTGAGCGCAAATTTTCCAGTTCATTCCAACTTGTGATTCCAGGCTTTGTAGAAACCATGTAGAAGTGACTCCAAGTACTGAGTCTTCCCATGGAATTAACTACATATATTGCTTCCTTTGTAGGTTTAATAGGAGCTCCTAAGAGGGAAAGCTGGCTGCAGTTAAGAGCAGAACTGGAAGCACTCACTGATCTCTGGCTCACACATGCTTTGAAAGCATTGGATTTGATACATTCCCGGTAAGAGTGGCTTAACAAGTTGTTCCAGGCTGCAAAAGTTTTACTTTTCTCCTGTGTCCTCCAAAGGCATATTAATTTCAATGACATCTTCATTCAAATTTATGGACATGGGTGGAGTTCCAAAGGTCCCGTTCCTGGCTCTTTTCTATGGAAAGCAGGAAAAGAAATGAAAGAAACTGGCTACCCCAACAGGAACACAGGGTCAATGCTATTGAAGTTTTACACCATTTATATCCCTATTGTGTAATTAACTATGACATATTTCTCTTTCAGAATAGTTTTAGTTCTAACAAATTACACAGAGGGAAAAACATTGAAAAGTCTAGTCACTGCTAGCTGTGTTAATCACTGATTTCATGGGACTTGTTGGCAAAACTTACATACTGTTTCCAGATTAATATAAGGTAGAAAAACAAAAATCCTTGTTCCAGAAAGGAAAAGACGCACTATAACTTACTTTTTGATTCTTTGCTTTATGTCTTGTAGGCCTAATTGTGTAAATGTTTTGGTGACTACAACTCAGCTTATCCCAGCACTTGCAAAAGTTCTGTTGTATGGACTAGGTGTTGTCTTCCCCATTGAAAATATTTATAGTGCAACCAAGACAGGTAAGAGCAGCCTGGAAAAACTGCAGGTTTGTAACGATTGTTTTATTAATATTCAACATTGGACTGTCAATAGTAATTTGATTTTAAAATGATAAGAACAATGACTTCCATTCTCTTTTGCATAATTCAAATCCCACATCAAGCACTATATCCAGTTCTGGTATTACAAGTTCAAAGAAGGGCAATGAGAATGATTAGGGATCTGAAAATCTATGAGAGAGCTAGATATGTTCAGCCTTGAGTACTGCTGATTGTTGAAAGATTTAATTTATTTTATTCAATTTAGGCACTGTCCAAACTGATTCTGGGTGCTGTACAATAAAAGCAAATAAAATAAAAAATTAAGAGTATGTTAACGGAAGAATATAAAACGAAATAAAGAACAAGAATGGCTAGTGAATTCTGCTAATAGCCTCTACAATCCCAAATTTCCATCACAGGTCCAACCAATCTAACTCAAGGCTTGGGAGAAGATCCAGAACATAGCAGATAGATGGGTGGGTGGGTGGGTAGATGGATGGACGGACAGACAGACAGACAGACAGACAGACAGATTCTAGCTTTCTTCTACTCGGAGAACTATAACTCAAATGCATATAGATACATGATAGATAGATCATTTCCATTTGTATTTTATTATGGAAATATATGGGATTCCATCCCTTGGGGCAATGAAAATAAATATATGGATGAACCAATCCCTAAAAACTAATGGAGAGAACAAATAGCTGCCTTAGAAATTTATTTATTTATTTAATTTGTACCTCGCCTTTATTATTTTTACAAATAACTTAAGACAGCCAACATATCCAACACACCTGTGTCCTTCTTCTTTCCCTACAACAGCAATATTTTGAAATAAGTTGGGCTGAGAGAAACTGACTGGCCCAAAATTACTTAGCTAGCTTTCATGGCTAGGAGGGACCTGAATCATGGGTTTTTGGTTTCTAGCCTGGTACCTTAACACTTAGATAAAACTGGCTCTTTTGGTCATATAGATATAGAATGAATGAATGAATGAATTAATTAATTCATTAATTAATTAGTGAGTGAGTGAGTGAGTGAGTCAGTCAGTCAGTCAGTCAGTCAGTCAAAGAAATAAAATCAAGGCTTAGCTTTAGCTCACAGTTCTATTGCAAAGATATTTAATGCTGGTCCTTTCCTACACAGGGAAAGAAAGCTGTTTTGAAAGGATAATGCAGAGGTTCGGGCGGAAAGCTGTGTACATTGTAATAGGAGATGGTGTTGAAGAGGAACAGGGGGCCAAAAAGGTATGGTTTCCTATTTAGAATTCCAATTAAATAAAAAATGAATAATTTAACTGAAATAAGAGAAAAAACCCTACCCTTTCTAAGGCATTTGGAAGTATTCAATTTTTCAAGTTTAAAAATCCAGTAAAGCATTCTAACCAATTTCTTACTGTATAGCCTGCTTTCACTTCCTTTGGCAGTTATTGAAGCCTTTCCAACAAATTTTTACTTGTTACCAATATTATTCTTGATTAACAGCGCCATTGTTGAATGCATAATAAGGAGCAAGATCTGTATCATAACCTGTCCTTGCTCATTTCTACTGCATGATTACACTTCTAAAAGCAAGTGGGAAGTAGGATTAAATAGAGCACCATGAAATGGAAGCTAGCAAAGTAATTTCATAAGACATTAGTTTTATCTAGCATGTATTATTTTCTTTCTTTTTTTTAACATATGCAGTAACTGAAAAATAACACAAATGGAGACTGAATTTGTGTAACAATACACACACATACATACGCACAAAAAGTTATATAATGAAAATGTAAATATTCAACCATAGTTGGCAGCAATTTTCACAAAAATAAAACAGATAATGTTAGAGTCAGAGTATCAGGGAAGGACATGATGGAGGTCCAAGATCTGTTCTTCTAACTTTTTTAAATGCTAGAAAGTGAAATTACTTTCACAGGGCAAACAGTACAGAAGGGAAAGTTTGGATCACTACTAAAGTACTGGGTAGAAAACTAGAAGAAAATTGAAACTGTTGGACTTCAGTTCACTCAGTTCACTTCAAGTGGAAGTAAATAGAAGAAGGAAGTTATAGAGAAAAAGAGAAGAACAATTACTTTTCCTACTCCTCCCCCAATTTCAACACTTCTCCATATTGTTATGAGACCCGAAGAGCTCAAGAGGAAAACTCATGCCTTGATGGTCTTATGATCCACAGCTCGATAGCACTTCAAAACACTGCACCAATCTCTTGGGACTCCTTTCTCCCATTTCTCTTGTTGTTGTTTTTTTCAAAACCAGAGGTGTAGACTTCACTTTTCCACCACAGTATTTTATAAGCTGGG
Source organism: Pseudonaja textilis (assembly GCF_049901715.1). Classification (NCBI taxonomy): domain Eukaryota; kingdom Metazoa; phylum Chordata; class Lepidosauria; order Squamata; family Elapidae; genus Pseudonaja; species Pseudonaja textilis. Next base: position 23,531,827 of record NC_141992.1, on the reverse strand, counting down.
CATTTCTCAAGCAAATGTGGTGGTTCACCAAGAGTTAAAGAAGGTCTACAACAGAGAGACAAAAAGTGAAGGGATGATAAGAGTGAGGCCTCAGACTGGGCTTCTGTGGACTTCAAAAAACTACTGGGTCAGTGCACATGATTGCATCAAAGGCCACTAGGCCTTAACAGAAGAGTGAAGCAATACCTTTTGTAAGTCTGTTCCAAGAGGCCCCTTGGCTGGTGCTGCCTGCTTTAAGCCTCCTTCCCATTAACAGGAAAGCATTCTTCCCTGGATCTGTCAGGGCTTTTGATTGATAGTGATCATTAGCACGGGTGGCTACACACCTGAGCTTTATAAACCCATGGGAAGGGGGGCACCTTTCACTGCCTCCCCAGCAGCGCTGATGGTATCTCAGCCTGAGAGAGTCATTTCTCTTCACCTGTCGCCCACATGATAAATTGATAGCAACTAAGTAGCAGGTGTGGCTGAACTGCCAACATCTCCTCTTTTAGAGAAATTAAAATAGATATTTTAAAAAGGAAACAAAGCCACATGGAAACAGCAGATGAATACACAGGTGAGATTGACTCTTTGTCCTTTAAGTAAAAGCTGTTTTCTAATAATTTATTTTGTGCTATCACCCATCAATTTCATCCAACAGATTATTTGATTTCATTTCACCACCACCTACATCAGAGATCCACATACCTGAGCAGAAATTTGATTTTCCTCAGTTTAAGTTGAACATTCTGCTTTCCGTCTTGCTAATTAGTTTCCCACTTTTAATGAATTAATGTGTCGTTATGCAGTAGCAACTCTGGTGAAAGAACAAGAACAAAATAATGATTAATTAACATCAAAATTCTGTGATTCAATCATGAGTAGGCTGGATTTAGACTTGTTTTAAATGATGCATCCATTGCTGAAATTGATACAAAATTCAGTTTTGAATTATCCTGAGATAATAAATTCCTTCATCTTTTAAAATGTGGATAATTATAAGTCTGCATCAAAGGACACTTGCATAATAAAGTGCCAGAAATCATCTCAAGCAGAATAACAACCTTTGGAGATTGCAGGCCAGTATTTTTCAATTTGCTGTTGATCACATGTGTTAAGATTGTTACTACCAAAATTCAGTTAGGAATCTTGGATGCTGTAAACCCGGTGCCTCTGGAAGATATCAGGTTAGGGAAGGCTGGTGTTTATCCCTATGCAACAAGCATATAATAGGACAAAGCTAAAATATAATTAGATTTACACATACAATCTTGTTTAAATGGTTTGTCATTTATCTACCTAGCAGAAGAGGTGAAACAAAATACAATGTACATTATTTGTTTAGGAAAACTGAAAGTTGAAAACAAAAATGGATGAGTTGATTGCCAGTCTTCTCTATTTTGATAACAGGCTCCAGTTGGTCTCCTGTACCTTACTTTCAAATTGAGTAGAAGAGGGACAAGTGTTTTCCAGGTAGATTGGAACAAAGAGCCACGGTAATGCTGTGGTTAGAGTGCTGCAGGCTACTTCTGCTGTCTGCCTGCTGCCTGCAATTTGGCGGTTTGAATCTCACCAGGCTCAAGGTTGACTCAGCCTTCCATCCTTCCGAGATCAGTAAAATGAGAACCCAGGTTGTTGGGGGCAATATGCTGACTCTGTAAACCACTTAGAGAGGGCTGTAAAGCACTATAAAGTGGTATATAAGTCTAAGTGCTATTGCTATTGCTAAATGTTGGTGTACAGATTTAGGATAGTTTTCTCTTTGAAGTTAAAAACAGTCTGATCATTCTGCGCTTCTCAAAACTCTACAAAAAAAGAAATTAAAGCCACAACACAATATATTACCTTTTCCCCAAAAAGATAGCCACTTGCAATTTGGTATCAGAATTTTCTTAATTTTTTGTCTTAGGTACCAAAATGCAGCCCTGATGCATTTTTCAACGTGTCCTGTTTCGTATGGAGCTCCACAATAGAGGAAACATTTTTTAAATCATTCAGGGATATGCTGTGTGAAAGGGATCTGAGAAAATAGTTTCGTTATGTTTTTATAGATCATTAAAGTAGTCGTGAGCGTTGGTCTTGTTTCCTTCCACACACACCACTGTACATTCTTATTTTTTGTCTATTTCTCAGATTGCCTTACAATTCTATATGATTTAAGTTTGATTATTGTATTTCTAAGATTATAACAATTTGACTACCAGTTCAAAAACATCTTCTGAACTTTTTTTTTCTTTTTAAAATGCATCGTTTTAGCACAACATGCCTTTCTGGAGGATCTCCTGCCATGCTGATCTCGAGGCTCTGCGGCACGCGCTTGAGCTAGAATATTTGTAGCAAATCCAGATGGGTCTCCAGCAGCATTCTGATCCCTGAAGAGGACATCGATTTTATTGACAGTTTATGTTCTCCATTTCCTGAATGGAGAACCTTCCAATGAAAGAACTTGTATCAGAAGCTCAGAATATTCATTTCCTTTTTTGAAAAATGGAGAAAAAGCATTGAAATTACTTAAAAACTGGATACTTAAACTGAATGGAACTTTTGCCTTGTACATATCTTCCAGGCATGCAGAAGACCAGGTGTGGGTGTATTTGATAGTGGTTTTTTCTTTCTTTAATAAATGGATAAAAGTTGGGAAGACATGACATGGAGTTTCGACGCATATAGGCTGGACTGTTATCAATCTGAATCAGTTTTTGAAGAGGGAAAAAAAAGATTGAAATAGATGTGGGTTTTTTTGTATTTTTAATTTATGAACTAATACTATTACTCCAATGTTAAGCTCAGTACTTGTGTTTGTATCGACTGGGTTGGATGGACTCAGCCCTTTCTAATTTAATATCTTTTTTCTCCAGGGTAAAGTTTGGGGGACAATCATAACAGTGTCCATTTGAAATGAGCACATTTGGGACTCTCAGTCTAAGATGTAGAGCTAGTTATAGAAAACAGTGGCATGTAGTCTTCACACATGCCTACATAGGCTACCACCTTGATTTTCTCATGGTTGAGAGGAGAAATTACCTTGTGGTGAGTGAATGGCAATAAAACTATGTTTACAATATAGAGCTAAATGTTGAGTTTTTGACACAGATTACTTACTGACTTTCTAGGGTTTTTTTCTCTGGAGAAGTTGTTGTAAAGGTCTATTTAAATACAGCCAGGAGTTCTCTGATAATTGTTTAAACAATAACGTAACTTTTAAAGCCAAACCTTGTCTGGAGTTACTTGGATTTTAGAATTTCTAGCATCTAGATCTTGAGAGGGCTCCCATACTTTCAAGAATTCTATTTTTTTAAAAATCATCTAGTGCAGATTCCCCAACCTTTCTGGTTTTGCAGACAGGCGGAGGAGAGGAGAGGGGATGGTTCTGCCTGAGCGGCCGGCAAGTGCATGCGCCCACACAGCTCCATTTGCATAAGCCATGGGCATGCTCTCCTACTGCTCGCACAAGTGGGAATGTACACACATGCACACCTTACCGCTTCTGCAGCCCAGTTCTGAATGGCTCATGGCCTAGGGGTTGGGAACCTCTGATCTAATGCAAGTTTTTACATTACACAACAGCAATAACTGAAAAAAGTGTCAGCATTTCCCTTGTATGCAAATTTTGGAGACAGAGGAAGCTATATATTAGATAGAAAATAAATGCTAGAACATCACCTAGTTTCCTAAAATATTAAAACAAAGTCTATTTAACCAAGTGTTATTTCTTCATTAACCAATCAGGTTTCTCTTCAAGAGAAGAGAAAGCAAGCAAGACATGCTTTGAGAGACCATCACTTCTTTGTGACAGAAGACCATGCATGCATTTCTGTTTTGGAATTGTACTAAAATAACCAGCATCTTATGGAAGTCCATGAAGCATCAGCCTAGATTCAGCCCAACACTTCTAAGTCATAAATGGAGAAATGCATGTTCTATTAGCAATAGCACTTAGACTTATATACTACTTATAGTGCTTTACAGCCTTCTCTAAGTGGTTTACAGAGTCAGCCTATTGTCCCCAACAATTTGGGTCTTCATTTTACCAACCTTGGAAGGATGGAAGGCTGAGTCAATCTTGAGCTGGTCAGAATTGAAGTCCTGACAGTGAGCAGTAAGTTAGCCTACAATACTGCATTTTAACCACCGTGCCATCATAGCTCTTGCCATATATCTCCTGGGTCTTTTTTTGTTGTTGTGAGGGTGGGGAGGTGGGAGTTTGAGAAGAACCATCTTCCAACTATCAGTTGTATGGGAACAATGATGGGAGACAGTTGCATCTCCATCCTCTGCTTGTTAATACTCCATAATCAGTGCCTGAGCACTATGAGAAAGAATATTCTGGGCTAAGATGCAAAGACTTTTCTTCAATTCTTATCAGTTTTATAGAAGTACTCAAATTACTCAAATCTTTAATAATTTGAGGATATAGTTATGCTCTGCCTTTAATTTCCTACTTTTAAGATGCTCAGCCACAGTTCCCACCAATCCTATGCAGTCTTGGCTGATCATGAGGAATGTTTGGGACAGATATTTAGTAACATTTACAGAGCTTCAGTTTCTCACTCAAATCCTGAATTTTGTATTATGATTAAGAATTGTAAGATCTTCCTGGGGAACCCATGATATTGTTTGAGATTATGTGACAAATTACCTATCTTGCATACAGTTGAATTAAAATCAGTAAAGACAGCTTCCTTCTACTAGTTTCATATTAGTTAAAATAAGAACTTGGGTTTCAGAAAAAGTTCGGAATTCATGCAGGAATGAGAGGATGGCAAGAGATCAGCTGGACCTTCTGCTTGGTCTTTATTAGGCTGCTTTTTGCTGCTGTTTGTTGCTCGGTCTTTCCACTGAGGATTAGTCCCATAGTTTTATAGAAGACTGAAGCCAGCCTTTGGGGGAGATTATTGATTCATTGTGTTCAATTAATAAGTTAAAAATACTAGTTATCCGAAATAATGGGTCATTGCAGCAAACTGAAAAACACCTGGTAGCCGAATGATAAAAGAACTAATTTTTTATCAATTCTATCTGCCATTACATTAAAACAATTATATAAGAAGTTATTGGAGCGGGGGAGAAAAGAGAAATTCTGTCTATTCAGAGAACCCCAAACTTGGCCACTTTAAGACTTGTGGTCTTCAACGCCCAGAATTCCTCAACCAGCTATGCTGGCTGAGAAGCTCTTGAGAGTTGAAGTCCACAAGTCTTAAAGTTGCCAAGTTTGGAGACCTGGTCTATTCAATGCCCCTCAATATAAAGTCAACTAGTCCAAAAGCCTTGTGCTCTATCACAAAATATGTGTTTGTCATGCGTACAAAGGTAGCATTGAAGGGGGGAAAATATTATACAAACATATAACAAGCTTATATCAAGCATTACTGATGCCGTTGGATTAAAGCTGGGCAGTGAAATAAATTGCACTAACTCTTGTTGGTTTGTTGTGACTTTGTCCTGGATAGCAATTCCAATTCTCCAGATAGTCTTAAGGGATGATGCAGCACCTAATATTGTTTTTCTTTGTTTTTAAATGCAGTGATCACATTTCCCAAACCATGATTCGTGGGGAAAATTATAAGAACTAGTCCAGGCTTGTTTGTTTGTGTTTTGTCCTGAAAGCTGTAATTCAGCTGGTGGCCGAAAGATGTGAATGTTGATCTCCTGGAAGGGTGTGACTATCTGCTTCTCTCCCCATTTCCTAGCAGCACAGATGCCAAGGGGACTTGCAATCAGAAAGCTATAATTATAAAGGAATAAATTGCTCTTGACAAGATGCATCTTGCAATGCTGCAAGGCAAGCTGTTTCCAAGGGAATGGACTCTCTGCACTTTCCCACTTCTGCTCCTCTAGTGCTTTGCTGCCCCAGCCCTTTTATCCCTTGTTTCCCAAAGTACTTGTGCTCCGTGGGAGTGCCCTCTGCAGTTGTCCTTTCTGCTAAAAATGATACAGGCAAAATCCATAAATCAGGCAGATGTCTTGTGCAAGTATGGATGTGACCCTGTCTCAGTTAAGAATCTTTAAATTTAATGTAGTAGGAAAAATGTGGCAGTCAATTTATAAGGGAAAAAAGCTGGGAGAGGGAGGCACTATTAAAAAAAAAAACCTTGGCTATTTAGATTTTTTTAAGGCAAACTTTTATTCTCATTAGAAGAAATATAAACTATGCTTGTTTCAGAGTATGTCAGCCTCTTGAAAAAGCCTAGGCAAGAAACACTAACCAGGATTCCTAATAGAACCTTTATTGAACATTACAATACTGTAACAGAAACTTGCAAATCTTCCCTTACTCTCTTCCCTTACTTTACCCTTCTGAAAACTAGGGAAGATACTTTCTGGGATGTTTTCTCCATCTCCATCCCTCCGCAGACTCACATTTTGTTTATCAGACTATTGTGTAGACCTCAGTTCTTACTTCAGGTCATTCCCATATACCATTACAGTAAAGTGACAATATGTCCTATATAAAACAGTCCTTTATTTCAGAGAGCTGTCCTTGAGATTTAATTTATTATTTTCTTGCTTTCACTCTTAAATTTTCCTTTATAAAGCAAAAGCTAAACTTTTTTTATCCTTAGGAACCTCTTTCAGATTTGCACCTTTTTCAAGTTTGTCCTTTTTTATTTTTTCCCAAGAAAATAATGGTCATTCTACACTTACACACTTAAGTAGTACAATTGTATAAACCAAGTTCTCTTCTCCAGTGCCTTGGATCTCTCCCACATGCTCCCAAAGCTCTTGGAGATTTTGTTGCTGTCTCTTTACCTTCTGCAACTTAGCTCAGATGTTTAGGATTTCAATGCTGAGGATTCCCAGCTACTATTACAAAAGGAGCTGGTTACCTATCACACCTGTAGAGCACAAACCGAGGAAAACTGCCTTGAGCAATATTAAGAATTGGGTAATCCACTTTGGAATAATTTGGGAGAAAGCAGTTCATGACTCTCTAGTTTCAGTGGTCTTGAAAATGGTTAAATCATACAGTTAAGTTAGTTGCATAGAGTGAGAACAATTCACTTTGAAATGGAGGGATCTATTTAGCCAGATGTGTTCTGGGAGAGACTAGATAACATTGATACAGATGATCACATCTTGCACATGCCCTCAGTGCTAATTTTCCAATCTTCCCAAATGTGAACACATGAGGGCAGCAAATTCTAACAATCATTCTGAGCCAGCAGGATTCTTCATCTTTGTCTACATTACAATATCTTTGTTCATTTTGCACTAGTGACTCCAGCAGGGGTGGCTAACCTTTTTCGATTCCTGTGCCAATAACTGCTTGCACGCGCACACACAGAAGGCAATGCGTACTGGTCTCTGCTCGCATGTACCCCACAAACAAAAGATAAACAATTCTTTCATATTCATTTATTTCTTTAAAAAATATAGTCCAATCATGTTTGCGATGCCCAAGATCTGCCACATGCTGTTTACCTTTGAGACGTTTTTTTTTTTCTGCTAACAGCAACCTGGGGCCTACACAAGGCTGTTCTAGGTCACACAAGCCTTCATCCTTGAAGCAGCTTTGAAGAATGCTCTTCTGAAACATCTTCAGCCTCCAAAAACCAGGTGAAAGAACATATTTTTATACAATTTTCAGAGGCTCGAGAGACCATGATAGAGCGTGGCCTTCTCGTGCAACTTCTGGAAAATCTGTGGTTGTGTGACAGTACCATTACTATATGGTCTTGGCAGCCTCCAAAAATCATGCTGTTCTTCCTTCTTGGAAGCTAGGTACTATCAATTCACCAAGAGCGAAAAACTAAAATTGTCTCATTTTTCCCCTTGGATAACTTTTAGGTTATTTTCCCTTCCATGTCAATTATTCTAAACAACATGATCTAAATTTATTCCATACTGATAACATTGAGTAATTTAATTTCCACCAATGGTGCCACTGTGTTAATGGGATTATACAGGAAGGGCTTTTGCCATGGGGTCAGAAAATATAAAACCAAGTTGCTCAGCATGACGTTAATATAACTGACTTCTAGACCATCAAAATTGCAGTTGTAACTAGGCAACTTTAAAGAGTATGGAGAATTAGGAATTGCAGAGTCCACAAATACATTTCATGGTAAAGATCTGGAAGCAAATATTCGATGAGTCCCAATATAGGATAAAACTAGTCATGTACTGCCTCCAGCTGGTTTTTGTAAGTAAAAATACCACACAGAATATACACTGCATGAATGATACATGGTGAACATGACTGGGGTGGAATTCAAATTTCTTAACTATCAGTTCTGTGGTGGTGGTGGTAATTTGTGGTGTGGCTTGGTGGTCATGTGACTGGGTGGGCATGGCTTGCTGGCTGGAGTGGCTTGCTGGTCATGTGATTGGATGGTCAAAATATAGAAACTCACTTTAATAATGCTCTTGGAGCGGGGTTGGACTAGATGACCTCTGAGGTGCCTTCCAGCCCTGGATTGCTGTGCTGTTTCAAAGCATCCTATGAAGCTGTCTAGTGCAAGGGTTTGTGGACTTTCCTTCCTCTCCTTTTTCTTTCACTCCCACTATCCATCCGTCCATTCATCCATCCATCCATAGCTCATTCACATTCCTTTCCCTTCCCTTTCTCCCTTTCCTCCCTTTTTCTTTCTCCCATCCCTCTCTCTTTCCTTTTCTTCTTCCTTTTAAGAGAAAGAAAGAAAAATAAAGAGCTACCATGCATCTTTATGCTATTCATGGTATATTTTCAGATGAAACCTCTTTCTATTTAAACCAGGGGTCTCCAAACTTGGCAACTTTAAGACTTGTGGACGTCTTAAAGTTGCCAAGTTTGAAGATCTCTGACTTAAATCTTAGTACACCACCCAGATATTTAAAGCCATTAAACACCCTGGATTAATCTTGAAACTTTTTGCATACTTGTACTTAAACAGAAAGAAGTTTGTTTTAACACATATGGCTTCAATTCCAAAGCTACTTTTTATGAAGACCAAGTCAAGAAAAGGAGATTGGAAACAAAGGTTAACCTTCTCATTCTTTCTAACCCTTTCTAAATGGCAAGTAGAAGTGAGCCTTTTTACTTGCCTTTTTATTACCAAGAATTTACCACCATCTTCAAATTAAAGAGTTGTCTTCCAACAACAAAAAACACAAGCAAACTGCCTGAATAGTAAGTAATACAGCACATAATTTTGTATGTTAAATATCGAACCACAAAATGGAAGCGGGAAAATATTTGTGAGAAATATTTACTGTGTTTTTTGCTTGTCAAATTTAAAAGGCCATTGGACTCCATAAAGGTTGTGACAGCAATAGAATTAATGAAGGAACAGCTAGGCAAATGCCTGAATAGTCTGAATTATGCTTTGGAAATTGTGTAATGTATGCTCAGAAACTGAGTAAATGAACGCGACCTAAAGGTAAGCTGTTCTCTACAAAATTCACTCTGAACTTACCACACTAAGCCTGGCATGAAAAAGCAGAGCAACTTACTAGTTTTGAAGAGGATATGGAATAAAGAAAGATTGGCTCCAACAGTTTTAGGAGACTGCATAGTTTTGTTTACCTAGAACATTCCCAAGGCAGTAATCAATACTGTACTAGCGCCAAACGTTCTTTGGCTAAACACTGAATCCAAGCATACTGGAGGGCTGGATGCTCCCAGGCTGATGCCAGGAAGCCTCCTAGGCCCAAAACGGGGCCTAGCAAGCCTCCCTGGAGCCTCCTAGGAGCAAAAGCAGGGGGAGCAGCATTTTTGGCCTAGCAAGCCTCCCTGGAGCCTCCTGAAAGCAAAAACGTGGAGGGGGGGAATGGCGCTGGACACCCCCAAACCTCGTTTTCAGCCTAGCAAGCCTCCCTGGAGCCTCCTAGGAGCAAAAGCAGGGGGAGCAGCATTTTTGGCCTAGCAAGCCTCCCTGGAGCCTCCTGAAAGCAAAAACGTGGAGGGGGGGAATGGCGCTGGACACTCCCAAACCTCGTTTTCAGCCTCGCAAGCCTCCCTGGAGCCTCCTAGGAGCAAAAGCATGGGGTGTGGCACTGGACACCCCCCCCCCCACGCTATTTTTGCTCCCAGGAGGCTACCCTACACTTACACATCAGCCAGGCCTTGTGGAGACTCCTGGGAGGGGAGGGCAGTTCTTTAGGACTACCGGTTCACCAAACTGGATGTAAAATTAACATCCAGTTCTCTTGAACGGGCCCGAATTCATAGAATCCCATCCCTGAACATGACATAATGTAAAATCTGACCTTAAGGTAAAGTAGATTGCCATTAACATTCATGTAGGTTGTTATTGTTAAGGAAATTACCTGGGCATACCAGTGTAGTAAGTAAATGTAGCTTCACTTTGACATGTTACTAGAATAGTTTTTTCTAAATTTCATCTCATTGGGAATAAGTTAGTGACTTCCACTTTGAAACTGAAGCTCTTCTAGTAATAGCAAGAGACTTACATACCATTTCAAATGCTTTTACAGCCCTCTAAGCAGTTTAAAGCCAGCATAATTTCCCCAACAATTTGGGTCCTCATTTTACCCACCTCAGGATGGAAGGCTGAGTCAACCTTGATAAGCGACATGCCAACTTATTTTTCTCCTTACAGTATTTGGAAAAGCAATGAACAGCTGAAATATAGTAAATTTCTCATCTTTTATTTCTTAACCAATTTGTGTGTCATCAAATGTGTTGACTCTTTGCAACCATATACACTTTCTTCATGATGTCCCTAACCCTGAGGTATTCCCATAGTGCACCAATTTTTTTAAATTACTACAGCATTTGCAAACAGAAAAAAAAACCCTCAAATGTTTTGTTTAATAAAAAAGGTTCCTGTATTTAATAGGGCATGAGGAGGATATGGTGCTTTGGGGGTATGCCTCACTAAACATCTGAGAGGAGTTAATTTAGAAGATGGGAATACAAATGCAACGAAGTGAAGTTTGAAAGATACATGTAAGTGTTCTAGCCTTTCCCAAACAAAATGGAAATCTAGTATGTTTGATTTAAAAAGAATCCAGAAAAAAATGGAAGCTGCATAGTTTAGTGTGTGCCACCTGTTTTGGTCATAAAGAAACACAATAAGCAAAAAAGATATTTAGTTTAATACAAATTTTATACAAAGAAAATGTGAAAAAATACTTCCATATGCTAAAAGCAATTATGCTTCACAAATAAGGCCAGCTAGGCTATCTTTGACACAACTGCAATTCACAAATAGTCTGCTCTTGATTTGTTTTTCTTGTTCATTTTGTTTTCTTTCCTCTAATGTGCATACTAGCTGGAGACTGTACAGACTGCATTCTTTATAAACAATGGGAGAAATCAATTATGACTAAAATGTACAACAAAATGTACTGGAATGATATCATACAATTAAATTTGCTCATATACATACATCATCTTGCTTTGTTCAATGCTTTTGTTTACACAACATACAAAATGATACTACAGTATAAGTGTAACAGACAGTGTTTTCATGGATTACTTTCTCTCTCATACTGTACTGCTTCATGCTCACATAAAAACATAAAAAAATCCCATAATACATGCTCTAGCCCAGCATCAATGTTTTTTGCCCATTTTTCCAAGTGACCTGGCCATGTCTTGTTCTTGTGTTCTCTTTTTCCAAAGTCCTCCAGAAAAGCTTGTATGGATGTGTATGTGTGTGTAAAGCCAGTATTAAGGATATCTCCCAGATCCACTTGTGTCCAAATTATCTGATTACTATATTGCCAACTGCTACTAAGGTTCTTGCTTCCTTTTCCTTAGTATTAACAAAACTTTATTTTTTGTAAACATTCTCTCTCACATTAAATACGCTACACAAAATTTGCTGTTTAATGTACTTGAGACCCAAAGATTGAAATTTATTTATTTTTAAATTGCCAACACTAATTTCAGTTGCATACACAAGGCATTGTCTTCTTTTCCAAATACAAGCCAAGTACTTCATCTCTTTTCTTCTTTAAACTCTAAAGAGGAAGAATGATTTCTATGTGCAACTCTCATTCCCAGAAGATCATTCTTCTTGATGACATCTGTGGCAAACCTGATTTAGCCTTTCCTTCACAAATTTCCAACGTGTGCTAAAGTCAGTACAAATATAAAAAAGGGGATGGCACTCTTAACGTCATCCACAAATTGTACATAATTTACAACAGTATAGTTTACCATCAATTTTACCAGTCCTCCGGCTTTTTAAAGCCAACACTAATGCTTTACATTAATGTAGTGTAGTTAACTGCTTTGTACACATGTACAAAGGTAAAAGTCTCAACCTTTGAGGTTAATCCAAAAAACTGTAGGCATTTTTTCACATTTCTAATGAAGAGATTATTATTATTCCAATAGTTGCCTGGTCTCCTTTATTAGCAGTTAGACTCTTCGTACTTGCACAGGCATTGTCGTTTGAACGTACTGAACTCCTGTTCTCATTGCCATGGTCCCAGCTGTAGGACTTACTACTACTGGAATGGTCTGCAGATTTAAAGCAAAAAGATACATCGTCTCAGAAATGCAGAACTGTATCACGCAAACAGGCTATCATCAAAGATTTCATAGCATATCACCATTGTAAACTACTTCTGTAATGATACAAGACAGAGGATGGGGTTTTGTTTTTGTTTTTTGGCTAATGTTTGGTTCCACAATATGCATTCTCAAGCCTGCAAATAAATATTTTCAATATATTTGCAAGGTAATTCATTAACAATAAATGACACAATGGAGTATGTGTTTAATGTTTTGAAGATATCAATAAGCTAACCTTTAATGAAGAACAATCCACTATTTAAATAATACTTGAAAACTCAGACAGAATAAAAATAGGTCTTCAAGAGATAAAAATCAAATGCTATTAATTCATAAGTGTGTTAAACAAATAGTTGCACTGGTTGTCAGAAATATTTTATAATTCCAGAAAGTATTTACTGGAAATGCTTCAAAATAAAAAATGCCAATATGTAAGCATATAATCGTAATTTCAGTGGTGACTTGTGTGCAAAATACAGAAAATGATGTAAAAAGCAGGTGTTCAACACAGGTCATCAACTACAATAATATTTAAATACAATCTATTATCAATACAGATTGCCATTTTGGCTCAGTAATTGATGAAAGAAATACCTAATATTATTTTCCCCAATCTGGATGTATTCCCATAATCCCTCCAAATATCATGATTTACTATCTGGAGGATTAGGTAGGTGAAATATATATTTAGAAGAAAACAGATTGATGAAGGTTGGTCAAACATTTTTTATTCATTTGATTTATGTCTTTCTTATTCATCAAACTTTGCATAGTCACAGGAAAAGAATTTAAAAACAGTCTTGATAGAACACAAAAATGTCACCTCAGTCAGACATAATACACTAATTGAAAGTATTTTATAGACTTTAACACACATGTGTTTATGTACCCTGTTTATGTACAGGGTTTGTGTATCTTGTAATAGTATCAATTTGCTGCATTAGTAGCCTGCCATTTATCCATCTGATTAGTCACTGATAATTCCATCCTCCAAAAATTTACCAATTTTTCTTACACGTTTTTAACCAAACTAGATTTTGAATAAAATCTTTCTGACACTTTCTAACACTTTTCCTGATACTAGATGGAGTACAAACCAAATTGTAACCCTGGCATAATCTTAAACTAAGCATCACTGCCCATGTCAATAAGGAAATTTCCAAATATTCTATTTTATTTTGTCTGTTTACTTTTTAAACCACTAACTGACCAAATTTCTTGGGTATATAAAAAAACGATTAACAATTTAAAATATCCAGAATATTTAAAACATTAATCAGTGGTAAAATTTAATAATTTTAGTGGTTAGTGGGAAGTGCAGATGATCTTAGTGGATGGTGGGAATCTTGGAGGAGGAAGCATTCTCTCAGGTGACCTAGGATCAATCCATGTAATGTGTTCAAATAATATGTAACACTTTGTACTATACCTAGAAAATAACTGACACCCAACATATCACAGAAAGCTATAGAAAGTTCCAATTCCAAATTCAGAGACTGAGGATTAATTAATTAGTGTTAATTAAAATTAACATTCATTAATGAATTTTAATTGTCTTACAATTTTAAACAACTATACAAAAATATTTAGATATGGTCATGCAACAAAGTATCGTTTCCTTCTGTATAAACTGCCATAGTAGAGACTCAAATGACCTCTATGCTGTGCCTTACTGGTGTTATAATGAATTGTCTGTCATTAGTGTTTTAGCCATCTTACTTTCTCCTTCATTCCACAGTGCTCTTCCATAAGCTACATACTGTGAGGAGGAGTTTAAAAAGGGAAGATGGTATTTATGCAGTTGTGTCTACCACTCTAGTAAATTCCCAATTCTAGAATTCTATGAAGCATTGTCTGAATTGCCTGCAGAATCTAGTCTAAAACACTGTTATGACTCCTTGTTTGGAAAAGCAAGCTGAATTTGTCCTCCACCCCTACACAGACAGAGTGTGATTGCAAGTCCTACATTATCCAGGCAGTGGTCCATTCATGTCAATGGAAATTCACCCATGAATCATTCTTTTAAAAGACCAACTGAGTATACCAGCAGTCTGTTTTGTCTCTAAGATCCAATGTCTTAAATGTCACAGCTGTTATGAATTCCCGAGTCATACCAGACAGTCCAGGCTAATATTGATGTGGAAGTCTCCTAACATCTAGAATTCTATAAGCCACCTAGACTTACTTAAGTAATTGAGAAAGTACATCAATAAATCAGTGAATTAGCTAATGGGAGTTTGTTATACACAGCCACACATTTCCGCTCCATCTTCCTTCCTCTAGCCTGCTTAATTACTGAAACAGGTCCTCTTGTGTCATCCAACTAGGTTTGTTATAGAAGCCAAGTCAGCTCTCATCCATGATCAAACCATGAAATGTTTCCAATTCTGTTGTTTATTTATGTGCCACTGAAAAGAGGGTGAATTCTATGTGGAACAGAAACTATTCACCGGGAAAACTAAGTTGCCAGGTTAGCTAGAAAAAGAGACTAACTGCTAATTTCACTTTCTATCTAGTGACATACTGACTTTCAACTTCTACCTTCTTATTCCCTACCACCACCAAAATACTAGTCCTCTTGACAAAACCCTTAACACCATGTCCATTACCCTCTGTTGGCTCCTGATGCTTCTTAGTCAACCAATTAATTGTAACACATGACAATTCCTAAGTTTAATGCAATTTTGAAATAAGTTGTTTTGTTTAGACAAAACACAACAGCTAAAGAATAGCATAGCTTTCCCTAAACTGCTGCAGAAACTATAATACCAATATGGAATTTTAAATTAATAAATAAAACTTGAAACTTTGATTGTCCTGGATGACAATGTATGGTGTAAAAGAAATTGAAGTGTATAGCAAAATAAAGCATTTTGCACAGCAAATTGAGTTAAGACCAGTGAATTCATATTGTGGTAACACAGGAGAAAACCCATCCTCCCTCCAAAATAAATGAGCTGTTTCAATGCCAAAAACAGTACTTACAATTGTGGGTTGAGTAGTTGGTATATAGGTAGTGGTCTGCGGTACCTGGACCAACTTTATAGGCTGGCTGCTTGTCACACCTGTTGCTATCTGCAGAGACAGCACAGGTAACCAGAGTGAAAGGTTCAGTTTTTATGTCAATGCCACCTAGTTATTAATATGGTTTTGGATTTAGATCTTGCCATTCCTAAATGGAAGGACTGCCTCTAACTGCTGAGGGAAGAGGGGAAATGATTTTTACAGATTCCTCTTCTCTCCTGTATCAAAAAAACCCCCATCAATCTGCTATGGGGGACACGGAAGAGCTGAGAGATCTTCCTGAAGCATGAGAGATAGGATTAGGTATTATGCTAGATGAGAATCAGCTAAAAATTATCTTCTACCCATCTTTTGGTTCTTAGTGAAACTTGCTCACAAAATCTTCCCCATTTGTGAAACCAAACTCTGGATTTAACCCATAAAAATGTCAGTGCTTGGCTTTTTAAAAACCCTACATTTTAATGAATTCACAGGTTACATTTTTATAAATAAAAGCAAAATTTAAAATATGAAAGTGAGCAATGCGTACAATTTGATGTTTCAAACAGATATAACAATTATGTGATGTAATTTGAGATTTCCAAAGCAAAATATTTCATGATAAGAAACTTATCACAGAGCACAGTACAATTACAAGTAAGGTAACTGGGTATTTATTTAGCAATTTCTTGTTAAGATATATAGTATTTTTCAGTGTCTTTAATTCAAAATATGCTCTGGACCATCCTTTCTTCTTCTCTAGAATACCCAAGACCTATGGCTCTTCTCCTTACAATAAAGTAAGGCAATTAAATTATATAGTTTTGTAACAAATCCTGACTACTTGAGGTGTAGCTGATACAAATGTCATGATAAAAGAGGTCCTTTCCCCCCCAACAGAATGTACTATAGTGCTTTAAGAAAAACTAATAGGGACATACAGGAATGGATAGAAAGCAGAAATGTATTTGTTAATAAAGTTTTATTGTAACTGCTAGTATTGCTTTAAAAGCCAGGACCCATATTTCACCCATACAAGATAGAGAACAATAATAGTTATCTATATATGATTAGCAATTCTAGTATATGTTATTCTGAAGAAGAATAAGGATACTGAATTACATAAAGATGTGGGTAATATTTTCAAACTCAGCTTTCAGCACTTAACAGGAGAACTGGACATTTGTGTGTGTGTGTGACACACACTCCACATTTCAAAATAAGAGAAGACTAAGGGATATTTATGATGAGCCCATCCCAAGTGGGTGGAAACGGCAAAATCACATGAGAATTCATCACATTATGCCATTATAAAAAATGGTAGCACATACAAGATTAGATACATCCTGGATCCTTAAGAACTAACTCTGTAAAGGTGAAAATAAAGACAAAGGCATTTCAGCAGCCCTCAATAAAATAAAATAAAATCCCATTTATTGCTTTGTACAGCTTTAAAAATAAACCTTAAAGAGAGGATGCACCAAGGAAGGACATACTTACCGTAACACTTTCCTTGCTTTTTTCCACAGCTGCCTCTTTTTCTTTTGGAGCACTGGTTGTTTCTGTAGGTGCTGGCTGTGCATTGGAACCAGGTTGGGACGCTTTGTTTAATGTTTCTGAACTAACTTCACTATCTGTCTCTTGCTGGGTTGCAGTAGCTAAAATAAAAACCAAGGGAATTTAAAATGGAGATGAGATTGATTTATAAATAGATTGAAAGATTAACAGTGTAACTGTAGAAACACTAGTCATTTACCTGATTGTGTACAAGACTTCATATGTTCTGGCCAATGAGCTTGTTGGCAAGGATAGTCACAATAGCTAGTATTCCAACAACAGTAAAAGATAGCCTCTTTTTTGCAGTTGGCACACCACTGCTTCTTTTTGGTCTCATCCACAGCTTGTTGCTTTTCCAATTCCAGTTGTTTCTTCACTTCAGCAATTAAACGATCTCTTTCTTGCTCTAAGCTTTGTCGCATTTCAGCCATTGTGAGTTCTAGGTAACAGATGAACAGCATGTAATCTGACAGTAATTAAATGGTCTATCTGTTAAATAATAATGGTAAACTACCTTATAGGAAATAAAACGTAATAATTTATTACAATCAAGGCAGACAAATTTATACTATAATGTATATATTTATGTATGTAAGCTTACTGTATAAGATCTTAAGAATTTCCATGGTTTTTTAAATTTTTGAAACAATCTACTATTTTTTAGGTGTCAAGAAATAATTAGCAATCAATTTAGGTTTATTAGCTATCATGATAACATACTGTGACAACTGAGCTGGACTTCTATAATTGATTATATATACACTGCTCAAAAAAATAAAGGGAACACTTAAACAACACAATGTAACTCCAAGTCAATCACACTTCTGTGAAATCAAACTGTCCACTTAGGTAGCAACACTGATTTTGCCAGAGAACACCAAGATTGGCAAATTTGCTACTAGCATTCTGTGCTCTTCACAGATGAAAGCAGATCCACACTGAGCACATGTGACAGATGTGACAGGGTCTGGAGACGCTGTGGAGAATGTTCTGCTGCCTGCAACATCCTCCAGCATGACCGGTTTGGCAGTGGGTCAGTAATGGTGTGGGGTGGCATTTCTTTAGGGGGCCGCACAGCCCTCCATGTGGGGTGGTGTGGGGTGGCATTTCTTTAGGGGGCCGCACAGCCCTCCATGTACTCGCCAGAGGTAGCCTGACTGCCATTAGGTACCGAGATGAGATCCTCAGACCCCTTGTGAGACCATATGCTGGTACAGTTGGCCCTGGGTTCCTCCTAATGCACGACAATGCTAGACCTCATGTGGCTGGAGTGCGTCAGCAGTTCCTGAAAAACAAAGGCATTGATACTATGGACTGGCCCGCCCATTCCCCAGACCTGAATCCAATTGAGCACATCTGGGACATCATGTCTCGCTCCATCCACCAATGCCACGTTGCACCACAGACTCTTCAGGAGTTGGGGGATGCTTTAGTCCAGGTGTGGGAGGAGATCCCTCAGGAGACCATCTGCCACCTCATCAGGAGCATGCCCAGGCATTGTAGGGAGGTCATACAGGTATGTGGAGGCCACACACACTACTGAGCCTCATTTTGACTTGTTTTAAGGACATTACATCAAAGTTGGATCAGCCTGTGGTGTTTTTTTCCACTTTAATTTTGAGTGTAACTCCAAATCCAGACCTCTATCGGTTGCTAATTTTGATTTCCATTGACAATTTTTGTTCCATTCAATTTTTGAATGTCAGCACATTCAACTATGTAATGAGCGAAGTGTTCGATAAGAATATTTCATTCATTCAGATCTAGGATGTCTTATTTTTGTGTTCCCTTTATTTTTTTGAGCAGTGTATATGAAAAGCACAGATTATATATATGATCAGCACAGATGTTTCTTTACATACTGGGCAATGAACCACAAAAATATTTAACAAAAATGTTATTTTTATACCCAGATTATGTTTCATTTCTGAGAGCTCTTGCTGATGTAACCACTGAAGCTTTTCAATTTCAATTCTCAGACGACGAATCTGAAATATTAAAAATACAATAACAGCAAGAATGTCAGTCAAAATAGAATGAAATCCTTCTTTCTCCTCTATCCCCACATTTGTTACTGAGTGGGGTTCTGCAAGAGAAGGCCAGTGTAGCTCCTCAAGTAGAGGCATTATATGCACAAACTAAGCTGAACTTGTCACTACCAAGCTGTGGCCTTTTAAACTGAATTTTCTGAATGGTTAAAGATAGCTCTCTATAAAACCAAATATAATAACCAGTTATATGCCAAGGCCTACAGTCCCAAGTGGAGGAAGCCAAATTAAGTACTCACAATGGACTATTCAATTAATATGACTGCTCCCCATATATTTAAGTATTTCCCTTTCTGTCACATTAAAATTGTATTGATACCAATTTTTGAAGAGAGAGTCTAGAGATTATAAGCAACACTTTTAGGAACTGTTAATGGTCCTCAAGCCATTGGTGTATACTCCCAATTTAACACTAACATTATATTTTAAGGGTAAGTTTTTAGCTACTGTTTAAATGCAGCTCCAAAGAGCAGCTTGAAAAATCATAGCTAGTAAGAGAACTAAGAACAATATATCAAAATATACAACAAAAACATAAGAATTACAACACGCTTCATGCTAGACAAATATCAAACTCCAAACACATACCATAGCTGGGTGTATCACCATTTGTCACAATTCCACACTATAACCAGATTTTAATAGCTTTCCAGACAGCTAACAGGGAGAGAGCCAGTCTAATGTCGGGGAGGAAGAGGGGCAATACTATTCTAAAGAAGAGGGGTGCTCTCTTCTTTAGAACCTTTGAGGTATCCAAAGAGTCCAGTCTACTAGATCTAATTAGATGAACAGAAACCACTGGAAACAGAGGTTCCAAAGACATCGAGGTCACAGGTCATGTAGGGTTTTATAAGTGACATCCAGGACCTTGAACTGAATGTGGAAATTAACTAATAATATAACAGTTCTGATAGTAGGAGCATCACATAGGAATAATAAGTGGCATACATCACTATTCAAGTCACTGCCTTTTTGATCAGTTGTAGCTTCTAGATGGCATTCAAGGGCAGCCCCATGTAGATAGTTAAGAATACTAACCTCAGCAATTGTGCTTCCAGTAGTATTTTTCGAAAGGTCATTATATATTTCAGTCATTGTTCCTTTTATAGCATCCATCATCTGTTTAAAAGAAAAAATACAGAATTAAACATTTATTTACTGGGAAGAACTTCAGTTTTGTTTATACCAGATATGGTGAAAAGGATTATACTGGAATATAAAATGGTTATTATGGGTTTCATACTTTACAATAATTTGCCGTTCCAGAGTTAAATGCTACTCCCAAGCAAATGAGCCTGATGAAGAGCAATGAATGTATTCCCATCCCCAAATTTAAAGCATAAATATTTGTTTAGGCAGGATTCTCCTCACTTCCAAGCTTACCATTGCTTTCACCTGACAAACAAAAGCAGCATCTCTATCTCCAGCAGCTACCTAGCAATGTATTCTGTAGGAAACCATCTGGCATTGTGCCTTAACTTCTGTTCAAAAAGCTAGAGAGAAGAAATGGCAAAAGTAGACCCTGTAATCTCTGCTTTAAAATCTGTATCTGGGTATCATGCCTTTTATATTAAAGTAGGTAATATATAGCCCAGATCAGAGGGAAGACTATAACATTATTTGATTTTGTCTTGTTCTTCCAGTGAAGAACCTAGATAACTTGGGGATTATTGTTCACTTTGCATTCTAAACCTTTTGTCCTCAATACTATAATAGAAACTCTATGAAAGATACCTATCGGTTCTGCAGTAAGACTTAGAATTAGCCTTGAACATTAAAATTAGTAGGTTCCTAGGAAGGACATAATTAAGGGAAATTAAGCTCTATGGGGACCAGTTTAAATTCTCACAATAACAGATTATTTGTCTCAGAGAGATAAGTATGCACTGGCAGAGAAGGTGAGTTAAACTGTGTGTGTGTGTGTGTGTGTGTGTGTGTGTGTGTGTGTGTGCACATACATATTAAGTAAATGAGATGGAGGGGAAGTAGGTAAAGGATCTGTGTCTGCTCTAGGCAAATTAACCAGGGAAGGGAGGCCTGCCATGACTGGCCCTGTCCACTGTTGTAATGTAATTATATGGATCTTTGACCATAAAATAAATCCTCCATCCATCTTCTAATGTCACACCCACACTAGATAGATTTATAGGGAGAATAAGGATTTATTCAAAACAAATTTGATTCCTGGTGACTTTACAGATGTGTCCATATAGTTACTTTCAACAATATAGAATCCCTTGTTTGTTTGTCTGGTAATTTCTTAGTATAGCCTACACCCCTGATATCTCCAATCCAATTACTAATTGTGCCTAACCCTGTTTAGTTTCTCACACTAAAGAAGGTTGGCCAGGTTCTGCAGAAAAAAAAAATATTGGTGTCCAACCCGCAATATTTTGGCTAATATTCCCCTTCTATTCTTATCCAAAAAACATAAAACAGTAAAAAAAAATTACACATCTTATGTGTATATATTAGGGAGTCAACCTAAAATGTTGCTGTTATGTTCTTCTGTGAGCTCAAATGTTAATCTTATTCATGAGAATGGTGAAAATAACAAAGGAATGATGAACCCTCTGTACATGTTAAAATGCATTAACTGAAATCAAGCATTAAATAACACTTTTTTAAAAAGCTTACTTTACTAGTATACTTAGCAATATCTGCAGCCACATCTGCTGAAGCTGTTGCTATTGGCAAGTCTGTATTAACTGAAGATGAAAGTGTATTTGCTGATCCAGAACTGGTTACTATAGAAACAGGCTGAGTACTTGTAACCAGGGTGATAGTTGACGTTGAAGTACTCTGAGTAATTTCTTTCTGCTGTACAGCTAGAATACAAAACAAATCTGAAAATGAGTTACTATATATTTCAAGGCATTTAAAAAATTAAAAACAGGCCACCTCTGAAATAAAAATTATTTCACAATTTTTCAGCTTAGTTACTAGAACAATATACTATTTTAATCTGTGAATGATGTTATTAACAGATAAGACAAGCCTTAAGATAAGACAGGAACATAAGACATACTTTAGTGAGTACACATGATGATTTTATCAGCCTTAAAATGCCCTGTAAGTATTCACAATTAATAAGGCATTATGTTTATTAGGACTAACTAGAACATTACAAAATCATTCAAAAGGTTTGAGTGTAAAAAGTGGTAGTGGAAAAGAAGTAGTGGTAGTTCCAAAGACTGCAATATTTAAAATTCTTAAAACAAAATACAGCCAATATTAAATAGATTTAAATAAATTTGTTTTATTATATACTATATATATTATAATATATACTAGTATATCATAAGTATTCAAATTATCTGACAGGCTTATTTAAAGAGAGTTCAGCCCACAATCAAGGAGACAGAATCAATTTTCCCTTTCTCCTGCAATCCCCACCCCTCCACACACAAAATATAGCTGTGAAGGGCTTAGGAATCACTTGTGAAGAAAGGATGGTCAGCAAAAATAACCACTTCATCCTGCAGAAGCGAAGCACCTGCTGGTTCCAAAAGATTGTCATATTTTAGAGGTGGTTTTCCTTTTATCTAGTTCAGGGTTGTCAAACTCACTGCCTGCAGGCCGAATGGTTCACACACTGGCCAAGCCCACACCTGGTTTACGGAAGGGAGAAAAGTCAGGATATGTCATGTGACACTGCTGTGATGACACGAGTTTGACACCCCTGATCTAGATTCAACTTATCACTAACTACAGTGTTATTATGATGATAGCCTATGTTTTCATATTATTTTTATGTTAAATGCACTTGGTTAATTAAATCATCGATAAAAGGACTGGACAATTCATATTCCAACTGAAAGGTTTCTTACTATATATAGTGGTGGAATGTTTGATGATCTCCTCATTTTTGTGCAATTCATATTTGACGTCTGGGCACAACTACTGTGAACATATTGCAATGAGAAGACATTAGGAAAGGTGGGGAATACCTTTCACTGCCTGTCTTGTCTGGTATCTTGTTCCTTGGGAAGACTGAGGCTGCTGCTGTTGCTGCTGCTGATTTTGTTGCTGCTGCCTTTGTACCTTCTGCATATGCCATTTCTGGGAAGAAGTCTGAAATTTGTTTGAAGAATTCCACACTACCCGCTGCACAGCTGGGACCGTTTCCTTTGGTAGGAGAGGTCTCTGTTTCTTTACAGGACTTCCAGTAGCTGCCGCTGGAGTGCTGACAGCAGAAGCAGCGCTTGTCGTAGCTGTAACACCGGCTGGGGGTGTCTGGGATGCTGATCGAGTAAGCACCTGAGTTTCAACTGGAGGCTGACTGTTGACACTTGAAGGAACTGGGGTTTTAGCTGCAGCTTAACCAGGTTAAAAAAAAAAACAAGAACCAAGATTTATTGGAAGTTCAGCGTTCTAAGGGAATAAGGTAAAACACTGGTTCCTAACCATTTGTTATTAAGTGGAAAATCTACTGTTTTAAATTTAGAAAGAAATTTACAAGACTTTATTTACAAAAGCGTTTGTTTCACCTACAAGTATGATTAAATGAAAATAAATAGCTGTATATAAATTTGCTTAGAGAGTTTCAACTTTTTGTTTTGGCATTTCACTCCTATACTCTCCTGTCATTTTTACTCTCTTGTATTACACATATGTCCTGCTTTTAATATTCTTCATCATGGTATTATGATATTCATCCATGGTATCAGAGTCTGAAATCTTCAAATTTTGAAACAGTAAAACTGAAATATTTTCAATTTTTGCCTTCTCAGGATAGTAAGTTTCAAGAACAAACTACCAAATGAAATATTAAACTTCTTTATACATCACTTCGCCAGTGCAGATAGTGATACCAACAGGGACATACTACCAAATAGCAATTTCAAAGCTATTACAATTTAATGTATACTCATTGACCGATCCAGATTGGATCATGCAAGAGAACTTATGTCTAAATTGACATAATACTATGCATCTTCTACATGTAGTCCTCGAATTATGACAATTGCACCCAAAATTCATGTTGCTAAATGAAACATTTGTTAAGTGAGTTTTCCCATTTTTACAATTTTTCTTGCCACAGTTGTTAAGTGAATCATTGCATTTGTTAAGTTAGTAAAGTGAATCTGGATTCCCCATTGACTCTACTTGTCAGAAGGTCACAAAAGTGAATTATATGACCCCAGAACACTGCAACTGCCATAAATATGAACCGCTTGCCAAGCATCTTAATTTTGATTGTGTGAACGCTGCAATGGTCGTAAATGTGAAAATGGTCATAAGTCACTTTTTTCAGTGTTATTGTAATTTTGAATGATCACCAAATGAACTATTGTAAATTGAGGACCAGCTGTATAATGTACCCATATAAACTAAGAAAAAATATCAAATTTTTGATAATATTTAAATAAAGATAATTGAGTAAGAAACAATAGCTACTTTAGCCCAAATAAAGAGTCATTAGGCAGGTAGCACACAAATTAATAAGATCTATTAATCCTTTATTAAAAATAATGAAATAGCTGTTTCTGAATCACCCTTACATAATATGTATAAATTATTCTGACTTAATGATGCCCTGTTTAGTGACCATTTGAAGTTCCAATGGCTCTGTAAAAGTAACTTTATGACTGGAACTCACCCCAAGGTTATGTAATTGAAATTTGGGTGTTTTGCAACCTGTGGGCATTTACAAAAGTTTCCGTGTCTTGTGGTCACCATTTACAAATTTCACAGTCAGCTTCTGACAAGCAGTCAATGAAGTAGGCAGTAAAAACATAAGTTGCATCATGTGATGTCTTGCTTAACAAGTGTGAGTGAATTGCTTAACGAGCAGGGGGCAAATGAGGCTGTAAGTCCATCAGGGTTTATGTCTTATTTAACAAATGTATCCCTCACTAACAAAGTTGCTGGTCCCAACTGCAGTTATCAAGCAATATGAGTGTCAGGGTTCAAAGTAACACACCCAAGACTCCAAGGCAGGCATATTCCTCAAAGTATAGGTTTATTAGGCACGTCATATTGACAAATCTGGGGAAACCCAACTCTAATTACCCCTCAGATTTCCCCCTAGTCAAACGTACAGTTTTCCTTTCCCTGCCCATGCAATCCATCACATGGTCCAATCAGGTCTCAGATCCCACTTCTTCGCACCTGGTGGGAAACTCCTTCATTCCCCAGCTATCTCTACCTCCTCCCTCTCATTCCCACGGCTTGACTCATTTCTGCTGTGGCAGCCCTGGAGGGGCCAGAGGAAAATGGCTCCAGGGCTGACAATGAGAACCCTTTAAACCAGGGGTGTCAAGCTCAATGCCGCCTGAAGTACATACCGTTTTTGAGTGTTTATGTTTGTCCCCACCAATGTGGCCCAGCACAGCAAGGAAGACCTTTTGCAAAACGTACTTCAGGCAGCATGGGGCACATCACTCGCCCAAACATTCTTCATCTGCAAAAGAAGTGGCCCGGTGGCCAGGTTTGCCGGGGTGGACAATGGCAGGCTTTTTGGGGTGGATGGCTACCGATAGCTAGAGTGACCGTTACAGGTAGGCAAGAGTGCGCAAGGCGCATGGGTTGCTCTTTTCGGCCAGGAAAGAAGCAGCCTGGTGGACAGGTGAGGCACTTGGGGAAAGTTCCCCACTCCACCCATTCCCCCCTCGCCTTCTCACCTCATGTTGTCCTCACTGCAAGCGACGTGAGAAAATGGTGGGGGACAAGCCACACATGCTCTTAAATTCAGCCAATGTTGGGGGTAGAGCTTAATTTTAACACATGTGCACAAAACGGTGCTGGGCCTTCTTTTTGGGGTGGGTCTTGTTTTAGGAGAAACACGGTATTCTATATACCATATGTTATGTTTCATTTGTGTCTTTGAGCAGGGGTTCATATATCTATTCTTTTCTTAACTTTTAATTCTCCTAAGGAATAACTCCTAGGTGTTTTGAATATTTCCTCTGAAGCTTAACTATTAAGATATAAGTGCTAGGATATTTCCTGCAGATGAAAATTCCTACGGAAGGTGACACAGATTTCTTAATTCTAATATCTTCAGAACTTTCAAATAGCCATACCAATTACAAGTTTGAGTTAAACTTAACAGAAATAAATTCAAGGTTTTCACATAAGAAAAGAAATTGAATGCAGAATAGGCAACATAGGTGAAAGAAATCTTGCAATTACACTTAATCACAAACTGAGTATAAGTCAGTAGTGTGATATGGCTGAATAAAAATTAAGTGCAATTCTTTAAAGATTCTTTTAACTACCTTTCTTAGTTTTAATTAACTCTAGGTGGTAAACATCATTCTTTTCCTAACAATCTGGTGAAATGGGTTGGACTGAGAATGGCTGGCCCAAAGCCACTACCCAGTTTTTCATGCTTAAGGCAGGATTAGAATGCACAGCCTCTTTTTTTCTAGACCAACCACTACACCAATTATAATATCCTTTCTACACTTCTTAAATTTTAAGAAAATGTAATTTCAAAAATGTCTTAGAAAAAATGAGCATAGCTGAAGGATAATCATGAAAAATATTCCAATTCTATTCTATTCTACTTATGGAAGGTAATTTATAAAACACAATCAATACTTCCTTGACACTATTGGGATTATAACAGTCAGAGTTCCCTGCTAACATATGCCATATAACTATCACAGGTGTGGATTCTTCATGTAAACACAAGAGGCAAGGTCACACTCACACACTCACACACACACAGCCTTTGAGCTTTATCTAGTCTTTCTCAGGCAAACCTGCTAGTCTGGGAAGATTCCTGTGAAATTGGTATACAGAATAATAAAGTAGATAGTTTGAGCTCTACATGTTCAAACTGCATAACTGAATCCATGGGCCTATCTACCAATCTCCAAGCAAATAGATTTCTCCCTTGCAATCTTGTTTAAAGAAAATCAGATGCTTAGAAGATTCCATTCTATTAAGCACTCCCTTTCAATTTTTAAAAAAATATTTCTTCACTAAAGAGTGGATTTAAATAGAACTGACATTTGTGGCTGTGGTGGGTTGGAATAAGAACTCTGTTTGAATCAATATGTATATTTACTTATTTTAGGGATAGCACTACTATACGTTTCTTTAGGTGTACTTTTCTGTACCTCTCACGTATTGTGCTAGTCAGGGGATAAATGGCCAGAGTTCATGCCTTGTTAAGAGGAGGCAAGAGTCAAGGATATATATTGCCATACTTCTCTAATTCTTCCTTCTGGTAAAAGCAGGATCAGCTTGACAGAATAACAATTAGGGCCTCAACTCAATTTCAAAGACGTTTCAAAGAAATGCTATGTTATATTTCCAAGAATGTGTTTGAAATGTTTTGAAATCATGAAAGATACCCTGTGCTTGTGGCAATTTTCTTTAATAATTAGTTTAAAAAGAGTTCTTTATTTAGGATTTTCTGTGCTTACAAACTGTCCTTGATTACTTTACTACGTAAAATTTATAGAGCTTTGTGATATTTGCTCTTGACTTACTGGGCAAGAGACCAGTAATTGGCGAACCTGCTCTGAACTCATAAAATGATTATTTGGACCTTTTCCAATTTCTTGATTTTGTAAGTAATTTTTAAGCCATAAGAATGTCAATTGAGAATATGGGAATTTTTTTCTGACTTGGAATCCAAGCTGACCTAAGTCCCACTACTGTATTGCAATATTGTGAAACTGATGTAATTTATTTTCTTTACCCTCTCCATATATTTGGTTTTAATGACTCCAGTTCTTTTCCTGACTCATTCTGAGAAATGAGCCAGAGTTGCTTATTTGAATAACATCCTAAACAAGCCACATGGGGAACAGTTTGTAGTTTCTTAATCATGCCCATTTGTTGACTACTACAATACAATTAGGTTTTCTACACCACTTCACCCAATTGGCCTATTTCCCTTTTCACATTATTCCCCTCTCTCATGCTTTTTTTTTCTTTTCCTACACAGATAGTCCATTGTTAACTACGGTAGCTGGAATTGGAATTTACATTGCTAAGTTATGTAGTTGTAAAGTACAACATTATGACCACATTTATAAGAGATGGCAAATTCTGTAACAACAGCATATAAGTTCCCATTGCTGTTTTTACATGAGGATCACATATTGTGGAGTGAAGACCTCCTTGCAACTTCTGCCAGCTTCCAAAAAGCAAAGTCAATGTGGAAACTGGCAAGAAGTTGCAAGTCCCAGGTGATTTATAAGGAGGTTGGTAGGCAGTTAAGTGGCTGCAGCCCAGTGAGGGAGGGTGCATGGGGGCCTGGCGAGGTATGGGTGGGTGCACAAATTTCTGGCAAGATGCAATGCAAGCACAGCAGGACTGATGGATGGTGTGTAGCGAGAGTGCAGTGGAACTAAGGATAGGTATGCAGATGGATGGCAAGGCATGGGTGGGGAGGGTTGCTGCTTAGGCGAAGGAAGCAATGGATTCAAGGGTGGCAGACAATATGCCATGTGAGCACAAAAGGACATGAGGAAAGTGTGTGAATGGTCAGCACAGAACTATGGGATTGGGGTAGAGTTGGCTAGCAAGATGTGGCAGGGCATGGCTGTTGCCAGAAAGAGGAGGGTGCAGTTTGCCAACAAGGTGTGGTCCAACTAATACAGGCACAGCACAAGTGCAGCAGTTGTGGGTCAGGGTGCAAGCAACCCCAGAGCCACAGGGTGGCAAGTCCCAAGAGTCCCATGCATGACTGGGATGTTAGACCAGTGAAGGGAAGGCAGGCAAAGATGACAAGGGAGAACTAGGGGATGAGGGACAGCCATAAATGTGGGCTGGTTGGCCTGAATTTTTATCATGTGATAATTTTTTTCAGTGCCATCATAACTTTGAACAGTCACTGAACAAATGGACCTTAAAGCAGCACTAGTACTAACTTGCTGGAATAGTTTTTTTAATATATATTCCTCAAGCATTTTGCATATTGTTGAACCTGAAGACATCATTGGATTATCTTGAGTTTTCCAACTCTTTTCTACTATATAAAAGTTTGTCTTACATAAAAGTCATATAGTTTTAGTTGCAGAAATGTAGAAGAACATAACAGCCCCATTTTTAAATAAATTGTTTTTATCAGTCTAGAAATACAAAAAATATTTCATTAAGGGCATTTCAGGACAGCTCTGAAAATAGTATTCAGTATTTTCATGATCAAGAAAAAATTTAACGTATCCTACCTTCTTGTTTAGGAGGTGATTCCTTGGCTTCTTTTTTGTTTTTTCGTCCCTCACGGCCACACTGGTCTTCACCAAGGTCAATAACTAGCTCATTTTCTGAATCAGAATCTAAACCAAGATGCACAGTTGGTGAGTCGGTCTCTTCTTTAGTTTTCAGTTTTTCCTTTGTGGGATGTGACAAACTTTTCCCCTTTTCTGAAAGCTCTTTATCAGAGTCTACATTTGCCTTCTCTTTGGCAGGGCTATTTATTTTCTCTACTTCTGAGCTTGTACTTTTAATTTCCTCTTTTTCTTCTGTTGGAGTTGGTGGCTTTAGTTTTTTTTTCACAACTAAAGATTCTTTATCACTTCTTATACCTTCTTTTTCTTCTTCTTCCTGATCATTTTTGGACTTCTGTTCATCATCACTGATATATTCACTATCACTGGAGTCTGACTTTTCAGAATCTTCTGAGTCACTATGCTCTACTGCAACATCTTCAGATATTTCATTGATTCCTAATCATAAAAAATAAAATTTTACCCCATTTATTTCCAATAGCTTATATTTTAAAAATAAAGCTATGTGAATCAGTGAACATGCATATAACAGATTTATCATAGTAGCCCACTGTGAAAGAAAATCCTTCATATTTTAATATTGTATGGAAGTAGCATTTGTGTTCAAAAATAAGAACACAAAGGACTCTGAATCCTGGCTTCTTTGGATACAGAGCTAATACTGCGATATATTTATGAAGTAATGGCAAAAAGAATGTATTTAGTGCCTATACAATCAAGCATATCAAATGCACACGCATACCTAGTTGTGCTTTACAACTCTCTATTGTTTTGTCCAGGTTCAGCTGAAATCTGCTGCGAATTTGTCGTTTTGGTGAAATCAGTGGCACAGGTGTAGATTGCTGCTGGACTGATTCACTCAACTCTTTCAGATCCATTTCAGCTTTACTACGATCTAGAATATTAAATTAAAAATGTTTCCATTAAGTAACTGAATTTAAACAAACACAAACGAATTTAATGACATTCATTAACTATTATTAATGATTACTACTGTGAAGTATGGTTAAAAACTTACAATAGCTTATTTTAGGACAGGGGAGAAGTAGATAACAATTATGCATTTAATTATGTATAAGATTATACCTAATGAACACTCTGAACATTCTTTATGCTAATGAATACACAAACAATCCTTGGCTAAGTTGATTCAAAAGTTCCATATACTATTGTAATATAGTTGGTCCAATCTTAAATCAGTGCTCCTACATAAATTCAGCCATCATGTTTAAGTAAAACTGATCAATTTTTCAGCGGCACCTATAGCACTTAGGCTGAAAACCAAGATAATATTAACCCCAAATTTAGTATTAGCAGTTGCAAGCAGGTGCACCATCTAATCATCACTATCATATATAAATCTCATATCCATTACTACATGGACAACTTTATTTTACCAAGATTAAGATTAAGAATGCTGCCTGGAGTAGATGTTCTTTCTTGCTTGGCAGGTGTAGGAGTTGATGGTTGAGGAGAGAAAGGTTTGGGACTACCCGACAAGCTTCCTGTTTGGCCTGTCCTTGTTGCTGCTGGAGAAGCTGAAAAAGAATGTCATTGACATAAAGTAAATTGCAAATATAACCTGAGGTTATTTAGGCAGAGATCAAGGTCAAGTCCCTCTGTGTAACTTCTGTTTCCCCTTACTTTTTGAACAGTAACTCCCTACACAGTGTCACAAATTGCTTTTGAAACTGAGGGCAAACACATTCTCCCATGTGGGAAAAGATCAATAAGGTATCTGTGCAAAATCAATAAAAAATATAGATAAGGAACATGCAAATATAGTTCTTTTGTATGTTGGCCATGGAGTCAAAATTAAATGGTCTAATGTCATCTCACAGCAACAAAAGGTCCTCGCTGAGGGACTATACAGAAAAGAAATAAAGAAGCAAGTTACAAAAGTAGTGAGAAATTTCTTCAAGACTTCCAATGAAACACGCATTTCTAAACATTCTAACTCTTATCACCTTTTAAAATTTAACCAATATTCAGGGGAAACTGAGCATAGGTGGAATGCTTATATAAATCAAGAATTACATAAAATTGTGAACTTCTTTTTTCCTAGCTATTTAAATATCTAATTTTTCTTGTAGTAAATTTCATATTTAATTATTTATTAAATATGAACTATATTTAACAATTAGCCACATTTAATAATCTAGCCTATGGTCCTGATATTTCCTGATGGTCTTTCATCAAGTGGCATCTAAGGTCTGATCATGCTAGTTTTTGAAGGAATATCCAAGAACATTTATATGCTGCCACTTAATTACTCATTAATTAAGATAGTTCAGATATAATGACTGGCAAAAATAAATCATATTCTAACTGCCTCTTTTGGTATCAGGCTAAGCAAGAAGCCTAGGATAATATATGTTATAAAATACATTTCAATATACTGTTTAGTCTTTAAATGCAAATCCATGAGTAACATCATTTTCTCTAATGCAACCTAAAGTTGCATTAGAATACAACTATTGCGGCTAAATAATGGTCAATTTGAAACAATGAAAAAATTATCAGTAGAGACCAGGAGAATGATCAGGTCTGCAGAGTAACAATAATACTTTGAAAAATCTATCTGAAGGCAATAGATGAGAAAAGACAAGCTAATAAGAACTGCCCAGGCAGTCATAAGCAAAAGCCATTGTATAATAGAATGACAGACCTTGCTTGTGGAAGTGGCTGGTCAATTTTTTTCACCAGAAAACATACACAACAGGGTCACCAACCTTTTGGACCTCAGGGACCACCAAACTCATAATTTTAAATCCCAGGGACCACTAACTGTTTCTGTGGGCATGGCCTAATTTGTGGGTGTGGCTTTGTGGTCATGTGACTGGCTGCGCATGGCTTGCATGTAAATATTATAAAAAAGCAGGCAAGCAGATTGAGTTGCTCACAGAATCACAAATTCATTTAGAGATCTACCTATCTGCCATTGGCTATCTCAGTCTGTCACATAAAATTTGCTTGCAAGCAAACTCATAAAATTTGCTCGCAAGCAAACTCATAAAATTAACTCACAACACACCATGTATGTAAACATTGAATTTTTTATTTAAAAAAGAGCAACTTTTACCCAAAATCAGGCAAAGCAGGCAGGCAGATTGAGTTGCTCATAGAATCATTCGGTGATCTATCTATCTGCCATAGGCTACCTGAGTCTGTCACATAAAATTTGCTTGCCATGAGTCTGCACTGAATAATAGAACCTTCAGTCCTAAGGGAGGTTTGGCTGTGCTTAAAAGCAGAGCCAAAGATCTAAAGACTAGCTAGAAAGCAAGAAATCCAACCATTTCCTGCTTCCTAGCTAGTCTAAATCTCCCGGCACAGCAGAACAGCTGATGGTCGGGGGTGGGGGGGAAGAAAAATAACAATTTAGCAGGCAAGTTTGCCCGGTAAGGAGTGGGTGGGTGGGGAGGGTTCCCGTGGGCCATGTGGGCAGCACAGCCTTGTGTTTCTACACAGCCTGGATTAATTGCTTTGTGGGGTGCTCTGGGGCTGACATTAAACTAGGAATATTTGAATATACATAAGTACTGCATATATTCCTAATACTTTTATTTTCTTTCTATAGAACATCCAAGCAATATAGGCAGGAAGAAGGCGGAGCCTCCGCGCTGATGGACCGTAGATCGCGACTCTCTGT
The DNA here is from genome assembly GCF_049901715.1 of Pseudonaja textilis. Lineage (NCBI taxonomy): Eukaryota > Metazoa > Chordata > Lepidosauria > Squamata > Elapidae > Pseudonaja > Pseudonaja textilis. Next base: position 23,498,920 of record NC_141992.1, on the reverse strand, counting down.
GGCTATGGTCCGTGCTCTTTCGTTGGAGAGCCCCAATCATTACAATTAGGAGCTGAAGCTACCTTGGAGGGGCAGTGGAGTAAGGGGAAGTTGCAAGCCAGGTTGAGGGGAGCCGCATCTCCCCTCCTGGGCTTGGTCTTTCCCCCCCCCGAAGATGACTGCAGCAGTGGTTTAAAATGGCCACCCCAAAGAGGAGGACTCAGCTGGATTAAGATTTGTGCAGGAGGGACGAAAGAGGTGGATAACATCTGAACCGGGACAACTGGGCAATACAACTAAACAAAAGTACCCTGGGATTAAGGTAACATGGAATTTTTAAGAAAAGTAAGCGGCGAAATTACAAAGGAACAGGAAAAAAAAGAAAATATTTTTGACAGCTAAGCAGGGCTTCGAATCGGGAAAGGAAGAAGCCGGAACTAAAGATTTAACTAAATTGGACTAAAATATTTTGGCAATAAACAGGCATAAAACAAAGCTGGACTTAAGATTGTCAAAAAATAATAATAATAAAGTTTACAAATTGGAGACTGGACTGTGCTGGAATATTGAGTTTCAAAAAACCCTAAATTAAAAAATGGGGGGAAAAGGTGAAGAAGACTTTGCATAATGGAGAGTGCCACCTTTTGACAAAAACTTGAGCTCAAACAAAAGGGAAGGTATCCTGTTTCTGAATGAACTTGTGTGGATATAATATTAAAGAAATATTGAAACAAAGTAAGAATCTTAGAAAGTGAAAGCAGAACCAGAACAAAGAAAAAAGCAAGGAAAGACTGACTGTGGGATTGATTGATGTTTTTGGTATAGACTCTGGGCTGGAGTAATTGAGAACTTTAGAAAATTGAAAGAAGAAAGAAGGAAAGTAAAAGTGGTTTTTTTGTGTGGATTTAACAATCATAAAATACAAGAGTGTGTAATGATGATATCTCTTCGGGAATTAAACATGGAACTTAAAAATATGAGAGAATTACTACAGGAAAGAGGCAAATCACTTTGCTCTGTGTTAGAAAAAATGGAAATGGCGATTGAAGAACAAGAAGAAAGAGCTTCAGAGGAGGAGGAGTCGACTCAAGGAGAAGACATTTTAAATAGACAATTAACACAAAGAACACTACAAAAGAAGTGGGGAAAGAAGGAAGGTTAAAAAGTTGAGATTTAAGAAGGAAATCAAAAGGGGGAATACCTGTGAAGTCGGGAAAGGCAGAAAGACCCAGCAGAAAAGGGGAAAGGAAGATATTAAGAAAGAGAGGGATATAAACTGGAATGAGAAAAGATATGGCGGAAAGAGGGGGAGGAGAAGCAGTAAGAAACAGGAGCATGAAATAAAGAAATACGGAAATAGTAAAATGTTGAAAAGAAATTGTTTTTTCAGAGATAATGGTTGATGAATTAAAAAGGGGATTCTGCAGGGTGACAAGGGGTAATAAGAATATTTCTGCAATTAAAAATATTTGGAAAATAGGGTAACATAGATACTGATCTTATTAAAAATTAAGGGAGGAAAATATGCTGCGGAATCCAAATGAAAAGATGTAATGATTATTATTGTAACTTCTTAAAAATAATGGTTTATTGGGAATCAAGATGAGGGAATAAAGGTATATTTTAATCATTGAGGTGTCACACTCAAAGCAGTAAAAGGGAGGAAACCTATACTTTTTTTTTCTTTTAGTGTTAAAATTTTTATTAATCTAGGATTTATAAAAAGAATGTGCAATGGAAAGGGAATATGACCGATTAAAGAACCAACTAAATTAATAAGTTAATATAGACTATTAAAAGCAAGGAGAGACATTGGTAACCCTTTTTTATCGTCATCATTATCATCATCATCATCATTATTATTATTAGGCAAACACATATTATCTTTATTTTTAAAATAAATATTAAAGGATTATATTTGAAATAATTGAAATGAAACAAAAAGATGTTTCGATTGAGATTAATGAAAGAGGCTAGAATTAATGTGTTTGTTTCTCTCCTTACTGAAAATTTGGAATGGAAAAGGTAATAATAAAATTAAGTATACATATATGAATGTATAATTGCTGTCATATTTGTATGTAAAGGTGTTGACCTGGAAATATGTTGTCCACCAAAAAGAGATTTTTGTTTTTAATGTGAAGAACTGAATAAAATTTGTTGAAAAAAAAAAAGAACATCCAAGAAATATAAATGAAATGAGAGCAGGAGTTCAAAATTAAATGAGATATTCAATCCTCTTAAGATTTTGATGACTACTTTGTATGTTTATGTATATATATAACAGGAATATCACAAATATACTAAAGTACAATTTAGAACTGCAGTCATTGTCCAAACAAATAACGCACAATCAAGTTCAAAGATATCCAGACTGGATCCAAATGAAGTAACATTTATTTCTTTGCTCTATATCAGAAACAGCTGTACATCAACATGTAGGTGGTATTCTGATACTATCTGTCATTCACCTAAGGAATTAGGTGCAGATTAGTATGTGGAGGATAATGCTTGGTATAGAATAGCTGAGCTTTCCAAATGGATTATAATAATTATAGCTGGCTTATAATATATTATTCTGTTTAATGCTAACATTTGGCAAGCATTGATTTTAAAAAAGGAAGCAATTCTGAGTTTCTTCAAGATCAGATTATTTCATTTATCTGTGGCCCAAATTTTCAAAAACACAAAAATGTTAAATATAGTGCTGCTGACATATTTCTGAAACAATAAATTAACTTGATTGTTTTATATTATCTTCTTAATATTTTTGCTCTTGACTGTAAGTCAAATCTTGTTTCTGAAAGGTAAGTACTTTTTTCTTATACTCCAAGAAAAATGTATAAAAAACTGGAAGAATAACATGAAATATTCTGAAATCCAATCCCTATTATTATGTACTTATCATTTCAGTGTTCTCTGAACTCTGATTGTTTCATTGTAATTTAGCAGCTGAGGACAACCAGAAATTAATTTTTATTTTAGACTACTAAATTCTTTTAAAGTAGGGTGTGTGATCCACCATGATGTAATATGATATAAATCTGCAGGGCACTAAGCAGATCCCTTGCTGAAAAATTGTTGAGTGCATAATGGGAGTGAGAGTCCAATTAACCCTGAAGACTACAAAGCATTTTTCTATGTACTAGTTTGCTTGAACCAAATAACCATATCATGCTCCCCTTCCTGCATGAAGCCCCTCTACTGTGATAGCTTTTGTTCAATAACTCATGACTCTTCCTACATTATAATTTAAATTCTTCGCAGGAGACTGATCTACCACAATTTACCCTGTTATTAGTGTGGGAGACAACCTTTATGCCTCTACCCTACTCTTATATAATTGGTCCCAAGAACATTGGATAGAAGCTTTAGGAATATTGCTGCACTTGAGTCTACCAATAGTAACACATCCTATAAAGTATTAGACAAACTTTCCTTCCAGTTTTATGAAATTCCATGCACTGGTTGATGTTAAAGTTCAACTGCTAATTAATGTAGCAATTTTGTTTCCGTACTTTTACCTGTACTCTTACCTGTACTTTTATCAATAAAGTCCATAGATTCTTCACTTGCACTAAAGTGGCTAGAGGTTGCTTTTTTCTCTCCATCCTGTTCAACATCAGATCCAGTGTGTACTGATGAATTTGTACTCATTGGTGAACGTGGCATGTCTGTTAGGGAAATTCTTCGTCCAGTACTGCTACTAAGCATAGGTTTGCTCATTAAAATCTTGGGTGATGCTGTCATATCAAAGTTAAGTTTGATTTTCTCTTGTTTATCTGTCTTAGCAGTTCCAGCCCCAGGATTTGAAGGGTCTAACAACATTTGGTACTGATTGTTGGGAGTATATGGTGTCCGGAAAGGTGCATAATTAAATACGCCAAACTTTCTACGAATGTTCTCCACATAAACCTCCATCTCTTGCATTGCACTGTTAAATATGCTTTTAGTCTTTTTCACGGAAAAAGGAATTTCTTTAGACATGAGGTAGCAATTATTTACTGGAACCCAGGCCCTGCAAATAAGACAGTAAAAGAAACCATATAAATGGTACCTAATTTTTATTTCAATTCTAAACACTGTTAAAGGCAATTCTTAAACTTTTCAATAGGTGTCTGATACATGCTTAAGGCAGAAACTTTATTTAGCAATTACTTGTAAACTGAAAGGTCTATTTAATCAGTCCCCAGAAAAAATTAATAGTTCTAGAAATACAGCTTTGAAAACAATTCATTAAAAATCAGTTAAGGAAATTCAAAATCCAACCTACAAATACCAGATGATATGGAAAAGACGATTATATATTCCAATTCAAATTTCTTAAAGTGAACATGATACAATAAAAAAGAAATAACTGTCAACTTTACAATTACTCTCTTGTTGCACAGCAAATCACTTTATGCTTACATTATCATTTAGTTCACACTACATATATGGTGATTACTTAGGACTAAGTTGATCAACCAAATGATATTAGTATATATTAATTATTCTTTCTACTGTTACATTTGGTGGCCTCATGCTGACCAACAGGACAGTAAAAGAAGGCTCCGCCATAATAAATATAAACATTTCTACATATTTGAGAATACTAGTCAAAATCCAGGAAAACAATTACTTTCTTTATAAAAATAAAAGCCATAATTTTAATTGGCTCTCTTCATATATATTTATGTATACATAAAGTTTCCTGTTAAGTAAAGAACACTAGAAATAGTTAGAAATCCTGTAATTGTATCACAGAAATGATAGCAGTGAGCAAAGGGGCTTTTTCTGTCACTTGAACAAATATCAAATCTTTCAAACCATGTGGGATAAATCCTTCCCTCATGATTTTACACTGAGATTTAGAGCTTTTATGTAGCCAGCCCTGAAAATTCCTCCTTTTTACAGCACTCGTGAATGGTCCACCATGACCATTTCTGAACAAAAATTCCTTTTATAAATCCTAACTACAACGGACCTTCTAATTCATGTCATGGTTGGTAACATGTAAATATCAGTTATCAAAATTGACTAAATGTATTCCCTCAGTGGACAAAATTATGTTATTTTTTTAATTTTTAAAAATGAGTTATCCCAATGAGCTTCTTATATTCTGTACAAAAATCACTATTTGCAGAATATTAACATTTTAACTAATGCAGCTACCACCTAATCATTCACCAAAAAGGAATGATCTGAATTATTCCATTATCTTTTGATTAATTCCCACCTGTCATGTTGACCAAAGAAACGAGCATCAACTTGACCATCTTTATCTCTCAGTGCTTTAGCCGGCCAGAATGGGAAACCCTTGAGTTTAGCCCAAACCAATGGGTGTGGATTGCTCTAGAGGAAAGTGCATAGTGACCACATGGTGAGAAAACTATTTTAACCCATGCATTATTTTCTAACTGCTGACATGCAAGACAATAGTTTTTTATATGACTGAGATTGTAAAAATGTCCCAAATTTACAACTTTAAATGAAGTCTTTGTATAGCTTTCCCATCTTATTAAAATAATTTTTGGCTTCCTTTAAAACATGTTCTCTCTGTGGCAAATAGTTGCCAGCAAATTTTTGCCTCATTCTGATTGTTCAGTGGTAACGTCAAAACAATAATTCAAATATCAAATAAATGTAAATTAATCTGTAGAGATACTCCATCTTCAAAATACAATATTCATAGTTTTGATTTAAATAATCAGATTACTGTTGCAGTACTTCAGAAATGTTTACATTTGGGTGGTGCAAATAATGCTTCTATATAGCTTTCTGTTATCACAGAAACAGAAAACTGTTGGCAGAAAAAGATCTAGGTCTGCCTTTGAGTTTGTTTGTTTAATTAATTTAAATTATTTGAATTATTTTTAGATTTTTAAATTTGCTGAATGATAGATATATGTTTATCACAAGCATGTTAAAAACAGTTACTGATAATTAACCCACTATCTTGGTTAGAAGTTAGTTCCAAGCTCCCATTACTCTTTCTGTGAAGTAATATTTTCTAATATTACTTTTGAACTTCTCTCCTGTCAGTTTGAGGTTAAATAGATCACATGAATATAAGTACACTCTTATTTTAGGATTTTGAAAAATATAGAATGTAATGTAGTCCATCACACAGATATAATTTATACAGTTTATAACAATAAAATAACAGTCTGTCATGAATTTTTTACTTTAAAGGTACCATATTTTATATCATGATGTGATGATTAACTGTAATGTGTTACTGTTTCAGGTTTTTTTAATTCCATGTTTATACTGTGTTGGTTCTAAGCACAAAAAATAAAACATCTGCTGTTGCTACTTAAAATGTGTGTAAATATGAGTATGTCAAATCATGATGCTTATCATTCCCAAATAGTTCCCCTACTAGATAAGCAGTCCCAGTTTAAAAACAAGGTTCTGTTTCCAACACCTGTCCTTAAATCAAATTTGTATAGACACCAGAACAGTATTATTATAATGCTGTAAAAGTAGTACTGAATAATGAATTTGAACCACTGCATATTTAACTTGAATTATTATATGTTTAACTTGGAATCTGATGCAATGAGCTCCATTGTTAACTATGGGTTGTCCTTTAACTAGAGTGTTCTTAACACAGGGACTTGCTGTATATTCTCCAAACCACAAGAACTCCAAACAGGCTAAAACATATAAATAACAACATAAATGTGATTCTGTATAGAAAAAAATAAGGGCTTCTGAGATTTGATTTTTTTAAAAAAACTGATTATTAGTAGATTTCAAGTTTCAAAAAAATATACATTTGAATCCTTTGAGGGTTCAATGTCATTTTACTACAGTTGACAAAGCAGGGATGAAACAATGGAAAAGGCTTTGCCTCTGAGCTGAATTGTGATTTTATTATTTATGTAATAACTTCCCTTAATGTTGCCTTACCCATTTAAAATATATATCCATTTGCTCTTTCATAACATTATTAAGCTATTATATGTAAGCCGGAATAATAGTGCCAACTGATTTTAAAGATTTGGAAATATTAACCAAATCTAGATCACGTATACTTTCCTTGAGACTTACTAGAATGAAGACTAACTTCTCAATTTCTATTAATTAAGTATCAATCAGCAGCAGTATGTGAGTTTTGAGCATAAACAAGAACCTTCATTTAAAAGAGTATGTATAAAAGTGAAATCCACTGTGCTTCTATATATGCTATTTATCATTTAACAACCTCCCACCCACCCCTTTCCTTTTTTACTTACACAAGGTTCACAAAACCAATTTTCTCGTTTTTGGCAAGCAGCTAGATAACATTCTGGACATACTTCAATTTCATTCATCTGTAAAAACAAAAATGAACTATTATGGAATTGGACAATGAGATTAAATGCATTTACAATTCTATTCTATCCTGCAATCAAGAGTAACATGGCAGTCATTTGTAATTTTCTACCCCAAATGTTTTGTCCCGGTGTGCATTTAGGAACATATATATATACTAATTTTTGCTGCTTCACAAGATTCAATATCAGTTTTTTTACTATACAGTAAACAATGACTATATATAAATAAATGGAAAGTGTTAAAACATGGTGCTTGATAGCAACAGTCATAGTTTTGCATAAGAAAATCTTAATTTAAGCAATAAATTTATAGATGTTGGCCAGGGGTGGGATGCTACCGGTCCTGGCCGGCTCTATAGAACTGGTAGCTCTGAAGAGCAGCAGACACCGAACTGGTTCTGTGTTTGCTGCTGTTTGGCCCGCCTGCCCAGGCTCTTACCTGACCTTTATTTCCTGCTTTTTCAACCTCAACTGCTTTGCGCATCACAGCTGAAGTTGAAAAAGCAGGAAAAAAGAGGCTTTTCAAACACTGCGCACCTGCGCACGCTTTTCAGCTGTCCGGATGGCACAGCTTAAGGTTTTTTACACCGTGCACGCACACGCAAAACATAGTCACCAAACCGGTAGTAACACCCGTTGAATACCAGCCCTGATGTTGGCATGTTGAGTTTTTATAAAATCCTCAGACTTTTAATGTTTTTTTTGTATGTATGGCATACAATTTGCCTTTATCTGTTGATGGAACAATATTTATCAGCACAATTTGTTTAGAATTCTTAAAGGATTATTTTCGAGGAGTGTAGAAGGAAGAAATCTGCAGACTTCCACTACACATGGAAAAAGTCAATGAATTTTGGACATAGCCTATTATCTCAATACTTTCAAATGTTTTTTCAACTTAGCAATGCCAAATCTAGACCCATATTTTTCAAAACAGATATTTTATAAACTTAATATATTTGAATAATGCTATAAAATCACCAAATTACTGAAAATAATTTATAGTCTGATTTATATATAATCTGAAATTGTAACTTGGTATTTATGACTTCAATTAGTCGATATGCTTAATAGGCACAGGAATTCCATATATGTCTATGCAGAAATAAATATTTTATTTATAGACTTTATTCTCTTAGATATATGAGAAGAAGACTGCAATTTAAAAACTGGAATATAGATTATTCAATTCCTGAAATTTTGTAATTCTACTTCATTTTATGTAATGTAAATACTAAAACTATGATTTCTAAGTTTTCCTAGCATTACAAAAAAATGTTGGTTAAATTGGTATAATAAAAATAAATGCTGACTTGGAAATACATACCTCATGTTCACATATTTTAATTATGACTTTTGCTGTTTGTGTCAATTTGTGATTTCCTGAGAAAACAGGAAAGTACAGATGTCTAATTAAATCTCTGTTACAAAAGATACTTATTATTTGTATTATGAATCTAGAGTGCAAACATATACAGGTTGACATGCATGTTTCAAAAGGCAAAATTAATTAAATACAAATCTTGAATCTAGCCAGTAGAAATGGCAAGTCATAAAAGTAAGTCATTCATAAACCCAGATGTAACAGAGCCACAACATTCACAAATTTATTCTTACTGAATTTATCATTATTAGGTAATGTTTTCTTTAGCATTACCTTGTAGCATTCTCAAGAGAAATCAGTTTAAATGCACCTTTTTGATCCAATTTTACAAGAGAAATGAACATATCTTACAGATATATCACACCTGAGGTTATTTAGATTTGAAAATTATAGCATTATTGTAAAGGAGATCTAAAATATTTCACAGTTTATACATTAATATAGAACACACACACACAATCTCAATATAAAACCTCAATGTGAAAAAAGCTATTTTCAAAGACCTCTTTATAGAATCTCAGCTAAAAATATTAAACATTTACTGTCCCATCTTATCTAAAAAAAACCTCTTAAATTGAAATAGAGAAGGGAAAGGGATAAATTTAACTCTTTGAATCACTTAGGGCTTTATTCAGCATGTTTCCTTCAATTGATAGCAGATTTTATGATGCTGGAAAAAACAGACTGATTTCGGAAAGATTTGCATCGCAAAGGCGGAGGGTGGGTGGGAGAGGGGACTAGAGAAAGAATGGAAAACTCACCCTACTTTCATTACTAATTTTTTGAAAAGTCTTTCTACTTGGAATCTTTGGGCCGTTTACTTCAATTTATTGTATAAAAATTAATTACAGGTTTACCTTGCTTACTGACTGTCTTGTTTAATGAACATTCAAAGTTAGAACAGTGCTGAATAAATAACATAACAATTGGTCCTCGCACTAATGGGCTTTACAACGTCCCTAAGGTTACATGATTAACATTTGTGGATTTCTCAGCCAGATTCTGACAAGCAGAATCAACAGAGAAGCCAGCAGTAAAATCACAAGTTATGGTCATGTGATATCTCACCTAATGACAACAGAAGTGAAATTGCAAGTTTGTCAGGTTGACATAACATCTCCCTTAATGACCACATGACTTCCCAACGGAGTTATTGGTCCCAACTGTGGTCATTATTGTGGTCAGGACTACCTCACTTCAAGGAAATAAGCATATACATACCCCCATTGTAAATAATGCAATTGTGCAAAATCCATTTGGCATCAGCCAGAAAGGCTTCAGTGCAACCATACATCTTCTTTTTAACATTCTGAAAAGGATAATATAAACATTGATTTAAAATGGGGAAATAATATCTAAATGAAGAAGCTACCTACTATATCATATTTTCTTAATACTTTTATTCCAAATAAATGAATGGAAAAATTAAAATTGGAATAATCATAAACTGGGAGTAGATATTAGATTCAGGAATGAATTATCAAAAATATGTTAATATTATAAACTTCAATATAATCAATTAGATGCCATTTTGGCTACCAACGTTATTGGAATATAATTACAGCATATTAAATATAATTACTGAAGTTTGACCAAATTATAGGAATTTTGATACAAGTATTGTTATGGTCATTTCTTTTTTATATATATGAAAATCTACTTTGTATCATGGGACAGAGCACCATAATACATTTCAGGGGAAAAAAGAATCACAGTTACTTTATTTTTAAATTATGTCATTTGAAATAAAATAAAAAATTCACATTTGAAGCAAGCCTCAAATTTGATTCCATAAAATAGATATCTGAATGTTCTCTGTAGTTATATTAAATTAGAGAACTAAGATCTCATTCTTTGCATCTCCCATTCTCTCAGAAACTTTGCATGCACTTACAGTATTTCCAAAGCTCAGAAATGAAATAAAAGCAGAACGATCTTAGATAAAAGTAAAAATGATGTGTTTCCTGAAAGTAAACAATTAAACGGTCCTATGTTAAAGGTTCTGGGAAAGTTTGTCCTGCAGGAGAGACAACTATGGGGACACATGATACTAATTAAGAAGGCTGTCACATACAGCAAGAAGTGGACATTCTTTATTGCCCCAGAGGGCAGGACCAGAACCAATGGATTAATATAAGAAAGGAGATTAAGGCTAGATATCAAAGGAATCTTTTTGTCTATGTGATCTGTCAACCAATGGAACAAGTTGTTACAGGAAGTGGTGAGTCCCCTTTGGAAGAGATCCTTATCAGGGGGCTTGATGGTTATTAGACCAAATGGAAACTTCAGAAGGGTTAGATTAAATGACCAGTAAACTAAGATCCCTTCCAACTCTATATTTTCACTTAGTGAACTTCTTAATAAACTTTACACATTTGAAAGAAAGACATTTATTGCATCAACAAATTGAAAAATATTAACAATGATCTAATATATAGCAAAATAATTTCTTTCCTGTCTAACCTTTTCTAATGTACAAAGGTCCATTGGATGAAATATGTATTCTGCATAATCTGGATGCTGATCCAGTGAAACTGGCTTCTGAAATGGCTCTGTCTGTTTCAATAAGCATAAAAAATTACAGTTACAATACAAATCCTACTAAAACAATTATATTGCTTAAAAACAAATAATGTTGTCAAAACCAGGGTGATTATGTTTGCAATCTAGTTAATCACTCAAATTGAGCAATAATCATTTGTTTAAATATGATCAGGTAAAAGCTTGAACTGCCCAGTTCAAAATTACAAAAGTGCTTAAAGATAAATTTTCAACCAGTCCTCAGACTTATGACTGTTGCAGCATGCCAAAGTCACATGATCATGACCATGTTGCCAGTCCTAATTATGGTTAAGTGAGGACTCTCTATAATCGTCACATGTTCATACATGTATAACAAAATTAATGTAACTTTAACACATTTATATTTAGAGTCTTCCCAGGCCTATACCTATGTATTTTTTATTAAAACATTGCCAAACATGCAGCAGATCTAACAATGCTTCCTCTTCATCTTAGTCAAGCAAATTAAAATTAAAATTAAAATTTATAGTCTTTATTTTTTAAGGTTTTTTAACTGAATAACTAACATAGAATTGCCTAGAATTGCCTCAGTGAGATGAGATGGGCAGCATGAGATAGATAGATAGATAGATAGATAGATAGATAGATAGATAGATAGATAGATAGACAGACATTCACAGTCTGCCCATACCAGATATTGTACCATATTAACACATACTGTGTTAATAAATCTAAAGACAATTTTATTTTCAAACAAGCAATAATACACAGTACAGTCATATATCAACACACATCTTCTTACCCCTGGCTGTTTCATTTTTTGTAGTGCAAACTTGAGCAAGTAGGATAGCTGTTCAATAGTGAGCATTGTCATAGCTTTACTTTGTGTTTCTATGCATTCTGCTACAGTAATTTTCTAAAAATAAAAATCAAACATACTGAAAATTCTCAATAATTCACAATTTTGACATGCAAAACAAACACTGAAATTTATTTTACATTATATGGAATTATAAATACCCACAGATATCCATGATCATGAAAACACTGTGCTATTTCTGCAGGGAGAAGCACAGATGTTTTGTCCAGGTACATGGATGTGTCTGACCAATGTCAAAAAACTAAGTAGGGTCCATCGAGTTAGTATTTGGATGGCAGACCACTAGAAAAAGGGCTATAAAACAGACTGGGAAATGAAGCAGTGACAAGCTACTTGTTTATTCCTGCCAATAAAACTACAGGGATGATCCATCACAATCTAGCATGACTGGAAGCAGGCTTCACTTTCACTTCATTATTTTCCTGATTTAAAGGCCCATAAGACAATGGATTATATGTACTGAAATGAATAGCCTGAATCTAGATTTGATTATGTTGAAATCAATGGAAATACTACACTACAATCACTCCATTAGTGATCAACTCTGGATCTAATCAACTTATTGTTCCAATCTAACTTTCTTTCTTGAGCATGTCCATGGTCTAGAATTTTTCATTGTTCGTCTTTGGTAAGTGGAAGTACAAAATAAATACAATATATATAAAACAGAATTTAAAATAAGGTAGCATAGTTTACTATTTAGAAAATGCTTGAGTAGCAATATCAATCCTTTGACACAGGTCCCACAACATTTAAACCCAAAAGTCTACAAATATAGATATATTTTTTTCTAAAATAATCTATTTCTTTTTAAAAATAGTGATAGCAATTAGCGCATTTTGTTGATGCAAATTATCAGTCATCTCTATCATGTTTTGAGAAAAATCTATTCACCTTCCTTATACAAATAATCTTACAGACACAATGACTTCAACTTGTCTTTTAAATGGTATTTTGAATTTCTGAAAACTGCTTTGTTCTGAAATGTTTTCATACTATATAAAGAATACTTAATACACAAAATGAATAATTTCAAATTAGGAGAATGCCATAATAAATTTTTTTATCATGATAGCATGTAATCTTTAGTATCTTCTGCTTTCTCATTCACATCCTGCCCTTCTCTATGATATCCGACAAACAAATCCAATCATCATCATATTTTAACGACCCATAATCCCTTGCGAGGTGGAGTCTGGGCAACTGAATGGAGCTAGCAGAGTGTTTTAATGGTCGGATGCCCTTCCTCTCTCCAGTACAGTGTTTTGTTCAGCAGATATATTCTCAGTGTGCCCAAAGAGAGAAATATCTGCCTCTACCTAGGATCAAACTCATAGCCTGCTGATTGTGAGGTGAGAGCTCTACCTCCAGGCCACCGCACCACTGACAAAGCAAATCCAATTAGCCTACAAAATAAATTGTGAATAAAAAACCAACATCATATCAAAACATAAAACCGCTAAATATGGTAAAGACCTTAATTTGTATGATTATTTACATTAACCTTTTACCTTTTCAAGACATGATTACACAGGCAGTCAATGGTAAGAGAACAATTTTCTAGATAGTGAGAAATTAGGAGCAGGGAAATAAATATGGGCCTCATACCTCACATTCTGGGCAAAACCAATCCCCCTCTGGCTCCGCTGTCAGTTTCAGACACTTAGCATGATAAACCCGAGGGCAGAGTTCACAGCAGAGGACTTGGCCTTCCCGATGACAAACCCAGCAATAGAAATCATTCCGTCCATCCTGCGGTACAACATCAACAGGGTCTGTGGTGAGTGGCTGCTTCATATAGTAAAACGGACCATGTCTTAGTTCTGACTGAAATGTAGGCAAGAAAGACAGGTTTGGTTTCAAAACAAATTTGTATTTTAAAATTAAAATAAGCAAATATGACCAACCAGCCCCCACCTAATGTTTATGCAGTTCCAATCTCTCATTCAGCACACCAAGTATTTGAAAACAGAACTTACATTAAATAAATATAATTTTTCCAAATCAGATACATTGGATCTTCCATTAGAGGCAAACTATATAAACCATTATACATTTGCTTAGAAATGTTGTGGCACTTTAGAAAAACAATCAGTATTTAGGGATACGTGAAGAGGGTTTTATTCTTTATGCTATGTAGAATAGATCTGGATCACACACATATTTCCTCTCAATGTGAAAAGTAGCCACTGGAAAAAAATGAAGCCAGATGTTGTGAGATGGATTGAGACAGAAGTGAAAATTTTTTTTTCTAACAGCTGACTCAATCCAAATATAATTATTTCAAAGCATGGTTCACAATGCATCTTCTTTTAAAACATTTACTGAGACTAAAGCTAATTATAAGAATATTGAAGCTGAACTATTTCCCTCTGCGAACTGATTTATCCCCTAATACATTAGGAAAAAGACTTTTAGTTTCATTCTAATTTCTTTCCTGTGAACTGGCAAACGATACAGAAATAACTTTCAGCTGTCTGTTTGCACAACCATATCAAGCCTCCTTATCTGTGAACCCAATCTTATAAATATATTAGGTCCAGGCTGCAGCTTTTGGTGTGTGTGTGTGTGAATAAGATATACAAAGAAAGTGACACAGATATCTTTGCTAATCTATTGAAGATGGGAAAATACAACTGTTTTCCCAAACAGTATGCATAATTATGTAATGTTTTAAATCTAACAATCTCTATTACAGAAATCAATGAAGCTGTGATTTATCTAGCATGTTTCTATAATTAAAACTCTTTTACTAAAGGAATTGCACAATTAGATGAATTGCTAACATATATCATAACCAAGTAATAATGAAACATTGGTTTCTTTTTAAGGGACAGAATATATTTTGAATTAGTTCTGTTAAGAGAACATAATTACTGTATATTAAATACTATTGTATTGAGAAATTTGTTTCATTTTAAGAAACAACTGAAGAATTGCTAGAGTATCACTTTCTTCCTATTAACAATATATGGTAATTAACCTTACCATAACCTTGGTATTGCTTCCTACAGAGAGGGACTAAATCACCCAAATGCAGCCACTGGGCAACAAGGGCAAAGAAATAGTGCCATTCACCACCCCATCCAGGACAAAGCAGGCTCTAATTATGGCTCTGGCTCCTGTCCAGCATATAGTTTGTATCTGTGTTGGTGAACCTATGCCACACGTGCCGGAAGTGGCACACATAGCCATTTCCCCTGGCACGCGAGGTTGCCCAGAAGATCCCCAGTGTACATGCGTGCACGCACTGCCGCCTGACAGCTGATTGTTGGGTATCTGGCACGCATCCACAGGGGGTGAACGGGGTGTGCGGGAGATGTGCGCGCATGCGCAGGGATGCGCTGCATATGAAAGGATCGTGCATGCATGCGCACACACGGCATGTGAGGGGGAATCTCGCACATGGTGCATGAGGGGGGATCGCATGAACATGCACAGACGCACGGCGCATGAGGAGTCACGCACGCATGTGTGTGGGTAGGCCCAGCACGAATTGCCTTCTGGGTGCTGGTACACGAGTGCGTGCAAGTAAGCACGCAATTATTGGCACGGGAGCCGAAAAAGGTTACCCACCACTGGTTTATATCATTTTCAAGTTTGTCTGATACACATTCTCTTCTTCCCAAAATACAGTAAAACAAATAAAAGGCATAAAATTAATACAGAATAAGAAGTTGGCAGAAGGGGTATCTGCACCTGAGAAGGAAAGGAAAAGTGGGAATAGAATTGGCCAAGAGAATAAAAGGAAAGGGAGAATAGTATAGCATTACATTCACCAAAAACAGCTTATCTCAAGTATCAGCTAATTTCCCCAGTTAATCTTTCAATGCATCCATACTTTTCAGTAGCCATTTGCACCTTTTGATCTTTCCTTTCTTTTCAGTATCTTATCTGTGCTTTCAACTATGTAAAAGGATCTCCTCCAAATGTATTAAAATCATTTAAAAATATCTTTTTTCTTGCACATGCTGTATACTAATGGACAAAGCCCAAATATCTGGCTAATAATCTCTTCAATTTCAATTATCTTATAAATTAACAAATCAAATAATTATAGGAAACCATTACTTATGAAGGGACTAATAATTGCCAAATTATTCTGTTCACTTTTATTAAGCATTTTATTATTATTATAAATTATTCTGCTGCAGTGTTACTGAGATTTTGTTCTTAACTACCGGTACAGTTTATACCAGATACTTAAAATTTAATTTAATTTAAAAATTGCTTCATCCATGATAATCTGAACAGTTAACAGCAATTAAGTGGTTGGAATGTGAGAGCACCAAAAAAACCACTCTAACCACAAGCAATAGTTTTTCTGTCAATAAAGGAAATCAAATTCCAGTATACACAGTAAGCTATGTTTGAAGGATTTTTTAAAAAATAATTATGAATTTGTTGCAGAAAAAACCTGAAGCTGCTTGAAAATTAATTGTGAAGAGTTTTCAAGGAAAAATATCCCTCATTTTTAAATTAGATAACAGAGATCAAAATCAATGGGGACATAATTGGCTCACTGTTTGAAAATGTGGTGTTGTACTTTTAGGACTGCCTTTTCCAAGTGCAACCTAACCAATCCAGTATGGTCATCATGTGAGCAGTTACTCAGCCTCATACATTCAGTAGCATTTATGGCCATTTTCAGCATCCTGATGTCATATGACTATACTTTACATTTTTGCCAAAAATTGGTTTTTCAGGGAAAAACAAAAAGCCCCATGATGAACAACTGGTTTGCTTCATGACAATGACATTTGCTGAACAATTGCCACAAAAAAGGCCCATCAATCACTTGACCTGTTTTATAACCATCACAACTTATGATCATAATGGCAGGTTCCATTATGGTATAAGTTGAGGATTACTAGAATTACTTTTTAAAGGATAATAGCATCACACTCACATATCAGGTATCAAGTCACAGAATTGCGCACAACTTTTAATATGCTGCTTTATTGTCCCATTGTTCCCCCCATGTCATAACAAATGGTTGTATTAAACTATTTCTCTTTTTTAACGTAAAAGCTGCTCGAAGACCGGGCAGTTGGTAAAGATAGTTGAATTTGAGTGAGGCTATATTCCAACCTCCCAGTATCATTTCATTAGCACATGAAATCCCTTTAACCGTTATATAAGTGAATCATATACAAGCAGAAAATGTACACATAAAGATTAATAAAGCTTTTAGGATATAATACAATAAAATCAAATCCTAACAAAAATAACCTTAAGTATATGGCTTTAGACTATCATTATTTTTATAATATGGCATTCCAAAATATGGAAGAACTTCTAAAAATGCACTGCAAAATAACTAGCAGTAGTGTAGAATAGAAAACTGATAAAATGTTGATAGAAGCATTGATCCAGCAGCAGTAAAATAAAATAGTCCCACAACTCCAATTAGAAGAAACTTATAATTAATCTTTAGAGAGTTCCTCATTCATATTACCTTTAGCAAAATAAAAGATCACACCTGAGATTTGATATAGATTTTCAAGTAAGAAAACAAGATAGAAATAGTATCCAACATCTCTTACATACTTCCAGTCTTTTTAACGCAATATAATCATGTAATAAATTACATGATGGTTTAAATTGTTACAATCCCAATATTTAAAATTATACTGGATTCAGTTTCAAATGAACCTTGGGAAAATCTGTTCAACATTATCATTATTTTTTGTCTCAGAATAAATTACTATATTAGCCTCTGGAAGTATGCAGGTATTATCTTCACTGAAAGATATATCAGATGTGGACATTGTAACCAATATCCTTAAGTTACCTTTCTATATGCTTTAGGGATTGTCACTGAAAAGTGTCCAGAAATTTCAGTTGATGCAAAATCCAGCAGCCAGACAGTTAGGTGAAACATGTTATTGAGATCATATCATTTGCTCATACGAAGAGTCATATTGGCTTAAAAAATGCTTGAGGGTGCAATTCAAATAGTAATCTTGATCACCTTTAAGCTTTAAATCAGTATTGTTAGTGCCAACAAGTACCACTTGTTGGAAATATCTTAAGCCAAATGTACATTTTCCAGGGACTGTATACAAAGTTATGGAGGGCAGCCACAAAGCCTTGAAAAAGATGCAGATGCTTTATGGTGCTCTCAAAAAGTGACACATAATGTATCAAACACACACTGTCCTCTGAAGCTAGGTGTCTGTATAGTTCTAGGATGAAGTTCCAGCCCTTGAGTCCATCTGGTCCTATAACAGTTTATTTGTTGATCCACAGCCTTAAAAACATTATAGATGGTCCAACAATAGTGCTCAATTTTTCTACTAGGGCACCAAGTTTTCAGATGTTTTGCCCAAGGATCTCTTTTAATATCAGTTCTACTATAATAAGTAACGGATACAACTTCACAACAGCTTCATTAACTCACTTGCTCAATACCTGTGCTTCGCTACGAAACTATATGGTTAGGCTTAGTTTTGGGGGAGGAAAATAAGGGGGGGAAATTCTGCCTCTGCTACCAGCATCCATCAGTATTCATCTGGCTAGCGTCCTGTCAGTGTGTGAGAGAGTTGAGGGCTGTTTGGAAACTGAAATATTATTTGCTGTGTGAGCAAGAAGGAGACAGCAAGGAGCCTGGGCGTGGCTTAGCACAACTGTTTTGTACTAAAGCTGCTTGGTACTGTAAAAGTAAAACTTAAACTTCTCTCCTCTGCTTGTGCTTTGCATTTGGAACAAATTTCTTTTCAGGTGGGGAGGGGGAGTAGAATCCTTAGCATCAGAGGGTGTTAATAATAATATACAAAATAGTAATGCTCTGCTGGTCATTTTGAAAAATCCTTTCTTCATGAGCACCTATAAGCCAAATTTCAAGTTTGTAGGCTTTATGGTTCTGGAGATTTTGTGATGATGTGTGAGTGATATTTCACTTTTATGTATATATATATATTCAGAATAAAATAGTTTCCTTATTTGACTGGATTACAAAACTGTAAAAATCTTGAGCTGAGTTTAAATTAAAAATCCAAACTTGCATTTTTGCAAAATCATTGATCATTTTTATTTTCCAGCAATGATCCTAATTGGAATAAATACTGCACATACATTCTTGATGGTAGTTAGTGCTAATGTGTGTTGAAATATATTGAACTTTGAACGTTTTGTATTACTTTATTTTGTACACTATCTGGGCCATTGGAGTGGTAAGTTTATTTTTTAAAAAACCCTACTATGCAATAGCATTCCTCCTAAAGTCCTCAAAGATCCAACCTTAATATAACTACCTGACTTTTTCAGCAGACCCAAGAACAGGGTAATCTGTGGTCTCCCCCAAGTTTTGGTATTGATTTTAGCCAACTTGTTTTATAAGTTGCAAAACTGCTGTATTAACCTAATTTGGGCTAATGTTTTTACTGTTATTGACAGACTGTTTTAATTTCTATTAATTTAATTTTAATGCTTTTAAGGAGGATTTGAAATTCCAATTTATTCAATGAAACAGTCTGATTAGTGTTGGTGGCCGAGAGTAGACACTGAAAATGGCAGTAGGGCTGTTTTTAAATCTTATTAATAAAGCTAGATGGCAGATAGATTTAATAATACAGTATTTTCATTTTGATTATAGATGTTTCATGTTATATACTAATTCTGTTCCTTTTACATAATTTTAACTGCTGCTTAATTCTAATGTATTTATTTTTATTATGGTTGGATTGTGCCATGGTGATTGTACACATTGTACATAAACCTTTATTGCATTGCTGTCTGTTGCCTAGGGTTTCTATGGCAACTGAGACAGCCTAAAGTCAAATAAATAAGCATTTTAGCAAGTTTTAGCAAGCATCATGGTTAGATCTTGAACCATATATAACAATTACAATACTCATATGACATTTATACTAGTAATTTATACATTTTATATATATATATATATATATAAAACAGATTTTTTTGGATTAAGTCTCCCCATATCTTGATATTGACTATACTGACTAGGATTTATGAAAACTGGAATTCATTAAGATTTAAAGGACTCCACATTCCCCAACCTTGTTTTATGACACAGCAATCAAAGTGGTAGAGCACAAACTGCTCTAATAATTAACAGTTAAATATAAACCAGCAGTGAATATATTACTGTGGAATAAACATTGCTTAATAAACCTGATTTTTTATAAATCAGCTTTATAAATCAACTTTTTACCAATATAATACAGTTATTATCACGGAAATTCCATTCCATTATTCTGAAAATTCTGTTCTATTATTTTCTTTCAACTTAAATAATTGACAATTTAGAACAGGATAATGCAGAACTCTGTCCAAGGTTGTGTGATTAGCCTGGGACTATTTGGCTAAGTAATTAGCAATTATCAGCAATTATATCTCACAGAATCCCTTGCTAAGCTTATTAACAAAGTAACTGTTATATACTGATTGAATGCATATATATATGATTAACGTATTTCTTCAAATGATAGTTAGCAGGTTGTACATTTTACTTTTTTAGATTTTACTTCCACACAATATTTGCCATAAATCATACTGTTCCAGAACTGCTCAGATTATGCCTATAGAAAAACCTCTTAGTAGAGCATTTTTGATGGTGACTGCTCTCCACGTGGCATGAAAGCTTTGATAGGGGAATCTGGCCATTAGTTCTGAAAAATCTTAAGTTGAATAATAATTAAGAGTTATTTTGTAGGGAAGATGGGTAACATAAAAAATTAATAAATGATCATTAAAGTAGGTACAAAGACAAATAATAATCTGGGTTTCTCTCTTTAAGAGGTTGGAGCCTTGTGCCTGATTTACTGTTTTTTGAATCTGGCTTTCTGCTATATGCTAGAACTGTTTTTGGTTTACTGACATGATGGGAATCAGAGGGACAGAAAAGACCCTGAGTGCAGGATGTTATTCTTATGCATCAAAGCAAGTGATATTCAGAATAAATAGCAGCAATAGCACGTAGACCTCTATACCACGTCACAATACTTTACAGCACTCTTTAAGCAGTTTACAGTCAGCATATTGTCCCCAACAATCTGGGTCCTTATTTTCCTGACCTCAGAAGGCTGAATCAACCTTGAGCCAGTAAGAATCGAACTGCTGGCAGTCGGCAGAATTAGCTTGAAATACTGGATTCTAACCACTGTGCCATCCTGGTTCTTCAAATGATGGTTAGCAGATTTTACATTTAAAGGAACCCTATCCAGTTCTCCTGCTTTAAAGTTTTCAGAGTCCAGCTGACACTCAGGGAGAAGAATTATGGGATAGATAAGTCTACTGTTTAATACAGAAAGTTTTTATAATACAAATTGTTGTTTCTTCTTCTGAATTGTTCTTTGTCCCGGTCTCTATTCCATGTGTGTGTGTGTGTGTGTGTGTGTGTGTGTGTGTGTACACGTACGTACACGTATGTGAATATATATGTATTGTTTACTATCAGAAGTTGCTTCTTAAGAATTTACTTATTTTTACAAAAAAAATCTTAGTTGAACAAAAAGTTAGAAATCAAGCAGCAACTTGATTAACATGACTGTCAAAGAACATTTGCTATAATCAGACAAACTACTAGAGCATTTAGATACTATCACAATTTCACTTACAACATGCAACATTGCTTCATAGCCACGACTTATATTACCTGTTCTTTATTATTGCTGTTCAATAAGCCAGGTTTCTTTTTCTTTTTAATTGGGCTTGTTGATGAATCTTCAGGGGAATGACCATTAGAAGAGTGTGGTGGACTTGGAAACTTCCTTTTTTGAGCTGTACGTTCAGCAGAGCCAGGATCTTTTTAAAAAGGATTAAAGAATTACAACACTAGAAAATCATAGGGATACTATTACACTTGCACTCCTTTTTTCAAAAAGCATTCTACTGCCAATATAAAACATGCCCAGAAATCTTAAATTAATTTTAAGATCACATATTCACATGCAAATTTCATCAGTAGTGTGCATTTACGTTAGTTATCACATCCACACACACCTTATTTATCTATGTTTGTTAATCATAAAATATATCCATGGATATCTACTCTTTCCCAACTAGTATAGCTAACCAAGAATTAGCAGTGACTTAAAGCCTAAATTCAGGATATAGTTAAAATTAAACAGAAAATGTAGACATGCTGTGAAATAGGTTGGTTTAAAGCTACATTCATTGGTTAACTGAGATCAGGAAAAGTGTACCTCCTGAGATGGGAGAGAAAACCTTATGTCAGGGATGTCAAACTGGCCGGATGCGTCACGCATGCCTACCCCAGCTTTGCAAATGGAAAAACATTGCGAAATGTCACGTGACATGATGAGTTTGACACCCATGCCTTATGTGAACCACCAATAGCAGTATAAAAGCCATAGCAATTTGGGAGGAGTCAGAAGCAAAAACAGGCACAACCCTTGTTTAATTATAAACATGATATATATAAAAGTACCAAAACATCGAACATCAGCTTCTATTTTAATTGAATAGCTAAGGGCAAGATCACATGACTAAAATAATTTTAATTCAGCTTAATTCAAACTAAAAAAACTAAACAAAACACAGTATGACTTCATGAAACTTTTTTAATGCAGGTAAATTATTAGATTAGAATTCTGATACGGTCCAATGTAATAGTTCTCTAGCTAGAATGTTTCCTCAAAATACTTCTCATAATATTCCATTTTAGACCCAATTATTAGACTCACATCACCAGAATGTTCCTGGACAATTAGTTCTATTACTATGAACAGAAATTAATGACGAGCAACCCTTCACCTGCAAATTTAAGAGCTTGCAAAAATAGTCTAATACAGAGTGTTGAAGTATACAAGGAGAAATCACTACATGCAAATTCTTATTCTTTGCCCAATTTTAAAACTGTAAACAGTTAGACCACCTGTCCTCTTGTGGAACTGGAACAACAAGCTCCAAATTCTTCCCCATAAGAAAAAAAACAATGACTCTGTTTCTTTAGTTTGTGTGTTTCTAAACAACAATATTTCCCAACATCTTATTATGTTAGTAGTATGTGGAGGAGCAATGTAAATAAATACAGTGATCAAAATACATAAAATGAATAATATGTATTTTTCACAATACATATTTTTTTCGAACAGAACAGAATAATGTGCTCTGGGAATTCAGTCCATATCCTGGACCAGTCCATTTGAGACAAAACAAAATCCCACAGGTGAAAGAGTTACAACCATTCCAAATAAATGAAATAATGTAGCTAAAAACAGATTTCTTTTTCTTTTTCTATAAAAATCTGGATGGCCACTGGCAGCAAAGACTTATAGAAAATATAGCTAGTTGCTGCTATGTAACAATTATTCTGTTTTTTAAGAGTCCAGATGTTGTAGACTTCCACTTAGTTTTCTTTCAGCTAAAAAAATTGCTCTGGATAATTAATTGAAAAGATTATGAGGAGACATAAACTGCATTCATCTTCAATTAATTACCTATGGCAGAATATACAAAATTAATTCCAGTTAGTCTGCTAGGGGCTACTATGTTCTAAAACAAAACTTCAGTTTCTAATTTGCTTGTCCATCTAATCTTGCAGACAGTCAGGAACACGGATTATCTCCTTACATTTGTAAAGATTCAATTACAGATTACATTCCTTCCACCATGACTGGTTTCTACCAACAAGTAAAAAAAAGGAAAAATAATAGCAGTTTCTTTCTGTTTATGTAGAGGAAGCAATTAGCAAAAGGAAAGGAAAACCTTGGAAACACACCAAAAACAACCCTCTCTGCCTAGCTGTCAGCATTGACATCTTGAATGAAATTCTTTACATTAACTACAGTACACAGAATATAGCACAGAACAAAAAATAATTCATGAGCCATACACACATCCAAGATCAGCAAAGTAACTCTTTACATTTGAAGTGCAAAACAAAAACTGCAGCAAATAGACAAAAAAAAGTCTAATTAAGTTCAAGCATGCTCCTGCAGCAAAGTGCACCATGGCTTATATCAAATGTGCACAATAGCATGAATAGACAGTAAATATTGTACGTACATACCCACACACAATTCTAAGATTAACTTAACCAGCAGTCTTTTTTTTACATTTTAAAATGCTTTCTAAAGACTCCATGAACGGCTAAAAATAAGGCTGTATAACAACCACAAGGAAAAACAAATGGCACCAAAGCCCAAACCTCCAAGAGTCTACCAAATTCAAGCAAGGCATCAACATAGATTTGGGGGGGAGATAAATTATTTTTAATGATTCTGATAACTGACTTATCATGTCATCTTTCCTCACTACGGTAGTTAGATGAGTGGCTATAAAAATGGTTTAACTTGAGCTGACCAAAAGCAGGAGGTGAAACCTACTGATTTTAAGATCCAGAAGTTCCTCACAATGTACAGAGGCTTCCAGCCTAAGTCCAACACCCAAAGAATGGACACTGGCCAGAAAGGGGGGCAGGAGGGGTTTGGTGAGTATCAAAACCACCGGGATGAAATCCAGAGCATCCAGGAGTATATCAGTAAGATGGCACCCAAAATGAGAATGTCTGAGGCAGCAGTAGACATGGAAGGAATATCAAGAAGAAGAAATGCTATGGCTAGGCAAAATCCCACAGGACATAACTTTGCAGGTGGTTAACATTGAAAAGTCTATCAGTAGCTGAAAAGCCCTGGACAAAAAGACATTTGATTATAGCAGCACGAGACCAGGCACTAAGCACTAGATCCATAAAACAGGAATCTACTAAAAGAGACAGGACCTGAGGTACAGATTATGCAGGGAGGCGTCAAAGGAATCTAATACATAGTGGCAAGGTATAAGATGCAAGCAGGAACAATATAGACTGAATGGTTAAATCTAGGAGCCAGCATTGTATGCAGAAACAGATTCCACAGATGGTCACAGAGAATAAAAGGGTTATGATCCTATGGGACTTCTAGATCCAGATGGACAGGCAGATACTGATCAATCAACCAGACATCGTAGCAATAGACAAGAATCAGAAGACAACAGTGGTGATAGATGTAACAGTGTCAAGTGACAGCAACATCAGGAAGAAAGAGAAGAATCGGGGCCTGAAGGAGGAACTAAAAAAGATATGGAAAGTAAAGACCTAAGTGGTCCTAGTCATGTAGGAGCACTTGTGACTCCTAAACTGGGAGAGTAGCTCCTACATTCAGACATCCACAGCTTAGCTTTCTTACCTTTATGTCTTTCATTTCTGTGTATGCATTCATTACATCAATCTCCCAAACTCTACCAATTCATTTATACCTATTACATCCTCCTCCTCTCTTTTGGCTACACTATTTTTTTATTTCTTTCATTTTTAATTTATGCTCTTTGATTCTGTAATTTAGAAACTGAATGTGGTTGACCAAACATTGAGAATAAAAAAAAACTGCATATGAAGTTAGAAAATATCTGTACCCATGCAACTGGTTCTTAGCTATAGCTCTCCCTCCTACAATAATAATTCTATCTTACAGTTATTGTGAAAACTTTACTGTTTGCCCAAGGGAACAGTGAGAGCAGCCATTTCTTTCCCATTTTTTAAAATACAGAATTTTAACAATAAGCATATTTCATTATATAACTAGCAGAAATTAACTCTTTTAAGTTTTCTAATTTTCTATGTACAATATATAATGAGCCACCAAAAGACTGGAAGTCCATATGGATTACGTTCTGCAATGCTATTTATAAAGCTTTGACCTTCAATCTAGGAGGAAAACTAACAGAGGGTGATCATGAATGACTATGAACACTGAGGTAAATGTCTTTTCTTCTTCAAATATAGATATTAACCATATGCATTAACTCCATTTATGTACTATCATGGTCATATGACTGCGATTTGCAACCTTCTGTGCCAGCTTCTAACAAGCAAAGTCAATGAAAAGTTGCAAGTTGTGGTCATGTAAGGTTCTTCCTTAAGGATCCACACAGTCCTCACTGACTACAACCAGGATTGCAGTAATATGTTTTTTTTATTAATTATCATGTTTGTTAACAAGAGTTTCTGATCCCAACTAGCATCATTAAGTGTATTATACCTGTATTATAACCAAACAGAAGGCAGAAGAAAAAACAGAAGAAACAAGAGGTGAATGTGAGTAAATTCAAGACAGACATTTATTGTGTGTTATTTCCAGATGGCAATCAAGAACGCTTAGATCATAGAAGCAAGTTTAATAGCTAAATGATAAAGTTTCATAGAAATTGTAGAAGTTGAAGTTTTGTGGCAAAAAGTATAAAGTAAATCTTGGATACAATGTAAGCAGCAGTAGAGGCTGCAACAATGGAAAAAAGAAGGGGTTAAGAAGTTCAGACTGATAAAATTCAAGGAATGTAGTTCATGCTCTAAATATACTAGGATTCAAGAGCAATTCAAGGGCAATATTTATGAAAGAAACGGAGAAACTGTACAAAACAAAACAAAACTAATCTGCATTACATACAGGAAATTGGAAACCAATGTGAAAATGAACACGTTGCTTAATCATAGTTCTTCAAATATTTGTCTGTCTGGGTTTTTTTTTGGGGGGGGGGTGTTGCAGATATCCTTATACAGTTCTAGAGCTAAGCTGCATTTTGATATGCCTAGATGACACCCACCTATTTTATATGCCTTTAGAATTCATTTTTATCAGCTCCCTGAGGATGCCATAGAAAGAAAATCCTGATATTACAGACAATGGACAAGTAGGAAGGAAGGAAGGATTCAGTGAATTGAACAAATATAGTGAAACTGAAGTAAATTGTTTTTTAATGATCTCTATCCATCGCACATATATGGTAATTAACATACAAAAACCCACCATTTTGTATCTAGATGATAGTAATGAAAAAAAGAGACAGACTGGTAATTTGACAAATATTAAAAAGCAGAACTCCATTCACAGTAGCTTCAGAAATTACCACTGTTCTAAGTGTATGGATTTAGCATCTACTAAAGGAAGCTTTAATAATGATGGGGCAAAGCTAATGGTTCTATTAAATGATTCTGCTATGAAGTCTGCAAACCATTCTGATAATCATGTTTCCCAGGACAGTAAATGCTGTTAAAATGAAACTGCCCTATCAACATAAAATAGTATAGCCAGCAAACATCAGAGACACTTATATTTGACTTATGGATAAAGAAACGGAACAGTAAAAAAATATTTTGAGTGAAAAATCCATATTTTTGTTTTATCTTAGTTCAGATTTTGTAAGCTGCCTACAGCCCATTGGAATAGACAGCCCTAATATATCTAATGACACAAATGAACAAAAATGGGAATAACCTTAGAGAGAAAGTGATGCCTAGATGCAATACCCAATGAAAAGAAGTATGTCATGCATCCAGGCAAGCTGAAACTGGCTAAGAATGAACAAAGGTTGGATACAAAAGCAGAGGTATAGTTAGGCTAAAAGCAAAGAGTATTCATTTGTTAAAGCTGAAAACACAAGAGACTTCATGATGGAGGAATCAGATCAAATAAGGTAGAAATACTAACAATCTCTTAAAAGAGACATGAAAACACAAACCATTACTCTATTGGAAGATAAACTGAAGTAACTGAAAATAACACCTTTAATGGGAATACAAAAAGAAACTTTTAAAAAGACAGACAATAGTAATTGAAAGAAAGTATCTAGGAGGCTTGAGACGATAAATAGTTCAAGTGAGCACAAATTTAAAGAAATGTCATTCTGCTTCACAAAAATTCCAAGCTCAGATTATCTTGCTGTCAGAAGTGTATTGAGACAGCATACTATAAAAGTATAAGGGGAGAAAAGCAAAGAAAAGTTGATTCTGAGAAATTGGATACTGCTAATACATTTTTAGGTCAATGTAGGTTAGACATTAAATTAGTGGATCCGATCAGAACTCAAGATGAAAATATATGTAGTCCTCATTTTACAACTTACAACCACAATTGACTGGATCCCCATTTTTACAACCATTTTACATGGTCAATAAGCAAATCACATGGCGGTTAAGCAAATCACACATTTGTTATGCGAATTTGGTTGGAAAACCACAAATTATGATCGCATGACAAGATACTGCAGCTATCATAAATGCAAGCCAGTTGCCAAACACCTTAATTGTATTCATGTGACCACAGGGGTGTTACAATGATTGTAACTTTGAGGACGGGCTGTAAGTCACCTTTTCTAACCATCTTCAAACTTCAAAAAATGGTCATGAGTCAAGATCTACTTTTAGATCCTTATTGGACAAAAGATTCAAAGTCTTCTAACAGCAAAAATCATTGATATGCAGAGCTTTGATACTATTATGTGTGCCCAAAATCCTACCAAATATTTATCTATGGTTAGAAAGCAATTTGCCAGTAGATGGAGCCAAAACAGTCAACTGATGCACTTTACTCATCATGAACTTCTTTTTCTCCCTAGTGAAGCCAGAATTTTAAGAGCGTGTTGTGTTTCCTTAAATAGTTCCTAAGTAGAATCCTGGTCAAAGGGATGAATAGAGAATAATTTGCAAAAGTCCAAACTACTGATGATATTGCAATGGATGGTGCTATAAGTGTGATTGACTCAGAAGGCATTTAAAACAATAATATCCTTATTGATGAATGATATTGCAAATTAATCCTCACTTTGAAGAGGCATTTGCTGGTTCCAAAGCTGCTGAAAACTACAATTAGTAATAAAATTTAGCAACATGTTTTCTTCATGAAGAGAAAATATTCCTAAATGCTATTTCAACAGCAATAAAAAAGAACTGAAGAGAATTATGGTTAAGTCCTAGGAACACACCTGTGAGATACTATTTTCTAGGTCCATCAAAATATAATTCAACTCTAGAACACTCTAAAGATTCTGCATCAAAGAAACCTATATCACAAAGAAATGAGGATTTTTTCTTCAAGACATGAAGATAGAGAAATACATGATTTTGGCAATATGTTTTTGGTGATCTCCAGATCTGTTGGACTACAATCCCTAATATTCTTAGGAAGCAAAATGGGAGTTATAATACAAAACACAAAAAGGCAATAGGTTTGCGTAGGTTAAGCTACTTTAGGGATGGAGGAAAAAGAATTATAACAAGAGAACTGTGTCAACTCATAAAATATTTCTATGGTCTTTTAAGAGTTGCCAACAAAAAGGGAGGGGGGAACAGTGGGCAAACTGCTTTCCACAAATGTTTTCAAAGATAGTTTCTAGGTGACCAAAGTTTCTGCCGGGCAAAATTCTAACTGGAGAGTATGATTGACGACTCTTGGCTATGGATGTGCCCCATTGGAGAATATGAATTATGATACACCCAGGGAGTGGGGGAAAACCAGGGTCAAAGGTGACAGTGAATGATGTGTCTCAGAGTCAGCTACACCCAGGCAATGCCAGCATGTTTACTCCTAATAAATCTTCTTTAAGTTTTGAAAATTTGGCTAGAGACTCATGATTTAAATGGGGTAACTACTGGAGCCCTGACAAACAGAAGCAGTCATAGCAAGATACGACCTGAGTTTTCAAAAGCAAAAGTGCACAATGAAAAATAATATACAAAATATTGTGAATTAGTATGTTTGTGAACCATAGTCAAATGCGGCTTAAGTTGACAGTGTGTTTCAGGAAATCAGCATAAGGAAAGGCAAAATAAAGTTTTGAAAAATACAGCAATATAAATAGCACTTATATACCACTCCATAGTGCTTTTACCGCAATCTCTGAGCGATTTATAAATGTCAGCATATTGTCCTCAACAATCTGGGTCCTCATTTTACTGACCTCAGAAGGATGGATCTGAGTCAACCTTGAGCCGGTCAGGATTGCTGATGGACAAGTTAGCTATAAAGATTGCATTCTAATCACTGCGCTACCAAGCGTCTTCAAATTTGCCTTATTAAATTTCAGTAAAGTAAAATACAAAATAAGTTCATTCCATATTCAGAATGAATTATGTACACGAGCAAAGGAAAAAGTTAAGTATATAGATGTTATTAAGCAGTACTCAAAGTTTTTTATTGGCATCAAAAACTTCAAGGAAAAAAGAATTATTAGCTGAATGGGTTTTAAGAAACAGGCACAAAACTGGTTTTATCCTTAGTACCAAGTAGAAAGGGCGTTGGTACTTACCTGACATGCCCGTTCTCTTTGAGCTGTGAAGAGCATCCAGTAGTGGGAGGTGCTTCAGTCTCTGCATGTCTAGGCTGGGCTTAATTTGTGGAACGCTCCTCCTCCTCCACGGGACTCCTCCCCAGCGTTCCTCAGTTTTGGCGAAGACGAGAGAAATAAACGCCCTCGTCCTCAATGCCCTAACAAATTCGTTGGCTGAAACAGGACCCCACCAGACGGAAAAAGGATGGTGCTGGATGTTCTTCACAGCTCAAAGAGAATGGGCGTGTCAGGTAAGTACCAACGCCCTTTCTCCCATGAACTGTTCAGAGCATCCAGTAGTGGGATATACCAAAGCTTGGCCTGTCCTACGGGAGGGACTCAGTCTGACCTGGAAACCCCTCCTGGTCCCTGTGGACCCGTTGCACAACTCTTCTGCCAAAGGAAGCCTCAGAGGATGCAACACATCTATTTTATAAAGTCTAGTAAATGGCAATGGAGAGGCCCAGGTTGCGGCTCGACAAATTTCAGTTATTGGTGCCTGTGTGGCCCATGCTGCCAATGTTGCGGCACTCCTTGTTGAATGAGCTGTTATGTCCCTGGGCACCTGCAGTGATTGAGTCTGATACATTTTTGCTATTGTGGCCCATAGCCAACGGCCTATTGTAGAAGATGTGACCTTGCATCCCTGAGTGTTGGGCTAAAACGACACAAATAAGGCTTCCGTTTTTCTGAAAGTTGCTGTGCAGTTAATATATACTCGCAATGCTCACCTCACATCAAGCCTATGCCATTGTAGTTCCAACCCTTGGGATAGTCTGGGACAAAAATTAGGAAGTATCAGCTCTTGTGCCCTATGAAAAATCGAGTTAATTTTGGGAATAAACGTAGGATCAGGATGAAGGACCACCTGGTCAGAATGGAAAACACAAAGATCTTATCTGATAGACAAAGCTGCAAGTTCCAAAATATGACGAGTAGAAGTGATTGCTACAAGGAAAACTACTTTATATGTCAGAAATTGGAAACTTGACGATTTCAAGGGTTCGAAAGAGCCCTTAGTGAGTGCGACGAGGACCTTGTTAAGGTCCCAGGTGGGATAACGGTGTACTGCTGGAGGGTGTAAATTTGTGGCTTCTCGAAGGAAACTCCATATGCGTGGATGATGGGAAAGAGATAGTAGACCTTCACAAGTGAGAACTGACACCAAGGCCACCACCTGTCTTGTCAACGTATTAAGTGATAATCCCTTGTCAAATCCCTCTTGCAAGAACTGTAAGATTTGAGCCACAGATGTAGAGATGGGATCAATTTGAGACTCGGTACACCATTTGCAGAAACTGGACCATGTGGCATTGTAAATGCGAGTTGTTGAGGGGCGTCAGGCGGCTTGGATGGTGGCGATAACTCTGTTGGAAAATTTTTCGCTCTTCAGATGACTCCGCTCAACCTCCAGATGGTCAGGTGCAACCATTGAGGGTCCAGATGTTGAAGGGGTCCCTGGGGTAGCAAGACTCTGTCTGGCGGAATTCTCCATGGTGTTGATATGGATAGACTGCGGAGGTCTGCAAACCACAGCCCTCTGGGCCAGTAAAGAGCTACTAGAAGCAGCTCCGCCCTCTTGTCTAGCAGTTTCTGGATGACCTTGGGAAGCAGTGGGAATGGCGGGAATGCATACAGAGGTCCCGGGGGCCAACAACAGCAGAGCGAATTGAAGTTCTCCGCTCCTTGCGAGGGGTACCTGGAAAAAAATCTTGGGAGCTGAGCATTGAGGGGGAAAGCGAACAGTCCACCACTGGCTGTCCAAATGTCCTGACCGCCTCTTGAAACAGGGTCGGATGGAGGCGCCACTACGATTGATCGATCTTGGCCCTGCTTAGCCAGTCTGCCTGTGTATTCGACAGGCCCAAAATGTGCTCTGCTCTGATGGAAAGTAGGTTGCTCTCCGCCCAACGACACAAGCGCTCTGCTTCCCGCATGAGATGTTTTGACTGTGTGCCCCCGTTTGTTTATGTGAGCTTTGGCTGTTACGTTGTCAGTCAATATTAGTATGTGCTGATTGCGTACCTGTGGAAGGAAGCTGCAGAGAGCCAGGTGTACTGCTCGAAGCTCCAGCCAGTTTATGCTGCACGACTGTTCTATGGCGGACCAGCGGCCTTGGGTTGTGAGTGATTGAACGTGCACTCCCCATCCAAACAGGCTGGCATCAATGGTGATGGTAAGTCTGTGTGGCTCTTTGATGACTGGTCTGGTCCACCAGAGGAGAGATATGAGGACCTTTGATGGTACCCTGACCTTGTATTTGGAGTTGCTTCGGCCGGAGCGCTGGTACGGGAGCAGGAACCACTGGAAAGATCTAGTGTGGAGCCGGACCCAAGAAATGATAAATATACATGAGATCATCTTGCCTAACAATTTTGATAGTTCCGCTAGGGACACCCTCTTAAGACCCCTGATCTCCTTAACTAATTGCTGAATGCTATTTAGTCTATCAGCTGACAGGTAAACTTTGCCTTCCACCGTATCTATGACTGCCCTAGATGGGTTAACCGAGTCGATGGTGTTAAATGATCTCTTTTTCCAATTTATTGAGAACCCGTGTTGTTGTAGGGATTGTAATGTGTTCTGAGTATCTCTGACTGCTTTATGATCGGAAGATGACAAAATCAAGATGTCATCAAGATAACACTGGAGTTATATGGGGATATCACGGAGATGAGCAGCTAGCACTGTGAGAACCTTCGTGAAGGTCCTAGGGGCAGAAGCTAGTCCGAAAAGAAGGGCCACATATTCGAAATGGTGGTTATTATAACAGAATCTCAGAAATTTATAGTGGGAAGGCTGAATAGCAATATGTAGGTATGCCTCCGTCAGATCTATGGACGTAAGGATGTCTCCCTTTCTGATGCAAAGTAAGATAGATTGCAGGGTGTGCATTTTAAAATTGCGATATACCAAGAATCGGTTGAGACGTTTCAGATCCAATATTGCTCTCCAACCCCACCCCCCGAACTTTTGAGAACATCATAAAGATGTGAATAGAAACCTCGCTCTCATTGATTGGTAGCTACTGGTTGGATGGCTCGTATGTCCAGTAGATGATGGATAGCTGTTTCCATAAGATTACGTTTAACCGGACCTCTGGAAACAGGACATGACATGAAAAAGTCTGAGGGAGTGGATTGAAACTCCAGCGCAAGACCAAATCTGATCCGTGTCTCTGACCCAGGAATCAGGCGTTGAGGAGTCCCATTGGTCCGCAAATAATTTAAGGCATCTGCCAATGGGAGCCGGGTCCGGGGAGTTATCTTGGACGCCGGAAAGACCTATTTCCTGTTCCTCGAAAGGATCTCTTGGATTGGCAACTCCTTCTGTTCCTATCCCCGAAGTCAGACCTCTCTGGCTGCTGCCCTGATCTGAAAGATGGGGGTCTCTGGTATCTGGGTGAGAAGAATCCCTGATAAAAGGGCCGGAAGGATTCCCTCTGAAAGGACTGGGGGTTTCTAGAATCTGACTTCCGAAAAAGGGAAGGTAGAATTTTCTTTTTGTTTCCGGTTTCAATTAGCAGCAAGTCGAGGGCAGGGAGAAAGAGTCTGTCTCCCACAATAGGAGATGAAGCCAGCTTGCATTTGTGCTTAATGTCCGCTTGCCAATGTTTTAACCATAGTAAGCGTCGCACTGTGACATGTGAGGTAATGGCCCTGGCTGAAAACTTGACCGCATAAGTTGCATCAGCTGAGAATTCAGCGACTGCTATAAGTTTTGCAATATCTTGGTGCGCTCTAATGTTGGAATTAGGGATATGCTCTCGTAACAGATGGAGCCACCTGAGAGAAGCACGGGAAAAGGAAGTGGCCGTGGCCGCTCTGATGGCCCACGCCTCACACTGATGGGCCCTGCGTAGGGCAAGTTTGGCTCGTTTTTCCTCTGGCTTTAATGCCTCCAGCGCTTCATTGGGAATGGAGGACGAGGATGCTAATCCCACTATAGGTTCGTCTACCTCGGGAGTATTCAACAATTTTGAGAAATCAGGGGCCAAATTAAAATATTTCCTGTCATATCCCATGGGGGCAGGGTACACTGCTGCACACGCCCATTGTTTCTGTACCAGGTCTGAAAACATGTGAGGAACTGGAATCACATCTGCCTCAACTACCAGTTGGTTGAAAATTAGATCTTCTGGGACTTCCGGTTTGCAGGGCTTCGGCGGCAGCAGGAATCCACGATCGTGTGTGGTTTCTGTTTGCGCTCGCCACTGGAGTGCCCCAATCCAGCCGGATTCGAGGCTATAGTTACCCCATAGAGGTAACTGAAGATCCGGGAGATCCGGCAGGGGTCAGGGGGAATTGCAACCCCCCTTCTCAGCCGGCTTAACTCCCTTTTCCAAAAGCGGTGGAGCAGCGGTCAGAAATGGCCACCACAAAGAAGCCCTCATCTGGAAAAGAATGTGCAGGAGGAAGCTGAGAAAGTGAAAGGTTTTGGCTGATCGGGATAACAAGCAACATTTAAAATACCCTGGAATTTAAATTTCATCAAAGATACATCGCTCCCAAAGAAGATCTGGAAGCAGCGAATGAAAGGGAAAAGGGAAAGTTTTTTTTTTCTCACTCTCCTTCCTTACGATGACAGCAAATGAATGAGAAATTGGAAAAACCTGCTTTGGTATCAGCAGGTAATTAAACTGGAAAATTAAAGCCATGGGGACAATAAAGATTTCTGAACATTGGGGAAAAAAATAATCTTTTTTTTGCTGTAAGTGGGAAGGGAGAGGAAAAGAATAAAGATTAAGATTTTGCTGGTGGAGGCTGCTTGGAGTTTACAAGACTAGAGCTAAATTGTAACAAGACTTCTAAAAGATACATTTTAATTGGAACTTTGCAATTGTAACCCCAGGAAGAGAAAGTGTAAAAAGAAGAAAGTGTTCAACGAAACAGTCTGTGTGTATTTGGATTGCTTGGTGACTTTGGGACCTTTGGAAACTATTATTTGAAAGACTAAAAACATTTGGGTTGTTTAAAAAAATTTCTACAATGGCATTACTTGTCGATGAACTGAAAATGGAATTCAAAAAGAATAAAGAAGAGGAACAAGAAAGGAAGGGCCCTTTTGGCTCCCTTTTTCATTTCTTAGAAATGGCGATTTCTACTTATGAGAAATTACAAGACCAAGAAGATTGGGATGAAGAAGAAGCCATCTTTAATGAACAAGCAACTCTAGCTGGGGAAGAAAAGAGAAAGGGGGGAAAGAGAATGGAGAAATTAAGATTTAAAAAAACAACCAAAAAAGGGAAAAATAAGGTCAAAAGTCGATACAATGTCAGAAAGCAACAGAAAAGAGGAATACAGAAGAGGGTGGAGATCAAGAGACAAAGGGGTAAAAAGGCTAGTCTGGAGAAGCAAAGAGGGGAAAAAAGGAAGAGAAGCTACAAAGGTTTGAAACAAGATGTAAAGAAACAGGATTTATTTAGAGATAATGGGTAAAAATATAACTAAAAAAGAGATTCTGCAAAAGTACATGACTATATCGTATTTATATTTGAAATAATGTTACAAAATTGGAACAATATATGATTATAAAATGGGATAAAATATTTAATGTAATTTAGTGAAATTTTCTTTTTTTTTTTGAATAAAATAAATGAAATGAAATATGAGAGAATTGCACTAAGAAGTAATGGGAACATTTTAATTTCATAATACTTTAAAATATAAGTGAAACAGGGAGGAAGTAATTAAGCAAAAATTATAATGGTGCCCATAGAAGCATGATATCTATTTGAAAAGGAATGTGTAAAATGTTTAAGACTTAAATGAATATTAATTTTAATGATGAGTCTAATTGCTATGGGTTATTGTTTTAATTATAGTATAAACTTATAATTTTTTTCTTATTTTAAAATATAGTATGTAGCTTTAGAATGTACTACGCAGAATCCGAATGAAAATTATGTATTACTTTAAGTGTTAAATTTAGGGGAAAGATATAAAGATGTCATACTCCAATCAGTGATTACAGGAGAAATTTTGTGTTGAGAAAAAATAATAGACAGCTGAAACAGAACAGACAAAGGATATAAGTATAATGATTTAAATTGAGATGAAATAAATAAAACAGAATTAAGAGAGTGAAAAGAGGGGAGAAGCTATATAGAAAATGTAGAATGGTAAATAAGATATGAAATGGTATATAAAAGTGAGCATGAATTTGAATTTATGTCTGTACAAAAAGGTGTAACGCAGGACTAAGCCGCTTTCTAAAAAGATGTTTTATGTTTTCATGTTTTGTGTTTTGTTTGTTTATTGAAAATTAATAAAATTCTTTAAAAAAAAAAAGAAAATTAGATCTTCTGGTCCCACTTCTGAAGGAGTTGGAGTGGTAGAAGGGGCCGACTTGTTCAGGCGTGCAATGTTTTTTGCCTTAAACAAAAGTGATCTGAATAGTTGTGGGCGGAATAAGCCTGAAAATACCGGTTGATCAGGAACAAGGCCCTCATCCTCACACATCCCACTTTCTGGGGGGTCTGCTTCTGACAGGGCCGGGTCACTGTCTTGTATTGATCCTGACCCAATCTGTTCCATTTGATCAATGTGATCCACTTCTTCTGCCTCCTCCTCCTCCTCCTCCTCCTCCTGCGGCCCCTGGAGGGGCATGTCCCCCTGAAACTGTACCTGGGTATAGTGTTGCTCCGATCTGGTCAACGACCTTAGAGATTGAGAATCATAGTCAGTGGTTACCGGGTGTTCCCTGGTCAGAATTGCGTGTTGAAAACCTGCTGCAATTCCCTGGCGGATTGCCAGCTCCATCCACGCTTTCTTCTCTCTGGAACTTCCTCTGGAAGAATGTCATCCTGTCGAAGACCGGCAGCTGTCCGAGTGAACATAGCTTCAGGAGCCCTTCGCGTGGTCTGTGTTACAGGTAACTGGGCCTGTTGACTCTGGAAAACCAAGCTGTGTCTGGATGAGAGGGAGAGATCTAGGGGAGGAGGAGGATGGGAAGAGGTAGACAGTACTGGACTGGGGGATAGAGGGTCCTGTGAGGCCCTGTGTGCCTCCCTTGCACACCTATCTATTTGCTTTTCTAATGCTTTATGGTGCCTGTTGGCATCCTTTACTGAAGCTTTAGAATGACCTTTTGTCTGCTTGGATTTGTGCTGAGATTTAGCTTTGACTAAAGAGCTACTACCGCCTGCCATTTTGAATTGAAAAAGATGCAGCATGCTCGTTATTCAAAGCGATACTGCTGAGGCGGTTGGCACGTCCAGGGGCCTAATCCAAGAAGGGACCAGTTGCCCTGATAATATCTTATCCCCTTGTTTAGTTTTGTTTTTTTGTTTTGTTTTTTAATTAAGATATATGTATATATAATATGAGCCGTATCACAGCAATAATATCTTTCCTTATTAAGATATTAATACTGAATATTTTATGATGATGATGATGAAGAAGAAGAAAGTCACATACACACACACACACACACACACACACACACAAATTAATAGAGAAACAGCTTGATAGAGTGAATATCCAAACAGCCAAATTAAGGCCAAGATAATAAAGAGAGGCCTTCAACAGCTTCCCTGCACAGGTGGACATGGGCCTGGGTGCTCGCTGTTGTGCCACTGGGTAAGGCTGTGAGGGTTAAGCCAACAATAATACATGGATGGCCTCGAATCTAATAAGAAAACAAGGTGTAATAATTCCTTAGGTTATCAGAAGGAAAAACCTCTGATCGGGAAGGAAAACTACCTCACACAGCTCAAGTTACAAATAGCGCGGCCACGCAGTTTTTTTTTTTTAAGGTAAAGGCAAAAATAATGGCTATTATTTTTGGTGCGCGCACGCTTCCCAGCAACAAACTCCAGCCACGTGGGGAAATGCCTCCGACGGCTTCTCCTTGTGGCTAAAAGGAACGGCGGGGGCAGGGGTGGAAAGAATTCTTACTGCTTTCCACACCAAAGATGGCGTTCTGAGGGGAAAACTCAACGATACGACTCGGATGAGAGCGAAAATGCCCACGCCACTATTGCCGATATAAAGAAAGGCAATGTGGAATCATAATGGCAAGGGGTAGAAAAAGCAGATGGGGGGGGGGGCTCGGAGCAATGCCGAAGTCGCCCACCGCTTCGGGCGCAAAACAGCACTGCCCGAAAATGCAAATGAACTCAGACGACCAGATGGAAAGAGATAACATCGGGAGTGATTTGGAGGCTAAAAGCCTGAAAAAAACAAACTGGACTATATCCAAACCTGCTGAGTAATACTCCTGTTTCGGCCAAGGAAGAACAAAAAGCACTGCCTATCCACAACAAGGCTGAGCCAAAACTGGGGAATGCTGGGGAGGAGTCCCGTGGAGGAGGAGAAGCGTTCCACAAATTAAACCCAGCCTAGACATGCAGAGACTGAAGCACCTCCCACAACTGGATGCTCTGAACAGCTCATGGAAGAAATTCATGCTTAGAATGTTTTTACACACCTTTGGATCGAGTGGAGATATCCATCCCTTCCACTACGTCCTGCTCTGCTTTTATTTCTTCTTCAGCCAAGCTGTAAGATCAGAGAAATTTTGATGTTCACATATTTATATTCATTTGATGTTCGCATGTTTATATTCATTACAGTTTAAAAGTGAAAGAGAAAACAAAACATGTCCATGGAGAATCTCATCCAGATCATGGTTGTCCGAAAGATGCTTTTTCAAGAGGCAACTGGACTTTCTGGTTTTTTTCTCTGAAGACATTTCACTTGTCATCCAAGAAGCTTCTTCAGCTCTGACTGGATGGTGGGGAAAGAGTGGATTTATATTTCTTGCAGACAGCTGGTCATTTGCATTCTTTTAGCGAGTTTTAAGGACACTTGTAGGTTTATCTGTGTCATCAATACTCAGGTGACCCGGATAACACAGAAAAACCTCCAGTGGCCTTAACAACTCACTAAAAGAATGCAAACAACCAGCTGTCTGCAAGGAGTATAAATCCTTTCATTCCCCACCATCCAGTCAGAGCTGAAGAAGCTTCTTGGATGAGAAGCGAAACATCTTCAAAGAAAAAAAAACAAAGAGATCAAGTGCCTCTTGAAAGAGCATCTTTGGGAAAAGTCAAAACAATAAGTATTGTATCATGATCTTTCCTTGTGTTGCTTTCAGTCACATACAATTTCTAATTGTGGAAGTAATATTTTTCTTCAAAGGTCAAGCCTCTAATTTCCTTTTTTTTCACAGTAAAACAAAAACAAATGTTTAAAAGGACAATCTCACTGAAAAGCTCTAGTTAATTCTTAACTAGAGACAGAAAAACAATGAAAATATTAATACACACACTTTCCAAAAATTTAACATATGCTGGATATGTTTATAAGGGAGTAAAGAGTCATCAATATAAAAAGGAATGTGAGTAGCCTGATAAACTTGTCTAATTTCCCTTTTTAAAAGATACATATTGGCTACCATTATCATAACTCTAGGGGAGGTGATGAGATCAATGCTATCACTGTGCTGATAACATTTTCAGGAAATGGTCTACCTCCTTTGAACAATATTAAATTGCATAATAGATAATACATTGAAGCTGAAATCAGATGATATGGATATGCTCTTTTATAAGGGCAGGATTCCAGAGAAATGATAATGTTGCCCATACCAGAGCTGGCTGGGTGACTTTAGGATAGTTATTCTATCTCAGCCAGGCTTCTTCACAGGATTATGGGGAAAATAAAAGGAGGAAGCAGTATGTATGTATGTATGTATGTATGTATGTATGTATGTATGTATGTATGTCATGTTGAGCTATATAAAATAAGAGACAGAAAGTAAATTCAGATCCTACTAATGTGTACTTAAAGCTTGCCTATTTTGTGCAAACATACATTGTTTTATACTTGCTCATATTACAGTCTACAGTAGAACCTCCAGTCACAACTGTAATCCATTCCATAACTTTGGTCGCAACCCGATTTGGTCTTGACCAGAAGCAAGACTGACTATGCATGCGCCTACAATTCTGCGCATGCATGGAAGGGGAAATCGGTGCGGAAGAGGAAATTGGTGCAGCTGTGTTTGAGCACCACTCGAGTATTTGTTCGCGACCAATGTTTGTCACCCAATTTGGTCATATTCAGAAGCGTTTGTGACCAGAAGTTTGACTTTATTTGCCATTCTGAAACACATTTACCCAGTCAGAAGATACCTTTTGGAGCTTTTCACAATCTACTTTTAGTTTTACTACCTTGAACATCAATAAACATTCATCCTAAACAAGATAATTTTTTATATAATTCAAGGACATGATTGAAATTCTATGGTCACTACTTTTAATATTTAAATTTACACAAAAGTACTATCTAAAAATGTTTAATTTAGAATCATAGATTTACTACCAGTTTATCAGGTACTTAAGAGCCAAAGACTTGGCAGCACAAGGATACAATAGCCAAAGACTTAATAGTCAGCCATCAACACCCAATCAACAACTAAAAAGCCACACACAACCAGGCACCACATAAATGCAACACATAAAATAGCTCAAAGCACACATTTTAATAGTGAGAAGTTCTCTAAAGATGGGCTCCAGTGTGAGTCCGAAAGTGACTAAACCTCTGGGCATAGTGACTGACCCGAATTGGATTTTGCAACATTATCCTGGGACATATATAAATTCCCTTCATTCATTAGAATCATAGAATTCTAGTACTGGAAGAGCCATTTATGCCAACGCTCAAACCCTTGCTTGATACAAGAATTCAAATTAAAACATCTCATCCTAAATTAAATGCAGAATTTTAATGTATGGGTGTATATAGCTCATCTGGAGAGCTAGTATTAAATTATTACTGCTACAAAACTTTTCCTAACATTCAGTCAGAATTTGTCTTCCTGTAACTTAAATTCTGTGTGTCCTCCATTATGGAATGAAAAAAAAAACACTTTTTCTATGTGACATCCTTTCATCTATTTGATGACTATCCTATCCCCCAAATCATGTATTTTTTTGAAGGCTAATCATACCCAGCTCATTCAATCACGTTTCACTTAATTTCTAGTCCCTTGATAATCTTCATTATCCTTTTGTTTCAAGTCCTCTGAAACTTTCTTAATATCCCATATAAAGAACAAGATACAATATTTGAAATAGGGGCTAACAAAAACCTAGCATAATACAATAATTACTATGAAAATTATAATTTCCATGAAACAGCATAAAACTATCAGACTCAGCTGGCTCTCACTCTGATGATGTTCCAGAAGTTTTTAAAATGTAGCTCTTCTGCCAGGTCTTGGGATAGGGTAGCCATGGAGCCACTGTGAACCATGTTTTATGGATATGCATATGGTTAAGGGAAAATAAATTAACCAGAAAAATAAAAGGCGTGAAAATACAAAAAACGCGAAAAAAAAACCAAAGCAGCTGAGCCGACCAAGTTGGACAGTTGTCAAACCTCTCTCGAAAATCCAACACGCTAGGAAAATCCAGGGAGTAGAATGATTCTTCCAAATCTCAAATAATTCAGAGCCCTTTTAGGGTTGTCTGAATGAGCTGAGACTGAGTGAAGAACTGGGGACCATTACCAGGGGGTTGTATCCTCAGAATTCAACTCGGTCTGTAGAGCAACGAGGCTAGAGACTACCCAACCTGGATTCTCCCATCGACTCAAGGAGAAGCTGCCCATGCCTAGTCTTGTTCTGGAATCAGATGGCCTCAAAATTTAATAAATAACAATAACAGCAACAACTTTATTTCCTTGGAGCCAATCACATTGCTGGTTTTAATTAAAGTTTTCACAGATACAATTGTCAGGTCAGGTTTTTCCTAGTTATACCTGAGCATTTAGATTTTTGCATCCTTAACCAAATTTTGCACCTATTTCTTAAATTCCATTGTTACTTGAAAAATTTCAAGATCGTTTTGAAATTTGTTTAGGATATTGGCTATTCTTCCCAAATTACATCTTCTGCAAGTCTGAAAAGTACTCTCTCTGCCCCTCAATGAAAATATTTAACAACAGAGAATCAAGAACTGTTCCTTGAAGTATGCTAACTAGTATCTCTCTGTGATGACCTTTGAGAAGCACTCTTTCAGTACTGTTTCAGAGCCAGCTATTTTTCTGCTCTTTTCATCTAATCCACACTTCAGTACCTTGCTAATCAGTATGTCACCAGGCATTTTTCAAGCACTTTGCTGAATTTTTGGAATGGACAAGACAAACCCATGCTGGGTTCTGTGTGATTAACAAATAGTTGGTATAATGCTTACAGATTGATTTATGATTTGAAGCTTCACAGGTATCGATGTTAGATTGACAGCTCTGTTACTTGCTGGATCTTCCTTTACCCCTTTTTTGAAGACAGAGACAACTTCTGCTCTCCTCCAGTCATCTGGAGTCATCCATTCATCTACACTATCTATAGTGTAAAAATCTATAAATCTAAGTTGAAAAACAAATAAAAAAGAAATTTTAAGCTTTAGCAACCTGCTTTCCAGATTGTTTAAACTTGAAAGAAATAGCTAGAAATATCAAGTATTAATTGATATTGAAGCTCAAGTATTAGAAAACATAATTAGAAAATGTCTATATGCCTGGTAAAGCTGTCTAAATGTCAGAAACATTTACATAGGACAAACATAGCAGGTGTATTAAAAATCATTTCATAAAAACTAATTTGCTGCATTTCATTTTAAAAAAAAACAGAATTCTCTATTCAGGATCAGTTAGCTGAATGTTTCTGGGAAGCTCAAAATAAGTATGTCTGTACATCTGCCTATGGCTTTATAAATTATTACTTTCCCGCTTTAACAAAAATAAACTTTAAGATGTTCCATTTCCTCTTCATATGTAATGGAGAGCCCTAGGGTATGATAACCAGGATTTTTATACAAAAGCTGGTTCTGAACAAAAATAAAACAATGGTTAAGAGAAGAAATGCTTTCTATAGTTCTCAAAAATCATAATGCTGAAAATCCAAACGAACTCCCAATATAACACCAAGAACGAATATGGTTCTATTTTCATTATTCTTTCTAATGTTTTTAATGTTATAGCATATTTAACCAATACTGCTAATAAATTATCTATTATAGTCCCCAGTTTTTGTACAAATAGCATAAAAATGGCTGAATAGTATTATATACTAGGTGGGTTGCACTTACATTACCAACTCAGGCGAGTTCAGCAGGGGCAGCACGGAACTCAGTTGAGCAGCATGGGCAGGGGGAACAAGCCAGAAAGTTAGTTATATAAGGAAA
Organism: Pseudonaja textilis; assembly: GCF_049901715.1. Taxonomy (NCBI): domain Eukaryota; kingdom Metazoa; phylum Chordata; class Lepidosauria; order Squamata; family Elapidae; genus Pseudonaja; species Pseudonaja textilis. Next base: position 23,455,589 of record NC_141992.1, on the reverse strand, counting down.
GGTTAGCATAAGGGTGGATGGGCGGGCCCAGCTAGTGATTAGAAGAGGCGTTGGTCCTACCTGACACGCCTCTTCTTGAGGAGTCGAAGGGAGAATCTAGGCTGGGTTGTCTCTAGCCTCGTTGCTCTGCAGACTGAGTTGAATTCTGAGGACACGCCCCCAGGTAACGGTCCCCAGTTTTGAACGAAGTCTAAGTGAATACCGCTGTCCATCGTCCTCTGAAAGATAGTCCTCTCTATGAAAGTCCCTCTCCTGACTCTGACCAGACAGACTTCAGGGTGGGACTGGATTCTCCCTTTGACTCCCCAAGAAGAGAGGCTTGTCAGATTGGAACAACTTCTTCACTGAGCCGAAGGGAGAATCCAGGCTGGGACATACCAAAGCTGGCTGTTGGCTGTTCTACGGGCAGGAATTGGTCTGAAGTCCCCACCTCTACATGTACACCCTGCAGGACTCACCTGCCAAAGGCTGCCTCTGCAGAGGCAAAAGAATCAATCCTATAGTGTCTGATGAATGGTGTCGCAGATGACCACATTGCAGCTCGACAAATTGAACCGATGCCTGCATCGCTCAGGCTGCAGCAGTTGCTGCACTTCTGGTAGACTGCGCGGTGATTCTCCTGGGCACGGGAAGAGCCTGCAGCTCATAGGCTTTTGCAATACAGACCCTGAGCCAGCAACCCATGGTGGAAGGCGTCACCCTGCAGCACAAAGTTGACGGCTGAAAGGAGACGAACAGGGACTCTGACTTCCGGAAAGAAGAGGTTTGCTTGATGTAAATGCAGAGGGCCCTCCTGACATCCAAGGTGTGCCATTTCCTCTCCAGAGCATGTTTAGGCTCTGGATAAAAGTCAGGCAAAATCAACTCCTGTGAGCGATGGAATAAGGAATTCACCTTGGGCAGAAAGGTGGGGTCCAACTGCAGAACCATCCTGTCCACATGAAGAACACAAAGGTCCTTTCTAACTAATAAGGTCACCAACTCTGAGATATGCCTGCCGATGTAATGACCACTAGGAATGACACCTTGCACGTCAACAGGCGCAGACTAATTTCACGCAAAGATTCAAATGGAGAAGTCAGTGCCTGCAAGACCTTCGGCAACTCCCAGTGGGGTATCGGTGAACCACCAGTGGCTTCAAATTCATGGCTCCGCGAAGGAATGCTCTCACCCTGGGGTGCTGGGCAAGAGTCATCAAATGAAAGCACCGAGGCCATAGCTGCCACCTGCCTCTTTAAGGTATTGGGGGAGAGACCTCTGTCCAAACCATCTTGCAGAAACTCCAACACATCTGCTACCAACACTGAAGTGGGATCCAATTGGTGGCTGGAATACCAACTTCAGAATATCTTCCACATGGTATCGTATATCCTGGTCGTGGAAGGTCGTCTGGCTGCCTGTATTGTCTGAATGACCTTTTTGGAGAACTTCGCCCACTTCAAGAGCCCCCGCTCAAGTGCCAGACTGTCAACTGGAACGATTCTGGCTCCGGATGTTTGATTGGACCCAGCTGAGGGAGACACTTTCCGGGGGAATCCTCCAAGGTTTGGAGAATGACAGGCCTATCAGATCGGCAAATCACAATCACCTGGGCCAGTAAGAGTCTACCAACAAAACCTCCACCCTCTCCAACAGTACCTTTCTGATTGTCCCCAGGATCAGAGGGAGGGGAGGAAAGGCATACAATAGACCCTGGGGCTACCTGCACCTGAGAGCGTTGACCCCTTCTGTCCCCAGTGCTGGAAACCTTGCAAAAACCTTGGGAGTTGTGTGTTTTCTGGAGAGGCAAAGAGGTCCAGAATCAACCGGCCAAACCGTTCCGACATCTCCTGGAACAGACTACAATGCAGTCACCACTCCAACTGGTCGACCGTGATCCTGCTCAACCAGTCTGCCTGCACATTGGAAATCCCCGAGATGTGTTCTGCTCATATCAATAACAGATGCCTCTGCACCCACTGGCACAATTGAGTTGCCTCCTGCATCAGGGATCTGGAGCGAATGTCCCCCTGGCAATTTATGTGGGCCTTGGTGGCCACATTGTCCATAAGGAGAAGGATATGCCTCTCTGATACCTCCTGCTATAAACCCTTGAGAGCTAAGCGGGCTGTCCTGAGATCTAGCCAGTTTATGTTGTGGGCGAGCTCCTCCTGTGACCATTGTCCCTGGGTAACCTGGATTCCTAGGTGAGCCGCCCAACCGTACAGATTGGCATCGGTGGTAATGAAAAGTCTCTGGGGCTCCCTGTACAAATACACCTGATCCATGGCTTGGGACTGCCACCAGTGAAATGAGGAAGTACCGCCTGTGGCAATCCACCCTCATTGCTGAGTTGCCCCTGCCCACCTTCTGATAGGGCAACAGGAATCACTGCAGACTCCGGGCATGGAAGCAGGTCCAGGGAACAATGCCGATACAGGAGATCATCTTGCCCAGAAGCTGAGACAGCAAGATGATAGAGGCCTCTCTGGAAGACAGGATCTAATCCGTCACAGCCCTTATACTGTCCCAATGCTCCTGGGAGAGGAAGACTTGCCCCGCCAGAGTGTCTATGATTGCCCCAAATGCAAGAGACGAGTCGACGGGACTAGATGGATTTGTCAAGGTTTATCGAGAACCCGTGCTCCCAAAGTATCCTGATTCTTATCAGATCCTCCTCCGCTTGAGGTCGGGAAGAGGATTCTATCAGGATATCATCCAGATAATACTGGATCCTTTGGGGTATGGACCTGATGTATGCCCATACAACTGCCAGGAGCTTGGTAAATGTCCATGGGGCTGATGCCAGGCAGAACAGAGGAGCTCTGTATTGAAAGTGATGGCCGCCATGGGAAAACCTCAGAAACTGGCCGTGGGCTGGATGGATGGGCACATGGAGGTAAGCCTCCATCAGATCTACCGAAGCCAAAAAGTCTCCCTCCTGAATTCCCTTGAGGATTGAGTGCATCTTGAATCTTCTGTATATTGGATGCCTGTTGAGCCCCTTCAAGTTGAGAATTGCTCAACAGCCCCCCCCCCCAAGGCCTTTGGGATGACAAATTGAATAAAACCTTCATCCCCTCTGGTTCCCTGGAACCAGCTTGATGGTGTGGATATCCAGCAAATGTTGGATCGCCGATTCCATGAGTGCCCTCTTTGTTGGGTCTCTGGAGATGGGGCAGCACATAAAGGCTCTTGGGGGAGGGGGAGGAAAGAAATTCCAGGGAAAGTCCTGATCGTATAGTCGCCTGGATCCAAGCATCTGTTGTGGTCTCTTCCCACTTCTGCCAAAAGAGACCCAGATGACCCCCTATGGGATGGATGTCTCTGGCGTCACTTGTTGCGTCTAAAGGGCCCACCAGAGCCCCGGAAAGCCCTCTGGCCTCTGACGGCTTCTGGCACCAAAGGCCTTTCTATCGGCCTGAGAAGATGTCTGGAAGAAGGGCCTATTTTGACGGGGAAAGCTCACTCCAGCCTCCCCATGTCTAAAGGAGGGCCTCCTGAAATAGAGTGAAGGCCGATAATCAAGGCGCCTCCCGAGAAGGGAGTATCTTGCACTTGTCTCTGGTCTCTGTTAAAAAGGGATCCAGAGACTCCCCAAAAGGCCTCACCCCCTTAAAGGGGGCTGTTCTTGGAGTCTATTTGCCAATTTCGTAGCCAAAGGAATCTACATAATGTTACAGAAGAGGCAATGGCCCTAGAAGAAAATTTGGCTGCAGTGAGCATGGCATCTGCTGGCAACTGTGCTGCAGCTATTATCTTATTTAGATCCTGATGCACCCTAAGGTCCTCAGGTGGAATTCTGCCCTGCAACTGCCTCAGCCACCTCAGAGAGGCACATGTGAAAAAAGATGCTATCGTGGATACTCTGATGGCAAGGCGTCTCCTCTTTTTGGTCTTCTACCTTCAGTGCATTCTCGGCGTTCGGTGGTATGACCGATGAGGAAGCTAGAGCTGGGAAGGGCCAAACAGTCTGTCTCCCACAATTGGGGATGAAGCCAGCTTGCATTTGTGCTTAAAGTCGGCTTGCCAATGTTTTAACCATAGCAAGAGTCGCACTGTGACATGTGAAGTAATGGCCCTGGCTGAAAACTTGACTGCATGATAAATTGCATCAGCTGAGAATTCAGCAGCAGCAATGAGTTTAGCAATATCTTGGTGCGCTCTAAGGTTAGAATTAGGGACATGCTCCTGTAAGAGGCGGAGCCATCTGAGAGACGAACACGTGAAGGAGGCGGCCATGGCTGCTCTGATGGCCCATGTGTCAGACTGATTGGCTCTGCGTAGTGCTAGCTCGGCCCGTTTTTCCTCTGGCTTTAATGCCTCCAGTGCATCACTGGGAATGGGGGAGGATGCTAATCTCCCCCATTCCCAGGACACTATAGTTGATCTACCTCGGGAGTATTCAATAATTTTGAGAAATCAGGGGCCAAATTGAAATATTTCCTGTCATATCCAGTGGGGGCTGTGTACACCGCTGCAGAGGTCCACTGCTTCTGTACCAGGTCTGAAAACATGGGAGGAACTGGGATCACCTCTACTTCAACTACTGGTTGGTTGAAAATCAGATCCTCTGGTCCCTCTTCCAAAGGAGTTGGTGTGGTGGAAGGGGTCGACTTGTTTAGGCATGCAGTATTTTTTGCCTTAAACAAGAGAGATCTGAAAAGCTGTGGGCGAAATAAGCCTGTAAAAATAGGTTGGTCAGGAATAAGGCCCTCAGACATTCCCCTTTTTAAGGGGTCTGCTTCTGACGGGGCTCACTATCATGTATTGATCCTGATTCAGTCTCTTCCTTTTGATCAATTTGATCCACTTCTTCCTCCTCCTCCTCCGTCGGCCCTTGGAGGGGGACCTCCCCCTGCAAATGTACCTGGGTATGGTGCTGCTCCGACCTGGTCAATGACCTCAGAAATTGGGAATCATGATCGGTGATCACAGGATATTCCCTGGTCATAACTGCGTGTTGAAGCCCCGCTGCGATTACCTGGCGGATTGCCAGCTCCATCCAGGCTTTCATCCTCTCTGGAACCTCCTCAGTAAGACTATCGCCCTGACGAAGACCAGCAGCCATCGGAGTGAATGTGGCTTCAGGAGCCCTTCGCGTGGTCGGTGTCCCAGGCACTTGGGCCTGTTGGCCTTGGGGAGCCAAGCTGCGCCTGGATGAGAGGGGAGGAGGGTGGAAAGAGGTAGACGGACCTGGGCTGGAGGAGGGGAAGTCCTGTGAGACATTGTGTGCCTCCCAGGTGCGCTTATCTGTTTTTGTAAAGCTTTATGGCACCTGATAGCGTCCCTTTCTGAGGCTTTAGAATTCCCCTTAGGCTGCTTAGGTTTGTGTTGAGATTTGGCTTTTGCCTTCAAGGATGAGGTCTGAGAGCTGCTACTGTCTGCCATTTCGATTCAAATTGGAATTGCAGTATGCTTGTTATACAATGCAATACTGTGAAGGAGGTTGGCACACCCAGGGGCCTGATCTGAGGATAGACCGGTTGCCCTAATAATGGTTTTATTGCCCCCTTTTCTTTTCTTTTTTTGAATAATACTTATCTAAAATGAGTCGTATCTCAGTAATATTTTATTGAAATTAAAATATTATACTGAAGAGAAATTTATTATTAGTATTACTATTATTATTATTATTACCACTAATATATATATATATATATCTATGATAATAAGTATAACAATGTTAATTAAGTGGCACGATGTTACGTGCAGAGCAAAGCCAAACAGCCAAATTGCGAATGCCTAAAGGCCCAGATTGATAAGGGTAGAGGCCTTCAACAACTTCCCTGAACAGGCGGACACAGGCCTGGGTGCTCGCTGTTGTGCCGCTAGGTTAATTGGGCTGTGAGGGTTAAGCCAACAATTTAAATGTAAGAATAGCCTCGAATGAAAAACAAACCAAGACGAGGGTATAATGGTTCCCAGAATATCTGAAGGGAACCTCTGCTCCGAGAAGAGCTACCTCGCACAGCATGAGAATGAATATTGGCGCGCGGCCACGAGGTCTTGAAATAAAAGATGGCCTCCAGCCATGAATCTTTTGGCGCGCTCCTCAGCAGCAAAATCCACCTTGTAAATGAATAGCCTCCAATGGCTTTTTCTATGAAGCTAAGCGGCGGGGAGGGGTGGAAGGTACCAAGTGTTTGAATCCTCCACTCCAAATGGGATTCGGGGGGCGGGGGGGGGAGAGCGATACAACTCAGTTTGGAGCGAAAAGTCACCCCGCTGATTGATTAAAAGAAAATGCTTCAGCAATCGGTCAAAATGGCAGGGGTAGAAATATCGGCTGTGGGGAGGGGGCACGGAGCAGCGCTGAAAAACCTCCCGCCGCTTTGGGACGCGAATTGGCGCTTCCCTAAGTCGGAGCTGTCTGGCTGTGATCTCTACAATGCGAGCCAACTTGAGAAATCGGAATGGCATAGAAGGCTAAAGACAAGCTGATTAACTGTCAAACCTGCTGGCAACGAAAGAATTTTTCCTGTTTCGGCCAAGGAAGAATCACAAGCACTGCCTATCTCTCACGAGGCTGAGCAAAAACTGGGGAACACTGGGGAGGAGTACCGTGGAGGAGGAGCGTCCCACAAATTAAGCCCAGCCTACACATGCAGAGACTGAAGCACCTCCCACTACTGGATGCTCTGAACAGCTCATGGGAGAACTAAGGGTTTGCCCAAACCCGTGCGACCATGCAGCAGCCCACCACTGCATACACTGTATTAGAAATACCGTATTTCCCCATGTATAAGCACCCCCTTTGTATAAGCCACCCCCCCAATTTTTGGACTGTGAAGTTTTGAAAAAAATATTTTATTAGAGAAACAAGTTATGAAGAAAGAAAATTTAGAAAGAAACAAAATTCGAATCTAGATCTACAACCGGTCATGACGCTTAAAGCGGTGCGAGGCGACGCTAGCAATCTACGATCGAACAAGAGTAGGAACGAAGCATTCAGGCCGATGCCTAGCGTATGCATTTCTATCGCGTACTCGCACTCGTAATCGTATCATCACGTACAATTTTTACAAAAAGTATAGCATACTGCTGGAAAACCAGTTTATTCCTACTTTATTATTTTATGCATTTTTCACGTATAAAAAGTGTACCTGCTTTGTATATGCCACTCCCCTACTTTTTGGGCTTGAAAATTTTGGAAAAAAGGGGTGGCTTATACATGGGGAAATACGGTACTTTGCTTAGAGCAGGGTCCCCAACCCTGTGGCCTGTTAGGAACCGGGCCACACAAGTGGAGGTTAGCAACAAGCAACTGAGCAAAACTGAAACCATCATTCCCCCACTTTCCATGAAACCAGTCTCTAGTGCCAAAAAGGTTGGGGACTGCTGGCTTAGAGCATACCATTTTACAACTGAACTCATTATTACCTCACTTGGTATTCTGTAATCAAAGCGACACTCAGGGTTCTTCTACAATGTACAGTTTGTTCCATATTTTATCATCCCACATAAAAGTTTTATTTGCATTTTTAAACAATAATGAGATTGTTCATGAGTATGTTAAATTATAAACATGATCAGTCTAATACTGATTCATGGAAAACTAAACATTTTTGCCTTCCATAATCTACTTTTAAAGAGATTACTGGTTTGTATGGGCCTCCAAACATCTTGGTACAGAAGCTATCTATTAGCATACAGTGTGTGATATATTCTAAATTAATTTCTAATATATCTAAATATTTCTTTGAAATAGTAAGTGTGCTTTGGAGAGGGAGACTAATATAGTTAGATAGAAAAAATTATTTCTGCCTTAATCTACTCTTTTTACCTACTACAGTGTTCAAAATTATGAAAATTCTTATGTTTCAAAAAGAGCCATTCCAACTCTTCTTAAGAGATAATACATGCCATTTTTAACTATTAAAACAAACATTTCATAATAGAACCAAATGAATGCAGAAACAGAAGTGGTTTCACATCTATGTGATATTTCGTAAATAAGTTGACTAGAACCAAGAAGTGCAAATGGGTTACCAGGCTCTCCAATATATGTTTGGGGAGAGGGTATAGATAACATAGTATAGTGGTCGCTAACTGGTGCTCAGCGAAAAAAATTAGGTGGTCCGCAGAGAAATCGTCCCAAAAACCATTAATCTGGGCCGTGTGGGAACACAATCCGCTCCAGTGTGGCTTGCTGACGTTGGTGGGGAAGTCGGTCCCATATTCCAGAGCTGTAGTAGTCACAGGACTGGCCTTTTGGTCATCTTGGAGCAGCTCATCCACCTGGGTGCACTGGCCTGCCATGGAGAAGCTGCTCTGAGATGACCAAAGGGCCAGTCCTATGACTGCTACAGCTCTGGAATATTGGACTGGCCCGTGGTGGGGCTGGAAATCTCTGCCATAGGGGCTGGCACGTGCACAGCCTTCACCAGCCGGAACGAGGTAATGATGCTATTGCTGGGGGTGGGTACAGTGCAGTGGGCTGAAGCGGCCGTGGCTGGAAGTTGAGAGAGCGAAGGACTACTCACATTTGCGCAGCATCAGCATTCTTCCTTCGCTGCGATATATTTGCAGCAGCTGGTGGCGCCAAGGCAGCCTTCGTCTCCTGCCGCTTGGGTCTTGGTAAGCCACATCAGTAGTGCAGAGAGAAGCAGTCGGAATCAACCCTAGCTCTGCTGTCCATAAATCAGCCCCCTGCAAACTCTTGTCTCTTGAGTGCTCCACTGAAGCGGCACAGAAAACTTTGGCCAGGCTCTTGAGATATGACGGTGACTCTGGATACTTCTCTCCACTAACAAGTGGCCAAGCTATCTGCGAAATCGTCTCTCTCGAGGAGCACTTGACAGTTTGGCTGGAGGGGGAGCCTCTCTCGGCCCCCCCGTGGGCTCTGCAAGGTGGGCAGTTGGGAAGCAGTGCTTGGGAGGTGCAACCATCGGGCGGGGAAGAAACAGCGCACAGCTCCCCTTCCGGGCAAGGAGAGGCAAGGTACAGCAGAAGTGGTGGTGCAAAGTTAGAGGCTGTTGGAGGGAAGCAACTCTCCTCTTGGGGCGGTTAAAATTGTCAGCCTCCCCCCCCTTTCCTTGCCTGCCTCCAGGTGAGGCTGGAAGAGCCCTGGCATAGCCTGGAGCTTTTCCTCAGCCACAGACCTGAGCTCTCTCAATCCTGCCCCCAGGGTAGGAGAAGCCCCCACTTTCTCCTCCCCCAATTAATCACTTCCCCGGCCTTTACCGGCCAGCCCTGAGGGCGGCAGGTCCTTCTGCGGGCAGCTGCCTGCTGAGAAGCCCCTGAAGGAGCGGACGAGGGGCACTGCCCCCAAGGACAGCAAAGCCCCCTTTCTGCCTCTGCTTCTCCCAGCAGCAGTTACCCCGAGGTCTCTCAGTTCAGCCCCCTGCCCACTCTTCTGTTTCTTTGGAAGGTGCAGGCAAAGGGAGGGATGGAAGCAGCCCGGCCCTCCTTCCCTCCCCCAACTCCAGGCAGCCACACCTGGTGAAGGAGAGAGGGGTTTCTTCTGACGTGGGGGAGATATGAAAATGACAGGAGACCAGATGGGGGATGCTCTGCTTTTCTTCCATTTGAGGGGAAGCTGGTTCTTCCTCAGCCAGACCTTCCCAGGAATTGTGTGGCTTCTTTTGAATCCCATCAGTATTAAATCCTTCCTCTTTCCCCCAAAAGACCCTGCCTTTCCCTTTGCTCTGCCCCACAGTTCCCAACTTCACCCCCCAGGACAGTCCCCACTTGCCCCCTGCCCCCCCCATTCAGCCAGAGTGCTGCCTTTCCTCCCCAAACAGTCTGGTCCCATATTCCAGAGCTGTAGTAGTCCCACGACTGACTAAAGAGGTCATCCAGGAGCAGCTGTGGCTACTTCAGCTGTGGAATATGGGACTGACTTTCCCACCACTGTCAATCTCCCCATCTTCATTTTCCTTCACTCAGATTGACCAAGTTTCTTAAAAGAAGGAATACAAAAGAGGCTCCTGGAAGGCTGTGTGCCTGGAGTAGGTACTTTCTCTTGGGCCTCCCACCCAAGAGAAAGTGCCTGGTCAGGACACACAGTGCCCCAAGGGTCAAGCTAGGTTGATGTCCCCCTGCGTAGATCCAGCAGACAAAACAGGAAAGAAGGGGCAGAGATAAATACTTAGTTGCCAAGGTACACCAGAGTGGGAGGCCAGCGGACCAGAGATTTCTTCCCAATCTTCCAGGAGTATGTGACTTCTCATGACTGGGCCCTGAGATTCCTTGCAGTTTGTTCTGCTGCTGGAAGATGGGCTGCATCCTCCAGCAGCAGAACAAAGATGGTTTTTTTAAAAATTAATATGATTTTTTAGTTTTTTAGAACTAATATGATTTAAAAAAAAAATCATATTAGTGGTCCACAGGATTTAAAATGATGAATTTGGTGGTCCCTGAGGTCCAAAAGGTTGGAGACCCCTGGCATAGTGGATAGAGTGCCCCATTTTATATAAGAGACCAAGATTAGAATCCTGTCTGGTCTTTGGGCAAAGGTTCCATTACGCTTACCTGCCTATCTCGAATAAGAGAATGACATGGACTAAGGACCACAATTAGAAATTGACCTAGTTAACAAGGTCTGCACCAAATGTTGGGGAATGTAGAACAATAATGATAAATGGGCTACTGGAACAAACCATACATAAAAGAAACAAGAAAACTCAGAAATGATGAAATACTACAACAACAGTAAACCTAATTGTAGGGATATCTGAAACGTATGAGGGAATTATGGATCAACAGAAGACTCATATCCATACTACTTCAGAAACAGCTAGTTATTCAACTCTTTAGCATAGTGAAGAGGAAGCCCTGGAGTCTGGTGCTCTTTGAGTTTGGTTGTTTTCTTGCAGATATTTTATTACCAACTAGGTAACATCATTAGTGCTAGTAAGGAGTGGGATTTGCTGTCATTTTATATTCTAGTGCCTGTCATTTTATATTCTAGTGGCTTGCCTTGTCAGTGATAATAGGAATGGTTTTCCATAGGATTTACAAGACCCAAGAAAGAATCAAACAAATTATCCTATCACAGACCAGAAGATGAGAACAAAACCAATTACCCAAAGAAACTATTCATCCTACTAGCAGACCAAGTTGACCCATTGTTATCATGGACAGATCATAATTTATACAAAAAATGAAAATAATTAGAAGGAAACAAAGAAACATCCCAGTGCAAAATCCCAGTGCACCAATCCAATGCAAAAACTATAGAGAACTGGATCAAGAGAATTGTCAGCAACTTCATCGAGGAAGGTAAAATCACCAATGACCAATGGCAGAGGAAAAATAGTGAACCTGTCCTCTCATGCTTCCATGGATGCCCCAAAATGTACAAGCCAGATATACCTCCCCATCCAAATGTATTGTTATCATGGACCTCAACTTACAATATCACCAAACAATTAACAAACAAGTTTGGACACCTCACAGCGTGAAGCAAATAATCAACACTGTCTCCAAAGAATCACTGCGACAATAGATAAAAATGAAATCAGAATCTCACTTGATGTTACAGACTTTTTATATCCACAGACCCAGAATTAGCCAAAGAATCCATAACAGCACTACTACGCAACACAGCAGACCTAGCCAAATATATCAAGATCTAAATACCATGGATCCATGGATATCATGGATCTTATCAATCTTTGTCTAACCAATACTTTCAGTTCGATGGACAACTATATCCAGAAATCAAAGAAACATTAATCCAACTTTTAGGACTAATAGCAAAGACCATAATGCAATGCACTCCCATACATACAATCTAAAGTATGGATCAGGTATGCAGATAACGTCTTTGTCATAATAAAAAAGAAGCAACTAGAGAACAGACACAAAACCATAAACATCATCTTCAAAGGAATAAAAATTAACAAAGGAAGAAGAAAACAACAATATACTACCCTTCCTGGATATCCTCATCAGCAGAGGCAGTGATGGTAAATGAGAGACACAAGTTTATTGTAAAACTACCCATACCAATCAAATGCTCCACTACTGCAGTTTTTTAATTAGAAAACTATAAGCATCCTAGACCAAGCTAAATCCAAAAAATGCCAGAGAATTCCTGGAAGCCTGGCACTCAGCCAAACTGGCTATCAACAAGCACATAGAGATAAAAAACAAACATACCATTCAAAAAAGAAAATCAAAAAGCCAAAAAGAAAACAAAAAGGCCCAAATACTTCCTTATGAACAATCAACACAAGAGGAGCAGAAATGAACTCCAAAATTAACATTAGACTAACAATCAAGAAGCAAACAATACCCCAATCAAGGAACTGCTAAACAAACTAACAGTAAACAACAACCCAATTAAGGAACTACCAAAACACTTCCACCATCACTGACAGGACAAGTCATTGCAGACAGTCCTCAGCTTATGACCACAATTGAGAACCAAATTTCAACTTTAAGTGAATTGTACCCCATTCCATGACCTTTTTTTGCCACAGTTGTTAAGCAAATCACTGCAGTTGTTAAGTAAGTCATGTAGTCATTCAACAAACCTGGCTTCTCTCATTGACTATTGCATGTTGGAAGATCACAAATGGTGATCACATGACCCAAGGACATGGATCCCAGTTGCCAAGTGCTTGAATTTTAATCAAATGACCATGTGGGGATGCTGCAATAACCATACATGTAAGAAGTCACTTTTTTCAATGCCATTGTAACTTCAAATGGTCACTAAACAAATAGTTGTAAGTTGAGGACTTCTTATAAATATAAAATAAGAGCAAACCTTACTCCTTACTATTAACACTTGTGTTACCTAGTTTGGTAATGAGACAGCTGTAAGAAAACAATCAGAGAGCACTCACAGTTCAACTCTGAGCTACCAATATTCTTTTTTTAAACAGGAAGCTGTGCACACCACTGGAGATAGCCAAACTACACATTATAGACTCAAAAAGACCTGGAAGAACAACTGGATATGCAGTCAACAGCTGAAACTGGAATGTCGCTGCCACCCCCTCCATTGCAGAGCACAGCAGCTGGGCATAAGACAATGAATAAACTAGCTACAATCAATACTCAACCTGAGCTCAGCAGTAATGTACCATCAGAAAGTACACCTGAAGATGCCAGTAGAGCCTTTACAACAATCCCTACTACCACCATAAATCAATGCAATGAACTGATATATGCTACAGTTGCTATAATCCTAGTTGCTATAATCTCTATATTTGGTTACACAATCAGAAGAACATAAATCCCCTGGAAAATGAGATTGGACACTAAAATCAGGGCAACTTGCAGAGAAGTTAGTCAACTGGTAGAACTACTACAGAATGGTGTAATGATAAGCCTTGGTTACTGAAAAAAATAGAAGGTCCTGACTCTATCTGAAGCCAGAGAGATTGCTAAACAAAGGGTCACAGCACTGACTACCAGGCTAAGGAGACACTAGAGAACCAGAGATTAAACACCCTGTTCTACAAAGAACCTTCCAAGTTATACTCCCAACTGCAGTGTTACAACATAGTAACTACAGAAGAAAAACTGAACAGTACTAGAAGAATGTATGGGAGAAAGAGAAGACAACAGTACAAAGTGACTGCAAGACCTGAGATAGACCGCAGTATTCTCCTAGAACAGGAACCAATCACCATCATAGTGGCAGATATCCAACAGCAAGTCAAAAACATGAAGAGTTGAATAGTACCTGGCCCAGACATGATCCACCCCTACTAAAGAAACTAAAAGCACTGCATGAATGCCTAGCAGCATAGATGAATCAGTTGCTAGCAGGATTCCCACCCAAACTGGAAACACAAGGGAAAACACTGCTATTAATAAAAGAACACTGTAAGAGAACACTACTATTCAAATAACCTACCTCCCAACATGGAAGGTCCTGACAGGTTGATTTCAAGCTGTATGCTAAGGGTGAATGAGACATCAATTCGCCTGTGTCAATGGAGAAATTGGGATGTCATTTGGATTGAAGAATTGTAACTGGATGGTATGCAAAAGAAGCAATGGAATTAAGGCTGATGGGGTAAAACTATCAGCAAGCCAGATAGCAGACATTATGAGGCCTGCTGGTAGCTACAAGTACCTTGGTATCCCACAGTCACAAAGAAGACAGCAACATCCAAGTACCAACAAGGATAAATGGCTTTATCATCAAATGGCTAGTGTAATCCACTGTCGTCAGGGTTGGAGGGTGGGAGTTGGTTTTTGTTTTTGTTTTGTTTTTTGTTTTCCCAAATTTTGTTCTATTGTACTTTACTAGTTTGATTCTTTTTGTTAGTTCTTATTGTTTTTGTTTTTATTTTTTTGTTTCAAATAGGATTTTACATTGTGTAAGCCGCCTCAAGTCGCCATGAGTGAATAGGCGGCAATATAAATCAAATAAACAAACAAACAAATAAAACAGTTCCCAGAGCCAGCTCAATGGGAAGAATAAGATCCACACCATCAACATGCATGCCCCTATTGCCCTACTAGCCTTCAGACATCCTGCCTATACGGTGAGCTGGCCAAAGGGAGACATGGATACTGATGTGAAGACTCAGAAGCTCCCCACAATGTGTGGAGGTTTCCACCTCCCAGAAATTGCACATCAGCCAGAAGATGAGTTGCTAAGAGAATGTTTGTGACAGCAGCAGACACAGGAAGAAAATCAAGCAGAAAAGTGCCATGGGAAAACAAGACCCTGCATTTCTTATAGCTCAGACAGCTGAGGTAGCTAGCCAACATTAGGAAACCCTGGACTGGGTTGGACTGAAAGACGCTGAGGCACTGATCATAGCAGCCCAAGAAGTAGGCACTATGCACCAGATTCATCTGAGCAGCAGAGATCTACCACACTAGATTGAATCAAAGGTGTAGACTGTGCAGAGAAGGCTCAAAGATAGTCCAACACAGAGGCAGTTTATAAGATACAGGCAGGAACAGCATACACTGAAATGGCATAACCAAGTAGCTGACATTGTATACAGGAAAATTGTGTGAGCTGGATCTCCCAAGTCAGATGGGAGATTCCACAGAAGGCTGTGGAGAATAAGAGGACTAGGTTCCTGTGGGACTTCCAAATCCAGATGGACAGATCCAGGCAATCAATTAGACATCATGGTAGAGAGAAGAAGCAGAAGAGTTGCCAAGTGACAGCAATGTTAGGAAGAAAGAGTATGAAAAGCTGGAGAAGTATCAGGGCCTAAAGGAGGAACTAGAAAGATGTGGAAAGCAAAGGTCAAAGTGACTCCAAAGCTGGGACAATGGCTCCAACAGGTTCCAGGAACAACATCTAAAGTTCTCTCTCCAGAAGTGTGTAATGCTAGGATACTGCAGAGGACCCTCAAATTTTCAGGCATCTGGTACAGGACCTGAGATAGAGGAAACACATACCACCCAGAGGAGTGAAAAGGAATTGTATCTAATTATTATTCTGAATCAGATCAGATAACTTTTTTAAACCATGTAGAATGGAACATGGGATGAGATGCAATAGAATGGAGAGAAAAATTGAGAAATATATTTTTCTTTTGAGCAAGATACTTTGGAATTAAATGGTTTCTTCCAATATACCAGATTGTAACTGAACATTATGTAACATGATGTTCATTATATAGTTTTTAAGGCTAGGTAAAACTTGCATTTTGACGATGGTAAACAAATACTGACTTTTTGTTTAAAGAGAAAAGAAACAGAAATTAAGATATGTATAACTCACACATTGCACAAGTTTTCAAATGTAATTTTGTAATTTGTTCTTTCCTATTAAAGAAATGTTCCAAAATGTTAAACCATTTGAAAAGTAAAGTTCAAACCTAAAAGCATTGTGCTAGGCTTTAATATGGAATAAAGGAGTTCCAAAGCTGTTTTCCTATATGAAGCTGTCAAAGGGAAATTATGTAATTAAGGTTTATTTTATGGATTGAAATGCTTTTTTTTTAGAAAACTAGATAAATCTAAAGTTAGATTTTAAATTTAGAAACAATGTGAAAATATTTTGATATATCAGAAAAAAATTATGAAAATATGACTGCTTTATTTTTGAAGAATGTCATAAATTCAATAAAATTATTGTTTCTCCTAAATTACCATACTATATACTGAGCTACTTAATACTTTCACTGATGGCAATGAAAGATGGATATTCAGGATATCCATGCAGGAGATTAATATTTTAGGATAACTTTTCTTTCTAGATTCAGTATATTTCAAGTGTGTGCTTTCCATGCCCAACAATTTATTTATAATCTGTTTAAATACATCAGTTCCAAAAAGATAATAAGGCAAAGAAACATTTCCCAAACAGCTCTACTTTAATATTATTTGTAACACTTTTTCTTAGCAATAAGTAAATACTAAAAGACAACAAGGATTAAAGGATCAAAGTGCATCATCTTGATACCTCCCATATTGAATAGTTTTTCTTCCAATTCATTGTAACAACCTTTTTACGGTTTCCTTTAAAACACAGTTAAGAAAGTAATTGTTTGGGATTTTGTGTATGTGTGTGTGTGTGTGTGCGCACGCACACACACACACATACACTATTAAATCGGGTAGAGAACACCTATAACACATGTATTATAACAAAAAACATTTACTTTGTTTTCTGATACTGTATTCTTTTCTTGAGAAGGCAGATATGTTTATATTAGTAAACCTTTGCCAAATACAATATGAAGTGACTTGAAATTATATTCACCTCCAAACTTATCTCTGAATTTATCAACTGTAGTAAAAAAAAAAAACCCCACCCACCCCCCAATACTCATTTTCAGATGACATCTAAGCACTGAAGGATACAAATGAACCCAACTATCAAAAATGTTGGTAGTGTATATTTTACATAACTAAAATATTATTTATTGGTAAGGAATTGCAGTTTGCTTAAAAAACATTGCATTTTTCATAAATAAAATACTGTATGTTAAGGATTACTCTTTACTGCAACATCATTACAGTACTTAACATATGAATAAATGAAGAAACACCTATGCTTTTACCTAACCTTTCTATAAAGAGGAAAAGTTGTAAATGAACTGCTACACTTGACATTCAGATAAGAAATCCAATGACAGAAACAACCAGACAATACTGGCTGTAATGTAGTCACAATAATGGAATAACTTATTATCAAAGACACAATCATTTGGGCAAAATCTTTTTTAAATAAAAACAACACTCATCACTGTAAGACCTACAATTCAATTTTATCTTCAAAATAACTGATGCTTCTACAGTACAAGTAGCAAGCATATATTAAAATGTTTAAAACTGCATTTCATAAAACTGAGATATTATTTTGCTCGTCATAACTGAATAAAGAGCATCTGTGTATAAGCACTCACCTATAACAGTCTCTTACTCATCGGTAGCTATGCTATTTATGCAGGATTCTTAAAATGGCGTCTGACAGCACTGCATTGCCTCATTCCTATACAGAGGCTAAAATGGTAGCAATTTATTCAATAACTATGACCTTTTTAAGCAGTAAGATTTTTAAAACAGTTAAATAGCAAAAAAAAAAATTACAAGATGATAAAATATCGCTAGATAGTAAACTAAAATGCCGAAGACTAATTTGTTAAGGAAATCCTTAGATTCTAAGAACTGATTCTTCTTCCAATTACCCTGGAAAGGCTAATGTATTTTAAGATTAAAAATAACTACTAATCTGGGGAAAGTAAAAGGAACTAAATGCTTTATGATAAGATTAAGACATACATTTTTTAAATATAAGAAATGTACAATAATGTTCAGAAATATCAGAATTCATCAGGCAATTATGTATCAACACTTGGCTAACCAAATAGCAACACTTTAATCCCAGGAGAAAGTGGAGGTTTAAATCAAATATTTCCACAAAAAGGAACTGTAGAATCCCAAAAGCTTGTTTAACAAATCATCTAGTTTCGTAACCGATTTTTAGCTTGTTTAATAAATATTACCTTAAAACTTTATGTTTTAAATAAATGTATGAAATATTGTAATTCCTAGGGTTGATTCTTACAATTGTTAGTTTGTAGCAAAATCTGATTACCTATTATAATTGATACTATTAAACTGTCCCATAATGCTGAGATGCTATGTAGGATTTTAGTTGTCACAACATACTCCAGGGCACTGATTATTTACTACTTATTTATATACCTACAAGGTGGCACCTGCTTTATAATAAGTAGAATTTCTTGCCTAGTATAAAACAAATGTAGTCCCTTTATTGAAGAGGTACAAAAATGATACTGAATGGTAGGTGTTAATGAGATTTTATTTCTATACATACACACAATACAACATGCTTGCCTACATACAAACACTCACACAAGTGTCTGTGTACACCAAACACTGCAACCTGGGTAATCTTACAATAAAAAGAGAACTGATGCGTTAAAAAGAAGATTATACAAAATGATGTTAAATTTATAAACAGTATTTGTAGTGAAAATGTGTCAGAATCTTCTAAAAACTACTTCAAAAATCAACAAAGTAGGTGTGCGTGTGTGTGCGCACGCACACATATGAGAGAGGGGGGAGGAGGGAGGAAGGGAAAGAGAGAATAGGATATTTGTTTTGAAGGACACAACACCCTTTCCTTTTCAAGAGTGGCTAAATACTGTGAAAAACTTTCTAGAAATGCAAGTTATTTTACCCATTTCTATTTGGTTCTCAAATAATCTGCACATAGACTGAAAGGCATGTGCATTTTAACTTTTTAAAATTTTTAATTTTTTGTTTTAATGAGTATACATGTTGCTATCTATGCTGTGTTATTGGAATATTTTTTTAAAGAGACTGAGGGCTAAATCATAATGATAAATTGAATTTATGTTGACCAAAATAAAAAAGGAATATTGTGCCAAAATAATTTCATAGGAGCCTATTTCAGCAATGTTATTCAGTGAAATTACAATCAATATTCAAATGCTCTAGTTCAGTTCTGTTAGGACAGGAGAGTAAGTGTTCATCTGATTATACAGTTGCTGTTGGTAAAGGAAATCTGCATCATCTTGCTTAAAGCAGACTGTGATTCTTTGCATACCATTCTTAAATGTGACATACCATAAGAAATCAAACGTTATTAAGGTATTTGGTAAAAGCATACAAATTATGGAATACTTGAGATTGGCTCAGTTTCTGTACTGCACTTAAAATGGAACAAAGATGGGAGAAATTTCTGGAAGGCCTTTCTCAGCCTTTCTATAATATCTGTCAATCTTTAACCTATTTTGTTTTTATTGGTCAGGCTTTCAACAGAGCAACATGATTGGGCTGATCCGGGAACAACACTGCTGTCTCTCCTTGCCTCAAACATCTTGCTGCAATGCAGACATTTATATTTTGTGAACTAAGAAAGAATTAGCATTCAAATAATTTAAAGGGGTGAACTTCGGGGAATTCATGATGCTGTGTTTCATTATGTGCACAAGGATAGTCCATGCAAATAGACTTTCCTTTGTCAGCAATAGCTCTGGAGATGCAGATCTTGAGACATATCTTTCTTCAACAAAACCTAAGGGAGCCATTTTAATTCAGCTCACTTTTCTCCTGTTTCTTCATAAGACAGTATTTTCTAATGTTAAGATTCCACACCCAGCTGCTAATGTGTAATGCACGTCTGCAAATACTGCATATGTGCCTGGCCACAATTTTGACAACCAAAGCAGTAAAATGTATTTCTCAGCTATATCTTAGTATCATTTATATATACTAATCAGTTCTATAACAGAGAAAAACTGGGTAAGTAACTTTAACTCCTCTAGAAAAAGATTGTGGGGGAGGGGAGAGGAAATACAGTGATTAGGCATTTTTAATGATTTGAAGGATTTACTTTAAAACCAGCCACAAACCAGGGTTAAAGACAATAGCAAAGGGGATACAACTACTAGATTGCAGTTTACCAAGTCCATGGTTCCCCTGAATAAACTATGACAAGGAATTATTTCTCAAGACTTATTTGTGCCAGGGCACAAGCTGGATTTCTACAAAATGGTACACAAATTGAATATACAGCACAATTTGCAATGTTGTGAGAAAATGTTTACTGCAAAAACTGTTAGATGAATCTTAGTTTTTGATTTTAAACATCAGTAACTGAAGTGATTCTAAAAACTAAATGCCATGCTGGATTATATAAGGTAATAAAAAAAAAGCATAGGGTAACTGAAGGATAACTATATAACAATGTATAAGATTAGTTTGCTGAAAACTAGCACATTCATCACTTAAAAGCCAGAGGAAGTATGAATTGGGCTTTAATCTGCAAATGCATTAATTAAGAGCCTCTGTGAACAAAGAATAAGCAGAATGTTGTTCTCAGAAGAAAACAGGAAGTTTATATTTCAAGTATAACAGACTATTGTGAAAAATTCAAATTCAAATTGGAACACAGTTTTTAATAAATTTTGGAAAAATAAACCCAGTAACATTTAGTTAATTAGCAAAAGAAAAAAAATCCCCTGTATGTATTACATCTTTCCTGTTCAAAGCAAAAGATTAAAAACTACATAAATTGATCAGAGAATAGCAGACAAGTTTACTTACCAAACATTCAAGCAACCATCTCATTTTCCCCAATAAATAAGATACAACAAGCTGGCAGATTTGGGATTGACCAAAAGGAAATTTTTGAAATAATTACGTAGCATCATGCCAAAAACCAGAAAAACCCCAAAAGAAGAGAAAAAAATGAACATGTAATACTCTCATGAACCACACATGATTTTTTATCACTCCACCTCAGAGAACTCAGCCTGTTACATTGCAAAAGAAAAAAAGCAGTTAAGAAGTCCATTAGGGTTTTTTTTTTTTTGGTATTACAGAAAAGGTAGATAACAGTTTTAAAAAGTGATGGCTTTAAACAGATAAGGAACTGAAACAGATGCATAGCTATGTCTGATAGTTTCAGACCTAGTCATTAACTATTTCTGAAACCTCCAATAAGAAAAATCAGTTTTAAAGGAATATACTTCTCCCAGAAAAATACACACACCCTGCTTCTACAATCCTCCTGTAAGAAAAAGTATCCATTTTAAGTGAATGTAAAACTGCACAAAAACATGATGCAACAGCACTTCACTACTTAGGCCCAGTATCTGCAATCTGCCATTATCACTATTTACTGCAGGCTCAGTGGCTAAAAATCCTATATTTTATCAGGGGTAACTTAGATTAGCTCTCATTTTTACAATTTGAAAAGGTAAACTTGCCTGTTCTGCTGTCTGCCATTATCCCTGCTTGTCTCCCTGTAGGGCAGTTAAATGCATCTGCTCCCTAGCTTCCATTTTCTCTTCAGCAGGCATGTGACACAACAGACAATAGTGCAGGCAAACTGCTCAGACACAGAAAGCTGCTTTGGAAGAGCAGTACCTTGAAAAACTCTAAAACCACCATCCCCTTGTGAAGAATATGTATGCAAACGTTTTGCCAGTCTGTAAAATAAAGCTATGGCTAATGGCTACTAAACCATGTGACCCTAGAAAGCAATTTTAAACATTTTCAACTTAATAAAGTGCTGTGGGGTGAGTTTTGCGCAACAGATCACAGAGAATCACACTGTTAAGCCACAACTCATAGGTTTCAGAGAAAAAAATGTAAAAAAGTAAAGCTTACCTCTGTGGATGCATTGTTAACACAGTGTTATGTCAATACTTATAAAACATGGAGGACAGGCTCTCAGTACTCAGACAGAAAGGGCTTGGCACTTCAGCTTGATGATCTGTCTCCCTAATAAAAGCTAATCCTGGATTGGCTACTTTGGAAAATCTGAATGTAAAGCTTCAGGGGATTGGCTGAAACACTTCCTGAGCGATTATCTTTGTGCAGCTCTGGCAAGCAGGAGCCATCCTGTGCACAGAGAAGACACAGGCTAAACTAGGCCTGTTTTAGTAAAAGAAACTTAAAAGGAAAGCAATCCATACACAAATTCCTTGCAGAAAACAGATTTTCAAACAGAACAAAGTGAACAACGAGTGGCAGACTAAAAGACTCTCTCAGACCACATCTGTTGCTTTTGCTTGAGGCTTTAATAACCTGCAGGATTTCTCAGGTCACAAAAGCTGTCCTCTAGAAGCAATTCAGAAAGAAAACAAGAAGCCCCGATAGTAAGTGAAAAATGTTTTGAAACAATACACATATGCAGCACAATGCATGCAGTTATATACCATAGTTATTTAAGATCTATGTTTCTCAAAAAGCACATTTGATTCTTCCAAACACATTTATAAGACTGGTGAACTGTGAGAATTCACATTGTGGATTTTAACCCCCACACGTATGCACTGAATTGAAATAGGAACTCTTTTTCTAATCACTTGCAGTGTTCTCTTCCTAACAGCATAGATGCAGAAAATAGCTACATTTTGCAGAAAATAGCTACATTTTTCAGTAGCATGGTGTTTGATGTTTTCACAAATTTCCCTTATCTTTCAGTCTTCTCAAGTTGCCAGTTAAACAACAATCTCGCCTACTTCTTAGTCTGCTGCAGCTTTATAACCATTAACCCTATCATACTCAGCTCTTTTTAAGAACAGGCCTTATGAAGAGCCGGTTTTCAGTGTGTGGAAAAATACCAGAGCTCTTTTCACACAGGAAAGAACAATGAAATATAATGTAAAGTTAGCAAATTTCATCTAATTGTTAAAGGAAGATAAGAGAAAAGAAGGAAGATAACATTGAACTGTGGCCATCTCTTAAGGAAAGAGAAACATTGTGATATTTTAGTTCTCTCAAGCACCTCCTATTTCAGTTTATTTACCACAGGCCAAGGGATACACTGCTAAACTGCAGGGGAAAAAACCACATACACTTGTGTTAACTTTGGTTATATTTATAAATACAGGTTAAAAAAAACTATAAAGGCAACTAAAATTATAATGTACGTAGAAGTGCAGGTACAGAGAGAGAGAGAGGGAGGGAGGGAGGGAGGGGGAGAGAGAGAGAGAGAGAGAGAGAGAGAGAGAGCAAAGTTGACCACAAATGGTATGAAAAAGTAAAGTTCTGAGTGAATGTCCCAAATAGCACATGAATATTTATTTATATCCTGCCTTTATTGTTTTTACAAATAACTCAAGATGGCAAACATATCTAACACATCTTCCTTCTCACATCTGTATTTTTATGATACTATGCTGTAATATGTAACAACAGAGGGAAGGATCCAGTTAAGACTGGGCCATGAAATCAGTAAGGCTACCAACCAAAATAAGGTTCTTAATGCTTTTCTAAAATTCTTGTTTACAATCACAATAAAAGCTAGAAAAATTATTCCAAATTTAGACTACTGTAAATTTCTACATCAAGTGGTATGATGAAAGTTCATAAACATAGAAACAAACCTTGGATAGAGTTCACAATTCAATGCAAGAAATAATAAAAGACTATCGTATGGCTGTGTGTGTGTGTGTGTTCGTTTCCTAAAATGACAATGATCTTCAGATTGCAGAGAAATTTTCATACTATTAAGAAGCTGAATGTTCTCTTTCAAAGCTGTTTTTCAGCTAATAGACATAAATTAAACCCAATGCTAATTTCATACACAATTTTGCTATACATTCTACTAAGAAATTTCATTTTTCAAATTCCAGTCAGACTGGTAAAACTCTAAATGCATTTTCACATTGTTTGATCTCCTTTTGAAATGCAGCAGGAAGAAGTTGATAATAAAATAGAGTAGGTACAGACCAAAGTCATGAGAAAAATAGAAGGCAAATTCATGGAATCCATCTTATTGTCTGATGAGTATAATAGAAATGGCCCAAATAATAAACTACTTGTGTTAATGTCACAAAGTTCACCTCAGTAAGCAAAAACAAAAAAACAAAAACTCTGCTACAATTGCAATTCCAAAGGCAAAACAGAGTAATTAAGCTGTAGTAGTGCTGTTTATCAATGAAATGTTATTCAGTGGCAGAAACTGCTGAATAATAAAGCACATGATCTAAATTCTGATATTTTGTTTCTGATAGTTAAAATCAACACCAATAGCTTCATATATTACAGCTTCTAGCACACTGCATATTTTAAACCGAAACAGTCAATACGTTTGAAATATATATCTATTTCATGACTTCTCCCACATCTAATGGCATCCACATACTGATACCACATAAAGGATGCTATGTAATCTTAGAATAATCACATTACATAATTTTAGAATAATCACATGTTAATCCAGTACTTAAAATAACAATACAGATTATACTCATTAACAATACTCATTATTTTATATTATCAAAAGATAAGAAAAATCCAATGAGTCATTCCTGTTTTAGCAGCATGATATGGAAAAAAAATGATTAAAAAGCTTTAGGAAATTACTCATTTTATATTGATTTTTAAGAGATGTTTTTCTCCCAAACAGATATAAAGATACTAACTTGCTTTCATGTCTCAGAAGGAATTTGAATTCAGATCTCTGAATTTCATCATTAAATTATATTACTGGCCTCTTCCTCCTCCAAGTTTGATTACTTGCCAGTCCAAATGGCAGAACTCCAGGTTTTCCTTTCCCCAAGCCATCTGAACATGTAGTTTGCTGTATGAAGAAAATCCCACCCATCCACTCTTTCTGAGTCTACTGGCAATGAAGTAGACTGGAATCATTTAAATCATGGTCCAAACAACACAACCAATCTTATTCCATTGTCAAGTTGCCACACAGAGCTACTTTACTTTCAAATTATTACTTTTTAGGGCATGTCTATGCTAGTATGAGGGGGGAAGCTTAGGGATAACTGGACCATTCCTATAAGAGAGGGACTGCAAACACAGATTTAAGACAATATTCCTATAATAGGCAACTATAAAAAGAATGTAATGGTGGGCAATCAAATGACAGCATATAGAAATATGATACATTATTGCACCACCTCAGGGAGTAACAGGAAGGAGTGAAGAAATGCTTTTCAGTTTTCCAGTATATTAAACGAATATTTCATCTTAGAAATACTCCGGTATCATTTCATTGAGGACTTATACTAGTAATACATGACACTTTAAAAAGGTAAAAATGAAAAGGCAGAGCACTAAATGGTGCTTATGAAAAAGATAAAAGAATTTCAACTCCACAAAGCAAAGAAATAAAGAGCTAGGTATAATACTCAGATTATGTCACCAGAATGATACCTTTTAACACAATCCTGCACTGTAGTGAAGAGATGTCTGTGATCTATTTTATTTTTCAATAGAGTCCTGAGGCTTACTGAAAGAAGTGAGTTCTAAAGCCGGAACTTTAAATAAAAAAGATTCTGATTGGATTAATCATACATAAAAATCTACTCTTGATTAATTTCTTGTTCTCCCAGATAAGCAGAGAACAATTCATTTGGTTGTTTCTACTCTTGCATGATTATAAGAATCACATAGAGCTATACTAGTAGAGCTTATAATCAAATTTATAAAATTTAATCACTGATTAAAATCCTATCTCCTCCCTATGTTTATATTTAAAAACCCAGTAAATTTACAAAAATGAAAGCATCTTTTAAAAAATTTAAATGATATCCATAATAATTTAATTCTTATGGGGAAATAATGGAATACTGTAAATGTATAATTTGTAATTGAATGGAGATAATTGCAAGCAACAAATGCCAACATTCACATTACTATTAAAATATCTTCCAGTAAATGGGTATCCTTTCTGATTGAAATGCTGAGGGTTTTTTTTTTCTTTCAAAAACAACAACAACCTATAAAGCCTGCAGGGCCTCAATTGGATTGGGGGCCACCAAACTCAGAGTGGGGGGAAGTAAATCCTTTCACCAGCTCCTTTGTTTGAAAAATAAACTGCTCACTCATGGGGGAGGGGGGAGAAGCAAAATAGGAGCAGCTGGGGCACTGTGGCAGAAGTGGTTCTGTCTGCAATCATTCTTTCACTTTCTTAAACTGTTATTTATTTGAGAAGAATGACCAGATCATGGTTACTTTGTAAAAACCATGAGTAGAAATTGCATTTAAAATAATCTTCTTTAGTAACAAGTTCCTATGTTCTGGGTCCTATGGTAATCCAAACCACAATATGGCTTAACTAAGTTTGATACAGAAACCTGAGTGACCATGTGGCTTAATCAACAAACTATATATAAGCAAATCATGATTTAGCACTAATGTGTGAATAATTATTGAATTATCCCATTGTTGAAACTAGCTGCATTTTATTGTGCTGGTGATTCTATTTCCATACTGTTCATATCAAGAACAGTACTCCCAAACAAATACAACTAAAATCTAGTTGATTCTCTAAGGGAAACATGTCTTGGCTCTGGGACTGTAACAGCACTGATGGTGACTGGGCATTCAGCCAAAGTGACACACTCAGTCCCTGGAGAGAGGATTTGGTCATATATCAGACAGTAATTTAATAGCAGCAATAACTAGAGATCAGGCCTCAGAATTCTGCTCTTTAAATCAACAAAATGGTTTATTGAACTAAAAGTAAAGGATCTGAAGTATGGGCAAAACAGAGTAATTGGAGCTTCTCTTAGGTAATCTGAATTGTTTTGAATTTAAGGAAAATTATCTTGCTATGGTAAACATGTTATTTAAGTATTAATTAAAAAAAGTACTGAAAGGAATCTTAGAGCTTGATCTTCCTAATCTGGAATTATCTTGCATGCTATGTCCTCAAAGAATGAAAAAATAAAAGGAAAGTACCATTTTATTGGAAAAAATTATGTTGCTGAGAGAAGCAAATGTTCAAGCTACAGACTAAAGCAGCTGAAAGAAACCCCTGCTGCAATCAGTGAATGAAGTCTCTTATCCTGTAATAAAAGGCAATTAAAATGCATGGCCTACTGCAGGCTGAGCCAATTGCACCCCTTTCCGGGGTGTGGTTGTTTAGGTAGGGAGAGGAGTAAAAAGGAAAGGAAAAACAATGACATAGGGAGAAAAGGAAGGCAGAAATAGACTAAAGTAAGAGATGTTAATCAGCAGCTGTCTGAAGGAATAGAATGGTGAAGGATAAGTATGGGGGAATATAAAAAAAGGAGGCCAATACAAATCACAACCTCATAAAGAAACTAGAAACTTTTCCAATTGTTCACTTTAAGGAGAGTTTCAAACACAACACCTACTACATTGATTAAGATGGAATAACATTTATAAAACAACACAAGTCTTTGATAATGGAATAGTCTATTCCTGCTGTATTAAAATTCTGAACTCCGCCAACCCACAGTTAAATACAGAATATACACAAAACTTATTGGTTCAATAATTTGATCAGATCTAATTCAGTTCATAGTAATAATATGAGAACCAGTCACGCTTTCTTAATTTCAGCAATTTAATTTAGGGATATACAAATAGTCTTTTTACTGAATTTAGAGTTAGCAAGCACCAATTATCTAAGTGTGACTTATGACCCAGCACTGCAAATCAGAAATCCCCTAATATAACATTTCAGTTCTGACACATAAAAATAAAGATTATTCAAGAAATGGTGACCTTGGTTCAAAAGACAGAACCATAATTGCTAAGCTACACTGAGGCAGAAAGGAAAGAATTGCACAATAAATAGAAAACAAAGTATCAAAAGAGGAATAAAGGTCACCTAAAATTTGACAGTTTAAATTTGTATTCTACAGAATAGCAAGAAAATTGCTGCAGATGGTTCACTACACCAGACGGAACACATAAAGAATATTTCTGAAAGAAAGGAACACAATATGCATCCAGTGTTGACAGACAAAAAACAGTATTTCAAAAACTAATCAGTAAGAGAAAAATCAAGTTATACTGAAAGGCTGGAGAAACTATGTTACCTTCAAGACATAATTAATTTGCACAATGAAAAAACAGTAATTTTTAAGCAACATGCAGGTAGGAAGATATATTTCTTGAAAGATAACATTCTGAGATACTACAGTGACTTTCTGAAAGTTTGTATAAGGGAAACCAAAAAGATAATATAGAGTATCAGTCTTCTTTGTTTCTAAAATTTTATGTTTTGCTGTAAAATTTCTAAGCAAACCAAAGACACGGATACAAAATTGAATGTAATTGAAATAAAATAATAAATAATAAAGGTTACTATATCAATCCAGGCTCAAAACAAGAGAGCAACAATGAATAAACAAAGTAAGAATGCCAAGAAGCCTTCAGCTAAGTCAGCCCTGTCAAATTGGCGGCCCATGGACTGGATATGTCATGCGCAAGCCACGCCCACCCCAATTCCGCAAAGGCAAAAAATGTTGATACGTTACGATCCAGCCCATGATGCGATCAAGTTTGACACACATGACTTAGTGCTATTGCTATATAGCAGTAAAAAGGACAACTCATTTATTACTAAATGAATGCTACTTTTTCAGTCCCATAGCAGCTTCCAATTTTCATTAAAAAATTACAATTAAAAAATCATGCCAAAGGAGAGAGGGAGAAAACAAACTCAGGAACTAATTATTAGTTACAAAATTCTGATACTGTAGTGTATCACTTTTTGGAAGAAAAGGTGTAGCAACTTTTCTTAATTTGCTCTCTCTTGCCCTTATGCAGGAAGAAAAATTATTTTCTCTTGGGAGGCAAGAAGCAAGGACAATATAGCCTTATAATAATGAAGATTTCATATTTTATTATCTACATTTTAAATAAGTATATCTCAGAATTCTTCTAGTAGTCCAAATTCAGCACAAGCATTAATTGCACAGCTGAATATGAAGATATTTTTTCCAGGCCATCTATGTGCACAAAATTCAGTAGTAACTGCAGCAACTTACAATGATGTCAAGATGTAAATGCCATCATTGTGTACTTGAATCCTAATATTTCACCCAAGTATGTAAGCCTGGGCATTTGTATGCTTATATACTGCCACACGTATTTCATCAGAGAAGGTTGTCCCTTCTCTGGACAGCCGCTATCTCATTTGATTGGTGATCAATGATCTGAGTTAATATTCCGATATTGTAATAGAAGAATAAAGCAGCACAAATCATGCTTGCACAAAATGCAGTTTTTCCTTACTAGCCATGATAAGAGGATCTTCCTTTGCCAATCTGGAAACTACTTAGCAGTTTTGGAGGAACAAAGGACAAAGTATGGGGAATGATAATGCTGTACATACAGTTGTGCTTGTAAGTTTACATATCCTGGCAGAATTTATGATTTCTTGGCCATTTTTCAGAGAATATGAATGATAACACAAAAACTTTTCTTTCACCCATGGTTACTATATGGCTGAAGCCATTTATTTACTCTTTTTAAATCATAATGACAACAGAAGCTACCCAAATGACCCTGATCAAAAGTTTACATACTCTGGTGATTTTGGCCTGATAACATGCACACAGGTTGGCACAATGGGGTTTGAATGGCTATTAAAGGTAACCATCCTCACCTGTGATCTGTTTGCTTGTAATTAGTGTGTGTGTATAAAAAGTTAATGAGTTCCTGGACTCCTGACAGACCCTTGCATCTTTCATCCAGTGCTGCATTGACGTTTCTGTCTTCTGAGTCATGGGGAAAGCAAAACAATTGTCAAAGGATCTACGGGAAAAGGTACTTGAACTGTATAAAACAGGAAAGAGATATAAAAAGATATCCAAGGAATTGAGAATGCCGATCAGCAGTGTTCAAACACTAATCAAGAAGTGGAACATGAGGGATTCTGTTGAAACCAAATCACAGCCAGGTAGACCAATTAAAATTTCAGCCACAACTGCCAGGAAAATTGTTCGGAGTGCAAAGAAAGGCCCACAAATAACTTCAGGTGAAATATAGGACTTTCTGAAAACAAGTGGTGTGGCTGTTTCAATATGCACAATAAGGAAGCACTGGAAGAAAGACGAGTTGCATGGTCGAGTCGCCAGAAGAAAACCATTACTATACAAATTCCACAAGGTATCCCACTTACAATACGCCAAACAGCACAGAGACAAGCCTCAAACCTTCTGGCACAAAGTCATTTGGAGTGATGAGACCAAAATTGAGCTTTTTGGCTACAACCATAAACGCTACATTTGGAAAGGAGTCAACAAGGCCTATGATGAAAAGTACACCATTCCTACTGTGAAACACGGAGGTAGATCACTGATGTTTTGGGGATGTGTGAACTACAAAGGCATAAGAAATCTGGTCAGAATTGATGGCAAGATGAATGCAGTATGTTATCAAAAGATACTGGAGAAAAATTTGCATTCATCAGCCCGGAAGCTGCGCATGGGACATACTTGGACATTCCAACACGACAATGATCCTAAACACAAGGGCAAGTCAAACTGTCATTGGCTACAGCGGAATAAAGTGAAGGTTCTGGAGTGGCCATCTCAGTCTCCTGACCTCAATATCATTGAACCACTCTGGGGAGATCTCAAATGTGAAGTTCATGCAAGACAGCCCAAAAATTTACAGGAACTGGAGGCTTTTTGCCAGGAAGAATGGGCAGCTTTACCATCTGAGAAGATAAAGAGCCTTATCCACACATACCACAATACCACAAAATACTTCAAGCTGTCATTGATATTAAATTTACTGATTGTTCGAAGTTACAACGGCACTGAAAAAAGTGACTTATGAGTGTTTCCACACTTACAACTGTTGCAGCATCCCCATGGTCACATAATCAAAATTCAGACACTAGGTAACTGACTGGCATTAATGACCATTGCAGTATCCTTGGGATCCTGTGATCACCTTAACAGCTATGGCGAGGAAAATTGTAAAATAGGACAAAATTCCCTTAGTAAATGTCTCACTTAGCAACAAAAATTTGGGGCTCAATTGTGGTTGTAAGTCGAGGTCTAGTGTTGTGGCTGGATGAGGAGGAGAAGGTTGGAGAAGAACTTGGGCCAGTTCTGGAGCCTGGGGAAGGCTCTGATGGATGCTCAGCTTTGGACACAGAGATAGAGCCAGGGCCACCCAACATTTCCCAGCCAGAGAAGCACATGTCTTTGGAGTCAGAGATGAGTGAGGAGGAACAACAGCTGGGTTCTATTCCAGATGCGCTTATGCGCAGAGCAGATAGGAGAGGTGAACAACCAAGGACAATGAGCCAGGCTTGGGAAGCAAAACCAACATGGACATTGAATGGCCCCTCCCTTGCTGGGGAATAAATAGGAGCAAAAGGGACAACGCATTTCTGGAAAGTTTGTTCCCTGTATGCGACAAGACTGCTTGCCATAACTGATGTTTATCTATTTCTGTGTTTGAACTGACTTAATTTGCAGCCTCCTGGCTGGGAGCTCACAGCCTTGCATTTGTCATATCTCTGGAACTATCTCTGGAAGAGATTAGAACGGCCCCCACTCTTCCGGAAGACCTAGAACTGCCAGTGGGCCTATGTAACCCAGAGTGGGATGAAGCCCATTAAATGGCTTGTGTGATCTGCTGTCACCGAGACAGGGTGGGGGTGTGTGATTTTATTATACTATATTCATTTATTTGATTTTTTTAATTAGTTTAATTGTTTTAAATGTGGTTTTATATTCTGTAAGCCACATTGAGTCGCCATGGGTGAATAGGTGGAAATATAAATTAAATAAATAAATAAATAAAATAAATAGCTGATAAGGTCTATTGTTTCAGTTAACTTCTTGCAGGACTCTTGTCTGGACTTTCTGTTGGGGAATGCAGTTAATTCCCAATGTATAAATAAAGAGGGGTTTTTGTTTCAATGGAATCTGTTTCTTGCTTCTGTAAAGGCTGGGTCAGAACAACTAGTTATCTTACACTGGAGGCATACCAACAAGCAGACCGACCCAGAAAAATGAGTACAAGAATGTAATTCACTTCATTCAATCTATAGTAAAGATATATTTTAAAATAGTTTTTGAAAAGTTTTATTTTTACATTTGACATTTTCTGTATTAATTCAACACTATTTCACAATAGTGAAATTTCTGATGTAAAGTTTGGTGGGCAGTGTGTTGTACAAATGTAAAGCTTCCTTTAAATTGAGCTTGATTCTTGGTGACTTTGCCAACATACTGTATTCAGGAAGTTTTATTAGCTGCAGTACAGAAGCGGTTTGCCACTGGTTCCAGATATTACTTTTTTTAACTTTCAAGTTTAATCTAGAGCTTTGGTGTTCTCTGAATGGCTACAAAACAAACATTAACTAATCTGATCTTTAGCTCCCAAGCCTAGACAAGAGAATAGACAAATATTTCATTGTGCTTCAAATCAGTTCAAATCAAATTTGCCATCTTCAAATTTCAAAACTAATTGAATCATGCCACCTTCAAAACTCAAATGAACTATAATACATAGATTCCTACTTGTCATGCTATAAATTGTAGTAAAAATACTTTGCACAGAATTTCATGAGTCTTTGTTATGACACTAGTTAAAACCTCAAAGCATCCTACTTTGCTAGGCAATAAACCTAATGCTTTTTCTAAAAGAGTGCTCTGGGTGTTTCCTTCCTTCCTATTCTGCATTATCTAATGATATATTGTGACATTAAGTTGCATTCTCATGTGATTATACTATACCACTTTTATTTAGGATTAGCTTCTTTAATGGCATTCCCATATAGAAACATCCACAAGGAGAGTACTAATTTGGAAACTTTCTTTCTGATGTAAGTGTTTAATACAAATCATGATTTTTCAGATGCACTGAAAACTGGCAATTTTAGCAAGCGCACCCAGGTGCTCTCCAGGCATATAGGCTTAATAACCCCACAATTATTCATCTGGTATGGCTGTTGCTGAAAATCAAGGAGCTATCCATATGTTTAAATATCTTAGATTAAGAATGGGTGGTATATACTCTTGAACTTGCTAGGATTAGTAATTGAAAATTATACAAATTATTTCATTAAAGATATATACTTTATATATCTACTTTATCTATAGATGGGACAAGAAGTGTGAAGGCTTGCATGCATATGTGTGCAATTATAGAAGTTTTTATCAGCATTCTCAGGATTATAATATGTTTATTCAATTGAAAGCTGCTTTGAGGATTAGCAGTGATGAGAGCTACAGCTGTTTTACTATTTGCATGATCTAATATTATGTGAATGGATGTCAAACTATTGCAATAACCTGTACTGTAAAAGTAGACAACATTAAAATTGTACAGTGACTGCATGGGAAAGAATTATTACAAATTGAGACTACAACATCAAATCCTTTCCCCTTCTATTGTTTCTCCTTCACCATCTCTTCCTCCCAATTCCTTTTCTTTAGGAGAGGCTGTGAGGGAAAGCAGCAGGCAAAAATGTTCTATAGAGCCTACTTAAAATTTCCCCACATTATAGCACTGCTCCTTAAGGTGACACAATCAATTTCAAAGACATTAATCTGCAGCAGCTGCATGTATGGCCTTGAGTCAAAGTAAAAAGACTCATTTTTAATACTGACAAAATAATTTTCTATTTTCAAAATAATCTTCTGTTTGCTATAAGCACATATAATTGAGTTTTTAACTGTTTATTTCATACAATTTATATGTCACCCCTATAACAGATTCTGGTATCATCCTTATGCCTGCAGTTTGCAATATCCATATGACATAGTTGTTGTCTTAATAGAAAATTCCTACCGTCTCTGATAAAACCAGTCAACCTATATTAGCAAAAAGAAATTTTGTATCACTTGTCTCACATACCAACATGTTAGTTATCAGATCTATTATATAAATGCAACCATTTTAACTTGATTTATACTTTATTCCTTGTAAACACACACACTGCTTTTGACTGTGTATGTCTTATAGAGCTTATTTGCAAACTTAGTTCTCTCCAGATAAATTCATGTAGGGATTCTTTATAAGTGAAAAGGAAATTTAATGTCAGAATGTTTGGATTACATCCGGTTGTTGACTCTCCCCTGATGGAAGTATTTTACATCAAGCAGGAATTTTGCTCCTTTCAACAGAGAGAGAGGACATTTTTAGCAACTTCTTCCTCCTCTCTGTAGCCTGCTCAGTAGAAGGTTGGGAGACCCTTTGAAATATTATGGAAGGAAAATCATTTCCAGGGTTCCAACATGGAAATAAAATAAATATTTTGTATTTTGCTTGAGACTGCTTCGTTGCTGTACTCAGATTTTGATCTCTTTGTACGCACCAACTGCAAAACTGTATCCTCACGTTTTCTATTTTTCTGGCCCTACAGCCAATAGTGAAGTGGATATTTGCTTCAAATTCCCAGCACTCCTTAGGGTGGAATACTGTATTTTAATGCTTGTTCCATAGAAATTAGCATTGTCAGGCCTTCCCGTTTGAGCTTCTTCAGTGACAGACCGAAACCTCATTTCTGCGAGGCTTCAATCCATGTTCGCCGCTGGAGCACCCTGAGCCGGCTGGTTTCGGGGCTGAGCCACCCCGTAGAGGTGGCGAAGAGGGGGGAGACTGCCAGCAGGATTGAGGAGAGCCACATCTCTCCTCCCCAGCTGGCCATTACTCCCTTTCCCGAAGGCGGTTGCAACGGTGGTCAGAAATGGCCACCACAAAGAAGAACTCGACCAGAAAAGAATATGCAGGAGGAAGATAAGAAGAGAAAGTTTTGGTTGATTGGGTCAAACAGCAAAAGCAACAAATAAGGTACCCTGGAATTGAAACTGTTAAAAAACAATAACATGGTTCCCTAAGAAGATTTTTAAGCTGTGAAGGAGAGAGAAAAGGGAAAAGATTTGGTTTTCTCCTTTTCCTATACTGACAGCTAAGAGACTTAAGCAAGAAATTGGAAAAAAATCCACTTTGACATCAATAGGCATTTAATGCTGAAAATAAAAAGTCAAAGGGATAATAAAGTTTTCTGGATAATTAAAAGCTTTTGAAAACAGGAAAGGAGAGAAAAAGAATAAAAGGGTAGGATCTGGAAGGGAAGAGACTGCCTGGAATTTAAAAAGAATTTATAGCAAAATCTCAATAAGACTTCCAAAAGATACATTCTAACTGAAATATTGCAACAAAAACCCCAGAAAGAGAAAGTCGAAAAAGAAATAAGAAGATATAACTCGGGACTATGTGGATTACTTGATGATTTTTGGATTCTTGGTTATTGCTTTGAATGACTAAAATCAATCAGGTGGTTGTTTAAAACTGTTTAAAATGGCTCCACTTTTAGAAGAACTGAAAATGGAACTTAAAAAGTACAAAGAAGATGCACAAGAAGGGAGAGGTTCTTTTGGCTTCGTATTTCAGTTTTTAGAAATGGAGATTTGGAATTATGAGAAACAACAAGAAATGCCTGCAGAACAAGAAGATCGCAACAAAGAAGAAGCCATCTTTAATGAACAAGTAATCTTAGGTGGGGGGAAAAAAGGAAAGGGGGAAAGAGAATGGAAAGTTTAAGATTGGGAAAAACAACTCCAAAAAAAAAATAGAGTGAAAAATAAGGATAAAATCAGAAAGCAACAGAAGAGGGAAATGCAGAAGAGAGAAGTAGAAGTAGAGAGACAAGGGGGTAAAAAGGGGAGGGAGAAGAAGAGAGGGAAGAAAGAAAGGAAAAGAAGTTATAAAGGACAGAAACAAAATATAGAGAAACAGGGCCTATTTAGAGATAACGGGTGAAAACTTAATGGAAAAAGGGATTCTGCAAAGGTACATAAGATAGTATGGTTATATTAGCAGCAGAAATAATTTTAGAAAATACGAAACAATGTATGATTAAAATGTCTGATAAAATAGCTATCATAATTCAATAATTATTTAATTCATAATTAAATAAATGTAACAAAAGGTATATTTAATGATTTATATAAAACATATGTGAAGAGAAATAAGGGAAAAATTAATTATGGAGATTATATGTGTTTTTAAGGAAGTATGATATTTAATTGAAAAGTGTTAAAGATGTTAAGATTTTAATGATTATTAATGATAGAACTGAATTGGAATGGAATGAGGGTTTATAATTACATATATTTATAATCTTTTTTTTTTAAAGAATATAGTGTGTCTTATAAGAATGTACCAAGCAGAATTTGATTGGAAGTTATGTATTATGTATTATATTGAAGGTCATAAACTTAAGGTATATATTGAAGTTTAAGTAAGAGTTGAATGGATGTAATTAAAAGATATAAAGGTGTCATACTCCAATTAGTAGCTACAGGAGAAAATTTGTTTAATGAGAAAAGATAATATGAAATTGAAACAGAACAGACAAAAGTATAAATATAATGATTTGAATTGAGATGAGATAATCAAAATAAAATTGAGAAAATTAAAAGAGGGGAAAAACTATATAGAAAATATAAAATAGTATAAGATATGGAATAGAACACAAAAAGGAGCATAAAATTGAGTTTTGTGTCTGTATAAAGAAGTTCAACCCGGGACCTTGCTATTTTCAAAAAAGATGTTTTACTTGTATTTTGTATGTGTGAAAACCCAAATAAAACTTTATTTAAAAAAGAAAGAAATTAGCATTGTTAAAAGAAACAATTTTGATTTTCCTTTAAAGAAATAAAAGAAAAGCATGCTATCTTTTATTTAATTTTCACATACATAAAAACTATTAATTCACTATTCCAAACATCTGCTGGTCTAGGATAAGTAAAATTCATTCCAAGGTAGACCCACTAATGAAGATACCTTATATAGTCTTTTACATTTCTAACTATATAAACAGAAATATTTCAACCCTGAACTTATATTTTTTTTAATCACAGAGTAAGAAAGTCCATGTTTCTAATTCTTTCAAAACCTTCCAAGAGTTATTGAATGAGATGGGGTATAATTTTTATTATTAACCTTTTTTTTTTCTCTTGCCCAAACATTTCATGAGGGTTAACGTTGCAAATAAAATCAAATTATCTTTTACCTGTTCTGAAAATAAAACAGTATCAATATTGAAAACTTATTTGGTAGTAAATACTTCTCTGATGAATTAAATATTATTCCCATGAATCTGGGTGCTCACTCTTGGTATGATGGGCCTTTATGTTTCAGTATTTAAATTTCAATTAAATTCTAGCTTAAGTCACTTCTATCATATGACCTATATATCAAAATAAAGGCATTAGGTGGCTGTTATTTAAGTATCATCCTCTGTTTGATAACCATTATTTTGAACCATGGAGCTAATAAGTAGGCATAAAGATACTCTGAGGATGAGGATAGTATTAAGAGTTTTAGCAGTTACTTCATTTCCTTCATTTTAATAGAAATGTAGCACCCTCTAGTGCAGGGGTCAGGGAACTTTTTTACCTCTTACCCCCCAAAAAATTTATAAACGCAGACGTTACCCCTCCCGGCCCCTCCCCCTCCCCGGCCACCTCAGGCTGCTGACACATAATTTGGAGGTCGAGGCGGGAGGAGGTGCCCTCCCCGCGGCTGGGAAGAAGGCGGGATAGCTCGCTCAGGGAATGAAATGTCACCAGGCTTCCCGAGGGCTTCTGGGAATTTTCTCGGGGCCAAGGCGGCAGTTGCAGGTGCCTCTTCGCTTCCTGTGTGCCTGGCAGTGATGAGAGGCTTCGGGAGGGAGCCGGGCTGGCTGGCTAGTTGGCAGGCAGGCAGGGCCTGGGGGCGAGGAAGCGGGAAGGGAGGATGATATTTGGGAGCCACGGTGACACAAACTGCGCGCAAAAGCGTGCGGTCATCGCAGCGCGGGGAAAGGTCCCTTTTCCCAAAATGCTCTGCCCTATGCCAGAAGCTCGCCTTCCCCTAAAAAGCGGGCGGCGCGGCTCTTGCAGAATCTAGCCTGGAGTCATTTCCGACCCAGGAAACAAGGGTGGGGTGGAGGGGATAAATTTGCCTCAAGGGTGTTTTAATAACTGCTGCTATGCCGATAGTTCCGCCATTGGCCAGCGCAACCTCCTCATTACCCCCAGATTTTCACTTTTACCCCATTTGGGGTAATTTACCCCTGTTCCCTGACCACTGCTCTAGTGTTTCTTCACTTTGGATTCAACAAAAGTTTAAGAGCAAAGGCAATGGAATAACATTTGAAACAGGCTTCTGTAGAATACTTTAAAAAATTGTATTCTGTGGAGAATAGCTAAAGAGAAAGCCATCTATGTATCCAATACAAAATATGCAGTGTATATCCTACTTCTAGAAAGGGTGAATTATTTTGAAGTATACCACTTAAATTAGGCACTGAATACTTGTTGATATTTGTTATACTGGCTCTTATTCACAAACACCCAAGATCAACAAAGCTAAAGACATACCTAAAACATGATAAGAAGACAACCAAAGGTATTGGTCCAGTATCAGATCCTTAAGGGGAAATCCTGATTACCTCATTATATGCCTATCATAATACTAGCTCGATACCTGTGCTTTGGTATGAAACTATGTGGTCAGGCTTAGTTTTTGGGGAGGAAAATAAGGGGGGTGGATTCTGCCTCTTTCTACCAGCATCCATCAGTATTCATCTGGCTAGCATGCTGTCAGTGTGTGAGAGAGTTGAGGGCTGTTTGGAAACTGAAACAGTATTTGCTCTGTGAGCAAGGAGACAGCGAGGAGCCTGGGTGTGGCTTAGTTCAACTGTTCTGCACTAAAGCTGCTTGGTGCTGTGAAAGTAAAACTGAAACTGAAACTCCTCTCCTCTGCTTGTGTTTTACATTTGGAACAGATTTCTTTTCAGGTGGGGAGGGGAAGTAGAACTCCTTAGAATCAGATGTTAATAATAATATGCGAAATAGTAATACTCTGATGGTCATTTCGAAAAATCCTTTCTTAGTGAGCATCTAGAAGCTAAGAGGAACATACATGTCAAATTTCAAGTTTGTAGGCTTTACGGTTCTGGAGATTTTGTGATGATGGGTGAGTGATATTTTGCTTTTATATATATAGATAACATTTCCTAATATCAATCTTGACTTCTAGTAGTTCCACAAATATAATCATGTAGTTTGCCTGGCAACATATGGAAGTGTTTCCTGTGCATTTTTCACCAGTGTATTTTTTAAACTTCCACGTCTATCCTACATAAAATATGCAAAATTCTAGTTATCTCAAATTCAATCTGACATTTTTTTTTAATATGGAGGACAGGAAGGGAAAGTTCTATCTCCTTTCCTGAGAGCTTTCTTTTTTGTTTTCTGTTCAAAACATTATTAATGTCATCCTGAATACTTATATTTAATTCCTATGGTAACATATCACCATTAATTTACAAAATAAAAAATGTGCAGTCATCGGTACTAGCTGGTAGTTACATTAGCCTACAACTCTTGTGTTGTCAGTAGTCCAAGGCATACAGTGTACTGTATATAAGAAAGAACTAGTGCAATACAATTATTTGGAAGACTTCACTGCTAAATACTATGTCTATTCTGCTTCTTACAATCTTTTCAACTGCTTTAAAACTTAATACTACGTAGCTATTTTTAATCACAGAATTGGAAAGTATAATATTGAGTAAGGAAAAAAGCAGGGACCCACTAACTCAGTTTTTGTAGAACTTTCTTTTTACTAAATTGAAAATTAACCTACTGAGAGTGTTACGTTTCATGAGCTGCTGTTTTCTCTCTCATTTTTAAAGCCTGGTTTGAATTTATCTGACTACTGTAAGTCTAAAAACAAATATACCTGATGCCTCTTGATAGTATCTTCTTGCAAGGTATTCAGATACATTTTCAAGGTAAAAGTATGAGAGAGCATACCTCTACTTCACTTTAAACCTAATGTAATTAGTTTCATCTCTTATTTAAGTCCGTGCTTTTTAAAATTGAGTTTTGGGTGTATAATTACATTATGGCAAACACAAACAGTAAATGCTATGGTTGCCACTAACTCAGAACAGGAATACTTGCTGTAATGCCAATCGTTTTCAAGGTAAATTAGGATTATAATAGGAATAAAAAAAGAATACAATCCTAATACTGCCATTTTATTGACAAAGGAGTCCTATATAACTTGATGTAAATGTTCAATTCACTATTTCTCTATTGAATTATAAAAATCCATAAAACATATGAATCTTCTGATACACAGATTCAGAATTGTCAAAGATGCTCAACTGATGGTATATTTTGTTATGCAAATTTATGACGGATTACTGATTTCAAGAAAATTACTTAGTTAAGAAGTTGTGGCTTCAGGGATTGAGAATTGCCAAGCAATTATTAGCTCCAAAGGCAAATGTTAACCAATGATGATGGGCACTGAGCCAAGGAAAGCCTCACCTCCCAAGATTTGGGCCCTGGTGGCTCAGGGATTAAAGATGCTGAGCTTATCAGTTGGAAAGCTAACAGCCCAGGTTCAACATTTAAGTGTTGCATGATAGCTCCCATTACTTGCCCCACCCAGCTGCTGTCCACCTAGCAATTTGAAAGCAAGCAAATGAGAGTAGATAAAGAGATATCACTTTAATGGGAAAATAATTGTTCTGTATGTCTCAGTGTATGGTCATGCTAGCCACATAACCATGTAAATGTCTTTGGACAACATTCACTCCCTTGGCTAAGAAACAGATGAGCACTAACCCCTAGAATAGGACACAACTGGTCAGGGGAAACCTTTACTGAAGCTTTTAAATCAGAATTGGCAACTGATAGCCCTACATTCCTGGAATTACCTTTCCAAGACTGCCTCGTTAAATTCAGAGCCAAGATACCAAATAATAGTAAAATAATGTTATTTGTATTAATTTGGCTGGAAATTAATTAAGTCTCCAAATCAAGTAATTCTTTAAAACAAAAGAATCTCTTTTTCAAAAAGATTTTAACAGGTGCTACATTAGTTGTAATGTTACATTAAGAGTGGAAAGAACCAAGTTCTACTGCACCCTCAAATATGACTTGAGGCCTATGATTTCCCTTTC
This sequence comes from Pseudonaja textilis, assembly GCF_049901715.1. Taxonomy (NCBI): domain Eukaryota; kingdom Metazoa; phylum Chordata; class Lepidosauria; order Squamata; family Elapidae; genus Pseudonaja; species Pseudonaja textilis. The sequence goes on along the minus strand of NC_141992.1, from coordinate 23,415,004 downwards.
AGTCCAACCTACATCAATGATGTCAAGAAAACACAAGGACAGATCAATGTAACCAGTAAGAATTCAGCTTGACTTAGTTAAGAAGTTATGGCAAATTAACTAATTATGAAGCAAAATATGGTGCAAATTGAAGTAAATACCTGACCTGGAACTGCCACTATGACACACTTATGTAAACTGTGGCCAAAACAACAGCCACAAAGCTACCAAATCTGATTTGCAACAACCCAGGCAACCACCAGAGGATAAAAAGTGCAAGAAAAAAATATTATCTGTTGCTTAATACTCTTGTTTTTTTAACAGTCCAGATCCAGTAATCCTATTGAAAAGCATTACGTGTAAATCAAAGAGCAAACTGTAAAAACACTAAAACAAGCCATTTTTTCCCCTTCTATCAGCAATTTAAGCCTTTAATAAACTATTCTTCTGAGTTCCGGTATCAATCTTGTTGTCTTTATTTATACCTATTTTGCAGTTAACAGAAATTTCTAGATTCAGTTTGAGAGTAAATGCTTCAGACATTTTTATACTAATATGTATGTATATATTATATATTTATATTGTTATACATATATAATACAAATATACAGTAACATATACTTTTATTCTTTAATATCTTAGTTTTGGTTAGTTTAGGGTGATGGTACTTACCCCATCATGACAACCAAGTTTTATAATTTTCTTTTCGTCTGAAAAGCAGCCTAGATAAGTATGCTTTATCCTAGATAGAGAAAAAGGAAAATCAATAAACTCAGCTAATTTTCTTTATTGAATAGTCTTATGTAATAACAATTAAATCAGTAAAACTATTGCTAAAGCGACATATAATTGAATATAATTTTTAGAACAAAAAATAATCACAGCAAATGTCCCTTTGCAATAAGGATAAAAAGTAAATGGCATATAATTTATTTTGTCTCTTTGTAAATTTTATTCATTTACTTTTGTTTATAGTGTAACTAATTTAAAAAAGGCATGTGAGCAAGAGTAAAGAATCTTATATATTTATGCCACTTACACTGCTGAATGCTTGCCCCAAAAGTTGCAATCTTTTCTTTTTCCTTTTATTTTTAGATGAATTCGCAAGATGGCTATAGTCCAGATTTTTTTAAAAAACAGAATATCTGATTAAATGCCTATTTATAATACAAATTTATATAGCCACCCAATCACATATAGTGACTCTGGGTGGGATACAGAAATAAAAAGCCAGTTTAATCCTCCCTCAATGTTACTTATGGGTTAACTGATGAATTAGTCATTCTTAAATTAGCTCTACTTGACATGCTTTACCTTCAGTTATATTCATTTTGGAAAATACAAAAGAATGCACTTATAATTATATAATGTGTAAAGTCAATCAAAGTAGAATGAACCCCAAATCCAGCACCGCTGCCCCAGGCCCCTTACTCTCTCAATTTTTTATTTTCAGTGAAAGAGATAATACCATATATCTCACATATATAGAAACGTTCTTAATATATGTAAAAGAACAAGACTTAACAAGCATGAACATAATGAGATCAATATGGAACAAATAAATAGGTAACCCAAAAGGTTGCATATTATATTTACTGTACTGCCTTGGGGTGAATCCTACTAATTCAAAAGAGTTTATTTCTGCATAGACGCGCATAGATTTGCAATGTATACCACAATTCTATATTGTAGTCAACTGCCAGGTAACTGGTGCTTCCTCAGTTTTTACCCTTTGGGAACTGACAAGCTACTTCAGATGAATTATTGGAATAATCTAACTTTATATTCCACTTACAAAGATTGCTGAGATAATATATTATTTTCAAGCACTATATTATTCTAGAGCATAGGTAGTCCTCAGCTTACGATCATAATTGAGCCCAACCTTCATATTGCTAAGTGAGAAATTTGTTAAGTGAGTATTGCCCCATTTGAAGACTTTTTTTTGCCATGTTTGTTAAATGAACTGCTGCAGTTAAGTTAGTACCATGGTTGTTAAGTGAATCTGGCTTCCCCATTGACTTTGCTTATTCGAAGGTTGCAAAAGGTGATCACATGACCCAGGGACTCTGCAATAATCATAAATATGGACCAGTTGTCAAGCATCTGAACATAAAATCACATAACCATGGGGATGCTTACAATGATCATAAATGTGGTCATAAGTCACTTTTTTCAGTGCCATTGTAACTTTGATCATTAAATGAACTGTTGTAAGTCAAGGACTACCTGTATTTTGTACAGTAACCAAATAGTACCTACCATTCTAAGAGACAACAACCCTCCAGCTCTTCAACACAAGTCTCTATTATTTATCAGACTCAATACCTTAGATCATTGTTTGCTTTAATATCCACAGAATTGAACCTGGGATTTTCTCCAAGGAGTCTTGGAAGGAGCTAGTAGACAGAAGCAGCAAAGATAATATTAGAGACCAGCTCCTTATGTATTTGTATCCTAACTTTATTATTTTTACAAATAACTCAAGGCAGCAAGTATGACTAACACATTTCCCTCCTATATTCCCCCAAACAACCACAATTGCCCTCTTTCCCTCCATTTGACCCAAAAGAAGATCCCAATCACCATTATTATACTATATCTTTATTATTGCAATTTGATTTATTACCCTATAATCCTACTTTGGTGGTCATTTCCCATCTTTACAGGTTAAAAAAAAAACCTGTGCAGAAGTAAACCCCTAAAAGTCAGGCTCGACTTATGGCAATTGTATCCTTACTGCTTTCCTGATCTTCATGCATTAAAAACTTTATTTTTTTAATTTTTAATTTTTTTTTAAGTTCATTAATTGTGATTTCATGGTTATGTCGTCACCCATGATTTACAGAAATTGGCTCAGATTGTTTTAAACCATGAACCATAAACTAACCGTATAAGTCATATTTCCACAAGACTAAGCAAGGTAATCAGTTATTAAAGTCACAAATATCATCTGAACTAAGACAAAACACTGCATAGTTATGACAGACCATACTTTTGGTGGTGGTGGGGTATGCTTAGCATCTTACCTCTAAAATAGCCCTCTCTTCTGGGTTTAGAGAGAGCTGGAAACCTAGGGAACCTTTTGAAACCCTCTTCCATTCTTCAGACATGAAGATGAGAGGCTAGGGCAACTACTAAATGGAATTTCTCCAACCCAACAGAAGTAGAAAAGGGATGAAGGGAAGCAAAGTCTTCCTCTACCCTACCTGCCATCATCAGGCCAGAATAGAAATATTTTTAGTTGCAAAAAAAGTAGATACTGTCATAAATGTGTCTGGAAGGCCAACCTAAGATGGCCCCTCCCAGTATAACCAAAGCTTAAATTTGGTTTTAGTGCTCTTTAGAATTTAGTTCAGTGCTCTAAACCTGGGCACATGGTTTATTCGTAAATAGTAGCAAAATAAGTCACAAATGCTGGTCAACAATTTCCACTGATTTCTGGAGTTGAGAGTGGTTGCACTGGAGTTTCCTCAAACAGGTCATATAGCTTCAGATTGGCTGAAACTTTCAATAAATGACTAACAATTTTCTTGGATATTTATGAATAAATCAATTAGAAACTTTATTTCTAATTATAAGTGTATTGGGGAGGGGGGAAATCCAGACTTAAATAAAAATAGCATGTGATCTTCAATATACATAGGACCTTAAACTTGCTCCAACTAGCAGTGATTTCTTAGGTTGCAAGCAAATCACTTTCCAACCTTGTCAACACGAATGTGTTTTTATCTTCTCTCTGCCGTTGGAAATGCTTCTTCTCTCCCCTCCCCAAGAGCAAAGAATCCCATGCTTTCCTAGTTACGTTAAGGATTCGCCTTTTTAAATGGAGTCGGGTGAATTTTTTTCAAAAATAAAAGGTTGCCCCCCCCCGACACTCATTTTGCCTCGATTCAAGAGGAGCATTCAGTCGCATTTAACTTCGTTATTATTTAGGTTTATTATTATTTAGGTTCAGACCCCGGTGAACCATAAAGGAACTACACGGACAGGATTAATTCAATATATCATGGACTAAAATGGGATTGACTTGTTTAGAGTTCAGGATGTCGTGCAAACACACCCACGGAGTCTTCTTTTGAGAAAGCATCTTAACCCCACCAAGTGAGGCCAGAAATCTTTCTTGAAAGAACTTCTCCGAGTAACCTACGGAGTTAAAAAAAAAAAAATCCCAATACCTGATATACTCTTTCTCGTCCAGGGCAGAACTTGCACGATCTTGCTTCCACTACAGCCATAGAGAAACTAACTGCAAGCTCGGGGAACCCAATAGGTTCCACCTCTAGGGGTCTCTGAATGGCCGTCATCTATGCCACTCACATGCACCCTCTATTCCTCCCCCGCCGCCGTTTCGACCGTTGACCAGCCTCACAGTCTCTTTGGAACTCCGCCCCTAGAAAGCTTGCCTCCGGTTTAAGGCTGGCGATTAGCTGCTGAACCTATCACTCACTTTTATCCCGCGCGTTGATTGGCCAAGCGTGGAAAACAGGGCGGATAAAAATGCCGAGGCCTGGCGGGGGGGGGAGAGAAAGGAGGTGGGGTGGGAAGGGACAAGAGTCGCTGGTGTTTACTGGGCGGGAGGTGAAGAGCGAGGGATTGTTGGGAGAGTAGAGGAGCTGCAGCTCTTCATCCGTACTTCACCCTCAACTTGGGTCCTGGAGTTTCCCACTCTCGGAAATCTCTGCCGCTATGGGACTGCGGAAGAAAAACAAGAGTCCGCCAGTCTTGAGCCATGAGTTCGTTATCCAGAACCACGCGGATGCTGTATCCTGCCTGGCCATGGGCCTCCTTATGGGGCTCATGTTCGAGGTATCCTTACTTATAGAGGGCCCGGGGAGGAAGCGGCAGCGCGAGGGCTCGAGGCACGCCCCCTTTCCTCCCCCCCCCCCACCGGTTCAAGTGCGGCCCCGCCCTTCTCTCTCGAGCTCTGGCGCTTCTCCTCCTGTTTAACTGTTTTCCCCTTAAGCTGCTCATTCTCACGGTCGCGCTCCCCTCTTGCGTGCTGACGTACATAGGAAGGAGTGGACGTATAACTTGTTGCCAAGGCCGGTCTCGCCGTTTCTTAAGCTAAAACCGCTAGGCATGCTGGCTGGGTTCTCTCTCTCCTCCGCCACCGAAGGCGCAGGGGAATTCAACTGGCAGTCGCACTGAAGAAGATAACTCGTGCAAGCCAGTCAAGCTGCTTTCAAAGGCTGCGGAGAGGAGGGTGGGGGGTGTGAGATAACATAGCTTGGACCAATTAGCGAGATCTGTAGAACAAAATAGTTTAGCGTTTCGTCATATCCAGAGAGAAGGGAGTGCGTCTCGTTTTAATATGCCATTGAGTCATACGAAATGGGATGTACAGTGGTCTTTCCCCGCTTTTCTCTTCTTGTTTCCCTTTGGAACTGGTGACGGGGCTTAAGACTTGGTCCCCGGTACTGATTTTCAACCCTGGAGTACGATTCTGGATTTCATATTAAAATGAAGTGTCCAGAGAAGAGGCCAAATGATTTCCCCAAACGGAGGGGTGGCCGGTTTAGGAGGAATTTATAGATTGTAAGTTAAGTATCATAAACGGTCTAGCTTGTGATATTGCTCCTACTGGGCTAAGGGATGATGCTTTGGGTTTGGTCCTTACGAGTAAGCGGTAGCATTAGGCATACTGCTGATTTTAGTAGCTTTGATAGCTACCATACTACCGGTGGTAGTGGATAATTCCACTGGAGAGCTTTTGTGTTTGGTGGGTTTGACCATATTTATTTGGAACAAGATAAAATTTCTTACAGACCCAAGGGTGTATGGGAGAGTTACGGCTGATGTTAAGAATTAAGTGGACTATTTTTTGCTTACGCATTTCATTGGCAGAGACTAATCTTGACATCAAGATACAAGGTGAAGGATACTTATCCGTTGCATCCGCTATCACAGTCTCTTGTCTGGCTGGTAATAAGCTTATAAACAGTCATGTCTCAGGGGTGTCTAAATTACATAATGATATTCACTTCCTGAGTCACCAAGCCACAGAATGGAATTGGAAAAAGTTTAACACCCAAATATTAAATATGGGCTGACTGTGCCACAAATGTGATAAATTTGTTTCTTTAAATAAAAAGCTGTTATAAGTGATTAAAAGTGAAGCCTTGAACAATGCTAGGATTTGTAGAAAACTTAACAGGAAGCTAAATATACAATAAATTTGGTTTTTATATGTAACCATGTCTTTTTGAGGCTTTCCCTGAGTCATGGCCTTGGCTTGCTAATAGAATCTCTTTTGTTAGACATAAGCAGAAACTAAAATAGTCTTTCCCAATCTAGTCCCAATCTGGACATAGTTCATTAATTGTATGAACTTTCCAGAATTCTCAGCAGTGGCTATGTTGGCTGAGGAATTCAGTAAATTAACCTTCATGCATTTATGTTAGGAAACACTAAGGTATAAATTACTACTTTTGACAAGAGGTTGATCTTCTAGATAAACAGTTCTTAAAACATTTTTGTTTCAAGACCCTTTGTGTTCTTAAAAATTATTGAGGACCCCATGTGCATGATATCTATTCATGTTTACACTACTGGGAATTAAGAATCATTTAAAAATATTTGACTTTGAAGATCTACAGAATTCTCAAGACCATATTTTGAGAACCACTGATCTAGAGGAATCCAGTTCTGTATTTCACCCCAAAATTGTCTTTTATTCCAGTTATTTTTGAAAGGGAACTTAAGTTGGTATAATGGGATATATCTTCTACTTTATTCCCACAGTAATAAACATGGTAAAGATTGATCCAAAGTTACTTTATGATCACCATCTAATACCTTAACCAGTAGACTTTATTGGTTTCCATCATATAATTAGGTTACCCAAAATTGAACTTAGTACACTATATCAATTAACATCACATTTGATGCTCATTGACCACCTTGGCCCTTCTAACTTTTTCATTTAGTTTCAGAAATTATTTTAATTAAAAGCATAATTGGCATGTCACAAAGACTGGTGCCATTATTGCCATTAATGCTTCCTGTCCATTTATTTAAAAATATAGCTGAAGGAGCTATACTTCAAAGCATGTTATGCAAGCTATGCAGAGAAATAATGTGAACAATAGTAGCAAAAAGCATTCAGGTAGAAGAGATTGCAAATAGCTGCCTTAATTGGTTCTTTTTCCCATTACTACCATTTGGGAATGAGAAAACCTTGTTTTAATTTTTAATTTTACTCATTTGTAAGATGATGGGTGTATTTTAGAACCCATCTTAAAACCAGAATTCTGGATGGCTCACAACCATTGCATTTTTATTTATTCTAAACCAGGGGTATCAAACTCAAGGCCTGCGGGCCGAATCTCACCCGCGGGGTGCTAAAATCGGGCCTGCGGGACCGGCCTCGAAATATCAAAGGACTGGCCAGTGCCTCTGCCAGCCAAAACGGGCTGCGGGAGGGACGCATGTGGCCCCATGTGGCTCATTTTTTGCCTCCACGGCCTCCTTCAGCATTCTGGCCGAAAATGGGCCCCACCAAGGCCCCGTGAGGCCCCCATGAGGCCTGTTTTTGGCTAGCAGAGTGCTGCTGAAGACTGGAGAGGCCGAAAAAAAGGCTGCTTGGGAGTCTTGTGGGGCTTCTTTGTGGCTCGTTTAGGCCAACAGAATGGTGCAGTAGGGCTTTGTCCTATCCTCCCTCACCCTTACCCTGGCCAGCCTGCGGAGGAGAACTACAATGCTGATTTGTCCCTTGAAAAAATCCAGTTTGACACCCCTGCTCTAAACTGTATATACACACATTGTGTTGTTTGAGCTCTCAGTTCTTTTTTCTACTTATTAGCCAATAGTATAATGTTAAATGATTAATTTGCATGTACATATGTGCACATCAAATGTTATTCCAAAAAGAAAGAAAATCCTTTTGATTCCTGTGAATTAACAGGATGTAAGGATACAAGATGAAACAGTTGAGATTAAGGATAAGTGATGTCCAGATAATTCAATAGAAGACTTAAATATTTCTCATTAATTCCAAATCAGAATGGGTGTGAAACTCAGTGGAGGAGTTGAAAGTTAGTGGGTACAGCAGGGGTATAGAGTGGTAGAGTGCAGGTCAGCAAAAAGAGATGAGGGCGGCTTTGCAATGGCCATAATTTCAAAGACCCACAATAACTACCATTTTGTTCAGCACTGTTATAACTTTGGTCACTGAGCAAATGGGCAGCCATCAAACCAAGGACACTCTTTCAAATAAAGGGCTTGAATAGGGTACTTAGGTTGACAAGAGATACTTCTAACATCAAATCCTTTAAATAGTTTGCCTAGAATAAAAGGCTTCCCTACAGTATTCCTGACACAAGCCCAAAGAACTGCCTCAACCAGCGAGATTTGAGCTCCTAACTTCTATTGTAAAACACAGGCCATTCCATTAAAGACATTAAAATATCACGCAAACTATTTGATTGCCAGCTATATACCTCAGCCAAGGCGGAGCATTTAGAACCACTAATCAACAGGATAGCTTACTCAGACTCCATTAACAGGATGCCTTACTTCTTTCAAAATACACATGGATGGGCAGTCAAAAAGACTGCCAGGTTTATAGCTAAAGTCATTCATTAGAGAACTTCTTACTTAGATAATTTTGAAGTTAATTGTCAAAGCAATTGTCTTATTTGAATATTTTACTGAACAGCTTTTGTGCGCCCTGGTATGTTGTATGTTTCTCCTGATATGTTGTATTTTATATAAATATATTGTGATTCAGTATCTTTGCCTGATTAATCAATAAACAATGGATCCAATGCAACAATTTGTATTATTAGTCTTAATAATTATACTTTTCAAAGTTTTCAAAACCTATGTCTCAGATATGATACCTTAGTAGTCAATACGATCATCTCCAGGCTTGTTTGGTTCTTAAATTGGTAGGTTTGTTAAGCTACAAAAATGTCATCACTGCTGCAAGGAATTCTATAACAGTGAAAATTAAATAGTTGCAACAGTCGTAATAAATATAAATTTTAGTAGCAACTTCAGAAAAAGTATACAGCATAGAACTTGATAATTTATTTTTCTCTGTTTTAAATTTTAGGTTACATCCAAATATGCCATCATGTTTATAACTGTACAATACAATGTTACATACAACATAGGTAAATATAAAATATAATTTGTTCTATGTCTGATTTTCATTTTTAAAAATATTTTTTCAATATAGTCTTCTACATGTTTACTCAAATACTCTCTTAGATTATTCATCTCCAAGTGTGTATATATGTGCATGTGTAGGCATGCCAGGTTATTCGTAGGGTTGCAGTCTTAAATGATTTTGTCTAAATGCTGCTGTACAGCAGGATCCTCTGCATTATTATTACAAAATTATGTTGTGCTGTTTTCTCCAAATAACAAATACATTATTAAAGGACATACAACATGACCTTATAGATTTTAAAGCAGAATTTATTGCAGAGATGTTAGTAACACTGTTGAAAATTTGCATGTTCTCTTGATGTATAATAAAATTCTAAATATAGCCTGTACTGCTATTAATAGTAAGATATTGTGCATTTCAGATGATGGATCTGACCCAGTTCATTTCTATGAGTATGGTCCAAAAGACATGGCCACTATCTTCTTCTACATGCTTATAGCCATTATTCTGCATGCAGTGATTCAGGAATATATACTAGATGTAAGTTTGCAATTATTACATAAATGTGAATATGTGAAATCAATTCAGTTCCAAGTTCTTCAAAATACATTTATTAAATAATATGCTCTAATATTGGATATGAAAGATATAATATCCCTTTTGATATAGTAGTTACAGTACTGGACTGAAAATGGAGATACCATAAGATCTAGTCCTCTCAGGCATGAAAACTGGCTGATTAACTGGGCAAATCCCTTACCTTCAGCTCAACTCCACACACAAGGTAATAGTTGTAGAAAAAAATAGAAGCATGAGCATTATGTAATTGTGCCTTGAATTATGTAAAATAAAGGTAGGACATACATTTCATAATTTATATTAATAGAAGTTTAATAATATCTAATAAACATCTCCTAGATTTTTTCATTATCAACCATGTATCTACATTACAGAAGAATATTTCTTTAGAATGAACAGTTTACCTGCAGATTCTAAATTAATTGCTCTGGATTGTGTTTTTTTCCTAAAAGTAAATCCGTTGGTGTGAATTTTGAAAGCATGTTATGCAAATTTTCACAAAGTAGCATTAAAAATTTACCAGAAGGCAAAAAAGTAAAGATGTTGTCAAGAATACTGCCTGCCATTATTACTTCAGCTTTTGCTTTTTGGAACAGATAGTATTAATGGCAGACAGTATTCTTGATAGGTAAATATAAAAGTCAACATCTTTACTTTTTTGCCTTCTGGTAAATTTTGAATGCCACTTTCACTTTTGGGAACCGATAGACAACCTTTCCTCTTTTATTTGCTGATAGTGGCTAACCTACATGATCTTGATTCCCTACTTTAAATCCTGCTAGCCTCCTATATTTTTTTAAAATAGAACTTAAAATGTTTAAAAAGTAAGAAAAGAGCCAAGAGGTGTGCCTTTGAACATAATGTAATTAAGTATATATGTTACACGTATTACAATATTTGTTCTCTAATATTTTATTTGGCCAGGTTTTTTTTACTATATAACACTGAATATAATATTTATATATTATGGACCTTTATATATTTTGGACCTTTATAATTAGTCTAAATATATCACATAGTCCATGTCAGTTTATATTTTGGATAGTAATTCAGAGTTTGAACCTTTTCCAAATTTTGGACCAGAACTTATTAAGTGCTTCTTCTCTGAAAATGGGCATGTGGGCAAGATGGGCAGCTTTCAACATGTTGAATCCCTAGTCAAATTATACTGGATTATGCAATGATATGATTTCTGTGACAATTTCATTAAAAAATTATAAGCCACACTATGAATTTCTTGTGAAATGAATACAAATTATATCCATCAATGAATGGATTCCTTATTTCTTCAATAAGTCAATATTCAAGTTTAACCTGGCAGTCTGCTGATAAAGGTAATTTATTATTTCTCTATTAAATATTATTTTAAAATCTAAGCTCTGCTTTATTTCTTGTTTGTTGCTGTGTTTATTTTAAGCATAATGTAAGTTATTTTAAGTATAAAAAGTGTGAGTTAAAGTGTTTGTATTTGTTATTTTTAATAATTAAAACATAGCTTGGCTGAAAGTCATTGTCCAATTATGAAAAATAAAACCTCAAGCAGTGAGTTTAATATAAAAATTGGGACATGATTCATATCTTTCTACCCTAGGATAAAACTATAGTGCTTGTTCTGTGACTCTCTGCATTACAATATGCAATCAGAAACTTAATAAATAAACCACTGAAAGACTCGTTAGAAACATCACTTTCTGTCTTGTCTTCCTATCTTCTACTCTCGAACGAAAACAACAGTTGCCTTATATTTGTTTTGTATTGGTCAGTAGATTTGGTTTAGAGATATATAGCTCAATGTATGATATGCAGAGATAGAGTAATTGTGCATTCCAAACTTACACTACCATCTTCTCCCCTTTCTTTGCCACATCCCAGCTGAAAATGTTCAGGAGTAGAAAATATTCTTATAAGAACATACACAAACTAAGACTAAAATTAATTTCAGATTGTGCTTCAGAGCCTGGTGTGTTCCAGCATACAAAATGTGATCCACTAAGAAAGACTATGTGAAAGCATAGTACAGAGATACAAAACTGATGCCTCAATTAAGATCCAAGACAAAATCATTTGGGTCATTGAATATAGTCTTGGTTTCTAGATTGGACTGTGAAATCCAAATGCCCGTTTGGCACAAAGAGTGGTGATTTGCTTTCTATGTAGATTGCTTTTCAACACTTTAAGCAGCAGCTGGCAAAAAGCTGGTCTGTCAACTATTAGAATATGTGGGTCACATTTAATGTTTACTTACCTAATGAGAAAAATGAACGGTAAAGTCCAGCTTAGCATTTTGTAGTATTGGATATAAATGTTGAACTTGGGGGGCATTCTTCTTGGGGAGGCTAACATATTCACTAGAAAAAAAAATTGAACATGATTAAATTAATACTTTTGGTGTTTGTTATTTTTTCCCCCTAGAAAATTAATAGACGCCTGCACTTGTCAAAAACAAAACATAGCAAATTCAATGAGTCAGGACAACTAGCCTTTTTCTACTTGTTTTCGTTTGTGTGGGGAGCAAGTATTTTGTCTGCAGTAAGTAAGTCAAATTATCTTTTTGCAGATTAATTTAAATGAACATTTGCCTAAAATATATCAAATCCTTTAACCTTATATTTTTCTCCTTAGGAAGAATTTACAACAAATCCAACTTTGTTATGGAAGGATTACCCTCATTCTCATATGTTGTAAGCTTTTTTATTTAGTTCTTTTATTTGTGCTAGGCATTTTGCTTCCTTGTTGAAATTAAGAAACATATCTAGGTTATTAATTCTCAGGCATTTGAGTATTAAAAGATGGAACATGGACAGATCTATGAATTAATTGTCAAGGAACTATTTTTTAAAACATTTGTATTAGGATCTAAATGTTTTTAGACAGTGAATTCTACAAAAAAATTCTACAAAATATTTCTTCCTTAGATTACTATTTAATCTTGCCTTTTCATTCTTATCTTCCTCAATCATATTTTCTTTCAGTTTAGACAATTCTTCAAAAGGGCAAGGTTTAGGATTCCAATAATTTAAATTATTTTAGTTTCACTTTCTTTAACATGAATTTCTTGCTTTAATCTTAAAACATTTAAGATTATCGGAATATAGATTCATTTTAATTTTATATAATGTAATATGTATTCATTTGAAATTTGATTAAATTATTAATCATATACCTGACTTGAAAATTGGCATCTACGTTTATGTATAAAAATTTATGTGTAAGTTTCAGCTACAGCCAACAATCTTGGCCTCCCTAAACAAAATTGGGTTCATGGCTTCTAATTCTCATGATTTGAATAGAAAGAATAATCATTGAATGCTATGTATACATCTTTTATATATATACTTTTCTTTTTAGTTTTCAGGCTAAATTCTTCTATATTTGCCAAATTGCCTATTGGCTCCATGCACTTCCAGAACTGTACTTCCAAAAGATTAGAAAGGTATAAATTGTAACTTTACTTCAGGCATTATATTTATTTTATTTACTTTCATTTATAATGATATAGGATTGTATTCTAAATAAGGAGAAGAAATAATGATGGAGAGAAAAGTACTTTTCTCAGCTTGGTAAGAGATTCGTACTATACAGGAATATATTGTTGGGTAGGGAAAGTAATGCAATAGATTATTTTGACTTTCAATTTATTTATGTCCTTATTAATAGTGCTTTTGAAAAACGTGCTTTCAAAAGGAAAGTATTCATAAGTTATTACAATGTAAAACCATAGAGAAAAGGAAAACTAACACAATTCATATTAAAATGTTTGCTTTTATTTTTGTAACTTGTTTGTCTTTTCCATTTCATATTTCTAGGAAGATATTCCAAGACAGTTGCACTATATTTTTCTTTATACTGCCCATATATCTGGTGCCTATATCTTGAAGTAAGCATTTATTATTTTTCATGTTTCTAGACCTCCATCAAGGATTGTCTTTTATAGTGTCCAAAATACTGTTCAATATATTACCAGTAGTCCTCAACTTACAACCATAATCTTAGTGACTGTTCAAAGTTACAACAGTGCTCAAAACAGTGTCTTACAACTGTTCCTCACATTTATGACTGTCACAGCAATCCCACAATCGTGATCAATTTGGGCAATTGGCAACCAGATTTGCTTAACAACCATGGCAAAAAAGGTCGTAAAATTGGGTGTGACTCACTTAACCACTTTATTTAGCAACCAAAATTCTGGTTTCAATCGTGGTCGTAACTTGAAAACTAGGTATTAATATTATATTCTATTAAGAAAAGGCATTTAGTATTTTTGTGTCATAGTTAATCTGCTATCAGATTTGATCCTGGCTTAACAAGCCATAAAATGCTCATCCTGGTAGCACAGGGATGTCAAACTCAATTTCATTGAGGGCTGCTTCAGGGCTGTGGTTGACCTCAGAGAGTGGGCATGGCTGACTGGGTGGGTGTGGCTGACTGGGTGGGCGTGGCCAGCTTGATGTCACTTCCCAAACTGCTGGCATGTTTCCTCTTTGCACTGGGTAGACTGGGCCAAAGTGACATGGGCTGGCCCCTTACATTTTCCAGGACATTTTCCATCACGGGCCGGATCCAGCCTGCGGGACTTGTGTTTGACACCCCCTGTGATAGCACAACTAATAGTTTGTCTGATATGTAAGATACACTGAACCTAATTCATTGTTGTTGAACTTTGTTACTGAATCAATAATATTCAGAATGAAATATTTACTTTTTACTTTTCAGCCTTCAGCGCTTGGGTCTAATTTTGCTGGTACCTCATTATCTTGTAGAGCTCATTTTTCACGCTTCACGTCTTTTCTACTTCAGTGATGAGAATAAACAGAAAGGGTAATCTTGTTTTTTAAATTTTCCTATTACTGTCAGATAATTAATTTAGCTTCCTTTTTTACAGCTTTCTTAGACCTCGTCAGCCTGTTTTCTTTTACTATATTTGCAAAAATGAAAAACATTTTAGAACCAGGTTACTTGGAAAACTTATCTTGTTTAAGATAGACCTTACGGGTCTTGCTTTTAGTATATCACCAAGAAAGATAATGATTTCACTGATCTCTACCTGTCATCCACACTTCTTTTTCAGTGGAATTTCTAGTTTTTTTTCTCCAAACTTAGCTTCATGCCCTGTTGAACAATTATGTATTAACTCAGGGGTCCCCAACCACCGGGCCGCAGACCGGTACCGGTCCGTGGATCATTTGGTACCGGGCCGCAAAGAAAATAAAAATAAAATAAAAATGGCGGCTTTCTTCGCCTTCGGTGAATGCTGCTGGGATCAGGGATCAAGGACACAAATGAAAGAAGGGGAGGGAGAAAGCAACCAAAGCCTGTCCTGCTCTCCGGCTCAGCGGCTTCGGTTTCCTCCCGCCTCATTCTTCTCTCAGTCGCTCTCTCGCTCCTCCACCAGCCCAGGAAGAAACTGCTTCAAAGAAGCCAGCAGGGTGGCTTTTCCTGTCGGTGCAGCTCCTCCGAAGCGCCCGTTCACCCCCACCCCGCCGCCCGCGGTTCAATCCAGTGCTCCATTCTGCCTGCCTGCCTGCCTTCGTTTCTGGTTGTTTCGGAGCGGCTTTGGCTGAGAATAATAACTATTCGCCTCTTTTACTCAGCCGAAGCTGCTCCGAAACAACCAGAAACGAAGGCAGGCAGGCGGAATGGAGCACTGGATTGAACCGTGGGCAGCGGGGTGGGGGTGAACGGGCGCTTCGGAGGAGCTGCGCCGACAGGAAAAGCCACCCTGCCGGCTTCTTTGAAGCAGTTTCTTCCTGGGCTGGTGGAGGAGCGAGAGAGCGACTGAGAGAGGAACGAGGCAGACACCTGAGGGATAAGGCTGAGGGAGGGAGGGAGACACCTGAGGGATGAGGCTGAGGGAGGCAGGGCTGAGAGGCGGGGCTTCTCAGCCATCCTGCAGGGACTTGTCCTGAGCCTCCCTGAACTTGGTGGTTTGCTGGCAGACGTTTTATTACCCGACTAGGTAACAACATCAGATAATGAAGCGTCTGCAAGCAAACCACCAAACTCTGACTCCTCCCCCTCCTTGAAAAAGTGTCTCCCCCCCCGCCGGTCCTTGAAAAAGTGTTTCTGCGTGAAACTGGTCCCTGGTACAAAAAAGGTTGGGGACCGCTGTATTAACTACTTAATCATTTTTATGATTTCACTAATAAGCATCGTTTTGCTAATGTTAAGACTTTTTCAGTGCATATATTCCTATGCCATTGAGTTTTTTTTTTTTTTAAAAAAAAGGTTGTACCTTTTTTAAAAAAATACGCAATCCCAAAATTCAAAAGAGAGAGTAACAGAAATGAAGATATTTTCCTTTTGATTTTTTTAAAAAATTGTTGAAAAAGCACTTGGCCTTCCTGAAAATTTCATACAAGCATACTGATTTTGCAGAAATTCTTCACAGACATAGTTTTCTCATTTGGTAAAAACATGTTTGATTATGAAGAGTGCTTTTGTTCAAGTAAAATTAAGATTTGAATCACTATTTAATTATCATGTATTTAAAGTGATTTGCTTTCCTCTTTGGTTTTTATTCTATGAAATAGTTACTGTTTTCAAAAGTAATGTTTTCCGTTATAATGCCTGATGTCATGGATATGCTCGTACAATGTCTAGCAAAAGTATACTTTTTAAAAAATTGTCATAGGCCATGATACAGCTGTGTTCATATTATTTAGTGACATAAAGCAATTGGTAGTGAAATAATTGTCATTTTTCTTTTCAGATTTACCCTTTGGGCACTTTTATTTGTAATGGCTCGTCTTTTGACCCTGACTTTGTCAGTTCTCACCTTTGGATTTGGTCTCACAAAAGCAGAAAATCCTGGTTTTTCTGTAGCAGAAGGAAACTTTAACATACTCACAATTAGGTATACATTTTTCTGGAATAGCTATTTTAGATATTCTTTACATTCACAGATCCAAAAATAGAAAATTGTGTCTAGGAAAAAATAGTCTTTTTTTATTCTTATTACTATTTAAACTACCTTTTATTTTGGTAGATAATATGTAAACCTATCTCAGAAACTTTTCTGCAATCCTTATAATGTTGGTCATATTAAACAATCATATGAGTGCATTACTGTATTCTTTGTAACATGAAACATCAGCCCTTTGGCTACCCTAATAGCAAGTAAGGTACCACTATAAAAGTCATAGCTAGCTTCTTTATTTTTCCAATACATACCTTTTTGGTATGAGTGGGAAGGATGCCCTCCAATCAGTGTTGATTCCTGGCAACAGCCTAACTGCAGTCTCTGCAGTTTTCTTGGCAACATTTTCAGAAATAGTTTGCCATTGTCTTCTTTCTAAGGCTGAGAGAGTGGTTGATTCAACTGAATCTAACTGGCTTTGTGTCTAAGTCAGGATTAAAATTCAAAGCTTCCTTGGTTTCTAATATATATATATATATATATATATTTGTTTCATATGCCAGCTGCTCAATAGATTTTTATAAATAAAACAATCTCATTGTCAAAATGCTTATTGGAAAAGAAATTTTCAGCTATTTGATACAACACATGCAAATTGGAACATATTGATGCAAAATTCAGTTTTCAACTATCATATCTAATAGCCATGATCTTAAACATATATCATATTATGTAGGAATGTGTGCTATTTAAAGACATATGATATGTGCTAGCCTACTGATAAGAAACCATTTGGATTGTACATGTAACTTTATTTTATTTTTTGAATGGTCCATCTTTAGAGAAAATCTTAAAAATCATCATAACACTATTATTCTAACTATATAACTCTGTTTTCTGTTAAACTAATTAGAATTAGCTGTTTGGCTGCAATTTGTTTGACTCAGGCTTGGATGATGTGGAAATTCATCAATTTCCAGTTAAAGAAATGGAGAGAACATGCACAGAATCAAATTCCTAAGAAAAAAACAAACACAAAAATTAAGTCTACAAAAAAAGAGTCCTGCAGATGTAAGTATAGCCCTCACATTTATACCAGTATCAAAACCACAAATATACATTACTAGAGTGACAGTTGCTAGTTAAATAATACCACTTTATTTTCTTGTTTAACATTGAATGGAGACTTATGGCATACAATGTTAGTGTTACTTCTAAATGACCAAAAGCTGACATGATTTTTATATAATACAAAATTAAACATTTATTTACAGATAGTCATTGTTTAACACATTTGGAACTGACAACTCTGCTATTAAGTGTTGTAATAATAAGACATCATATGGCTGCAATAGGCTTATGATCTCACTTTCACCACACTTGTCAAGCTATTCATCTGCGGTCATTAACCAAGACCTAATTGTGACTTGCAATTTTACTGCTGACTTCTCAATTGACTCTGCTAGTCGCAAGATGATTGTAAAGCGCACACATGATGATCATGTGACCATGAAATGATACAACACTTATGAATACCTACCAGCTGCAAAGTGCCTAAATCTTGATCATGTGACTGGTAACACTGCAAAAGTCGAAGGACTATTCACAAAGTTACTTTTTCAGGACTGTCATAACTTTGAACAGTTGCTAAATCAGGCAGTTGTTAAGTGAGGAGTACCCATATTCAACTTTTTAAAGGCTAACTCTGGGCAGCGTACAATGTTAAAACCACTAGAAAAATAAAAAAGCACAGGCCAGAAGACAGGTGTTAATTCTGTAACAATACTGCACATGGGACCAACAGCACTGTCTAACCTAAGACTTGGGGAAGAGCCATATTATAAAGGCTTTTTCAGAAAGGTTTGAAACAGATCTCTGGGTGAATGTTCCTCCAGAGGGCAGGGACTACAACAGAAAGGCATGATTTCCAGTTCCCATTTCATACCACTGTTTATTGGATGGGATCTGGAGCATGCCAACTCTGCCCAATTATACAGGAAAAACATAAAAAATAGCAATAGCACTTAGACTTATATATCACTTCATAGTGCTTTGCAGTCCTCTCTAAGCAGAGTCAGCATACTGCCCCCAACAATCTGGGTCCTCATTTTACTGACTTCGAGAAGATGGAAGGTTGAGTCAAACTTGAGCTGGTGAGAATCAAACTTCCGGCAGCCAGCAATCAGCAAAAGGAGCCTGCAGTAATGCATTCTAACCACTGTGCCATCTCAATGGAAGATGACATCTTTCTACAAGTTTATATGCAGATTTACTAATTATGTGCAGTTGCATACTGATTCAGAAAAAGTGACCCTTTCAGATTATTCAGGTAGAATTATTAATAGTGCCCCCAAAAGGTGATTGCATCATTAGGTATATAATTAGCCAGGAAAGGTGCCCTAGCCCCACCTTCTAAGGTGCTTTCGTTTTGAGGAAATACTTTCCTATGGATGATTAGAAAATTTGTTGCTGCTGCTGCTGCTGCCCTTTTATTATCAATGACTATCTCCCTTCTGCACTGGCCCTTTGGGAAATCATTAGAGAATTAAAGTGGAAGTCTTCATCTCGCTATGGGCTAAATACAAAAAGTGAAGCCAAACAAAAACTTTGGGAGTCAGTATTTGAGCCAAGTGGAAACAGGTGCTTAAAAGGCCATTGGTCATCCTGGAGGTGGTTAGATCTCACCTCCACTCTATTATATATCCTCCATTATACTTTTTTTTTTGGGGGGGGGTATGGGTGTGTGAGATTTAGGAATAAGATATGTATCTTAAATTTGCAAGCTTTAAGGCCTTATATTGTCATTGCAAAACAACCCAGATCTGCAAATGATCTCCATTTCCATTAGTTGTGTTTTCTGTGACCTCAGGTTAAGAAAAATGTGTAGTCCTCATTGTTAATTATTACCCACATCTTATCCAATATTACATAAAAAGGCTGACTTCAATCTACTCTTTGTGTACAGTAGGTTACAGAAGAATAGAGTAGAACTAGAATTAGAAATACACTTCAGTGTACATAAAAGAATACATTCATCAGTATGAATGTACCTGAAGAATCATCAGGTACCACACTTAATAGTCATAGGGTACAATAAGCAATCAAATCATATTAGGAAACAGTCAATATAAATCATAAGGATACAAGCAACAAGTCATACAGTCACAAGTGGGAGGGGATGGGCAATAAGGAGTGATGAGAAGATTAATAGTAATAGTAATGCAGACTTTGTAAATAGTTGGACAGTGTTGAGGGAATTATTATTTTATTGATGGCATTTGGGGAAAAACCTATCCTTGTTGTTCTGGTGCACAGTGTTCTATAGCATCGTTTTGAGGGTAGGAGTTGAAACAGTTTATGTCCGGGATGTGAAGGGTCTGTAAATATTTTCACAGCCCTCTTTTTGACTTCTGCAGTATACAGGTCCCAGATTGAAGCAAGACGAAGCAGAAGCCATTCTCTGTATGAAAAACATTATTTGATATAATTAACAAAATGTATTAGCATTCCTAATTTACATATGTTTTATATGTTAAATATGTTCAATTTGCTACTTCTGAAATAAAAAATTTCTTATTACATGTATAACTATTAATGCCACTTATCCCAAATCCTAATGTACTATTTATCTTTTTTTTTTTCATATTTTAGCTAACTTCGTAAACGGAACAATAAAATCTGAAGAGGGCATATCACCTAGGAAAAGAAGATCAAAATTTTTGTGAAGAGCACAGATAGAGGACATGGATTTAATTGAAGACTTTTTCACCTTAAATAGAAAATCTGCATTACACTGACCATAGAACAACGCTATTTGGGCTAAAGGACATTGGTTAAAATAATATATTTTTAAGTGTATATTCATCAAAACAATTTTATGATGAAAATATTATTTTAAACTCATTTATTTAACACAATCATCTTGAAAATAGGATATTTTATTATAGTCTGACCTCTAATTACAATATTAATAGAACAGCATGGGGGAATCTAATAAACCAGAGTTGTCTTTTATTTGGAACTTTATTCATTTTATAAACAGTAGTTTTAGAATTAAAGTTAGATTTATTTTGCAGTTTTTTTCTAAATTTCCTATATACCTTATTAAAGTGCTTGAAATTCCTTTTCAGGTTAGAGGGCAAATTATTTTTTTATTACCTCTCCATTTGGTTAAAGGCAATGTTTGAATTGTCATTAGAACATCCATTTATACTGTCATTTGAAAAATTGTCCAACCATGTGCTTTCAAACAATTCCCATCATGTAAAAATTTAAGGTTTAATTTTGAAGATTGGAAACCTTTTTAATTCCAAAAGCTGATTTTATATTAGTGGATTCTGAAGTATTTGTAAAAAAGCTTTGAAACTACATGCTTCAACATGGTGCTAAAAAGTGCTGGTTTATTTAGAGATCCATGAAACTGTTATATAATTAATCTTTAATATGCTGAACAAAAAAACATTTTGAAATTATTTTCCTAGTGTGAAATAATGTCAAGCTGTAGCATTAGATACTGAAAAGACATTAATGAATCCTGCATTTTTGTCAGAAAACAATGTTAAAAATACCAGGCCCTGCAATATAATTTTGCCATTTGGTCTGATCTTGCATCATACCAAAAGTTTTTATTACCAAATAATAGCTTTCCTTGAATGCTTATTGTAATAGCTTAAGTGCACATACTTACTAAGTAACAGGACATTTTTGACTGTGCCAAAATCTCCTGTTATAATTCTTTCAAAAGGGTAGGCCAACTGGTGCCTTCCAGAACTATCCATGCTAATTAGGGGTGATAGAAGTTAAAGTCCAGAACATCTGAAGCAAACCAGGTTTTCTTCCTTTTTTTGGAAAAACGATTTGTACTTGAGATAAGCGATTGGTTGGAATTCAAAACTATAGCTTTTTTGAAATTGCTTTTATTACCCCTGTAGATTTTGCAACCTGGCATGGAAACCATTCAAAGTGGATTTTTTAAATACCTATGTCATATAATATGATTTACTGGACCTACTGTTAGAAAATAATGTTTGAAGTGCTACTGGATTTATAGAATTTAGTTCACAATTTTTTGTATTATGAATATAGACTTCTAGATCTAAAACAATCGTATTGTTTTCAAATTTCTATTTGAGGATTTTCTCTTCTGCTTTCTCAGGTTATCTGTTCAAAACTGGACTAGTTTTATTTAGTTAATGTGGATTGGTCTGCAGTTCTGAAACTAGAGTTCATAACTCCATGGCTACTTTATAATTCACAACTAAACAGTTAGAACCTTGTCTGTTTGTAAATCTTGTAGCACCAGCCGCCAATCAAAGAATAAAGGCGATGTAGATTTAATTATTTTTCTATCGTTTGAATTTCTAAAAATTCTTGATAGTTGCTTAAACCTAACTGAATTCTACAAGTGGCTATTATCAGCCTGGCATTATCCCTATGAGCTAAGACTGGTTCCCAGAATTTCTACCAACTTTATTTATTTATTATTATGGTAGCTGGGATATCTTGAGAGTTATAGTTCCAAAATACCTGAAGGTGCCTTTTGTGGAAAGGCTGCTGTAAAGATCATAAAGAAGTCTTCACCAATAGAATATTTGGGAGTACTCTCAGCATCCCTAGCAATTGGGGATGTTAGAGAATATAGTCTTAAATATTTGTAGGTCATCAGATCAGAGAAGGCTGATGTAACAGTTCAGTCTACATAGTACTAAAATTATATTTGTTATATATCTTATTAATCCGATATCTTGTCAGGCATAGCTGTTACGTAAGAAAATTCTATTCAGTTAAATTAGGGATAGGAAGTGAAAGATTTGGGGGGCTGCAATTCAAAAATATGATCACTTGCATATTTCCAGCTCATATTGAGTGGTTTTCTCTTTCTTAGCACTTTCAGATTTTTGGATTGCTAAAACCAGCATGGCAACATTGTCATAGAGAAAATGAATTGCCTTAACATTGCAATCTGGGATATTCTAGGCATCAGATTTGTTTTTGTTTTTTTTAGATAACTCTATAAATACCATAAATATTTCACAATATAATATCAATAGGTTCATTGCTGGGAGTACAAATAGCAGAGGTGCCAAAGATGTCTGTTTTATATGGACACTGACTGACTGTGTCTATTACATTCCCCGTTCTAAATAATATCTTAATTATAACAAGATACTGGTTTTCTTTAAGATTTGATATACTTGTTAATAATATTTGACACTTAAAGTACTAATAAGAAAGAGTTAAAAATGGTTCTCTGGTTCTGATAAAACGTTTATGATTGATTTGGAAGTCAAGATAGCTGCCTCACAGTCCATTGTAAAATTACCTCGCCTTGCCTCCTGACCATGTTCCTGTGAGAAACAAGTGGCTTACGTTTTTTAAAATTTCTCAGTACCATTCAATAAATTCAGTCACATGTATTTAGATGTAATTATATAGAATGAAATTGTTCTTTTATTTTGTGAAATGGGAAAAAAAAATTTATATCACTTAAACATTTTCATGCAAAATGCTCTTCCTGATTTGATTTCTTTTTCTTCATTTGTCCTATTCTGTGTACCAATTTGTTTAAAGATTTTATCTGCTGACCTCATAATACCCATTTTGCTGTAGAATGAGTATTTTTAAAGATTTTGATGGAAATTTATTTATATAATCACTTCATTTTATAGAACCTAATGAGCTGTTTTGCTAAAAAAAGAGAAACCCTTCTGATTAATTTTCACTGTACTTCTAGTAAGATGTTGCTTTCTCTAGTTAGCATGTGTATGCTTCTGGACTTGTTCCGAATAGGACACTGGTTATATCTTCACCTTAATCATGAACATTTGTGTTCATGTAAAGTCTTTTATGTTACTAATTTCAAATAAAATAAAATGGAAAATTCCTTTCTCAAAGCATAATGCTATAAGATTTCTTAGTTATTTTAGAAAATAGATGTGGCCTTTTAATTCATAGAGTCAATTTGTTCTGTGGCTGGAACTACATCCTTATAGATCATAGTTCAACTACTGTGTTGCCATGATAATTAAATGTTTAACTTAGCCTACAATCTCTTCTATCCCTGTACACTTCAGAAATTTGATTCCCTTTTTTAAATTCTAGAAAATGTAAGTTCAAGTGTTTTAAAATGTATGTTACCTATAATATCCTTGAAATGCAAACATTTTGTGTGTTTGTGTGTGTGTGTATACCTTGTTTCTTTGAATTGGTAGAATAATTTCTTCAGTAGCACGGGAGGAATATAAATGGAATGTCATACTGTCCTGTGTCATTGCACTGATTCCACAGACAGATGTTTTATGTACTATCAGATATTAAATAAAAGGTGGCCCTGTGCCTTAAGTTTGTTTTAATATGTTCTATTTTTCCAAATACTGGAATATAAAATGTGTGTGTGTAGGTGTGTGTGTGTGCATATATACATATCACACATACACATAT
The DNA here is from genome assembly GCF_049901715.1 of Pseudonaja textilis. Classification (NCBI taxonomy): domain Eukaryota; kingdom Metazoa; phylum Chordata; class Lepidosauria; order Squamata; family Elapidae; genus Pseudonaja; species Pseudonaja textilis. The sequence goes on along the minus strand of NC_141992.1, from coordinate 23,391,032 downwards.
TCTTTTATATATATAGGAACCTCTGTGCCTTTACTACAAGCATTTGTAGCCAAAATTTAATCCTGTTCTCTACATTTTTTCCATTATAAATCTGCTATTCATCAGAACATTCCAAAATCTCAGATGTGATCTCAAGACACAAGTTAAACACACTGCTTGGATTTTATAGAAGAAACATATATTGAATTTACACTCAAGATTGGAATTCTGATGGTAACACAGTAGTAAGAATACAGTATTGCAGGCTAACTGTGCCCACAGCCAGGAGTTGAATCCTGATAGCTCAAGGTTCACTGAGCCTTCCATCCATCTTGTTGGATGGAAGTTGCTAAAAGGAGAACACAGATTGTTGGGTGGGGATATGTTTATACCGCTCAAGAAAGTGATGTAAAGCACTATGGAGCAGTGTATAAGTACTATTGCTATTAATAAGATTATAAACTGGTATGCATTTATATAGAAGCCTCTTTAAATTGAATCTAAAAATATTATGTTGAAGTCTGGAGCTTGCTGTGCACCAAATGAAATAATGGCTAGAATAATGAACTCATACTGAGAACTCAATTTCTACAATAAATGTCTTAAGAGTTTCATATTAAAATCCAGCCATTTTTTCCCTCTACGATTTCATATTTGTAGATACATTTACCAATGTGATCCTTACTATGATTACTCAGAAATCAAGCTCTATGATCTACAACCAACAGCAAATGCACAGTCAACGTTTAAACTGCTTGAGTATTTTACATTCATCCAGACTAAACATTTCTTCAATCAAACTAGCTTTCAGAGCAGTGTATATTTTAAAAACATATGACTTACGAACAACATATACTAGCCATTCCAATCCAACCTCATAGGCATTTGTGATTTTGATGTCTTGCTTGAATTTATATCTACCCTCTCTTAGCCATGGAGAAATAAGATTCATTCCCAACATAAATAAGCTCTCTTGTTAATAGTACAGTTATCCTCCTTTAACCATTGTAATTACTGACCATACAATAATTAAGAGTATTGTTAGAAATGTTAATGGTGTGTTACTTTTTATAATCTCTTATAATTCATAGGGTAGAGCTGCCTATACTTATATCATCAGTTTCTGCTTAAATGCATATTGATTTTTTAAAAACTTCCAGGGCGGGGGGAAGCCATATTGTTTTAGCATATTTTCTTATGCATTTTTAGGGAATGAAGTTATTTAATTGTAAAGCATTGCAACTAGTGTGAAATGATAAAGCTGTCATTTGCTTGGTAATGTGCCCAGAAGATGACCTTTCCCTGTGGAACAAAATGTTTTGTGTTCCATAATTGTTTGTTCGAATATTATGTTCACTTTGGTTTATTTTGGTAACATTTAAATCACAAATTCCTATGCTTTGAATCATACAAATTCACAAAACAAACTGCATTTAGAAAAGTAAATTATCATTTTAGGTGAGTTTATGAACTGCATTTGTGAAGAGGGTTTAAACAGGCTTGGAGATGTGTCTTGTCATTTTCATGACAAACCAAGAATTAAGAAGTAGAAGGCATAGCATTTCAAATTACATTGGTGGGCTTTTCCAAAAGTTATTCTAAAAAACTTGTCTCTCAAGACTGAACCCCCTGACAGATGCTGAATTGTCTACATGGGGATTCTTAGATATACAGTAAATATATCTCTAATCTAGGTTTTTTAGCATTACTGCTACATTTTTACAGAACTTGAAAGGTAAATAAAAGACTGTCAAACAAAATCCTCTATTTCTAATATTATATGGAAGTTGGATGCAATCTTCAGTCAGTATATTATATATGATTTACCTCTTCAGTCTGAGGACCAGAGGTGGTATTCAGCAGGTTCTGACCAGTTCTGGAGAATCAGCAGTGGAAATTTTGAGTAGTTTGGAAAACTGGCAGATACTATCTCTTAACTGGTCCCGCCCCCATCTATTCTCTGCCCCCTGAGTCCCGGCTGATTGGTTGGGTCTTCTTTTGTTGCCCTGCACAGGAGAATGGAGCTGGAAAGCAGGTTAGTGGGGTGGCTAGGGAATGGAGATTTTACAATATCCTTCCGCTGCCATGCCCACCAAGCTACGCCCATTAAGCCATGCCATGGCCACAGAACTGGTAGTAAATTTGAATCCCATCACTGGTGTGCCCCCTATAGGGCCCTATCCCTTGCTTTAACTCTTAACAAAACCCAACAGATGTTGAGTAGCACAATTCAGACAGTTATTTTCAACCTGGATCAATATAGTCCATTTATGTCCAAGTGCTCATAGAAATGATCTACAGTATTCATGCAATTTACTAACTCAATAACTGTCATTAATGTTCACCTGGCTCACTGTTTTTCCAAATTAAGTTATAAATATTGCATGCAATAGATAGTAACAAACATTTTTTATTGCTGACCTTGTTTTTGACCTCTTATCTCAAAAGCAGTGAATAGCTATAATTATTTCATTTAGCCTCAGAATTCTGGCATATAATTACTCATAAAAAGACAGATCTCGTTATCTCAACCAACAACTGAGAAGACTACTGAGCATCTGGGTTACTAAAAAATATGTAAACTAATTTTTGATAGTGTGGAAACTTCCCTTGTTTATGAAGAAAAATATTTTTATGTAATCAGTCAGCTTTCGTTTTCTCCTTTAAAATGTTTGAGAAACACATACGGATTAAACTGTTAAAAGCCTTGAGTCTAAATCCTTAGATTCAAGCAAACTGATAAGTCTGTTGCTGTGGGTACTCCAAGAAATTAGTGTTAACTCTTAATGGTATACTTTTTAGATAACTAAATTCTGACTTTTAAAAATGTAAAAGTTATGATAAGTAGATAAAGAAAATCTATGAAAAATATAAAAAGGCAGAGATATAGCACATAGGATTCAAATTGTCATCCTACTTATATAGTAATAACATATATACTTACATGGACCCCCAAAGATACTGGTTTATAGATGGAAATTGTAAGCATATCTAAAGTCCTTGTGAGTGTTTTTTAACAAACAATGCAGGTTGTTTAAATGAAAAAGGACTACATTTGGTCTGGAGCTTTCATGCTAGGGAGAGTTTATACTGCACAATTCTGTTTGGATTCAAATTTCACCTCTCAAGCTATATTTTAATCTTAGGGGGAAATTGATACTGATACAATGAATATTCCCTACATAAATAAATGTATATATCTGTAATGACAGCTAATGGAGCAAGGGATTATTTCCATAAATATAGCTCAATTTATGCATTGTTCAACTGATTTGAGGAATAGCTACTACAATACTAACTTGGGAGATGATTAGCTAATTTTATTTACTTATTTCTTTGTTACTTATTTGTATCCCAACTTTATTGGGGGGGGGGGGGTTCAAATAACTCAAAGTGGTGAACTCAAGGTGGTGAACCTAATAACTCCTCCTCTTATTTTGCCCACAACAACCCTGTCAGATGGCTTGAGCTGAAAGAATATGATTGGCCAGCTGGCTTTTATAGCTAAAGATGGATCTGAACTCATGGTCTATCGTATGTATGTATAAAATAAATGGTTATTCAGCAAAATAGATAATTATTTAGGGTGATAAATAACTGACAACTTTGTCATGCAAAAACTGAGGCTCAAAAAGAAGATACATTTATTTTACATATTTAGGAAACAGTACAGATTATACATTTCTTCCTCTTGCAAATGAAAAATGGTTGTTACTTTTATGTAAGGGATCAATGTGATGCCTATGACATTTCTATTATCCTATCAAGCTGCTGCTCATTACTTTAGTTATTGTCAGGGGTGGGATTCTACCAGTTTGCATCTATTCGCTAAGAACCGGTTGTTAACATTCTAAGCAGTTCGGAGAACCAGTTGCTAGAAGAAATTACTGGCCTAATCCTGTAAGGAAGGCAGGAAGGAAACATTCTGGTGTTGCTTACAGAAGCTGCCTCTCCGTTAACCCTTATTACATTCTTGACAGGACTAGACTTCCTGTCTCAGGAAATTCTCTGGAATTTTTTCCCCTCCTTTGCTGGTACTTTGTTTGTCTGGAGTGACCATTCAAAGTTACAATGGCACTGAAAAGAGTAACTTATGACCATTTTTCACACTTACAACTGTTGCAGCATCCCCACAGTCATGAGAGACCAGGCGAGGAGATGCGTACCTCGATGTGAGTGATATTTAGTTGGCCACGTCCAGCGAATAACATGACCACCAAGCCATGTCCACCCAGTCACATGACCACCAAGCCATGCCCACCACCTAAGCCATGCCCACAGAACCAGTTGTTAAAAAAATTGAATCCCGCCCCTGGTTATTGTACATGATTATTTCCTAAATGAGAAGCTGGCATGCCGCAAAGCAAACTTTACAGTATTTACAACAATGCCTCTGACTCTTAAAGAAGTCCCACAAGTACTTTTAGGAAATAAAACTATCAATAGTTTCAGTTTATTGCTTTGTTTGAAATTGTGCCAACCTGACTGCCAATGGGAGGGTGGAAAATGTAAAAAAAAATATCAAGAAACAAAAAGAAAACAGGAAACAACATGTAGTAAACTGTTGTTTTGTAACTTCCCTTTTCATTGTTTATGAAAAAAAGAATTCCCAGCAGCCATTTTAAGACATCATAACTTATTCTCAAACTGCCAAATAAGCCTGGAAACCAAAAATATTGCCTATTTCTGCCTTAAAAAGGTTGCAAAGCATTTTGAATAAACATAGCTTTTAAAGATGTAAAAGTTGAACATAGAAGCAGGGGACTCACCAAAGAATAGAAATAAAAAATATTGTACAGTACCCATGACACTGGCCTGAAAACTAAGGTCATAGTGAAGTGCTAAAACAAAGCTGATCAAAGATAGAAAAAGTTTACTCCAGGAAGGAGAAGGAACTGTAAAAAGGATTTAAACATTAGTAAACTGCACAAACTGGTTGGAACTGGTTTCAGAACTGGAAATAGCCAAAGACATTGACTCAGAGACAACTAATTTTGGTAATGAGAGAAAAAAACGAAGCCATTACAAGAAACTCATGGCCTATAATTTAGTTTTAAAATAGAATGGAAAGGTAGTTCAATTACTACATATAGCTAAAAGTCTTAAACAGCAATTTCCCATGAGCTCTAGGTTCTCTGTTTGACTAAAGTTATGTTCATACAACACACTAAATCAAACTATGATCTACTACAAGCTGCAATATGGGTAGTCCTCGAATTATGACAATTGAGCCTAAAATTTATGTTGCTGAGACAGTTAAGTGAGTTTTGCCTCATTTTACGACCTTTCTTGCCATATTGGTTAAGTGAATCACTGCAGTTATTAAGTTAGTAACATGGTTGTTAAGTGAATCTGGCTTCCCTATTGATTTTGCTTGTCATAAGGTTGCCAAAATTGATCACATAACCCAGTCATGGAAGCTGAGTGACTTGGTGATGGTCACTATCAAGATCCCTAAGTGATCTTACAGAGATTTTGTAGAGGAAGAAATGTTACAGCGTTTGCCTTTTGATCCAAGGCACATAGATGAGATGTAAAATCAATGAATGTGAGTGCAAACAAAAGAAAATGAGGTGTGGTTTCATTCTGCTTTAATGGAATCCTTATTCCATTTATCCCACAAGTCTGACTAATTAGAATTTCAGGGCCATGAACTTAAAGAAGGACATATGCTCCAATTGGAACAGGTTCAGAAGATGTCTAGGGCTAAGTTCTCACTACATGTTTAATCAAACCATGGCTTATTCCATTAATCCTCTATTCCTACCATGCGTCTCCCCTGGCCCAGGCACTGCATTTAACTGACTTATTCTTTCCCGCACACAAACGCAAGCAGCTCCCTTTGCAGCTGCAGGTGGTCATTACGGACCCAACCTTGGGGAAGTCAGAGATCGCGCTCTTCCCGAAAGGAGCTGAGTTCCAAACGACCAAGATGGAGCCTTGAAGAAGGAAAACCATGATCGCCACTCTCCACCTCCCTTTCCCCTTGGGGGATTGCCATGGTAACCAAGGAGTGAGAGACGGAGCGAGGCTTAAAGATAAAACAGAATCTGCGCCACCTTTCGTTTCCTGTCAGAAAGCATTTGTATTAGGACTAAGATAGAGTATTATATTATTCTCCCTTCTTCCTGCTAATCATCCTGAATGCTGTAAATGGGGAAAGGACACACATAAACACACACACACACACACACACACACACACACGCACCCCTTTTCTCTTATTGGGACAGTTGCAGATAGATAACAAATAGGTATTGAGAGCGCCATCAACAATCTTGGGCTAATAGTTTTCACTCCTAAATTCAATTTGTAATAACAGATGCACAAGGATAGAAGAAGAAAAATCAGGATGGGTAGCTCCTTTTCCTAGTGACACATTTTATTCAAAGGCTAAAGATTTCATGGGCTTTGTGGGGTGGCGGGGTACAGAGTACGGATGCCTTTGAATAAAATTTGTTGGGAGGAATAGGTACTATCTGATTCATTTTGATGTTTTGCTAGTATAAATGAACACTGCTCTCTTCCTACAGTGGCTATAAGAATAGAGAATCTGCCCTGGAAAGCTGGAGTGAAGTGTTTGTGTATGAGGAGTTATAAAAGAACCAGTGTGGTGTAGTGGTTAAGGCCCAACCTAAAAATCTGAAGATGCTATACTGTACTGTAATCCATGAGAATGGGATTGTGAAACTATAATGTTTGTAGATTAGCCTTCATGGTATACAGGAATGACACTTTATTAGATAAGAGGGGAGCAGGGAATTACTGGGGTTTATCTAGAACTCATAAAATTCAGGATGAAAAAAAAAAGAACAGTGAAGATCTTCAGAAGGACATCTCCAGTGGACCTTAACAGGTGGGGTAGATCTGATTATGTCTTACATGGCTGAAGAAAGCAAATGTTATCCGCACCTTCCAAAAGAGGAAAAAGGAGTTGTCCATCTGGCATTAATACCTGGGAAGATTCTAGACATGGTCATAAATACATCCGTTGATAAATATTTGAAATCAATGTGAAATCAGCATGGGTCGGTAAAGAATAAATCATTCCAGATTAATATTATATTTTGCCTAGGTAAATTTCTTAGCAGAATTAGGGGATGCGGTAATTATAGTATATCTTGAGTTCAATCAAACAATTGACACAGTATTCACTGATTGTCTCATTAGCAAGCTCGTTAAGTGACTAAACAACATGGCAATTAGGTAGAAACATCACTAGTTCAAAATTTACACTAAGGGAATGGTCAATAATTTTTCCTCACCAAATTGGAGAGACGTCTTCTGCTCTTCAGTATTTCTTGGTCCTCTGCTCTTCAGTATTTTCATTCATTATTTGGATAAAGAGCAGGAGGAATTAGCTAGTACTGTTACAGTCGGAAATAAAAGCTCAACGAAAGGGTTGCAAATAGTGGAATAATATTTAACAGTGTTGAGTGCAAAGTTCTTAATTTAGGAAACAAAAATCAAATGCACAGATATAAGTTCAGGGAAATAAACGGAAAATTACCGTATAATACAGTGAGGTGATTGCCAAAAAGACGAATATAGTTTCAACTGAATCATAACTTCCAAATCATAAAAAGCAATCATTTCATTCTGTTATGCTTTGGTGAAACATCACCTCGAGTATTGTGTTTAGTTATTAGTTTCACACATAAAGCATTCAGAGAAATTGGAACAGGTTCAGAAGGCAACAAAAATAATCAGGGCATTGGAAACATCCCTATGAAGAAAGACTAAAGTATGCTTAGTTTTGAGAAAAGACAACTGAACTGGAGATGATACTTATTTTTTAATACCTAATTGGATGTTACACAGATGAAGGTCAGGAAATATTGTCTCTCATGCCCATTGGTGTGATTCAATTTTTTTTATTACCAGTTCTGTGGGCATGGCTTGGTGGGTGTGGCAGGGGAACGATACTGTAAAATTGCCAGAGATGGTATTGGCCGGTTCTCCAAACTACTCAAAATTTCCTCTACTGGTTCTCCAGAACTGGTCAGAACCTGCTGAATACCACCACTGTTCATGCCACAATGTAGCACATGGAATAATGAACAATTGTCTCAGCTGTTAACTTTCACAGTTATAATTCTAACTTAACTTCTGTGGAGCTCACTCCATATTTAAGAGTTCCATACAGGGGCATGTGTAAGTGCACTGGTATGCCTATCATCCCTGTCACATTTTGATTTTCTTATTTTATTTATTCAAATGTGTAATTTTTGTTTGTTGAATGAAAAATGTAAATTGTAGGAAACTTCTGATTAGAAGTTAGGGGAAAGAAAACCAACCAAAGTTGAACTAATTACCCAGGGTGGCAGTGGACTTCCCTTTCCTGGAAGTTTGAAGCAAAATGTGGATACTATTGGTGTGGAATATTTTGATTTGGTTTTCTGCACTGACCAGGGATTTGGACTCTGGACCCTCAGGGGTTCACTCGCACAACCTCCAACTCTATGATTCTGTGTCAAGGGCTTTAAATGTAATATATCTTCTTCAGAATATGTAATGGGGACACTGATGTGTACTAAAAATATTTCCTGATAAAGTTTTTCATATCTCCAAATCTCTTGAACAGGACCCCACCAGTGGATAATAGCTCCTTATCCTTTGCAGTACTCCAACACTTGCTAGAAGGTAAACTGGAGGACTATATTAACAGAATAACAGAGTTGGAAGAGACCTTGGAGGTCTTCTAGTCCAACCCCCTGCTCGAGCAGGAGACCCTATACCATTCCAGACAAATGGTTATCCAATCTCTTCTTTAAAAACCTTCAGTGTTGTAGCCCCCACAAATTCTGAAGGGAACTCATCAATTGTTCTAATTGTTCTAACTGTCAGGAAATGTGTCTTTAGTTCCAGGTTGGTCTTTCCTTCATTAGTTTCCATCCATTGCTTCATAGCCTGCCTTCAGGTGCTAGGTTGAACCCTGTCTTCTTTGTGGAAACACTGGAACACTGCTATCATGTCACCTCTACGTTGTTCTTTTCATTAAACTAGACATATCATTTCCTGCAACCATTCTTCAGAAGTTTTCGCTTTCACCCCGCTAATAATCTTTGTTGCTCTTCTTTGCACTCTTTATAGAGTTTCATCATCTTTTAATATTGTGGTAATGCAAAACTGGATGCTCTTACAACTTTTTCCTTACTTGATTGATGTATTGATACAGAACAGCTCTGAATGAGCAAATGACATATCTTTTGGGGCTTGTGGCAGCAAAGCCATATCCCCAACCCCTCCTGATTTATCTCTTGTACATAGACTAGATTCATATGTATTCTAAGGACAAAATTGGTTTTTCTAGTTTAGCTTAATACATTGTGCAAATCTTTCCAGTTGTGGTTTGTTAAATGTATGACGGCTTAACATGACTTATAAAACATGACTTATAAAACCCAGGAACTTTTCTCTTTGCAACATTTCCTTCCTTGTTCCTTTTGTTAAGGCCAACAAGGTTTGATCCAAATGCAGGCATATCCTGGGTGAGCTAGTTGAAATCAAATGAGTCATGACTAATTAATTCCTCCTAGTTACAGTGTGTTTATTTTTAGCATTACCAAATCTGAATCTATATTTTTTTGTTTTTTAAAGAGCAGGAGATGCTTCCTGGACATCAGCCATTAAGTGGAGAGAAGTAACTGCCTCAGTCAATAGGTACTGTTAGCAAAACCAGTCCCTGGAGAGGTTTACCCTGAGACTGCTTTCCAGTCTGTAAAATATGCCACATGGTTTGTCTCGCATCCCCTAAACCAGCGGTTGCCAACCGGTGGGCCACGGCCCACTGGTGGGCTGTGAGAAAATTTTGGTGGGTCACAGAGAAATCTCACCCCCAGAGCACCCCCGCAAAGCCATTAAACCAGGCTGCGCAGAAACACAAGGCTGCGCCGCCCACTCATTCCTTACCCGGTTAACTTGCCTGCTGAATTGCTATTTTTCCTTTTTCCGGCCATCAGCTGTTCTGCTGTGCCGGGAGATTTAATTAACTAGGAAGCAGAAAATGGTTGGATTTCTTGCTTTCTAGCTAGTCTTTAGATCTTTGGCTCTGCTTTTAAGTATAGCCGAACCTCCCTTAGGACTGAAGGTTTGCTTGCAAGCAAATTCAGTGCAGACTCACGGCAAGCAAATTTGAGAGACTGAGCTAGCCGATGGCAGATAGATAGATCACTGAATGATTCTGTGAGCAACTCAATCTGCCTGCTTTGCCTGATTTTGGGTAAAAGTTGCTCTTTCTTAAAATAAAAAATTCAATATTTACATGCATGGTGTGCTGTGAGTTAATTTTGTGAGTTTGCTTGCAAGCAAATTTTACGTGACAGACTGAGCTAGCCAATGGCCGATAGATAGATTTCTGAATGAATCTGTGATTCTGTGAGCAACTCAATCTGCCTGCCTGCTTTGTCTGCTTTTGGGTAAAAGCTGCTCTTTTTTATAAAAAAATCAATATTTATATAAATATTTATAATATTTACATATAAGCCATGCCCAGCCAGTCACATCCACAAATTAGGCCACACCCACAGAACCAGTTAGTGGTCCCTGGGATCTAAAATTATGAGTTTGGTGGTCCCTAAGGTCCAAAAGGTTGGCGACCCCTGCCCTAAACTAACCTCCTATTTTTAGGTGCAGTGAAGAATACTGTCCTATCTTCAGCATTGAAAGTAAAATAAATCTGTTAGTCTATTTTGCTTATGTAAGTGAACCTGGATGGGTACAATCTTATCTGTTATCTCAGGTTGCAATATCATATTTGATAAGAATGGAATTCTCTCGATTTACATATTTATATACTTCAGTCATGTTCCCTTAAATTATCTTTTTATTTTTATGTTAACCAGCACTCTCTCCAGGATATTTCAGCTGAATTCTCCCTCCACAATTGTTTTTTTTTTTATACAGATAGTCCTTGACTTAACAGCCATTTGTTTAGCAACAAATCAAAATTGCAATGGCACTGAAAAATGTTACTTACAACCAATCCCTGTACTTATGACTATCACAGCATCACCACCGTCATGTGATCAAAATTCAGGCAATGGACATATATCTACAATAGCTACAGCATCCCAGGATTAAGTGAACACCATTTGTAACTTTCCCAACTGGCTTCTGACAAACGAAGTTAAGGGGGGAAGCCACATTCACTTAATAGGTGCAGTGATTTGCTTAACAACAGTGGTAAAAAGATCATAAAATCAGGTGTGACTCACTTAACATTAACAATGTGTATTAAGATAGTAACATTAAGGAACCCTAATTAATTGCACCCCAGGTAAAGTCTTATTATTTTTTTAAAGCTCGTATGCTGAAATACAAATGGGGAATGGGTTTTAACATACATTTGTTTCTTATAAATTTGTATTGATGTTCATCATTGGTTAATAAGTATATTTAGGATGGTGAATCTTGGATGTATCAATATAAGAATTTGAAGGATCTGTAGAAAGTTATCACCCATCCCTCTCCTAGAAGAATGAAATATTTTAGGAAATATTTAAAAGGCAGAATAATATATTTCCTCTAAAAGAGAAATAAAAACTCTTAAGGGAGACAGACATTCAGAGCCCGGGCTCTCTGTCCCCAGCAGATATTTTGTGCCCATTAAGAAAGACTGGGCCAGCCTATCTACAAAACAAAAGGTCCAGGGTCAAGGGATGAAAACATTACCCTTCAGGATATAATAGGATTAACCCACTAAGACACTACATTGCACAATCACTACATTGTGATTGTCACTACATTGCACAATCTCCTAAGGACATTGCATCACCTTCCAAACTTCAACCAAAGTTAGTTCAGACAAACATGACCTCTATATAACCCTATGGGAGTCTGACAACAGCCAATAGAATACATGTTCTTGCACAGGAACAGGAAGCTCAACTTCAACTCCATGTGGTCAGCTAACCCTAACCTACATTAAGCCATCTTTTCAAACAGCCTTCTCAAGTTTTTGCCCATCCATAATTCATAGACTTTTGGATGTGATGGCTGGTAATTCTTGGTTGAACTCCTGGATTTGAAGAGTAACAGTTCAGAAGGTTTCTAAAAAATGTGAAATCCATGGCCAATGATGAAATCTGTTGATGGGCTTTCATACTTTTCTAACTTGATGCCTTCTGGTTGGGAATATTTGAAATTGTAATCTATGTGCATGTTAAGTGAGTAAGGTTGGGTATTACAGGAATCTATGACTTGCAGTCATGTTTTCAGAGTACACCAGTGCCATGAATTGTAGTGCAGCCTGAGATCTTAATGAGATTTGATCACATTCTAATTTTACTTAGATCAAGGTAAGAACTATCAGGACTATCAGAATTCATCCCAAGTGCCATAATTGCACCTAGATTATGGCATTTAGGATGAATTCTGATTGTCCTGATCTAGATGCAATCTGTGAATTAATGGTAAAATTTGGGGAATATTTGTTAGATTTATATTACACCTTTCCTTCAAAAGCCTAAGGAGATGTATTTGATGCACATTTTTCTGTAACAAAACTCTGAACAGTCCTATGAGGTAGTCTAATCCATCACCTTAACCACCAGACAGTGACTCTGAGATATCTATGTGAAAATAATGAAGATTCGTGAATCTTTATATGATAATTTGAATTTAGACATATCTAGGTTTAAAGTTGCTAATATTTAGTTCCATTAAACTATGGGGCAGGAATATAAAGGTGTTTTAATTATGCTCAATTTTTACACTTTCACACCGACGCACACCTCTTTTAAAAGCCTCAGGCAGCTGACATTTTCAAAATGTAAAACCAACAAATTAATTTTGGCGCATGTCCAGGGATGCAGAGGATTAGTTCGTACGCTTTTCCCAAATCGTTCTTTACAAAGATTTGGAGAAGCCAGGACGAACATTATTGGTTAGTGACTACAAACCCCAAAGGGCATTGCGGCGTGAGAGATCTCAGGCGAGGCGAGGCCAGTCGCAGAGGCTTTTCGAGCGGGGTGTCCCTTTGGTGGGGAAACTGGTGAACTACAAGTCCCAGATGACTACGCGCTTGCCGGACTGGCTCCAGCTCTTTGAGGAGGCTGGTTCCTACTTTAAATCCAGACAGAGATCAAAATGGCGGCCGCGAGCTGAGTGTGAGGTGGGGAAAGGCAAGAGAGACGCGGAGCAGAAGGCGCGCTCGGCGGCTTTTCCCGGGGGCGGTGAGTGCATTCCCACATGCAAGGGGCGGAGAGGAAGGAGCGGGTCTCCAGTGAGGAATGCCTGCTTCTTCTCAGGGAAAGAGTTTAGAGGGGCAGCCCTAGTTCTTCCAACCCTGGACGTGTCGCCTCTTCCACAGGGGGGCGTCCTCGGGCTTGAGGGGTCGGGGTTTAAAGTGGGGCTTGGGGTTGAGGAGATTGTGTGTGAGGGGAGCTGCCTTGTCCTCGGGAGATTGTGCCAGGGAAAGGCTTTGCACCTTCCCGGACGGCTCCGTGGGGTGTGTAAGATGCCCGCAGAGGGGCGAAGAAAGGAAGGGCTTTCTTGCAGCCAGAAAGGGCTGGGGTAGAGAATTTGGCGCTCTCCCGTCGCTGATCGGGAGTCCTCGGGGTGGGGGTTTCACCGACCTCGGGAGCGGTGAGAAAGGAGCCCGCGAACCCCTTTTGGTGGCCGTTTCTGGAGCGATGAGGCGAACGCGGGAGATGTAGGGCGGGGAGCGGGTTCCCTCCATCGGGGAAGTTGCAGGGCGAGATGACTCGAAGGAAACTCGAGAGCCGCTTTCCAGCCCCGCTGCCTCGTCGGCTTGTTGAGTTTGGAGCGTCTCCCAAGAAGTCGCCGAGGACTCCGGGCATGAGGATGCCCGGAGTCTCGGTCCGATGGCTTGTCTTCTCTCAGCCATAGCGAGCCAAGTGCTGGGCTTGGAGAGTGGGGTTGTTTGAATCGGCGGCTTCAGCTTTCCTGCTTGTAAACGGGGGTAACAACCACTGCGAAGTCAAAGAGGACGAGGGCAGAAGGGTAGAGCCTCGGGGTGCGGGAGCATTTATACCCAGATGCATTTATTTTTGACTATGCCTGGTTACTTATTATTAAAAGTTTGAAGTTTTCCATTGCTTCTGTGCAAGGTGCTGGTTGGCTGCCTTTCAGGTGTGTCTTTTTGCTTTGCCAAGTTTTTCAAGAAAAAACATGTTTCCAGTCTGGTTTGTAGTGTGGCTAGTCAGGTTTTTATTTTTATTAAAAAGGATTTTTTTAAAAAAAGATAGCCTATGGCTATAATATCTGAAAATAAATGAAAAAAAATGTATTTTAAAATATATACATGACATAGGTATATAGCAAAAATTAATGTTCTCTTGGCTGTTTAACAGTCTTAAACTGATATTGTCAACAACAATAATAATAGATATGTCTGGTCTTCGGTATATGAGATACTATGTCAGGTTCACTTTCCATGATACAGATAGTCTCAGTGGCTTGGTTAGTGAAATGAAAAAGGTGTTTGTAATGAATATAGATATTGAAAAGCATATATTCCACAAATATTTGATAATAGGACATGAGGTGTGTAATTCATAGTAATTCATTTGTCTTATCTGTTGCCACAAGAACATTATACATTGTAACATTATATATAATCATTGTATCATTTTATATAGGGATTTATATAATCCCTAATTGTATCATATTACACTGATTATAATATTTATACACAAATTTATTTTTATAATATATAATCTATTATTAAGCCAACAAGAATGTTGACAGCTATTCTACAGAATTACTAGAAGAAAATTTCAACCATCACTGGAAGTAGCTTTTCATATTTGCTATTTCTAGCCTGATACAATCTGCACAATATTTTATTTAATTTAAATATTGATAAATTGAGCATGGCTGTATTGTATGTTTTTAACTTGGAAGTTGTCATTGTATATTAATTTGGTTATCAGTTATACACCAGATAGCTAAAGAAGAAAGGTCTGATCACAATAGAATCAAAAGGAGTAGTATTCTTTTACTGTACAAAGCTTAACAATGTAGATTGTATATATTAAAATATTCAGCAAACAAAAACCCTGACTTCTTACACACTGTATATTGGAGAAATTCTAAGACGTAAGATGAACCCCTTTACTGTGTCTCAAATGATACTGGATACTAGTCTGACATTAGAGGTTGCTTCAGGTCTTGCATATAAATGAGCAATATGAGCAGTAATCGAAGATCTTATTTTTGCATTGTCTTACAGCGTTGCTTAAGTCATGCTGTTATTCTGAATACAAGAAGAGAACACTACCTTTTGTATCTAAATTATTCGTGTGTGCAGCAATTACAATTTTAAGATAGAATATGTTCTAATTTTTAGTATTTGTTTAAAATTGGAAATTATCTGAATATTTCAAGCCATGGTGTTATGCTTAGAATAATTTTAGTAAAGGTAAAAATGGGTTGTGCATACAGTATATTTTAAACATTGTAACAAACCAATGTGGAATCTGCAAATTTAACTATTCCATAAATATGGGATAAATAAAATAATTTATTTAGAAAAAACACATACAATCTAATATAAACCTACAGATAAGTCTACAAACTTAGAATTATTTTTTTTAGAAAAAAATGCTAATTGTCTTTTCTTAATTTTTCTTTTACATACAATCAAGATGAAATTCTTATGCATATTTTCATAAGAAACTACATTGAAATAGCATGGGAATGGAATGTATCATGGTAGGAGCAAGTGGATTAGATAAGGTCATTTCTTGACCAGGAGCTGAGCAAAATCCTCTCATTCAAGAAACCTTCTGTTGGCTAATAATGTCACCACCCCTTTTAAGTCAATGCTCAGCAGGGAAACCTACTATGCTTCAAATCCATTTTTAAAGGGAATTTTCCTCTTCACAAGAAATTCAAGATAAGTAAACTGCCATAAATCTATCAAGCAATTGGCTTCCTTTTTAGATGTAAAAAGTATTAATATAGTTGTTCTGAAAAATAAATTGAATGATTTATTGATTGTTGAATGCCTTGTAGAGGTTGATAATTCCTACTCCAGTTCTCAGGAGTATAATTATTGGTGTAAGTTGGTCATTCATAGTTGTAGCTGTGTGTTCAACACAGTTCAAATCTGAGCTACAAATATTCTCTTCCATCAATATTTGTAGCTTTATTTAATTATACTGCCTCTGAAGACCATTAAGACATTTTAATAGTTAGCATATTAGTTTCATCAATATAGCACCACTGATTTAGGAGCTACAGTGGCTTCCAATCAGCTTCTGGATTCAAATCAAGGTAATGGTTATCACCTCTAAAACCCTACGTGGCTAAGGACCTAGTTAACTCCAAGAATGCCTTTTATTTCTGCTTGAGGAGATCTCATTGAGGGAATTTGCTGAAATCCCAGATATAAGGGAATGCCATCTGCAGGAACTCCATGATTAAGAGAATTATAGACCAGACTCCAGTGTGTGATTGGGCTTCAACTACAGGGTGCTTTGGATGAGATGGATTACCTGAGTCCTTTCCAGTTGAGTTTCTGATCTGAGTATAGGATGAAAATCAGTTCTATGTAAAAATCAAAGCTCTATTCAATCCTACTCCCACCAGTATTGGTAAAATATTTGGTTTCATGTAGACAATCACACATTCCTCTTAAAGTAGGAAAGCCATTGAATTTGAGAGTAACGAATTCAGGACTCTGAATTAACAACAGGTAATCTTCCTTTGTGTAGGGGCCAGAAGCTATGCAGCCATTACCATTTTGGGGGCACTAGATGCTCCTCACATGTCAAAAGTGTGAGGCCATTGCCAAAATGGCCATCTGAGGAAGTGGCAGGTGATCTTTTCTCTTTGTGGGTCTGGATGAATATAGTTTTTTTGAGAAACATGGGTTGAATGATTTTGGATGGACAGTTCATGGTTGTAGATTGATGACTCCTGTTTTAAGAAATGATAGAAATGCTGATACATGAAAAGAATTCAATTCATTTATTACATGTTCTTAGTTTTCATTCAGTCAAGTCTTAAATTGAGCCTTTTCGTTAAAAAATAATGTTCATACTGGATAGTATACTTAGGCAGCATTTGTATTCCTTTCTCTTTTTTTTATAAATTTTTATTGGTTTTTAAAACAAACAAACAAAACATAAAAACATCAAATCATCTTCCATATATGTACATACAGTGTGCTGGTTGGTTTACAAATTGTTTTGTGCTTCCATTTCATAGTCTTCAATTATAATTACATTGTATATAATTTCATATTTTCAATCAATATATTAAATACATTAATATCATTATTAATCATTTGACTATACTTTCATTCATTCATGTTTTCTAAAATCATATTTTACTTAATTTGTTTTATAACAATTTGTATCATCATCTCAGATCTATCCTAGAATCATTTTGTAGATATAATTAGAAAAGAATACATCTTTATATATTTATTATTTTCTAAAAGTCTACATATTTCATTACTATATTTTATTGTCTAACCATTGATAGAATAGATCCCAAATTTTATAAAATTGTTTATCATCTTGTTCTATAATTTCAAATGTCAATCTACTCATTTCAGCACATTCCAATATTTTCTTAATGATTTCCTCCTGTGATGGTATTTTCTCATTTTTCCAGTTTTTCACAAATACAATCCTAGCCGCTGTTAATACATTTACAATAAAGTATTTCAAGTCTTTACTATATATTTCAGGTAAAATTCCCAATAAAAATATTTCTGGTTTCAAATCTATATGTTTTTTGTCATTTTTTTCCAACCGTGTGTGGATTTTAGTCCAGTATTTTTTTAGCATCCGCACAAGTCCACCACATATGGTAATATGAGCCAGGTATCTGATGACATTTCCAACGTTTTTCAGATTTATTCTTGAACATTCTTGCTATTCTTGTCGGGGGAAAGTGCCACCTGTAAAACATCTTATACAAATTTTCTTTATATGCTGTTGACATTGTCATTTTATAATTTTGAGACCACATTTTTTGCCATTTCTCAAGATCAATCCCATATCCAAAATTCTTCCCCCAAGCAATCATAGTTTCTTTAACTTGTTCTTCTTCTAGTTTAATTTCTAATATCCCTACAATTTTTTAATCACCTTTTCATCAGTACCTGTCAAAATCTTATCTAAGCCAGTCAGTTTATCATAGAAACCCTGTTTTAGAATCTTTTATCATATCTTGAATGTTTTTGAGCATATGAAAACAATTCATCTTTATACCTTGTTCCTCTAGTTTTTGTATAGATTTAAATTCACCCTTTTCATTCAATATTTCACCATATCTAACAGTTTGTTCCTTTTTGTATATTATCGGATAAGAAAATGCTTCAATAGTCGATAGCCAGACTGGAATTTTCAAATAATGTTGTCTTTTAATCTTCTCCCAATTTAACCACAGAGACTCCCATATATAATGTCTTCTAAAGTACCCCTGTGTTTTAGTTTCTTTATACCATAAAAAAGCATGCCACCCCAACAACAGGTCATGTCCTTCTAATGTCAATAATCTAGTATTTCTTAATGTTATCCGTTCGTTAACCCACATCAAATTTGTAGCTTGGTAATACAACTCCCAATTAGGCAAACCAAATCCTCCTCTTATTCTAGTATCTTGCAAAAGTTTTAACTTTATTCTCGCTTTCTTACCTTGCCATATATATTTCAACACAATTTTATTTAAATCTTCAAAGTAGTCTTTTCCAAGCCTAATTAGAATTGTTTGAAACAAATATAAAATTCTGGGTAATATATTCATCTTGATTGTTGATATTCTCCCTATTAATGACAGTTGTAAATTTTCCCATTTCGCCAAATCTAGCGCTATCTGCTGTTTAAGTTTAATATAATTATTCTCTTTTAGTGTACTGCATCTTGCTGTCAAGTATACCCCCAAGTACTTGATCTTATTTGTGACCTGAATTTTCAATCGGTCTGCCAATTCTTCCTTTTGTCTTGATAGCATATTTTTTGTCAAGATCTTTGTCTTATCTTCATTTATTTTCAAACCAGCCACCTTTCCATATGTCTCCATCCTTTCTATCAATTTTGATGCTGTTTCTAGTACGTCTTCTAAGATAAAAACAAGATCATCTGCAAATGCTTGCAACTTAAATTCTTCCTTTTTAATTTTCATCCCTTTTATATTCTTTTCATCTCTAATATTTCTATTTAGCACTTCCAAAGTTAACACAAACAGCAGAGGTGATAGTGGGCCCCCTTATAGCTTCTATTGCTTGAATAAATTTTCTAGCAAAGCCCATCTGTTCCAGCAGTAATAACATTAATCTCCAATTCACATTATCAAATGCCTTCTGTGCATCTAGAAATATCAAAGCCATTTGTTTTTCGGGATGTGCCTCGTAGTATTCCAAAGTGTCCAAGATTACTCTCATATTGTCTTTAATTTGTCTCTTTGGCAGAAATCCATTTTGGTCAGGATGGATAAAATTATTTAAATATTTTTTAAGTCTTTATGCCAATATTGAAGAAAATATTTTATAATCTGCATTTAGTAGGGAAATAGGTCTATAGTTCTTAATTTGTAATAGATCGGCCTCCTCTTTTGGAATAAGTGTAATATAGGCTTCTGACCATGATTTAGGTATCTTCTTTAACATAACTTCATTCATAACTTCTAGCAATGGAAAATTCAATGATTCTTGTAATGTTTTGTAAAATTCTGCTGGAAGTCCATCTGGGCCTGGTACCTTTCCATTATTTTGTTTCTTAAGTGCTTCAGTTAACTCCATCATCGTTCTATTGCTTTCTAACATTGTTTCAATCTCTTTAGTATCTGGGGTAAATTAGCATTCTATAAATATTGTTTAACTCTTTCCTCATCAATATTCTCTTGTGTGTATAGTTTCCCATAGTAATCTCGAATAATTTCCTTCTTCTCTTTACTACCATAGCAAACTTGGCCTTGGTCATCTATTAATTGCAATATTTTCCTTGATTCTTTCTCCTTTCTCAATTTATATGCTAACCATCTACCTGGTTTATTTGCATCTTCAAAATAGTTCTGTTTGTCACCTCTAATTTTTTGTGCTAATTCTTCTTTTTCTGTTAGACCCATTTTATGTTTGGTTATATCCATTTTTAGCTTAATGTCCTTTCTCTGTGGCATTTTCTGTAGCTCTTTTTCAAGTCCTTTATACTCATCTTCTAATGCCTTAGAGGCTAATCTTTTCATGGTATTTCTTTTCCTTGTATAGTCTATTATCAAGCCTCTGGCATATACCTTCATTGTATCCCATACATTCTTGATTGATGTATCTTCTTTTTTGTTTTCTCCAAAGAAAAAGGCCAATTCTTTCTCCATCCACTGTATGAAGTCTTTTCCCTTTAAAATAGTATTATTTAACGTCCACCTAGATCTTCTTCTTTGTCCTTTCCATTTAATTGTCATTGGATTGTGATCTGCCCAAGTACTTGTTTCAATATTTATTTCTTGAATATTAGTTAACAATTCTGTTGACATCCATATCATATCTATTCTGGACCATGATAAGTGTCTATTTGAGTGGAAGGTGTATTGTTTAGTTTTAGCATTTCTTTCTCTCCATGTATCTTTTAAATTTATTTCATCTACCATTTTAAAAAAAGATTTAGGGAGAGTCTATTGTGCTTTATTGTTTTCTGTGTTGTGTAGTCCAGTTTATTGTCTACAATTCCATTAACATCTCCCACCCTAACTATATTAACATAGTCCAGTTCAACTATTTTCATATGTAACTTTTTATAGAATTCTTCTTAATTGTCATTCGGGCCATAGATAGCAATCAGGAGTGTTTTCGTATTATTGTCCATTATTTCCACCATTAATATTCTTCCGTCGTCATCAGTATAAGTCAATTTCGCTGAGATGGTCTCTTTAATATATAAAACCACTCCTTTTCTTACATTGTGTCAAGGAAGTGAATATTTTCCCTAATTTTGGCTGTATCAACAATTGTTCATATTATTTTTTAATATATACTTCTTGTATGCAGATTATATCAAATTTTAATGAAAGATTTTCCTTCTTTTAACGGCTGAGTTAAGTCCATTTATATTAATTGTAATCAATTTTTTCTCTTCCATGGTTATATTTTGTAATTAGGTTTGACAGCTCTCGTGGATCTTGGTTCACGTTGTTCTTTGGCTTCCTCCTTTCCACCTACTGTACCTTCTTCTTTTTCAGCATCATTTGGGAGTCCTTTTGGAATTGAATTAGTGAAATTTCTTTTTCTGCCTCTTCCTCCCCTCTGAAAAATTCTGTGTAAAATGATTCAGCTTTCTCAATTGAATCAATTCTATATCTCTGTTCTTGCCATATAAACATTAAACCTTCTGAAATCAGCCATCTATAATTCACCTCTTTTTTAAGTAACAATTCGGTCAAGAATCGGTATTCTCTTCTCATCTCTCTCACTTTTCTGGGTACTTGTTTGAAGACCACAATCTCCCTATCTTTGTATTTCAATGTTTTCTCTCTTGCCATTTGCAATATTTGTGTTTTAACGGCTTTCTTTGTAAATCTGATGTGAACTTCTCTTGGTAAGCTATTTCTCATCGCATATCTTGTGAAGACTCGATAAACCTCATCTATTCCATCCATCATCTTCTCTTCAGTTATTTCCAAAGCTTCAGCCAATATTTCTATCATTATCTCCACTAGATTTTGTCCTTTTTCCTCCTCTATGTTTTGGAATCTAAGATAAAAGTCTGATCTGTCCATCTCCCATCTCAGCATACCACTTTTATCTTGTTCAACCACAGTTAATCTGTTATCAGTGTCTCCAATCTTGTGTCTTTGTTTATCTTCTTCAATTTTTTGGAGTCTCTCATCATACTTCATCATCATTTGTTGGATGTTCTCCACTTTTACATCAGTTTTCCCTGTTCTTTGTCCAATATTCTCTGTTCTTTGTTCAATGTTCTCTATTCTCTTTTCAATATTCTCTGATCTTGTTTGAATATTTTGAATTCCTTGCATAATCATCTGTAGGGTCACTTTTTCTTGTTCTTTTTCTTGCCTTAACATTGTCTGTATTGAATGTTGTCCTCCAGATGGTGGGGAGAGGAAGAAGTAGAAGTTGAGGGACCAGGAGCTGTTAATTCCCTACTCATTTTGAGCAATTCAAAATCTTCAGGTTCTTCTAGAGCTTAATCCAATTGTGAAATAACCAATTGCAGTTCCAAATAAAAATAGTAGGAAAAAAGAAGCCAAATAGTAATAATAATAAAAAAAGAAAAAAAAATTCTTCAGGTTCTTGTATACCTTAATCCAATCGGTTGGTTTAACAATAAAAATTCAAAAATGAATTTTTGAAAGAAAATACCATAAACACACACAAAAAAGAAAAAGTTGCAAAATCTTAAAAAAAGGTGAAAAAGTGAAGAATAAAAGGCTAAAAAAAGAAAGGAAAAATTCTTACGGTTCTTCAACACCTTAATCCAATTAAGAGGTCTCAAATATAAAAGGATGCATAAAAATAAACCAAAAAGAAAAAAAGAAAAAATCAATATGGAAGGTAGATGGAAAGACAAAAATACCAGAAAGGGCGAGAGAGAAAAAAAGCTACTTCCTTAAAAAGAAAAAGAAGGGAAGCATTAATACTAAAACTTTTCTTTTAAAATAAAAAGCAAGCGTAGAAATTTAACTTCCAAAGACAAGAACAAAAACAAAGACAAGTTCCAAAGAGCCGAAAATCCAAATAGCTATTACAAAAAAAAGTAAACTGATGAGGAGGGGTAGCACAGCTTAGAAAAATTAAAAAGAGCACACTGCACTTTGTTTAATTATCCAAGGCTCTTGTTATAACTCTCTTCTCCAAAGACTTATCACCTTTTCTTTTCCTATAAGCTTCAACACCAGACTTCAGCTGTTGATAGAAACCCAGAAGAGCACCTGCAATAATACTCTCCCATGCTCTTCCCTCTATCTTATCAAACAGGCAATGTCCTTGAAAAAAAGTCTCAGTTCTTTCTCAGCTTCGTCTGGTCAAAGGAAAAGTAGAGTACTTCCAAGCCTCTAGTTGGCAGTGTTACAAAGTTTCTTTAGGTTTCACTTTCCCCCTCCGAATTAATTAAAAAAAGAAAAAGATTTTTTTAACAAATAACTAAATGGGAGTCTTTGGCTTAAAATATTATAAAGTCAAAAAGGAGAAAAGAATAGATAAAAAGAAGAGAAAAAAAACCAGTCCAGTTTCAAAATATAAGATCATATGTAGAAAATCCAGCAAGGAAAAAAAATAAAAATATTACTTTGACATTCCTGTTTAAAATCGCTGCTTAATCAATTCTGTCAAAACTTTTACAGATTCTTTTTTTTCCTTAGGGTGTCCTTTCAAATCTTAAACTAAAGAAAAAGTTCTCACCAAACCGGCACACTCTCTCTTTCCATTCTCTTTCATTTCGGAGCTGTCCCAACTTCAGCAGCTTTAATGGCTGCCTCTTTGCTGCTGGCAAAAAGAGCTTCTCCTGGATCTACCAGGGACTTTGCGGTATCCCTGGGATCAACAGGATGTGCTCTTTACATTCACTGTCTCTTTGGGATGGTTTAGATCCATTTGGACCATCCAGGAGCAAAGATATCGGCAGCGATCTCAGACCTCCAAGATTGCATGCCGTATCGTCGCGATGCCAGCTCCGCCCTCTCTTATTAACTTTCTTCGTAAGGTATTTATTTATTTTTCATCACTTATAGGTATATATAAGTTTCTATCTGACATCTTATTTTAGTTTCCCCATGTTTTTGTGGATAGTAGAGAATGCATACTGTATATGACCTTCAGCCTATTTTCACAGATGTCTCAATGTAGTGACAATGTGACACTTTGGTTCAAGGAGAAAAGCAACAAAATATATGTTTTGAGTCTTTTGGAAGCTTATTGAACCTACTTTGCTTCATGAATCTATCTTGCAATAGCAGCAGCAATCACTCCCAAATTTCAAAATACTGCCTTCAGTAACATTGTTATAGTCTTCAAGAGCCAGAATTATGTATTTTTTTAAAAAAAAAATAGGTATTGCTCTTGGTTGCAGAAATAGTGCCCTCCTGCTTTGTTGACACTATTTTGACCCTGTTTCATTCTTGTTGGGATACTCAAATGACATATTCCTAGTAACCTTCATTTTTCTAGAAGAATTGGAGGAATAGGACCTTCAATCCTTTTCAAAAAAAGCTGATAATACAATTTGAAGATGAATCCTACATTACTTGACTCGGGTGTTAGGTCTCTGGTAACTTCCTTATTACCTACACAGAATAAGTATTACCTCTGAGAATGTTATTACTTATGGAGAAAGGAGAAATAACTCCTGAACTAATGACAGCAATTAGGACTGGAGCAAAGTGATCATTAAATGAAACACGTGACTGAACATGTGACTACTTCACTCAATGATGGCAATCCTGACTTATCTAGTTGCATTCATTAAACAAATGCAAGAGTATTAAGAGGAATGTGGGAATGGCTTGGGTTGGGGGAGACTTACCAGCATGTGGAAATTTGCTATGGGTCAGAAAGCATTGGCTTTCTGGACCTACTTGCATACTGAAGCTGCTGCAGCACTGGAGGCCTTTGGCTGTTTCCCTCGCTAGCTGTCCAACGATGTGCAAGAACCTTTGAGTGGTTCCAGGGGTTACCGACACATGCAAAACTGTCAGGGCACTGACACCTTAGGCCTTCTCATCACACAGCAACACATGGAAGTCTTCAGCCAACTCCAATTTACCTTTTCATTTTTCTGCATCTTCTGACAGACATGCCCAGCTGATACAAGGTGGAGTCACCTTATAGAAGTTGCTTTGTGCCATTCTGCAAACAGACACTATTTTTACAATTTTTAGGAGGCTTTTTAAAAGTAGGCTTTAAATATTGTGACAGTAGTGCCCATTTGCAAAATGACATGAGGTGTCATTTGTAGAAAGCATTGGCTGACATGTCTGCAAGAAGCTGCAGAAAATCAGAAAGGTAAGTTGCATGATGGTAAGTCCTGAAGCTGACTGAGGATTCCCATGCATGGCTAGATAGTTAGGTGGGGAGTCCAGTTTGTTCCCTCTGCTTATCTCTGCCATCTTTGTCATTGACTTTTTGAGGAAGCTGGCAAAAAAAATCACATAATTATGGGGCGCTTGGCAACCTTGGTGCTTGACAAGCCAACATAATATAGAATGAAATATATAACGTAATATAGAATTAAAGTCCCTGATGAATATCAAGGATCTAAAGGTGAAATTGGGACCATAACCATGAGGTGTTGGTGGAAATGTGTGAATTTTATTATGGCAGAAGTGTTTCATGGGATGTAAAGCACTCTTTCTGAACCCAAACAATGGTTAAATGACCAGTTGTATGTCAAAGATTGTCATTAACGGTTCTGCTGCGATGAATCACCTTTCATGAAGAATATTGCTTACAGACATCCCTTTCCTACTGGCTCAGTTCCTTCACTGGTTGAGAATGGAGAGTTGGATTCACTGTAAAGGCATCTGATCACCACAGACTGGCTCTGTTAGTAATTTTGGGTGGCATAATTTCATTGTTTACTATTGTTGGAAATGGGCTATAGCAACCATTTTGTCTTCACTAATTTATCAGAGATTTTGTAGGATTTTATATCATGTTCTCACTTTTTATGTTCATTTCTGCTTGTTACCTGATTATGCAATTATCTCCCATAATCCCAATTAGTTTTTTGTTTGTTTTAAACAGCTATAGTTAGGTTTTGCCACTGACGGTTACTCCTTCCTCCTCAAAGAAATTAATCTTTTCTTATGAGGTTGCAGTCTATTGATCAAAAGAATGTTTATGATAAGTGCGCCCAATCTCCTTAGCCTAAAATTTCACTGGTAGCACTTAAAGTTTTGTGTAAAAGGACTAACTGAGCTAAAGAGTGGTTTTTACTAACAGGCAGATAGTACAGCTGGGATTTCCCTTGCCTGAAGATAATCTAAACTATTTTAATGTGTTGTTAATGCAGTATGAAAACTGCAGTGTTTTAAAATATGCTGACTAGAATTTTAGCTAGAAAGAGGTTTTTTTGGAAATACATTTTGTTGATTTTGGCAACTGGCTGGAGAATTCCAACATATATGAAAGACACCAGCCTAGAAAAGTCTAGTTTTGGAGTTATGAACTAAGAATAATTAATAGCATGTGGTTTAAATGGCATCTACTGCCCTTTTTACTTGCAATGTGCCAATAAGAATATTGCATCATGTTTCCACTAGTTTATGAATATTGGTAACTGGGACCATGTAATTTAGCCAGCAAAAGATTAGGAAATGACTTCATTATAAAGAGAGAAATAAGTAGAATAAACTGACCTTATCATACCTCCTAAACCCATAACACGGTGGGAATTTTTTTACAGCTAGCTATTAATGAATTATGTTATTTTTTTTCACCTCCATGGCCCCTAAATATATGTAAGCAACTACATATCAACAGTTTGAATTTTTGCAGTTGGTTAATTGGAAAACATATCTGAATCTTTTATATAAAACAATTTTATTCTGTGGCTAATGCAGTTCACTTGGACATTAGTTTTACTATATTCAGTTGGTCTTCTAAAAGATTATTCATTGGATTTTAGCACAAGTTATCTTTGGGTAGCCAATAGCTTCCTTGCTTGTGTGAAAGGAACTATTTAATGATAACAAATATTGGATGAATCATTTTAATTTAGTTGTCAACTCATTCCTTTTTCCATGTAGTAGGCTGGAAAGGGCCATTCTAATACCAATTTAAAATAGATTTACTATGTTAGGTAATGTGATTGTGTGGAAAAATGAACTAAGATCTTGGCTATTATATTAACTAAATGTAATATAACATGAGTTTAAAAAACCTTTGCATTTTTTGTATTATTATAGTTTCTGTTCACTAAGATCTGAGACAATATCTGTAAATTATATGCAACATTTTATGGAAATTTATCCTAGGTAGGTTGTTTGTCAACACGATAGCTTTCAAATATTTTAGAATACAATCAGTGGTTGTATTGATTAAAGATAATGGGAAATGAACACTACCTCCAGTTAGATTGGGAATGATTGCCCTTGCCTCCAACATAAGATCTTTGTATTGCATTTCATTCTAAAAAGAGTCATATAGTTCAAATCAGACCAAATATTTTTCTAGTCAGCTTTCATTTATCTTGTCTACGTATATATAGACTGAGGAGTTTGAAGGAAAATGGCATCAGAGTAGCCATGGAACTATTTTGTTTTATATTATTTTATTATTTTGTTTTGTTTTGTTTTATTATTTGTGTCTTGAAAAGCAAGAATGGGTTTTAAGAAATAGTAGTGAACTTTGCCAGAATACAATAATCTTCAAGTAGATAATTTCTATGAACAGAGTTATGAGAGCATTATTGTTACATTTCTTACTAGCAACAAAGACTGCTTTTAGGCCAACAACTTCTGAGTCTGAGATGGGAAATGAAAGAGAAGAGGACTACAACTTCTTGTTTGAGGTAGAATGAGCTGCAAAAGACTATTTGAAATGTTTATAGCAATGGTAAAACAGGAGTCTTGAATTCTTACAGAGTAAACATTTCTTCTAATGGTGACATCTTCAAAACTATTTGAGAAAATATCTTAAGTGGACAAAAAGATGGACAATATGAAATTAAAATTGGGCAGGAAATTAAAATTGGCTGATTGGTAGCTACAGAAGATAACATGTAAGACGGTTCCCATTGCATGTATTATTCCGAATAAAAATCAGGGTGTAATAAGAGAGTAGTAATTCATTCTTAATTCTGCTACTCTGTATATAGGTTGTCCTCAACTTATAGCAGTTCTTTTACTGACCGTTTGAAGTTACAATGGCACTGAAAAAAGTGACATATGAACTTTTTCACACTGCAGCATTGCCATGGTCATATGAACAAAATTTAGATGCTTGGCAATGACTCATATTTATGACAGTTGAAGTGTGCTGGTGTCATGTAATCATTATTTGTGATCTTCTGACAAGCAAAGTCAATGGGGAAGCAAGATTCACAGTACAACCGTGTTATTAACAACAACTGCAGTGATTCACTTAACAACTGTGGCAAGAAAGATCATAAAATGGGACAAAATTCACTTAACTGTCTCACTTAGTCACAGAAGTTTTGGGCTCAATTGTGGTTGTGAGTCGAGGACTAACTGTATTGTACATCCTCCCATTTAAATATTCATTATTTTGATTGCCAAATACAAGATTTGTAATTACGTTTGCCAAGACTCAGATTCCAAGAAGACTCATATATTTGTAATTATTTGACCACATTAAAAATCTTTCCCAGCAGAATTTTTCAAAATGACTCCTCTTTTCTCTGTACAGTAGCTGGGTTAAGGAAGGTATTGCATATAGGGGGACCCCACAAAATACCATTGAGAAGATAAAGTGTGGATCAACAGAGTAGTCCAGGCAAATAGCCAAAAATAGTGTATCTTGTGATAGGAAAACTAACCTAATAATTCACATAGCAGTTGGCTCATCATGGGGAAGGAGTTGGGGAAAGAGATACTGCTGAAGTAACGGTCAGATAAGAGAAGGCATAGCCTGCAGTTGCCTAATGGACAGAAAAAGAGAGACAGAAGGGATCCCACTCCAAATTTTGCAGGTTGTAAAGGAGATTGGGGGTGGGGGTTGGGTACTTTCATAATTGAAAGTTTCTGTTAGTGTAGCCTTACAATAGAATAGAATTAGCTCATCTAGTTGTGTTTCCTGTTGGGCATTCTTGGGAAGACTGACAGAATTGCAACCAGATGAGCTAATTCTGTTTTATTGTAAGGCTACATTAACAGAATCTAGGGAGGGGTCTTCTGGGCCTTTTGCCCTGCCAAATACTCAGTTGTGGGCCATTCTCACTCTTATCTGATAGATCCCTTGGCAGTCTCTCTTTGCCCAGTCTCTCAAGGTCTTTCCTATATACTATTGCAAATTATGATTTCTAAATTCCTGGCATAGGGATCTTCAAGTAGCAGACTTCTTTTTAGCATATAGCATATTGACCAGGAACTGATGCCATCAAGCCCACTGAGGATGTTTCAGCTCCTGTGGAAAATTCCTTGGATGAGGATCCAAGATGTGAACAGATATTAAATAATGTCTGTATTTAATACCTACAAGTGAAAAATGAAGTCTTTATCTTCACCATCAATCATACTGTGTGTCCTAAATCAAGATCATGAAGTTTAAAATTGCCCTCAGCATGAGAATTGCTATAGAAAGGAGTTGCACATCTAGCAACTCCTGAACATAACCTATAAATCATTAACTAAAGAACTACAGTAAGTCATCTATCAGAAAGTTTTAAAGCAAACTCCTTCTGTGTGTCATGAGCACTTTTGAATAATTTAATCCAGCAGATAGCCAAAAATGATTCCTGTTATATTATTTCAGAATCCATTTAAGACCTCTATTTGGAGCCTTCAAGAAAAGACAGTCTTACAATTTTAGATAGCACATCTAGGGTGTGATTTAATACTGCATTAACAGAGGGATACAACTAAGACCAAGTGATACTACTAATATCACTCTATAAAGCCTTAGTAAGACCACACCTAGAGTACTGCATCCAGTTTTGGTCATCACAGTATAAAAAAAGATGTTGAGACTCTAGAAAAAGTACAGAGAAGAGCAACCAGGATGGTTAGGGGACTGGAGACTAAAACATATGAAGAATGGTTACAGGAACTGGGCATGGCTAGTCTAGTGAAAAGAAGGACCAGGGGAGACATGATAGCAGTCTTCCAATATTTGAGGGTCTGCCACAGAGAGGAGGGGTTCAAGCTATTTTCTAAAGCACCTGTAGGCCAGACAAGGAACGATGGATGGAAACTGAACAAGGAGAGATTTAACCTGGAAATAAGGAGAAACTTTCTGACAGTGAGAACAATCAACCAATGGAACAGCTTGTCCTCAGAAGTTGTGGGAGTGGTCATCACTTCAGACTTTCAAGAAGAGATTGGACTGACATTTGTCAGAAATGGTGTAAGGTTTCCTGCTTGGGCAGGGAGTTGGACTAGATGAACTGCAAGGTCCCTTCCAACTCTGATTATCTGTTATCTGTTACTCTTGCCTTCAGCCATCCTAGAGGATGGATTCAAGAATATTCCGGGGTCACTGAGACTAGGTCACATGAATAACAAATTAAGAATTTATTATCCGTGTGACCATGTGAAATGAAATTCTAGACCTAGAAAACCTAGAACTATGCTGCCTTCGGTCTGATTTAAGTATAGTATATAAAATTATATATTGCAATGTCCTACCTGTCAATGAATACTTCAGTTTCAACCATAACAATACAAGAGCAGACAATAGATACAAACCCAAGGGTAAACAGCACCAAACTTGATTGCAGGAAATATGACTTCAGCAACAGAGTGGTCAATGTCTGGAATACTCTACCTGACTGTGGTTTCTTCCCCAAACCCCCAAAACCTTAACCTTAGATTGTCCTCACCCCTTTCCTAAGAGGTCTGTAGGGGGCATGCATAAGCGTACCAACGTGCCTACCATCCCTGTCCTATTGTTTTTTTATTTTTCTTATATGTACCCATTTCATGTAATCATAACTATGTTATACCTGTTATCTTATAATCGCTTGACAAAATAAATAAATAAAATATGGATAGTCCTTGACTTACAACTATTTGTTAAGTGATTGTTCAATGTTACAATGACACTGTAAAAAGTGATTTATAACCAACTTTCATGTTTAGGGCTGTTGAAGCATCCCCATGATCATGTGATCAAAATTCAAATGCTTAGCACTGGCTCATATTTATGATGGTTGCAATGTCCTGGAGCCATGTGATCACCTTTTGCAACCTTCTGACAAGCAAAGTCAATGGGTTAGCCAGATTCACTTACCAATCGTATTACTAACTTAACGGTTGCAGTGAACCCAAGGGGACTACAGACCAGACGGCGCCCCTCCCATAGGACAGGCCCAGCTTTGGTATGTCCCACTCTCTGGATGATCCGAGCAGCTCTAAGGAGAATGGGCGTTGGTTCTTACCTGACACGCCATTTATCTTCGAGCTGCGAGGATCATCCAGCCCCTCCCTTTTCTTTCACCGTCTGGTGGGGTCTTGTTTCGGCCAAGGAACCTTTAACTCTAGTAAGATGAGAGCACGAATTCCGTTTCCTCTCGTCTTCGCATAAACTGGGGAACGCTGTAATGGAGTCACGTGATGGAAGGAGGAGCGTTCCCCAAGAATTAAGCTCAGCCTACAACAGCAGAGACAGAAGCACCACCCACTCTCTGGATGATCCTCGCAGCTCGAAGAGAAATGGCGTGTCAGGTAAGAACCAACGCCCATTTGCAAAGGTGATCATGTAAGTGTTTATTGAATAATGTATTGAATACCTAGGAAAATCCTAAAAAAGAATATCAAACAGTTCGTTTGTTTAAAGGGAAACAAAGACCAGAATATCTCTTTGCCAACAATCAGTACTCAGATAAATTAGGATTAACACCAGGATTAACACTAGACAAACAAGCAGTAAACAATATCCTGATCAAGGACATACCCCCAATTCTGTGAGAGGGTTGGGTGGTTCATAAAAACTTGATAAATAAAAAAATAAAACTACCAACTAAGATGAAGCAAGCAATCAAAAAACTATCACAGACATAAAAACACCTCCACCAACTCTGATTGGGCACGATACAGTAGAGAAACAGAAAGCAAACTACTCTCTTTTATAACACTGAAGATGTTACCTAGTCGGGTAATGAAATGTTAGCAAAAAAACAATCAAGCTCAGAGAGCATCAAGGATTTCACATTAAAGTCTGTGTTGTACCACCAAATGCTTATTAGTTGTATTGTAGGCATCTTGATGATGATAATGATAGTAAGAAAAAATAACGTGTACAAAAATGAAGAGATAAAGGTGATGGCAGTCCCCAAAAGAAAGAAAGAAAGCAAAAGTGAAGGTTATGAACAAAGCCTGATTCATAAATCATGAATTATCAGAAAGTATAATACTGTACTCTTAACACATTTTGTGATATTCTCTTTAAGGGCATGGATTTTTGTTCTAACTGTTTGTAGGGACTGATTGAATTCACATTGTGATTTGCATCACTCTTTTCAGTGTTTATAATTGCAATCTAATAGCATGTAGGATCATGTCAGTAATTTTTTAAAAATGCTTACTTTTATTAGAATAATAAAGGAATTGTATTTTTGCCAATGATATGCTAAAGATTTCTACCAAATGTGGATATAGAAGGGCTTCTGTATTGCACCTTTGTAAAAATATTAGCCTATTTCTCAGTGCAGATCTGTGTGTTATTACTATATGCTGTGTATCTATTGTGTTACACTGATGCCTGCAGGAAGAAAAGTATCAATTCTTACACTTCCTTTGTTGGTTGCTTGGAAGAAATTCTCATATATTACAAATGAACAGGTACTGTCTAATTACAAGCTTGCTAGAAATGAAACAATTGCACTTGTGATGAAGGATTACATACTTCTCTGACATTATTCAATGTAGATATAATCTGGATAATATCCTCTATATTTAATAATGTAGGTTTAAATGATCCATTGAAAGTACTTCATGAAACAACTCATCAGATATAAACAATAATCTTGTTACAACAAGACTTGTTTATATTTGTGGCATTGTTGAAGTGCTTATAGAGGATAATTTATGTCTGTTGAATGCACATAACCTTTTGTATATTGCAATGCACTTTATCACTATAGTGCTTAGAAAAGAGTATTGTATATATTCTGTCCTAAAATTATTGAATTAGTCTCAGCTACTGAGTGGAGATTATAACTTGTAGCAAGAATATAGTTTTCCAAATATAAAATCTTTCAAAATTTCTGAAGCAAATTTGAGATCAAAACTTAATTGATGCATTGTAGAATAAAATATCAGAATGAACTACACAGTTTTAGGATGTTACCTAATGAGTTTTTCAACCTTTTCCATTACACTGGAAATACTTCCATCATGTTTACATTGCTAATAGTCTGGTCAGCAGTTTTCACTCTGAATGGAATGTTAAGCTATTCAATTTGTCCTATGCAGGCAAGTAGCAGAATTTTAGTACTGAAAACAAACTTTAGCAAAGGAATTTAATATTTCTACATTTTTATTATTTTAGAAGTTCAGATCAACTGATGTAAGCTTCAGAATACTATATTGTAAATATGAAACAAATTCATACTGATCCATTATTAAGTATGTACATTAATGCAGTGAAGTGTCTGTGATCGATCTATTTGCCTCTCCTCTCAACACCCAATTGCCCCGGTATATTTCAAGGTACCCGACTTGGGGGTGGAGGCCGTCAATGCCCTGCAATGTCAGTGGCCTCCCGGACTTCTATATGCATTTCCTCCACTCCCGGTAATACCCAGGTTGATCCAGAAGTTATTGGAGGAACGAACGGAATTGATATTGGTCGCTCCTTACTGGCCCAGGCGAATGTGATTCGCAGATTTACAGAACCTATTGACAGAAGAACCTTGGAAAATTCCACCATCGAAGGTTTCCCTCACCCAAGGGCCGATACTTCACTCGAACCCACAGTGCCTCAGTCTAGCCGTATGGAGGTTGAGTGGAGCCGTTTAAGGGCCCAACAGATTTCAGAGGATGCTATTGCCACCATTCAAGCATCCAGACGGTCCTCAACAAATTGTATATACGAGGCCATGTGGTCAGGCTTTTGTCACTGGTGCCAGGGATCTAAGATCGACCCAACTGCTCCATCAATAGGACAATTATTGGACTTTTTAGAGGAGGGGTTGACTAAGGGCCTATCTCCAAATACTTTACGTAGACAGGTGGCGGCTTTAGCCTCGGTGATAAGCTGGGGTGACCTCCGTTCCATAGCACACCATCCACATGTCCGCAGTTTTCTTAAGGGTGCTGCAAACTTACGACCTCCTGTAATTCACTGCTATCCCACCTGGGATCTCAACAAGGTGTTAACTGCACTTACAACTGGCCCGTTCGAGCCTTTAAGAACCACTAGTCTTAAATTCCTGACATATAAGGTGGCCTTCCTAAATGCAATCACATCAGCGAGGAGGATTTTCGAATTGGCGGCATTGTCAATGAGAAAGGACCTGTGCACGTGTCATGCGGACAGAGTGATTCTCCGATTGGATCCATCGTCCACTCCTAAAGTAAATTCAGTCTTCCACAGAGCGCAAGAGTTGGTGCCTCCAAAATTTTTGTCCGAAACCATCTCATAGACTGGAGCATCAATGGCATCTACTTGACGTTCGAAGGGCCTTAAGCATCTATCTAGACCGCACGGCGGCATTTCGAAAATCTGAGGCTCTATTCCTATCCTTCAACCCATCCACTTTAGGGCAAAAGGTGTTAGCAACGACCATCGGTAGATGGTTGAGAGCCACCATAGCTAAAAGTTACGAATGCCAGTCCATCTCAGTTCCTAAGGGCACTGCAGCCCACTCAACAAGGAGTGCGGCAACATCAGCTGCATGGGCCACACGAGCTTCCATAGATGAAATTTGCAGAGCGGCAACTTGGGCTTCACCATCTCCCTTTGTCAGAAATTATAAAATTGATGTCTATACCTCAGAGGACGCTCCATTTTGCAGAAGAGTCCTGCAGAGGGTCCACAGAGTTTAGGAGTGGATTTCGATCCAGACGGTGTCCCTCCCTAAGGACAGGCCAAGCTTTGGTATGTCCCACTTCTGGATGCTCTGAACAGCTCATGGGAGAAAAGGCATTGGT
Source organism: Pseudonaja textilis (assembly GCF_049901715.1). Lineage (NCBI taxonomy): Eukaryota > Metazoa > Chordata > Lepidosauria > Squamata > Elapidae > Pseudonaja > Pseudonaja textilis. The sequence goes on along the minus strand of NC_141992.1, from coordinate 23,356,353 downwards.
ACTTACCTGATACGCCCGTTCTCTGTGAGCTGTGAAGAGCATCCAGCCCCACCCATTTCTTTCCATCTGATGGGGTTCTTTTCCAGTCAGGGATCTAGATTAGGTGATGAGTTCCGGACTTTGGCACTCAGTCTTCACAAAACTGGGGGACGCTGAGGAGGTGTCCCGTGGAGGAGGAGGCACGTCCCAGAGCGCCCAGCCTTTCCAGAAGAGACTGAAGCACCTCCCACTTCTGGATGCTCTTCACAGCTCACAGAGAACGGGCTTATCAGGTAAGTACCAACACCCTTTTTGTCTGGGATGGTACAAGGAATCTGTCTTGGGGAAAGAGTTAAACTAGTTTATCTCCAATGTACTTTCCATTTGATTCTATGTTTCTATGTTGAAAGGTACTCTGGAATTTTAGATATAACTAAGTTTCTTTGTTAAGTTCCATTTTAACCATATTTTTATTAAAATTAGGAATTTTGGGTACAATAATATTTTAGTTTTATGTAGAGAATGAAAAAAAGAAGTATTAAGTATTTCTTAGATTTTAGATTTTGCTAAAAAAAATTTCCTCATTTGCGGTAGGGACAATTATTTTTCTTTCTCAAGCACTTTTTAAATGGCTCCTATAGTCAGGCTTTAGTAATTCATTCAGTTTTTCTTACATTTAATTATTTGATCACTTTATCAAACTCTGGTGATTTATAACCTGTCTGTGCTGTTGACATCCATAAAAGAATACAGAGATTAGTCATTCAAATATATTTCTTACTGGTATAATTGCATTTTATTTTGGGTCTCAATCTGCTGCAAGGCTACATATCCTCTTAACATTGTCTTGTTATCACAAAAACTATAATTTGATTTAAAAAAAAACCAGAGCTATCTTTTAACATGTTAAAGGCTTAATGGTCTCAATGCTTTAACATGAGGTTAAAGAATATCACTCTTACAAATAATAATTCTCCATCAAATTGAAGGTTTTTTTAGTATAAAACTTTTTTTAAGTTCAGATGAAATTACCAAATATAAATTGTGATCAAATCAAGAAGTAAAAGGAGGATGGAGAAAATCCAAAAATCCAAAACCCATTAAAGGTTTCTTTATAAATATAAAAACGTGCTTTGTTATGTCTGATTATGATACTTGTTGTAGCACTTTACAACAAGTACAAAACTACTAATATGATCATTCCATGCCCACCAAGCCACGCCCACCAAGCCACGCCCACAGAACCAGTAGTAAAAAAATTTGAATCCCACCACTGAACTGCATATGTTAACAAGTGACTCTGGGTAGTTGTGAATATATCTATGAAATGTTGGTTTTGTGTAGTAACTACAGAAAACAAGTTGTCTGTGTTCCAACTGTAGAAATATTAATATCTGATAAACTTAATAGGGATGATATAAGAATTAGTAAAAACATGTTTATGAACTACTTCCAATATTAAAAAAAACTATATGAAATGCTTCTTCGTGTTTTTCATCATTTTCTTCTCAAAATATTATAATCCTTTGGATGTAACACAAAGACCAGCAATGTTCATCTCAGATTTACAGTTTTCTTCAATACACAAAGTAATTTATACTTAACCAATAGCCTAAAATAGTGATCTTTTTATTAGGCATCATCTCACAGTTATTAAAATTATAGTAGGTTGGCATTTAAGTCTTGAATAAAGTAATTGAATACATTATTAGCCAAATGTTTCCAAATTATGTATACACTGTGCTATACATTAGCTTAACTTGCAGTGAAATACAACTATTCAAGGAAATTAATATTACTCTAAGACAGCCGTATTATACTGTATATAGCTTCTTTGGTGTATTTGAATGATAATGAAGTATGCACAGAATTATGCATAAACATAATTCAGACCTGCTTTTTTGTTGTGGATAATCTTTTGTTATAGATAAAATAGTGCTACAATTGTATATATTAGTATATAGTTTGAATCCTCCCTGCTGAAATCCAAGCAGTATTTACAGCCCCTGAGCAAAGAGCTGTGTATGCTGGACCTCAGGGTGCCTTCCCCACTTGCCTGAGGCACTCTGTGCTCCTTACTAAACACTACCTCCCCACTCTGCTTCCATTTCAGCTCCCAGTGGTCCTTGGGGAATGGCTGAAAGAACTTCTTGTGCACAGAAAGGAACTCTTTCAGCGGGGTACAGGAATGAAGCTGGAATTTTCAGAATTTTAGCTCCATTCCTGAACCCCACTGAAGTGTTCAGCTCCCTGAAGCATTCAGTATAGAAGGGAACTCCTTTGGCAGGACCCACCAAAGAGTTCAGCTCCTTTCATAACTTTCAGAATAAGCCAGCAGAGAAGATTACGAATAGTAATCATATGACCATGGGGCACCTGGCAATGTTTGTAAGTGCACCCAAATTGCTAAATATCCTGATCTCAATCATGTCACAGATCAGAGCAATGTTTTGTGTTACTAGAAAGCCTTTACAGATTGTAAAGCATTCTTTCTGAAGCATTATAATTCTGGACCATCATTAAACAAATGTTCATAAATTGAGGATTATCTGTAATAGTGCTGAAAATCTGCAAGTTGCTGCTGCATTTATGCAACAAAAACTTATGCTCTGAAATGGGATCTGAATTACTAAAAGTCTACCTCTGCCTTCAAGTTTAATACTACAAAACAGGATGTGTATAATTTGAGGAAAAGTTTTTGATGTACAGTATTTTGTCAGATGTGCTCGCACATTTAAATTTTTATGAAAGGATTGGGACCATAGCTTCTGTGAGGTTGCCACGAAACAAGAATTTTAAAGTAGGCAAATTATTGTGATAGTTTTGAAAATGTGTTTATTGCAGAATAATTAGATTAGCAGTAAGATCTAATAGAAAAAGAGAGCTTTTCAGATAACTTTATCAAAATTAAACAATGTATTAATAATCTATAGTAAAGTCTTTTGTTTGATTATCTCTTTCTATGGTCTGGAGTTAAATGTTTCTTTTTGAATGGGCTTTCTTTTACAGTTATTGATTAATATGAATGGTATTAATGATAAGACACATTACATATTAGGGCTCTAAAGCACTTCAGATTCCATCCTCAAAATGTGCTGTGTACAACTGTACCGGTTTACAACTTTTTAAAGCTCTTGGTTCTTTTGCTTCACAATCTCAGGAAGAGACCTGACTGACTGCTTTAGGAAGTTGCAGATGGATACTATAATTGTGCACTTATATGATGTGAAACATTTTTTGGAATTAATCTGACACATTAAAAAACCAGATTATGTATGGTTACTTTCTAAGCTGAAGTGTTTTCTAATATTGAAATAGAACTCAGGTACTTTTACAAATGAAGAGATTATGGTAACTAATATCAATGGTAATTAAAACTTCTCTCATTTCTTAACACTTGAGATCTAACTTCTAACAATAAAGTTACATCAGTTATAGTGTTCCTAAAGGGAAATTTAGTAATAGATATAGAGCAGCAAAATATTCTTCAGCAGACATAGTTGAACACATTTAACCTTGGGAATCTGAAATTCTTTCTTAGAATTTTACCTTCTTGATGCTGATTTGTTATTATATATAATATTTTTCTGTGCATGTTTTATTTAAAAAATGCCCCTTTTCTAGTAAACCTGATGTAATCACCTCTCAGATTTAGTTATGTGACAGCATCAGAAAAAAATGTGCTTTATCTTGTTCATCTTGCTGCTTATTTCCTTACAGTCTTTTCTTTTAGCTAATAAAAGCTTTTTCTTCTACCCCTTCTTTCTTTTCTCTACAGTAATTGTTCAGTAATCTCAGTTCCCACATATGGAACAATTATTAAATGACAAGTTAAGCACTGCTTATTTTATTGTTCAGTTCTGAATGAAATAAATGCTTGTTGGATCTGAGAGTATACCAAAGAGAATTCAGTGAAAATTATTATGGTTGCAATTAATAAATATGAAAAACATTTAATTACAATATTAATATTTTGAATCTGATCCTTCTTAGTTAAGCAGTTGACATGATTTTGAATGAGCTGTTGGTTTATATACTATACCCATTAGATTTCAGAAAAAATACTAAATAATAAAAATGTAACACTGCTGTGCAACATTGAAAAATGAAAATGAAAACAAATGTTCATGAAAGAAAAAATACAGAGAATATTAATATGGAGGTTTCATATAATTAAAATTGCTTTTATATATATTTATATTTACAATTTATAGCATAAGGCCATATTTTGTTTTTCAAATTTATGTCTTGTTTTATTACCTGAATCAAACAACTGTGATTTATTTCTGATAAGAGATCCTAATTTGAAACCATGTTATCAAACCAACTTGAATTAATATCTTTTCTATAAATATACTTTAGTGAACCTAGAATCCTGACTTTTTCTTTATTTGATTATGTGTTTCCTCCCATCTCATCAATTCTGAAAGGTCCAAAATAATAGAATCTAGAAATATATTCATAATTCCAGAAATCCTTGTGCTGTTTGACAGAAAAGGGCCTAATTTAGTAATGGCATTTGTCACCTATTCCCACATAACATAGTAAGAAAATTCCCAAAATGAGATATTTTTGTTATTGTGCATAAGTTAATTGACATTAAAATCATAAATATGGGCTATATTATCCAAAGAATGTTGTGCAATGTACTTTTGGAAGTTGGGAGTGTTAATTACATTTTGTAGAAAAAATAAAATGCAGGGATAGTAAACTATACAACGCAATGTAACTCTGCTACTTCTATGTGCAATGCATATTTCAGTTTCAGCAATGCTACAGAATAGTTGTATTATATCTAGCAACATATGATGCACCAGGTTGGTGTATGTTGCAAAGGATGAGCCACTTTTGTGATAATGTTGCTATGGCAACTACCATCTGAGAGCTGCCTCAAGGTCACTCATCAACCATAGCCCAGTGTGCTTGGATTTTAAGCAAACTACAAATGCATAATATGTACGGATGTTAGCTTTTTATTCCTTTTCATATAAAATGTTGTACTGTGAGGTATGTGAATAAACACAATTATTTACATTAGTAAGATTTAATAACATTTTGAATATTATGTATCATAGACACAGTAGATGGGGAAAGTAATTCCACAACTGTACCAGTAGTTTCTGAATATTACTTATATTACAAAAGAACAAAAAGGGAATTCAAGTATGTGTTATCCCTGAACTCTTTATTTGTTTTTATAAGGCATGGATTATATTGTAATATTACTTAAAACATAGGCAGATATATCTTAAAATTAATTTTGTAATATATTGTTTTAAGTGTAATCAAATATAAAAAATAGTAGTTAAAATATTTCAACCATTGCTGCTTATTGTCAGCCTGACTTGGTAGACCAGACCAGAAAATTCTTTAGGAACACTAGCAATAGCTCTTAAACTTATATACCATTCCACAGTCCTTTACAGCTCTCTCTGAAAAGTTTTATTTTTTACTTCCATATTGCCTCCAACAATCGGTGTCCTCATTTTACCAAGCTCGAGTTAACTTTGAGCCAGTCAGAATTGAATTCCTGGCAGTAAGTAATGAATTCTAACCACTGTGCCACCATAGCACTAGAAATACTTTTATTGAAATTGTTGTCTATAACAACAGAAGGATAAAGAGGAAATAGAGTATTATTCAACATGGGACTTATTGTACAAATTGTTAGATAACAGGTGCGGAGGTTAGTAACTTAATAACAAAAGAAGATTAACTATACACACACACACAACACACACACGTGTGTGTGTGTGTGTGTGTATGGTATTCAGCTTTGTTCAGGTACCATACATGTAAGTACCCGCGAAAACTTAAGAAAACATATGTATGTATGTATGTATGTATGTATGTATGTATGTATGTATGGTATTCAGCTTTGTTTGGGTATTTTCCCATGTCATTATAGTTGTGCTTTTAAAGTTGTAGCAACGTTTCGGCAGAATTTCATCTGCCATCATCAGGCTTCTGTATTGTGTTTGTCTGTGAGTCAGACTTTTACAGTTTTTTTAAGTTTTAAATTTGGGGCTAGCCTATTGCTGTGCCAGAATGGTTTTTTCTTCATCCTGATTGGTTGGGAGTCTTGGTCTGTGTTTATTGGTCTTGGAGTTTGCTGTGTTCTGCTTGATTGGTGTTTCTAATATCTTCTGTCTGTTTTGTGGCTTTTTTTGTTTTGGTTGGCTGGCAACATTGTGTTCCTGTATTGGAGGCTTTTAAGTGCAGCTTGGCTCCGAGTAAATGGAAGGCTATCATTTATTAGGAAGCTAGGTTTCATCTGGGTGCCTGGTTGGGGTGTATTTGAGCTGGAGGTATCAGGGGGGATCTGTTTGTGCCCAGGTGTTTGCCTGGCTTGTGGTGTGGAGATTTTTTTGTTTGTGAGTGCAGGCTTTCAATTAATTGACAGTCTGGTGGGATCATCTCTTCTATTCATGCTTTCAGGTCTTTTTTCAATCTCTATGGCTTCTCTGATAATTCTGTGGCTGGGGTTTTCTATAGTGGCTAGGGTTTTGGTGCCATTGAAGTCGATTCTATGACCTGTGGCTTTAAAGTGTTGGACTAGTGAGGAAGCATGTTCTAGCTTTTTTACTGCATTTTTATGTTCATCCAGGCAGGTACTTATTCTTCTATTGGTCTGTCCAATGTATGTGGCCGGGCATGATGCACAGGGGACTTGGTTTTCCAGGTCAATTTTATCTTTGGGGTTTCTAAGGATGCTGCTGCTATTTTTCTGTCTGTTTTGAAGGCAGTCTGTGTAGTATCTTATTGTGTAGTATCTTACTGATTGTCTGTAGTACCTCTTATCTAGTAGGGCAGGACAGCTGTTCCATAGGTCTGTCTGACTATGGGTCTGAGAGATAGGCCTTCTATGTGTATTTTTGGGAGGCCGTATAGTTTGGGGCATCTGGAAGATTTTTCTCTTGGGATGATCGTCTGTTGGATCTCTTTGCTCATGTGGCTGGTTATAATTTTCTTCTTGGTTAATTTTTCCAGATATGTGGTTGGGTCCGTGTTTAGGGGTTTGTATGTGGAGTCTTGGAGTAGGTCTGTCAATTTTGTTTCGTAGTCTTTTCTATGCATTACTACTGTGGCATTACCTTTGTCTGCTGGAAGTATGATTATGCTGCTGTCGTTTTTTTTTAGGGCTTGCAGGGCTTTTAGTTCCTCTTTCTGCAGGTTGCTTTTGGGTGGTTTGCTTGTGCATAGGATGTTAGTAACTTGGTGTCTTGTTCTATCAGCTTCATCTGTATTTAATTTAGTTAGGCTAGATTCTACTGCACATATGATGGATTCTGTGGGGATTTTTTTGGGTGCTATAGAATAATTGAATTCAATACAGGGACACAATGTTGCCAGCCAATCAAGACAAAAAAACCACAAAACAATCAAGCAGAACACAGCAAACTCCAAGACCAATAAACACAGACCAAGACTCCCAACCAATCAGGATGAAGAAAAAACCATTCTGGCACAGCAGTAGGCTAGCCCCAAATTTAAAACTGAAACAACTGTAAAAGTCTGACTCACAGACGAACACAATACAGAAGCCTGATGATGGCAGATGAGATTCTGCCGAAACGTTGCTACAACTTTAAAAGCACAATTATAATGACGTGGGAAAATACCCAAACAAAGCTGAATACCATACATGTAAATACCCGAACAACCGAAGATCCATATATATATATATATATATATATATATATATATATATATATATATATATATATATATATATATATATATATATATATAGGCTTCTGTCTCCACATATAATATATATATATATATATATATATATATATATATATGTTGTGCCCCCGAGGTTTGAACCAGGTCAGTCAGTAGATGTAGGCTCGAGTAAGGAGGAAGATCTGGCATTGAGATTCGAGCCTGCATTGCTGAGCGACGTTGAGAGGAGTCTGGGAGAAGAGGAGGAGTTGAATCTGAGAGATGAGCCTAATTTATTAGAAGTTTCAGAGACGTCTTCCTCTTCTGGAACTCCCTCCCTGATTGCACCTCAGGTGTTAACTGTTAATCAGGAAAGTGTGTCAGAGGCTTCAAGCGGTGATGAAACTGCTGGATGCTGGCTGAATGCCAGAACTAGTTGAAGATTGAGACGTCAATCTCAATTAGAAAAGAGACGTCCAGCAAAGGATTAATTAATGAGACTGACACGCCTTCTCTCAGAGTTTATAAAGGAGCATATGAGTTTGTAATTTTTGCTGGAAACAAAGTGGATTTTGTGTTGGAAAGAAGTGTGTCTGATTACAGCATTGTGATTTACGAACTATACAGAATTGCCAGACAGATTCTAGGAGGATTGTCAAAGGACTGTGATAACAGAGCAATTGAATCTTCTGTCTCTGGTTTTGTTTGCGTAAAGTATTTGAACTCTGTAACTTGAGATTCTCACCTGTGGATACAGGTGGGACAGAACACACACACACACACACACACACACACACACACACACACACACTTATATATATATATAAGCTTATATACTATAAGTCAGTGGCCCCCAACCCTTTTTGTGCCATGGCCCGGTACTGGCATCACAAAATGATCCGCGGCCCGGTACTGGCTTCAGCACGCATGGCAAGGCAAGGTGAGCCGAGCGACTGGCCAGCCAGCCGTCTCCCACTTCTCCCCGCCACGTTCAACTCCTCCTTTGTACCTTTTTTGTGCTTTGTTAATCTTCGCTGCCATTGGGATGGCTCTTTGTTCGAAGCTGCCCCCCCTTCGATGAAACTAAGGTGCGAGGATTTCTTCAGGACCCGCTTTCCAACCGGTAAAGCTCACCCAGAAGCACTTTCTCGTCGAAACAGGCATGATATTCTCCTCTGAAAAAAAAAATCTGAAAAGTAGCCAGGGGTGCAGGGGTTGCCTAAGCACTTGCTAAGCATCCAATCAGCTCCCCGCCCTGACCTCAACTAACACCCCCGCTTTCTCTCTTTCCTCTCCCCCCCACCTCCCCTCCAGGTCTTCCCCAGCGACCCCTCCCTGCACAGAAGCCTCAACTGGTGCTTTCGGGCTCTTCCTCGCCCCCCTGCATGAGATCCTCCAAGCTGCAGGCTAAAGGTGGCAGGGCTCCTCTGGGCTGATTGCGCAGGCACCTGGCAGCTGGGGGCAGGCATATTCCCCTCTGAAAAAAAAATCGGGGCCGGCCAAAAGAGACCCTGCGCTGCGCACCAAGAAATCACACACACAACACCAACGCTACACACCCTTCCTTTCCAGCCGGTCAGGTGTGGATCAGCTCCGGAGTTGGGCAGCTGCTTCCCTGGTGGTGGGGCCAAGGCCACCGCCCGGGGAGTGCCCACTGCTTTCCCTCACCAGGGCCGGGCGGTGGCATGTTGCCGTGCGCAGCGTGGTCCCCGCCTGGCAGCACGCTTCTCGGCACGAGGCAGCTGGGTTGCCCAAGGAGCCCGGCCAGCCAGGCGAGGGGAAGGCAGCGAGGGTCCTGCCAGGCTGGGGCGGAAAACTCGCTTGGCAAGGAGCCGGGGAAGCCTGCGGGCGGAGGACCAAGCGCGCTGGGAGGCAGAGAGTTGACCGAGGCCATCAGACGGAGAGACGGCTGGTCTGTGGCTGCCCAGCTCCCTTTTTCTGCCGCTCAGTGGCCTCCGCTCTTACTGCCCGGGCTCCGCTCAGGTGTCCGGCTGCGGCTGTCAGGAGTTGCTACTGCCGGCGCGGCTCCAGTCCTGCGTTGCCTCGGGAAGGGAAAGGCAAAACTGGGAGCTACTGTGCCTGAGCCTCCGGTGCCGCTGCTGCCGTTGCAAAGTGCCGCCGCGGCTCTTCCTTTTTGCCTTTCCCTTCCCGAGGCAACGCAGGACTGGAGCCACGTGGAGCTGCGCCGGGCAGTAGCAACTCCTGACTCAGGGGGCCTCCGAGGGGAGGGGAAGGAGGAGAAGAAAGGGGAGGAAAGGGTGGGGCGGGGCTGATTCCCCCCAAAAATCAGAATTCCAAAGAATATCATGTCTGTCGAAACAAGATGGTGGCACCCAGCAAACCAGCGGCCCGGTAGAAAATGATCTACGGACCGGTACCAGTCTGGGGCCCAGTGGTTGGGGACCCCTGCTATAAGTAATATTACCATTGGACTGTGCTTGACTATAGATTAAAGTGTATAGAGTGCCTAGAGATGAAGACTATATCGTATAACTATGAGAACAATGGTTATAATCAGGGTGTATAACATTATGTATACTTTAAAAAGGCTCGATACAGACAGTAGACTGTAATTGCAGAAATGGACATGTGATGTATAATAAAGGAAAATGTACAATAAAAAATAATATATATAAAAAGAATTTTGCCAATCTGGTTATACTGAATGCCCTTTCCCATTATATTCCAATTAATTATTGAGACAATTGGCTAGGTCTCTTCTGAAAAACATTTTGTTTTTCTTAATCAATGTTGCAGTCTCCTTTGTCTTGGTTACAACAGTTCTTGCATATTTCCATCAAGGTCATCTTCTTTAATCTCTACACAAGGGAGTAAACTGGTATAAATGATTTGATGAAGCGTTTTGCTCATAATTGCAGCTTCCCTCTGAATCTCTCATGAAATGTGAAACATCTGTAATTACTCAAATGTGTAGCAACTTCAAGATCCTCTCATGGCCTTCTGGACAAAGCACCTGTGGAGTTTCTGATAGTCTACCGCATTCTTAGAATTTCTATTTGTTGCATAATTATATGTCTTGGAGCCTGCATTGATACAGAAGCTGATATAAATGAATGGCAATGATGTTGACAGGATTTGTTTTAGAAGTTGAGGCAAACAATTCAGTATTGCAGCCAAGGTTTAGCAGGCCGAGAAACTAAATCTTACAGAGTCTAGACAAAAATCAGTTTCTGAGAAATCAAGCCACATGTTGACAAAACACACTGGTTCAGAAGTTGTTTGGCTTGTGTCTGTTTTTAGACAAAAGCTACTATTATAGAAGATATTTGCCTCTACCAGCATGCCTCCTTTACTGACTGGAGCTGATTGCAGAAACTGTGCTAATTAGGAATAATAATCTGTTTCTGAGCAGATAATTACTTTCTAGTAGACCAATATGCCGAAGGCATTTTTCTAAGTTATTTATTTATTTATTTAGACATAAATGACATCCATTTATTTAGAAATTTCTATAGCTACCCATCTTACACAGGTGGCTTTGGAGAGTGAATAATCAACAATTAAAAATAATTGCAAAATAATAAAAAAATTAAATATATCTCTGGCAGATACCCACACACCCTTTCAAACCTGTGTGGCACCTCACCTTTAGGTTTTTAAAGGTTGTTGCAAACAATTTGAATTGTGTCCCGAAACACTGCAGTCTTTGTAGGATCAATATCCTAAAAAAGCGGCTTTTGCTTTATATCATAAAAAGCAAATATATATTCGTATGCTTTTCTGTATACCTGATAAACTATTTTAGTTTTAATAGCTAACTAGTGTTTTGTAATTTTCTTCTAGGTAAAGATGGTGTGTGAATGTTACTGACAAGAATACATTTCCAAGTAAGTGTTTAATAAAGTTAGAACATATTTGATTATGGACAGAGCATTCTGTTCAGAGTTGCTTGAACCTCACTCAGAGTCACCTAAACCACAAGAAGGGTGGCAAATAAATTTGATAAATAAATCCCAGTTAGTATTGTAGAAACTAATTATAGATTGTCTAGTATTCATGGTTGTATTAGCTAATTCCAGTCAGGAAAGTCAAGCCATTACTATTCTGTTCTACCAGAAAGTTAGCATTAACAGAAAACACTTATATTAGCTAAGAAGTCTAGAAACAAAAAGATCTAAAATGTTCTGATTCAAACTTCCCTTGAGCCATTTTATTTTAGGGCCTATTGTCATAGAAAGCATCACCACTAGATCTATGTCTATGGAAACATTTGTATGTGCACTGGAATGTTGGTCTTATTTTTTTCCATTCTTTTTTAGTCACTGGATCTGAGATTGGGAGGGCATTTTTACAAAATAGTCAATGAAAGTATAGAAAACAGTCACTTTTGCAAAAAAAAAAAAAAATAGAAGTTCTATTTATGTTTCCTTTTTTCTTACTTCACATGTTTAATCTTTTTTACAGTAAGAGAAGTCTTGGTTTCCTGTTACAGTTCCATGGAACATTAGTTTAAAGAATAATGTATTTTTGTTTCAAGCATTATTATGCTTTGTGACTTTGTGACAGTGCACAGGAGTTACAAGTCCTCCCGCCATCTTCTGTGCTCTTAAATGTCTGAAGTATACATCTTGCAACGTTAGAATAATTTCCCAGATTTATACCCCAAGTTGGCAAGGGTGCCAAAATGTGCTTGCTGTGATCTGAAAAAAAAACCCTCACCTTTAATATTGTTTCTTGGATCCAGAACAATACTTGTAATATGGAAATAGGCCAAATAGTTTCTCGAAAATGCCTTTGAAATGTGCACAAAGCTTTTTATTATGCTATTTCTTTTTATGTTGAATGTAAAGGAAATTCAGACCAGTAATTTTATAGTTTATAATATAATCCCATGCATACATACTCAGAGTAAATATGAGAAGAAATAGAAGTGGTTAAAATTCAGTGGAATATTTTCCCGGGCCACTGGGTATATGATTACAACCTTAGACTCTTGTCTTAAAAAATTCATTGTCATTGTTGGTATTTCTCTGATCTGGATCCCAAAAAGGTTCCCAAAAAGAACAACTTCCCTCAACAAACAAACAAACAAACAAATGAGCCCTCTCCAATGTTATGTTGTGTGTACATTCAGAGATCTACTGAATATTTTATTCCTTCCATTATCCTACTACCAGAAGGTGTTTTATTTAATGTTTTTGAATAGGTGTTAAGAACTGCCATCATGCACGCCCATCCCCCAGACTTAAAGTACTGTACAGAGAAGCCTGGCTTGTTTGCAGCCACAGTGTTGCATATCTTTCAGGAAGTGACCTTGACTTGTATTAATCAAATTCAGAACACACAGAAAAGCTGTTTGGTAACATGCCAATTTGATATAAAACAACATTATATTTTCATTCAAAATGGAGTATCAAGTAGGAAAAAAAAGTTGAGGTACTTTTAAAGGAGCTATAAGGACCTTAAATGAGAACCAGGGTTAAATTTAAAATCTCAGTTAAATTAACTTATTTCTTAAAATATAAAAATAGAAGAAACAATGTAGCAATCTAATTAGCTGATTTGTATGTAATGTACAAGGAACTCATGTCACAAAATGATCAGCCTCATAGAAGCTTCCTAGATTGTTTGTTCTAAGTGAGAATTATTAATGTATATCAGTGGCTTTAATAGATCTGACAATTTTTATATCATGTTGACAAATTCCCCTGATCAGGACTCAGCAGTAAATCACAAATCTGACATTTCATGGCTCTCTCAACTTATCTGCTGGACTTGATGAAAGACTCATAAATATAACTTAGCTATATCAGGATCTTTATTGTAGACAAGAATGAAGAATGCAAGAATGAAGAATACAACTACCCATTGCTCATTGTTATCAGAGACCATAGCTTTGGGGTTTAAACTTTGGCTTCTTCTTCTTCCCAGAATTCTTTACAGAATAATGCATATTTGATGTAATACTCACTTGGTGGCCTTGAAGCTGAGCTGGTGTTGTATATTTACATAACAACTCAATTGTCTTTGGGTGGGGTTTGTTGATTCCCACCTCAGTACTCTGATATATACTTATAAATTATTCTGCTTTTGTTACTTTTTCACTGTTATGAATATGAAGTGAGATAGCATGATTGTGAAGATGTTGTAATTTTATGATAATGTGTTTATTTCTCCCATGAGCTGTTCAGAGCCTCCAGAAGTGGGAGGTGCTTCAGTCTCTTCTGGAAAGGCTGGGCTTAAAACTCCGGGACGCTCCTCCTCCTCCACAGGACACCTCCTCAGTGTCCCCCAGTTTTAGCTCAGCCTTCGTGGTAAGAGGTTGTGCATTCCCTGACTGGAACGGTTTTCTGATCCAGGTTTGCTCTTGGTTATTTCGGCTTTTAAAATACTTGACCATTTAATTTGGCTTTTTCAGGCTTGTCCCTCTATTAGGTTACCTCGATTAGTTCAGAAAAAAAAGTTTCTTTGTAAATAGCGGAGTCTGCCACTCCGCAGGCAGCTTGAGGCTACTGCCTCAGGCAATTATCTAACATTCCGATCGCTTTCTATGCGATTGGAGCAGAGCGCTCGCAGCCGCGGCTCACTTCGCCTTGCCGTTTCATCTGACAGCAGCATTTAACTCCCAAGTTAGAGCCTCAGCAGCAGTGGCTCATTAGACGGATCAGACATTAGCAACAGTGATTCTGCTTCCCGCCCTTTTCAACGGCTGTCGCAACTTTGCGCCTAATTATCACAGGCACCATTCCTCTCTGGTTTCCCTTGCTGGGGACCAAGGCAGTACCTTTTCACTTTGTTCTCCCTTGTCTGGCTAACGTTGGAAAGGCAGCCTACTCATTAACAGGTATTTCTTTGCAATTGCCTTTGGATCATTTCATTTAGGGGCAGTGATAGATTCCGTGGAGGGCAAGATCTTTCTCTCCCAGGACAGGTTAAACAGTATGCAATCTTTGGCCAGAGAGATCAGAGCCTTAAAGAGGGTTTCCCTGGCAGTTCTGTCTCGACTGTTAGGGAAACTGATTTCTTGTATTTCCATTGTGCCCTGGGCTTGATTCCATTCTAGAGATCTGCAATGGTTCCTGCTACCTTTCCAGCGATCCGGAAAAGCCACTTCCAACGTCCGGATAAAGGTACCGCACAATGTTCTCCGATCTCTCCTCTGGTGGTCGGAAAACACGATAAACAAGGGGTGTCCTTTCAAGGAACCTTGCAGGGCAACGATCACAACCGATGCCAGCCTGGTAGGATGGGGAGCTCACTTCCAATCCCACACTGAGCAGGGAATTTGGACTATTTCCAAACAATCACAAAGCATCAACCTGCTGGAGTTGCGAGCAGTTCACCTGGCCTTACACAGTTTTCTACCCCTTTTCCAATCACACCACGTTCTGGTCTTGACAGACAATATCACAACCAAGGCCCACGTAAACAGACGGGGGGTACCCATTCCAAACTTCTGATGCTGGAGATGGCCAGGTTCACATGGGGCAGTCTGTTTTCGCTCAAGGCAGAACACATAGCAGGGGCCTTAAACACACAAGTGGATTGGCTCAGCAGGGCCCTGATAGATCAGACAGAGTGGTGCCTACACCCGTCTGTCTTCCACGAAGCAGTGTGGAAGTTTGGGCAACTGGTGATCGATCTATTTGCTTCTCTTCTCAGTGCCCAATTACCCCGGTATATTTCAAGGTACCTGACTCAGGGGGCAATGCCCTACAATGACAGTGGCCTCCCGGACTTCTATATGCATTTCCTCCACTCCCGGTAATACCCAGGTTGATCCAGAAGTTATTGGAGGAACGAGCGGAATTGATATTGGTCGCCCCTTACTGGCCCAGGTGAACGTGATTCGCAGATATACAGGATCTGTTGAGGGAACAACCTTGGAAAATTCCACCATCGAAGGTTTCCCTCTCCCAAGGGCCGGTACTTCATCCGGACCCACAATGGCTCAGTCTAGCCATATGGAGGTTGAGCAGAGCCGTTTAAGGGCCCAACAGATTACAGAGGATGCTATTGCCACCATTCAAGCATCCAGACGGTCCTCAACAAATCGTATATACGAGGCCACGTGGTCCACCTTCTGTCCCTGGTGCCAGGGGTCTAAGATCGACCCAACTGCCCCATCAATATGACAATTATTGGCCTTTTTACAGGAGGGGTTGACCAAGGGCCTATCTCCAAATACTTTACGTAGACAGGTGGCGGCTTTAGCCCCGGTGATATCCTGGGGTGGCCTTCGTTCTATAGCGCACCATCCACATGTCCGCACCTCTCTTTAGGGTGCTGCAAACTTACGATCTCCTGTAATTCACTGCTATCCCACCTGGGACCTCAACAAGGTGTTAACTGCACTTACAACTGGCCCGTTCGAGTTTTTAAGAACCGATAGTCTTAAATTCCTGACATATAAGGTGGCCTTCCTAAATGCAATCACTTCAGCAAGGAGGATTTTCGAATTGGCGGCATTGTCGATGAGAAAGGACCTGTGGGTGTTTCATGCAGACAGAGTGGTTCTCAGATTGGATCCATCGTCCACTCCTAAAGTAAATTCAGTCTTCCACAGAGCGCAAGAGTTGGTGCCTTCAAAATTTTTGTCCGAAACCATCTCATAGACTGGAGCATCAATGGCATTGAGTTGACGTTCGAAGGGCCTTAAGCATCTATCTAGACCGCACGGTGGCATTTCGAAAATCTGAGGCTCTATTCCTATCCTTCAACCCATCCACTTTAAGGCAAAAGGTGTTAGCAATGACCATCGGTAGATGGTTGAGAGCCACCATAGCTAAAAGTTACGAATGCCAGTCCATCTCAATTCCTAAGGGCACTGCAGCCCACTCAACAAGGAGTGCGGCAACATCAGCTGCATGGGCCACACGAGCTTCCATAGATGAAATTTGCAGAGTGGCAACTTGGGCTTCACCATCTCCCTTTGTCAGAAATTATAAAATTGATGTCTATACCTCAGCGGACGCTCCATTTTGCAGAAGAGTCCTGCAGAGGGTCCACAGAGTTTAGGAGTGGATTTCGATCCAGATGGAGTCCCTCCCTAAGGACAGGCCAGGCTTTGGTATGTCCCACTTCTGGATGCTCTGAACAGCTCATGGGAGAAAGGGCGTTGCTACTTACCTGATACGCTCGTTCTCTGTGAGCTGTGAAAAGCATCCAGCCCCACCCATTTCTTTCCATCTGGTGGGGTTCCGTTCCGGTCAGGGATCTAGATTAGGTGATGAGTCCCGGACTTTGGCACTCAGTCTTCGCAAAACTGGGGGACACTGAGGAGGTGTCCCGTGGAGGAGGAGGAGCGTCCCGGATTTTTAAGCCCAGCCTTTCCAGAAGAGACTGAAGCACCTCCCACTTCTGGATTCTCTTCACAGCTCACAGAGAACGGGCATATCAGGTAAGTACCAACACCCTTTTTAATACTAATGCTAAAATGATACGTGATCACGCTTGTTAAATTGTTGTGCTAATTTGTTTGTCTATGTAGAAGTCTGTTGCCTTACAAAATGTTAGACTTAAATCTTCCAAAAATAATATTGGCTAATATTTTCAAACTATTTTAGTTGTCAGTTATTTAAATACATAAATTTTGTACAGTCTTGGATAGATTTTTAGGTAAATAAAAATCTGGTATATTCTAGTGATAAGATATAGTTATAGCCACCCAGAGTCACTGTGAGCAAGTTGGATGGTCATGTAAATTTTCTTAATAAATAATTAGGTATGACTTTTAGTGCAGTTTTAAGCATGTTTAATTGGAATTAATTTGCATGATACTCAGTAAAAATTACAATTAAAAAAAAACAAGTGGAAGGAATCATATACCCATTGTAGCATATTTAACTTGAATGTGGTGGCGGCTTTTTTTCAATCAAGTCAAAAAGAGAATCCTTGCTCTATTATCAAATACTTTCTGGATAATTTCAGAATTCTTAATCCCTTGTTTGGATCACATTGCAACCTAAAAAATAACCAAAGAAAGGAATTTTGGAGCAATATCTCCAGTAGGCTACACCCCACTCCACTCCAATGTGTTGGCAGCAAAACAATTTTTATTTAGTGAAGATATTGTTTAAATATGTTTAAAATAAGGTTTAATAGGTAGAGAATGCAGACCTGTCTCTCTTTTTTCTTTTGTTCAATCATATTTGATTCTTGTTGACTTGTGGAATATATTATACTTCAATATATTTCTAGATTTTTTTTCCTGTCAAACTTCATTCAATTGTTGAGTTTGCTTATTCTTCGTTGGTTTGTTTTGGAATCTCTTTATATTTTTCTCTCTATATATTTTTTCACATCTGTAAAAATAAGTAGTATATTTATACTTTTGAATAGGATGACTTTTTTTTTACACAAGGACTGGATGCAGAAAAATGAGATAATTATTTGATAATATACAAACGTATGTTGTTTTCAAGTCTGGCAAAAATGTTTTTCCATTCATCTTTGTAAATTTTGCCAAGATCCCCTTTTAAGACATTGTTAAATCTTTTTTTACTACTTGTGCAGGGTATCATGACATCCTATTAATTTTTCTTGGTGTTCTGCTGTACTGTTGTTTTTATAGCAAATGACTGAAAAATCTCTTTTGGATATTTTTAAACTTTGGCTATGTATAATAAAACTTTATCCATTCCAGTGAAGAAAATCTTATTGTTTGAATGTTGAAACTTTACGAAGCATTGGCATAGAAAATCTATTTTTGATAATTTCTAAGTGAAGAATATATTACTATGGACATATTTTTCCTTTTTCCCCCTGGAACTTTAAAATTGATAATTTATTTAATCATTCAACTTTAAAAAGCAAGGCACAAGGGTCTTCAAAAACTTGGCAACTTTAAGACTTGTGGACTTCAACTCCCAGAATTCTTGAGCTAACATGACTAGAGGAGGAATTCTGGGAGTTGAAGTCCACAAGTCTTAAAGCTGTCAAGTTTGAAGACCCCAGCTTTAAAATGCCAACTGCCAATGTGACTTTCCTAAGACTTAGACATACACTGTCTAAGTAGATTGTGGGTACAAGTGGTTCCTGGCTTATTTCAGCAGACTTTTCAAAAAGGCCATATTTTAAAATGCTTGATGTGACCCATCAATAGTTGAGCTATTTGTTCCTTCACATCTGAGCTTTTTCTTGTTTAAAGTGTGTGTGTGTGTGTGTGTGTGTGTGTGTGTGTGTGTGTGTGTGTGTGTGTGTATCACAATATCCTTGATGACCAGAGTGGGTGTTAGGAACTGAACTCAACAGTTTGATTATTGTCACACTTCTTCTGACAAATGTAAATATAAAAGTCCTGCATATATATATATGGGACATGCTGTTAGGATTCAAAATTATGACCAACTAAATTTGCTGAGTTGGATAATGTGTGTATTTGGAGGACGACACTGCTTTAACTGAACCTTTTTGCCATTTTCTATTAATTAGTAGCTAATTATTCAGTCACAGAATAAACACTTTATAATTTATCTTTTCATTCTTGCTCTTCCTTCTGAATTATATGCGTATTGATGGGTCACATCAAGCATTTTAAAATATGGCCTTATTGAAAAGTCCGTTGAAATAAGCCAGGAACCACTTGTACCCACAATCTACTTTGCATACAAAAACAGTGTATGTCTAAGTCCTAGGAAAATCACATTGGCAGTTGGCATTTTAAATTTTATATGTTTTTCCAGTTTTCATTTTGTCCCAAAACTTTATTAAAGATTGGATTCATGATCTTTTAGGAAGAAAGGATTGAATTTTGGGGAGGGATATTATGGATTATTCTAGAGGACATTGTGTGAGTAGCAGTTAAACTGTATAGTTATTTGCTGTGTCTGAGTTTATATCAAAATAGATCATATTGAACAATTTTATCAAATAATAAGCAACAAAGTATTGAACACCAGTATCATGTTAAAAGGAAATGTTTTATCCAACATCTGGATAGCAGATTTATTGTTTGTTGTATACCTCCTAAAATGGGCCTATAGTGGTAGGCAGTACTTAACTGATAATGACTGATTTCAAAATGCTTTAAATAGATGCAGACTGGGTTAATATTTGGATAAGAGACCACTAGGAAGTCCCAATATTATAGGTAAGACAGAAGGGTAAAACAATGTCTCAGAAAAAGACCGTCGTAGATCACTTTCATATTGTTGCCTGAAAAATTATATGGGCTATGTCCATAAAGTCAACTGGAATTGAGCTTTGACATCAGGAGGGATTGAGATTTTATAAAAACTTATTCATATGTTATATTATTTTGGTTGTGTATCCAATGAGCCCTCTGGATAATCTTTCCCTATGTTGATATTACTCTAATGATACTGCCATCTTGTAGGCAGTTCCATGTTTAGTGTGAGATTTTGCATGAAGAAAAGCCTTTGCACATATGACTGTGTATGCCAAAGGTTTTCTTCTGCAGACGTGCATTGAATTTATGAATATCTGCAGATGCTATTTTTATACAGCAATATTGGAAATACAAGACTAGAAGTATCTGGAACATTTACATAATATGTGAATGGGACTAAAGTAAGGGTTGCAAGGGGGCAGAGGGTGGTATTCAGCAGGTTCTGACCAGTTCTGGAGAACTGGTAGTGGAAATTTTGAGTAATTTGGAGAACCGGCAAATACCACCTCTGACTGGAGATTTTACAGTATCCTTCCCTTGCCATGCCCACCAAGCCATGTCCACAGAACCTGTAGTTTAAAAAATTTGAATCCCATCACTGCAAGGGGGCTCAAGTATTCAATTTGGAGCTGTATACATGATGTGATGGAAAGAGGTTTCTGTAAGTGCTGGATGATTAAGGGATTAATTTTATAAAATTTAAGAGAAATTGTCTAAAACTCAAGCTAAAATGAAGAATGCATCTGTAGTATTTGGAAATGAAAGCAGCTTGGGATGCAAAATTTTGATGGCCTAGGTCATTTGTTAAGATTTCGCTGTTTTGAAAGATATGAGAAAACCCTTTTTGACAGTCAGAGAAGAAAAATAAAGCTGGTCATTTAATATTTGCAAAGGAATTCTATTCTTCCAGTGGTATAAGATTAATCCGAAGGGAAATGCAGAGGAATTTTTGGGTTGAGAAGAATGCATTGACAAATAATTTCATCGAGGTAACTCAGTGTTTCACAAACTTAACAATTTCAAAATATCTCCTGGGAAATTGTGCGCTGACAGCATGCTGTTTGCCGAATTTGGAAAGTTGAAGTCCACACATCTTAAAGTTGCCAGGTTTGAAGAATTCTGAGGTAACAAAATGACAAGATAGGGAGTTTACTTTTGAAATCTCTGGAAGAGAGAAAAAATGGATTGGGGTGGAAAGAGTGAGAAGATGTTCTCTTTCATCAGTAGCCTATTCCTCTTTTCAGGGAAAAAGCTTTTAGTTTTAAGCAAAAATGTACTAAAAGTATTGTTGCAGTTTGGAAAAATGAAACAACATTTGTAATTGATAGGTTTTTTTTTTTTTAAGGAATTTCACTTCAACAACTCAGGTACTCAGTGAGTTAATTTTTCCTTTGTGGCCAGAGAATCTGTCTGCAGTTGCTGTTTTCTCATTGGTTACTAAAAGGTGAAATTGAAACCACTGTGAACTTTTGAACCCCTAGAAGGCTTATGGAAGGCCTTCTCTGCCCAGAGAAAGAGTGGCTTTTTGCTTCTCTTCCTGTATTATTCTGTTTGATGATGCAGCACTATGTGCAAGCTTTTGGAATTGGGCGAGGAAGGAGAAACACAAGCAAATAGTCTGCATATTCCAGGAACAGCAAAGTTGGCATTTCCTGTCTGCTTAGCCAAACCAGCAATTTAAAAATGAATGTCAGCCCAAGAATGAAATTGTTAAACAAAGGGGCAACCAGCTTATAAGGATTCTTCTCCTTTTCTTTGTTTGATGACTTAAATCTGTGTGTAGAAATTATAAATGGATGTGGTAGTTAGAAATCTGATAATTTACAACTCACAGGTGGACACTTTCACCTTACATTTTAGTAACGCTAATCTTTTTAGAGATTTTTAAGGCCTTTTTAAAGTCTGGTTTGAAAGCTGGACTGATATGTATGTAGCTAATAAAGAAAATACTTTTGTATATTTCCTTCTACGGAAGATGAGGTACATTTCATTTAGTCTCAAGATAACATCTCAAAATTATTTTCTTGGTTAGTTTAAAATTTAATTTTGTGGACTCTGGAAAATCTAAACTGACTAGATTGTATCTCCTATGTCATGGGCTATGAAGTTAATATTGAAGCAATAGAGGGACAGATCAACTTCTTAAAGAATATCCAGGAGATTTCTTGGCAATAATTTATTTCTTAATAGAGCTATCTCTGATATTGTCTGTAGGTCTTCAAGGTTTACTCACATTTAACATCCAAGCCAAGACTGAGTTTTAAGATTGTTTTACAGAATTGATGAAGTATTTTTGTAGATCAAATCTGATATCCGTAGACTGCAATATATATGTTTTAGATTTTATCTAGAACACATGCATGCACACACACACACTCACTCGAGAGCAAAGTCAGTTTGTTGCATCCTAAATGTGTTTTTATCTAACTCATGCTTATTATTTTGGCTCATTACTTATAAAATTTGTTAACATTTTTGTAACAAAATCTCTGAAGCTAGATTCAAATAAATTTTATTTAGGCATGTTTTTTTTTTAAAAAAAGATAAATCTACAGGATTATTTTACCCTTAATATTGAGAATACTGTACATAACGTCACTTGATATTCTCCTGCATCAATTAACAATTCCCCTAACTATGAATGGAGATCCTTAGCTTAGTATTCTAACCACGTAATCAATATGCCAAAAATTTCAATTAAATTGAAGTTTTGTCGTCCAGTTTCTTATTTTTACTTTAATTCAAAGAAAATATGAAATAGAAATGTAAAAGCCAAATGTGTTAATTCCAAAATTTAGAAAGAGCTTGTATAAAATATAGTTCGGTACTAAATAACTTTGCAATAGTTATTAAATATTCTAAAAAACAATATTTTGCAATAGCTACATATATTTAAAAACTGTAAAATGATAAGGGTTGTAAGTTCAAACTATTACTGTAATGTTTATCTAAAATTTGATTGTATAATTGAAGAGGTAGATTCCCTTTAGAGCCTACCAATCACTATTGAAAGAACAATGAAGTTACTACTAATAACAAATTTCCATCTTTCCCTGTTTCTGCAGTTCCCTTTGAGGCAATAAAAGCAAAATGGATTCAAATGATACTTTAACCTTCTGTTTGTTCAAATCAGCTAATGTATGTTTTTATTCTTTTTCCTTATTTTTCCTAGGATTGGTTTACAATAGGCACATTGTCTGTTTTTCTTTCTCATACAAGATATCTTTGGATTTATTCTGTATTTATTGTAGTATAGCGTACCAGATTTTAAACTGATTTACGGTGTAAAAGGTTAAAATAGAAATAAGTCACTGTCAAATGAATATGTGATATGATAGTCATTGTGGGGAAATATTTTTGTTTTTTGAAATTCAGATTAAATTGGCTTCTGGCATGAGTGGTATGCATCAGTTTAAATAAATGTAAGATGATTTAAGAATTGCAGCACTGCATATTTTAAAACATTCCTAAATATGGCTCCATTTGCTTGTGGTTGTGCTCACACTTGTTCAACATGTTATTTGTTATGTACTTTTATCTGTTGGGGTATTTCATTGAAGAAATTGAGCAATAGCTATGGGAGCATCTTTCAATTTTCCACTTCGACCCATTCTTTTATGAGTTTTAGGATTTTCAACAATTTTTTTTTAAATTAAGAATAGTTCAATAATTTTATGCATTATTGAGAGACAGAAAAAACAGTACAAATGTATTCCAGTATTTTAATAAAGTGACTGTCTTGTGTTTGTGAGACTATATGCTCAAGAATAGTGAATTTTACTTGTGTCATAATAGTTGCTAATATCTGAGCTGCACTTATTGATATGATGATTTTACAAAAGAAGTACTAGGAGACAACAGCTAAATTTCTATACTTCATTCATCCACAAAGCCACAGTTTTGGGTTTAGCACAAAGAAGCTAAAATATACAGAAATACGTTTTAGATAAATATTTTCAGAACAGCCTTTGCCAACTTTGATTAATGTTTACTATAGTCCTGAAATGAAAAACTTTTTATTTGAAAATATTTGTCATCTTACTCCAGTCAAAATAGCAATTTAATATTAAGTATGGAATTTCAGGATTCCTAGTTTTTTGATATCTGCTATGTCTTCCTGTTATTTCTAATCTTTACACTCAGATTTTTGTGCTTTGAACAGTTATTTTGTTGGGTCCTCTTTCTCCCATTTTGTCTTTTATTCCAAGATAAAATCGATAGCTGATAGTTCCACAGAAACATTTTAGGGTTTATTGACAAGAATACATTTTATTTAAAAAATGGATAAAATGCAAGGATTGTGTTCTGGAGAACTGGTAGCAGAAATTTTGAATAGTTCGTAGAACTGGCAAATACCTTTTCTGACTGCCCCTGCCCCCATCTATTCTCTGCCTTCTGAGTCCCAGCTGGGTCTTCTTTTGTTGCCCTGCACAGGAGGACAGAGCTGGAAAGCAGATTAGTATTTAAGATTAATATTTATGATTAATATTTAAGCTTCTTTTGCTTCTTTTTCTCCTTTCAAAATTACTAAGATCTCTGAAAGTTTTCAATACGGACTCTTTGAACAATCTTTCTCAGTGCCGTATACATATTTAAAAGCTTCTAATCTTTTAAATTTTTCTAAGGATACTTAATTTTATGTGGTTTATTACATAAGAATAATGTTACACACAAGTTTGATATATGAGCATCATTAAAGTTTTATAGTTTGGCCTCTTGTATTAAAAAGACCAGTGCACTTCTAAGCTTGGACCCAGAGCACACATGTTCAACACATGTGGTAAATATCCTAAGTTTTCAAAATGTGTTTTAAAATATGAAAATTAAAAGTCCAGCTACTCTTGATCAGTATCAGCTGTCCTGTAGTTTAGCGACTCCCCATTGCTTTTTATATACCAGAAATGTAGAAAAGGCCATATGCAATGCATTATACGTGGCAATGTCAACTTTCAGTCAAAAGTTTAGAGGTTTTATTTCAATATGGTAAAAACTACTTTTCTAAGAATAAGCCATTACCATCTCTTCAATAGTAAAGTGATTTCACTGTGTACAAAGTATTGAGGTAATGTGTTAGACTTGACCTTATTTTACTACTATGCCCCAAAAGTTGTGCTATCCTTTCAAAGGACACACTGTTCTTTAGAGTGCATTAAACAGAAATAAATAGTGGTTCATGGGCCAAGTTTATTTTCATCATAATCATAACTCATTTTTTAAAACTAAAGAAAGCTACTTGCCTTGGTCTATAAAAAGTAAATCTTATAAACAGGAGCCATATGTTTGCCAGTGGTTTTTTTTTTATGGATCCCAACATTTTGGTTTGTTTTATGTATAAAAATTTCCTCAATGAATGGGGAAATGTTATATGGAAAGATAATGTTTGTGATATCTTAATTCTGCAGCAAGACTGTGTTCCATTTATTCCAAAGCAGGCTTGCTTAAAAGATCAAATCCCATAAAGAATGGTCTAAGATTCAGACTTTAAAAATGTCTTGGCATGTAACAGTATTTAAGCTGACTTGTTAGCTTCAGTTTGTTATTTGGATGTTGAAAGAATGATGGTGATCAGAAGTATTAAATATTTGCTGTCTTCGAGTAAAAAAGAGCAATTTTTGTCTTCACAAAGTAAAACAGAAAATGGATCTTTTATTATCTAGTGTATATTATAGAATATGAGTCAAAGAAACCAAAGTTTAGTTTGCATACTTTTATGAGAAGTTGCTATTAGAACTCCTGGTCCTGATAAAGATGTAAAGCAGGCTTGTCCAAGCCGCGGCCCACAGGCCGCATACGGCCCAGGTCGCCTCGTAATGCGGCCCAGTGCCCACCCCAACCTTCGTGCCAGAGCCAGCGAGGAGGAGGAGAGGCAGGAGCGAGGCGGGGCGAGGCGAGCGCTACGCCAAGCAGCAACAGAAAAGGCGGGCGCCGTCAGAGCGCCACCTCCTGCTGTTGCCACCGCCGCCGCTGCTGCTTCTGCCCGCACTGCCGCCACTTCTGCTCCCGCTGTCGCTGCCACTTCTGCCCCTGCCGCCGCTGCTGCTCCTGCCCCCGCCGCTGCTGCCCCCGCTGCCGCTTCTGCCTTCCAGTTCTGCCTCATTCAGCCAGGCCATTTGCAAGAGGAGAGGTAGGCGCGAGGCGGGCAAGCTTTCTCCCCACCCCCACAAAATTTGACTGGAAAAAAACCCATGATAAACCATGATAAAAAAACCGTGATAAAAAATAAATAATTTTTAATAAATAATTAATAATAAATAATAAAAACATCTTACTAACTTCATTTCCAAATAAATTTAATATGTTAACTATGTTTTCTATGGTTTTTTTGGATGATCAGGTATCATTACTGTTATTTTATTTTATGTGCGGCCCAAACCAAATTTTCATCTTCTAATGTGGCCCAGGGAAGGTGAAAGGTTGGACACCCCTGATGTAAAGGCTGATCCACAGAACAGTCTGCCACTTTGCTGAGTGGAAAGGGAACAAAGAGAGCTGCAGATTGCAAGGAAAATGGGTGTTGGTAGAAGTTACCCTGGACGCCCTTTCTATCTCTGCTGTGAGATAGCCCAGGATGGGTTGACTCCTTCCTATGATGTCATTTAGCTGAGTCTGCACTAAGGTATAAAAGCCAGCCAGAGACCCCAGCTTTGGCGAAGATACTTGACAGACTGAAAGGTGTCTCTGAAAGCACAAATGAATACAGAAATATGACTTACCCTCTCCGCATGAATTAAGGGAGGGGCTGGGCTCTCTCGCAGCATAGATAGAAAGAGCGTTCAGGGTAACTTCTACCAATGCCCCTTCTCCTCCATGCTGCATCAAGAGCCCAGGATGGGACATACCAAAGCTTGCATGTCCATGGGTGGGTCCTCGTCTGGCTCATCACACTGACTGTTGAACCACTTGTTGAAGCACCCATCTTCCGAAGTTTCAGTTGCCGAGGCAAAGACATCCAGACAGTAGTATCTGATGAAAGGAGATGGAGATGTCCATGTGACCGCACGACAGATCTCCTCCAAGGGTGCTTGGGTTGCCCAGGCAGCCGAAGTGGCCCCGTTTCTGGTAGAGTGCGCCGTCAGACCTCAAGGAACTGGAAGGGCCGCAGCTTTGTAGGCCTGCTCAATGCAAGATCTGACCCACCTGCTAATAGTAGGAGAAGAGGCCTTGTACCCCAAGTGAGAAGGGAAAAGGAAACAAAATGGCTTCTGACTTCCTGAAAGAGGAAGTGCACTTAATGGATATACTAAGAGCCCTGAGGAGTGGAGAAGAGATCCACCTCCAGCGTTCCAAATCTGAGGGAAAGGACCTGAATAGAGACGGAGGAATGGACCATTCTGCCTGGTTGACTAGGCTCCTGCTGAGCCAGTCGGCCTGGGAGTTGTTGATCCCGGAGAAGTGGTCCACCGAGATCGACAACAGGTGTTTCTCTGCCCATAACCCCAACTGTAGAGCCTCTCCCATGAGGGCTCTGGACCTTATCCCCCCTTGCCGGTTGACATGAGCCACGGTGGCCATGTTGTCCATAATGACTAGAACATGAGAGCCTGTCACTGCCTGAAATGCTTGAGAGCTAGAAAAATGGCTCTGAGCTCTAGCCAATTTTTGGGAAGGGCCTGCTCCGACCTGGACCAAGGTCCTGAGCTATCTGGCCCTGCATATGGGAAATTCAACCCAGGAGGCTGGCATTGGTGGTTATCACTAGCCTGTCTGGGACCCTGAAAGGAGTCCCTTGTAGATTAACGGGGAACGCCACCAATTGAGAGATCTCCGTATTTGTGGTGGGAGCGGGACCTTGCTGGATGAGTGGCTGGTTCCTGCCCGTTGGTAGGGAAACAGGAACCATTGGTGTGGACGGGAGTGGAGAAATCCGTGGCTCTGGGCTGCATGGATGGAGGAGGACAGAATCAAAATGTTGTCCAAGTAGCATTGGATCTTCACTGGAACAGAAAGCAGAGATGCCATCAATGCTGCCAGAACCTTCGTGAAGACCCTTGAAGCCGAAGAGAGGCCGAAGGGAAGTGCTTGATATTGGTAATGGGTTCTGATAACAGAAACGGAGAAACTGGCGATGATGAGGCCAAATGGGGATGTGGAGGAAGCCTCTATGAGATCAATGGAAGAGAGGAGATCGCCCTCCCGAACGCTCTCTAAAATAGAATGCAGAGTCTGCATTTTAAATTGCCTGTATTTTACAAATTGGTTGAGAAATTTTAGATTCAGGTTGGTTCGCTACCTCCCCTGAGGCTTTGGGAATGATGAAAAGGCGAGAGTAAGCCCATGTCCCCGTTGAGAGGGGGGAACAGGTTTGAATAGCTCGGGTTTCAAGAAGTAGTTGAATGGCTTGATTCATGAGGTCTTGCCTTGAAATGTCCCGAGAGACAGGAGAGATCAAAAAATTGGGGGCGGGGGGGATGGCATTAAGAAGTCCAATTGTAATCCTGACCTAATAGTGCTGAGCATGCAGGCATCCACCCTGACTCCTCCCATTTGGAGGCAAAGAAGCCTAGGCGACCTCGGATGGGTGGGGAGAATGAGGGATTACTTAGAGCAATGGAAGGAATGGCCCCCACCTTCCTGAAAGGGCTGTTTACCAGTATAAGGAGCTGGGCCATAGTCGGCTCTCTTCCCAGAGGAAGAGAGAATTTTATGTTTATCTCTGGTTTTGATGAGATAAGGTTCCAGAGCATCGCCAAAAAGCTTATTGCCCGCGAATGGAACTGAAGCCAGCTTCCATTTACGGTGTGACTCCGCCAGCCAATTTCTGAGCCATAACAGTCTTCTTGCTGCTACTGAAGATGCCATGGCCCTAAATACAAATTTGGTGGAATTGAGAGTGGCATCTGCAGTGAATTCCGCCGCTGCGATAACCTTATTAAGACCTTGGTGAGACCAAAGGTCAGATGTAGGCAATCTTATCTGGCGTTGGTGCAGCCACTGTATGGATGCCCACGTGAGAGTGCCAGTAGATGAGAGCGAGGCCAGAACTGGACTGTCAACAGAAGGCACTGCCAGGGTATTGTCCAGGGTTGCGCTGACGTAGAAACGCTTATCCAGAGAAGATGGGCGAGGACCTGCCGAAGGGGAAGCGCACTGTTCCTTGACCATGTCCAGGAACAAAGTGGGAGAAGGCAAAACCCCTGCATCACTACAGGCTTGGAGAAGAGTGAGTCTCCCTGGCTAGAGGGAATTCCTTGTGGCTTGGGAGCCACTTCCTCTGACGACAGCTTGGCAGTGACCAAAGCCTAGCTGAGTAATGCCCTGAAGAGAGGAGGATTGAAGACCAATGCAGAGGATGTCTGCTCTGGGTGAGAGTCCTCTCCCTCTGAAAGATTTTGGTCAAAGGTCTCGCCCTCTTCATGCTCTGAACGAGAGGAGTAACTGTGTTCATATGGTGAAGCCCTTCCCTCCTCATCAACCTCCTCCCATTCTGGTAGAGAAGAATGAACCCTGAGGTCCTGGGGCCAGTATAAATCAGGGTGATGAGGCAAGGAACTTATAGATTGAGAAGGGAGAAGGACCTGAACCCTTTCCAGAGGTTGAAGGATTTGCTTGAAGCCTTCAGCCAATCCCTGCCTAATGGCCAAAGAGACAACATCTTGGATATCCCCTGGTCTTTGTTCAAAGGTAGAGGCAGAAGGCAGAAGGCCGCTGCTGTGGGAGCGAAGGTGGCTTCAGGCCTAGATTGAGAAGAGGTTAGAGGCCTGGAGGGAGGGGGAGGAGCATAGGGCCCAGAAGCCTGTTGGAAATAAGGCCCAGAACTGCTCAGATCCTGAGGATCATATTGTACTGCAAAGGCCTCAGGAGACCAGGATGGAGGATGGAAAGGTTCATAGATAACTTCTCCTCCCCTGGAAAGGCTTGGCTGGGGCCCTTGGGTATCACCTGAAACCTGCTGTAGTTGCACTCCCTTCTGTTGAATAGTTCTGTTGAACTGCCTCTCTAGAGCTGCATGTCTGTGCTTTTCTGCCCTCAACTCAGCCTGAGTTGCCTTCTTAGGGGCTAGAGCCTTAGCTCTGATTTTAGCAGCCACCTCCCTCTGGACTGATTGGGTGCGTTGCCTATGACTTTTTCTCTTATTGGCTTTAAGAGACTGTTCCACTGGGGGAGGGAAACTCTGTCTGACCCTTATCTTGCTCCATTTGAAGAATAAAGGCTCTTACGATGGAAAATTTTTTGCATTAAGCCCCTTGGGGTATAAATTGGCCCCCGGGCTTACAAAATGGCCGCTCATCTCGTGGTGGAAGGCTTCAATCCAAGATGGCCGCTGGCTATGGGAAACAGGCTCTGAGATCGAAGAATCTCTCTTTAGGCTATAAAGAGTCCCGAGTGAAGTCAGCAAAGGAAAGGGCAGCCGCTGGCCACACGATCAGCTGGCTGATGCTGGTATCGGTTTGTCATTCGCTTTTTATGACCGCTTAAACCGCAGGTGGGGGGGAGGTCTACAGACACTGCCCAACTTGCCTGAACAGCAGGTGAGAGAGCCTGCTCTCCTGGAACAGCAGCTGCCCAGATCCTGGGAGCTGCTTGAAATGAAAAACGGTACTGAAAATTGCTGTTGAGTGTTATCTAACAGAAGCTTTCAGAGGCACAGCTACTGACTGAAAGGAGCTGAGTCAAAAGCTGGGGTCTCTTCCGAGGGCTGGCTTTTATATCTTAGTGCAGACTTAGCTAAATTATGTCATAGGAAGGAGTCAACCCATCCTGGGCTCTCGATGCTGCATGGAGGAGAATTATGTTCTTTTTTTCCCATTCTGGTATGACCCTGAGGGTCCCATTCTGCCAGCCTGCTGGTACTCCCTAGCCAACCCTACCTCAGGCATCTGAGCTGCTTTCACGTCTGTTCACTGTCCACTGCTATTGAGGCATTGCAGATTTGAACCTCTGCTCCAAAACAACCAATCAATGCTTGCCCACCAAGCCTTGCTACAAACCAATTTGGCACAGCAATGGGAGCAGAAGCAACTCATGACCGTCTCCTGGCTTCTCTATTAACTTTGCTTTTAGGAAGCTTGCAGAGAGTGTCAGAAATAATTCCTTCTCCTTAGCTGATCTGCTGAACCACTTTTACTGGAGAGAGGGAGGACAAAGGAAGATGTAGACTTCAGGGAAAACTGCACCCCCATTTCTCCACTGAGCTGAAGGAAAAGTCCAGGATGGGTAGTCTCTAGTCTCCTAGCTCTGCAGATCGAGTTGAAAAACTGAGGACACACCCCCTGGTAATGGTCCCTAGTTCTTCACTCGGTCTCAGCATGCTCAGACCACTCTTTAAGGGGTTCTGAATAGTTAGGATTGGAGAAGAATATTCACCCCCTGGATTAAACTTTTTTTCTCAGAGAAGCTTAGATCAGGTTTGACAGCTAGCTGGCTTGCCAGTTTAGCACTTTCATTTTTTTGCGCCTTTTTTCTGGTTCGCATTTTTTTGCTTATTATTTTATTTTTTAACTTTCCTTGCTGGTGGACTGGTTTTTTTCTGTTTTTTGGTTAAAAATTTGGGTGGAGGTGACCCTGAGAGCCCATGTGGCCCAGGCTGGGGGCAGGAGTTGGCGTCTTATTCAACTCGCCTTCTCTGGATCCACTTTCTCTTGCCTGGGATGAGCCACAACTGCCGCTAAGCGCTTCTGTCCCTTTTCGGTGGCGGCGGCCATTTCTTACATTTTGGGACAATCTTGCAGTTCATCTCCAGGATTGTCCCTTGGGGGAGGTTCTGTCCGTCTCCAAGGGCCTGCTTCCTCCAGGGAGCAAGGAAACTTACTCACTGACTACTGACACCCACTAGTCAGCAGATATTTGCCCACTATTGTTAGGAGATCTCACACTTTAGTCTTGATTCCAAAGGAGCCAATTGGCAATAACATACTGGGGCTTGCCACCTGCCAATTGGGTGCAGAGGGAGGCAGGAGAGTGGGTGGGGATACAGCTGTCTAGTGCATGAAAATCAGAAGTCCAGGCAGTTCAGATGAATATAGGTTTATTGTATGCTAATCCTCTACAGGAATCTGAACTACTAACAGCCAAAGCAAATTGGTGGTAGATAAGAATCAGTGGAATTCAAGGCGGACTGGGCTTAGATCTCCTGTTTGCATGATGACCAATGACGCGTTTGATCCCTCCCTTGGACTTAGCCCTGTCATCTCCTACAACAGCCCTCCTATCTTTCTTTGAATCATGCAACCTCAGGGTTCCTGAGAAATGTAGTCCAAAGGTGCATTGATGCTGAAGCAGCCACAACTTTTCTAAATTTCATTCCCATAATGAAATTTGCTCTGGCATTCTGTAAGTTAGCTGATTTGAGTTCCCTGGTTCCATAATTGTTGCCCTGTACTTTCTAGTTTTGCCAATTGAAGGTTACAAATAAGAATTTTAGTATAGGTAGACATTGACTTATGTCCACAATTGGGACCAAAATTTCCATCGCTGAGCAGTCTGGTTGGTAAATGAGTCACATCTGATTTTATGAACTTTTTTTTTTGCCCTGGCTGTTTAGTGAATCACCACGTTATTAAGCAAATCACTTAACCATTAAGTGAGTTCAGCTCTCCCTTTGACTTTGCTTGACAGAAGTCCCCTGTGAAAATCACAAATGGTGATCATGTGACTCTTGCAAATGTTGTAAACACATGCCGGCTACCATGTGTCCAAATTTTGATCATGTGACCTCAGGGATGCTGCAACAGCCATAAGCGTGCAGACCAGTTTTAAGTCACTGTTTTCAGCACTGTTGCAACCGAATAGACAAAAAAGACTGTAAGTTAATATTCATAGTGGCAAAAAATCAGAAGAAATCTGCTAGCACTTTTTCCAATTGACAAGTACAGGTAGTCCTTGACCTAGAACAGTTCATTTAATGACTGTTCGAAGTTACAATGTCACTGAAAAAGTGACTGACGACCATTTTTAACACTTATGACCCTGGCAGCATCACCATAGTAAAGTGATTTACATTTGGATGCTTGATAACTAGTTCATATTTATGATGGTTGCACAATCCGGGGATCATATGATCCCCTTTTGCCACATTCTGACAAGCAAAGTTAATGGGGAAGCCAGATTCACTTAACAACTGTGTTATTTAATTTAACAACTACAGAGATTCACTGTTATGGTTAGCCGGCAGCAGGTGCGGACGGCTGAGGAGAGCGAGGACTCAGATGACAGGCCAGGATCATTAGGGAGTAAACTGCTGCCTTCAGAGATTGTGGGGGCTGGCAGCAGTGATGAGGAGTTTCCCGAGGAGCCTGTGCCAAGTGCGTGTGCATGCAGGATTGCTTGTAGGAAAAAGCAGCTACAACAGCACGGGCAACTCAGGAGTAAGGCTGCAAGGTAATGGCCCCTCCATCAAGAAGATAAAAGCCAACTGTGAAACAAACGTACTTTGCAGAAGGCAAAGACATTTTGAAACTCCAGCCTCGTGGACATTCCAGTATCCTGGAATGTGGACATTCCAGTATCCTGGAATGTGGACATTCCAGTATCCTGTATTTGAACATTCTTGTATTGCAAATTATTTCTTGTCTGTTATCTTTTTGACAAGTCTCACACAGTTTGGTACAGGTGTGGGATCCGACTGGTGTAACTACTGGTTCGGTGATTTTACATTTTGCATGTGCGTGTTTATTGTCGCCATTTAGCTGCCTGGACAGCTGAGTGGCGCTGCGCGCAGGTGAGCAGTGGTTGAAAAAGCACTTTTTTCCTGCTTTTTCAACCACAGCTGTGTTGTGCAAAAAAATGCAGGAAATAAAGGTCAGGTAAGACCCTGGGCGGGTGAGTGGGCCAGAACAGTAGCAGACATAGAGTCAGTTCTGTGTATGCTCTCTGTTTGCTGCTTTTCAGAGCAACCGGTTCTATAGAAGTCGACAGAACCGGTAGCATCTCAACACTGTTTTGGCAAGGCTTGTGCTTATCACAGCTAATTATTTTGCAAAAGCATTACAAGGTTTCTGTTCCTTTTGGATTGTGTTTGATTTGTTGGAAAAGGGTGTGGATCAGAACATTCACTTAACTAATGTGTCAAGAAAAGTCATAAAACGGGGCAAAACTCACTTAGCAACATAAATTTTGGGCTCAATTGTGATCCTAAGTCAAGGACTACCTGTAGTATTGAAAATTATTGGAAATATTAGACTGAATATCAAAAGGTTGCAAGCAATTTCAGAATGGGTTTCTAACATGATGGAACGATTAATTGGTAACTTCTGTCTCAAATATAACCAATGTCTGCATTTCCAACCTCTCTCTTCTCTTTCTGCCCCGCCTCACCCCAATTTAAATCCTAATCTAGTCACTTCATGAATCTGATGAAAAGAGCTGCAGCTCATGAAAACTCGGGTGTTTTAATACATTTATTATATGGAAAAGAAGCTTCCAGACACCGTCTGATTTTATGATTAGCATTTGAACTCTGCAGGATTCTTTCTCTTCTCCAACCCTCACTCCTCTTTTTTATTTTTCCTAAGAAGCTTAATACAGCTTAAACAAAGCACTGAACTGCAACCGTTCACTATTTTTACTTTCTAAAAACTCCTGAAGTCTGTATGAGTCTGACTTATTCTTACAAAAAATGATGATAGATGCTGGTGCTTTGCTTTAGTTTACGGCATTAAAAAATCTTATTTATTTTCTTATTTATTCATTTATTCATTTATTGTTTAAACAGGTTGGGCAGAGAGAAGAAAATTTATTTTTCTTTTGAAAAAGCTTTACAAAGTTCATTCTGCAATTATTTTTAAAAGAAAATATAGCAAAGTTCTAGAAAATAAAACGGATATTTGAATTCATATTAAGATATAGGTCATCAAAAAAGAGAGAATAGTGATTGTCAACTGCTTTGAGGTTCCTGATGTTGTGTTTGGATATATTTGAATTTCCCAGATCTTTGTTCTGTTTACCACTGTGAGATCATGGAAGAAACTCTGATCACACGCACATACTTTATTTGGATGTAAGATTACAGATTTCTTAACATGTATTCGTCTTCCTAGTAATGCATATCTTCCCTGTCATATGTTTCTATAATGACATGTAATTTCTGAACAAAAACAGAATATGAAAACTTTATATATTGTTTCCTTTTACTGATACATTTTTGCTGGAAGTATTTTAACTAAAATATTGGATAGGCACTGTAGTTTCTTGGCAAATAAAACAGTTCCAGATATAAAACCATAAAGAACTGAATAAAAAGCTCTTTTGGTGATGGGACTTGAACACCTTTGATTCTTCAAGTGTTTATTAACTCTCTGAATATACAACATAATCTAAACTACTAGGCATACATTAATGATCATGTTATTTTCTTTTCCTTCAGTTGAGAAACATTTAAATTGCAAGATTTATTTCGAGTACCTGAATGAGGAAGTCTGGTATTTATTTTCAGTATGTTGTGTCTTGAAACTAGGCTAAGTTGGAATATTTTCCAAAGCTGCTTGCAGGCTTCAGTTATTTGTTTCTAACTCTTAAATGCTTATGCTGTTAATTAAAATGGTCTGTCATTGGGAAGTGGGTTTGTTATCTTTGCCTCTTTTTTTTATATTTCTGTAACTGATATTTCTTTGATCAATGCAAATCACTCACATCACAATTCAGTGTAATCTATCAGATCTTTTAAATCCCTTAACATAAGGGATAAATAAACAATTTTAATATTTTTGTAGAGATATGTCACATAATTGAGAAATCAAGGCAATCAATTTCTGGATAGTTTCACAATTCCTGGTGGCATTAATTGTAGTATAGTAGAACAAACTAATGCAGATAGAGATGAGATCTCTTTATGCAAGCTTTTAAAGAAGAGTCTAGATCCATTTAAAGTGCTCAAGTACAGGCAGTCCTTGTTTAATAACCAGTCACTTAAGGGAAGTTTGAAATCAAGAGGAACCCCCCCACCCAAACCTGTTATGGCCCAGTATGGAGTTGCAGCTGCTGCATAGCCCCTGTTGTCACATGACCACATTTCAGGAGCTTGGCAACTGCCTCACTTTTACAATTGGGATTAGTGGATTTGCTTAATGACCATGATGCTTAATGACCACCGTGTTTGCTTAATGACTGTGGTGTTCACTTAAAAATCACTTGCAACATAAGTCATAAAATTGAGTCCGATCACCTAAATGCCTTGACTTATAATGGTTGGCAATTCAGGCTCCATTATGGTAGTAGATCTTCCCAGCTCCCCAAATTTCATTACTTTGCTTGAATACTGCAAAATGTTTTTTTGTTTTTACATTTTTCACCTAAAATCAGGAGTGCCAAATTTATGGCCCACGGACCGGATACATCAAGTGCTGCTAAGCCAACCCCCACTTTAGCGAAGAGGAAAAAAGTTGTGATACTTCATGTGACGACAATGTGATGACAAAAGTTTGACACCCCTGACCTAGATGGTATTACCTAAATAGATTATTTTGTATTTGGTGCTCTTTTTCATGTCCCCAAGGTTCTTTCCCCTTCCTTTGACAGCATCAGTGCCTCTTTTGGAAGGTCAGAGGTGATCTATGGCTGACTCCTCAACTGTTGCCCTCCCTATCATTGCTATAATCTATTTTCCAGTTTCTTAGGCAGGAGTTGTCCTATTGCTTGCAAGGATAGAACAAGGGGATCAAAAAGCTTTAATGTGGCTAATTAAAAATGGGAACAAATACTTTTGATTTCTTTTCAGCTGTGCTATAGATTGGTCTACAATTCTGAAATGTGACAGCTTAGGAAATCAGAGTTACATAATTGAAGCTAGGCATAGGAGGAGGAAAGGATGAACAAATAGATTAATGACTCATTCTTGGATTCATGCTTGGACTGAAAGCATGCTATTTTGGGTCGAAATGTTTGAGCTTGGCGTAAATATAGCAATAGCATCAGAGTGGATTTTGTAGAATTTGGGGATGTCAAAATAGTATAAAATTCAGTATCATAATTCAGCTTATGGTTTCAGACCATTTACTGCGTTTCACCTCAGTTTTTTTCTTTGTGCTCTCATTATATTTAGTTTCAGTTTAGATACTTCATCCGATATATATATATATGATTGTCTCAGTCTGAGAAGGAGCCCTTTTTTGTTTGTTCTTCCCCTTGCATACATGCTTTCAGTATATCTGTTCTGACTTGTTAAACTGTAGTCTCAGGTGTTATCTAAACTATTTGCTTAATTGTTGCTTATAAGTGGTGATATTAAATCAGAATATGATGAAACTGCCTATTGAACTTGTCTTGGTCTCCAATTAGTTTTGACTTGCTAACAAAATTATGAATTGACCTTGTTGCTTGGATATGTAGATCAGGCACAACCAGAAAGTAGAGTCATGCTTTAACCTTATATAATGAATTCTTTATTTAGGTTTTGCAAGTGGACATTTTTACAAGGAAAAAATATAATCTGGTGTAAGAAGGGAATTGGTGGCAGATTCTGATAGTTTAATTGGTAATAACTCACATATAAAATAGGGGATTCTATTTTATAGTACTATCTGAGGTGGGCTGTAATTTATTGTCTTCTAAACGTATCAGATTTATATATTTGCATATACAAATAAGAGGTACAACAGACAAAATCGGTATGATACTACACAGGCATCATATCAAGACTGCCTTCAAAACAGACAGAAAAATAGCAGCTATCCTAAGAAACCCCAAAGATAAAATTGATCTGGAAAACCAAGGCATATATGAAGTCCCCTGTGCATCATGTCCGGCCACATACATTGGACAGACCAATAGAAGAATAAGTACCCGCCTTGATGAACACAAAAATGCAGTAAAAAAGCTGGAACACACTTCCTCACTAGTCCAACACATGAAAGCCACAGGTTATAGCATCAACTTCAATGGCACCAAAATCCTAGCCACTATAGAAAACCCCAGCCACAGAATTATCAGAGAAGCCATAGAGATTGAAAAATGACCTGAAAGCATGAATAGATGACTCCACCAGACTGTCAATTATCTGGAAGCCTGCACTCACAAACAAAAAAAATCTGTTTAGTTGACCTCTAAGGATCGTATGTTAAGAAGAACATAAGAACAAATAGTAATATGTTCAACATGAAGGTGACATTTTGACTGCTGTAAAGCCTGCAATAGTTTGTACTTTTGAAATTAAATCATTCGATGGGTGTTAAAAATGTACAAAACATAATAGGCTACTTTGCATAAGCATTCTTGGATGGCTTCATTCATTGTCTGTTTTGACTAACCTTCTCTTTTTTAGAATGTACAGACGATTGGGTATTGTACTATTGAGCCTGTATAATTCAGATTAAATCAGTTATTTCCTGCTGCAAATAGGAATGCATATAATTGTGAAAAAGAAACTAAAAAAAATAAGCTCCCCTCATCAAATAGAAATCAGCTATGACAATTGGGGTAACTGATTTCCCTATTTGTACAAATCTTGATTATAACTTCAATGTTATAAATTGTTTTATGATTTTCATTTTAAAAACTTAATCATTGTTTTATTTTTTTAAATTATGTGCATAATTATTACCTGGGAGGAATTATAGCCGCCTGTTCCTGTTTCCTTAAAGCAAGGTGATCTAAGAAGAGTTTGAGCCTGTTGAACCTGAGGAAGTGATGTCTCAACTGCTAGCTTAGCCACTTGTTTATTAGATCTGTGCCCTTCCTGACTAATTAAGGCCTCATAGGAGGAGATGTGTTAGTGGGTCTGCACTCTGCCAGCTCTTAAAGAGGTGGTGATGTGCCCCCTCCTCAAAAGAACCATTGGTTGACCAAGCTAGCCTGAAAAGTTTTCATCCTGTCTCCAATCACCCCTTTCTAAGGAAGGTAGTGGAGTGAGTGGTTGCATGGCAGCTTCAGAGAACTCTAGGTAAAGCAGATTATCTAGGCCCCTCTTGGTAGAGATTCAGAACAGGGTTTGGGACTGAGATGGCATTGATCTTGCTCATGGATGACCTCTGGTAGGAGAAGGATGGAGGTAGTGCATCTGTCCTGGCTCTTCTTGACCTTTCAATGGCATTGATGCCAGAGATCATGTATCCTTCTGGGCTGACTCTGGGAACTGTGGATGTGCAGCATTGAATTGTACTGGTTCTCCTTCTTCCTCTGGGACCGGTTCCAAGTCACTGTTGATAGAGGGAGAGAGATCTATCCTGTAGCCCCTACTTTGTAGGGTCTCTCAAGCTCTGTTCTCTTTCCCCTTCTATTTAACATTTACACGAAGCCGCTGGTTGAGGTGATCTATCGGTCTGGGATACGATGTCATTAGTATGCAGATGACACCCTGCTTTATATCTTTACCCCAAGCTCCTTGAATTATGCCATGGACATCTGTCCCAGTGTCTGAAGGCTGTTGGACTAGATGGGACAAAATGGTCTTTGACTCAACCCTAGCAAGATGGAGTGGCTGTGGATATTTGGACTCTCCACAGACAAGGTTCTTCCATGTTTAGTTCTTATGGGGTTGCACTGCCCCAAACAGACCTGGTGTGCAATCTGTGAGCCGTCGTAGATTTGTAACTCCTGCTTGAAGAACAGGTGACAGCTGTGGCAAGGAGAGCTTTTGCATACCTATGGATGATGCATCAATTGCACCCATACCTGGATCAGGAGGTCCTGTCATAGTAACTCATGCCCTTGTAATCTTCAGGTTAGACTGCTGTAACACTATATGGAACTGTCCTTGAAGACCATTCAGAAACTCCCAACTCATGCAGATTGCAGCTGTGAGGGGAGTAAATGGTGCCAGATAAACGGCACACATAATACCAGTCCTGCATAAGCTGCTGCTAGTTACCAGTGTGTTTCTGGGTGCAATTCAAGGTGCTGGTAAATTACCTATGAAACCCTACATGCTTTGAGACCAGGGTGTCTGGGGGATTGCCTTTTTTCAGGAGTCTACTCATCCAACTAGGTCAAGCAAATTCAAATTCAAATTATTTTATTGCAGGTCATTAACCAGCAGAAACAAAACAGAGGAGAAAACAGTTTTCAATTATCCAGAACACCCCAAAACAAATAAGGAGGAATGTTACATAGAAAAAATATGCTAAAAAGCTTCCTTCTTATTATTTAAAACTAACTTAAAATTTAGAATTATAGAGCCCTTGATAAATCTGAGGAAGGTATAGGACAGTAGCTGACTTTTTTTTTAAATGACTGATGGGTAACGCTGAGGCGAAGCCTTTCCCTACTCAAACAAGTTCAATTGCTCTTCATCAAATTTTGTATGCCACCATACAGAACCTGGCAATCTGATATGTTATTTCAGGAGTAATATCAGAAAGAATTACTTATATTGCTAGCCATTATATCCTGTTTACTAGCTAGGAATGAGGGAATTGGAGTATTTCAGGATGCAGTGTAAAACTGACAGTACAAAAGAACACGTTCAATAATTTCTACTTGTCCTGAGACACAAGGGACACGTATAAAGGGTACGATATCTTTTTATATCTTCTAACCAGAATGGCTGGATGTAGTACATTACATCAGGCTAAGCCCTTTTAACTGGCTGCAGGCAGAACAGCTACTCCTTTCTGGGCTAAGGGAGCTGTCAAGATGGCTGATCAGATTCTGACGGCTAACAGCATGGCTGGGCAGGGAGATTCTTCAGCTGCTCCCAGAAAGACCAGATCCAGGAAAGGCAGATCAGCCAGTCAAGATGCAGCTGACAAGATTAGAGCCAAGGCAATCTACTCTAGGAAGCCGACTAGAGCTGAGGAAAAAGATGCAGACAGGAGAATGAAGGCTCTGGAAAAACAAATGTCCAGAACTCAAAAGAAGACTCAACAGAAAAGTATCCCAGCTTCTGTCTTAACTGAACCTGTGGCTCCTCCACCCCCAGCCAGCCTCCCAACCTACTGTTGCAGTTCCTTTGAACTGGTCCCCAGAGGGCGATAGGGAATTTTTTTCTGGTTTTCCAACTGAAAGTTTGCAACCTACAGAGCAGTTTCCTTTTAACAGCCTAGCAACAGGGGTTGAGCCTCAGGTTAGGGGGAGGGTTTTTACCCCTGAGGCGACCTTTACACCCACCACTTCTGGGCTCCGCCTGTAGAGAGGCAGGAGCAAGGTCTATCTGAGGATTCCTCATTTCTCAGGCTATCTCCCAAGGCTGTCTCCCAAGGTGTAGCCAATACTCTTCACCTTGGAAGCCGTGCTATTTCTGTTACATTTGAGCTCCCTGCTCAGATGTCACATTACTACATGTATCCCAGGGAAGCTGAGCAGGTTCATAGGGCCACCTATGATGCCCCTTTCATCACTTCAAGTGACTGCCAGAGCTCTCCCCCTATTGGTGGGAGTCTAACCTTGTTTGCCCACCAGTGGGAGAAGATTACTTCAGACTTGTGGGTTCCGAACACTCTAAGATTCGGCCTAACTCTGGAATTTTTCTCCATTCCTCCAAGGCATTTTGTCCATTGCCCCACCTCCAGGAACACCACCAAGAGAGATCTCATGGACAAGGTGATCCAACACCTCCTGGAAATCCAGGCCATCGAGCCAGTCCCAGAAGATCAACGGGGGCACGGATTCTATTTGATTGTCTTCCTCGTTCCAAAGGCCTCGGGGAATGGAGACCTTTTGGACCTCAAAAGGTTAAACATCCATTTGACGTACAAGAGGTTCAAAATGCACTCTCTGCAGTCAATCTTGGATGTCATCAGAGTGGGCAACCTCCTGTCATTGATCGATTTGACGGAGGCTTATCTTCACATTCCCATCCATCCCCGGCACCGATGGTACCTCAGTTTCTGTTACTCGGATCTGCACTTACAGTACAGAGCTCTACCGTTCGGTTTATCCTCAGCTCCCAGGTCATTCACAAAGATCCTTGCAGCACTGGCGGCACATCTCAGATCCATCCCGGTGCATCTTCAGTGCTACCTGGACGATATTCAATCATCCTCGCCCCAGCTTGCTCAGCAGGATCTGGAGACTACAATCCATGTTCTACAGGAACACGGATTCTCCATAAATTTTCAGAAAAGTCATCTGACACCTACCTCTCGACTGCTCCATCTAGGAGCAGTGATAGACACCAGGCTGTGCGAGGTCTATCTATCCCAGGAGTGACAGGACAGTATCAAGTCTTTGATCACTCAAATCAGGACGGAACATTTGGTTCCATTGGCAGTTCTGTCTCAACTCCTGGGAAAGATGGTCTCATGCATAGCCATTGTTCCTTGGGCTTGATCGCACCTCAGAACTTTGCAATGGTTCCTTCTACCATTCCAGAGGAAAAGGAGCAGCAATTCCAACACCAAGGTCAGGGTTCCATTAGAGATGCTCAGATCCCTCAGGTGATGGATGTCCCCAGCAATAGCCGGGGGACACTGTTCAGGGAGCCCAGCAGTCTTACCTTGACCTCAGATGCCAGGGTCTTCGGATGGGGAGTCCATCTCCAGCAGCAGCTGGCTCAAGGACAGTGGTCTCAGGAAGACCTGATGAACAACATCAACTGGCTGGAGCTCCGAGCCATCCACCTTGCCCTTCATCACTTCGAAGCCACAGTAGAGGGACAACACCTATTCATCTTGACAGACAATGTGGCTGCAAAAGCGCATATCAATCACCAGGGAGACACCCACTTGAGGTCTCTCATGTGTCAGGCGGACTACCTATTTCTCTGGGCAGAAACTCACCTGAGTTCCATCAAGGCGGAACACATCTCGGGGTTGGCAAACCTGCAGGCAGACTTTTTCAGCCGGAGCACGGTGGACCACTCCCAGTGGCGACTGCACTCGGACATCTTCCAGGAACTGTACAGGAGTTTCGGCCATCCAGTCCTGGATTTATTCGCCACCCCGACGAACTCTCAACTGCCCAGATACCTCACGAGGTTTCCAAGCCCTGGAGCAGAAGGAGTCAACGCCCTCCACTGTGCATGGCCCAGAGGCCTGTTGTATGCATTTCCTCCTGTCCCCATTATACTCAGAGTAATCAGGAAACTTCTTGTGGAGCAGGCTGAGCTCTTGTTGATCGTGCCTCATTGGCCCAGACGGCCATGGTTTTCAGACCTCGTCAGTCTCTGTGTTTCAGCCTTGGAGAATCCCTCAAGACAGGATCTCTCTCAGCCAGAGGTTCTTGGTCCATCCAGAGCCTCAGTGGCTCCAGTTGACCGCCTGGTGGCTTCTGACGAGGGACAACTTTTCAAGGAGGGTGATACAGATGATTCAGGCTTCCAGGAGGCCTTCCACCAACAGAATTTAAAATTCTACTTGGAAGGCATTCTGTAGTTGGTGTGTCAGGTCAGATCTGGATCCCACAGCAGTTTCCATCCCTCAGATCCTGGACTTTTTGCAAGGGGGTCTGGATAAAGGGTTAGCCCCTAATACTATCCAAAGACAAGTAGCAGCCTTGTCTTCAGTATTGACTTATGGGGACCTAGACTCCATAGCGCACCATCTGGTGGTGCGCTCCTTTTTGAGGGGGTGGTCAATTTAAAGCCACCTGTTCTTCACAGGTATCCAATCTGGGACTTAGCTAAGGTTTTATACGTCCTTACCTTACTACCCTTCGAACCTCTCAAGTTTACTAGTCTGCGGTTTTTGTCTTTTAAGGTCACCTTTTTAGTAGCCATCACATCGGCCAGATGAATCTCGGAATTGGCTGCTCTCTCTGTGAGAGAGGAACTCTGTACTTTCCATGCAGACAGGGTGGTTCTCCATCTGGATCCCTCCTTCATCCCCAAAATCAACTCCTGGTTCCACTGGGCCCAGGAGATAGTGTTGCCAAATTTCTGTCCAAGTCCTTCCTATCCGCTGGAACAGAGATGGCATTCTCTGGACATGAGAGCCATACACAGGTACATAAAACAGACTTTGCCTCAACGAAAATCTGAATCACTTTGTCTCATTTCAACCTTCCTCTCTGGGTTCAAAGGTCACTTCATCGACCACAGGCTGCTGGATAAGGGTGTGTATTGCAAAGGCCTATGAGACACAGTTGATTCCGGTCCCCAGACAATTAGCCGCCCACTCTGTGCAAAGCACCACGACCACAGCTGCATGGGTGATGCAGGCTTTAATTGAGATCTGCAGGACGGCGACATGGTCCACACCATCTCCCTTTGTGTGCCACTATAAGTTGGACACCTTTGCCTCAGCTGATGCTGCCTTTGGGAGGAAGGTGCTTCAGAGAGTGCATGTAGCTAGGGGGACTCAGGATCATAATCCCCGCCCATAGGGACACCAGGCTTTGGTATGTCCCATCCATGGATTCTCCAATCGTGCTGGAGAAAGAGCAATGTCTTACCTGAACGCTTCTTCTCATCACGATGATGGAGAATCCATTCCCTCCCTGGGAAGTAGTCAGGTACTTCGTCTAGCCTAGGACAACTGGAGGAGCCAATGCAACAGAAGAGTCCTACAGAG
The DNA here is from genome assembly GCF_049901715.1 of Pseudonaja textilis. Taxonomy (NCBI): domain Eukaryota; kingdom Metazoa; phylum Chordata; class Lepidosauria; order Squamata; family Elapidae; genus Pseudonaja; species Pseudonaja textilis. Next base: position 23,312,298 of record NC_141992.1, on the reverse strand, counting down.
TGCCACGCCTTCATCGTGAACTGGGAGAATGACAGTTGATGAAGGGTGTGGCAGAAACAGTTGGACTCAGTCTCCGGGCAGAAAGGCATGTGTCAGCCCATCCATGGATTCTCCATCGTCGTGATGAGAAGAAGCATTCAGGTAAGACAATGCTCTTTTTAATGTTTTCATTGGTTTTACTGTTTTTTATTGTTTTAATTAAAAAAAATCATTGAAATATATTTTCTGAATTGTAAGCCACCCAGTTATTCACTAAGATGGGTGGCCTCAGAAATTGAAAGAAAGAAAAAAGAAAGAAAGAAAGAAAGATGCATTTTCCTAGAACTGTGTGGCTACTGTGTGATCCAAAAAAAAAGATAGGAGGCTTGGGTAGCTGGATCCAAAGTACCTTTCCAATTTGAGTTCTAAGAGCTGCATATCCCTAAATACAATATACTTTGATTTTTTTTCAGCAAAGCATTTGACAAAGTATTCAATGGTATGCTAATTAAAAGTGGGCTAGATAGCATGACAATCAATAGATGTTTAGATCCCCTAGTGTACTTAAAAATCTTTAGGGAAGAGGAACTGCCTGATGTTAAGCTAGGTGCTAATTTTATAATATATGATTCCTATGCAGTGAAATGGGGATACATTTATGTCCCCATTTTATATGTTTTATAACAGTAGTATGAAACAGAACAATAAATGGTTGATTTTTGAATACAGAACCAAGAAATGTTAGTGTGATGAAGTTATAGCTATGTAACTAATGTAAATGATTAATTTGATTGATTAATCATAAAAAATTAAAAAGTACATGTGGAGGATAACCAAAGGAAAGCAGAAGACATGAAAGGTATGATTTAAAATCTATCTGATATGCATTGCTTTTATTGTATGGTTCAGTCAGTGATAAATGAGGGACAGCATATATTTACCTTGTCTAAAATGTCAAAATACCTTGAGCTAGCAGAGTGCATTCAGAAACAGAATGCTGGATCAAATGCCATGCCTTATTTTGATCCAGAGATGCAATACTGAAGGTTCTTACAAATGAATGCAGTTGTATCATTTAAACCTCCAAAATCCTCCATAAACCCCCTTCCTTCCGTAGCTCCTCAGAAATTCTGCAGTAATGTTTATTATTTTATTACTATAAGTAGATGAATTATTTCTTACTCTCCATAAAGTTTTGTAAATAAGCAACACACAAAGAATTCCTAGATTCAGAGTATGGAAATTGCTTAATTGACTGTAGTTGAATATGATTATAACTTATTCTTGGTCCATTCAATCCGAGGTCCTTAAATTTCTTGAGCATGAAAAATTTCTTAAATAAATCTTCAGCCAAATTGTAATATCAGGTTAGTATCAAGACCTGTCTTAATGTTTAGAGAGGAGTCAGAATGCACTCTGAAAATCAGACTCACTTATAAAAACTGTAAGATGACAAAGGAGATCATGAAAATAGTGCTTTAATAATGCGAGATATATCATCATCCTCAAAAAATTAACTAAGATATATTTTTATTCAACAGAGATAGTAGAAATGCAGAACAAAACCACATATTTTGACAAGATAAGAGCTTGATTTTGTTTTATGACCCAGATTGTGTATGCTTGGCTGATATGTTCTATTTTGAACAGGAACACAACTGCTCTTAGTTACTGAAAGTGTTAGAATGATGTGTCCTGTCTTCAACATTAAAGGGATAGTTATTGCAGAAAACACTGGCAAACTGCTCTGAATACAAGAGTTGTGTACTTTGGTAACATTACCTCATTTCTTTCAAGGAAAATTGTTTTCTTAGCTGATAGACTAAAAGGGTTAGGGTAATATATGAAACTATGTTGTAAGCATTAATAACTTCAAATGTTGCTATGTCTATTATAATAAAATTTGAAAAAGAAAAAAAAAATACCTGTCTTTGTTGCCAATCCTAATAGTTTTACCATTTCTTTTTTGCTGATCTATTGGACAGAGTTCAATACCATAGAGCAGTGGTGTCAAACTCCATTTCATTGAGGGCCGCATCAGGGTTCTGTTTGACCTTGGGGGGGGGGGCTGGGGGCGGCATGGCCAGGGTAGGCATGGCCAGCTCGATGTCACTCATGTCAGGGGGCACCTATGGTGGCACAAGTGCTTTGCCAATGAAAACAGGTTCTTGAGCTCTGTTTTCGGCCACAATGGCTTCCTGCAACCCTCTGCCAGAGAAAACGGAGCTCCGTGGCACCGGAGGCTGGTCCTTTGCTGTTTCCCTGAGGGTCGGATCCAGCCTGCGGGTCTTGAGTTTGACACCCCTGCCATACTGCAAGGGGAATCTCGCTCCATAAACAAGGCTGAAAAAGGTTTTGACATTGCTTTCAGTTGGAGGAAATACCTTTTTTCAATTTAGTTTCTGCCTTGCTTGAGAGAGCAACTAATACTGATTTGATCTTCCAAGATTTGGCAGATCTTCACCTCATCCATCTATTTCCAATCACTCTTCTTGGGAGTAAAGTTCATCTGAATATAAAAATGTCATTGATGTTAACAGTAATTTAAACTTGTATACAGCTTTTTGCTGGGCTTCTGATAATTACCTTTAAGTTGCCTTAACAGAAACATCAGTTTTGAACATCTGAATTTTGAATAAAATAATAGTGTACCCTTTTATATATTTGTATATTTTTAAATATTTCCAAAAAGTTATGTATTAATTTTTTTAGAACAGTCTGTTTTATACAGTGCTTCTAGTGGCTACCAAGATGGTAAATGACTGGTGACTAAATCCTATGAGGAATGGCTAAAAGACCTAGTTACGTTATGTTACGAGAAGCTGGAAAGGGGATATGATATGATAGCTGTGCTCAAGTTGAATCTAGAAGGTTCAGACGTATTCTCGTTTGCTCCAGAGGTAATGGGATTAAAGTTCAAGGATGTAGATACAGACGAAACATTAGCAAGATCTTGACAGTGAGAGTTATCAATCAGGGGAAACCAGATGGAGTGATTCTTTCCCTTCACTAGAGGTTTTCAGAAGAGGTTGAACTTGAAATAACCTCTTAGGTTATTTATGATTCTATGTTTCTGTGATTCAGTAGTTCAGAATAAATAAGATATTAATAGAAACTGCAACTGTAACTTTCTGTAACACATTAATAGTCCACCTTCACTATAGGATTTAATAATGTACCTTATAGAAGTTGTGACATAAAACAAATTAAACTGCATGTGAAACCTTATAAGGGATATAGAAAAAGAACTTGTCAGTATCTTTGCCTATCTTGTTTTAACAATAGACTTATTCAGTGTTGTTATAAAGCAGCTGATACAAAAGCTACCTTATGCTGAGCAATGGATTATAAAAACTATTTTTTGTTTTCTTATTTTTGAAATATCCCATTAAGAGTTATTAATAATTAATAACTTAATTAATTATTAAATTAACTTAATTTATTAATGAAATTAAATTAATTTCATTAATAAAACCCAAATTTATGTTAGAAAATAGTAAGATGGATTAAAAAAATCAAGTAGGATCTAATGGAATCCTCTCAAACATATGAAAAGCCATGCTGTTCCTCCGTAGGTATTTCTTATTTTACTTTCTGCCTCAGTTGGTCTCAATTGAAAACCTACAAGCTTGGCATGTTTCTCCCTGTATCATGAGGCATTTTCATGAAAATTTGGAGGATTTTGGTGGGGAGCTTCATGATTGGATATGATGTGTGTGCTTAACACCAATGGCTATTGCATATCTGTCTAATTTTGTATATGCACTATTGATTTTGTTTAATATATCTTTTTCATATATTTAACAACAACTGATAATATGTAAAAAAAAAAATTATAGCTGCCTCGTACTGATCAGGCCACTCTTTATTTAGCTCAGTATCTTCTATGGAAGCACCCACTAGAGTTTCACTTGGCAGTTAGAAAAGAATAGAATAACAGAATTGGAAGGGACCTTGAAGGTCATCTAGTCCAACCCGTTGCTCAAGCAAGTCTTTCCTATTTTTTTTTCTGGAGAGTTAGAATTTAAACCTGAAAAAGTCTACATACAAAGCAGAGACTCTGTTTCAAAGCTGTTCCTTTAATGCAGATATATTCATGTATATTAAGAAGGACAATGATTAATGGGTCCAGAGTTTGTTGACTGGAACCTTCTCCCCCATATCCATGGCTGAGCTTATCACTACTTCAAACTTCAATTTCAGCTTTAGCCTCAGTCTCATGTCTGCCTTGTAATAGTTTGGAATGTACTTTTGGGAGACAAACAATATAAGTTGAATAAATATTTCCTCTTTCCTTCTTCAATTAAGAATTGCTACTTGATCAAATTTGGATTCCAGTCCTCACCCCAAGTGATGCTCTTTAGTAACTTCTAACACCTTCACATCTTGACAATAGTGTTCTTTACACAAGAAAAACTAATTCTTGGGCAGCTATATATCAAATCACCTTAACATGAAGAAGACCACCACAGAACAGGAGGTAAGAGAAAAGAAAACATCTGTGTATTCACCAGAAGCAGCACTTGTCCTTTGTAAATTGTATTTGTAGTATAATTTTGGACTGCATCTTGAATCTCCTGTTCCAGTCTAGCATATCAAGAGGCTGAGTAACAAACACACATATACCACAAATAGGCACAATAATAACATTTACCTTGTATGGCTGTCCTAACTATCACTATCATGTTTCAGACACTGGCCTGCTTTTTAATGTTTAGAAACTGAAAAAACTCTTGAGGAAAAATATTTTAATTATTTCTAAAATATCTACATTAGAAATACTATGAATTCCTGCTTTTGTTCCTTTGCCCCAGCTCAGCAATATAAATAATCTGATATTGAGGAAAGCAGTAACTACAGTATATATGTCATTCTTTACAGTTCATTCATTAGCTAAGGATGCCGAAAAGCAACACTAATTTTTAAGTCACTATATCATTTATTTATTTCATCAATCAATCTTGCCATTATTATTTTTTATAATTCAAGAGGATGAACATATCTGATACTCCTCCTTCCTCCTAATTTCCCCCAAACAACAACTCTTTGAGGTGAGTTGGGTCAAGAGAAAGTGAATGGCCCAAAGGTCTCCAGCCAGCTATATGATTGGTATTAGATTTTAAAAGGAAAGCTACGAACGTGAAAATTATAGCTCCTTAGAGGAGAAAAAGAGCCCAATCTGTTTTATCAGAAGCTCTGATATAGACCCTACAATTCTGGATCCTGCTGGGTAGCAACTGTAAATGTTACATTGCAAATGGTCAAGCAGAATATAATTTGAGTAAGACTCTAGCAAATATTAATTTATAGTAAGACAAATCAATGGAATATTTTAAAGCATCCTACCAATCCCTATATACAGACCTGGTTTTCCAATGTTCTTATTTTGTAATGTATGAGTATTCAGAATTTTTCATATTACTCCTGGATTCCATGTGTTCATTTAGCTGCTGTGATCTGCTAAAATAATTTGGCCGATACCTCTCCTAGGAATAAAATTTACCAAAATATTAGATGACTATTGGAAATGATAAGCTGGCACAGCCCTAGTAAATTTAAGATGAAGCCTCCAGCAAAAGGAAAGTCAATGGGAAAACCCAGGCACACACATCCTGTGCTATTTCTTCTTCCATTTCTTGTCTACCTAAGTTTGTTAAAATCAGCTTCCCATCATGGATATAAATATGGGAGCAGTGCCACAGCATGTGCAGGCCAGCTAGTATGGGCAAAAGTTTACAGTGAAAAAAATTGTAAAATATTTTCATCAGAGCCATATTGGAAAATATGGAAATTTAATAAGGGAATACCAGTAAAATATTATGACAATGACAATACAATGGTGATGGACAAAAACAAAGTAAAGATTAATCCCTCTAGAAATCATAAATATTCCTCATGTATACTAGGGCAGAAAGAGTAGCTTCTCTTGGCTCCGTTATGTTCCCTATGATCCCTATTTATACCATCCCTATTAATGCCTTGAGGTGGGGGAATATCTATTCTTTATTTTTAACCTGTTCTTAAGACATCGTTGTTTGTCATCATAATCATCTCTTAGTAGGTGTTTCAATGAATGGTAAAGAAGTCTATAGAGATTCTCAGTCATCCCAAAGGTGCTTTTTCAGGACGCAACTGGAATTTCTTGTTTTTTCTTCTGAAGACGTTTCACTTCTCATCCAAGAAGCCTTTTCATCTCTGACAGGAGAGTGGGAATGGAAGGATTTATATTCCTTGCAGATAGCTGGTCATTTGCGTCCTTTTAGTGTATCGTTGAAGCACTTGGAGGTTTATCTCAGGGTCACCTGAGTAGTACTGTGAGAATTTAGCTATACAATTTGGGATGAGCACCCTTTGAATGGTGTGGAAGTAGGAATGGATTTCCAGAGGAAAAAAATGCAAACTACAGGAATCAGGAGCACCACTCAAGTAACCCTGAGGACACAGATAAACCTCCAAGTGCTTCAATGACCCTCTAAATAAAAGGGTGCAGATTATCAGGTATCTGCAAGGAATATAAATTCTTCCATTCTCCACTGTCCTGTAAGAGCTGAGGAAGCTTCTTGGATGAGAAGCAAAACATCTTCAAAAGAAAAAAACAAAGTCCAGTTGCCTCCTTAAAATGGACCTTTGAAAGTGGCAAAGAAATTACTGTAACAAAATAAAATCCAGGAAGTTACGCCCTGATACTTCTTTGTGTAGAAATACTTCCTTGCTCTGTTCAAGCAGCACTGTTGCTATGTGAATGGTTGCAGCCTCATTTTTTGATCAACGTGGGCTCTACCTTCCTGCCAACCTTTTCTAGGCAAACTTGCTGGGTCTGTTTTTAGCCCAGCTGATCTGAGGAGGAAGGAGTGCACTGGAGTAACTCAGTGTAATCTTTATGGGTTGAAGTATTTTGAATCCCAATTCCAACCCTTCAATATTAGAATTACTTCTAGATTTCAGTATTAGTTCTAGATTTTGAAGTAGACTTGGACCTGACAGGCAGTGAATTGTGTTAACACAGTTTGGAAAGTTCATAGCTGAACTGAAATTTGAATTAGGATTTTTTTTCTTCAAAGAGACAGTCTTCTTGGGTTTTCTGTTTTAAAATAATGCATTGCACACCTGCTGTGGTGACAGGTTTCCTATAGTTCCATTCCACTGAGTTTTATTTATTTATTTATTTTGTACTGGAAGCCCGTGTTTTCTGATTATCTCATTAGCCTAATGCATCTAATAAAGCACATTTTTAAAAATAAACTAGTCCATATTTGAAATGCGATAAGATGTGAGGTGTTATTATATTTTGAACTGTTGAGCTTTCCATTTAGGAAAAAAAGTTCACCAGTTGTTAAACTTTACCTTTGAGAATTAAGGAACTTTCTTTTATAGCAAGGTCAATTCAACTATTTTTAGGATTTTCCATCTAGCAAAATTTGATCTCAGTACTGTCTGAAAATTTCAGCAAATTATTCCAAATGTATCACCTTTAAATAATCATAGAAATTAAGAAGTACCTTTTTGCCCTTGCCTCTTTTTATTCTGTATTCTGGTCTGTTTTTATTCTATGCTGCCTTTGATTGGGGATTAGATATTAAGATTATATGTAAATGAAGTTGTATCTTCAGCATTGTTCTAAAGATTATTTTAAAGCTTAAATTGAGAACTAGAAGTCTGTCAACAGGGTGCAGTCACTGTGTACCATTTGAGTGAGACAGTGATATACTACAAATAAGTCCATAGTATTACAAGGAGTAAGAAGAACTAGAAATATTGTCCCAGTCTTGTGCCTCTTCTGGAAGCCATTCCAGAAATGAGCTAAGAGCCAACCCTTAAATCACAAGGAGTGATACCAAGCTGATTTGGAATATAATCATTAAAGACTGCTGCTAGAAAAATGCATTTTTCAAAGTACCTTTTATTGAAAGAAGAAGGAGAAGGAGGAGGAGAAGAAGAAGAAGAGGAAGAAGAAGAAGATTTTCTCTTATAGAGGTAGTCCACAACTTATAACAGTTTGATTAGTGACTTTTCAAAGATACAATGGAACTGAAAAAAGTGACGTATGATCATTTTTCACGCTTAGGACCATTGTAGCATCCATTGCAGGTAGTTAAGGATTACTTGTATTAAGAAGTCAATGCATATCATGTATGTATTAAAAGTACTTTCTTGTTCTATTACAAACTTTAAAGAATGCTTAATCAAACTTTTTGTACTCCTAGCAGAGTTTGATATATATAAGTTGTTCTTGACTGAAAACCACAACTAAGGTCTAAGTTTTTGTTGCTAAGCAAGACAGTTGTTAAGTGAATTTTGCCCCATTTTAATCCTTTCTTGCTATCATTGTTAAGTGAATCACTGCAGTTGTTAAATTAGTAATATGGTTGTTAAGTGAAGTTTGATTAATCGTTTCTCTGTTTAGGTAAAAAAATCTTAAACAATAACCCAGTGAAGCACAGGTTATCCAGATTTTTAAAAATAAAGTTTACACAGTTTGTTTTAGTATTTCATGGAAATGTGAAAGCAAAAAAAGCTTTCCCATTCCTTGTGGAAAGTTAGCAGGGATCACCAGAAATCTTCCCTTCCCTTCCCTTCCCTTCCCTTAGATAAATGGTTGCTGTTTGGGGTGGGGTGGGGTGGGGTGAGAAATGAGGAATTGCAAGAGTGGCTGGGAAACTGTCATGGAATGTTGAAATGAAGACCAGTCCAGCAGCAGCCAGGAACATTGAAATAATCAAAACATATCCAAATTTCATTCCCTTGGGAATCATGGCACATGGAGTTTGGGCATGTTCTGCATGTTAGCCAATTTGAGATACTTGCATTAAAAATACTTGGCATATGATGCATTATTTTGCCCAGTTAAAGATCATGACAGCAAGAGTTTTAGTAATATAGATAACAGGAAAAAAAAGGAACCATATCCTTATTTCTGTGAGCCAACTTCATTGGTGTATTTTTCAATGAATAGGTTTTTGCATTAATAATGCTTTGGCTAATTGGCATTGCAGTAACAGTATCTTGTAGCACAAAGGAGTTAATGTCATTAAATATTTTCAGCATAGGATCTTCCTAGGCAAATTGATGGCATAACTACATTGCAAAAGAAAATAATAATAATAGCAAACAATGTAAGATAGGACAGCACTGTTGTTAGGGTAAGACTGTCAGCTTTTTCAAAAAAATATTTCAAGGTATCTATTGCATAGTGATCTAGTTTCCTGTAAGATGTTTTTTTTATTTCAGCCTTTAACAATTACTATAATAAACAGGTAGAATTAGAGTTACTAACCCTTATTTAAATGTTCTCGTCCTTTAACTATATTTGAAAGAAAGACAAAGGAGCTTAGTATAATACAGAGGAGATGGACTAATTTTCTGTTTTTAACAATTGAACCATGTAATTTACAAAGGCAATATTCATTGTACATTTTTCTTCTGGGAAAGTTATTCTTGTCCAAGGTGACATATGGTATCTTTTTATTTAAGAGTTTAGTATAATGCGAATATTGTTTCATGTTTATGCTATACAAATGCTACACAAAATTTGACTTAAAAAAAAAGTTATTGGTACAGTTTATTCAGCAAAGTAAAATGCTTGTGGGTTTTTGATATATTTCTTTGTCCTCATATTTCCTGAGCTTTTCTCATTCCCTTTATCTTGTTTTTTTTTTTTTTTTGTACTTCCTGTCTCTCCCTGGCAATTTTTAGTCCTATAAAAATATGTGCTTCTTTCGAAATGGAGTTGTATGAGAAACAAATATTGCCAGCTGAATTTCTGCTTCAAGATTTGAATTTTGTTATAAAAAGTCATGCATATGAGACATTACATGCCACATAGAAAGCATAAGCTGATGCTCTGATACACGGCTGCCATGTGCTTTTTGCACAACCAAGATACTTAATTTTGGTTTTTCTATTGAAAAGCCTGCCCTTTAGTGATTTTCTGTCCTTAAATAGCAGTTGTCTAGTTCTTTAATGTTGATCTGCCATCTAGTGGTATGCATGGGAGTCACAATTTGTTTTTCTTAAAAAAATTCCTGATGTTGTGTGTATTAATTATTTTTAAATCTAATTTTATTAGAACAACTTTATATAACATTGCAAAGAAAAATATCAGCAAGAAATGCCACCCATAATTATCCACAATTAATCTGTGGGCTGGAGGTTTTTAAGAAGAGATTGGACAACATTTGTCTGGAATAATATGAGGTCTCCTGCTTGAGCAGAGGTTTGGATTAGAAGATCTCTAAGATACTTTCCAACTTGTTATTCTGTATTCTATCTATGTTTCCAATTAAAATATTTGAAATATGAGTGAAATAAATCAGGTGTTCTCTTCCAAGTAGCAGAAATCTAGGATTCTCTTCAGAAATAGTTGCCTGTTGCTGGGGATTTTGGTCAGTTTCCCAAAGAATTTCTGTCCTTCATTTTACCAATTATGTTTCAGATTGTCTATATTGTTTATCTGAAAACTGAACCTACACACATATTTAAAAGTTCAACGGTCATAGAAATGTGTATCATAGCACATTGATAAAACTGAAGTTTGAAAAAGTCACTGACTTCTTTTAATGGTTTTATGCATGAGGAAGTTGATTCTGCATTAAAAATGACAATCATTCTCTATGATTCTCATCAATCTTTTTTCAATGAATGAGAATTCTTTTTTTAAATTATGTGGTAAGACTCTAAACCAGGGGTTTTGGGGCTAATAGATAATAGTCTGAGACTGCAGGCCTGCTTAGCATGTACATTAATGTCTCAGAATCTCTTTCTCTCTCTTTCCTCTCCACTTCTAAATATAGATATCAGATTGCTAATATTATGTAATTTTCTTTGCATTGCAATTCAATTTTCTTAAACAGTAAATTTAAAATTTTCACCTAGACCGTAGGACTGGAATTGTATTGTTCCTGTCAATAAGAAGCTCATACGAAGACTAATGTTGGCAGATTTCATTAAGCCACCATTTATATTGTGGGATAGAAGTATTCTTCCATGAATAAGCAATTACCTTTTTTTGGCACAGTTGAGGCACAATATGTTCAAAGTTCTTCATAGATTAAAAGATTTAATCTTTTGGGATATATTTTAACAAAAAGTTAACATGTTATCTTTAATTTCCTTCAAACAATTTTAAAGAGAGATTGATATTCTTTAATACTTATATAATGGGTTAGAGTTATATAATACCACTGTTTGACCATAGTATTAATATCTAACCCATAATATAAGTATCAAAGTACCATATCAACCTATCTTTAAAGTTTGGTAGATTTCATACATACACATACACAAACTCACTTCAGTTTCTGAACTGATGGGCTCAGGCTAATTCCTAATGTGATGTGGCCTTACAGAGGTTTTTCATATGCTAGATGATTCATAGATTCATGAACTCTATGAAAGAAGGATCAAATGTTAGTGCCTTTATCCACTAAAATGTGGATTATGTAGCAGTTGAACTTACTTGAAGCTCTGGCAATATTCAGTAGCGAAAATAGAAAGGGTAACAGTTGGATGGGTACCTGGATAATGAAGATCTTGTTTGGTAACTCACACTTTCATCACTTTGCAAGTGCATCCCTTGAAGGCTGCAGTACATACAAAATGCTCAGTTACTAGGGGCCTGTCTGTGTGTGTGTGTGCCACTGCCCAAAGTACACTACCTGTGTTTTGAATCTGTGGCAGAATGTGATGCCCTTATTGAGACAGAGAGCATATCTGTTAGGCAACAGAGGAGATTGATATCTTGAATTTCTGCTATATGAGGAGGAGGAAGAGGAGGAAGCAGCCACTTAGTTTTCTCCACAGCTGTTTTTATTTTTACCATGGATAGTTTACATGTTTGATACATTGTGGATGCTTTATTATTGATTGCCATTGTAAACCACCATGACCCTATATCCGTTGATACCTGTGTTAAATTTCTTTACATTTTTCATAGTCCTCAAGATGTCCCTAGTCTTGGGGACATCAAGTAAACTGATTATTCAGGAAAACAGAAAGTTGAAGAAAAGAAAAAAGATTGAAAGATGAGTTTTAAAACATCAGTGGATAAATAACCTGAAAGTACATGATCATTAGTCCTTCACAATTATGTCATTCTGGATTGTTTTTTTTTCCTGAATGGTTCACCTTTTCTTCTTAAGTAAAATTTTAAACTTGATTACTGTATTCCTTGATGGTTTCAGCTGCTGATGCATGATCAGAATGAGTGGATTAGGAGAGAACATCTTGGACAGTATGAACAGTGATTCAAGAAAACGCAAACCATGTGATATTGCAGGACCAGGGTAAAGTATTTCCAAGTTTTTAAAATAGTGTTACTATAGAACATTTACAAATAATGTATGGTAATTTCAGAATTTAAAATTGAGTTAATATTTAGATTAAAGTTCAATTGATAGCATACTTAAAATGTTCAAATGAGGTAAACTCATACTATTGCAAGAAAAAAAAAATAGGAGGAGGAAGAGATTATTAAGTATATATATAAATCAGGAACATGTTTAATTCAATAGAGTAGGACCAGGCAGTCATTTTTCTCTCAAGGACTTGATTCTTCAAGGATAATCTGTTGGGATTACCGTATTTCCCCATGTATAAGCACCCCCTTTGTATAAGCCACCCCCCCAATTTTTGGACTGTGAAGTTTTGAAAAAAATATTTTATTAGAGAAACAAGTTATGAAGAAAGAAAATTTACAAAGAAACAAAATTCGATGTCTAGATCTACAACTTCGTTCATGACGCCGAAAGCGGTGCAGGCGACGCTAGCAATCTACGCATCGGAACGAGAGTAGGAATGAAGCATTCAGGCCGATGCCTAGCGTATGCATTTCTATCGCGTACTCGCACTCGTAATCGTATCATCACGTACAATTTTTACAAAAAAGTATAGCATACTGCTGGAAAACCAGTTTATTCCTACTTTATTATTTTATGCATTTTTCACGTATAAAAAGTGTACCTGCTTTGTATATGCCACCCCCCCTACTTTTTGGGCTTGAAAATTTTGGAAAAAAGGGGTGGCTTATACATGGGGAAATACGGTATATACTAGAGAGTTGAAGCAAACTGAGAGTTGAAAAAAACCAATAATCCACCTGGCCTCTCCTCCGTTCCCCATCCCCTCCCCTCCTCCCTTCATTTGCATTCTTGTAATGTTTTTTTTATTCAACTTTGAAAAACATTGTTGTAAATTCCTCCGCTGAAATAAATTTTCCTCAAAAACAGTGTAACATTCAGCCTCTTGACATCCAGTTGGGAAATATCAGTGTGGCTATGGGTGAGGGTGGTAGTCATTTACAAAGGGTTAAATATGACTTACTGAGGTGAAGTTATTTAATACATTTATACTTTGGGTATACTTTGGCTAGGGTAATAAAATCAAAGGATTAAATATGACTTACTGAGGTGAAGTTATTTAATACATTTATACTTTGGGTATACTTTGGCTAGGGTAATAAAATCAGAACCACTTTTAATTTAGCAGTTCGATTAATACATTTTATAAAAGGAAATCATATGACCAGAAGCCTTAACTTGATAAATCCTCTGTATTTTTTTCTCTCTTTAAGACTTGTATGCAGCGGAGAGAAGCGGAGACGTGAGCAGGAAAGTAAATATATTGAAGAATTGGCTGAGCTGATATCTGCTAATTTGAGCGATATTGATCATTTCAATGTCAAACCAGATAAATGTGCAATTTTAAAGGAAACAGTTCGACAGATACGTCAAATAAAGGAACAAGGCAAGACTGATTCTTTATATAAAAATTTCTTTTTATTTAAAAATCATGTTCTAGTAGACATGAGTCTGATTTTAGCTTTTAAAACAAGAAATACATTTTGTTTTCTGTAAAATAAAATGCTTAGGCTAATATTAACAACATGGATACCACAAATAAAATAACTGAAGGATTGACTAATATTTTACTAAAAGAATCATAAATTTACATTTATTATATTGTGTTAGAGTCAATAAAATAACAGATTGGTTAGATCCAAGTCATTTTATTTACTTGCTTAGCATATGACATATCATACATGGACTAGCATGTGATAGAAGAGCAAAGTCATACTGCCATAGAATCAAAGGCTTGGAGGAACCATTTAAATAATTTCCACAATCATTTTATTGTTATGAAGGGTAAAGAACATAAAATAGGTCATGGAAGAAATATGTATATGGCTCTCTCCTCAAGCTATCATAACATGGACTTATTTTACAGACCCCTCACATCCTGGAGATAAACTGTTTCAACTCCTACCCTCATAACAATGCTATAGAGCACTGCACACCAGAACAACTAGACAGACACAAGGACAGTTTTTCCCTGAATGCCATCATTCTGCTAAACAAATAATTCCATCAGCACTGTCCAACTATTTACAAAGTTAGCACTACTATTACTATTAATCTTCTCATCACTCCTTATAACCCCTCCCACTTGTGACAGTATGACTGTAACTTTGTTGCTTGTATCCTTACGGTTTATATTGACTGTTTCCTAGTATGATTTGATTGTTTATTGTATCCTATAACTATTAAGTGTGGTACCTGATGATTCTTGTCTCTTGACGAATGTATCTTTTCTTTTATGTACACTGAGAGCATATGCCCCAAAGACAAATTCCTTGTGTGTCCAATCACACTTGGCCAATAAAGAATTCTATTCTATTCCATTACCAATGGTTAACTAACAGAAACAGAGGTTAGAAACTTAAATGTTTAAGAGAATGATTAACTATACAATGAAGGTTTACTAGTAAGGATAAGCTAATATTACCATTACTATGTAATTATTATTGATGTGTATATTATTACTATTACTACTATTTTGTTTTTTCCCAAAACTAATTGTACTCAGACAACATGCTATTCATGTAGATATTGAGTTTTTATGTTTATTAAAGGAAAATGTAATATATATATATCTATATATCTATCTATCTTTGGTTATTTGGGTTTTCTCCCACGTAAGATTGGAAGTATCTAGGCAACGTTTCGATGAAGTCTCATTCATCATCTTCAGGCTTGTGTCTTCGGCTCTGTGCTTCTCAGAGTGATGTGAGCTTGCAGCTGCTTCTTCCTTTTAACTGCTAGTGGGGGTGTGACTTGATTGGGTGGGGGCTTGGCTGTGTTCTGATTGGGTGGGGGTGTGTTCTCATTGGTAGGGGGTTTGGCTGTGTTCTGATTGGTTGGGGGGTTGGCTGTGTTCTGATTGGCTGGAGGCATGTTCTGTTCAGGTGGGGGTTTGGTTGTGCTCAGGTTAGTCTTAGTTGCTGGGGGATTTGAGCTGGTGAGCTGTGATCCTGCTGTTTGGCTTCGAGTTCGTGGTCGTGCGGCATCTTCATGGGGGGTGTCAGTTTGCTTCATGTATGGCTCGGAGGGGTTTGAAGTGGGTAGTGATGCAGCTGCAGTGCGGCTTCAATCATTGACCTTAAAAATACCAGAACTATTGCCAAAACCGAACACTTCAACAGCAGAATAATCAGAGAAGCCATAGAGATAGAAAAACGCCCACACAGCATGAATAAACGAGATGACACCTCCCGCCTACCAGCCATTTGGAAACCCGCCCTCATGAACAGACGAGTACCTAATATGAAGAATGACACCAGACCCACACCCATGAGGGCCACACAAGATGCCACCACCACACTTCCACGCAGAAAACAGACTCACACCCACACAGAAGATGAGACACGACTCATCCACGGACCAGAAGCCGCACTGCGAGCTGCATCACTACCCACTTCAAACCCCTCCGAGCTATACATGAAGCAAACTGACACCCCCCATGAAGATGCAGCACGACCATGAACTCGAAGCCAAACAGCAGGATCACAGCTCACCAGCACAAATCCCCCAGCAACTAAGACTAACCTGAGCACAACCAAGCCCCCACCTGAACAGAACATGCCTCCAGCCAATCAGAACACAGCCAACCTCCCAACCAATCAGAACACAGCCAAACCCCCTACCAATGAGAACACACCCCCACCCAATCAGAACACAGCCAAGCCCCCACCCAATCAAGTCACACCCCCACTAGCAGTTAAAAGGAAGAAGCAGCTGCAATCTCACATCACTCTGAGAAGCACAGAGCCGAAGACACAAGCCTGAAGATGATGAATGAGACTTCATCAAAACGTTGCCTAGATACTTCCAATCTTACGCGGGAGAAAACCCAAATAACCAAAGATCCACATACTAATACCCGTGAGAACCTCAGAAAACAAATATGTGTGTGTGTGTGTGTGTGTGTGTTAAGTTTTCGTAGGTACTTACATGTATGGCATTCAGCTTTGTTCGGGTATTTTCCCACGTCATTATAGTTGTGCTTTTAAAGTTGTAGCAATGTTTCGGCAGAATCTCATCTGCCATCATCAGACTTCTGTATTGTGTTCGTCTGTGAGTCAGACTTTTACAGTTGTTTCAGTTTTAAATTTGGGGCTAGCCTACTGTTGTGCCAGAATGGTTTTTTCTTCATCCTGATTGGTTGGGAGTCTTGGTCTGTGTTTATTGGTCTTAGAGTTTGCTGTGTCCTGCTTGATGATGTTTCTAATATCCATCAAATTGATAGGTATCACTTTGATGGGAAGATAACAGTCCATGACATCATGCTGGCCACATGACCATAGAAATGTCTTCAGACAGCACTGGCCTTGAAATGGAGATGAGTGCCGTTCATTATAGTTGACAACAACTAGCAGAATAAAATCCACAGGGAGTCCTTTCTCTTTTACTTGTTTATCAAAAAATGTCAGGATTAAGCTGCGTTTATATTTTCTGTGTCACTGAGGAAGCTTTCCTTCTTTAGTATGGAATAAAGATGTATGTTTCAGTACTGTTTTTTTCAGCTGTTAAAATTCTCATTAAATATTTTAAAGAATTTTAATAATAAACAATAACTATTAAATCTGTATGTATCCAGTGACTTGCTTACATATATAGTATTACCGTTTTCAAGCCTTGCTTTTCAATTTCAGGAAAAACAGCATCTACTGATGATGATGTTCAGAAGGCAGATGTATCTTCAACTGGACAGGGTGTTATTGATAAGGATTCACTGGGACCACTCCTCTTACAGGCAAGTATATAGGCTAATTAGTGTTAATACTGTCTATGGAGATTCTCAGTCATCCAGGTCATGGTTGTCCCAAAGGTGCTTTTTCAAGAGGAAACTCCACCATCCAATCAGAGCTGAAGAAGCTTCTTGGGTGAGAAGTGAAATGTCTTCAAAGAAAAACCAGAAAGTTCAATTGCCTCTTGAAAAAGCACCTTTGGGACATACTTTTTGTATAGCTTAATTATGTGGAATCATTAGCACAGCAGAAATCTCTATGTTTGTTACTATGTTTGTAGTTGAAAAATAGCCATGTTCAGAAGATTATTTCAACTTTCAATATTTTTACACTTCAAAAACTGTAAAAATTGAGATTCCTTCTCCATTCTTACTGAAGAAAATGAAAATGTGCCCTTTTCCTAGTGAGATGTCTACATGACATATGTTGGATACATGTACTTCTGAGTTAGGATGACACTTGGTCCTCCTTTTTGGAATGTATTGGAGGACATCAGGTTTGGAAATGAGAGATTGAATTGGGCATTGCTTCTACTAATAATTTTTCAAGAGCAAAATCAATACTATACTGTTCCCACTTAGTTTTTAATTCTTAGTACCCCTATTTGGAAATAATTCAATTGATTTTAGTGGAGTGCTTCTAAATAAATAAGTATAGGATTATTTACATGTATATACGCATACATATCCATTATGTTATTTCTGTTCAGAGTGAGCATTGTTCCAAAGAACCCAGGAAAAAGGTAGGAAATAGTAATGACAATGAACATAGATTCAATTTAGCAGCTACTAAAATTGTTGGCTGAGCAGGTAAAAAATAGCCAGGGAAATGGGCCCCTGAGTTATCACCAGCTTATCAGGTACTTAGGATTCGAGGACTTGGCAGCACAAGCAAACAACAGCTAGCCAATGACTTAAAAACTGGCCACCAACAATCAACAACCAAAAAGCCACACACAACCAGGCACCACATAAAAACTATGCGTAATATAGTCCAAAGCACATACTCTGGTGGGAGAGAAGTTCCTGAGGATGACTGACCCAGGTTGGATCCTGTAAGACATATTAAGCCAAAGAAATATTTTATTTTTTATTTATTTAGTTTTGCATTTTGAGCTACCCACCTCTCTTTATTTCATCTAAGTGAAAAGATAGGTTCAGGAAAAGAATAGAATCAATTTATCACAAAACAATTTATTGTATAAGATGGTTCTGAACTTAACAAATGGTCACTTAATAACTGTTCAAATTACAACAGACCTCCCCAAAGCTACTTATGATCTGGATTCAAAATTCTGACAGCCCCTGTGGTTTCACATGACCACATGACTTTGGGGTTTTTTTTTGCTGAAAACCGGTGTTTACTTCAATTTCTGGCAAAAAAAGCCCACCCGTAGCTGACAATGGATTTGTTTAATGACCAACACGTTCACTTAATTGCAGTGATTCACTGTGCAAAAAAGGTCATAAAATCAGGTAACAACAGCACAATTTAGGGCCACAATTCTGGGCTCAATTACATGAGTAAGTTGCGGACTACCTGTACATCTTCATTCCTTTTTTGTTTTTATACATATTGTTCCTGTCATCACATCCACATACTGCTTTGTATATTGCTCTTTGTTCATTAAACTTTTCATCTTCCTCTTTATGAAGACCTCATCAATTCCATCTGTCCATTACTTTCTACATCATCCCATACCTCTCAAAACCTTTATGGATATTTTACAATTTGATCCTTATTCATTCTCTATGTATGATCCAATCTCCTGTATCACATTAATTCAGAATGCTACACAATTTTTCCTTTAATCTCCAGTTTTCCATTGTCACCATTTACTGGAGTGTCTTTATCATCTGTGGATTCTGGCTTTCATATGCATCCATGATAAATTATTGATATTTCATAACATATCTTTTCATTCTTTCATTCATAATTAAATCTACACATTCACTTCCCTACAGATATTCTCACACAAGATCAAGCCATTCAACTCAGTTGCATTCTTTCCTCTTTTTCTTCATTTCACAGATATAAAACATTATTTCTTTAATGTATTAATTCCTTGCTCTTTTAGGCTTATTTCTTTTACATTGCATAATACAGCCTTTTGTATGGCATGGATGTCACCAGATTGGCCCAGAGATACTGACCTCTACTGCCTATTATCCCTTTGATTAATCAAGGTTTCATGTAATTTTTCAAATAAGAGAAAGACGGTATAGACTAGATTTTCAGATGTAATCATTTTCATGCCAGAGTGCAGCATTCCTGATAAAAATAAGGACAATACTGGTCTATTTTGGCACATTTTGGCCAGCATCGTACAAGGATAATGAAAGTCCAGTTTTACTCCAAGGATGCTTTTTCTAATCTATCCAAGTTAGTATCAAGAGACTATGTTGTAACTTAGCCAATATAATTTTGCTCACATCCTGTTAACTAGATGGCATATGCTGTGTATAGACACAATGCAGGTTTAAGATTATAAGTGATTACAATAGACGTTGTGTTGCTAAGTATAGGATTATAAAATACTGATAGCAATATTTATAGTTGAACTTGGTTGAACTTGGTTGAACTGTGGGGTTCTTTGTACTCTCTGAGCTTGGTTGTTTTCTTGCAGATGTTTCATTACCAAATTAGGTAACATCATCAACAACATTGATGTTTATTTCAGTAGATAATAACTGTTAATATATATGTGTGTTTAAATGCTTCAATACTACCTTTCTATAACTTTATTTCTAGGCATTAGATGGCTTCTTATTTGTAGTAAATAGGGATGGAAACATTGTATTTGTATCTGAAAATGTTACTCAGTATTTGCAATATAAACAAGAGGACCTGGTTAATACAAGTGTTTACAGTATCTTACATGAAGAAGATCGGAAAGATTTTCTTAAAAATTTACCCAAATCTGCAGGTAAGGAAAATTTTCATAATCACTTGGTATGTCAAATGTGACTGTTTCTAAAAAAACAAACAAACTTTTATGTTTAACTTTAAACTACAATATTAACTTTAAAGTACTTCTTTAAATTTTCATTCACATTGTACCTTAATATGAACATTTTTCAACAAAATTCTGTATTTAGTATTTATTTCCAAATTATTCTTGAGTCTTTGTAACTTCTTGAAAAAGATGGTTTATGTAATTTAAATTATTATCCCATATATACACATTTTCTCAGCCCACCTCACAGGGTTGTTGTGAGATTAAAATTAGTGGATTCCTTCATGTAAAATACCTTGAGCTGTTATAGAAAAAACAAAGTATATATGCAGTAAGTAAACAAACGCTATTCTCTGTTAATGGAATTTGAAGTACTACCGTTCATTTTTTAAAAAATATACTATTGTATGTATTCTGTTAAAATACTGACTTTCATTTTTACCAAATTTTGCTGAACAGAATATCAATCAAAAAAAATTTCATAATAAAAGCCTGTTATAGAAGCCCATCTTCATGTTTTAAGTAAATTTTGTTAAATCTCAATGTTAATCATAATAAAATATTAAGTATGAAAAGAAGCAAAATCAGTTGTGGCTAATATTATTAGTTCTATTAGAGTTAAGTTTTCATACAGTGTATTACTCTAATTCCCAGACATGGTTCACTTGATGGCAAAGACACCTTGACTTAAATCTCCTGCACCATAATGATCCCAGCAAAATAGTGGCAGTGGATATTTTAATATGCTTGCAAATTAGCATTGTTGTATATGATTGACAGTACTGATAACATTTAGCCAATCCAGAATAGAAATGGGAATAGTTGGACTGAGACTACTGCTCAATTGTTTTTCCAGCTTTCACTGTTCAAGTGCAAGAAAACTAGTTTGGTCTAGTGCAGGGGTGTCAAACTAGCATTGTCACATGACATATTGTGACTTTCTCCCTTCACTAAAATGGTGGGCCAGTGTGTGACGCATCTGGCCCGTGAGCCATGAGTTTGACACCCCTGGTCTAATAGTTAAGGCATCAGGCTAGAAGGTAGGAGAGTGTGAGTTCTAGTTCCACCTTCGCCATGAAAGCCAGCTGGATGACCTTGGACTAGTCATTTTGGTTTTTGCCTGCCTGATACATAATATCCCATGCATTAAATTAGTTTTTTTCTTTTGTGGATAATTATTAGCAATATATAAATGTTACATACAATAGCATGTCCTAACCCTAACCCTCCTCAGTTCTAAATAGCCAGTGTAGCTGGATAAATATAGAATTAAGGTCATCATTCTTTTTCTAACAACTTAATGAGAAGTTCTATTACTTTTTTTTTAGTGAATGGAGTTTCTTGGACCAATGAAGCACCAAGACAGAAAAGTCACACATTTAATTGTCGCATGATGGTGAAACCATTAAATGAGCTTCTAGAAGATATAGGAAACAGCCAAGAATTGCATCAAAGATTTGAAACCATGCAGTGTTTTGCTTTATCACAACCAAGAGCTATGCTAGAAGAAGGAGAAGGTAATGACAAATCATCCACTTATTTAAACGTATTCCATTCATTTAAACTGCAGCATATCTCACATATTGAACAGCTAGAATTTTACATCATTTTAAATATGTCATAAAATATTTTGTATTGCAGATTTGCAGTCCTGTATGATATGTGTTGCGCGTCGTATCTCTACAGTAGAGAGGGTATTTTCCCCAAACACAGAGAGCTTTGTTACTAGGCATGATCTGTCAGGTGAGAATTCTACATGAAAAACTGATCAAATATAGTGTTTAATGCAAACTACAGGAATAACACAGTTTGTGTTACTAATTGCTCTAAAGCATATTATTTATTTATGAATTCATTCAATTTATATAGCTGTCCATCTGACATACATGAGTCTGGGTGGCCCACAACTTTAAAATAAATAAAAAGTGCAATTGTTAAACTAAAATAAAAAATAAAATGAGAGCTACTTTGGTGTAGTAGTTGAGCCATCAGGTTAGAAAATAGAGTCTGCATTTTATTCCTGTCTTAGGCACAAAGCTAATTGGGTGGCATTGGACCAGTCACTGTTCCTTAAGCCTAGGAAAGAGGCAATGGTAAACCACCTCTGAAATCTTGCCAAAAAATATAAAGCAACAGTGAGGGTGGGGGCCAACCTAATTTTACAAAAGGTGATATTTCAGAGGGCAGGTGCAATGGCAGAAAAGGCACTTTTTCACGCCCTGCTAAGCACCCACCTCTTAGCCAACAATACTCAGTGTGTGCCTTCTGGTGGATTAGATTGAGACAACCATGATGAGATCGTCATATAAGTAACCTGGCCCAAGTCATATATAAGGCTATAAAAGTGGCTACCAGTGCCTTGAATTGTGCCCAGAAACAAACTGGTAACCAATGCACATCACAGAGCAATTATGTCATATGTGCCAACTAATTGTCACCATTAATTGCCCTCACTGCTGCATTCTGCACAAGGCTGGAGCTTACAAGGAAATTATTATTTCAGAATATTTTTCCTGTTGTGCTTCCGGCTTGCAGTATTTGCCAGTTGCTTTCTGGTTGAACTGAAATTGTTTCAAATCTTAAATGATTTAGGACTCATTGAAGGAACTATGGAACTGTCTGTCTGGTTATATGAACTAGTTCACCTTAAGCCCACAGGGATATGACTTTGTTCTATATTAGAATATATATATACTAAATTATGGAATATATTTTCTCCAGAACTGCAACTGACCTCCATTCTTTTAGATTAATAAAAAGTATGAATAATTTTTATTTGGTATATATTCTCTACTTATTTCCAGTATTTTATTCTATTAAGATTCTATGCTTTTGTTTTTTTTTAATAACAACGTAATGTTTCTATAAATTCTATATTTCTATAGATTCTACTAACACAGCATTCAGTTAATTAAGTATAAATATATCAAGGTAATTCCCAATAGTTTCTTTTTCTATTTGGCAGGTAAACTTGTTAACATAGATACAAATTCTTTAAGGTCTATGAAACCTGGATTTGAAGATACAATCCGCCGTTGCATTCAGAGATTTTTATGCCAAAATGAAGGCCAGCCCTGGTCAAACAAGCGTCACTATCAGGAAGGTAAAACCTGGAATTTGAAAGCCATTGAGGACTTAATTTTAAAAATAAAGGGGGGATATTTATTTTTACGGCTGAATTGAAACACATACAGTGAATCATTTTCTTGGAAGTTCTAATTGGGGTATGTATTTTCATATAAAAATAAGGTATTAACTGATGTCCAATGATGTCAGGTTTAATAAAATCATGACTCCTCCAGAGTCTCTATTTCTGCAGTTAATGATTAATGAAACCCGGGAAAAATAGGATTAGCTCCAGGGGTGGGATTCAAATTTTTTAACAACCAGTTCTGTGGGCGTGGCTTAGTTGGTGGGCATGGCTTGGTGGTCATGTTACTGGTTGGGCGTGGCCAACTCAACATCACTCACATCGAGGCATGTATCTCCTCGCCTGGCCTCGTGACTGGGGATGCTGCAACAGTCATAAGTGTGAAAAATGGTCATAAGTCACTTTTTTCAGTGCCATTGTAACTATGAATGGTCACTCCACACAAGCAAAGTACCAGCAAAGGAGGAGAAAAAAATTCCAGAGAAGTTCCAGAGACAGGAAGTCTAGTCCTGCCAAGAATGGAATAAGGATTAACGGAGAGGCAGTTTCTGTAAGCAACAGCAGAATGTTTCCTTCCTGCTTTCCTTACAGGATTAGGCCAGTAATTTCTTCTAACAACTGGTTCTCCAAACTTCTTAGAATGTTAACAACCGGTTCTACTGAATAGAACTGGTAGAATCCTACCCCTGATTAGCTCTGTTACCTTTTGACTTTATATGTTGCCATTTCCCCCCCTCCAGTGTACAGATTCATACACAGTAGCTATATAGATTTGTTGTTGTTGTCTTTCATGTGTATGTATTTTAGACAAAAGTTAATAGATACCAAACTTGATCTTTTAAAATGTCTATCTTCTTTTGCAAACCACTATTTGTGTAACATGGAATATGAACAGGAAGGTGCTCTTCTAATAAAAACCTGTTTTTCCTAAATAGCTTATATGCAAGGCATTGCTGAAACTCCACTCTACCGGTTCTCTTTAGCTGATGGAACAATAGTGACAGCACAAACAAAAAGTAAATTATTCCGAAATCCAGTTACCAATGACCGTCATGGGTTTATCTCTACCCACTTTCTTCAAAGGTAAAATTGCAATTATATTTTAGGATTTCCAAAATGTATGCTTTTATTAAATTCTTATTTGAGCAAAATTTGAGATATTAACATTGATATGTGACATGTTTATATAGCCTGGTAACTATTTCAGATTTAGATAATGGTTTTCATGGAGTAAGACTGGTTTTCTCTTTTGTAAGCCAGGACAGAAAACAACATAACTAAATACATTGTGCTAGAGAATTCACTATTTCTTTTTAATATATTGCCTGAATGGCAAAAAATGAGATGGTATCTTATTTCAGAGTACAGCTCATGATTACTCTTATGCAGGTGTTTTTTATTGAAAATGTCTACCCTTGAGTTATATATTTGGCTGTAACCTAGTTGTTAGTTCAGCAATATGGATAGGTAACCAACTGAGTTTGTTCATATCTTATGATTTTAAAAATTAGCAGCTGAATTTATGGGAAATAGTTTCGCTTCATGGCAAAATAAGTAATGCTACTTATTACCTTCCAAACGAATTATTTTTTTGTTACAGTTTTGCTTAAAGATAATAAATGGTAATCCTATATATTATTTAAATGAGAATAAATGTTGGGGCTTCTGCAGTATCTGAGGCTCAGTTGAGCTAATCTCAAGAGGATAGGAATGAAGAAGAAAAGATGTTTACTTTTCTTCCTTAACCATTTTTTGGAAACAACTCCCTGAAATTCCTGGCTTAGATAATTTGTCATTTGTGGCATAGAGTATAATCAGAGTTTGGTTTTAGAGGAAGTAATTGAAGTGACACAGCGTAGTTTAGGATTTGTGGCGGGGGGGAAAGGGTGACGGAGACTCTTCCTTAATAATTCCCAGAGTTTATGTTTTACGATGCAAGTAGTTGCTTTGGTTTGGCAATATTTCTCTATAGGTGAGGTACAATAGGAGGAAACTTCTTAGAAGACTGTCTAATCATGTCTTTCTTAGTTTTTGAAGCCTGGCATATACCACCAAAGCAATTAAATAAGTTACAGGTAGTTCTTGTGTAACATTGGCAGTTGCGATTGGAATTTCCATCATTAAGTGATGCAGTCATACAGCATCATGAGATCATATGCCCACATTGCTTAGTCCTGGCTGTGGACTACATGGCTCATCAGGGGAAACGTGACATGGCTATGACCTGGGAAGAGGTGGGAACCCAGGCAAGCAGACTGGAAAGTAGGACTAACAGGAGGGCACAGCATAGACAGTGAAAGCCAGAGAGGCACGCGGGTGCTAGAGAAAATGGGCAATGGATCTTTTTCCATTTTAAAAAATTAATCACATTAATGATTTCTTAGTTGTAATTAGTTTTTTACTGAATTAATACCAGCGTGTTTGTCCTTTTCTGTTATACTGTCTTAACAATTGTTTCAATTAAACAATAAATCATGCTGAAAAACAATCTATTATCTTTTGCACCAAGTAATAACTACTAACTTTAACAACTTTCCTCCTGCCGGCGGGATCATTCTAATCACATCAGACACCGCCCACCCTCCCAAGCAATGCAATTATTATCAACATTTAATCAAATTTTAGTTTTAAAAAGGATAGGAAAGAACCTGGTCAATTTTGGGGAGTTATGCCATGATTTTTCAAACCTTTTTTCTTTTATTAATCTTGAGATTTTGATTTATATTGTTTGTAGGTATATTTTTTTTCTCTGTGTTTAATGTAACACAATTAAAAAGTGGATTTGGAGTCTGATTTTATTGTATTCCTTTGTTCAATTTTTCAGAGAACAAAATGGATATCGACCAAATCCTAATACAATGGCACAGAACATAAGAGCTTCTACAACTATGAGCACCAATTCATGCAGTGGTGTTCTGAATATGATGCCTGGGCAAAATGTACCTCTTCAAAACAGAAACTATGGCATGGGAGATCCTAACATAATGGGGCAGATGAGTGGTGCTAGGTATGGGTGTCCAGGAAATATGGGATCAATGAACTCTGGGCAAGGAATGCAGTCTTTTCCTTATCAAAATAATTATGGATTAAATATCAGTAGTCCACCACATGGCAGTCCAAACTTGAATGCCAGTCAGCCGAATATAATGATATCACCTAGGAATCGTGGGAGTCCAAAAGTGAATTCACACCACTTTTCTCCCATACCAGGTAAAGATGGTTTTCTAAGTAATATTTCATTTCAATATAAAATACCCATTTATTTACAGAAGATTCCTTTTTTATTTGTGTTTATAAAATTTCCTTTAAACATATTCCCTGTAATGTATTTAAACATAAACCTTGACTCAGTTTAGTCAAATTAATTATATCATTATTCTCCTGTGAGAAATATTGCATGGAAAATAGTTCTGCTTTGTTTTCTTTTTCCTGAGATATTTTGAATATTTATGAACTATTTTTTTTATTCAAGTATGAACTATTTTTTTTATTCAAGTATGAACTATTTTTATAGGTGTACACTCTCCAATGGGACCGGTCAGCAATTCAAGCAGCAACAATTTTTCAAGCAGTTCACTTAGTGCTCTTCAGGCCATTAGTGAGGGAGTTGGAACAACACTCCTATCCACCCTTTCTTCACCAGGTCCTAAACTGGACAGTTCTCCAAATATGAATGCTCCTCCACAAAGCAAAATGGGGAGCCAGGATTCAAAAAGCCCCCCTGGCATGTTTTGTGAACAGAATCAAGTGGAGAGCTCTATGTGCCAGTCAAACAGCAGGGACTCAAATAGTCATAAAGAGAGCAAAGAGGAGAGCCTTGAAGGTGCTGATCAGAGGGGACCAGCTGAAAGCAAAGGACACAAAAAACTTCTTCAATTGCTAACTTGTTCCTCAGAGGAGAGAGGACATCCAACACTTTCCAATTCACCCTTGGATTCCAGCTGCAAAGAATCTTCTAACAGTGCTACAAGTCCTTCATCTGGTGTTTCATCTTCTACATCTGGAGGAGTTTCTTCATCAAATATGCAAGAGAAGCATAAGATTTTACATAAGTTGCTACGAAATGGTAATTCTCCAGCAGAGGTAGCAAAAATCACAGCTGAAGCGACTGGTAAAGATCCATTTCATGATTCCAACACAGTTTCCTGTGGAGAAGTAGTGAAACAGGAACAAATGAGTCCTAAAAAGAAAGAGAATCATGCCCTGCTTAGATATTTGCTTGATAAGGATGATGGAAAAGAGCCACTTTTAAAAGATGTTAAACCTAAAATTGAAACTCTGGATACCAAGATGGGACAGTGTTGTAGTTCGGCCATACCTACATCAAGTAATGAAAAGGAGATGAAAATAAAGACAGAACCCAGAGAAGAGGTAGAGTATGATTATTCAAGTGTTAAGCAGAATTTCCATTAAAAAAGTCTTTACTCTTAGTTTCATTCCACAAACTTATTTGTTAAGCAGGGTTTTGTTAAAAATCCCAACGGTCTACGGACAAGTAAAACTCCAGAGGGAGTTGTGTTACATCAGGGTGTCAAACTCAAGGCCCGTGGGCTGGATGTGGCCTGCAATATGGTCAGATCCAGCCCTCAGGGCCATCGTGAAAAATGTAAGGTGCTGGCCTATGTCAATTTGGCCTGGTCTACCCAATGCGAAGAGGAAACGTCTGCCCAGCATGGCTTCAGCCCGGTCTACCCAATGCAAAGAGGAAACATGCCAGCAGGTTGGAGAGTGGTGTCAAGTTGGCCATGCCCACCCAACTGGCCACGCCCACTCAGCCCCCCAAGGTCAATAACAGCCTGATGTGGCCCTCAATGAAATTGAGTTTGACATCTCTGTCTTACTTTGTTCTTAATTCAATTATATAATAGAAATTGTCTTTTTAAAAGATTTTTACAAGGCTAGTTCCAAGTGAGACCGATTCTGAAGAGGCATTCCTTTCGGTAGGAGAAAAGCTGAAATATCTCTCTTAAGTAGATTCCACCTTTAAGATTTAAAGAAGAAATAGTTAATATTTTAAAAGATTGAATATTTTAATAAATATTTTAAAATGATTCTATTAGATTAAGTAAATGAAAAAAATGAACAACTGAGCAATCACTTTCCTTTTTTCTGAGTTATCCTTTAAATGGATTATGTGTGTGTGCTTACAGAATAGTTATTTTTATTCTTCCTATACAAAAACGTATTCTGTTTATTTTGTCTATTTGTTTTTGTTGATTTAAAAGTTAATGCTAAGTCTCAGAGGCATATGTTTTGAGTCCATATTAGCTTATGAAATCCATTCTAGAAATTTTAAAAACTAAATTCATTATTTAAAATATTTTGCAGATAAGTGGCGAGTTGGTGGATAATTTAGATGCAATTTTGGGTGATCTAAATAGTTCAGATTTTTGCCATAATCCTGTACCTACAAATGGAGTTAGTATGGGTAATAAGCTACCTCTGTGCCAAGGAAATACACCAATGGGTAAGGAATTATTTGTGCTCTGATTTTATTTCACAAAATAGTTTATATTTATAAATCAGTAAAATCAGTACAGTAGTTCATTTTTATTGTTAGGTTTTTTCCCTTTTTTGTGTATTAGATTGTATTTTCTTGACCTTTATAGAATTGAACATGTAGCTAGTTAACACAAAGTGTACAGAGAAAGAGAAATACTATATTAATTTAATTTCACATTGGAATATAAGTTTTTTTCTGGAACATTTCACTATATGTAATAATTTCTTTAATAATAATAATTGAACACACAGATATTTTTTACAGATGTTGCATTTACAATTCTCTTTTAATTTTTCAATAGGTGTCAGAAGTCCCCAGTCTAGGCAATTCATCCGCCCTCCTTTCAACAGAGCCATATCTTTAGATAGTCCTATATCGGTGGATTCTGTCTCATCAGTGAGAAGTGCTAGTTCATATTCATTGTTACAGAAGCAAAATATGATGACGGAGAGACCAAGAATGATTGAAAATCAAGAAAATTTTGGAGCCAATATGGGTTTGTTTGTAATTCCCTTCTTTACGTTAATTAGAATCCCAACATTTTAATAAACAGTATCTGTATGATGAAAAGATGATTTGCAATCCTCCAACAAACAAGTATTTCAAATGTAGGTTGGTATGGTTTGCAAATTTGAAGTTTGAAATCACAAATGATTGACATGACTGTTCTGTACTTTAGTGCCTAGAACATTTGATGTATAGGTGCAGAGTGAAAAGATGGATTCTATAGGTTTGGAGCTGGCATGTTGCATTTTAAACAATTACAACTATGAATCACAGTTTAGGATATTTGAAATGCCACCCCCTCTTTTAAAAAGTTTGGCTTTTCTGAGGAAATCTCTGCCTAGCTCACAAAATGTTTCTACACAAGAGTTTCCTGACTTTAATATGTTGTTGCTGGTAGTAATCCAGAGGCAGAAAAGCCACTGTGTAGTCTTTCTCAAATCTGAGTTTTCATTAAATTGTAGTTTCATCATATACCAGGTAGGGTGGGTGGGGGAAATACCTTAATATGTGCAATACTTTCAGTTTTGACCTAGAATTATAATCTGAATGTGAGGAGGAGCAGAAATACCATCTATAATTAAGTGGAATGTATTCCGTATTTTTCAGTAATGAAAGTAAAATGCTTTAAATATGTTAATTCTTCCAGGGATATGTAACAGAAATGTTTCAGTGAATCAGCATTCAGCAAGCGATTGGAGTCTACAAAATTCAAAACTGAACAGAATGGAGTCTACAGCTTCTGGTTCAATGGCAAGGGCTGGGTCAGACTGCAGTTCTTCTCTTGCCCGGTCTTCCATGGGAGGATCCATGCCTGGTTTGCCCATGAGGTCAAATAGTATTCCTGGCACCAGATCAATGCTCCAGCAGGAAATGATCCATATGAGTGAGTTATGACAATTGTTATTTACTGAAACCTTAGTATTTCAGATCTTAGGCACAGCCTTAAGCCTCCTTCTTTTTCTTTCCCTTTCATATTTCTCCCAGCTATTAATCAGCATTTGCATGTTTTTATACTTTACTGGGAAATTAATACTCATTTCTTTTTGGATAAGACTTTTGAGACTTGTTATGATTCAGATCTAAATCATTTTGTGCAGGAAGCATGCTGCCATAATAATCAATCTTGTAATGTCCATGTTCAAAGGAATATAGCTTCTATTATTTATTAATCACCATAGTGCTATTTTTAACATTGAAAAATCAATGTTCAATATTTGTAGTTTCTGCAAATGAAAAAAATATGTGTATTTTGTTTCCTTTTTTAATAGGGTCAAATGAGATTAATGTAGGAATGGGAGGGAATCCTTATGCACATCCAGGACCATCTAATCAAACAAATGTATGGCCCGA
The DNA here is from genome assembly GCF_049901715.1 of Pseudonaja textilis. Classification (NCBI taxonomy): domain Eukaryota; kingdom Metazoa; phylum Chordata; class Lepidosauria; order Squamata; family Elapidae; genus Pseudonaja; species Pseudonaja textilis. Next base: position 23,281,772 of record NC_141992.1, on the reverse strand, counting down.
CAGTATAGTCTCCATGGAACAAGCAGCTCAAGGTTTGCAAGACAGGTAATAATTACTAGTTGGCTGATTATTTTATTGTTTGGTCACAGTCAAATAAGAAAAATATTTTGGTCAAACCAAAAAACATCAAATATTGCTAATAAAATATGTTCTATTGATATCAGATTGACTATGACTATAACCACCTCTTCTGCATCAGTGTTTGGAGTTTGAACCATCCTATGAAAGGCTGTCTGTGAAATCTAATTAATATTATTTGTTCATTGACTGAATTGTATTCTCTTTACTATATCTTTACTGAGTTTGAAAGTAGTGCCATTCATTCATTGTGTTTTGTGTTCTGCGTAGAAAACAGTATGATTTTCTGGTGGAAAGTATCCCATTCCAGTTCATTTCAATTTGCTAATACCTAAGATGCCAGTGTTTAATTGACTGATGCCTAAGTGGGTAGTTAATTTCATCCTTCACCTGGTTGAGCTTTCTCATATTCATGCATTTTTAACTTTTCATGTTCCAACTGTAATTCTGTCTTTGCCATTTCGGATTTTCTTTCCTGTATGTTAACATCAGCAACTAAATATCTAGAAAGCTTTTATCTAGCCTCATCATACACACAATTAGTACTCTAAAAGATTCTCAGCTTTTCCTCTATGGTGCCCTCTGACCTGAGGGATCCACCATCTTGTCCTATGTGGTCAATCATTTTATCTTATACATCTATCTAGTTTTCTTGGTAAAATGAGTTGAGGCCAAATTATTTGAAGGACTGCTTTTCCCCAGTTACATCTACCCAACCCACCAAAGCCAGAAGGCCTGGTATATTATGTGGCCTATCAGGGTAGTAGATTTAATAGGAACCAGAAGAAGAGTCTTCTCTGTGGCGGTTCCCTCATTCTGAAGTATCATTCTCTCTGAGATAAATTAACAACCCATCCTCTGAAGACATGGTTCTTTTGGTGGGCCTAAGGTCCCTAGATTGCCCCGGAGCTGATCAAGTGCCTAGATTGATCGTGCTTGCTGCTACTTCAGGGATGGGAATGGAGAGGGTTAGAAGATTTTTATATTGCAGAATTTTAATGATGTAAGCCTCCCGTATATGTGATAGGAACCGAAATAAATGTTTTTAATAAATAAACAAAATACAAAAATGGTGTATCCTTGCTTTCGCTTTCATCTTCCATACCTTCCAGAAGTCCCCCTGCCCCCATGAAACATAGCAGAGCTTAGGGCAGCTGGCTAGCTAACAAGAATTAAAAGCATCGGATAGGAAGGAAAACATTTGAAAGTATAGGGCAGATTTTGTTTTGAAGTATAACACACCTACAATAAAATAAAATGGAATGAGCAAAGCTACATTATAGTTCAATAAACTTCAGCTTTTAAAAGTTCATTTGTTATCCTGAGAAACACAGAAGTTTTTTTAAGGAAATATGTTCAGTATGGTTGGTCTCAGAAAAGTTAACATTAAATCATAAGCACAAAAAAGAATCTGAAATGTGATTCAGTGGGACAACTGGATATGCCAATTTTGCCTACATTTACAGTATAATACTTACGTTTGAATCAATGGGTTGGTTTAGAACAGGGGTGTCAAACTGGATCCGACCCTTGGGCTGGATCCGTCTCTTGGGGTGCTTAGATCAGGCCCTCGGGCCTGCCCTGGAAATAGTGAAGGACCGGCCTGTGGTGCCTCTGCCAGCAAAAATGGAGCTTGCTAGGGCCACGCAGGCTCTCCTGACCTCCGTTTTCGCTGGCAGAGGATTGCAGGAGGCCATCGCAGCTGAAAACTGAGGTCAGGAGGCCGTTGCTTGCCATGCCCACCCTGCTCCCCCAAGGTCAAACACAACCCTCATGTGGCCCTCAATGAAATCGAGTTTGACAGCCCTGGTTTAAAGAGACCTTTTTTTCAGATTCAGGATGACAGAATTCTTGTATTTTGGTACTAGTGTCTTTACTCTCTTCATCTTAGATTTTTCTCAAGGGCTCTTCAGAATTAATTTTAGCAGAGAAGTTCTTGCTTTCAATATATAAGATCCTGCTCATTTTCAACATTTGTCTTTCTAGGCAGTTAGTTAGAAATTCCTTGGATGACCTGTTATATAATACTCCAAATGTAGATGGGCAAAGTGATGAAAGAGCTCTACTAGATCAGCTGCATGCATTGTTAAGCAATACTGATGTTACTAGCCTTGAAGAAATTGATAGAGCCTTAGGAATTCCTGATCTTGTAAACCAAGTAAGTAAATGATCCTCTTAAATGCTTTATTTTCTGGCTAGCTGAATATAGTGTAAACTATAAGGATGATACTGAATTAGTCCTGCTACAGTTTTTTTCCTGCACTATTATAGATTACAGATTCTTCTATGAGAATTGATTTTAGATTGTATACACCTGTTATACCTCACCTTCTCCCCAAACTGAGCACAGTTCAAGCTCAGTTTATCGTTGCTCAGTGAGAATTTTTTTCAGTTTTAAGTATACATTATAAGTATAAGGTTAATTAAACTATTAATAACAAATGATACAAAATACTGCACAAGATACTGTAGTGCCACAATTAAAACCTGGAAAATCATAGTGTGACAAATGCTCCATTTAATAATTAAAGAAATTCTTTCATCTAAAATTATTTTGTTCCTAGTACTTCCTTCAATGCTCCATTATCTATTGTACATAATTGTAATTAGTATATACATACTTTTTCTATATTAGCAAATGTGCTGTAACACCATTGCATTAATTACTGCTAAATGAATGATGCAGATTGCTAGTTGAATGACAGGTACTGTTAATATAATTTGAATGGAAGGAGGCAGTGGAGCTAAGGAATGAGATTTTTAGATTATGTTCGAAGATTACCTTTTCATAGAAGTGCCAGAAGAAGTGGCAAGTTATGCCCTTCCTCCAATAGTCATTATCTCCAGGTATATTCTCTTTTTCTCTCCCTCCCTCTCTCACACACAGAACAAAATTGTTCACCATGTGTCTATTAATATATGCAATATATTGTTGCAGAGAGTGAACTAAGTTCCCTATTCTTTATTTTAATGTATATAACATCACTTTTATTTTTAAAAGTGCACCTTTTAAGCAAAGCCTCACTTCAAATATATGTTATAAAAATACATACAGTTTGAACGTATCTCACTTATTTTAAGTGGTCTAGGGCTCACTACATTTTTTTTTTTAACTCAGGTTTGAACACTGAAATAACATGCTGGCTCTATCAGTCTTTTGCATCTTAATTTTCTAATACTGGCTGTAACCATCAATATCTTAGGCAAATCCTCTTCCCTCACTACTCATCGTTATTGTGAAATAGTAGGAATCAGAGGAACCATTTAAACCAAGGCATTGATATAAATGCATTATTCCAACTGGAAGCAATGCATTAACACGTAGTACCCTTCTGGCACTATATACAGTACAATTACATACGTGATACATAGTTCCCTATTCTTTTGAAGGGACAAGCTTTGGAATCCAAACATGAAGCATTTCATGGCCAAGATTCTGCAGTCATGATTGATCAGAAGCCTCCAATATATGGACAACCCTACCATGGGCCAGGAGCAGGAATGCCCGGTGGTTTTAGTGGCAGCATTCAGGGCCAACAGGCAGCCTTTAACTCGATGATGAATCAGATGAACCAGCAGAACAATTTTCCAATGCAAGCCATGCATCCCAGAGCAAATGTTATGAGACCGCGAACCAATGCACCAAAGCAGCTCCGTATGCAACTCCAGCAGAGGCTTCAAGGACAACAGGTAATATGTTCTGAAAAAGCAGGATTGTGCCAAAGTGTAACGTTTGGATTTTTTTTCTTCCTATTGCAAAGTTTAATAGTAATAATTCAACCTTCATCGCTGTGCTAATCTGCTTGCTTGTTTGTCTGGTGTATTCCTTGCATATCTTGACTGCTGAAGAGGATGTTGATTGCTGGAAAAGATTGTCAAAAATCAACAGTAAAAAAGCTAAGAAAGAAACAAAAAGGCCTTCCAGCAGCTTTCTAGCAACCAACTCCCAGATAAGCAGGAATTAACACTAGACAGACAATCTAGCAGTAGGCAATATCCTAATTAAGGAACTACTAAGGAGAAAACCTCACCCCTTCCAAATACTGGCAGGGCAAGCTACTGTATATAAGCAGAGAGCAAACCCCCATTCACTAGCAGAGGGTTTGGCAACCGGTCATAAGTAAAAATGAGATTGCCAAGTGCCAAGATCACAATCATTAGTCCATGAAGGCACTGCAATGGCAATTTTGAGCAGCGGTGATAAGTTGTTTCATTCAGCACCAACATCATTTTGGTTGCTGAACAAAAACGATCATAATTCAACTACATGTGTGATACATTTTAATATAGATCTTTTACAATATATTGCTTCTTTTTTCTTAAGTTTTTGAATCAGGCTTGTCAAACGCTTGATATGAAAATGGAAAATACCAATCCTGGTGGTGCATCGGTGATGAGACCTGTTCTACCTCCCCAGATGGGATCACAAGTGAGTCATTAAGGCCATTATGTGTTAGAAATAAAACTGTACAAGGGCCTCCCATGTCCTGCTTTACTTACATTTTTGTTCCTCTCCATGTAATCACATTCCCATATTCTGTATTTGGACATCCTAGAGCTTACATAGGTATATTTAGTTTTTAGTATATAACAACACGGAAGTGGGACACTACTCTATGATGGATGGACTTGTCAGTCAAGGCTCCAGCCCTGGATTTTCCAGATGATCATCTATTACTGGAGTGTCAAACTCAAGGTCCGCAGGCCAGATCTGGCCCATGGGTTGCTTAAATCTGGCCCGCAGGACTTCTGTGGCCTGGAAATAGCAAAGGACTGACCCGTGGTGCCTCTCCCGTAGCCCGTTTTTGGTCTCCACAGCCTCCTGCAATACCCTGTGAGGCCTCTGTGTGGCCCATTTTGGCCAGCAGGGGGAGTCCTTCCTGTCTTCCGCTCCTCTGCCAGCCTGTGGAGAACTCCAATGCTGATCCGGCCCTTGAAGAAATCCAGTTTGACAACCCCTGATCTATTATTTCAGATTATTCTGTCCAGAGTTTGGGCTAACCTAATACTGCTCTCTTCTGCATGGATTGTGTGATTTTGGCTGCACAAATAGAGCGGACAGACAATGAGTTGAAATATTGTATACTAGATCAGGGGTCTCCAACCTTAGCAACTTTAAGACTTGTGGACTTCAACTCCCAGAATTTCTCAGCCACAAATCTTAAAGTTGTTAAGGTTGGAGACCCCTGTACTAGATCATGATATGTGTTTTCACTGTAGAATTGATGTACATCTTCCATCAGAGTTTTAATTTATTAATAAGTATTACAACACACTTAAGTATTTTTATGGTGAATGGCTTATTCCCTGTCCTCTTGTTTTGGTGTTAACAGCAAGGCTTCCTTAATGCTCAGATGGTGGCACAACGCAACAGGGAGTTAATAAGTCATCATCTCAGACAGCAAAGAATGGCCATGATGATGCAGCAGCAACAGCAACAACCTCCAGCCTTCAGTCCTCCCCCGAATGTGACCGCCTCAGGAAACATTGATGGTGCTGTTACAGGCTCTCTGATGGCTCCTGTCCCACCCCAACAATTTCCGTACTCTTCAAATTATGGTACTCATTTCACTGGTTCAGCTTTCTTCTTCTTTCTTCTGGACCTAAATGTTGGCATAAATGAAGTACCTGTGATCTTAAGGACGAAAGCTTAATATAAATAAATATAAGCAGGAAGGAGATTGGTAATTTTCAAATGATCTAAAATAGAATTGTCAGAGAGAGGCTTAAGATTAGATGGCATTTATCTTTACTTTGCAATTATGTTGATTGCAGGGCTTTGATTTTAGTTACTGCTCATTTATTTCTTAATTGCTCAAAATGTTTTTCTTCTGCCAGTGAAATGGTTCCAGAGCAATACACGTATCTTAAATGTGTTGCTTTGGTTTCCTACATTCAAATTATTTCTCCTGCATTCCAACAATTTAAATTTTTCAGAATGAGTTCAGATTAGTTTGTCTGATCACATTGATTGATTATGTACCATCAAGTCATTTTTGACTTCTAGCAACCACATAGATATGCTAGGTGAATATACATTCTATGTTCATATCTATTTGCAACATGCGAAATTGAAGAAAGTATATCAGTTTGGTTAATATCAAAATCCATAAGAGAAGAGGGAGTCTTGACCTTTTAACACTGACATAAAACTAAAAATGCAGTTATCTTGAGTATTGGGGCTCTTCAAAATAATGCTTTCTTCTATTATACCATTAGGTACTTTATTTAGTGAGGATTTAACTAAATCAGATGAAGAGAAATTTTGAAAAACATTTTCTGTAAGTTCTAATAGAAGCAAAGGGTGCAATTTTCAAATTGCATGTTGCTGCAAATATTTTACCTACTAAAGGAATAATACATTGTGGATTAGATATAATTAGATTGTGACTTAGCAATAGCACAATGAACATACAAACATGCATGCATGCATACATACATACATACCAGTAGGGGAACAATGTCTGCAGTTCAGTAGCTAGTTTTATACGATCAAAGATTTATTAAAAATGAGTGAAATTCAAGACAAACATAAGGAATCCTTTCTAGGGTCCATCTTGTAAACTACATGCTGAACTAATTAATACCAAGATTGGTGTTGTTAAAGACATCATAAAGCATTCCTTTCTTAAACAAAAGTTTGTTGAATTAAAAATAATGACCAAACTGTCCTTTTCAAGGAATGAGCCAGCAACCTGATCCTGCCTTCAGCAGGGTATCAAGTCCTCCTAATGCCATGATGGCTCAAAGAGTTGGACCCTCACAAAACTCAATATTGCCACATCCCCAGGCTTCACCAATGTACCCAACACCAGAGATGAAGGGATGGCCTTCAGGAAACATTGCCAGGAGCAGGTGAGAGAAATTTTTTGGCATTTTCAAATGACAATGACAACACCAATGTAGGTTTTCAATAACAAGGGAAAATAATAGGAAGAAACCTTTCTGTTGCCTCCTTTTCTACTTTTGCTTCAGATTTTAGTTTAACTGCTACTTGATGTATCAACTGTCAGTAGATCCTAAAAAATACAGCTAAAAAATGGGAATTTTCTGAAAAAAGTGCTCCAATTGCTCAATCCTTCCAGTGAGGTTCCACTCATTTCCTTGGATATACTGCTCTCTGCATGGTAGAGAGGCTATAGACCATGTGGCCTATTTAATGTAACAGGTGCTACAAAGGACAGAATTTCTTGTAAGAGAGAATTTCAGATTATAGGTCAAATTAAGAACTTCTGTGATCTTTGCTCTTGAAATAGTCATTTGTTTCATTCTCTTGATTTCATCAGTGATTAATTACTGTACACACTGCTTGCAGGAGGCACTGTTGGCTTTGATACTTTTGATATTTTTAATGCCAATATATGACCAAATAAACTTTTTATCTCAATCTTAACCTGAACATGTTACTCTGTTAGATATAAATTAGGTTATTCCCATTTATATTTAATAAGTAAAGTGTTGTATTCAGATAAACATTAGAGTATTTGATTTTAAAGATGTAGAACTTAGATATTGCAGACCTTAGAAGTATAAGAAAAATAGAAATTAAAATTAGAGACCATTGCTATGCATGTTATACTTGTTTATCTTGAATGATGTCTGCCATTTTGAAAGCCACTTCGATATTGATGATATTGCTACCATCTCCTATTATGTCTTATAAAATTGTAATTACTGTATTCAACAATTTATCTTTTTTTTTTGTATTCTTATGTCCCATAGTTCTTTTCCACAGCAGCATTTCAGTCACCCAGGGAATCCTGCAAGTTACAATATGATGCATATGAACAGTAGTGGAGGCCACATGGCCCAAATGAATATCAATACTATGCCTCTGTCAGGAATGGCCATGGGTCCTGATCAGGTAAGTGACATTCAATTTCTACAGATCACCAGCTATGATCAGCTCCTGGAAGTATTTTTAAGGTAGAAACCTGTGGAGAGTCTCATGGTTATCCCAAAGGTGCTTTTTCCAAAAGGCAACTGGACTAACTTGGTTTTTCTCCTTTGAAAATATTTGGCTCCTCCCATGAGCTGTTCAGAGCATCCAGAAGTGGGGGAGGTGCTTCAGTCTCTTCTGGAAAGGCTGGGCTTAAAACTCCGGGACGCTCCTCCTCCTCCACAGGACACCTCCCCAGCATCCCCCAGTTTTAGCTCAGCCTTCGTGGTAAGAGGTTGTACACTCCCTGACTGGAACGGTTTTCTGATTCAGCTAGTCAAAATTCAGGTTTGCTCTTGGGTTAATTCAGAGTGTAAATTTTTCCCCAATTAATTTGGTGATTTCAAGGCTTGTGGCTCTATTAGGTCATCCCCCCGATCAGTTTGAGAGCAGTTCTTTGTGGCTGGCAGAGCCTGCCACTCCGCAGGCAGACTGAGATGGCCACTTCAGGCAATTAGCTTATCTAATCCCCCGATCGTCTTATCTCTGCTATCTTGGCGGAGTGCTCGGAGCCACGGCTCACTTCTCCTTGCCGTTTCGACTGACAGGCTCATTTATCTGACAATTTAGAGAGTCAGCAGCAGCGGCTCGTTAAACTGCTCAGGCAATTAACATTGGAGATTCTGCCTTCCCGCCATTTTCAACGTCTGGCTTCAAGTTCGCGCCTAAATATCACAGGCGCCATTCCCCGCTGGTTTCCCTTCTTGGGGACCAGGGCAAGTACCTTCCCACTCCACTTCCCTGGGATTATTTCTCTTTTATCTTGCTGGTGTTGGATAAGCAGGCTAGTCCTTAAACAGGAATTTTTTCCTTTTGCAATTGTGTTTTGGATCATTACATTGGAGTGAAGCCGCAAGTGCCATTTCAAACAGCGGGACGTTTTTGACAGGAAAGGATCCATCCAGGCCCTGTATAGCTGGTTTCCCTTGTTGGAGACCAGGGATCCAGAATATTTCTTGCTTGGAGCGCTTGGGGGTTTCTCTTGTCGGGGACCCTTAGATACTGTTTCCCATATACACAGTTTTACATGTAGATATGGGCACATATATGTATATGTGCATATATGTGTGTGTGTGTGTGTGTGTGTGTGTGTGTGTGTGTGTGTATGTGTGTGTATATAGATATATATATAGACTTACACTCTACTTTCAACCACCGGGGTAGGCATCACCCCTAAGTACTACTACTACTACTACTACTAATAATAATAATAATAATTATTATTATTATTATTTTTTAAAAAAATAAAGTTAGTGGCACGAGAATCAGTCCTCCACAATGAAAGGTGACGTCTTCCACTCCAAGACAAATAAGTCCCGAGATAAGTCAGTGGGCCCCAAAAAGGCCTCTAAGGCGGCGGATAAGGATGCCCATATACGGCACTCAGCCTTGGAAAGGCAGTTGCAGAAACGGGCCAGGGAGACGGACAAGATGGCTATGACACAACAATCGGATCAGGGCCCAAGTACATTGTTGGGTCCCTTGGACTTATCCACCCAGCCCAGACAGGCTATTGCAGCGGTGGAATTCTCTGCCGACGCCACATTTAATGCAGTCAAATTCTCGTCTAGAGCAATAGCATCTCACGTACTGGCAGGCGGATACCAAGCATAAATGCAAGCTGGCATCAGCCCCAATATTGGGGGATAAATTATTTGGCAGTGTCTTGGAGCCCCTGCTTATTGAGAATAGAAACAAGAAAAAAGTGCTTCCACCTCTTTTTTAGAGGTCTGAAAACAGAACGCCCCAGTCGTTTCGAAGGGGTTCCTTTCGGCCCTACTATCAAGGCCCATACGTTCCCAGATCACAGAGAACATCAGGCTACAGGCCTAGTTTTAGACAGGATAGGTCAGAATCTTCCGATAGAGGTCAGCGGGGAGGCCAAAATAGAAGAAACCCCAGAGGTACTGGAGGCCGATTTTTTCGTCGCCCCAAGTGAGTCCTTGACAGCAGCTCCCATTGGAGGGCGGCTAAAATTGTTTGCTGATCAATGGGACAGCTCCACCTCTGATGCGTGGGTCAGGGACTCTATTGGGTTTGGTTTAGCGCTAGAGTTTCAATCCTCCCCCCCCGAACTTTTTCATTAGGAGCCCTAGGTCCACGGACCACATTAAGAGAACGTTGATGCAAGAGGTTATCAATCATCTTCTGCATATTCAGGCCATTAGAGAGGTCCCATCTGAACAACGGGGTCAAGGCTGTTACTCTCTATTGTTTGTGGTCCCAAAGAGTTCAGGGGGCTGGAGGGCAATTCTGGACCTCAAACGTCTGAACAGATCATCGATTTATTGAAAATTCAAGATGACTACTCTCCAGTCCATTCTGCTCAGCATTAGAGAACGATGTCATGACCTTTATAGATCTCACAGAGGTTTATCTACATATACCAATTAGACCTGCTCATTACAGATACCTTAGATTTTGCTATTGTGATTGGTACTACGACTATATCGCCCTGCCATTTGGTCTGGCTTCAACCCCCATGACTTTTACCAAGGTCCTCGCGGCTTTGGCTGCCTCTCTCAGGATCAAATCTATTCGCTTACAATGTTATCTGGATGATATTTTAATTTTGTCATCTTCCAGACACCAAGCAAATTTGGATACCAAGATTACTCTGGAGACCCTTCAAGGTCACGGCTTTTCCATAAATTGGGATAAAAGCCATTTGATCCCTTCAACTAGATTAGTTCATTTAGAGGCAGTGATAGATACTGTGGAGGGCAAGGTTTTTCTCTCAGGACAGGTTGAATAGTATGCAGTCTTTGGCCAGAGAGATCAGAGCCTCAAAGAGGGTTTCCCTGGCAGTTCTGTCTCGACTGTTAGGGAAACTGATTTCTTGTATTTCCATTGTGCCTTGTGCTTTATTCCATTCTAGAGAGCTGCAATTGTTCCTGCTACCTTTACAGTGATCCGGAAGAGCCACTTCCAATGATCAGATAAAGGTACACAATGTTCTCCGATCGCTCCGCTGGTGGTCGGAAAACACGATAAACAAGGGGTGTCCTTTCAAGGAACCTTGCAGGGCAACGATCACAACTGATGCCAGCCTGGTAGGATGGGGAGCTCACTTCCAATCCCACACTGCACAGGGAAGTTGGACTATTTCTGAACAATCACAAAGCACCAACCTGTTGAAGTTGCGAGCAGTTCACCTGGCCTTACGCAGTTTTCTACCCCTTTTCCAATCATGCCACGTTCTGGTCTTGACAGAAAATATCACAACCAAGGCCCACGTAAACAGACAGGGGGGTACCCATTCCAAACTTCTGATGCTGGAGACGGCCAGGTCGTTCAAGTGGGCCAAGGCCAATCTGTTGTCACTCAAGGTAGAGCACATAGCAGGGGCCTTAAACACACAAGCGGACTGGCTCAGCAGGGCCACAATAGATCAGACAGAGTGGCGCCTACACCCGTCTTTCTTCCAGGAAGCAGTGCGGAGGTTTGGGCAACCAGTGATCGATCTATTTGCCTCTCCCCTCAACGCCCAATTGCCCTGGTATATTTCAAGATACCGGACTCAGGGGGCGGAGGCTGTCAACGACCTGTGATGTCAGTTGCCTCCTGGACTTCTGTATGCATTTCCTCCACTTCCTGTAATACCCAGGTTGGTCCAGAAGTCATTGGAGGAACGAGCGGAATTGATATTGGTCGCCCCTTATTGGCCCAGGTGAACTTGGTTTGCGGACTTACAGGACCTGTTGAGAGAACAACCTTGGAAAATTCCACCGCTGAGGGTTTCCCTCTCGCAAGGCCGGTGCTTCACCCGGACCCACAATGGCTCAGCCAAGCCGTATGGAGGTTGAGCGGAGCCGTTTAAGGACCCAACAGATTTCAGAGGATGCCATTGCCACCATACAAGCATCCAGACGGTCCTCTACAAATCGTATATATGAGGCCACGTGGTCTGCTGGTGCCGGGGGTCTAAGATCAACCCAACTGCCCCATCAATAGGACAATTATTGGACTTTTTAGAGGAGGGGTTGACTAAGGGCCTATCTCCAAATACTTTACGCAGACAGGTGGCGGCCTTAGCCTCGGTGATATCCTGGGGTGGCCTTCGTTCCATAGCGCACCATCCACATGTCTGCAGCTCTCTTAAGGGTGCTGCAAACTTACGACCTCCTGTAATTCACCGCTATCCCACTTGGGAGCTCAACAAGGTGTTAACCGCACTTACAACTGGCCCGTTTGAGCCTTTAAGAACTGCTAGTCTCAAATTCCTGACATATAAGGTGGTCTTCTTAATTGCGATCACATCAGCAAGGAAGATTTCCGAATTGGCAGCATTGTCGATGAGAAAGGACCTGTGCGTGTTTCATACGGACAGAGTGGTTCTCAAATTGGATCCATCGTTCACCCCTAAAGTAAATTCAGTCTTCCACAGAGCGCAGGAGTTGGTGCTTCCAAATTTTTGTCCGAAACCATCTCATAGACTGAAGCATCAATGGCATCAACTTGACGTTCGAAGGGTGTTAAGCATCTATCTAGACCGCACGGTGGCATTTCGAAAATCTGAGGCTCTATTCCTATCCTTCAACCCATCCACTTTAGGACACAAGGTGTCATCGATGACCATTGGTAGATGGTTGAGAGCCACCATAGCTAAAAGTTACAAATGCCAGTCCATCTCAGTTCCTAAGGGCATTACAGCCCACTCAACAAGGAGTGCGGCAACATCAGCAGCATGGGCCACACGGGCTTCCATAGACGAAATTTGCAGAGCGGCAATTTGGGCTTCACCATCGCCCTTTGTCAGAAATTATAAAATTGATGTCTATGCCTCAGTGGACGCTCCATTTGGCAGAAGAGTCCTGCTGAGGGTCCACAGAGTTTAGGAGTGGATTTCGATCCAGACAGAGTCCCTCCCTAAGGACAGGCCAAGCTTTGGTATGTCCCACTTCTGGATGCTCTGAACAGCTCATGGGAGAAAGGGCGTTGGTACTTACCTGATACGCCCGTTCTCTGTGAGCTGTGAAGAACTTCCAGCCCCACCCATTTCTTTCCATCTGGTGGGGTTCCGTTCCGGTCAGGGATCTAGATTAGGTGATGAGTTCTGGACTTTGGCACTCAGTCTTCGCAAAACTGGAGGACGCTGAGGAGGTGTCCCGTGGAGGAGGAGCAGTGTCCCGGAGTTTTAAGTCCAGCCTTTCTAGAAGAGACTGAAGCACCTCCCCCACTTCTGGATGCTCTTCACAGCTCATAGAGAATGGGCGTATCAGGTAAGTACCAACACCCTTTCTCATCCAAGAAGACATCTCATCTTGGATAAGAAGCAAAACATTTTCTTTTTTTCTTTTTTTAATAGATTTTTATTATATTTTCCACAAATACAAATCTCATTCACATTTTTAACAACACATTGGCATCTATAAATATATATCTTATAAATCTTATTATATATCTTTTCTTTATATACATCAACACATATCTATTGTATCTATCTGTAGTTGCTTCTATCTTACATACCTTATACTCTTTTATCTTACATACCTTATATGTGTCTACCATATTATTCTCTTAAGGCCTCTTATATTGGTTACATTATTCTTCTTACATTTTGTACCCATTCTCTAACCATTAATACCATTTATGTCATATTGCATAATATTCGGAGTTCTCCTAAGAAGCAAAACATTTTCAAAGGAAAAAAGCCAAGAAAGTCCCATTGCCTTTTGGAAAAAGTACCTTTGGGACTATTTTTAAGGTTGATATTCTCAATATTTTCAGGTCTAATTCATAAATTAGATATACTTGGTCTGCTTGGTCTTTTTCTTGTATATTTCCTTTTTTTCTCACATATTTTCAATTCTATATTATGCTAATAGATTGTCATTAGCTTTCTGCAAGATGAAGAATTTGTAATTCTTTGTCATTCCAGGATTGTAACTCTGGGATCCTGTTCTTGGGAATAAAGGAGTTCAAATGTAACTGACATCTTTCTATCAAAATTCATTCTGTAGTGTTCAAATATACTTAATCCCTAGAATTACAATATTACTTTCACTATATTCTAGTGTTTCTTATATTTTTCTATTGTTCTTTTTTGCAGAAATACTGCTGACATATCCTGCCAGGATCCCTTAACAGGCTGATGCCATAGATGTTGGTAAACTGTATTACAGAAAAGTGCACGAGTGTCATGTCAAACATGTAGCCTTATGGGGAAAAAAACCCACTCCCTTTCCATGGAGATCTCCTAAGTGACTTTATAAGTTATGAAGTTTGGATGTGATTGATAGAATCAAAACGTCACTGTATAATGTTATAAAATGGCCAAATATTACTTTGGCATTCTACAATTGGAACATGGCAACAACTTTTGAGTAGGTGTAATGGGCAGATAGTTTGTAGATTAATTCTGTTTATGGTAGCTATTCAAAGCCCACAACCACAGGCAGACCAAAGTGCCTGGAGAAATCTTAGTAATAATCTTGAATTACATAGTAAGAGCCTCTAACAGAATGTAGTTCTTGGGCTTGATGACAAAGCACTCAACTGTCATGCTGCTGTTAAGGTTGCTTCCATATGTTGGAATTTGGATGTGCATATTTCAGCTCATACCCGTCACCGAATCCAAATCATGCCAAAAGGTTTCAGGGAGATATGTATAATTATGACAGAGATCTCCAAAAGGTTTCAGGGAGATATGTATAATTATGACAGAGATCTCCACCCTGATGTGCAGGATTGTGCACTTTACAAAATGGTATATGGAAATGCAATATGGTTAAGAATGATTGGATGGAGCCCTCCCCCTTATAAGGTCATTCTAAATTGCTGTTACATACTGTGTTTCTAATCATGGTAATAGAAGCAATAATCACAGTTCCTGAACTTCACATAAAACTCAAAAAAGACATTGGAGTTTGAAAAAAAACCTGATTGTGAATATGTTTTGTAAATATCCTGAGATGTTGTACGATAAATATATGACTTTTGTAGGTCACTAACTCATTTTTGCAGAGTTTGTGAAGCTATTTAACAAAAGATAATTTCTGTAAACTCAACTTAGTTAGAGTCGTCCAAATAGGATTTTTTAAAATTATTATTTAAATGGTTTTGGAGCTGGGTAACTATAGCCCTTGTTGTCTCTTGGTTTCTGACAATTTATTTAGAAAATTATGTACTGGCTTTTTAAGATATTTTGGGCATATTTTAGTGGTCTTAAATTTTTCTCTATACCTTAAGTGTGCACTTTGTAACTTTTTTTTAAATAGAGAGCAATTTGATGACAAAAAGGCTCATTTTAGCTGTTAACAGTTTGTTGAATTTTTAATATAATCTACTTTTTCAACAAAAGAGCCTCTGCTCCAGGCCACTTGGCTAACTTTTAAAGAAATTCAGTGTTACTCAGAACATGTTTTTGTGTGTATTAAATGTCTTCTGTCATCTGGAGGCCAAATCTCTTCTGTAACTTACCAGAATCTTTTATGAATGGCAATTAATTATATTACACCTTATTGCAATATGGGCAATAAATAAATTTATTTTTATGCATTACCCTTCATATCATTATCTACAATTTAAGGCTAGAAATGCCATAGTTTTTCTTTCAATTTATGACAAATAAATGAAAGTCTGTGTATTGCCTTTTTTTCCAGGAAAATAACTAGTGATTCAGAATTAACTATTTCAAAAGGTAGATTAAAGTGTCTGAAGCAGTGTAGTGTGTAGTTTCATTATTCCTATTACATTTTCCAATTAGTTCTTCCTGAATATGTAAACTGGTGGTTTTCATTACAGTATTTGATTTGTATTGGAAATTTATTTTAATTTTTGCAGAAGCTTTGCAATTTTATTCTGATACAATTACTTTGCTCCCTCAACTCCAAGGCTGCTGTATTTTGAGCACACACTGAACTTACTGCCTTTTTATATAGTTCACCCAGTGATTGTATTTCATTTTCTTAAAGTTGTCTTTTAAATATTTGAGTTTTGATCCAGAGTTATGTGTGTTCTGATGTGCATATTTCCCTTCAAATGACCAGAGGCTTCCTGACTCTTTGACTTTTTCTGAAATTGTCAGTTAATCTGTAAGTTAATGAATTATATTAATGTTTAAATTGTAATAGCTTTGAGTAATTATTTAAAGCGTAATTTAGATGAAACTCCACATCTCATCACATATTAAAACCTTAATGGTAAATAAATTGAGAAAATACGTTGCACACATATCTGGGCATTCAAGGTGCCTCTAAATTGAGGCTTGTTGTGTTGTGGATCTTATTACAGTAAAATAAAAAGCTTTTTAGAAGCCATTTTAACTGCAAAGTGCAACTTCATGGTAAAAAGCTAAAAAGCAGATGTGTGCAAAACTTTATGAAAGGGGGTGTTCTGATATCCTGGGAAGCATTCTGAGTAATGTGAGAACTCTTCCTATGAAGTTGGAACAGTTGGTAAACATTCAATTTTTATAAGCCTTGAGGATTTTGGTAACAGCTGTGAGTTTAGTTGCTTTGTAAAGTTTGGTCTCTCATCTGACAAAGTTTCTGTTTTCTCCTTTTTTAATTCTGGTTTCATTATTATTATATTTTTAAATTAATTTTTCCTGAATATGAGTATTCCTGACTATTTCTAAAATCTGATAGTATTTGTTGTCCATTGATTCTTTTTCCTCTTGCTACTTCTTTGATTCCAACAATTTCAAATTTAATTTTATTAAGTTGAAAAACAATCATACATTTCAAAAACTTCATTTTGAATTACTACTAAGAAGAATAGTCTTAAGTATTGTTAATTCAAAATATCAATTTTCAGCCACAATTGGGGCTGGAATTTTGGTCAGAAGTCACAAGACACACCCGTGACTGGACCTGGTTTTATAACAATAGTTAAGCAAATCACAGGGTTATAAATCTGAATCATGCAGTTTTAAAGTAAATCACACAATAATAACAGGTCAGAAACCAGCAGACTGCTGGAAATTGGCAAAAAAAATGCATACTGTGGTCACATGAAAATGGGGTATTGCAGTCATAAATGTGAGCTAGTTGCTAAGTACCTGAAATGTAGTCATCATCACTAGCACTGATGATATTGCCTTGTTTGGGTAATGAAACATCTGCAAAAAAATGAACAAGCTCATAAGGACCCCTTATTTCAACCCTGAGCTAAAAAATTCTCCTTTAAAAAGCATCCTGCTGCTGGATGTTTAGTAGCTGTACTGCTGATTGTACAGCATTTGGATGGTTTATTATCGCAAAAAGATTAGAAGGTACTGGTGTCTTTTAAAATTGTGTCTGTAATAAGCCCCTTCTCATCCCATCCAATTTGTTTACCAGAGTGCATCTTTCTCTTTATTTGTGTTTGGTTAACCAATTTAGCTACTTTCTACCTATACTTTTTTCTTTATGCTTTCTACTTTAGTAAAATCTTTTTCAGATAAAAACATTCAGTTGCACAAACTAGCATAGACAATTTAGTAGTCGATTGCCATGTGGCAGCCTTCAAATGAGAGCAATATTTGTTATCTCAAGGAGAAAAGTATACAGTATTTAAAATTAATTCTGGAATTAGTTTACACTTGTACAATTGATCTTTACATCACACAAAGCCTCCTGTGAGCGCTGGCATTTTAAACAAAGGGTTTAATTTGGGATGTGGTCTTGTTTATATTGTTTTAATTTGTTTTGTTTGAATGTGGATAATAATGCAAATAAATGTTTCTATTTGAAACTGAACTTTGGTGGCATGATTAAATCTCAAATTGTAAACACTATATACTTTCACTTACATTTTTACTCCTGAATTAGATTCTGTCCTGGCAAACTGACTAATGTAAGTTAAACTTCCCAAAATCAGGTGACATACAGAGTTTGGTATAATGCATAAAGGAAACATTTTTCATTCAGAAAAAAACTGAATATAATTACCATAGTTGATAGTATTTAGTGGCATAATCTCCTGCTACACATTTGATACTAGATGAAAGTTTCAACATAATGGTTCCATAGAACGCTTCCATACCTACACCACACTTATATTCCATAATGTGATCTGTAAATATAAAACCGCCAGCACAGATCAAGTTCTGTGGTTGCCACTTAAAGCTAACATTGGTTATATGTATCCTTTACTTATATTTAAACTGAAACTCCTTTTCTCTATGCAGTTGTTTGAAAAACCAGTCAAAATGATTTAAACTTAGATTGTAAGCCACATGACAAACTTCAGTGTAAATTGTGATATTTTAGCTATCTCCCATATACTTCTATGTAAATAATGGATGTAAATTGAACAAACGATTTCCTATACAGGTTTTATCTAGCATAAGGTAGGAAGTAGGTTAAATTTTGTACTGAAGCTTTCAACTTAGTAAAGTTTGCAATGTCATCTGTCTTGAAATAGGTGATGTTGTGTACTCTTTAGGAAGCCATCACTTGATCTAACCATCGTAGATCACAATACTCCTGTCACCAAATTCTCTTTAAGAAAGTAAAGAAAGTGGTAGGGTGGCAACTAAAAGGGTTTCTTGATAACGATTATTTGGATCCCTTTTATTCTGGGTTCAGTTTTGAGAATGAGATGAAAGTTGCATTTCTGAGATTTGGAGGTCTCTCACTTTTTCTTACTGGATCTCATAGCTGTGTATGATATTAAATTATGATATCCATTTGAGCTGCTTACATGGGTTCAGGATTGGGGGCAACGTGTAACAGAATTTTTTTCCCTTCAATGGGTAATTCCAATTGCTGGTGGGAGAGAAAGGGTCAAGCCCTTCACTATTTCTGTTTTGGGTTTTAAAGAGCCCAGTCTTTTAGTTTCCTCAATGTGCCATGTGTGAAAGCTCTGATATTACGAATTACCTGGGAAAGATAATCTGTAAGGCTTTGGTGAGGCACTGGTACTATGCTAATGAGGCCCAACTCTGTATCTCCACTCATGACTTTATAGGAGTTGTAGAAATTTTGACTTTTGAGAAGCTGACCACCACAGAAAAAGCTCAGAATGAATCCTGCTAGGAGAAGTCCTGTTTCTGCAAAGGCCTTCTGGTATCAGGACACCGGCTGTCCCCTGAAGAAGAATGTGTACAATTTGGGGGGATGGGGTTTGGGTTCCTCCTGGAATCTCAGTGTCACCTCACATCATCAAAGCAATAGGTGCAGGTTATGGGAGGAGAACCTTCTTTGTCTTCCATTAATTTGGCAGTTGTACTCTTCTCTGGATAAGGATGTGCTAACTGGCAGCTCTATTCTAATAAAAGTACTTTGAGATTATGGTTGTCTTGGAGTTACTGACTGGAATGGATAATCTCTGGACTAACTAACTCTGACACTAACTATAATTCCTTGTGCCCTTGTTGTCTTCCACTTGCATTGTTACAGTTCACAACATGAATCTACTCCGCAAGACAATTTGGGAGCTGGAGCAGAATGCCTTCGCTTGCTTTGCTCACTGGTAAAAGATGATACAGAAGAATTATATAACTATTACCAGTGCTGTCTGACGTCTAGGTGTTATTTACTAGTTACCTATAAAGCTTTATGGATGAGAGCCATGACTCCAAATGTATACGCCATTATGTTCAGGCTAAGAAAGCATGCTAAGAGTTCTCCTCCTTACTAGGAAATTGGGGCTAGTAGAAGGACCTCCTTTCTCTGGAGCAGCTGGCTACTGGATGGCACCTCATGAAGAAGTGCTTCCTAAAAGCTCTGGAGAAAACAAGGGTTAGGGTTACTTCATTACGCTTTTATTACTGTGGCTTTATGTATTTTTTCATAGTTGTAAACCACCTAGGATTGTGTTGAGGGTTTTGTGTATGTATGCATTATAAAAACAAAGAGATAGTCCTTGCTTACCCTCTCTAAGTGGAGCTAGGAACTTTACTAAGCAAAACGGTTGCTAAGTGAGAATTCATGTGATGCATAGCACATCCGAGGCTCCTAGTCTGGGTCTTCCTGCATGATTGCAGTGCTTTCAATGTGCAGCTCTTTTGCAATCCCTTTCTTACCAATCAACCTCTCTAAGGAAAGGGGGGCAGAAAAGCAAAACCCTCTTAGGTCAGCCACCAAAAAATATATACTGACTGTAATGGTGACCATGTAACCGAGCGGTGCTGCCTCAGAAGGTTGTACTGGTCATAAATAGGCCACAATTTCTTTCAGTACCACTGTAACTTCAATGAATGCAAGCACTTGGTAGGCAAGCACTGTGATTATATAAATAAAATATAAAACAATTTCTCAATGGTGGAAGGTGAAATATATAGTAGCAAAACAATGAAGGAAATTGAAGTTCTGCTTTTGATTTGTTCAAGTAATGGAATGAGAGAAATTTGTATGAGACTGAATTTGAAAACAGTTCAATTTTTAAAAAGTCAGGTCTTACTGGGAAATGTTCTTTCCCATTCTCTCCCATCCAACAAGTTGTGTTTGTAAATTTTCAGAAATGTATTTTCTTCTAATATACAGGTTATACAAATTCATATTTTGGAATGAATTAGAAAAGTTGCTTGTATATTGATCACAGAATTATCTTTTTAAAAAAGCTCCAAGTATAAAAGTAAACAAGTGCTTTTTATAGTAATAATTTTGGTTTTTTTTAACATACAATATAACCACAAAGACTTAATACAAATCCAACTTTGTTAAAATTCAAGACATACATTAACTGCTTTTAATTTTGCAGTGTTTTTTTTTAAAAAAGATCAATTCTAAAGTTTAATTATGCAGTGAAGTGACATTTTTAGAAATGATATTGGGGCATGCCAATATTTCAGTAACAAATCTTCTGGATTGGATTTCTTTTGAAATGGAACACTGAGTATTTACAATACAATGCTGGAAAGGTGGTTTCTCTGAGTGAGGGTTTATTTTCTGTTTCTTCTCAACCTCAAGGAAGATGTGAAAACTGTTGCATTTTGTAGTATACAAACAAGTGATAATATTACAGTGCTGAATTGGTGCTTCTTTTCAGTAATATCCTTTGTGGATCCTAGAATCCCTTAACATACTTTTTAAAATCAGTGCTTCAAAGTTTAATTTGTCCAAGCCTGAAAAAAAAAGTGTTATTCTTAATTTGTCATTCCAATGCCTTAATTTAAAGAAAATATAAAATTGTCTTCTGTTGAAATCTGATCTTCTGTGCTTTTGCCTTTCAGGATTTGACAGGTTGCAATGTTTCTCTGCGGTTCTCTTTTGGAATAGTATCTCAGGTGATTGACTGAAATAAAATAGCTTGTGAAGCAAGTGAGGTATAATCCAAAGCAAATGCGAGTAAACTAGTGGGATACAGGTTCTTGACAACAGTAGTCTCCAGAAGATAACTGCATCATTTTGGACTGCATAAAAATGCAAATATTCTATTCACCTTAGCATCAAAGTTCATCCAGTCTTCCAGGCTAAGATTATGATCCAGTCTGAAATCATACATACTTTATTAAGTCTGTACAAGAATTCAAGTTCCGGCCAGTTTATGTCCTCACTGAGGTCTAGCAGTTGTAGGAAATTACCCCTCCCAACCTTCCCAAAGTTGCCCTCTGTGAAATAGAAATAAAAGATATATCATTAGTTCATTGTCATTGTAATCAATTGGGCTATGAAACAGAAATTTAATTTTATCCAGGTCACACAAGGAACCACAGGTGCTACATGTGGAACCTTCTATAAAAGTAGAGATCGTTATCTCCTTTACTTGGCAACTGAATTTTTAGAAGGAATTTGACATCTATATTAAGAGCTGTAGTAGAGCAGTGGTTAAAATTCAGTATTGCAGGCTAATTTTGCCTACAACCAGGAGTTCAATATTGAATGGTTCAAAGTTGATTCAAGCCTTCCATCCTTCAGAGGTCAGTAAAATGAAGACCTAGATTGTTGGGGGCAAGGTGCTGACATTGTATGTATCGTTTCAACTCCTACCCTCAAAACGATGCTGTAGAGCACTGCACAGCAGAACAACTAGACACAAGGACAGTTTTTTCCTGAACGCCATCACTTTGCTAAACAAATAATTCCCTCAATATGTCCAACTATTTACAAAGTCTTCATTACTATTACTATTAATCTTCTCATCACTCCTTATCGCCCATCCCCTCCCACTTGTGACTGCATGACTGCAACTTTGTCGCTTGTATCCTTATGATTTATACTGTTTCCTAGTATGATTTGATTGCTTATTGTAACCTATGACTATTATTAAGTGTGGTACCTGATGATTCTTGACTCTTGATGAATGTATCTTTTCTTTTATCTACACTGAGAGCATATGTACCAAAGACAAATTCCTTGTGTGTCCAATCACACTTGGCCAATAGAGAATTCTATTCTATTCTATTCTATTCTATTCTATTCTATTCTATTCTATTCTATTCTGACAGTATATCATAGGGAAACAATTTTTGAGGGAGGTAGAAAGGTAGGAAAAGGAACGAAGGAAGGAAAGGAAAGGAAAAATCAGTTGCATGAGGGTCTCATTTAATGATCTTCAACGATTTACTTTACAGTAACTAGGGCCTGCTAGAATTGCTGTTGCTAAAACGTGTGTTCAATAATATTCTGTTTTACAAATGCATCGTAATGTAATGGAAATTCCAAACCCAATTGCCATTGTTAACTAGGGACTAGCTGTACCTGTAATCTGATATTTAATTTTGGGCTTAAGTTTGAGCTCCAGCTTTTGCTTTAGATTAGCACAGCTGGATGGCAGTTGACACATTTGCCCAATGCACTCTACTTAGGTAGTCCTTGACTTATGACCATGAGCCCCAAATTTCTGTTTCTAAGCAAGGAAGCTGAATTTTGCCCAATTTTATGACTTTTTTGCCATCATTGAGCAAATCTAACTTCCCCCATTGACTTTGCTTGTTGGAAGTCGGCTGGGAATGTTACAAATGGTGATCACATGATCCTGGGACATGCAACTGTCATAAATACATGCCAGTTGCTAAGCATCTGAATTTTGATCTTGAGAATGTAGGGATGCTGCAACAGTTGTGCGAAAAATAGCTATAAGTCATTTTTTCTGTGCAACTATAACTTGGAAGGTCACTAAATGAATGATTATAAGTCAAGATTACTTCCATATAGGTTGCATAAGGCAGCATTCCACTCTGATTAACAGGGAGCGAATTCAGAAAAAAAAATCCTCTTCTAAATATTGGAGCTCCATGATACAGTAATTCAGTTTTGACGGTTCCATCATATTAGTATTGAACTCAGTAAACCTTTTGCTAGAGGCTCCAAATATTAGATGAGGTCCATCATTCTGTCAACCTTCTCTCTGTGAAGGTGGACTAAAAACAGGATATATGAAGTTGTAAATATGTACTGTGTGCAAGAAATAAATAAAAAAGAACAAGAAACAAAACCTAATGATTTACACAAATAAATTCCAACTTACAGGGACTTGGAAGATGAAGATTTTTTCATTTCTGGCCATTTTCGACGTTGAAACTGCCTAATTTTTGAGACACAATAGGACAGAAAAATTAGTCACATATCTTATGGAAGGAAGGAAGGAAGGAAGGAAGGAAGGAAGGAAGGAAGGAAGGAAGGAAGGAAGGAAGGAAGGAAGGAAAAGAATCCTTGGGTAGGCTATAAAATATTGAACATTTCTCACATTAAAGTACCAAAAGAAATCCAATATTTTGCTCTCCTTATAACCTAATTCTATCTGCCTATGGATTATTTCAGTATTTAGTGTATTTACTTCTGAGGATGGGGAAACTTATCGTTAGTAGTATTACCTGTATTGTTCATAGCTTCCATCTTTAAGACCTAAATGAAGAAAATAATACTAATTAACAAGAGTTTATGGAAGTGGGGGGAGCATATTGTAAAAGTAAAATAGACTATCAAAAGTTTGTTTTAAAGACAGTGGCACTTTCCAAACACAGAAGTTTGAGAGAACAAAATCATAGCAGCTACATTTAGAATGAGGCAGCTCAATGCTAAATTAAGAATATATATATTCAATTTATATTCCCATAATAAATCCAAAGCTGGTTCACATTTATTATGCTCCTATTGCAGCTTGCTACAGAGGCAAATTGATGGAATATTGAAGTTAAGCCATTCTCTGCATTTTTTAAACTGCTATTCCACAAAGCTACATATGGTTAATAACTAGCATTTTATCACTTGAAACTAAGTTCCCAATTTCTGTATTCCTATTAACCTTACCCGTGTAATACCTAAGATAAATTCTACAATTTATTTATAGATTCATACTACACCTTTCTTAATTAGAACTGGTGGAATTAACGAAAACATTTTCCATAACATCTATACGAAGTTTAAGTATGTGATTAAAACCTATTCCTGATTTAGATTTCCTGTTTAAACTACTTAAAGGTATATACAAGTGACTTCAAATAGTGCCATTCAAATTATTTAAGCACACTCCGCTTACCAAAGTGAAATAAAAACTGAACTTACCAAGTTCCATATTTCGGGTCCTTGGGTTGCACTGTTTATGGCCTTTGCAACTTCTCAGTTCCATGAGCTGCACATGCAGTTGGTTGAGAACATCTCTATGCAGTGTGTTTACTGCATTAATTAGCTGCACATAGATACAGTTTTTAAGTTATAGCAGGTATACCCCAGAAATTGGATACAGGCACTTGGATTTCTAATGCTCAGTTGTAGATTCCAAGCTTAGACTTCTACTGCCCTTTCCTTGTTCTGCAGAGATGAGGTTTTGGTGGAGGAAAAAGAAGTAGTGATGAAGGCAGCTGTAGAACTGAACTTCATCCTCACCTCATGAGGATGCTAATATTATAAGCTTTAAGTTATAACATTGTCACAGGCCCTTTTTACGTGTATCCAAGTCAGTGGCTCCAAAACAAAAGACAACTAATCTGGTCCCTCGTCAACTTACACAAGCACTCAAAGGCTGATACTACCTTCTACTCCACTCTTTCTTACTTTCTACTGCACTTCATATTGCTCTTCCAACTATTACTCTTTGTGAATCTATTCCTACTGCTGGAAAACTTCTCAGCCCAGTTTTTATAGCCAACCGTTGCTGGGCTGTCTAGGGAGAGGCCTTAAGGGGATAAGAGGTGTTGGCCATTTTATAGGCAGCCTGTCATCTCACAAACATCAATACAAATTAACTACAAGTTGAGCATGGAGAATAAATTGTAGGACCTGCAATCTGAAGACATCTAAAAAGCATGAGATGCAAGAAGGTTGGTATATATGAAAAGGTTTCCTGCAGCCAATCCTGGTGGAGTTATAGTTGACCAACCGCAAAATGTAGTGTGCCAACTGATGTTATTGTCATGAAAAATGGTAAATCCAGGGCAGACTCTGGTTTTTTTGTGTGTGTATGGGTCATGGAAAGTTGATCATAGGCAAGCTTTGAACCTTTGGGTTTTTTTTTAATTACCTGGTAAGGGTCGGTGTTCAGGTCAAAGTACTCAAGGAAGCCAGTTGCAAATTCACAGAACAGAAAGTTGTGTGTCTCATTGATCGTCCTCATACACCAGTATGTGTTGTTGTTTGCACTGGTACAGGCACAGAAAGGACCCACTACAAATAAATGTTAATATTTGACAACAGTTGTAAAATACTTTCTAAATAATTTTAAATGCTTTACATGCACGGAGATATATCTTACATGTCCACAAGGGGGCAGTCTGCCAGTGCTGATTGTCATGTGTGAAGCATGTCAGGCCTGGCATGCTACAGGTGTCATTATTTTTTATTCTTTTGAGCAGCTTCCTGAGTTTCTTCTTTCGCCTCTGTTCTCGGAGGAGCCATAGCTTATCCTTCTCCTGAAAGGTTTTCCTGAACACAAAGATCAAGAATTCATAATAAGTAAAAAATTGTCTCATAGATAAAACCAACTGCTTTATAACCCAGAAGTCTGGCAGTAAGGCACAAGGTTATCATGGACAATCTGAGAAGGGATTCACCTCTCATCTCATTCAGTTTTTACATAACAACAGTGAAGTTAATTTTAGGACGCTAACTTTATCTTCTTATTTTTGGGTGTTGAGTGAGTTTTGAATTCTGGTAAGTGTCTGCAGTTTTCTTAGCAAGATAATTTTTGGAAGTGATTTGCCATTGCCTGCTTCTTAGGGCTGAGAGAGAGAGGCTGGTCCAAGGCCAACTGCTGGCTTTGTGTTTAAGGTGGGACTAGAACTCGTAAACTCCTGATTTCTAGTCAGATGCCTTAATTCTATACCAAACTGGGCTCTTAACTTTACTTACTCCTGTTTGTCAGGACTAAGTTTGTTTGCCCTGTTTGTCACCTGGCCATTATTTTGCTTATGTGTGTAAAATAGCCTCCCAGCCAATAATCTACAATTCTTGAGGTAGAACTCTACTGAGGTGATAAATGTGTGGCCATGACAGAAAATTTTCAAACAAACACCATGCATAACAACATTTACCCCAAGTCTGAGACAGATTATGCACTGCTACTTTACTCTGGATATATTTCCTTTTTAAAAAATACTTCTCAAATGTTTTTTTTTAAAGTCTATGTGTAATAGAGTTATAGAGTCATATTAAGTCCAAGTCCCTGCGGGACTCTCCACGAAAGCCTATATGACAAGTGGCTGTTTATTCCCTGCTTGCCTTGAAGATGTTCCATAAGAGGAATCCACCACTTTTATTTGATACATTAAGTATTAAAGAGTCGGAACTGAAGAAGCTTCTTGGATGAGAAGTGAAACATGTTCAAGAAAAGACAAAGTCCAGTTGCCTTGAGAAATAGTACCTTTGGGACAACCATGACCTGGATGACAGAGAATCTCCACAGACATTATTAAAGCTTAGCCTCCATGTTCCTATCTATGCTATCTAGCTAATATAATCATACAGTTTTTTTATTTCTGTATTTCAGGCTCTATAAAGATAAGACACTTTTTCTGAATGCTGAATTGGTTCAGTTCAAAATTACATTATCTCATTCTGCACAATATTGTCTTCTTCAAATCTGATATTGTAGATGAAAGAAATCAACCAGTTAGTCTGAAGGTCTCAGTATATGTATGGCCAAAGGAGCACGGTTCTTTATAAGAATCTCAAATAATAGTAAACCATGGCCACATAGCAGATTGCATTCATAATTTTCTCAGACTTCTTGATTAGCAAGACAAAACTACTTTAAAAATGATGTCGTTTAAGATGTACTTACTTGAAAGGATGGAGATCAGATCCTTTGTGTTTCAGTTTGCCTTTGTGTTTTGATTGCAAGCTGAAAAACAAATATCCCAGTTCTACAATTATCTAAAACACAATTCTTTATTTTCTTTTGTTCTATATTTTTATACTTGTGCTCTTCCACTCTGAAGCTAGGGGCAGTTTATAAAACTGAGAAAATGAGGACACTGATATAAAACACAGACCTTTGTTTTAGTTTGCTAGAAGTTACTTGGCTTTGTTTCCATGTAATAAAGAGAAAATAAACAACAGATTCTAAAACAAAGAGAATCTTTATAGTGCATCACTTTAAGCTACAGTTTAAGAGTCTCTTGTAACTGTCTAATTGAAAGGAGGAGGAAGAGGAGGAGGCAGGCAAGCAAGCTAACTAGATTCTACTTTTCTACTTTGCAGGGCTACTTTTTATATAGGGATTTATTGGTTTTAAAGTAAAAAAAATGACATAGACATTGACATGAAAGAGAAGCTGGATTGTAAATTACTTTCCTACTCTGGCTGGCAGGCTGAATCTCAACATGATCAAATGGAAGAGCTCCACTGTCCAGATCATGCAATATTTCCCATTCTGACCTTTATTAGAGGTAAACTATTACAAATCTTAGGATTGCACTAAAACTTACAAGAACTGAAATGTAGTATGTGGATTTGGAAAGAAGGCAGACACTGAGTGTGAGGATACAATAGTTGCAAACAAATGGACCAAACATTTATTATATTGTAAACCAGGAGGTAGGTCTGATGTCCTGCTTGCTAGATGACATCAGATAAATAGTAGAACTAGTTGGGCCTAAAACAGAGACTGATATGCTTTTTTGCACTGGCAGGAGCAGCTCCTACCATGAATTGGAAAAGCAGCCCAGGATGCTGAGCAAAAGAGGAGACATAATTACATAAGTCACCAAGGAAATGTCCCTGACAAGAGAAATATTCTGAGAGCAGAAGCAATGTCTCATGCTTTCCTCTTGAAAACTGTAATCTATTTTTCTACGGTGTCTGGCAGCGGTATATATCTTTTATACTTTGTACGGTTTTTTTCCATGCATGGAACAGGAAGTTTTGGAGCTTCTTTGGCCATGGCACTAGGTAGGGATGTGCAAATAGTCAATTCTGAGCTTGGAAATTATTTTTAGATCCGATGTGAATCTTATTCACTCTTAAAGAAGCTGCAACTTTTCCTGTTTATTTAGTAGTTTCACAGTGGCAGAAAAATACAAATCTGAGTACAGAAGATCTTAAGAAGGGGACAACAGGTCCCACAAGCTTCTTCAAGGTACCACTGAGAAATACATCCCACCTACCCATCTGAGATTTGAAATAACTTCCCCACCTCAGAGGTGAATACTGCAGATCTCTGTTCCTGAGTTTAGACAATGAATGGGAAACTGGCCACAACAGCATCTTGACTGAAGGGGATTTTGGCCACTTTGTGCTAAATATTTGCTCTCTACTTACCCTAATTAGAAACAGACAAGGGCTGCGTAATGCCAGCTTGAATTCAGCTTGACAGCAGAGAATTTGCTTTTACAATTTCTTTCAAAGGAGTGGAGAATTTTGAATACATTTTCATGGGCAGTGTTTTTGTATTTATTGACTTAAGCACAGGGTAAGTGTTTGAATATCTTGTATTTCATAGTACTAACTATAGTCCCTACAGCAGGCAACCAGTTAGTTCCCTGGTTTCCATTACTTCACTGAGTTACCAAAAGATGTGATCATAAGAATCCCCATTCAGAGGCTTTTTCCCAGTGGGAAATCTAAGCAACCAGGGAGGCTTCAAAGTAACTGAAAGAAGTGTAACAGAAAACAGCATATCAGTAGGTATTTCCACCTCTTCCAATAATGAATTTCAGTTTCAAGATAATTTAAAAGCACTGGGTATAAATCCTAGAGGCCCTGTGTATTCCAGAGAGGTTGAAGATCTTTAATTTGTACTTTCCAAGGTTAGAAAATTTCAAACTTGGAAAGAACTCCCCAAAGAGAGTAGGCTGTTAGCTATGTCAAGATAAGAGGAACTGGCCTGAAATGTTATTTTTGTTTTTAATAGAAGAGTGTGATGAGACACGAATGTTTCTTGGTTTTCTTTTCTGCCTTGCTGAACTGGACACAATAAGGCACCAGCATTATCAAGGCATTGGAGTATCTGACTTTAATAAGAGGATGGCTGTGTTTGCTAAATAGTCTTGTGTCTTAAATCCCTCTGCCTAAATCAATAACCACTTCCTGCTTATTGCAGTTTCTGACTCTAAAAGAAAGTACCTTATCTTGTTACAATCACATTCCTCCGGTCGCTTCTTCTTTAGATGACCTCTTACCTCTCGCAGGTTTTTAATTTTGTTTTGTAGAGTTTCAATCTAATAATAAAAAATAAGAACAAATGGATGGATGCAAAATTGACTGATTTGATTTCTATCATTCAACTTGTCTAGATACTAGCCATTAAATTCCTTTCTTCAAAACATCTCTGTATCCCAATTATTCTGCGTTAACATTTTTTTTAAAAGAAGAGTTTATGCTAAAATGCCAAACTTTAGCCAGAAACACAGATGATTGCTACAATTACCATGCATTGCATTATCTAGACAGTTCACTGGTGGGAATTTGGAATAAGCAGTAAGGACATTTTTTAGCAAGGAATATAACTTGACTTTTGGAGGAAGAATACCTAACAGCTGTAATTATAGCAGAGGTGAAAGAAAAAAAATTATCCACTGCTTTCCTTTATTTACAAGAAAACCTTAGCAGGCAATGTGATAGAGCCAAGGCAAGGCAATTTATACTAGCATGTACAAGTAAACTGAATTTTTTTGGGAATGAATGTAGTTTTTTCCAGACTAGAAGATGACTCTTTTTTTTTTTTAGTTAGGGGTTATTTTAATTGATGGCCAAGTAATTCCCATGCATCATGTATCACGAAAGTTCAATGTTCTATGGGAAATTTAATTTAAAAAGCCTGGGGGAAATGATGTGCATTTCTGTCAATCTCTTAATTGTCAAAGACTTGTAGGTACTGTATGTTTATATGTGCACTTTGAGGGCAAGAGGGAAATAGGAAAAACAGGCCAGTTATGAGTCTTTAACATACTGTTATTGTTGTTACTGTTATTGCATAATGTTATGTCCAGTTAGTCTGAAACTTCTTATCCACATGTTCCCTGTGCTGCCCTTTTAGTGCACTATGTAATTAAGGATATTAAATTAGCTTCAACAATGTCCTTTTATTTTCAGAAGGATTTGGGATTGAGCAGAGGCCTCCACAAACAGAAATATTTTTCACATCCTCTGGCTTCCTTAACCCCTAAAATCATATTCAGAGGATTAAGATTCCTTCGGGCAATGCAGAATGTGGCAAAAGGAAGAACGGATGATTATGCCTTCATGAAGGAAAACTGGGTTAAGAAGATGTTCACCTTTGAATAAAAGGGAATAAAAGGGAACTTTTATATGCAGCCTAGTTTGGTCAACATAATTGCCTGAACCACCGGCTGCTAAACCGATCCTCAAAAAGCAACTCTGTTCTAAGACATTCTCATTTCAAAGTCGATCCAGACATCAGCCAAAGCTGGTATCAGACTATTTAACATTCGGCCTTCATTAAACACTGATATTGTGCCTGTCGAGAATAAAACCTGACAAAAAAGTCCACTCACGGTTTCCTGGAATTTGGAAATGTGATTCAAATGGTGATTCACATGGTCAGAAAACACTAACCTCGTGGTCTATATGAAGCTTATGGTCCTTCCAGGCTTGCAATGATTTATATAAGTCTGTGTCACATTGAACAGTGTCATTTTCTAAAATGTAGCATCTGTTCAAAAAAAAAAAAGGTCATTATCCTGGAGGCAGTGACTAGCTATTGGAAACAGACAGCATTACATTCATGAAGATCATTTTTTGAACTAGCTTAGCTGATGTGACTCCAGGAAAGAAACAGGGGCAACTCCCCTACTGCAACCAAGAGTAAGCAATCTGCGCAATGGAAACTGAAGTTTGTTGTTGGGCTGAAATGTCAGTAGAGAAAAACCAAGTGTGCTGTCTTGGAGGATAAAATTACTATAAATATTTTTTGGAAAAAAAAAAGTAAAAGCTTACTAATGGTTGAGAAGCCTAAGTATAAACACAAACGCCAGCACTTAGACATGTGTGTGATCTTGAGTATGGATTGTCTGATATGACCAGTCAGCTTTCTAGAATGTAGACAAACATTTAACAAAATATATTAGGCAACCCTTGTTCTTAGGTATAGCCATCCTGCAGGTGGTCCTCTACTTATGCCCATTTGTTTAGTAGCAGTTTGAAGCTACAACAGCACTGGAAAAAAAAAACGCCTCTCATAACCTCTCACTTATAATTGTCATGGCATTCCTGCACAATCTGGTGCTTGGCAACCAGCCTGCATTTACAGCAGTGGCAGCATCCCAGCATAATGCAAATGCCATGTGATCTTCCCAGCCAACTTCCAATAAGCCAAGTCAATGGGAGAAGCCAAATTTGCTTAATGAAAAAGGTCATAAAATTGGTCACCTGATGACTCACTTAATAATTGCATCACTTATCATTACTTAGCCATGGCGGCACAGTGGGTAGAATGCAGTACTGCAGGATACTTTTGCTGCCTGCCAGCTGCCTGCAATTTGGCAGTTCAAATCTCACCAGGCTCATGGTTGACTCAGCCTTCCATCCTTCCAAGGTTGGTAAATGAGGACCCAAATTGTTGGGGGCAATAGGCTGACTCTGTAAACCGCTTTGAGAGGGCTGTATGTAAGTCTAAATGCTATTGCTATCACAGTACAGTTAAGGAAATATATATCTAGCTCATTGGGTTAAGCCCAATGTTTTGCTTGTATCATCATCATCATCTTAGTCATTGTCTATCCACTGCAGGATGAAAACTTCTTCTGCCTTGGGATACTCTTCTGGACATATACATGTCCGACGACATAGCCCATGATTTCATTTACCCACATAAGCCCCTAATCAAGGCCCCGATCATTGAAGGAGGTTTACTTGTTTATTCCCATATATTAAGGCAGAAAAGAAGCATGGACTCTTCCTCTCTTCCTTCAAACATGTTTTTTTCATTTTATTACCAGGCTAGGTAATATGCATCAAACAACAGAATGTCCTGGTTGTTTATATGTAGCCTTGATTGAGGTATGGTTTCTTCCTTGATTAGGGTATCTTTCTTACTTAACAGATCAACAGAATTGGAAGGGACCTTGTAGGCATTCTAGTCTGACCACCCCCTCCCATCCAAGCAGGAGACCCTACACCATTTCTGACAAATGGCAGTCCAGTCTCTTCTTGAAAGCTTCCAGTGATGAATCTCCCACAACTTCTGAAGACAAACTATTCCATTGACTGATTGTTCTCACTGTCAGAAAATTTCTCCTTATTTCTAGGTTGAATCTCTTGATCAGTTTTCTTTGTCTGGCCTTTGGGTGCTTTGGAAAATAGCTTGACCCCCTCCTCTCTGTGGCAGCCCCTCAAAAATTGGAACACTGCTGTTATGTCTCCCTGGTCCTTTTCTTCACTAGACTAGTCATTACAATAATAGAACACCAACAACTCAACAGTTCAATCCTGAGCTACCTATATTCTTTACCACTATATCTGTAACTTGCAATTTTCTTGTCTATGATGCAAGGTACTAATGTTCCCAATAGATAAAATGATCCTGATACATAGAGCTATATATGTTTTTTATATACATATAATGTTGCATATATATATTCAAGTATATACATAATAAAAACCACAACCTACTAATTAATTTCTTCAAAGACTTACCGGTGTGTCACTTTTATTAAGTTTGGTGCTGTGTTCTCTAAAATACTGCCAGTGCCACTGTATTCCTCCATATCCTTAGCATCATCAACTTCTCTTCCTCCTTCTGATTCTTGACTATTTTGGGGCTTTTTTGTGACATTCCATAGTAAAACAGGTTGATAGCCATCCTCCAAATCCAAATTATACACTTTGCCATCAAGCTCAACAGACACTGAGCGAATCGAACGACTTCGAATGTAGCTTGTTTTGTATTCTACATGAGAAATAAACAACACAATTTATGTCTATTTAGCAGGTCAGATATGGATTGACAAAAAGTTTATTGCTGAGAAAATTGGCTGGGTTAGAAAGGATTGGAAGAATTCTTTATTTTCAAAAATAATTACTTTTTTCAGACAGTGATCTAATTCTATAAAAAATAATCAATTCCTATATACATACATTTTATTATAAAGTTAATACTACTAGGATAAACCTTACGGGAAAAAATACCTTTTATTATAATGGGGGCACATCATTTGCTTAGTTATATTTTTTCACATGTTATGGTTTTAATTTTTGACAATATACTTTTGAATATACTGTTGACATTTTATTGAAAATTTATTGAAAATTTTTATTGTAACTTACTAAGAAAGACCAGCTAAAACTGAATTAATGGATGGATGAATAGATATAAAAGCCAAAGGAAATGAAACTGCAAAAATGTATCTTGTTTTATATGACAGCTGAGGATAATTTATTTTATTAGCCTTAGTAGGTTTTAGAAAAACTAAATTAACTTTGGATTAGCTTTTCTTGGCATAAATTACCTTCCAGCTAAGTATGAGACTGTAGAGTTACAGAGCTGATACCTTGCAATATTCATTGCTGTAGGATTATGAGTTGGCCTACAGAAGATCTTGAATGAAGATTTTATATGGCTTAAATTTAAGGAAGTAGTCAAGTAGTTTTTAGTGTATGTTCTTATAGAATTTATTTTTACTGAAATAGTTTATTTCTATATTTTTGCCATGTGGTGGCAGCAAAAGTTCAGAAACCTAGAAAAGAAGTGAAAATAAATGATGTTCAACGTGAATGTTTCATGTAATCTAAAGAGCCACAGAAGAACTTTTATTAATGTTTCATGGTGGGTTTTGCTTTTCTTTGAAACTACTTTCCCATCTAGAGAATTCTGAAAAACAGCAATTGAAGACTATTACTCCATATTTCTCATCTCTAGTTGTTCTCTATTTCAGCTTTTTTTTCCTATTAAACAAAATCCCTGCTCTTTAAACCGCAGTTTCAAGCTTTGTTGTATTCTATTTCTCTTGCTTTCCCTTTCACAACTTACCCATTTGAGTGAAACTCTAGATGGCAATTCCTCTTCCCTCTGGTCATGAAACCCCAGGAACTTCTCCAATTCGAAATTCTCCCTTTCAATTCCCATAAATTGCCAGCAGTTTTAAGCTCACTTAAAGATGGCTTATTGGAAACCTCACGGGAGATTTTACCTTGGCTTCTTAGGCTCAGCAGTATTGAGTAGGATAAGAGTATTGATTCATATAGAAATATATATGTCCACTATTTCTTATTTGAGTTCCATTTCTAATAATCCATAAGAAAGAACCACAATCTGAACTGTTTGCACAGCATTTAGAAGTGATGGGCCTGTTGCATATTCATAGTATTTACAGAGTACAATAGAATTATTCACTAACTTGGAATTCTAAATCTCCACCTGAGGCTTAGCCAGGTGAATCATAGCTTTAGGGGAAAAGTAGGTTCTAATTTAGGAACATTTGACTAAAATGAGGAAACACCCTTCTCTTTTAATACTAAGAGGAAATTCTAAGAAGTTACACCCAAAAAGAAGAAACTAAAAAGAGATATTCTCAGCAAGAATTGGTTTCCTTTGTTATGAGGCATGTGTTTCCATTTGCTGGCATCAAAAAACACACCCCATTGTAAAATCTGAACAGAATGTAACATTTATAAATGCTAAACAATGTTCAAACAACAACCAACCAATTATCAAAAACAAATCTGTTGTACTGTTTGCCTTTTAAATAATATTTTTAATACAAACAACACAGGAAGTGGTGTTTTTCAATGAAATTCAATGAAGCAAATGCCCTTATTTTTTAAAATTTTGACTGATGCTGTGGGTGCTCAAAGATTTGTGAACTCTTCTGAATTTTCAATGTTTCTGCATAAGTATGATTTAAAATATGATCTGTTTACCACACAATTCCTAAAACCAGACAAAGAGAACCAATTATACACATGGGTCAAAACAGCTTATATATAGCTAGCTGGTCAGAGATAGAGACCTAAATAAAGATAAATGAAAAATAAATCACCTTTGGGAACTTTCCATGACTTTAGACCCTAAATTGATGTGTGTATTTCTATAAACTAAAAAAGGGCTCATTAACTCTCATACAGATCGGTTGTTTGGCAGCAGAATAGGGAAAGGATGGGATGCTTCTGTACTGTGTTGCACTGCAGCACCTGGGATTTCTGTAGTAATTGCAGAGAAATGAAGTAATGTTTTCTTAGAAAACCATAAACTTTTACTTACATAAGTGCACTAGCATTCAGCTTGTTATTATCTGTTTTTAAACTCTCACCATTCACAACTGAATACTGGTTTCTACCTGCTCAATTAGTGTTTATATCTGAGTGCACTGACAAATAATATTTTTCTCATGAAATATCATACATGAACAATGAGAAATGAAGCCCATGCAGAGATATTTCATCCCAGGTTGCTGCCAGAACCTTTTTTCTTCTTGTGTAAAAGAGGAAAAATGGGCTGCCTCTAATGAACAAAAGGTGGAGGTAATCTTTTTTCACTAGTTTTCATCAAGAAGTGAAAGCTAAATTCTTAACGTACTGACATAATATCCTAGAATATGAAAAAGTCTCACTGCATGTTGGGCAAACCAATCCTATCCTGGGATTGCTTCACGGATGGAGGCTACCCTCTTCACTGAAAGCAGATGTATCATAAAAGTCTATGGAGATTCTGTCAGAGTATATTCATGAACTGGAATAGAGCATGGTAACAAGGTCAGCCAATGAATAGGTATAGCAACTAAGTCAGCCAATGAGGACTGTTTTGGAAACTGAAACTAGAATTAGCCTAGGCTGGAAAGTGAAACTAAAAGTAGCCGAGGTGTGGCTCTATATTAAGCTCTGCAGCTATGTTGAGCTCTGAGTCTGTCTATTGAAAATGAAACTGCTTCTCTCCTCTGCTGTGCATAATGCTTGCCTGCTGAACTAAAGTGAAACTGTTTCTGTGCTGCTGAAGTTACTTGCAACATGTTTTTCTTTAGAGTTTACTCCAGGTTGGAGAAATCTACAACTGGTTTGTAAAATTTACTTATTATGTTTGTGAAACATCAGCCATCTGTGTTTTTTTTTTTTTCTGGCGCTGAATTAACACTGCAAAACTCTGAATAGATTCTCGGATCATGGTTGTGCCAAAGGTGCTTTTTCAAAAGGCAAGTGGACTTTGTTTTTACTCAAAAAAGTTTCGCTTCTCATTCAAGAAGCTTCTTCAGTTCTGAGGTGAACTGAAGAAGTTGCTTGGATGAGAAGTGAAACATCTTCGAGGAACAACAAAGAAAGTCCGCTTGCCTTTTGAAAAAGCACCTTTTAAACAGATATATTGTAATAGGGCTTTTCTGTAAGGGTAAGAAAGGAAATCAGAAGGCACCCATAATTGCCAATGGCATGCCAAATCCCAGAGAACTGCTGGCAGGCCAATTCAGTATCCTATTTCAGGGTGGGAGAGAAGCAAATACCTTGAGGATTCATGAAATACTATTTTATTTTATGTAGGGTATATTATTAGCAACTTGAAAACTCATCCAATTTTCTCTCTGTCCCACCTTATACTAAACAAAAATGAAGTCTTCAGAGTTTGTTTTTTTTACCAAGCTGCCTTCAATCTCTGGACTGTGTAATCTCTTCTCCATGCCTCCTATTAATGGCTTGCACCTTCTTTCCTACTTTAACCTACCTTTCTTTCTCCAACGTCAGCTCTAAATTCTTTTACACCTCAGCAATTTCTTGTGGATGACCCATATTGCTATTCTCCTTTTAGCTATCAGGATCTAAATATACCTGCTCCTCTCTTTTTGTACTTTGCTACTTATATAATAGATTTTCAGGGAATAGAGCTGACATTTTAATGAAGACTACACAGTTGTAGGTGAAGAACCCATCTTTCAATAATGTTAGTTAAACCACAGGGTTTAGACGAGTGCCCCAGCTGCAGTAGGAAAAACAGAGCTATTTCTATATTAACAATTTAAAAATGGTTTTTGTAGCTTTCGTAATGGACTAAGCTGAAGTCTTCACTCTGGTCCGTGTTTCCAGCGGGAACACAGACCGTTCCTATTGGCTGATTCCGTTTGACAGCCGGCTATAAAAGGAGCTGTCAAACAGCATCAGCTGTTGTCCGCCAGCTGACTGCCTTGTTAGCGTGGAAGCTGCAGCAACCCTTTATTGTCTAAATAAAGTAACAACTGAAGTTCACCCCGCGTTTTGCCTCAGGTTATTCCTCCGCTCTACATCAGTTTTAGGTACATACAGGACACAATTGCTGTGAGCTTAGGAGTCCTGTACATTTCAAACAGAGGGGGAAGACTGTATGGTATCTTAAAATACATTTAAAATTGATTTATTTTGTCATTTTGGATTCTGAAATTTTATACAAGGCGTATAATAAATGTGAAAATAGTAAACATTGCTTAAACATTATGTGGGATATAGAGCAACAAAGTCCTCAACTTTTGTCTAAAAGTAGATGAAGTCTATGAAAAAAAAGCTATAAGGTAAAGACATCTAGAAATCTACATTTCCTGGGCTGTGTATTGTAGTGAAATATTATCTAATGCCTTCAGATAAATTAGAAAAGTGATGATGACATTAATGCAGCCATTTTTAAAGGCCACACATAAATCTGGATCATTTTTATATGTATATATTCCAATATTCTGTTCAGCTACATGATTGGGGTAAGTCTGAGTTTCCAGAACTATTATTAAACCCTGGTAAGACATTCCTGTAAGGATATTTCTATGATGGGTAAAATGTGATTGTGGTTGATAAAATGTACTGAATTTTATTTGATTCTCCTTCCATGGTATACGGAGATTACTTTCATTTATTATTTGCAGGCATTATTACTCAAAATAGCTATAATTCACACGTGCATTTTTTTCCTTTCTTTATAAAATAACTCAATTTATGGTGCATAATGTATTTTAATGTATGTCTTAAAAGGATATGCATCCTCAACATTTCTGTTATGGCCAATTTTATGTCTGGATCCAATCCCTGTTCTCCTTTCCTTAAAACTCCTGCTGGGATATTTTTAAAAAAGAAGAATGATGAAAAGGGTATTCATAGAAATAAATATAATCTGATGTCAATGTAAATTCATTTGTAATTATTTCGCCATTGAAGTCTACATTATTGAGCATCAGACGATATACATGTTTAAGCTGTGATTTCACTCAGATTGGAATAATAAAAATGCAAATTAACATTACAGATTCACCACAAGGGTTTTTGTTTGTTTGTTTTTGCAATATACAGAGGAAACACTCGTACATCCATGCACCATTTGTAATTTTGTCTCTTTTCCAAAGAGCTTATGGAACCTTATGTTGAAATGAAACTCCAGAAATGCAATAGCAGAATAAGCATACGTGAATATCAGCAATATATTTGTTATTTCCATATAATTTAAATTTTGGGGCCCTGGGAAATCTTAAAGCTTTTAGGCTTAATTATATCCAAATTCTGTGAGTATAAAATATAGTTTGCATTACAAACAGAATTACACCATGTAGACTAGAAGGTAAGAGGACAGAAAATAATAGCACATTTAATATGCTCTGTTACTCTTTAGGTGATCTTCAGAAAGCAAGGAATTTCTACCTCCAACTTCTAAGTGAAAAACAGGAAATCTAACTTGTGAAAATTTGATGTTGTCTTAGGAACAGTGGAAGAGGAAGATCATTAAAGGCAAACTAAAGTCTTTGTGCTCAGAAGATCTCAAGTTCAGTCCTAGATATATCTAGGTAGGATGAGAATACTGTCTAACTCAAACCTACACTTTCTACAGATGACTCATGAGTATAAACAGCTTCCTATGCTCCAAATAAATTTACTCCATTTACCTTTGTCATCTTCAAAATTCTGAATGTTTAACCTCATCTTGGTGCCCATACAATACAAAATAGGCTGTAATCCTTATGCCTAATCCTATGGTTGAATGATCTGCAGTTACACAAGCCATTTCTGGTAAGCCAAGCCACTTACTGTTGTGCATAAAGCAGCTTGTTGCATCTAAAGTCAAAGATGCAGTTTGGTCTCAAACCATGACACATTCTCTGAGAAACTCTCCAGTTTCTACATGCAGAGCAGAGTGGATAATATCCACTCTTCCTCCTCTTAGTTGTATTTGCTTGTGAGAGAAATGACAAAAATGACAAGGGAGAAAAACTCCCCTTCAGCACCAAAGCATGACATTTATGTATTGGAAAATGTTTTGTCCCAGACAAAACATTAACTACCTTGAAGAAAAACATCTGGATCGTGTACAGCAAATGAACTAACTACTGTGCATTTATTATGTGAACAGATGATTATTTGGAAAGGCCCTCAGGTTTCTGATACTGAAGACTAAGAGACATAATTACACAACCTAATTAGGATGCCACAGGGATTTGAAAAGTTGCTAATAATTTTTTTGTGGAGTTTTTTATCTGGTTTAAATTTTTGTAAGTGGAGTTCAGATATCTTCACCATAATGCAGCAATTTCATTGTTTCTGTATCACGTTATGCTAAAAGTTATATTTGGGGTTATAATTTGTAAACAGTTTAACTGAACCACAAGCTTAAGCATTACTTAAAGATGGATCTGTTTGGTCATGCATTCTTGGCAGTTACAATAGCTGGCGATTGTACCTGAGAACCAGGAATTTTATTCACCTAAAAATTAGCTTAGTAGTTACTAATAAGCTTGCAAGGCAAATATAAAGGAAGAAAATCGATTTAAACTCCTTGTTTGAAGCTTGTGCCAGGTCATTACTGAGAAAGTCTAATCTGCTAAATAATTAAAGCTCTGTACTTGTGAAGCGAGACGAAAGCAACTTTACAGACGAATAATAATTCTGAGCTGCTGTTGAGCTCTTTTAATCTATAATTAAACTATGCACACTTCAAATGCATGTCTGTGCGTTTATG
Source organism: Pseudonaja textilis (assembly GCF_049901715.1). Lineage (NCBI taxonomy): Eukaryota > Metazoa > Chordata > Lepidosauria > Squamata > Elapidae > Pseudonaja > Pseudonaja textilis. The sequence goes on along the minus strand of NC_141992.1, from coordinate 23,241,604 downwards.
TGTGGATTTCAGCTGACTCAAGTTAAAGAAGGGCCTGTAGAAAAGGTTATACCACAAAGCTCCTGAGCCTTGCCAAAGAAAATCAGCAGTTTTTGGAGCCAGCTCCACTTTAATGTGAAAAGAAAACGTTATATATGGAAGCAACAGTTTTGGGAACAACATCTACCTGTGCTCTTATTATGAATAAATAATGCTCTAATACCCTGAGAACTAGTCAAATGCAGAACTCAGGGCTATTGTAGTTTCTAAAAAGGAATAATGGATATTTCCACTGACTACTTTTGAGATGTACAGGTACATAATAAATAGTTATTAATCCAGCATTTATCTTGTGAATACCCTGAGAACTAGTCAAATGCAGGTGCTTAAATAATCACCCACTCAGTTGGTATTTATTTAAACACTCTGATAAATGCTGGACTAACTTGGCCAGACAAGTTACTGTATATAAACAGGGAGCAAACACCACACTCACTATACTGATAATGTTATCTAGCTTGGTAATGAAGTGTCTGCAAGCAAACAACCAAGTGTCAGCCCTAAAGCCATTTTTAAGCGGGAGCCATTTGGGGAGCATCTTCAGGGCTGCTGCAGCAAGGCCAGTTGGAACTGTGAGAACCTAAGGGGGGGAGATAGAGATAGCTGGGGAAGTGTAGCCAAAACAACATTCTTTCCTGTGGGAGCCAAGGATGCTCTACCAGGTGTTGGAGAGACATGGATCAAAGCTAGCCAGGATAGATAGCTGGGGTCTGGTTGGACCATGTGACGGATGTGTGACCTGAGGGGAAGAACTCTGGGATTTGATTTGGGTGGGAAAAACCTCGGGTCCTTCAGAGTTGGTTTTTTCCCAGATGTGCCAATATGACATGCCTAATAAGTCTATACTTTGAGGAACATGCCTGCCTTGAAGTTTTGATTGTGTTGGGTGTGTTAACTGGAACCCTGACACCAAGTTCAGAAAGCTCCAAGGACTCCACAGTTCAACCCTGACCTATAAATTTCTATTAGATTACAAGAGCTGAGAGTGGGAGCACTAGATGAGATGTTGGCAATTTAAGATCCAACAATCCGTATTCCAGGAGATGTGCCTGTCTATAACAGTTACAAAATAACAGCTATAGAGTATATGACTCATGTCACGTAAACTGGTCTAAAAAGATTAACATTTCATCTCTTTACCTTTCTGTAAATTTCCTCTCTGACCCCCTCCCTTGAATTAGCACAATAAAAGAGGACAGCAAAAAGCCTGGGGAGGAGAAGCAGAAGAGAGGAGCAGGAGAAGAAGCAGAGAGCCCGGACATTTTTCCATCTGTTCCAGGGCAGCGAGGAATCCCATCTCCCCAGGCTCAAAGTGCTGCCTCATTTTGAAGATTTCTTGTGTTTTGTGTGTTTTATTTCTTGTGCTTGCTTGGCAATCACTCTTTTGTGAGTCTTGCCTAGCCTCACCCTTGCGAGGGTCCCACTGTCTCGCCCTTGCGAGGGCTACTTTAAATCTCACCCTGGAGAGGGTTATTTTCTGAGAGGAATTCAGCAATCAACCAGAAAGGCGAAACAACAGACCGGTCGCTCAACGCGACAAATCCGTAATTGAAGATTGACTACTGTACATAACTCTTAACTATGGTGGCTGAGGGGTTAAGATGTTGGCCTTGTCAATCAGAAGGCTGAGCACTGCCCCCATTTAGCTTGAAGGTAAATGTTGACTGGGTAAGGCAACTTGCTTAATGAATTTAATTGTTTTATAATCCATAAACATTTATTTTTTTCTTTCTCTTTTCCCTTTCCTTTCCGTTTTTATTGCAATAGATGTTTCCTCTCCATTTGATTCCCACCCCCCCATTTTCTGTGGTTGTGCTGGAGAGGAGTAAGCATATTTATGCCTACTGTGAAAGAGAGAATATTTGGTTTATACCGACAGGGGATCTATTAATTTATAAATGGAATATGGTATTTTACTGAGAATTAATTTTAGCATTAATTATTATTCAGTTAATTTGAATTTGTCAAATTATAGGTCTATGTTTAAATATAAAGTAAACTTCTCCCTATTCCTAAGCAAGCAAGCAAAGCTGATACTCAACTGTGTCCTCATTTATCTACTTCTAATTAGTTCTGGATTCCTCCATTAAATGTGTTGGAAACATCCCATGTATGTTCATATTTGTTTTTACATTTTTACATAAAAACTGCATCTTGCTTATAATGCAGAACTGTTGTTTTTTAAAGATTCTTGTGGTTAAAATATTTCAAGCATGTACACATTAAATAACAGTCTCAATCATATGGCAGCATGAGCAGACTTTATCTGATCTTTAAAAAAAAAATCTAAACAGTGTCAGACCTGATTAACACCCAGACTAGAGACAATCAGGAAATCATGGTGTAGGATGACAGACTGGAAGCCAAAAGCACCTCCGGGAAGAGAGCAATGGCAGACCATTTTCACATTGTTTATGTAGCCATTAACAGGCAAATTCAGCTTTAATGAGATGTTACTTTTATCTAGATCTACAACAGACACCTTGGCTTGAATCTAATTGTGACTATCTTCCCAAATTAAATCAGTATAGATTCTTCTTTTAGCACCCTATGAAATCTTCTGTTGAATTTTGAAGGTTCTCTAGAGCAGGGGTCACCAACTCCCGGGCCGTGGCCTGTTCAGAACCGGGCTGCGGAAGTGACGGGCAAGAGTGCACACAGCTCCACTTGCACACAGAATAGGCATGTGCATGCAGCTCCATTTGTACGAGGGCAGGGTGCGTGCGCCTGCTGCTAGCGCAAATGAAGCTGTGTGTGCCTGCCACTTGCAAGGAACCATCCCGTCTCCCTCCTCCCGCTGGTCTGCAAAGCCGAAAAGGTTGGAGACCGTTGCTCTAGAGAGCAAGAGGAGAAAGAAAGGGCAGGGAAGATCCACTGCAAAAGTCAACATTCATATGTGCAACATTGGATCCTTGTTTCACACCTATTGATTTCTATATCTATATGAGACTGCTCATTCATTGAAATCTATGAGAGATTTTCTCCTCTATCAAGGTGTGTCTGGTGGGGACTTTGGAAAAGACATTTACTATGGTCAATGCACTGCTAACAGCCTTTCATAACCATGCAAACTTCTTTTTGATTGGTGGGTGGGTTATTTGTAAGCTCTTGAAAAATGAATTGTAATTTACTTTATTTATTATTCTCCCAAGTTTTAGTTATTTTGTATTGTTGAAACATTTTTAAGCTGCTTTGAGATTTTTTTCAGTACAAGCTTTGCTTAATTTCTTAAATATATAGATTTAAACAGGTTAGTTATTCGGATTTTTTTCCACCATCACAGACCCCCCCAAGAATTTCACTTACTCTTCTTAGAGAATAATTTCTTTCGCCGTCCAATGGGACTGAGCTTGTATTCATTCTCATCACAGCTGCAGTCCTCATTATTCTTGCTGTAATACTTGGGCAGGAGATTGGAGATTCCTTTACTACTGTCTGGAGCCATAAGGCTAGCTAGGCCTTTGCATTTATGCAACTTCAACTTCCCATTGGCATCTTCCACACACTGCCATTTCTGGAAAAGCAATAAAAAAAAGAAATAATAAAATAGTAAAGAACATATTCCTTCCGTATACTTTCATATTTGAAATTAGTTGGTATTATCAACAAGCTGGAAACATAGGATAGTGGGGAAGATCATGCTTGAAAGTGGACTTCCTTATTATTTGTGTACCTATGGTCCATCTTGTGAAGTTTTTTGCAGTCAATCAAAAATAGTAATACAACAGATATGTTCCTTTCTCAAGGAGCAACTTTCTAGAAGTGACATCAGAGCAAAATAAGCACTCTCCTAGAATATAGTGCTTCTTGTTCAATTAAATAGCCTGAGATATAGAGAGTTGTGCTTTCCTATTTGGTTTCCTCTTTTTTAATCTACTAATTATAAGCAGAGAGATGTCAGGTCTGCCATCTTCGGCTTGGTGCCCCGCTGGCCTCCTGTCATCAAAGTCTAGGAGGGAAGGAGCAAGGGAGAAGGAGGACAAATGGTCAATGAACATGTATGGGGATGTGATGGAAAATAGGAAGGTGGGACAAAGACCCTGAAAAAGACCAGGAAAGCAGAGAATCAGTTTGTGCCAGCACACAAGGATATGCTTCTGAGATTGGAATATGGACTATCCCAAACAACTCAGCAATCTCCAAACATCTATGCAGCTGAATGCGACTGAAGATGAATTAGTCATGGGGCAAGGGCTGAGATGAGGGGGAAAAAAATGTAAAATTTTGTTGGAAGTTACGATCCCCCTCTCTTCTAGGAAAAGAAAAGAAATTAGAAGGGGAAAGAAAATTCCCCTAAAAGAAAGGAGAGGTGAAAACACAAGCAGGGTCAGCTCCATTAGCCCCCATTTGCATGGGACACACATTAGCTAAGATCCTTTCCCATAGAAATCAAATAGATGGCAAGCTATAAAAAACTTGTGAAAAGCAAACCAAAAGGCATAACAGGAAACCCAGGATATTGCAACGTACTGCAACAAGCAGCTACAAAGTGAACAAGCAGCTACTATAAATCAATTACTCCTACCAAGATCCCAGGAAGAGATCCCAATCTAAAGAGACAGGAACTCATCATACAAGCAGAAATCAAAGACTTCAAGGATTCACACTTACAAAATCAAACGATCTGAAGAGTATAAGAAAGGGGTCTTCTTACTAGATTAATCTCAGGAACATTGTAGGATTTATTCTTATTTGCCTTCCTATTAATAGACTGATTCTGGCTTCCAATGCAGCTGACCAAATGATTTTGCAGTAAAATCTCCCAGCCGGGAAATTTGAATTCACAAAGGAAAGAACTTTGCCTTTTTTCTTAAAGGGCAAGGCTTCCTTTTCCTTTCCACAATTTTGCACAGAAAATTTAATTCTAGCCCGACTTTACTGCAGCCAGCAGCCTTTAGTAAAAGAACCTAACATTTTATCAAAATAGAGTTGAGAGTCTTTCTTTCCTAAGAGACCTGACTGGGGCAGGTCTGACATGAGGAACAGTTGGTGGGTCTCATAAAACAGGAACATTGATCCCAGAGATCATGGAAACCAGTGCAAGATTTATAGAGCCAAAATGTACACAAGTGCTATAAATGTTTACATGCACGAATGCATACACATGCACACACTCATACATCAACACATGTTGAAGGAAAACTCAAACAGTCAGAAACTAAAAAAGGAGTCTAAATGACAGTAAAGAACCACAACCAAACCTTGTTTTTCAAAACAGACAAGACTTTTCTTGCTGTTTGGTTCAAAAACTGAAGTCTGGAAGTATGAACAAAAGGGAAAAAAATCCCATTGAACAACCTCTGCCTGGAGCAACTAATGAGGAAAGATGCCAATGATTATAGAAGAAAATGAACAAAGCACCACTAAGATAGAACTCATCAGCAATTGCAGTTGTTCTACTGTGAAGCAAGAACAATGATGCCATCTAGTTATTTTATTCAACAAGTATGAGCTCGTAAAATTTTCTGGAGACAATTCATGGTTTGTAATGAAAAAAGATTACGAAAGCAAAGATAGTTAGGGGAGGAGGGTTATAAAATACTTACAATTGCTTAATTTTTATTTTAAAAATCAAAATAATACTGCGATAATAAAACTCTGGGATGCTTCTTCAAAATGGATATTATATCAAACAAAAATAACAAGAGAAAAGCTTGGTGTTTTTTTTAAAACTCCATTTACTGCTGCTATAAGCACAGTATAATTTTAGAATGGTAGAAAATTTAAGTTCACAATAAAAACGAAAACTTTCAGAGATTTTATAAATCTTCTAGATTGGATCTGCATTAAATGGTGGTGATAGTTATTCTGCACCTCCTATTGAAAGATACCAGAACTTCGATGATCCAATAACAAAAGAGAGTGATAATTCAGAAATGGTAAATCCCTTTCAGCCATCCCACTCCCAGTACACAGGTTGCAGAATAGAACTGATAGAATATGCAACTTTATGTTGTAACGATAGTCATCAGCTTGGAAAGCTTTATAAAGGATTAAATAAATTTATGGAGGATGAAGTTTTTGTTATCATCATCAAGTAATAATCGCAATAGCTGTACAGTGCAACTAATCATTGTAATAGCTACATAAGCTTTCTAGAGGCTGTTGGGGAATATCTTTTGGCTTCGCATAATGTGGAAATACAATAGTGGACTAGATAATATTTGGTCTTATCCAACCCAGCTCTTTATATTTTTCTATTACCATCTGAGAGGACTCAATTTAACATGCTTGAAATCACACCTGATGAATAGGGTTTGCAAGGGAAAACAGATCGTCTGATTCTGTTCTTAGCATCTTGTAAAAATGATACATTGGTCTCCTCTGTATGCAAAGGACTCCAGATAATCTTAACCAGTCTGTTCTCCCAGTCAGGGTGGAGAATATTTTATCAGTTTTATTGCCACAGCATTCTCCTGAACATGGATGCACCCACTGTGTTCAGTTACATTCATTCTTTGCTTTTCACCACCATCAGTTTCATTTCCTGAAGTCCTTCAGAAAATTAAGATAACCTCATCATTCGAGACTCAGGACAAGCTGCTTAGGGGCAATTTCATCTAATGCCCTAGTCACCTCTGAACTCCAGAGTGCAACCAGATATGCAATGGCACTATTAATGTGAATGTGCCCAAGTGCCCTCAGGAAATCATCTGGATCCATTAGACACCAGGTGTGGACAATCTTATTTGGCTCTCACCTCTGCAGAGGATAAGCAAAATGATGACCAACTTATGCACCAGTCATGCACAGAGGGCTGATGACACTCTTTCATCTTCAGATAATAGTGCTTACTGCTCCAAGGTAAATATATATTTGCATATATATGTGTGTGTGTTTGTGTGTGTACATATATAGCTTTTGGCCTCTCGGTTTCTTTTCAATTAAGAGCGTAAGCTGTTACTATCCAGACTACCAATAAAATTTAAAAATACAACCAGGAAAAAGATTGTTTGATTGACATTTAATTATGAAAAGTAATATCAAAGTATAGAACAAATGTGGCAGCTGTCTCTCGGATGTAGCTTACATTCCATTTATTAATATGCAATATTTAAGGCAAATAAACCTGAAAGAACTGCCTCTTGTGCTAGAGCCCCAATGAATTCCTGTCATAAATAGTATGAATGACAGAACCCAGCATATTAACTTAATAGTTGTTTAGTGCTGCTAAATAGGCGCAGCAACCAGAAGGTTATAATTTAAGGAAATAGTCAATTGGATCTTGACAAGGGCAGGGAGAAAGGCCAGATGGTGCAGCTCATAAATAGAGATTATGTCAATTGGTTTGTTTCACTGATTAAATTGAACTCTACTTTCAGCTCTGTTAAACAATATTTTTAGTAGAGTGTAAAATACAAATAAATGCACCAAAAGAGAATTTAGATTACTACCCCAAAGGGCAAGGAATAATTTGGTTTGTATTAGTTAGCATGCTCATGTTGCAAATAATTCAAGAAAAAAATCATTTCTTTTTTCAACTTTATTTTTGTATTAATACTTTAATATTTTACTCTATTTATAAGAAGCCTTGCTTTTTTGTAAACACATGTAAGTTTTAATTTTCCCCTATACTTTAGTAACAAAGTTATTTAAATATTTCTCCAGATGTATGAAAAAATGAAGTGAGTCATATGAAAACATAGGAGGAATTGCCACAAACTTAACTATTTCTGGGGAAATCTTAATGATGTCACTTTGACTTTTACTTTAAGTATTTGAAAATCATACAGTCAAAATTCCAAAAAGATAATAGTTTTTAATATGCAATGTACTTATTGTAGCTAAGTACAGTTGTACAAAAATGGGGAGAAATGTTATTCTGCAAATATGTTCGACTAAGCTTTGTACCTCAATCATATTAGGCTTTAATGACACATTGTTCAATTTCATGTCATCATTAGAAATAATACAACAGCATTATTAAGCAGATTAATAAAATCAAAATTTGCTTACAGATAGGCTTATTTAGCAGAGGTATTGGACAGCGAGGATGAAAGGGAACCAGTCAGGGATTCTGGAGAGGACTTGGACAAGGGTCCTGTATCTGATGCAGGGATGGGGCTAGGACCATCTGAGAGTGGGGTGCTGCCTTTGGAGCCTTGCAACAGCAAAGCAGAGGACCCAGGGGAGCCTGTTCCCAGTGTGCGTGTGCGCAGAGCTGCTACAAGGTTAGAACAGCTGAAGCAGAAGGGGCAATCAGGAGTAAGGCTGGGAGGTGATTGCCCCTCCCATAAGGGATAAAAGTCAGTCCTCAGTGACAAAAAGCTTTGCAGGAAGCAAAGCAGTTCAGTAATTTCTGAGTCCGTCTTGAAGCTCAGTGGTCATTTTTTTCTGGGTTTTTGGGTTGGTTTATATTAAGTCTTAATTAGACATCTGTTTGTTGGCAAGCATTCTACAGCACTGAAAAGAGTGCTTTTATCTGGATGAACTGTGTATAATTAGTTTTGGCTGGGAATGCAAGTAATTCCCAGTGTTGCATTAAAATGGATTTTATTTTTAAAATTAGTTTGTGTTTTATTAAGTTTGATGAAGCCTGGGTCAGAACGACACCTCCATTGGACATAGTGCCTTCCATTATGCTGACACACACTTATGCTACCTTATTTCTTTAGACAGTTTCATGATAATATTCATGTTGGACCATTTCTACCCTAGACACATTTGATATTGCTAACTTTTACTGAAATTTTTCTATATCTATGCCAATTATAAGTTGACTGAAAGTTTATTTTTGATCTAATCAAAAATAAAATAACTGTGACCTTTCTATTATTGGATGTAGCTCACTTCTCTTACTCACTTGATGCTCAGATATATCCTTAGAAAAATATCAGTGAAAAACCTGCATGGAGACTTATACAAGTTTCTGTGTTTTTAATATGTGGAACATTAGATTACTCATTTTCTTCTGACAACAGAATTTATCTGAAAAACAGTGCAACCTGAATTTAGACTGGGGTGGAAAATTCATCTCTTTGGTATGAGGCTACACAAAGTCTTTCTTCCAAGTAGATTGAGGCCAACAAGATAACATTATTTAGTAAGATCCTGTAAGCAAAACATAGAATTTAATTACAGTACTTTATTACACTTATAGAAGAGATAAAAAGAATTGGTGTGATTTAATTACTTATAATCCAAATTTCAAATTTGTTCTAGTTTGTACATGTACATCTATTCCAATAACCTGCTTTTCATTATCTTCAGAAAATTATAGCAGTTCTTGTTTACAGAAGAGCCACATTTTTTTCTCCAGTTGGAGATAATCCAATAATCTTAATCTATACTAATTTGGGAAAAGGCATTTATTAAGCTTTCATTCTTGTAATATATTTTCCTATGATTTCCCATGATCACTTTTTCCTACTGATTCCAAATTCAAGTTTCTAGGTCAAGAAAAAAATTACCTCAGGATTATAATGAAAGATTTAATAAAAAAATACTCTAATTTGCTCACAGTTTAAATGCTTTTCTCTGTTTTGTATATAGGAGAGAAATATCAAATTGGAAATCCCATGCTTATCATTAAGCATTTACTTCCAATTGTTATACTAATTAAAAATCAATTCGGAGGAATTTAATTGGGAAATAATGCATGTAAATAGATTGAAACAAACCCTGCATTAGTTTTATGACTAATTCAACCAGAATACAATTGAATTCCAAAGGAAAAAATCTATTCTGACTTAACATCATATTGTATAATAATGTTTAAAGCTATAGATCTACTGTCTACTGAACAAAAAGTAGTCCAAATTAGATTTATCATAGTAAATGCAAAAGAGAAAAAAAAATGGAGTCGAGTAAGGAGAAATTTAGAGTGTGATACAAGCAGTGAGTAGATTAGAAATATTTTATATTTGACAGGGCTGAGGGAAGCAGTAGAGAAGAAATAAACATGTTAGATTCACAGGATTCAATTGACCATCAGTGGAATTTATTGATTGATTGATGTCCTGCCTTTATTCTTTTTAAAAACAACTCAAGATGGCAAATATATCTAATAGTTTTCTTCCTCCTATTTTCCCTTTTACAAATCTGATAGCGACTGGTTCAAGATCATCAAACTTGCTTGTCATGCCTAAGGTGGAATGAGAACTTCTGGTCTCCTGGTTTCTAGCCTGGGGCCTTAACAACTAGACCGAACTGGCTCTCAATTTTTGGAAGAGCTACAAAAAAGTCAGCACACCAACCAAGGGATAGCATCTAGATCATGTGAAGTGTTAATACTACTTTAATCAAAGATTACTTTGTTTGATTTTGGTCACCTGGATACAAAAAGGCGTTGAGGCTCTAGAAAGAGTACAGAGAAGAGCAACAAAGATAATTAGGGGACTGGATAATAAAACATGCAGTGAATGGCTGTTGGAACTGGGTATATCTACTCTAGCAAAGAGAAAGAAGGGCAACATGATAGTAATCTTCCAATTATTTCAGGGAGAAGATGAAGTCACAGAGACGACGGGGTCAATCTATTCTCCAAAGCAGGACAAGAAGTAATGGTTGGAAGCTTATCAGAGATCCAACCTAGAACTAAGGAGAAATTTCTTGACAATGAGCACAATTTCAGAAGTTGTAGATGTCAATCACTGGAGGTTGTAATAAGAGAATGGACAACTTTTGCCCATAATGGCATAAAATCACCTGCTTGAGCAGGTGGGGATTGAATCAGAATACCTCTGAAGTTCCTTCCAATTTGTTATACTGTTACGATTTATTAACGGAGATAGGTCTGGATAGTGAATGTTTCTTCTAGCGGTCGCCTAATTGAGCCTGATCTAATGGCACCAAAATAACATATGTTGTATATGATATAATAAAAGATTGCTAACCAATTCTATGAATACTTTCTGAAAAGAAAATCATTCTAACTGAACACATCTCACTTCTAGATGCACACCCAGAACAAAAATAGCAACCACAGAAGCCAAAATCCATTAGGCTGAAAAGGCCTGATCTATAGCAATTCTATATGTTTATACAATGCTCAAATGGATACAAGCATAGTGATCACTGTAATAACAATAACTGGAAACATTAATCACACGTATTCTAATATGAGGTATTAAATTGCCATATCAAAATTAAGGGAAACTGGGTCCCTTAATTTGAACATAGTCTCAAAATGGCACAACACCACAGCTATTTAGCTTCAAGGTTCATGATTATTTGTCTTCTTCTGTTTGTATGTGGGTATATTTCTGTGTGTTGTTTATGTGCACACAAGCTACTTCTTGCATGCATTTGCTAGCTGAGAATAAATATTATGATATGACAGGCTATAACTGTCTTACAATTCTGTACAAATACTTTTATCAAAACAGATCCGCTGGCATTTAACATTCCACAAAACTGATTTTGGGGTGGGGATTAAAATCTAATCAAAGAGGCAAATCTCCAAAGTGCAGTGAACATTTTATTGGAGGAAAACAGGAAAAAATACTTAAAAATGCTTGACATAGTTTGAGTAAAACAGTCATTCTCAAGAGGAATATTCATCGTATTTTCTATTCTGGAAAATCATGCCCTCTCTTTAGATTTCTCAGAACATAATTAATGGCTTGTTACACACATACACACACACTGTTGATGGGAAGAATGTCAATAGTTGAATGAATCCAGCTAGAACTGCCCACAAATTACAAAAAAGCTTAGAGGAGTATCAGAGATTTCTAAAGGATAAATCAAAGCTATAAGTTATTACCTTGAATCACAGTTACAGAAATTATTACGACCAATGGGATTTACTGGAACTTCTGATCTCATACAGAAAAAAATCTTGATTTGATTTACTGAAAACCTTTCATGTTTTTTTAAATAAAACTATTGATTATAATCAGCCACTCATTAGTACAAGTAGTCCTTGTTCACAACAATTGGAATTGGCATCTTGTTCATTAAGCGAAGTGAAATTGGTTTTAAATAATGGAAAACTAATTATAGGAAGAGAAAAAAAATGTTCAATAGTATTTTATCTAGAGCAGAGGTGTCAAATTCACGTCATTACAGCAGCGTCATGTATCAAAACTTTCCCCCCTTCACTAAACGGGGCATGGGCGTGGCCAGCGCATGACGCACCCGGCCCATCTTTAGATCCTAACTCTGATCTAGAGATAGTCCTTGTTTAACAAACACAATTGGAACTGGCAGTGAAGTGAAGCAGTTACTAAGTGAAACTGCAATGGTGCTTATCATCTTACTTTAGCTTTTCTTTGCAGATCTGTGAAGGTTGTAAATGTGAGGATTGATTGTAAACTTACTTTTTCCTCACTATCATAACTATGAATGATCACTAAACTTGGAGTACCTTTTTATTGTAAGTTGCAGTCATAGAAATTGCTTAAGTATTTCCTAGAAAAATATACTACTCTTAATGATTTGTCAATTGACTTGAATTTTCATTGGAAGTTTTGGGTGATGATATTTAGTGAGTGGGTATAAGGAAGTTTCACTGCATTGATGACTGTTATGAAAAATAAGAGAGGTTATGTACAATGAGACAACTTATAAGAGTAATGGGACAGGATGGGAACTGAAACAGGAAGGTTGAATTCTGTGGCTCATTCCTCCTATTAGATAATAACAGGACAATAGTAAGATTGTCTCATTTCCATGAATGTATATGTTTCTTATTTGGATTTAAGATAGAAAGACAAAATAATATTAGCAGTCACTGCAGCAGAACTTGTAAATGAAACTCTTCAACAATTATAAGAATAAAAAGCAGAAGGAAGGAGGAATTTGGGGGGTCATGAAGGCAGGATAGGCTGGATTAAGCTTGCAGCCCAGAGTTATTTACACCTGATTTCAGAATTGCTTCTGTTCCACTAAGAGTACTTTGTATTTGTAGTTTTAGTATTCAAGCCCAGTTAAGAAAGTTTGCGCAATGGCATGACTTTGTCTTTCATAAAGTTTGATGTATTTGTTTAACACTGTCTGGCTCTGATCATGCCCCAATTTTGGGGCACAGAAAATGCTACAAGACAATAAAAAGAAAGTATCATCAATGCACTGGGCATGAGTTTGGGTAGACTCAGGGAGACAGTGGAGGACGGGGGAGGGGGTGGGCGGCTGGCGTGCTCTGGTCCCTGGGGATCACAAAGAGTCAGACATGACTTAGTGACTGAACAACAACAAAATAGAAAGAAGGAATAAGTAGATGTAATTTTGGAGAGTGGTTTCTTCTTATTTCATTATTTCATGATTTATGGCCCTAGCTCTGCTGGCCTTTCATAAAGCTTTAAAGAATGACATGTTCGCTTTAACTTTAGTATGCTACCTAGGATTACATTGGTGAGTGAAGCAGCTACAAAAATTATTTAGATAAATAAATAATAAAATTACTCTTACCAGACAAAATTCTCTTCTAAAAGTTTTCAACTGAACAGATGTATCTGAACAAACAAATCTGTATAAACATTACAATGCTATATAAATCTCACGAAATACTAGAGTTGCCTCCCACAGTCTGCTGCTCCCAAATGTATTGGTATTAAAATTCACACGATGCTCAGCTAGCCATGTTTCTAAGAACCTGCCACACAGCAGCACTGTAAGTGAAATTGGTTTCTTTTTTTAAAAAGGACATCGTTATCTCATACACATTATGCTGCAATATTTGTATGATAGGCTTCACAGCAGTGAAAACAAAAATATTTGTGAAAGACTGCTATTAAATAATTTTTAGACATATAATTCATACATGAATTAAAAAGTTATTCTTCTGGATATTAGGAAATAATATGTATTTCAATTATCACCATTTTAAATGACGTAAATTATTTTAGTTATTAAATTTTTCATCTTAGGCAGGGGTGGGATTCAAATTTCTTAACAACCAGTTCTGTGGGCGTAGCCTAATTTGTGAGTGTGGCTTGGTGGTCATGTGACTGGCTGGGCATGGCTTGTATGTAAATATTGTAAATATTTATGTAAATATTGCATTTTTTATTAAAAAAGAGCAACTTTTACCCAAAATCAGCAGGTAGGCAGACTGAGTTGCTCATAGAATCACAGATTCACTCACAGATCTTTTTTGTGTGCAATCTGCTACCTGAGTCTGCACTGAAAAATAGAAGCTTCAGTCCTAAGGAAGGTTCAGCTCTGCTTTTAGATTAGCTAGAAAGCAAGAAATCCAATGATTTCCTGCTTTCTAGCTAATCTAAATCTTCTGGCACAGCACAACAGCTGATGGTTGGGGTGGGGGGAAGAAAAAGAAAAATAGCAACTTACCAAAGGCAGGCAAGTTTGATGGCACGCATGCCAGGTAAGGAGTGAGTGGGTGGGGAGGGGCCAGCCAGTGGCGTGATTTGCTGGTTCTCCAAACTGCGCAAAATTGTAACAACTGGTTCTATAGAACCGGTGCGACCAGGTAGAATCCCACCCCTGATCTTAGGCTCCTGAATCCAGTAAATATCTCTCTATATAAAAGCAAAATACCACTCACACGTCATCACAAAATCTCCAGAACCGTAAAACCTACACACTGGAAATTTGGCACATATGTTTCTCTTGGCTTCTAGGTTGCTAAGAAAGGATTTTTCAAAATGATCATCAGAGCATTAGTATTTCGTATGTTATTATTAACATCAGGGGTGGGTTTCTACCGGTTCTGTCCACCTCTGTAGAACCAGTAGCTCTGAAGAGCAGCAGACATAGAACCGGTTCTATGTCTGCTGATGTTTTCGCCCACCTAACCACCCGGGCTCTTAACTGATCTTTATTTCCTGATTTTTCAACTTCAGCTGCCGAACGAGGCACAGCTGCAGTTAAAAAAGCAGGAAAAGAGGGCTGTTTCCAAGGCTGTTTCTCTGCACCCAGTGTGCTGATGACGATTTACAGGCTCACGGCTCGCGTGCAGGGAAGCTCGTAAATTCTGAAGCGGTAGTTAACCCTGTCATATCCCACCCCTGATTAACATGCTCTGATGCTAAGGAGTTCTACTCCCCCTTCCCACCTGAAAAGAACTCTGTTCCAAATGCAAAACACAAGCAGAGGAGAGGAGTTTCAGTTTTAGTTTCACAGCAGCAAACAGCTTTAGTACAGAATAGTTGAGCTAAGCCATGCCCAGGCTCCTTGCTGTCTCCTTCTTGCTCACACAGCAAATACTGTTTCAGTTTCCATGTTTCAGTTTCCAAACAGCCCTCAACTCTCACACACTGACAGGATGCTAGCCAGATGAATACCGATGGATGCTGGTAGGCAAAGGCACATTCCCCCCGCCCTTATTTTCCTCCCGAAAAACAGCCCAATCACATAGTTTTGCAGTGAAACATGGGTATAGAGCTAGTAAGTAAATTTATAAATAATGATTTTGAAAGTAAAGGGATAATATATTTAAAATGTATTGCTAATATGGTATTGTCAGATAATTTTACTATTCAAGCTAACAGCACAATACACAAGGGAGGTAACGTTATACTTCCACAATAGGTAGAACTTATCTAAAAGAACCAAGGCACGGTGTGTTTTAAAAAGAATCACAAGAAGCAGATTTTCTTTTGCTTCAGAGTCTACAAGTTTCAGATGAGAAGCAGCAGGGACAGAAATATGACTTCTCTTTTGAGATACAGGTAATGCTCAACTTATGACTTTTCGTTTAATGACCGAAGTCACAACAACACTGAAAAGAGTGATTTACAACTTATGACTTTTCCAACATCCCTATAGACCCATGATTAAAATTCAGACAGTTGGCAACTAGCATGTATTTACAAAACTTGCAGCGTCCTGGGGTCATGCAATCACCATTTGTGAACTTTCCAGTGGGCTTCTGACAAGCAAAATGAAACTGAATTTGTTTAATAACCACACAATTGACTTAACAACGTTAGTTATGCACTTAACAATTGTGGAGAAAAAGGTTGACTTCCGGCTTGTGGTGCTTCGGTGCAGGCAGGATTCCGTGACTCTGCACGGGTTCTGCCTATGTTCACTGCCTGAGTGCCTCGAGCTACTTGGCTTCGGGGCTAAGCCACCTTTGTAGAAGGTGATGAAGACTGGGGGGTTCTGGCAGGGACGAGAGACATCGCATCTCTCTTCCCTAGCCGGCTAAATCTCCCTCTCCGACGGCAACTGAACGGCGATCTTTATGGCCGCCATTTAGAAGAGCCCAGCCGGGGAAAGAAATGTGCTGGAGGGGTTTGTGAAGAAATGAAACTGATTTTGCTGACCGGGACAAAGGAACAGTGAAAGTATCCTGGTATTTAACACCTATTAAAGACACATTGTTCCCAGACTGAGTAAGCAGCGAATGGATATCAAAGGAAAACTTTTTTCTTTTCACTCTCCTTCCAAACGGAACAGCTTTGAGAGAAATCGAAACCCGCATTGAAGGTATGCTAAATGCTAAAGACTGTGCTAATGCCAAAGGGATATGGATTTCTAAATATTTAAAGAAAAATTTTCTTCTGCTGTGAGTGGGAAGGAGAGGAAAAAAATTGAATTTGAGAATAAGGAGCAGACTGCCTAGAATTTTAAAGAGCCATTTGAACATTAATAAGACTTCAAAAGACATATTATAATTGGAATTTTGTGATTTAATAGCAACCCCAGAAAAAGAAATGGAAGAAGGAAAAAGTGCTAAATGAAATAGTTTATCTGGATTGTTTGGTGACTTTGCATCTTTTGGGAAACTTTTTTTCTTTGTTTAAAAACACTGGGTGGTTGTTTTGGGAAAAAGTTTTCCTCTTCATAATGGCACCACTTTTGGATGAATTTAAAACTGAATATCTAAAATATAAAAAGGAAGAACAAAACTGGAAAGATACCTTGGACATTCTTTTTCAATCTCTAGAAATGGCGGTGCATTCCTATGGAGAATTGATTGCGCAGCAGGATAACTGGGACAAAGAAGGAACCATTTTTGATGAACATGTGACCCTACTGGGGAGAAGAAGGAGGAAGAGGAAAAGGAAAAAGGGATTTTAAAACTTAAAAACAACCAAAAAAGATAAAAATGAGTTGAAGGGTGGATATAAGATAAGGAAACAACAGGAAGGGGGAAAGCACAAGAAGGAAAGGGAGGTGGAAAGACAAAGGGTGAACAGGGTAAGGAAAAGAAGAAGCAAGGGAGAAAGGAGGGGTGAGAAGTCTCAATGATGGGAAGCAAGATTTGAAGAAACAAAATTTATTTATAGACAATGGGTAAATTTAATTGAAAAAGGGATTCTGTAAGGTACATAAGATTGTGTTATTATAGGCATTTATAGAATAAAATGTTCAAGATATAAATATATAAATAAGTATTAATAGGTACGATTAAAACTTTTCTTTTTCTCTTTATATAATATATTGTGTGACTTTAGGATGTGCTAAACAGAATCCCAATACAAGTTATGTGTGATATTAAGTATTATCAGGTTAGGGGAAAGAGTTAAAGGCGTCATACTCTAATTAGTGTACAGGAGAGGTTTTGTTTAAAGAGAAAAAATGAATGGATAGTTGAGAACAGACAAAGAATGTTAAGTATTATGACTTGAACTGAGATGAGTAGAATAAAATTAAGAGAGTTAAAAAAAGGAAGAAGCTATATAGAAAATGGAAAACGGTAATAAGATATGGAATGATATATAAAAGGAACGTGATTTTTGAAGAGGTGTCTGTATGATGAGTTTTAACCGGGATCAAGCAACTTTCAGAAAAGATGTTTATGTTTTTATGTTTTATGTCTTGTTTGTTTGTTTTTTTTATTGGAAGAGAATAATGAAAATGTATAAGACAGATGGATATAAAAATGTATACAATCTAAAGTTAAAGAGATATAATTTGAATAAATAGAAGGAAAAGAAGTAATAAAGAGAAGTTTGGGATAAGATATGAAGATGAACAGATAAGGTAAATATATATATCAAATTGTGCTTGTTTGGAAATGTGATAACTTGGAATAATTCTGTCTTTAAATAAGTTGTTGTATTGGCTTTTTAAGAAAAAAAATTCCTATGTCATTATATTTTACGTTTTGTTTGTCTGTGTATTGTTTTGGAAAATCAATAAAATTTGTTCAAAAAAAAAAAATTGTGGAGAAAAAGGTTGTAAAATCAGTTGCCTTGTTTAGCACCAGAAATTCTGGTCCCAACTG
Source organism: Pseudonaja textilis (assembly GCF_049901715.1). Classification (NCBI taxonomy): domain Eukaryota; kingdom Metazoa; phylum Chordata; class Lepidosauria; order Squamata; family Elapidae; genus Pseudonaja; species Pseudonaja textilis. Next base: position 23,223,483 of record NC_141992.1, on the reverse strand, counting down.
TGATTGTAAGTCAAGGACCGTAATGATCTCAAACCTGATCATATATTTATCTTTGTATCCACAGAAACAAGAGACCAAAACAGATACAGAGTAATTAATATAACATATGAACACTTAAGTAGCACCTGGATGGAAGATGATCCCTATAGAGCACAGGTGAGCAACTCATGAGCCATATGCAACTACTTCTACCCTGATTTACCCCGATTTACCTGTATCCATCTGAAATGCCTCTGAAAGGTTATTCCATGTAAAAATAAAGAATGATATGAACATTCCCAAACTGGCTTTAGGTACAAAAATGTATCATCAGAAACTACATGATCAATGTACATATAGGAGTTATTTATAAATGTCTGAATAAATGAACAGAACATCCTGATTAGTAAGTGTTCTGTATACAAAGGATTTAGAATAGGATTTAGAATTCAGTCTGAGAAGACACAACATTAGATTATGGAATTCAGAGTTTAGCTTAGTATAAAAACAGTCTTGCATATCAACAGCTTGCATTTGGCACATAGTTTTAAGACAGCGAATGAGATAACACTATATATTGAAAGAACAGTAACACTCATTCATTAAAAAATACCTACCGTTCACAGCTTTGGCTCATTTTGTATAAATATACCGTAAAAACAGCTTTTGTCTCCTGACACATGTTTTCCCCGCCTAGACATTTATTGTCTAGACAGAGCAAAAGGTGTAGGACAGTGACTCAATGAAGGATGGGAATGGTCACTATTTGGAAATGTGCTCTGACTAATCAACTCGATGCCTGCAAGTTCTGTTATGTTCTTTGTTGCTCCGTTTTATCCTATGCTGTGGTGCCCAAACCAATTCATGCTGAAATGCTTCAAACCATTCTTTGGTTCCTTGACAACAAACACACAGGCGGCAGCAATTTCATCATTTCTTCTCTACTAGCAGTACAGCCAATGGAATTTATGGGTAGCTATTCATTTTCTGTAGACTCTGCAGCAAGACTTTATTACCTCTTTCAAAACAAGAAAGAGAAAGGGCAAAAGGTATGTATAATGTTGTTTGGAAAGCTGCTTACTTCAAGCAGCCTGTAATAACCAAAGGATAAAGCAGGGCTAAAATAACCATTTACAAAGAGTCATCTGAAGGATTAGTCATGGTCTTTAAAATATTTTTCTAGACCTTGCTGCAGAACTGAAAACTGCAGGAAAGGGGAAAAGCTAATGAGATGGTTTTTTTCTTTGTCCATAAAAGTACCAACATAGAGAGATGGTAGAAAAAACAATGGCACCAGTTTAGAGTATAAAGAACTTTAAAAGTGGTATTTTGAGCTAGTGATGGTGCTCTTGCATCCTTTTAATATTTAGTTGTGTCATAAAATGAAAAATTAAATCAGCTTTTATTTCTTTATAAGAAATAACATTTTATTTCTTTTGCATTGCCTAATTTCTGAAGAAATATTTATAAAAAAAGAGATGATCCAACTTTTTTTTGAAGGGAGGGGGGCGGCTTCAAGTCAGTGTTGACTCCTGCTGATTGTCTAGACACCTCCCTGTAGTTTTCTTGGCAAAATTTCCAGGGGTAAATCTGGAGCAGAGGTGATCCCCAGGAAAGGATGAACCTTCACAGAATGGTTGGATTGGTACTGCTGTAGTCTTAAAGCCATGAGGGTGAACCTATGGCACGCATGCTGGAAGTGGCACACAGAGCCATTTCTGCCAGCACGCGAGCCGTCACCTGGAAGAGATGTACTGCGCATGCGTGCGGTGCCTCCCAACAACCAGCTTTGCATTGCATTATGGGAGCAGGCACGCATGCGCGCATGCACTTTCAGCATGCGACCATGAAAAGGTTAGCCATTTGTCATGCCCTTGTTAAGAGTCGGACTCTGTGGGAGAGGAGGAACAGCTGACAGGGAGTGGAGGTGTGCCTCCGGAGATTGTGGAGGAGGCTGGGGAAGGGCAGAGGCTGGCTGGGCAGTCAGAGGAAGAACCAGGCCCACCCCCTCCTAGGACATGCAGGGAGGAATGGAGGCGGAAACAACTTGGCTTATGAGAGAGGAAGCGGCCATGATCCCCCTCATTGGTTGCAGCTGGGGAGAATAGTATATAAGAGAGACAGTTAAAACACAGCGTTGCCAGAAGCAAAGCGTGTTTTATTTTGGGCTTAAGTTATCTTGTTGGTGTCCTTCCAACAGACTGTGCCTTGTTATCTCCTTGAAGTTGGTAATTACTTATCCTGGTCCCTTGTGGAATTTCCTTCATTGTAGTTTGTTTTGGGTTTTTTATTTCACCTCTGTCTGCTCATTAAGTTCGGACTGTATTGCTTTCTTTTGAAGACTATTTTTGAATAAGTTTTATCTCCAACTGAGAATTATTGAACAGTGGGGCCAAGTTGGAGGCATTTAAGGACATTTATTTACATTTTGGATTTTGTTACATTTGTGTTACACTCCGGGTCATCACACCATTATTGTCTTACAGAAAAATAGAACTTTCTCAAGAAAGCTGGAATATTTTAGGAATGAACAGTACAACTTTTGCACGTTTTTTAGAGAAATTTCCTGACAGCTAGAAGAATTAACCAGTGGAATGGCTTGCTTTCAGAAGATGTGGGTGGTGCTCCATTACTGGACACTTTTAAGAAGAGATTGGATAATCATTTAACTGAAATGGTATAGGGTCTCCTGCTTCACCAGGGGGTTGGACTAGAAGATCTCTAAGGTCCCATACAACTCTGTTATTCTTTTTTTTAAAGAAACAAAGCAATAGTCTCACATGCATACTCTTCACCACCTCTGGAATTTCCAAATCAAAAATTATATGAAAGTTTGTTTATCTGAAGGAAAATTTTAAAGAGAGAGGGAATATTTTTTAGCATTCACTCAAATTCCACACCCTGCTCTCTCGAATACATTTCCTGCTACTGAAAACATAAGAGAAGGAAAAATTATTCTGCTAATTCTGCCAGTTGCTACCTGGAAAATCAAAAGAAGGGATTTTTAAGCCTTTGTTATGATACTTCAATCTCAAGATGCAGGACACCTGAATACTTTTGACAAATGGTTTCTCACCTGTCCAAGTTGTTCACAAGCAGTTTGATATTCAGCTCGCTGGCAGAGATCTTTCACTCGTTGATATTTGGGCAAAAAATTTTCTTCTTGAGCATCCATTTTTTCATTGTCTCTTTTGTGCAACAGCTTACTGGAAAAAAAAGATGCTTTTTCGCTTATGGAAATACAGGTGCCTTAAAAGGTTAAAAAATAATGAAATTGACACAACCCAATTAACAGATTTGGATTAATGTATATCTACTATTTCAGTGGTTCTCAACCACTGGTCTGTGGACCTCTAGGGGGCCCACAATGTCATTACAGGGGCTCCACGAAGGCTTGAAGAAATGTTATGATTTAAATCTTGAGTCAAGTTTTGGGAATTCATGGCCACAAAAGGCATTTAAAGGGAGTCCGTGGTGAAGGCAAGTTTGAGAGACACTGTACTATATAAGGCAAATTTTCTGCTAGATAAAGCCATCAGATAACATTAGCTACTTGATTATTCATATTCTTATTTCTTGATCTCACTGCTTCACTTGCACGCTTCTTAGCACACTATATAAAATAAAGCTGAATTCTGTGACTTGAATGGAAAATAGTTCTCTTATTTTTTGTAATATATAACTTAAAAAAACTATACAATTTATAATGGTTTGTCAGAAAAGTACACTGAAATCTACCAATCACAATCATGAATTGGATTGAATTCTGTATTCATTATTAAAGTTTTTGCCTCTTTTCTATTAATGGAATCACTGTTCTTGTACATACTAATCAGTATTGCATATATAATGCATTTTCATGAATGAATAGCATAGGGAACAGATACTTTTGTCAGGTATCGATATACTTTTAGGACAAATTTAATAATCAGTTGAATGCAGTAGAAATATGGTATTTAGATAATGCACCTGATAAAATCAGAAGGCATGACACTAAGAGTGAATAGGTGATAAATGATTTTGGACTGAACATAAAAATGATTTATTATCATGAAAAAGCACACTGCTGTAGTATGGACACATAAGGGGAAAGGATGAAAACTGAACATAAAACATATCTGAAGGAATATTAAATGGCTTGAAAATAAAAGTATACTAAAAAGTGTTGGTTGCCTGGAGCTGCTGAGATTCTCGAAAAAGAAAAGTGCAATTGAAATAATAAAAGGCAATTACAGATTGTCCTTGGTTAACAACCACTTGTTCAGCAATTGGTCAACTGATGACGGTGCTGAACAAATAGGATTTATGACCAGTCCCTAAAGTTGGCGACCAGAAGTGCCAGAACCACCATTACTAAGCTGTGTGATCATGTCTGATGCCATGCTTTAGGATTGGGCTGCTTAATGAGGGAAATTCCAGCTCCAATTATTGTCATTAACTGAGGACAACCTGTGTGAAGTAATATAAGGACAGGGTAGAAGCAAGGATAATTTGCGAACATAGAAAATTATGATTTGGTGTAAATTAGATCAAGCTATAAAGACAGTCCTGTACTTACGACCACAATTAAACTCAAATTTATTCTGAACTTATATAAAAAAAAGCTCTGTATAATTTCTTGCCAATATTGAGGGACTGATTCTGAGCTGTAGTCTTCTTAGAGCAGGGGTGTCAAACTCTTACATGTTGGCCACCTCCACATCTGTTTAAGTGAAGGGTAAAAAAGTTGCAATACGTCACTTGACAACGTGTCATTGCGGTTTTGACACCCGTCTCCTAGAGAATATCTAAAAACCAAGGTTATCTATATATACAGGTAGTCCTCAACTTATGGCCATAGTTGAGCCCAAAATTTCTGTTGCTAAGTGAGATGTTTGTTAAGTGAGCTTTACTCCATTTTACAACCTTTCTTGCCACAGTTGTTAAATGAATCACTGCAGTTGTTAAGTTAGTAACACGGCTGTTAAATGAATCCATTTGTTCCCCATTGATTTTGTCAGAAGGTTACAGAAATTGAACACATGATCCTGGGACTCTGCTATTATCATAAATATGAGCCTGTTGTCAAGCATCTGAAGTTTGATCTTGTAACTACGGGGATGCTGCAGTGGTTGTAAGTGTGAAAAATGGGCCTAAGTCACTTTTTTCAGTGCTTCTATAACTTTGAACAGTCACTAAATGAACTGTTGTAAGTCGAGGACTACATGTATTTTCTTTTCCTTTCGCTTATCTCATGCTTTTAGTTCCTTTGATTTACTATTAGTACTACTCATTCCTCTGCTGTGCTTTTACGTAATGCAGCTGCCTCCCAAGGGAATAGCAGGATGGCTAAGTATGAATTTATGAAGAACCCATATCAGTGGCTATTGACTATAACAGTTTAATCTAGCCTGATGTTTTAGAGACAATGTGATTCTAGGAAGCAACTACTGAAGAACTAAAATACAGGAAGAATGCATAGACTGAATTCAGTAACTATGGCAGAGAACTATCTATCACATTAAAAACAATTATCTGAGATATTATGTTGATCATATTCAACTGTATGTGTTCTTACTGTATAACAGTTCCAGTAAAAATTAATCTACCAATAAATACATTTTTGTTATTAAAGCAACTTCCCCATAATATTGCTGAAGAAATTACATAATTTAAGATAAACAACTGGCTTCAACTGCAATAATTGTAGCAACTTATGCTTCGAGCAATGAAGTCTCTAAAAAAATAAAACAAAGCACATTTCAAAACTACTTACCCTCGCTCCACCAAAAATGAATCTCTCCAAACCTTCATTTTCTTTTTCGAATGGAATCTGGAAAAACTGAAGCATAGGTTTGAATCATATTTAACTATGATTAGCATAAACTTGTTGTTTTAACTCTGTTTAAGCTCCCAAATGTTTCACTGAAACCTATTTTAGTTATCTAAAGACTCAGAAATGTATAATTGTTTATCAGCGTTTTATTCAGACAGGCTAGAGCAGGTTTAGCAAACTTTTACAGATCCTGGTTCGAAGCAGCTAATCTAGTATTATGGCATAATACCTGATCTGGTATTATAACAGAATTTGGATAAAAATGCTCCAAATCTTGCCAGATTGTTAAAGCCAATGAAATTTTGATGAACTTATTGGATGATTCTATGAAATCCTATCTGATAAATTATTTTGTAAAATTTTGACTGTTTTCTCTAAGATTCCCATATATACTGAAATCTTGGTGTGCAAGATTTCTATTGTTTAAAAAATCTTGATGTGCGAGATTTCTATTGTTGAAAAAAAATATGTGTAATTATGAAGGTTGGGAATACTACTTTGAAATCAACAGGATCTTGGTAACCATATGTGCCTCATTATTAATCTTTGGATAACAGCAACAGCTATTCGGGTTAGGCAAATATTAGCCTATTGATGATTAAGACAAATCGCTTCCAAACATTGTTTATTACAAATAGTTTCTGCCTGCCTGCCTATTGTCTGACCATCTGTCCATTCATCCATCCATCCCAAATATTTACTGTGGACATTAGTTTCAGTTTCAGATTCCTTGTATCTCTCCTACTACTTGTTAGATCTGTAGAACACCCATTATCCAGACACTATAGAATAGTGAAGCATATTAATAGGAATAGAAAATTTCAGAATAGGATCGCTTTGATTATAGGTATAAAAAAGGATGAAAACCTCATTTAATTGATCTTGGTTATTCCACTTAGAGTAGTATCAAATTGAGAAAAAGAGAAACTGCTTCCCACCCATGCCCCCAGACCACATAAAAATTCTCAATTCCCCCCCCCGCATCAGGATAAGATTAAAAATAGCAGAGATACTAACAGGCAGCATTTCTTGTATGTGTGTGTCTTCTTTCCCCTAACAATTTCTATATAACACAAATAGCACCGATTAAAAAAAAAACACAAGGGAAATTTGAAATCTGTAATATATGGAAATACTTTCCCTGAAAGATTCATAGAATATTTTCCCAATGTACAAAAAACAGAACCAAATGTACCATAATGCTCTATTTAATAATCAAAACCAGTGTTCCCATAATTTGCTGAAAGAACAGTGAACTGCAGGATATGTAAGTCTACTGCATATGTTTTCCACCCTTACCTATTGACCAGTCTTTCAGAATCCAGCAGTTTTAGTATGGATTTCCCATCCATGTCAGGTGGAATGTCCAGGCCAGCAATATCTAGAATTGTAGGAGCAAGATCGATGTTCAATACAATGTGAGGATTCCTGAAAAGAAATATATATACACAATCTTTACAAAACAGCTGGAACAATAATCCCAGCCTAATCTGTAACAGATACAGTATTACATCATGTAGTCTTCTGAAGATCCAAGTGTTTATCAATTTGGGGTAAAAACTAGTAATACAGGTAGTCCTTGACCACAATTGAGCCCAAAATTTCTGCTAAGTGAGTTTTGCCTCATTTTACCAACTCTCTTGCCTCGTTGTTAATAAGTGAATAACTGCAGTTGATAAGTTAATAACCCGGTTGTTAAGTGAACCTGGCTTCCCCATTGACTTTGCTCATCAGAAGGTCACAAAAAGTGATCACATGACCTTGGGACACAGCAAGAATATGAGAATATGAGCCAGTTGTTAAGCATCTGAGTTTTGATCACACAATCATTGGAATGCTGCAAAGGTATAAGTCCCTTTTCTTAGTGACATTGTTACTTTACCTGTAATTTAGAATTTATATTACATCTGAGAGTGTCATGCTTAAGTTACAATAGCTTGTAACCCTTACAACCATTTTGTTAACATTATTTATTGATAGGTTTGTCCATAAAAATGATGATATATATATGAAATCTTGTGCTATATTATTAATTGTACACAATCTAGAAATGCTAGGTTTTGCTTCTTTCATTTTTGTAAGGACAATATAGTTGGCTAGTTTTAAGCTTGTCAAAAATATATTTGGAAGATAATCTTTGTAGCTCAGAGTTGAACTTGGTGCTCTCTAAGCCTGGTTGTCTTTTTGCAGATGTTTCAATACCAAACTAGGTAACATTATCATGCTAAAATGGAGTGGGGTTTGTTCTCATTTAACATACTAGTGCTTACCCTATTAGTGTTGGTGGTTGAGACCTTGGTAGTTGGAACTAGACAAACAAGCTAATAGTAAACAACAGCCTAATCATATACCAAGATCTCTCCCACCAACACTGATACCGTCCCTCAGACCCATGCATTATGTATCAAGTTTTCAATGCATTGAAGTTAAGGTGATTATCTAGCCCTTACATGGCAATTCAGATATAGATATAAAATATTACAGATTGAGGGGTAAGGAAGACAGTTAAAAATGAGATTAAAAAGAGCACATTTTCCTAGGCCACCTAGTTGATTTCATGGAAGAGGCAAGATAAAAACAACAGGAATTGATTCATATATCATTTTTAATCATTATATTACAATAGCTCCAGCTAAGATGCTTATTGAAACAATCAAGAAGTGCAAATCAAGAAACTAAGCCTTGGAAAAACAATTACAGGGATCTTGGAGGACAAGAACATACTTGCCATAATTTACAGAAAGAAATTACAATTCAAAGATAGTGCCATATGGTTAGTTTTCTGCTCTTTTGCAAATTTCCAGCTTAGAAACACAGCAAGATAGCAATATGCTAATTTACAACAATGAATGAATCCATTTGTAAATTACTGGATTTGAAAACAAACAAGGACAAGAATCAAAGAAAATACATTTGTTTATTTGCTTGACAAGTGCAGCTCAATTTTAATTACTAGTTAATGCAGTGTAACATTTCAGGATAGAAGTAATGAATGTATGGTAATGAGGCCTCACTACAGCAATGACCGTTAAATCAGGGATGATAAGTGGGGGGCAGTCAGCAATTAATTTAGGTAGATGCATCCGGTGTTAGCAAAAATATCACTGTGGATGTTTCTCTCTGTATGGAAATAAGGACACCAATTGAGCATCTGACAAATCACCTTGTCAAGTGTGTACAAGTTCCCTTTTTTACCATTTTCTCTAATGGGATGAACTCTGATTTACTGGGTCATTTTGACTGATCTATGTGAGTGTTACAAAAAAATGAATTTTGATTCTAAGAAGACACTTAAATGAAGGCTCCTCTGCAACACAGATTGCAGGCAATCTAAAATGCTACACTCTCAATATGTTCTGAAGAATCAGACTATTGTCAAGGTTAACATTACGTTGGTTCCAGAATATCACGCACAAATGATGTCTTTTATAAAACATAAAAGAGGCAATCTTTACTATTCCTCTCTCCTCCTATGCCTTCTGAAAAACTGATCTCAAGAACTGAGGAATTGTTGGCAGCAGCATGAAATCTGATGCAGGGGAAATTGGTGGAAACAAAATTCCTGTCTCTTCCTCCAGTCAAAGGCTGTGTTGTGGCCTTTAAATCTCTTAATGCTGGGGTTGTCAAACTGTTGTTTGGGAAATTTAACCAAACCCAATGGGGGTTGCAAATTTCCTGGGGGATTTAGGCTGAAATTTGATTACCACGGGTGACAGGTAAGCTTATTTCTTGTCTATCCTAGACCCAAAACCATTGATTTTGTTTGCAACATAATTATCTGGGTTCTTCATGGGTGGGAACAAGTTTTCTTGGTGTCACTAAAGTTGAGAACTTTGCATTAACTTATGAACTTTAAAATACTTGTATGAGTCAGAAATATCTTGACATAGGGTTTTTGTTAATTTTGAATTAGTCAAGAGGGCTTGGAATTCAGTATACAAGATTGCTCACACTGATTAAGAAAGAGCTCTAGGGAAGCTAAAAATTTAAATCAACTGTTTAAAATGAGGTGTGTTTGCTTACACCTGCCTTCCCTAAGCTGGTGTTGTTTAGACTTTTTGATCTATAACTCTCATCAGATTTGATTATTCAGAGAATTGTGGCCCAAAAACATTTGGAGTCCTTGGCCTGAAGAAGGCAAATCTCACAAAATGCTCAGTCAGAAGTCCTTGTCTGGGTCAAGCTCAACAAATTATTCCAATCAAATGTTTGTGCTCTTTCTCTCTCCACCCCCCAACCCCAATTGAACAATTATTGCTTATCAATGTGGCTGATACTATTTCAATCCCTGGATAAGGTTCCTTACTACACATAATATATTGGCTAATACAGATACTGGCTAAGATATTGGCTAAGAGGAGAGTATCAGTGATCTTTGAGGTATGTTGAACTTCTTCCAACATACCTCAAGATCAAACTGCCAGAATGAAGCCATCTTCTTGGCTTTGTCGTTGGCCCAAAATAAGTCGTTATTGGTACATGTTTCTGTTAGTAGCTGACATACAAGCAGATGGGCTGGGTTTCCCCAGATTGTGCATAGTGCATTGTTATGCACTAAAAGCCTCCACTTGAGCATATTGGTTTTACATTTAGGCACTCCAACTCTCAACCTATTCAGAGTTCTCCAGGTAGCATAAGGGAGGTTAGATCCTTCAGCCCTCACTTCCTTTAATGTTATTCCTTACTCAGTGGTCTTCTTCCTCCACCTTTTAATTCAATTTTGTTCTTGTGTACACTCAAGAATGTTTTTTCTTGCCATAAAGCTGTTCCTAGGTGTGAGTCGGCAGGCTTGGGACATATGTATGTTCAGAAGGTGTTGAGGATCAATCTTTTGCTTAGATCGCTCAGCATCGGCTGCTACTTAATTTAAATTGGACTTAACTTTCATGATATTCAATAAGAAGAGTCATTGGATCAGAGTTTGAAAAAAGTATCCTATTGTGTTGTAGGCATACTATTATTTTGTTGTTTTTGAGCTGGTTTTTTACCTGATGAAATTCATTTCAATTGAAAAAAAATTATGAACAGCCAGTGTAGATATATTATGGATAGAATTGTTGCTGTTTGGCTATATTTTTCTTTCTTTATATTAAAAAGAGAGAAAGTACAAGTGTTACTTGTTTTAATTCATGCATACTGGTATATATTCATACACACACATATGTACACACAATTTTATGGTAAAAATAATTGCTACATTGCAAAAATTAAGCACTAAAAAAATTTGCAAATTCAGATCATCCTATAATTGATGTGAAATTCTCTCCTCTCTGTCTCTCTATCTCACTTGTAATCAGAACACAAAGGAAATATTGCATAATTCTGCTACTTTACACAATCATTTTCTGATGGCTCCTGTCTACTAGAAGAGTTAACTTTTTGCAGTATTTTTATTTAGAAATCTGTTTTTCACAGTCTATTACCCCAAGGATGAAAAATTTAACACTCATTTCATCCCAGAAATATCAAAATTTCTTCACGGTTTTCAGAATCTTAGGCTTTTATTTTTCACCTAGCATTTTGATGTATAAAGAAAGAATTTTGGAAAACTTTATTTAACCTACATATGTAATCAAACTAATTAAATACTTTACAAAATAGGTTTTCAGAACACAACTATCCTTTGGCTTGAAAAGCATTCTAAATTTTGAATACTTGAAGCCAAGGAATGAGCTTTGTAGCAGCATCTGTTTCAGGCCATGTTAATTTATGATTATTGTATTTTTACTCTTACAGAGAAAACTTGGTAAGTGTCCTACCTCAAGCAACAAAAGGTTTTGGATTGGAATTTCTAAACTTTATTTCAAATTTAAAACATCTCTTTTGAAGCACGAAAACTTTTGATTTGAAGCTTGATTGGATATTTCAAGCATGCTAGACTATTGCAAGAATACTCTACCTGACTCTATGGTTTCTTCCCCAAACCCAAAAAACTTTAACCTTAGATTGTCTACTATTGACCTCACCCCTTTCCTAAGAGGTCTGTAGGGGGGGCGTGCATAAGCGCACCAACGTTGCCTACCATCCCTGTCCTATTGATTCTTTTATTTTTCTTATATGTACCCATTTAATGTATTCATAACTATGTATATACTTATATCTATTATCTTGTAAGCGATTGACAAATAAAAATAAATAAATAAATAAAATAAATAAAAGATGTTTGAGACAGTCCATTATGCACTCAAAACAGCATTTTCTCAAAGTGCTGTGTTTCAAATTCAGTATGGTTTGATTTGAAATGTACGATTCTTTATTTTACTGTCTTAGGGTATCATTTGGATACATATTATTTATTAATAAGAAGTCAAGGTGGCTTAAAACAATTCTTAAACAATTAAACAAAATATTTTTTTTACCATTTTGCTACCTAGGGGACCAAATGCTTCTTCTTGGGGAGAATACTCTACGCAGGAGAAGGCCTCTTCCTTGCACCAGGCAAATGAGCTTTAGGAAGCAAAGGCATCTTAAAAAGGGCCTCTCCTCATGATTTAAGTAATCAGGCCCAGTTAATAGTTTGAAATGGCTCCTTAGACCAATGTTTTTCAACTATGGCAGCTTTCAGATGATGGCCTTCAACTCCTACAATTTCCCAGCCGGCATGGATGCTGACTGAAGAATTCTAGGAGTTGAAGTCCACCCACCTGAAAACTGCCTAGGTTAAGAAATACTGCCTTTAAAAAATCAGAACCTCACCACTTGAAAGGTTAAATTGGGCTTGGTCAGCAGGCTTATCTTTCAGTATAGGCATCATGTGATTCCTCTACTTTATATTGGTTATAAATGTAAAATGTAAAACTACCAGTTGTAATTTCCAGTAATCAAGATGGATTGTAACCAAGACATAGATAGCTACTGCAAAGTAAATTTGCAAAACATTCCTCGTCATAGCCATAATCTGCAAATCCAGTGGAAACTGGGGTCAAGGAGAACTCCCAAATTATAGATCTGCTTTTTGTGGAAAAGTACAAGCTCAATTAAAACAGGTTTCACTTAAACGCTAACCTTCACTGAACATCTTGGCCTAATTACATATTTTAAGTGGAAATATGAGGGTGGGGGAAATGTATCGTTTAAATATGTGCTTGGAAAAAATGAAATCTGATGAATAGATCTGACACTGAACATGTGCAAAGTGAATGGATGAAAAACAGAGTCATTTATCCCTATGTGGATGGAGAAGAAAATTAGTCTGGAAGGCTGCTATGCTTTGCACATTCAGATATTCCTTAATAGAGGCTAAAGTTGCAGTGTAAAGGTTTTAAAATCAGGGGGGAAATTTATTGTCCACAATTCTGTTATTCCTTCCACATACTACTGACTTATTAAGAACAGACCTATAACAGAATTTAGAGAAACTGGCACTAGAAAGTCAGAATATTCAATATTCAGCTGAAGAATATTCAGTGCAGTGCTGCAACTCCTTTTCCTGGTTACCACTCTTGGAAAAATAACCTTTTTTTGAGGAAAAGGTAGCCCAGGGGAAGAGGAATGGCAGCTTCAAGACTGTATAGTGACAGAAGTAATGGTCACAGCTGGATAAAATTCAGAGGGGATACATAACAAAGAGGTCATCTATGGTAGGAGAATTGAATAAGGAAATATATTATCTTTCATCTTATTAAAGACAGATGTTTTGAATATTGCTTGAATGCCAGCAAATATTCATTTTATGCAGACCTATCCTACGTCCAAGAAGAAGTAAAGTAGGAAGTAATGTTGACACACATAAAGATTTTTCCTTATAACATTTTGATGCCTGACTGCCTTATATATCTTTGGATATTCAATATGAAGATCTTTACCAGGATCCCTGGCTTCTTTACTGAGTTTCCTGACTGCTGAAGCCCTAATCACATTCAACCGAAAACAAAAATCTTTGTAGGTGCCTATCCTGATTCCACGCATTCAAGCAGAAGTACATTGCTCAATGCAGAATTAACCAGGAGATTCAGTTCACTCCCATGGAGCCATCAAGCCCATTAACTTACAAGGATCCAGCCTCCACATTTGGACCACGTATGTAGAAAGGAACTCTGATGTCAAATTCATATGGCATGGATTTTCCTTTCACCAGTCCAAATTGCCCAATATGATAGCCATGGTCTGCTGTGTATATTACGTAGGTATTTTCCAGTTCACCTGTTTCAACTAATGTATTATAAATCTGAAAAATGAAATAAATACATTAATGAATAAAATAAATACATTAATAGAGAAACTATGTCTTAGACTGAAAAAAACCCAATAATCCCATTGTTATTATGTTATATGTAAATAACACTGAATATGTAAAATTATTCCATTGGTATTAAAAGTATTTGATTCTTAAAAATTCTTTACTAACCGCCCCCCCCTTTTTTTTTCCTGGCAGGTTCTCTTTAAAGAAAAAATGTTAGACAATCAAGGCAACAAATCCTTGCATTGTTATCTGCACAATTAGCTTTCAACCAAATTAAACTATAAACTAGGAATGAAGATAGAGGAAATGACTGTTCCTTTCTCATTGTTTACTTTATTGTTCTATTATTTTACTTCTGTTAACACTTTTCATTTTTCTTCCTTTTTATTACTCTAAGCCAGGGGTGGGATACTACTGGTTCGGCCCGGTTCTATAGAACCTGTAGCTGCGAAGAGCAGCTGACACCAAACCGGTTTGGTGTTTGGCCCACCCACCTGCCTGGGCTCTAGGCTATCCTTTATTCCCTGCTTTTCCCTCCTCAGCTGCTTTGCGCGGCTCAGATGAGGTTGAAAAAGCAGGAAACAAGAGGATTTTCAAACACTACCCACTGGAGCATAGCGCTTGTCAGCTGTCCAGGCAGCACAGCTGATGATTTCTTGCAAATGCTGCACACATTATTGTCCCCAGTTCGGAGAACCAGAAAATTGCTCCACTGGCTGGCCCTCCCCTCCCTGCCCACTCACTTCTTACCTGGCATGCGAGCCATCCAACTTGCTGGTTTGGTAAGTTGCTATTTTTTCTTTTTTTCCCTCGACCATTAGCTGTTCTGCTCTGCCAGGAGATTTAGATTAGCTAGAAAGCAGCAAATCCTTGGATTTCTTGCTTTCTAGCTAATCTAATCTAAACTGAACCTTCCTTAGGACTGAAGCTTTTCAGTGCAGACTCAGATAACCAATTGCAGATAGATAGATCTCTAAATTAATCTGTGATTCTGTGAGCAATTCAGTCTGCCTAGCTGCTTTGCCTTTGCCTGCTTTTGGGTAAAAGTTGCTCCTTTTTAAATAAAAAAACCAATATTTACATGAATATTTATAATATTTACATACAAGCCACGCCCACCCAGTCACATGACCACCAAGCCACACCTACAAATTAGGCCACACTCACAGAACCGGTTGTTAAGAAATTTGAATCCCACCCTACTCTAAGTCTTCTAAAGAGTAGCCCCGCAGCGAGGTAGATGGCAAATAAATTTGGTAAATAAATAAGAACAGAGGGTATCTTTTCAAGACTAAGCTCTGATCAGCCTCTATCTAGAACACTGGATCTGTGGAATTGTTGGACAACCTTTGGCTTACTACTGGGAGTAGGTTATTGTCTAGCTCTTCTGGAACATGCCATATCATGGAAGGCTATCATGCTGCAGGATACTCTGTCACTTAACAAACCATGTAACAATTTACATTCCCCCCACCTCAAAATGCACATTTATTTTAAATACTTCAAGCAGGAGCAATGAATTAAAATGAACATGCACTAAATCTGAAACAGCATAAAATTGTAATTATAGGCACCAACATAAGCCAATTTCTTAATGAAATCCACAGGCCAAGGATTACTCTTCTGTTTGACCAAAGTATGTTCTTAAATCCTTTAAAAACACTTAAGGAGGCAAGTTTAACTGTTCTGTGTCCTCCCAAAAGTGCTTTTTCAGGCAACTGGACTTTCTTGTTTTTTTCTTTTGAAGACCCTGAGAAACCCTGAGGACACAGATAAACCTCCAAGTGCTTCAAGGAGCCTCTTAAAGGATGCAAATGACATCTGTCTGCAAGGAATATAAATCCTTCCATTTCCCACTATCCTGTCAGAGCTGAAGAAGCTTCTTGGATGACAAGCGAGACATCTTCAAAAGAAAAAAAAAAGCAAGAAAGTCCAGTTGCCTCCTGAAAAAGCACTTTTGGGATAACCATGACCTGGATGACTGAGAATCTCTACAGACTTTTCTGTGTCCTATTACTCGAAATTGAAAAAAAAATAGAAGGGTTTCACATTCTTGGTACTGAATATGAAATCTCTTTTCTACTATGCTTAATTGTAGCCAGAGATAAGTAAATTAGGAGCAAACTGTATGATTCCCACAACCATCACTGTACAAAGCAGTTTTTTCTGCCTTGTCTTATATCCTTCTGAGCTTTTAGTCCTTAACTCCTATAATAGGGCTGAGATCCAAAATGGATTACTGGTTTTCTCAGTTCATAATGTTTTGGTTATTTAAAAGGTCAGCTATCCTCAACTGAGATGGACTATATACACATATCCATTTGTTATGATTTATTGTATCAATAACTACATATTATGGAATTATGCATTCTTAGGTGAAACATTTTTCAACAAACTGTGTTTCTGGTTTTTATAAAAGGCTGTTCCTTTAGCTAACGAGGAATGCTAACTATAGCCTTTTTATGATGACCCAGATATCTTCATTTTTTAATACAGAAAAGCAGGTCAAAGCATAACTATTTTTGGAGTCCATCTGTGATATGTATCAGCCTTATTTATAAGAATGTACTTTATGTCAACAAATTTGCTAGGGATTATTTTAAGGCCAAATGGCCACTATGATAAATTGCAAAACTACTATATCCTCAAATGTATACAGTAGCATTGACAAAAAGATTATAACATCCTAGAACAGACCACAAATCAGTGATAATGAAATCACAATTAGCCTCAATGTAATCCTAATCTTACTGTCATGGAATAACTGTGTTATACTTAATCTTAAACAAATTACAAGAAGGTCAAATAGGCAGCAGTAAATTATTTTTCCTCCTTATTTCTCTGGCAGCTTTATAAACTTGAGAACAAGACCATTGATTTTCACATAAGATACCAACTAAGGCTTCCAGGAAAGAAATGGCAAACTGAAGATGGCTCTGCTAAAACTGGAGCTGGCAACCAAGTCAGAATAGAGAGTGAGTAGCAAGTAGATCAATTCTTTATAATTCCCCTCTGGCAAGAACCGGACCTGAGACCTCCCACAAGTGAATGTGTATCCACATTCATACACTGCTTGAGATATTTGTGGTCTTCCTATAGACACCTTCAGAAAAAAAACTCCTACATATTGTTAACACATTGTTCAGAAAACAAAGTATTTAAAAGCTTTGAGGTGCAAGATCAATTTTCTTTCTTTTAGAGTAAGGAAGTTAAGAAATTCCCCCCCCTTTCCCCCGCCTCAATAGCTCCTTCTGGAACTACTGGATCTCTTCCTTGTGTCTGTGTGACTAGGAATATAATTGTGGGAAACAGTCTAGGTTCCAGCTTTAATTATTTAGGGGTATTTCCAGATGTTTGCTGAGTAACTGCTACTCAATGCATGTCAATATCAAAACACCTTTTATTTCCTGGCATTTCACCTCAAAGGACTGAAATACTCATCAAGAGCTATTAAAGTTCAGAACACTAATGCAGACTACTTTTCTTATTCCATTTTTACGTGTATCTCTGACTACAATTATAAGAGGTACTAGGAAATATTTGCTATTGTAACTATTTTATAATTTAGTACCTTTGATCTTCCTAGAGCAATGCAATGTTATAAACCAAAAGAAGAAACTTGAATTTCTGCAGTTGTGAAAACCTTGGTTTAGTTCTCAAAGCTTGGCTTGCTTCTTGAATGGTCCAGAAAGATAGGACCTACATCTAAGACTTGAGGAATTCGCTTGTAAATCTTACCGCCTCCATAGAATCATCCACAGACATGAGTGTCTGAAGTCGCTTCTGCTGTAACATATTGGTGAATTCCATGTGAATAGGCTTCATGGGACCTGTATATCTCATTATCCAGTGTTTGTCTGGGTTTGGAGCGTAATTATAACTGGGTGTGCTAGAGAGACAGAAATAATTAACAGCCAGTAAAATAAACATAATATGCCGCTGACCCTAATATGCAAATATTTTGGAGAACGCATTGTGACTTGAAAAAGACTTGCAAAAGCACCATGTCAATATTCAATGTAGAATGGAGATTAAAGTCAGCATCAGTTGAAAATTTTAAACTCCAGTTTTAAATTCTCATAGATATTTTTTCATTTTATTTTATTTTGTCAAGCAATTCTAAGATAACAGGTATAAGTATAAACATAGTTATGAACACATGAAATGGATACTTATAAGAAAAAAAACACAATAGGACAGGGACGGTGGGCACGTTGGTGCGCTTATGCATGCCCTCTACAGACCTCTTAGGAAAGGGGTGAGGTCAACAGTAGACAATCTAAGGTTAAAGTTTTTGGGGTTTGGGGAAGAAACCACAGAGTCAGGTAGAGTATTCCAGACATTGACCACTCTGTTGCTGAAGTTGTATTTCCTGCAATCAAGTTTGGTGCAGTTTACCTTGAGTTTGCAGCTATTGTGTGCTCTTGTATTGTTATGGTTGAAACTGAAGTATTCATTGACAGGTAGGACATTGCAATATATAATTTTATGTGCTATACTTAGATCTGACCAAAGGCGGCATAATTCTAGGTTGTCTAGGTCTAAAATTTCAAGTCTGGTGGCATAAGGTATTCTGCAATGAGTAGAGGAGTGGAGAACTCTTCTTGTGAAATATTTCTGGACTTTTTCAACTGTGTTAATATCAGATATGTAATGCGGGTTCCAGACTGATGAGCTTTTATTCAAGTATTGGTCTAGCAAATGTTTTGTATGCTCTAGTTAGTAGTGTGATATTACCGGAGAAAAAGCTACGCAGGATTAGGTTAACAACTCTTAATGCCTTTTTGGCTATGTAGTTACAGCGGGCTCTAGCACTTAGATCATTAGAGAGGAGAACTCCAAGGTCCTTGACAGAGTTTGGATCATCATCAAGGTCTTGACTATTCAGCTTGTATTTTATTTCTGATTATTTTTGCCAATATGTAAGAGAGAACACTTATTTGTTGAGATTTGAAGTTGCCATTTGTTTGACCATTCTGATACATGGTCGAGGTCTTTTTGAAGGGTAGCAGTATTGTCGGTGGTGTTGAATAGCTTTACATCATCAGCGAAAAGAACACAGTTGCTCTTAATATGATCACAAAGGTCATTTATGTAGAGTATGAAGAGAGTTGGTCCTAGAACACTGCCTTGGGGGACACTACTGTTGACAGGTACAGAATTTGATAGGACTCTCCCAATTTTGACCATTTGTTGTCTGTTTAACAGGAATGCTTCTATCCAGTTGTGCAGTTGTCCAGAGATACCATAAGAGTTTAGTTTTAGGAGTAGTTTGTCATGTACCACTGATTCAGAGGCTTTACAGAAGTCTATGTAGATTGCGTCTATTGCTTTGCCCTAATTGAGTTGTGTAGTCCATATGTTTTTGCAGTGTAAGAGTTGCAGATTACATGATAGTTTTTTTCTGAAACCAAATTGTTTATTAGAGAATAGGTTGCTTGTTTCTAAGTGGAGGATAATGGATTGGTTAATAATTGATTCCATGACTTAGCATAAAGAGATTTGTCTATAATTTTCAACTAGGCCGGGGTCTCCCTTTTTGAAGATGGGAATGACCATAGTGACCTAGATGACCATAGGTTTGGCAAGGAGCTGATCCTGAAGGATTTTTCAAAGATTATGCTTAGAGATTTGGCTATGGCAGCAGATAGCTTTTTTAAGAAGTAGGCACATATTCCCTCTGGTCCAATAGCTAGAGATGGTTTTAGATTGCGTAGTGCTTTTCAACATTGTCTTCTGTAAAATCAATATCTATTAAATCATTGTAGTTGTCTGGGCATGATCCATTGCTGTTTACAAATACTGAGCCAAAGAATGTGTTAAAGAGGTTGGCTTTAATGGTGTCATCATTGCAGTCTTTATCATTAGGTCCTTTCAGGGGTGGGATGGACCTTGAGTCTTTTAGTTTGTTCATTCCTAAAGAAGCCCCTCATTACTATTCATTTACATCTAGAGTCATTCTGTGTGGGAGATGGGAGGTAATTAAACATGATATATAAATAAGATAAAATAAATAAAAATACCCTTGGGCTATTGGGCAGAGATGGGAAACAATCTTTCTTTTGAATTTTCTATTACCCTCAGGGGTAATTTGTGAGGGCAAGCAGGGAAAACATTCTTCCCTTTTTTTCTTTTAACATCTCATCTCCTTTGTCTGTCAGTGGTGTCTATAAGAATGTACCATTTTATTTATTTATTGTACAAATTTATATGGCTGCCCACCTCCCAGGTGATTCCTTATTATTATGACAAACTGTTTAGCTAAAGTAATGAAAGCAATGTTGCCAGTCAAGCTCTGTTCCTTTGCAGTGTGTATGTAGTATTGCAGTTGACGCGCGCGTGTGTGCGCACACACACACACACACACACAGAATTTGAATAGTAGCAATACAGTGCTGCTGTCATTAGTTCCCTTTTCTGTTACTTTTCTCTCAGGAGCAACAGTTATTGTCAGCCTTAGGAAGAAGACCAGATCAGAAGACTTTCCCTAGGAAAGAACACTAGAACTCTATGTTGAAATAGGCTATAGCAAGGGTGTCAAGCTCAATTTCATTGAGGGCCGCATCAGGGCTGTGGTTGACCTCAGGGAGGCAGGGCGGGTGTGGCTGACTGGGCAGGCGTGGCCAACTTGACACCACTCCCCAAACTGCTGGCATGTTTGCTCTTTGCATTGGGTAGACTGGGCCGAAGCCATGCTGGACCAATCTTTCCTCTTCGCACCAGGACAGCCCAGTGCACTGGGTCCATCCAGCCTGTAGGCCTTGAGTTTAGGCTATAGTAACATATTGTCACTCTGCCTGTATTGTCCCTTCTGATACTCTAGGAAGTCAGGGAGAAACTATTCTGGAAGGTTTGCTTCTATAGCTATGGACAGGTATCTTTTCTTTTCTTTTCAACCAATGGTCTGAACTGATTTCTCACATTTTGAAAGGTTTTGAAATGAGTCCAACACCCAGGCCCACAAGCACCTGCAGGATGACTACCTATGTTACACAGGGGTCAATCAGAAAGCCTGTTTTTAAAAATATAATTCTGCTCTCCTTGAGGAAGAAAAAGTAGGATCCAACCAATGTTTGGACTACTGCAACATGCTCTACACATGGCTACCCTTGAAAAAGTATCTGGAAGCTTGGTAGTGGTAGGAATGAGGCCACACAGAACAATTCTGGGCACCCACAAAACAGTGTATGTGACACCTCTGCTGTGTGAGCTGTTTCTGGGTCCAATTTAGAAACCCTTTTTACAATATTTGGTAGTTTAATATTTAGCAGAATATGACTGCATAAGTAGTTACCAGGAAAACAAGCTATATTAAATTCTTATTCTTATTTCAAAATGAGACAGACCTGAATGAGTCTGTCCATGTTAAAGGATTAAACCATGTTTTAATCCTTTAAACTATATAATTTCCAATACCTCCAGCTTGCACAAGTGCCATGTAATGATTTGTCCTAAATGCCTAGCAAAATTTGCATCCTACTCAATGACAGAGGCAAGAAAGAAGAAGACAGGTGCATCTGGAAGAACAAGCTTGGATGCCTGGCACAGTGGAATATTAGAGACTATCCTGGCCAAGCATCAAGGACTTCAAGACTAAAGTAGAAATATTTTAAGTAGTCCTGGTGAACTCCCTAGGACTTTGTGCAGGCATGCCTGAAAAAGACCTAGAGGAATAAATGCCAGCCTTCCAATTTTTCTAAGCCCAGATTTCTGGAAAGAAGCAGTCAAGACTTGTAATGACTATGATTCCAGGTGCTATTTTTGTGTATCTTGAGAGCTTGAGCTTTACTGATATATCAGGATTACAAGCAAATATCCTATGCATTTATTGTTTGAATAGAGGTGGTAGGCAAAATGTTTAGAACTCTGGTTTTCCAGCATCCTGAATGGACTTAGCAAATTGTTTAATGGTGTTTTAGCAAATGGAATGCTTTGATATAGGTTTTCTGATTCAAACAGTGTTCAGAGAAAAGGAAGGGAGATTTCTTTTTTTCCAGGGAGAAAAGGTTGCTTATTATTCTCTTACATGGCTAATGTTCCCTCTGATTTCATAATGTTATTGTGGCAGAATAAGGACAGAGCTGCTTTGAAAATGCTGTTGGTTATGGAAACTGTTGCTATGTAATGCCCTGAATGAATCTAAAATACTTGGTAAATTCCTTTTCCTATATGCTTTGTGATTTCCTGGCTCATCTGAAGCCTCCTGCTGCTTAATCCATCCAAAGTCTACAATCTTCTTTGATTACTACAAATGCAATCCTCTTATGCTTAAAAGATTTGTCCATGTTATTTCCAAATACACAACATATAACAACTTTGGAATTTGAACAAAAATAACCACTTCAAATCCATTCAGAAATTTGAAGTGGTAAGATTGGGAAGAAATCCTTTGCTCTGCAAATCCTGTACAAATTCTCTATATTTGATCTTGGAGAAGCAGCCAAACTACACAGTTTCCATCTGCAGCTCTAAGAATCTTATAAAAACTATTCAACTATGGTGGGAAAATATTTTTAGAGAAGCCAAGAAATTAAATAAAACTTCATGCAAAAATTGAAATGAGGATTTATTTTTATATTAAAATTATGACTACATATTCCAATGCAGACACTTGTTACTTTCAGCAAAATAGTTATCTTTCAATATGCTTTAAGAAATCTTCTCAATATGTACTCACACATTTCCTCCCATCTAATTTTTCAGTGAATTCTTTATTGGAATTTTGAATCTCTAGCTATTTATTAAAATATGATATCCTCCAAATAAGACACACGCTTACATACTATACCCCAACACCTCAACTACAAAATAAAAAACAATATATGCAATTAGCAAGGGGAAATTTCTGTCACTGTGTTCACCCAACACACCTAACCAGTTAAAGGTAGATTTGCACATTTTAAGCTTCATTTGGGTAACTTTGATTTGATGGTTTGTAGGTTAATGTATTTTCAAACCAAGTCTGTTTGTGGTCAATAGGCCATACTTCTAGATAACCATATTTAAGATTACAGTTTAAATCTCTGCCCTATCCTATCTTTTACTGTTAACCTATATATCTATTTTTCCCAATTATTTTTCAGTCCTTGACAGTATTTCTGCCATACCAAAAGGAAACTCTATATAACTACACATTATACTCAACAAATAGTTGCAGAGTTTTAAAAGTTGGAAAATATACCGAGCTATTCTGTTTTTGCAGTTAGGATAAAGTAACGACAAGAAACAAATCTGCTAATTATTTCCCAGGAATGTATTTAATTTATAATAAATATAGATTATAACTACTTTATTCTGGAATTGCATAAAATTGATGTGTATTATTTATGTATACTTACATGTGTTGGGAAGCATTGGGGAAGAGATGAGAATAGTGAGGGGCGGAATCTTCTGGACCATGTGGAGCTGCATGACTAAGAACCATCAGAACTGGTCGATGGGGATACATCTTCTTTGAAATTCGGAAAAAACTAATACTGTCATTGGTGATCAAATCAGTCAGATAGTCCTGAAAGGATGAAATGGAGATAAGAAGCACAACAGTGGTTAGAATGTAGTATTGCAGTCTAATTCTGACCACAGTCTGGAGTTTGATCCTGACAAGGCTTGAGGTTGACTAAATTTTCCATCCTTCTGAGGTCAGTAAAATAAAGACTCAGATTGTTGGGGATAATATGCGGAGTCTATAAACCACTTAGAGAGTGCTGTAAAGTACTATGGATGTATATAAGTGCTACATAAGAGAAACAAAATCAAACTGTAAAAATATCATTTAAGACTGAAGAAACTATCAAGAGTTATTTTCAGTGCTTGTACAGTACATATACACTATTGCTCTATTTCAAATATATTTTCTTAAGTACATTGTCCTGAGTAGATCCATTATGTTGCTTGAAAACCATCTGTTCTTCCACAAAGTTCTTGGCCATTTCTGTTCTTCCTCACTTGCGTACAAGGGGTCAAATTAAGAATATTATGCCATATTTGGGAGGGACAGTGGAAAACAGAACAGATAGAGAAAGCTATAAAAGAACGTATAGTCATGGTATTTTCAGCTTTGATACAGCTGTTATGACAGCAAGGAAACAGGCGACTGTCTTGTCACCTTAACATTATAGAGTTATGTTACCCTCATAAGACCCACCAAAACAGAAGGGCCTATGCTTGGGAAACTCACTTCTTTAGTAAAAATATTAAATATGAGTGCTGGATATAAAACTGTGATATAAAATTATAGGTGAGCTTAACTTTGCACTGTAAAAATATAAAAATTGAGAAGGATCACGGTTCAATGTTGAAATCCATTTTTAAATTTAAGAAACTGCAAATCATATTGTGGTACCTCATGGATGTTTGGAAAAGACACCTTCCTGAAATTTTGGACCGGCTGTCGCCAGGCAACACTGATCATTTTCTAACACCTTTTAACAGTACTGTCTAGATATGGTGGACCACAATTCTAATAATTCTCTCTCTAATCCAATGCATCCTAGATGGCATCAGGCAGAGAAGATTTATTAATCACATTTATTTACTGATCCATAATATAAAACTGTCTGGAAAGCATTATAACCCTATTTAAGTGCCAAATAATACAATCTAAATGTGATGTATAACAATAAGGCTCTTAAAACAAAAATCCTAAATTTACAGCCATACTTAAAAAAAAAATGAATCTGAGGTTATATGCAATGCATAAAGGGGCCTTGGAACTGAAAAGACCTCAAGAATACTGCCAAGTAAATCACTCAAAGGAGACTGTTTCATATCCAAAAATGTTCTTCTATCTGGTAATAACCTACCTTGGTTCATTTGGTTGGCTCTAAATAATGAAGCAGAGATTCTGAAGATTTTAAAGAATAAAAACAAACATAGAAGAAAAGGTAACGTCATCTCAAACCATTTAGGTTTTTAAATATTAAAATTGGCATTTTAAATTGAGCTCAGTAATAGACTGGGAAACAAGAGAGTTGCATTAGGAGATGGATTTTTAAATAGATAGACAGATTCTTATTTTCTTTTGAAAGTAGAGATAGTTTTAAAAATAGCTTGTGATGCACCCAAGAGAGTTGCCATTAAAAGAAAAAAGGTCTCTTTACATGATAGAGAAACAGCTGTTTTTAAAGCACTCCTTTATTAATTTAGCATTCTTGGCTAAAACTTAGATTTGTTCACTCTATTATATCTGAATATGCCTACAAGAACATACCCATTCCTATTTTGCTACTCTTAATGAATAATAAAAGAACGCAATGTCATATGAATGTTACATTCTAAATAGCTTTACTTTTAATAGATAACTGTAATTAAGAGATTATATCACAAATGTACTCTTGATCTCATTTTCATAGCCCTGTAACTAAATATTGAATTTAGGGATTAGTGACAGATTTAGAATTGACCAACAGCAGCATCTCAGAACCGTGGAAGCAATGATTTTGCAATAAAAAAATTACAGGCATACAGCAGTACAGAATATAACCCTGTATGTTAATTAAATAGAGAATACCAGCCAAAACAGTATGAGTCAAGCTACAATCAAATCTATTTCTCAGCTGGTAAGCATATTGGAATGTTTACCATCTCAGGAATTGCCTGCTGTCACTAAATAAATTTTAAATCATATATCCCTTCAGAAGTAAAATGATAATGCACAGCCTAAAGAGCGGGTTTATGGATTACAGTTTATATTACCCGCAGTGGCTCTCAGCTATAAAACGAATACTTTAATTAGACTAAATCCATAACATATCTGGGCTAATCTCACAGTTAGGGTCAAGGGGGACAAATTAAAATAAATCAACAGGACCTACCCTAGCGTAGTCAGATCCGTGCTTTTCCTTCACTCCATTTCTACAGAGCGTGTAGTTGTAAAAACGAGAGTTCTTAAGTAATCCAACCCATTCTTTCCAGCCAGGAGGCACATAGGAACCATTATATTCATTTAGGTACTTCCCAAAGAAAGCTGGAAGCAGAGGATGACAAGGTAGGTAAAGAGACGGCAATATATAAACATGTCTCAGATATCACCTGCAAGGTTTTTTTGCAACAGATTTCATACAACCCAAAAATATGAAATGGTGTGTTAATATGTACTTTCTATAGGGGTAAAACAGAATATGAAATATACATTGATCTGGCCACCATAATACTGTATATAATAATGTTTGAGACAGTCACTGATCTATTGTTGAGAGGGAAGTTATATTAGGTTACACTCAGTATGATAAAGGCTGAAAGTCTTTGTTTCTTTTCCCTTTTTCTTTTACTCTCTCTCTCTCTTTTTCTTTTGTACTTTTTAAACTTTTTTCTCACTTTCCCTTTATTATTTAGTTTGTATTTGTTTTTGCTATGTCTATAAAAAACTTCAATTCAAATTATTATTTACAAAGTCACTAATATGTTATTAATAACTTTAAATGCTTTAAACCTGCCAATTTTTGACAGCATTTTAGTTGGTTATCATTTATAAAATATAAAAATAAATAACAGAAAAAATACTACAGAAAATATAAAAATATTTTAAAAACTTTTTGACAGAGGCCTTTCGATAAAAAGAAAAGAAAAGAAAGAAAGAACAGAATGTTTTTATTGATTTCAGAAAGCTGGTCTCTTTTGTAAATGACTTCCAGATTTTAGATACAATCATTGAAAGTGTTCTGTTCCTGATCCCAATAAGAAGGATCTCACTGGTTCTTGGGATTTACAAGAGGGTGGTGTGGTGTGACTGTGAGAAGGTGGAGTCACATATTGTGGCTTTTACATGCACTCACTTTGTCTAATGAAAGGGCAGTTGTGATTTTGGGTCATTGCATAGATTGGTTTAAAGATTTTACATAGTTGACTTCTAATTCATGCATAGACAGAGATACACTAATACATTCCAGTTCCATCAATGCAACCATTAATGTCAGACTTCCTTTAATTAGTCCTCTCCACAGTCCTTACAAAATAACAACAAAATTAAAAAACTGTGATTAAAGCAGAGGCACACATAACTGTATTTAAGAAAGGACTGTGGAACCTGAGATGGTCTCCCAAGATAGATTGCTTTCTGAGCCACTTTTCATGTTTAGAGAGCAAAATGCAACGTACAATGTGTGGGTAAATGAACAATGAAGTACTTTTCCTGGCCTGAAATCTAGGGAATAATGGATTAAGATACTGGTTCTTATCCAGAGAAGCAGACACCCAAACATCTAAAGGTTTTTGTGCCTTGTCATTATGTGTAATGGTATATGGGAATGACCTTGGGAGTGGTGGTGGGAGGAAGAGATGCTGCCAAAGAACAATCAGATAAGATAGGGCATAGTCCAAAACTGCATAATGGCCAAGGAAAGAAACTTAAGACAGGAACCTCCCTAACTTCTCAGGATATAAAAGAGACAGTGGGAGATGTCTGTGGAGATTCTCAGTCAATCCAGGTCATAGTTATCTCAAAGGTACTTTTTAAAAAGGGAACTGGACTGGGGTTTGTTTGTTTTTTTGGCTTCTCATCCAAGAAGCTTCATTGGTTCTGGCAGTATAATGGGGGCTATGGAGGGATTAGTCCTGACAGAATAGGGGTGGATGGGTTGGAAGCATCATATTTCATTCCAGTCATCTGGTCTAAGCTCTTTCCCTAAGAGCTCTTGAGAAGACAACACCCTCCCCCACAGTAGCCTCAAGAGCTTCCAACCACCCCCCACCAATTCTGTCAGAACTAATCCGTCCATTGCCCTCACCACAGTACCAGAACTGATGAAGCTTCATGGACGGGAAGCAAAATGTCTTCTTCCTCCTCAAGGAAAAAACAGTCCAGTTGCCTTTTGAAAAAGTGTCTTTGAGACAGATGGTGGGAGATTTGTACTATCAGATTTCCAAGACTGATTTCAAGCGTCCCAGTACCCCAGACAGGAAACATGACCAGATGAGCTAATTCTGCTTTACTGTAAGATTACATTAACAGAATCCTGCAAGTTTGTTTGAAGACATTTATTTTACTCTAGAGACTTTGTTTTCTTTTATTTTCTTTTGACTCCGACTTACATAAAATCTCTAGTTCACAAGGTCTACTAATTAGTACAAGATAAGAATCTCCACTCTGATGATTAATCTCATTTCCACGGACAGGATGTTTCTTCTTTCCTTAACTATTTTCTTTTGTTACTTATCCAGAATAACTGTTTGTCTTAAGAATATTTCATGACTTGATACATACTTGATGAGTTCAAAGTCTAGCTTTATATGTCATGACACGGTTCTTTCTCACTGTCTTCTGAGTTGCTGGAACCAATAGTTGGTAGTCACACAAGGTATGTGTGCAAACTAGGTTTAAGATCTTAGAATGTGTAATTTGAGTCCGTTTTCAATTCTCCTTTTAAAATGCAATTGTTCCTAAGAGTTTTGTGTCTGTTGTGCTTTCTTTTTCAGGCAGTTTGCCAAGTGCAAAATATGCATTGTGCATAACATTATACATATTGTTGTTATATTCTTGAGCTTTTTGATTGCCAAATGCAAGCAATGTGCAGTATGCAATGTTTTTCATTAGAAAAATGTCACCATTATGTTGTCCACTGGATACTGTCCACTGGATACTGTCCACTGGATATGTTTTGTGAATTTACTTGTTTTCTTATTGCCATGAGATCTAAGAGACAACCATTGTATGTGCCAGAATATGTGCCAAAGAAATGTTATTTTGGATTTTTACAAAACAGGATCCTATCCTATGCTATTCCATCTTATCCTATCCCACCCATCCCATTCATTTATACTGATATAATCTATAGCAAAAAAAGGAAAACAAAGTATGTGAAAGTTACTCAGTTTTTAAATATTCATGGGTATCTATCAGGAGGTAAACTACAAAATATGCTTTACAGCTTTGCAATCCAAACACATCTCTTGTGAAATTGTGATATCGCAATTAATTGCAAAAGGCCAATTTTGAGTCATGATATCCTATTAGTTTTGTTATGTTGGCATCATTGTTGCTAATTGCAGATGCTTATATCCACACAGAACTATAGTCATACATCAAAAAATAAACCCAAGCTTTTGTTATATAATTCAGTATCACATTAACATATTCACATATTATTACTCTTCCCAAAATCTTATTAACATTACAGCTTGTATTAGAACAAAATTAGGTAAATATAGAACAAGTCCAAATCATGTTTCTCTACTTCCTCACATATAATAGTCTTCCTAATCTGCTTATGTGTTCACAGAACTGATAGTCTTAGTCTTGCATCTAGTTACTAGACTCTGTTCTTTGATGTAAAAGTATACTTAACTAACATAGGTAATTTTTGACATGACAAGTTGTTTAGCAACTATTGAAAGTTGGACATAAAAAAGGTACTTATGATCTGGATTTGTATTTCTAGTGGTCTAACCACTCTTTGTTCTCATGTGATCATATTTTGGATGATTGGCATCCAATCTGCACTAATGGCCATTTTCAGCATCCCATGGTCATGTACCATGTGATTTATGATTTTTTAT
This sequence comes from Pseudonaja textilis, assembly GCF_049901715.1. Lineage (NCBI taxonomy): Eukaryota > Metazoa > Chordata > Lepidosauria > Squamata > Elapidae > Pseudonaja > Pseudonaja textilis. The sequence goes on along the minus strand of NC_141992.1, from coordinate 23,194,015 downwards.
TTCTGGTTTCCAGCAAAAAAACCACCCATTGCAGAAAATGGCATCACTTAACAACTGTGGCATTTGCTTAATGCGTGCTTCAAAAAATATTGTAAAATCATATCAGTCATGTGATAACTTGTTAAATGACTAGACTCTTATAATCTAATTAAGAAAAACCTCCCATCCATTAAAAGGCTGACTTTTCTAACCACAAACATGCTATTCTCTCAGAAGTTGTTTTCCAATTCAACTGTGACATTTTAAAGTAGCGTCTTTCTTGAGAAAGTTTTGAAAGAAAGAAAATCTGTTCTGTTAAAAATCTTGGTTGATATTTCTGATTGAGAAATACAACTTTTAAGATCTGTAAAAAATAATGTGAGTGAATTATAAAGTGACCAACCAGGTTCCTTCAAGAAATTATAAACATGGTGGGAGAAAAATTGACTTTTACTTTGCTCCTATTAGTTGGCATTTAGGAATGTTGCTTGCAATTCCAGAGGTAGTAAATTACAATCAATATTAGTAGGCACTGATACTGGGATGTCAGGCACAAGAAATCAGAATGGCATTGTGAGCTGATTAGAGTTGCTTTTTTCTTTTTAATTGTTGCCTACCTATTTACAAGAATTTCACCAGACTGACTACATTTTCTTGGGAAAAGCCAGATAAAGGCTTCAGAATTCTCCATGGAGGAGGGGGTCTGGTCTTTGTTGTTTCCTTCCCTGCAAAGACTCCAGTCTTTTCACTCCTTCCCACCTTTCTAGCTGCAGTACTTCATCAATACTTCATCCTCCATTCTGACTGTTCCCCTTTTGGAACAGTCAGAAACAGTGAATCCCAAAGTTTGTTTATGTTTAATATATAAAAAGTATTTCTTGTCTTTGGTCCCAAAGTCCCCTCACAATTAGCTTCAATAAGTTCTACCATTTTGAAAAATAGGAAGAGGCTGCCCTCTCCATATTTTTATACAGTGTCTAATCTTATATACAGTACCTCTGCAATATCTCCAATTACGTGCCTTAGCTTCAGGGTAAAAAATTCAGACATCCCTCATAAGGGGAATTGTTGTAGCTTTCCTAAATCATTTTCGTTTCCCTTTTATACACCTTTTCCAGTTTTAAAATATCTACTTTCTAGATATAGTGGCCATATATAGTATATACCAGTGGTGGCTAACCTTTTTCGGCTCACATGCTGATTATTGTGCGTGCGTTCAAGCGCACATGCTTGCATGCCAGCACGCAGAAGGCAATGCATTGCTGGCCCCTCCCATGCTCCTGCGCATGTGATTCCCCCTGTGTGTCACGCATCTGCGCATGCATGCGTGATTCCTATCATGCACCATGCATATGGGCATGCATGCACAATCCGCCCCATGCACGCTGCACATCTCTGTGCATGTGTGCAATATTCCCCCTATGTGCCATGCATCTGCTCATGCGATCCCCTGCACATCTCCCGCATACCCCCACGCATGTGTGCCAGATACCTGACAATCAGTTGTTGGGCAGCGGCGCATTCGCAGTGGGGCTCTTCCGGGCGAGCTCTACATGCCACTTCTGGCACGCGTGCCATAGGTTCACCAACACGGATATATACATAGATTGTGTGTGTGTGTGTGTGTGTGTGTGTATTTGATTGGTTATTCTTTCAAAATCAAAGAAGTGTTGGGAAAGCCTAGAATGCTGTCTGTCCATCAACAGGAAATCTCCAAATACAGAATAGACCAGGAATAACTTCAGTGTAATGGGAGAAATCAGCCAAATAAAGTTGCAGTAAAAAATGGTCAAATTCGATCATGGAAAAATATTTTCTAGAAAAAATACTGAATATGCTCTGCTTCCAGTCTGCCGTGTGCTTTCCAATGTACATGGAGGTGCTCATCAGTACCTGCTCATGCAAGTAGAAATACACACCCAAACATAGGGCAGAAACTACAGATGTCTCCTGCAGCCAATCCTGGTAACCAGTTTGTCAAGAATTCCATAAGCCCTGATCTGCACGCTTTCCCTAACATGGTTTTATTTTATAGCAGCTGTGACCTGTGCCCTTTCATCTACCATGACCCCAAGATCCTTGATCAATCTCCATTAGCAGACATCCTATTAATGTATATGTGACAATTGGACATTTGTACCAACGTAGCTTGTCTTGCCGTTGTTCATATTGAACTTTGATTGGTAGTCTAACTCTTACTCATGTAAGGAGTTCTCTGGAATCCCATTTTTATTTTGCTGTCTTTTATTTTCCAACACATTGGAATCAACAATCCTAACTACTTAAATGAGTTTGCTTTATGAAAACTCCACTTAAGAGCTGAATGAGCTGTGAGAAGACGTCCCACAACATCTGGTGTCACAATTATACAATCTATATATTGATTGTGACCTTTTATTCTGAGAGATACGATTTCCCTTGCAGTGATGATAATTTAAGATGAAAATTCGTTTAAGGAAATATGCTATTTTTCTTTGTGGTATTTTTTCTGTTGAATCTTTCTTAAACTGCTTCTATCACCTAAAGGTTGGTAGGGGAAAGCAAGTCTCAGTCCTTGTTTTCAAAGGATCAATTTGAAGGTACGACTTCTCTAAGAAAAATGTGAAAAGGAAGGGGAAAACTCTTATTCCCCCCTCCCAATGGCTGCATTTATAAATGTTCCCAAAAAGACAAATCAAGGACTTAAACTTATCTGTCATGTACAGTTTGGCTCCTAATATTCAAATAAGAGCAGAATTGGGAATGTCTGACTTATAGCAGATGGGGAATTTCTAAGCACATTTTTAGATGCTCATATTCTTTTTAGGGTATATATATTATTCTTTTTTATTGGCTCAAGTTCAATAATCTGATCAGCTTTTTTATACTGATGTAGTATTTATAGGATTGAAATTTATCATGGACTGTAGAAAGCCTTTGATAAATTGTCCACCTAAGTTCTTGTTTTGAAGACTTCAAGTTGATTTTTTTTCAAAGCAAATCTCAAACTAGGTATTATTTCTTGGCTGAAATGACAAATCAATAAGAGAGAACATTATTTTTTAAATGCAGGTGTTGGCATCCCCTCAGAACAGTACATTAGCAAGGAAGAAAAAAGGAAGAGCCTTCTAGACAATACACAATTTAAAAATACACCAAACAGAGGTATATTTTGTTAAAAATAAAGAGAGGGAAACAGACATATAATGGTTTTAGGAAAACACAGGGGAGCATTAAATGTTTGCATTGATTCTTCAACTACATTTTATAGCTCTGGATGCATTTTGGCTGGGAAGAAAGAAACCTGTCCAATAGTCTCAGTGTGACTATTTCCATGGTATTTCTATAGAATATCCATATACCTGATATTAGGCAGAGCGAGAGTAGAATTACTTCTTTGAAGTTCTTCAATAATCTCCTTTTTTCTAAGTCCATATGGGGAGGAGAGGATGAAACAAGAATGTGCATGTAAAAAAACACATATATCTTGAATAATGTCAGGGAATGTTTGTAAAACATCATATATTGCTGAAACTAAGGTAAAAAAATTAAGGCAGTCTCACACTGCAGTGAACAAGGACACACCTTCTACTTTGCAACTATATATGTTCTGTATATCATCAAATTTACTACCGGTACCAATATGCCATTTTGTTTATTTATTAGAGTGTTAGCACACCTTTCCATCATGAAAGAAGAGAACAAATAAATCACATTAGATGCTTCAACTACTAAGATTGTTGGATGAGCAGGCACAAAAACAGCCAGGGAAGCGATTGAAGCCCAGGAAACAGTCCCTTCATCAGTCAACAGGAGTGCTGATCTACCACCAGCTTATCAAGTACTTAGAAGGCAAGGGCCGGGCAGCACAAGCAAATGAGCTTACAAATGAGCTCAGCTATCAACACACTCCAACCAGCATCTAAAAAGCCACATACAGCAGGCACCATATCAATACCAAACACAGAACAGCACACAGTCTGCTAAGGAGAAGTTCCCTGAAGATGGGCTCCAGCACGAGTCCAAAAGCTTGGAAGACAAAACCTCTGACCTCCCGGTCACCAACTCAGATCGGATCCTGCAGCATTATCCTGGGACATGTGTATTTGCCTTCATTCAAAAAAGCTTGAATCTTATCCATAGCTACCTAGATTATATTCCACCTGGGAGTTCTATGCACAGCATGGGGAACATGAGACAAAATATAATTGTTTCAATAATATAACAAGGTTGTTAATAGAGAACAGAAATAAAGTCCTGAAAATATAAATGCAAATCTCTACTTAGTCATAAAATTCACTGAATGACCTTGGGCCAATGATTACCTCTCAATTAGATTTCTTATGCATCTTTAAACATATCTCTGATGTTTCAGAAACTGCACCTTTATAAAACCACTAGGGTATTATTCAATGTCATCCTAGGAGTATCTTGTACAAAGTAACTCATCCTTTTCTTAATTTAGCATAGAACACTGACCTTTTCTTTGCAATAATATATTCAATATAAACTGAGAAGTCTCAATGGGAAGCAATCTGGTTTTACTGGTTAGGAGTCAGCAGACAGAACTGTGATTCAGAGAACAACGTCCCTATGCTTGGCTGTTACTTATTCTGCATCTTTGGATAACACAGTTCTGCTGTCTGTACTTTTCATCTGTTTGGCTTTGAGCAATATTCCTCCCTATGCAATCATAAAAGATTGCAATACAATTTTACCATTATTGCCTATTTTTGTCAGACACAATTAACACGTGCACTTCAAAATATTGGTACTCTGGAGAGTTGTTTTAATGTAGGCAAATATATTAGTCACTTTGTATAGTAATTTGCCACATACGCACACCTGATGTAAGCAATTTTCTAGTTATGAATTGTCTGTTTTGATTTTCAGTGTCTGGAATCCATAGAAAAGTCGTGACAATGTTGACTCTTTGCTGATACAAGTTAGAGCAAGCAAATCATTTACCACCATATGTAGAATATGGTTTTGAGTACAGCTTTGCAATAACTGATTGTTTGGCCTTTTGTCCTCATCTATTACAGCACTGTCTAGATTTTTTTTTTCTTGCTCATTAGTTCATTAGCTTCATGGAGATCTGTAAAATCCTGGTCAACAGAATTATGCAACTGATGAGATGTAATAAATATCACAATTTTGCATTGTTTTGTTAAGTTGTAAAGCTGAGTGATAGTAAAGACAATGCCCCCAGGTTCCAACACATGCCAGTCCCAATTACCAGGTATTATATAATGAATGCCATTTATCTGACTTTTTCTATCTCTGTAGTCAGTTCGGTTTGGCTGAAATATCTGGCCATGTAAAATAAGGAAAATATTTTCCAATAAAATGAAAGGATACTTTTTTAAAGCTACAAAAAAAACTTTTCAAAACAGTAAATCTATACTGTCAATATTATTTCCTGTTCAATATATACTAAATTCAAATATGTGCTTAGTTCTTTCAAACTGTGCTATATAAAATACAGTTTCTTCTTTGCCAATTATATTCACAAACGATAAAATAAAATTTAAAAAATTCTATGATGATGATTAATCCAAATTAAATCTGCAAAGAATGTTCTCACAATAGCTTTTCAGCTTAAAATTTGAAAGATTCAAAATTATGAATTAAATTCCTCTATCCAAGATTGTCTTTTTGTTGTTGCTGCCGCCACTGGCTTAGTCCCTCTTTTGCCCACTCTTGGTTCATTCTTATTTATTTTCTTTTGAAATGTTTTTCTGCCTCTTCCACATTTTACCTCCACCACCCCCTCCAGTAAACATTTCCTCTGAAATTCTACCTTTACTCTGATTTGGCTTGAAGTGAATTGGTAAAAGAAAATGTCCAAAAGTAACGTTTTCCTTTGCTTCTAGTTTGAGAATGAAGAAGTATAGATTATTAAACATGCATGTAGGTCAGCAAAGCGGGGAAGGAAGACACCAGTCCTTAAAAAAAAAGATCTTTACAAGAAAGTGACCATAAGTAGTGTACCCATAAGCCTGCAAATGGAGCTGCAAACTTAAAAAGGAGGGCTGAGGTTCATTTCCCTCTCAATCAAAATGAATATAAAAAACAGCATTTCTCAGAAGGATTTGAGAAATCAAGCACCACTCCCTCGTGTTTGTCTTCTACAACCACATTCATCATTTTAAATGCTCCCTCTTGGAAGGAAGTTGCACCCAATAATGAAAAAGTAAGAGGGAACATTTGTTTTGTAATTGTTTATACAAGAATCTCCCACCACTGTAAGAATCCTTTATTTGTTCCTCAATTATTATTTTTATAATGCTTTTGATTCAAGAGTAGGACTGGCCATTCTTTTTTGTGGAGATGATTCAGCCACTGAGTGGGAGAACTTCCTCAGATTAATCCTTCAACTAACATGACATGTTTACATATAATGTCTTCCTGCCTAACTTCCCGCTGAGTGTAATAAAAACAAAGATAGAAAACTCCCATTAAGAATAGAGGTGTTAGGCCTACAGGAAGATCTCTGTCTCTTTATTTTTATTTTATTTTATTTATTTATTTCTGTCAATTGCTTCCAAGATAATAGGTATAAGTAAAAACATAGTTATGAATACATGGTTACATATAAGAAAAATAAAAAAAATAAAGGAAACAATAGGACAGGGACAGTAGGCACGTTGGTGCGCTTATGCACGCCCCCCTACAGACCTCTTAGGAATGGGGTGAGGTGAATAGTAGACAGTCTAAGGTTAAAGTTTTTTGGGGTTTGGGGAAGAAACCACAGAGTCAGGTAGAGTATTCTAGACATTGACCACTCTGTCGCTGAAGTCGTATTTCCTGCAATCAAATTTGGTGCAGTTAACCTTGAGTTTATATCTATTGTTTGCTCTTGTGTTGTTATGGTTGAAGCTGAAGTATTTATTGACAGGTAGGACATTGAAATTTATGATTTTATATACTATACTTAGATCGGACCGAAGGCGGTGTAGTTGTAGATTTTCTAGGTCTAGAATTTTGAGTCTGGTGGCATAAGGTATTCTGCAACGAATAGAGGAGTGGAGAACTCTTCTTGTGAAATATTTCTAAACTTTCTCAACTGTGTTAATATCAGATATATAATGTGGGTTCCAGACTGATGAGCTCTATTCGAGTATTGGTCTAGCAAATGTTTTGTATGCTCTAGTTATTAGTGTAATATTACCAGAGAAAAAGCTATGTAAGATTAGGTTAACAACTCTTAACACCTTTTTTGGCTATGTAGTTAGAGTGGGCTCTAGCACTTAGGTCATTAGAGATGAGTACTCTAAGATCCTTGACAGAGTTTGGATCATCAACAAGGTCTTGACTATTCAGCCTGTATTTTATTTTTTGATTTTTTTTTGCCAATATGTAGAATACACACACACACACACATATACACAATACATGTATATACAACAATGCAGACTTAATATCTTGTTACCTCAACACTGACATTTCCACACAATAGTCATATTCACCATGAAAAAAATAAGCTCTGAGGAAAATGTATATGGATACCTACATTTGGTAATGGAAAAATGTTTAGACCATCTATTCTATGGAAAACTATTAGCTGATATTTGCCCAACAGAACACTTTCAAGACTGGTCCTGACCAGTCATAGCCAGTATAGAGTGAGTGGCAAATTTTGTTTTATATGCAAACAACAAAGAGGTAGACATTTTGTCTTTGTATATAATAATGGAATACAAAGATAAACACAGGAGCTATGACTCAAAGTGTGCATATTATACTACTTGCTAGAAACACCTTAAATCACCTGCATCTTCTCCTGGGGCTTGTGCAGTTGCACTTGCCAACTGACATACACCTTGGGAAAAGTTCAAGGTGTTCCTGACAGGCACTGTCCATGTACCCATATATGTGAAGGCTCATATTTTATATTTCAAATCTGGATCTTCACACACATAATGCAGAGGTGGTCTCATAAACATACAGATATATAGAAAATATTGGATTATGAAATGTTGATAATATGACCTATTCATTTCTTCTGCACAGAATATGACTGCTTACTTACAGAATACCAAGTTTCTAATGTTGGTGGGTCATTAGCAATATAAAATCTAGGATTCTACAGTAATTTAGATACAACTGGAAAGAGATGATTTAGCATGCATATGGATGAGCATGCAGCATCTGCTGGAAATATCTCATAGTGGCTAGATCACATGGACTCAGGAACCATCATATTCTTTAAGAAGTTTTCTCTATGTGCTACATGAAGACATACATTCTAAATCACCTTTTACTTTTCAAATCCATGCATTTTACTTTACACATTTGTAACAAATTCATCTGGAGTTGCAGCCATTTGGATATTTTTATATTCCTTTTAGTCTCATGCCTGCTAAGAAAATAATCTTATAGTGCAAATAGTGTAACACTTTAAGGTGGTATTTTAAAGTAGAGAAAAATTGCAAACATCTATTAGAGTGAGACAGTGGAACAACGATGGAAAGCAGAGTTGAGAAATCTGTGAGATGATACAAGACAAGACAAACCCTTCCTTATTAGTAGGATGAAGTCACAAAATCAGATGCAGAAAAATAAAAATAAATACTGCTTAAAGCAACAGTTTATGCAAGAGTTGATCCAAATGTCTATTTTAAAATACTAAATTCAAAGGTCTATCAAAACAGAAAAAAAGACTAGATTGAACCAATGAGGCCTATGATTCACTTTCCAGCCTTCAGCTGCTAATTAGCAATAGACAATGTGGTGTACTAATTATTTATTTTATGTATGTATTATATGCCTCCCATCTTCCCGAGAGGTGGAAAACTGACGTTCTTGTCCTCAACTAGGCAAGAAAGCTGCTGGATGATTTTGGCCCAGGCTTGCTTTCTTGGCCTTAGATTGGGAAGTCGAAAAACATCCTGTTATTAAGCAAAGGCCAACTACTTCCAAAAATGTTGCCAAGGAAACTGCACAGACCTGTCCCTGAAGTAACCATGAGTTAAGATTGACTTGAAAGAACTAAATAAATAATTTTATTTTCATGATTTATACCCTGCCTTTCTGTTTCGGTGATCACTGAAGGCAACAAAATTCTGAACAGGAATAAATAAATAAATAAAATTACAGATTAAAAGTAGCATAAAATAAATATCAATAATGTCCAACACAAAGTACAATCTTTATAACCAGGCACTTATTAGAATAAAATGGCTTTACACACAGGAACTGTTTAGTTCCTTGAAAAAAGTGTAGAATTGAATTGTAATAAGAAATACACGGATGATAATTTTTGAAAAAAACAAAATTTGGAAGTTATTTTAATTATTAGTTAATTATTTCTTAATTATAATTAATCATAGTTAATGCATTAATATTAATATTGTTAACATAATTATAATATAATAATATATAATTCTACTAATTATAATTAATAATTATTTAATTATTGGTTTAAATAAAAGATAATTGTCCTTCAAACAATTTCCAGTGATAGATTTGCAATTTGCTTGCTATGGGGATCTAAACATTGCTCATGTTTCATTGATCAAGAGAGTTTTGCAGGTATTTGAAATAAGCCTGTAAAACCTACTCAATGGAGACAAAAGTGGAAAGAGTATATACATTATGTGTCTTTGATGTACAGAACATCACAGTAGGACAGATGAAGGATCACAGTTCTTTAAGAGCAAAATATGAAAAGTGATCATGTGGTGAAGAAAAAGAAACAAGTAGTATATCACTGTTGTTTGAAAGAATGCTTCAATAATTCCCTTGCTAACAACTTAGCTTTTTATCATCAACATCTTGCACTGAACATAGTTATATGCACCAAAAGAACAGAGTAACAAAAGTAATCACATCTTGATCTGGGTCCTTCTGGACACTAGAAGCGAATAACTGCAGCAGCCTTGATACAGCACCCCTCGGGTCCGTTACTACCCTCAGATGAAGGGGATCCACAACTTTCTAAGACCATCTGTTCTATTCTGTAAAGATTCTCAATCATGATTGTTCCAAAGGTGCTTTTCAGGAAGCAACTGGACTTTCTTGTTTTTTGTTTTTCTTGTTTGAACACCTTTTGCTTCTCATCCATGATATTCAGATGAGATGAGAAGCGAAACGTCTTCAAAAAGCAACAAGGAAGTCCAGTTGCTTCCTGAAAAAGCATGGCACAACCATGACCTGTATGACTGAGAATCTCTACAGACTTTTAGCTATACAATTTTGGATGAACACCCTTTGAATAGTGTGGGAGTAGGAATGGATTTCCAGAGGGGAAAAAAATTGCAGAGTACAGTAACCAGAAGCACCACTCAGGTGACCCTGAGGACACAGATAAATCTCCAAGTGCTTCAAGGACCCTCTAAAAGGATGAAAATTACCAGCTGTCTGCAAGGAATATAAATCCTTCCATTCTCCACTATTCTGTCAGAATTGAAGAAGCTTCTTGGATGAGAAGTGAAACGTTTTCAAAAGAAAAAACAAGAAAGTCCAATTGCCTTCTGCAAAAGCACCTTTGGGACATCTGTTCCATTGTTAAACTCCTATTATTCTCCAAATATTTGCAATGTTTAATTTACTTGTCTTTCCTTTTATTCTGAATTCATTGGTTTAATATTTTATTTGAAGATAAATCCCTATAGTCTGAATAGTAAAAAACCACGAACCATCAGAAACGGTGCTGCATTTGCAGTCCCTTAAATTCCCAGAAAATATTAAACTAAATTTGGATTTCTTAATACAGGGCCACTGTACCTGATCTACAAAAATCCAGGCAAAAACTAGTTGACAGCAAAGTGACACACACACACACACCCAAACAAAATCTCAATTTCTGGTGGTGCTACCTAATAGATATTCAGGTTTTTTACATCCTGGATATGTTGATCCTAGTATTTACAATGTTAGGAAAAGGGCCACCTATTTTACTATATCTCACCTAGCCTTTCCTCTGCCTAACAGCATTCAAGAGAACTAAATTCTTATGCCTGCTTTTAATAAGTATAGTAATAGCAATAGCACTTAGACTTATATACCACTTTATAGTGCTTTACAGCCCTCTCTAAGCAGTTTACAGAGTCAGCATATTGCCCCCAACAATCTGGGTCCTCATTTTACCACTTTGAAAGGATGGAAGACTAGCAATGCTGGCACTTTTCTTGGCAGCTTACTATAGGCCTGCATGCTACTTTAACTATATAATATGTGGCTATCTTCATATTACTTCTTAAAGATAAAGATGCCCATTTGTAGCCTAGATGCTCAAACTTTCTCTTCCACCACTTTCTTTATGTCCTTGTCTCTTAAGGTTTAAATAGATCTTTAAAAACCCTTTAAAATCAATGCATGGATAGTTGTGATGTTTATTTCAAAAGAAGTGGCTGAGGAGAAGTAAAATTAATATTATTCTGGCTACCTATAATGATCACAAACTGGATTGGGGTCCTGAGCATCTATCTTTAAGGAAAAGCTAAACAAAAGAAGACAAAAAGGTCAATGACATGTTGTACAATTAATGTTAAAGTGATTTAACATTAAGAGCCATGCAAGATACAGCTGGGCATCTATGCGAATCAGGAATAAATATCCAATCAGAGTGCTGTAGGCAGCAAAGGAAGAGAAGCCTGCTTGTCCTTTTAACCTCCTTTTCTGGATCAACTCTCTCCCCTCTCCTCACCACCCTCCAGCAAAAAGGCTGAATTATCAAATCTCTGATGATGTATGCAGCAGGAGTAGGAGCAATAGGTCAGCAATACAAGGTCAAAGTACATAACTAATATAAAATTTGTCAAAGATAAAAGTGGAGTAAGTGGTACACTACAGCCAATAAATAGACCATCACAAAGAAGGAACAAAAGCCTGGCAGGGTGGATATGGATAGCTATCTTGGCTCTTTTTAAAAAATCAAGCTTTATTTGGAGAATAATCAAGTTGCTGTAGGAAATAGGCTTAGAAGATTGGGAACCTGGAGTCGGAGGAACAAAAAGCTCAACGCTGATGATTGCAGGCCTGCTGCTGAAAGAACAAGGGCAAAGAGCTAAAAGAAGCATGAAACATACGACTGTTCAAAATCTAAACCTTTACTGTCAAAATCAAATTTTAGTGAAATAGATTGGATGAAGCTCTTGGGTAGCTGTGACTTAGGCCTCTTTTTTTTTTTTTCATTGAATGCTCTTATTCTACAAGGGTTGTCTCAAAGCAGTTTGGTTTTCATGGCAGAATTCAAATGCCTCCCTTTTCTACACTTACGGACAAAAATGAAATGTAATACCCTGGGAATTTGCCCTTCCCAGTCACAAGTATAACATTAATGGAAGTTGTGCAACTGCATTACTAGATCCTTGCATAATTTTCAATCATTTCAACAGAGAAACTTCCTGGTGGTTTGAGCAGATCTGTCTTCCAGTCAAATCCTTTAATTGTGCCCAACACCCGCTTCCTTTTATTTCACACTAAGGACATCTTCCATTATCTTTTCTTATCCATATCGTGATTTACTTCCTCTTCCAAATTTCTCCCACAATGGAAACCTTTGAGGTGAATTGTGTTGAGAAAGAGTGAACAGTTCACCGTCATCTTAAGTTTGGTGATTAACAGTAGACATGAATCTGGATCCCTCTTACTTACCAAAATGTCAGGCTTGATGCAAGATGCAGAAGCTGAAATATAAAACATTGGTAGGGCAACAGTTTGGGAGTGGTATCTTTTTTTAGCATATGTGAAATTATATGTGCATTATATGGCAAGTATAATACATACATTTTCAACCTCAGTACTAAAGCATGGGTCTGAATAAAGAAGCCGGCTTTTTGCACTGATCTTACCTGTCCTATAACCTGTGTTGTTGAGGTATACTGCAAATGTGCGAATTTCATGCTGGGCTTGCCAGGATGGAGATGAACAGTTTTCATTGTTGGTGTAAGTGTTGTGATTGTGGACATATTTCCCTGTAAGAATAGAAGAGCGGGATGGACAGCACATGGGTGTCGTCACAAATGCATTGATGAAGTGAGCACCTCCTTGTTCCATAATCCTCCTGGTTTTATTCATCACTTGCATTGAACCTAAGGAAAGAAAAACAATATCATGTAGAAAAAGACAAGTTTTATCAGTTGCAGAAGTTTCATCCTAAGTATCAAGTCGAAGGAGCCAATCATGATAAAGTCATTTAAGCAAGGGAAAATTGGTGACACATCTGTTATTCATCCCTGCAAAAGTATACATTTAGTAAAAGCTTTGATGTTTTAAACTCTTTGAAGGTTTAACAAACAAACCCAAACAATCCAATATTAATATTCAAGCTAACACTATGCTACAGAAATAGCACAACAGCCATATCAGATTGTTCCAAATTGTCAGCAAGTTAAGCTTTAAGCTTTAAATCTAAAGAAGCATATCAGACACAAAGAAGAAAACTAAAGAAACAAAGTAAAACAATTGAGCAGGACAATCTCAACAGAAAGGGCTATTCTGTTTCCTGAAATGTGACTTGATAGATAAGATTCATTATCAAGTCACTGTCATCTGCTAGTGACTATATAAATAAATCTTCTCTAAGATGATCTGTCTCTAATCTGGTCCTTCAAATATTCACTTCCTGATAAAGCAAGTAGAAATGTTTGCTCATTCAAGCACATGCAAGGAAAATGCCCCTCAGATTTTTCCATTCAACAAAGGTCAACTGTTGGGCAAGAGGAAATTTCATGTCTATCCGCATTTCCAGCTCTTACTATAGTGTACAAAATACATACTATAGCCAAAAAAATGATACAATTCAAACCCATGCTTCTACCTTAATTAGGTACCATCGAGTTCATGGGAATGACCATATATCAAACTCTTAAATTATAAACTAAAAATAATTGTCTATAAAATGTTCACCATTGACTATTTACAGATACTTCTTGCTATGGTTTCTAGGTCACGAGTGTTTGTTCTGCTTCAAATTTTATTTTGTCCTTCTAAAGATCTTCACAAATGCATATGGTCAATTATTAGAGTTTCTATCTTCAGTATGGTGTACAAATTACTAGTAAAAGGAAGACTTCATTTCCAAAAGATACATTTGCAATCACAGTGAAGGATTATTTCTCAACTGGTTGTTCCTCTTCAGATATTTTGCATAAAATATCCAGACCGAAAAGGAATTCATTCACATGCACATTTTGAATTTCATTTGCCTAAGCTCTTTTTTCCCCCCAAACTCAAAATAGACTAAAAGATGAAAGTTATAAGCTTGGGATCTCTCAGCAGACTCAGACATTGAAAACAGACAACAGTTGTAAACCAATATATCCTGGGTATAAGATGCGTCCCACCTGCTCTACACAATTATTGCCAAACTGGAAATTGGAAGGGTGGTCATTAGTTATAACGGTAGGACCCAGAAAAGTTCATGTGAACAATTTGCAATGGAAGAAAGATCTGAACAGATTTTCCTGTTCTTCTTATTAGATACTATGTTATTAACTTATTTACTATGCTTTCTTGGGAAAATAGTACTTACAATCAAATTAATCATACAATAGAAAGTAATTTCTGAAATGAAAATATATTAAGTCCATGTTATTCTTTTATTGATTTGTTGTGTTTAGATACTGCCAGATTCAATACAAATTATTCCCAGTGTTTTATAGCATAAAAACATAGTAAAAGTGTTCATGTACTTATACACATATTTACTGTTATACCATCCTCTTTTGATATTTTAGGTGAAACTTTATAATTAATTAAACTATTAAAAGGTAGATCTCATAATCTTATCTGCTTTGCCTCCTTCCTATTTAAATAACCCAGGTTTTATCAATATTTTGTCATTTTGTTATTAAAAGATAATTTTAATAACTTTTTAAATGACAAAGGCATTTTATTGAAATAATAGCACGTATTATGGCTCCCCTTGGGAACACTAACTTCATTTAATAAAATCACTGTAATGACAAGGTCCTATAGATCAACAGTCTTTAGCACTGAAATCTATAATCTCTTTCTAGTTTAAGAGCTAATCCAGAGGGGCAGATTAGTGAAAGGTAAACATTCCCTTTTGTTACAATATGGCCTTAAATATTTTTAAACAATGGCAACTCATCCAACAAAAACTTCCTTCCTTTATCCTGTCTCCCAAGACAAATGATCCAAGAGGAAATAAAATCTCCCAAACAGTTGATTCATTCCTTTTGTAGAACGTCATTACTTATCTGTTAATTGGGTACTAAACTAAGCAAACTATTTGTCTCTGAAAGAGAAAAAGTATTCCAGACAGTCTAACGGTTATGTTGCAATATTTAGTAGCAATGTTGTATTTAAACACATTTATGTTTGTATGTCATGCAAAAAGGGCATCGCATAAGATTAATGGCATTTAATTGACTCAGACATTCTAAATATGCTAGGATCTTCTCAAATATTTATTCAGGCATGGGACTCTGTACACGATTAAAAACTGCTTCAGGCCTCTGTAATCACATCAAATCAGTTGTGTTTGAGATCTGAGCAAATTTTTACTCAATTGTAATGTATTTGGTTTCTTAACCTTAAATAACCTCATCATTTCTTGTGCCCCCAACTTCCTGGTCTTTCAAGAAGAAAGTTTGCTTGATCCCTTTCAGCTTCCCATCATAGGAATCTGTGAATTTCTTTGTGTATGACTACAAAAAATGCATACAACATATGGATGAGTATGCAGATGCATCCAATTAATTTTATTTTCCTTTTGCAGAGTAGAGAGCTAGGCAAGAGTTGTTTTTTTTTCTTATTTCACAAAAGTGTTGGAAACTTGGGGTAGAGAAGGAGTTCAATTTTCTTTTTTTCATTATTTTGAAGTTGGTCCAAATGGAAATTTCAAGGTTGTCCTCAAAATGTTTTTAATGCATTGGAATGGAAGCAGTGCCAATATGCAAAGACTCATGCCTGGCTCTCTTGGTTTCCTATTATACTAGGTAATATGGAGATCTAGCTTTTTGTTCTGTAAATTGGAAGAAGAAATAATGTTCTATAAAGAGGTTAATGCTTTACGTACATGAAAAGTTTCTCCATCAATGTTATTTTCAAACATACACACATATATTTGAAACTTGTTTATGTATACATATACACATATTCTCACCCAATCCTACAATGCAAATTCTGCATAAAGAGAAAACATGGTACATATGTCTGTTATACAAATCTGCATAATTTATTATTACATTGCAGATCTCAAATAAAGATAAGAGCTATACAGTGAAATCTCTATCTACTGCAAATTCTGCAAACTCCTATAGAGCCCCATCTGACTACTTTAGGATCTTAGGAGGCATTTGCCATATATTCTTGCAGTCTTAATAGCAAGAAACTTGGCTTAGAAGGAAAGCAAAAGAGATATAGAGCAGCCTGTAAAGTGGTCACCCTTCTGCCCATTTTGTTTTTCACCACTTTTAGCCTGAACACTCTAACAGAAATAAAGTTAATGTTAAACTTGGATTGGTTTAATTGTAATCCAGTTCCAGCTGTTATAGTTTGTAGTAATCACAAATTACATAAAAGGAAAACTTTCACTATGAAAGATATATTTTGCAATTTGGCAATTAATTGTAGAAACACTCTATTTCTCTAGACAAACATAATAGGACCTTATCAAATTTCTGAACCAGCATAGTCTGAAAATGTCTGGATTTGGTTTGAGACACAGAAAATTAGCATGAGATCACTAAGAGGCTCACATAGCCTCCAGGATATAAAATTATCAGATTTTCTCAGTCCCACTTTTCACAGTGTAATATGAGCATATTTAATTGGTATGATTTCTAGCTTATGGAAAGCATTTCATACATTACAAAAAGAAAAAAAAAGAAAACCTTTGTGCAAGTACAGATTTAATGGATATGTGACACATTACAACCTATAATATTAATTACTGACATCCATAGAGCTGCATTTTTCACCAGGTTGCATTTTATTAGCAGAAACCACATCATTAACACTACCTCTTGAAGACTCTGAATTGAATGAATTAATTCTGGAGAACAGAAACTAACAGATGACTTTAAAGTTTTATTATATTCAGTGCTTTGTAATGTGTGTGTGTGTGTGTGTGTGTGTGTATGTATGTGTGTATATATATATATTTGTTTTCTTAAGTTTGCACGGGTATTTATATGTATGGTATTCAGCTTTGTTTGGGTATTTTCCCATGTCATTATAGTTGTGCTTTTAAAGTTGTAGCAACGTTTCGGCAGAATCTCATCTGCCATCATCAGGCTTCTGTATTGTGTTCGTCTATGAGTCAGGCTTTCACAGTTGTTCCTGTTTTAAATTTGGTGCTAGCCTACTGCTGTACCAGAATGGTTTTTTCTTCATCCTGATTGGTTGGGAGTCTTGCTCTGTATTTATTGATCTTGAAGTTTGCTATGTTCTGCTTGATTGGTGTTTCTAATATCTTCTGTCTGTTTTGTAGCTTTTTTTGTCTTGATTGGCTGGC
Source organism: Pseudonaja textilis (assembly GCF_049901715.1). Taxonomy (NCBI): domain Eukaryota; kingdom Metazoa; phylum Chordata; class Lepidosauria; order Squamata; family Elapidae; genus Pseudonaja; species Pseudonaja textilis. Next base: position 23,176,623 of record NC_141992.1, on the reverse strand, counting down.
AACATTGTGTTTCCTGTATTGGAGGCTTTTAGTGCGGCTTGGCTTCGAGTAAACGGACGGCTATCATTTATTAGGAAGCTAGGTTTCATCTGGGTGCCTGGTTGGGGTGTGTTTGAGCTGGAGGTATCAGGGGGAATCTGTTTCTGCCCAGGTGTTTGCCTGGCTTGTGGAGATTTTTTTGTTTGTGAGTGCAGGCTTCCAAATGATTGACAGTCTTGTGGAATCATCTCTTCTATTCATGCTGTTGGGTCTTTTTTCAATCTCTATGACTTCTCTGATAATTCTGTAGCTGGGGTTTTCTATAGTGGCTAGGGTTTTGGTGCCATTGAAGTCGATGCTATGACCTGTGGCTTTCATGTGTTGGACTAGCGAGGAACTGTGTTCCAGCTTTTTGACTACATTTTTGTGTTCATCCAGGCGGGTACTTATTCTATTGGTCTGTCCAATGTATGTGGCAGGGCATGATGCACAGGGGACTTCATATATGCCTTGGTTTTCCAGGTCAATTTTATCTTTGGGGTTTCTAAGGATGGCTGCTATTTTTCTGTCTGTTTTGAAGGCAGTCTTGATGTGATGCCTGTGTAGTATCTTAATGATTTTGTCTGTAATACCTCTTATGTAGGGCAGGACAGCTGTTCCATAGGTCTGTTCATCTTCAAGGTCTCCATTATGTCTCAATGTGTTTTTGTGGATCAGGGCAGTGATTTTGCTTTTGTAGAAGCTGTTAGCTGTCAGTACTTTAGTCAGGGTGCATAGTTCAGTCTTTATGTGTGTCTTGCCTGCCAGGCATTTGGTTCTGGCAATTAGTGTTTTGGCCACGGAGTTTATCTGTGCTGGGTGGTGGTGGGATTGGATGCTGAGGTAGCGTTTGGTGTGTGTTTTCTTCTGGTATGTGGTGTGTCCTAGTGTGCCATCTTTTTTTTTTTGGTAGATTAGTACATCTAGGAATGGTAGTTGTTTGTTTGTTTCTGTTTCCATGGTGAATTTGATTTTGGGGTGTGTGCTGTTTAGGTGTGTTAGGAAATTGTTTAGGTTTTCTTTTCCATGGGGCCAAATAACAAATGTGTCATCGATGTATCTTAACCATAGTTTGGGTTTGTGGGTGACATTGGCTAGAGCTCTGGATTCTAATTCTTCCATGAACAGGTTTGCAATGACGGGTGACAGTGGTGATCCCATAGGGGCTCCTTCAGTTTGCTTCTATCTTTGTCCTTTGTATATGAAATATGTGTTGGTTAAGCAGTGTTCTGCTAGTTCGATGAAGTGTTTGGGTGGGTGGTATTCATTTTTGATGATTTCGCGAGTTTCTTTTATTGGGACTTGAGTGAATAGTGAAACCACATCGAAACTTACAAGCAGATCTTTTTGTTCCATGTGTAGATCTTTGATCATTTCCAAAAGGGGGTATGAGTTTTGTACATGTGAAGCTGCTGCTTCAGCATGGGGCTGTAGCTGCTTTGCTAGGTATTTGGCTAGGTTTGTAGGCTAAGTTTTGCTCCTCTGGAACTGACTATGGGTCTGAGGGGTATGCCTTCTTTGTATATTTTGGGGTGGCCGTATAGTTTGGGGCATCTGGAAGATTTTTTTCTTGGGATGATCGTCTGTTGGATCTCTTTGCTCATGTTGCTGGTTATGATTTTCTTCTTGGTTATTTTTTCCAGATATGTGGTTGGGTCCATGTTTATGGGTTTGTATGTGGAGTCTTGGAGTAGGTCTGTCAATTTTGTTTCATAGTCTTTTCTATCCATTACTACTATGGCATTACCTTTATCTGCTGGAAGTATGATTATGCTGCTGTCGTTCCTTAGAGCTTGCAGGGCTTTTAGTTCCTCTTTGTGAAAGTTGCTTTTGGGTGATTTGCTTGTGCGTAGGATGTTAGTGACTTGGTGTCTTATTCTATCAGCTTCATCTGTATTTAATTTAGTTAGGCTGGATTCCACTCCACATATGACGGATTCTGTGGGGATTTTTTTGGGTGCTATAGCATAATTGAATCCTTTGGTTAGGACATCTGTTTCTGTTTTGGTGAGTTCTCTGTTGGAAACATTGTATACTAATTGTTTCAGGTGTTGTTGTGAGTTGTTGGGGGCTTTCTTGTCATGTTCTAATTTCTTTAGTTTGTTCAGGAGTTTGTCATTTTTGTAAGTGGTTTCAGTTTCAGCTCTCCAAGTTGTAAGTTGTTTTATCTTGTCCCAAAGTAGAGGGTGGATTTTGTTGGTCAATTCCAGGTGTAGGGTTAGGAGATCTTGTTTAACTGATCGAGTTGGAATCTCTTTCTGTGGAGCTCGTTCCTGAGTAGAGCCATTTCAGTTCTTTTCAGGATATGTTTACTAGCTGCTGTGCTGTGATGCAATGTTAATTTGAAGTAGGTTGGTGTTGCATTGTTGTCTCTGCAGCTGTGTAAGAATTTGAGGTCACATAGTATTCCTGCTCTTTTAACTTCCAGCTTCTCGTAGGTTTTGGTCTAGCTGTTTATTTCCTCCCCGTAGAGGTCTGATATTTGTTTTCTTAAGTTTTCGCGGGTACTTACATGTATGGTATTCAGCTTTGTTCGGGTATTTTCCCACGTCATTATAGTTGTGCTTTTAAAGTTGTAGCAATGTTTCGGCAGAATCTCATCTGCTATCATCAGGCTTCTGCATTGTGTTCGTCTGATATATATATATATTACTGAGATTTGGGTTTATGATTTGGAGTTACTAATCCAGTCTGCAGTGTACTTCCTTACTCATTTATACGTATTTTCCTATTAGTAATACAGTGCCAGTCTCTGGTGCCCAGAAGAATGCTCAACCAGAAATGACACTGACTTTGAAAATATTATATTGGAGAGGCGAGTAAATATCCAAAACTGCCTGTGCTTTGTTTTACCTCTTTTCTCTCATGCTACCTAAAGTTGGTTAATTTGCTTTGCTGAATGCCATGATAAGATTTACTGGTAGTTAAACTGTGATTGTACATAAAACTACATGATTGCTACATATTTTCCACCTACATATCTTGGGTGAACATATCTTGGAAAAAATGTATTTGGTTATTTACATGGAGACTGTTTGCCTTTAGAGTAAAAGTCAAGATATCACCTCCTATCCCAATTTTTTCTCCTTACTCTTCAACCTCTTCAAACCTCTTTTGTAGAGCAATACAAAAAATTTTCATCTTTCATTTTTCATCACTTTTTTCATCTTTTTTCAGATATAATTAAAAAAAAATGTATCACTGAGTTCAGAAGAGCTGGGGAATTAAACAGAACATGTAATCCTCAACTAATAACAGTTCATTTAGTGATCGTTCAAAGTTATAATGGCACTGAAAAATTTGACTTATGGCTGTTTTTCAGTTATGACCTTTGCAGCATCCCCAGGATCATGTGATCAAAGTTCAGATGCTTGTCAACTGTTTCCTATTTATGACCATTGCTGTGTCCCAAGGTCATGTGATCTCCTTTTGCAAACTTCTGACAAGCAAAGTCTATGTGGATGCCAGATTCACTTAACAAATAGATTACTAACATCAAATGTACTGATTCACTTAAAAATTGTGGCAAGAAAAGTCGTAAAATGGGGCAAAACTCACTTAAAAAATGTCTCACTTTACAACAGAAATGTTGGGTTCAATTGTGGTTGTAAGAGGACTAACTGTAGTTAAAAACATTAAATACAAGTGTGCACTGTTATTGTTGAAAAGTAGGTATTCTTTGTACCATTATTTGCTTTTTAACTTTATTTGTTAAGTATTTAACTGCAAGATACTACCTGTAGTGAACTGATCTACTGATACATTTTATTGATATTTTAACTTTATAGAAATCAATGAATTACAATGTTATATCTGCAACCTTGAAGAATGTATCCTCAGAAGTAAGTTCCACTAAGTTCAATAATTTCTTAGCATTACCCAACATATTGTTTAAAAGCCTGGGGTTTCAACTAAAACAACAGATTACTTATTCTGCCTTTCCATGTAATAGTTCTCTGATCAATATTCTTCTCAATTCCACCCCTGCAGCAAAATCCCAAAATGAACACTTTCAGAACTATTAGTTTACTTCCATTGGAAAGAGATCCAAACTGCAGTAGGAACTTGCATCCATCAAAACGTATATATCCATTCAGACAAATGAAATTAGACACAATAGCTTAAAGCCAATTTAAGTACAATTCTTATTCTGAAGCACTATATGATCTCACAGATGGCTTTGTCAAATGCATTTCATCCAGCAGATCTTAATTTGTTTGGGCACATGAGCCATTGTGCTTGAAATCAGAAGAAGTACAACAGATTATTAGAGAAAGGAACTATACTGCTCAGAGAACTTTGCCAATTGCATCAGAGACAAGCAGGCAGGCATAAAACAGATCATGATAAATTTTTAAGGACCACCCACTGAATTTTAGTCACCAGAGACTATGAGATAATGTGCAAAGCTTTTTGGAATATGCATTATTAAAACAGGTCTGTCTAGCTCTGAGACACATAAGATTCTTACCCAAAAATGCTTCATTAAACTAAAAATTTCCTTCCTTGATGCAGTAGTTGTGTTCTATGATTTAAGAAATTAAAAGGAAATGCAAATAATATTTATGATTTTAAATCATGTTAAAAAAGGAACATCAGCAAAATTAAGAAGCTCTCCATGAATAACTATGACTCTACTTGTAGTATTAATGTAAATATTTTGAATTTCTATTGCACAAAAAGAAATAGTTTTATTGTAATGCTCCTTAGGACAGCTCACAATGAATAATACTATGTTTTTTTTTAAAAAAATGAGGCTATTAAACACATGAGAGAAATAACCATTTTTAAGCTATTCGCATTTCAAAGTCCAGAACTGTCAGTTTTAAAATGTTGTATAGTATAAACATTTTGAGTAACTTATACAGCATCCGTTTTACTCTTTATAGAATTAAACATGAATGCAATGAATTTAAAAGGACGTTCACTTGGAAATTGGAGGTATATTAATATTAGAATTATTTGGGGGGTGGTTTCTGGGTTCTGTAGAGACTTTCAGAAGCTACATGCAATTTTGGGGCCAAGATTTGGCACCTCCAAATTGGTGGCAATGCTGGGTGGTTGGCAATGCTAGGTGGCTCCAAATGGAGCACTCTGGGACTCTTACAGAATCTTAGCAATTTGTTGGCTGGGGAATTCTGAATTCTATACATTTTAACATTTGCCAAGGTTGACAAATACTGATACAGACCACTGCTTGCCCATCTCTGATCTAGACAAATCTATGTACCACCAGAAACTAGTTAAAGTAAATTTCAGGACCAGTGAAAAGTATGCCATTTTTATCAATTAGAACCATACAATCCCTTTAATTCTTACCAAGTTCTACATCCTGGTCATCAGTAAGAACAAGAATGATATTTGGGCGGATATTCCGCCGGTCCCTTTGAAATCTTCCCTTTAGACGCTGATTTAACAGGAAGGCTGAACTGTCATCCAGCAAGGATAAGAGAGTCATTATGAATAATCCAATGGCAATATTACGGTGTGCCATATTGTTCTGATTTTGCATGCTCTTTGACCAAAGTTGAGGGGGTATTTTCTGGTTCTTCCTCAAACACTGATCTAAGAAGGAACAAAAAAAAAATTAATGTAAAAATTATGCAAGAAAACTATAGACATATTTTACAAACCATTAATTTTAAATACATTTTTTTTAAAATATTCTCCTTTAAATGAGAAATCTTGACTATGCAGTCTTTCCAATTCAATTCTAAAACATTATTTTAAGTACAGCAAGATATTCAAATAGCACTTATCTGCAGCTCTATAAAAAGCTGCATTTTTGTGCAGCTGTTCTCCTTAATTACCCTATGATCCCGAGAAAAGATGTGGCTACTTTAAATGGGTGCAAAACAGTTGCTACATCTGCAGCACTGCATACTTTGTGGCATCTTTCTGAAGCTGAGTATTCCACAAGGATTGTGAAAGCACATTATATGGCAATCATAGCAAGTAGCAGAAGACATGCATGCCTATAAAATCTGAATGAACATATACAAATTAGCCATCAACAACTTTCATTTATAATATATTTCCAATAAATCCCTTCAGATTCAACTTATTATTTACAACAGTTGGAGCAGGCAGGCAGGCAGGCAAGTAGGCAAGCAAGCAAGCAAATTGACTTTGAGTCATCGTTAACTCTATTAGCTGCCTGGAGAAGTCCTTGCCATCTTCTTCGCAAGATTTTCAGAAGTGGTTTGCTCTGCCATTTTCTTCCTAGGGCTAAGAAAGGACTGGCCCAAGGTCAATAAAGTGACTGTGCTTAAGGCAAGACTAGGACTCAAGGTCTCTTGTTTCTGGTTTAGTTCCTACACCAAACTGTCTTTCTTTTCATAATTTACCTTAACTATAAAACAAAACAAAATGAAAACCCATAAATAGAATTAGCATTGGTATTAAGATCAGAATAGGACACTCCATTTATTTAGTTATCAAATAGAGAAACTACTTGTTGAGTGGGGTTTATAGGTAAAAGTAAAGAAGTGTTAAGTCAATCTTTCTGTTTTTCCCCCTTAACACTTTTTATTATACTAAGACAATATGCAGAAACTAACTGAATTAACATTTTAGTGTAAGGTAGCAATAAGCTTAAATTAATTCTACAAAGGTAATGGAATTGCTAATTTTCCTCAAAAATGTAATTGTAGTAATTCTCTAAAACAATGAAAAAAAATGCATGCTTACTGATACTATAATTGAATTTCTTTCCATGTGTTTGACAAATGCAGGATTAATTTAGAAGAGTGCTATAATTAATTCTGAACTTTCTAAACTTTTTGGCTGTGTGGGTAGATATTCAGTGTTATGTCAACAACATTGGGTCATTATTTTAAGTCAGTGATTTTTTTTTTTTTAAAAAGAGAAAAACAAGCAAGTTGCTGAACTTGTTTTAAAAAGGAAAAACAGACACCCGTTCTTTAAACAAATCATAAGCTGTCATACTTTATTTACTTGACATAATTTTATTTACTTGACATAAATCAACAGTCAACATCTTTTCTTGTCCAGAATTTAGGAAACTGTCATAATCTTATTTGGTTATTCACTGAATTCAGTATACCCAAGAAATATAATTTGCAGAAGTGCACAGCTCAAAGTTCTCTAAGCACCTTTTAATATTTTATTAAAAATAATCTTCACTAGTAAAGCACTGGATTATAAATTTATAGTAATTTTTATAAACCCAGAATTCATGTCATATTATGCAACTTTATAACAACCATGTTGATCAAACTTCTGTATTACCAATTTCATTTGACCCATGGCATCTTATAATTATTAAAGTATCCACAGTACATATAACACTACAAACAATTAAACATTTACAATAAATATAAAACTTTAGAATGTTCATTCTTAACTACATACCCTTTTAAAACAATACACCAAAACACCCATTCTAGCACTTTACTGTCTCAAAACAATAATCCTATTATAACCCCATGATTGTTATTCCATATCCCACAGATCATGAATACAAGAGAGCAACAGTATTAAAGCTTTGAAGGACTTCTGGAATAATTCAGCTTTTAATATTATCTGGAAGGCTGTCACAGTCAGTTATAATCTAATATCCAAAGAAGGCTATTACAATTTGGTGTTGCAACTTAAAAGCACTCCCTCCCTCCCTCACCACACTTTTCTCATAAAAGTGTGGATTTTTCCCAGTAGTTTATTTCACAATAAATATATCTATACATATTGTGCCAAAATTTATTTTGCTCAGATAAACCTTAACTTAAAAAGTTCTTAAGCTGTGGCAAACTACTAGCCTGAAAAAAAGGATCAAGTTTTGGCTACTAATAAAGACAGAAAAAAACCAAGAGAACCTGCACCTATATTAGCTGAGCATTGGTATAAGAAAAATAATCCTCAAATGCATTTACTAGAGTCATCAAACTGGATGACACCATTGACGCTAGCAAGAATCCAAGTTAAACTTTGATAGACAGCTGTCCACCTCTCCTTGAGAATATCTTCCAAACCCACTACATTTTTCAGTAATTAGTTCCATTGTTAAACTGTTTTTATCTTATGAAATCACTGCTAGCATTTTGCCAACTCTTATTCCTGTAACTTAATATTTATTATTATATATCCTAGGATGATAAAAAAATGATATAGCCTTTTGTTCAATTTTGTTTTCAGATATATCAAGGCAACCTTCCAAGAATCTCTCTTTTCTTTCACCAATACTTAAATTGGAAGTCACAGATCTTTTCTGAATCTGATTTTGACCGGACCCTTATAAACGTGTAAGGCCTGAAACTGACAAAATCCTCAAGATGCCATCTGACCGCTAACAAAAATAATCAGGAACTATACTTCTGTTGATGTATGTAAACACTGTATTGGTCAACTTTTGTTAAAGCATTATTTTTCAATCTGTTCAGGTCCTAGTTGTCAGGTAATCCACCTCAAATTTAACTAGGTTGCTAATTAGAATGTCATTACATAATTTGGCAAATGCTTTGCAGAAATTGCAGTAATTTATGCTTACTGAAATCATAAGTAAGGAAGTTTGCTGGATTTTCTTTCCTGGACTTTAGAATGACAATAATAATTTGTTCTTCACATCTGATTCTTTTGTTCTCTAGGATTTCACAAAGTCAAAACAGTATATCATCAAAATCCTTCAGTACTCTGGGATGAAATTCATTCAAAATTCAACTCATTCAGACAGATATTCCCTGGCCATGAATCTTAAATTTAATCCTGCTCTTCACAATGGCCTAATTAAATTTATATCCCCCTGTCGGAAAAGACAAAGCAAAATAGGATTTGAGGAGTTCTATCTTCTCTTGCTATTGTTAAGTGTTAATATTTGCAATTTTAATTATACACTTGCTGTACTGATTCTTTTTTCTTTGAATATATCTGAAGAAGCCCTATTTTTTTAATCTTAAAATGTTTCATCAGCCTCTGTTCATTCTGACCTTTAGCTGCTCAAATCTCCTTTTTGTAATTAAGAAGAGTCTTTTTCTTGCTGATATCTCTCTACCTCCTACAGAGGTTTTGTTTGTTTGCTTCCCTGATTCTTATGTTTTTCATAAGTTTTTGCACAGCTACAGTTTTTGTATCGTTTCTTTCTTTTTCCTCCTTGCCATTCTGCTTTTGGTATCTTTTTCAGGAATTACCACATAGCTTTAGCTCTATTTTTAGTTACTTCTGTCATGGAATCATTTCTCTGGTTTTATTTATTTAAAAAAGAACACTTAACACTCAAAAATATATGTTCCATTATATTTATCTTTAGTTTTCCTGAACTTTACATAATCCAGGATTATGAAAGTAATTGTTTTCTAAACATCAGCCTCACAGAGTTCTCTTTAGTAAAAATTATTGCAACAGATGGAATTCTTTGTATATCATAGAAGAGGCTTTTGGGTTTTATTTTGAACACCTTTCCTGTAAATCAGTGCAGGCAAATCTCTTAATTGATATCAAGAATATTTGCTTCTGGTTGTAGATGTAACTCTTTCGTATCTCTAACAAATGTGAGAACTACAGGTAATCCTCAACTTACAACCATTTGTTTAGTGACCGAGGTTACAAAAGTGACCTAAGACTGTTTTTCATGCTTATCACTTATTGTAGCATCCCTACAGTCATGTGATCCAAATTTGAATGCTTGGCAATTGGTTCATATTTATGACGGTTGCAATGTCCCAGGGTTATGTGATCACTTTCTATGACCTGACAAGCAAAGTCAATGGGGAAAACCAGATTCACTTAAAAACATTTTCCTAATTTAAAACGGCAGTGATCCATCTAACAACTGTGGCAAGAAAAGTCAAAACATGGAGCAAAACTCTATTAACAACTGTCTCGCTTAGTTACAGAAGTTTGGCAGTCAATTGTGATCGTAAGTCAAGGACTATCTGTAACTCTTACAGTTCCTTGCTTTGCAAGACAAGCTGATAGCTTTCTTTGAATCTTTTGCTGGTAACTGGATTGAAGAGGTCATTTAATTGACTTGCATATTATGAAGAAATGGGATGAAGAATTTTGTATCTGTCACCTAAGAGGAGGTGTTGAGATTAGAGAATCACTTATACCTGAGGCGAGTTGTTTGAGGATTTCTTTTCTTAATACCGTTATCTTTTTTCATAGTTTTTCTTCTAATCTGTATTATCTTTCATTGTTTTATTCAAAACTTTAAATAAACATAATTGAAAAAAGATATGCTGATAATCAACAGTTCTTGATCCAGAGTTGATAGTTATACAAGCACATACCTTCAAAGCTATCATGTCCCTTATAAAGAGTATGTTAATTTGTAGAAAGGACAGGAAAGAAAAAAAGTTACTGGTTTGAACTAGCATAAGAGCCACAGAAAATACACTTTTAATTTGGTAGTGGTCAATCATCTATTTATTTGGATTCATTTACTGAGCTATCCCCATAAGACATTTCTCAAGTCCTAACCAAGGAGATCAGTTTAACAGTGTAAAGCTAAGGGCCGAGATTTACTGCTGAGTCCTTGTTGTTGTGGAAGACTAAAGTTTTTGGCAGCCCACTTCAATAGAAAGCAAATTTTTCCTTGAGTTTCTTTTGACATGAATTACGGGAAATGAATAAGATAAAGTTACAGAAAATGGAATGCTTTTACGTCAATTTCTCTCTCAGCTAGTAAATGTGGGATTTCCCCCCCATTAATGGCATCTGTGTGAACTGGTGAGGAAGCTGTTCCGTTAGCTAGTAAGAGAAGAATCTACAGGTGGCTAGCATATGAATCACTCTTAGGCTCTAAGCATACCACCATATTGGCATTTTCCCCCAATGTTTCTGTTATGTCTACTTTATCAACTGTGTTCCATATTGGATAGTCTCAAATCAAGGTTTTCTGATCTTGTGCTTTTCTTTTAAAGGAGAAAATTGTTATTCTCTGTGTTTGAAAAGGCAATAAGCTAGTTTACATCTCACACTGGCAGGGTTCATATACCGTACTAAACCAGATTAATAAAAACAGTATAAAATACAACTGGACATACACACATTATATCCATAAAATAAATAATATTGGCTGATCCATTTAGTATACTAAGATAATAGTTAGGTTTCCATAACTTTCTGAATCACAAACTCTCTAACTTTTGATTTGTTTAACATGTTATGCTAATCTATATTATACAGAAGCTCCTTAGTAAGTAAATCAGCTTGATGGGCATTTTATAGGAAGTTCTAATCTGACCAGGATGATTAGGGGACTGGAAACTAAAACATATGAAGAATGGTTACAAGAACTGGGCATGGCTAGTCTAGAGAAGGACCAAGGGAGACATGATAGCAGTGTTCCAATATTTGAGGGGCTGCCACAGAGAGGAGGGGGTCAAGCTATTTTCTAAAACACCTGTAGGGCAGACAAAGAATAATGGATGGAAGCTGAACAAGCAGAGATTTAACTTGGAAATAAGGAGAAACTTTCTGACAGTGAGAACAATCAACCAATGGAACAGCTTGCCCTCGGAAGTTGTAGGAGCATCATCATTTGAGACTTTCAAAAAGAGATTGGACTGCCATTTGTCAGAAATGGTATAGGGTCTCCTGCTTGGGCAGAGGGTTGGCCTAGATGACCTACAAGGTCCCTTCCAACTCTGATTATCTGTTATCTGTTATCTGATTGGAAGACCAATTGTCCCTTCCAAAGGCAGCAATTATAAAGCAGTAGTATAAACTTCAGGCATCCTATGAAGAATTAAATAAATGTTCAGACTGAATTGCTTTCTTTGTTTTTATATAGGTTGAATACAAAAATCTCAGTCTCTTTTCCTCAGATTTAAAACATTGCTTCTTGTCCTTTTCTGAGGATATAAAATAAGTTCTTCTTGGGTAGCCATTTAAATATTTGCTCCCAGTCTATTACCTACTGTTATACTGATAGCTGTCTTCTGCATTATTTTTCTTTTAGAATTGAATATCAAGTAGTATTTATCAGCTCCATATATTACTTGCTATCAGTGGTGGTATTCAAATTTTTTTACTATCAGTTCTGTTGGCATGGTGTGGCTTGGTGGGTGTGGCTTGGTGGGCATGGTAGGGGAAGGATACTGTAAAATCCCCATTTCCTCCCCATCCCACTAACCTACTTTCCAGTTCCATTCTCCTGTGTGCAGGGCAACAAAAGAAGACCCAGACAATCAGCTGGGACTCGGGAGGCAGAGAATAGAAGGGGGTGGGGCCAGTCAGAAGTGGTATTTGCCGGTTTTCCGAACTACTCAAAATTTCCGCTACAGGTTCTCCAGAATGTGTCAGAACTGGCTGAATCCCACCTCTGCTTGCTATTGATTCCAGGGCTATGAAATGTATAAAATGAATTAAGTTTTTAAAAGTGTTTTTACATTTTTCCTAAAATTATTTATTTACATTACACTCTTGCATTCTGCAATCCTAGCAGTCCAGCTTGACACAGACGGTAGCAGTAATTACCATTCCTATGATGCCAATGAAAATAATGTTTTAAAAAGTAGGCTGAGCAAAGCTAGCATAAATGGGAATTGAACAACAAATTGAACACAAGGGGAAACTATCATATGAACCATTGGCATTTAGTTTCATGGCTAAGCACTTGGTATTTTGATCTGACATGGTGCAGCAGTTGCTAACTTTGGTAACAACTGGAAAAAAGAACCCGGACTTCTGAATTCTATGATATCATCCTATTCATATTGAATCTGAGGCTATCGTCCAATGCCATTTTTATGAATTATTGGAAAGGTGTTACATAACTTTTTCAGCAAATGTGAAAGCCTATAGAGAATCTGTCTCTGATACTTATACACATTTCCAGAACACATAGTAAGTTTTTAAAAAAATCTTCATTTTTTTTACCAAGTTATGATGTGACAAATACCTTCTGATTGCAGGCTTTCAGACAGCTATAAAGAGCACTTATGAAGAGTAGCTATTTTGATAATGAGATAGATGTAATGTGTGAAAATAGTTTAAACATCTATGTAGGAAGGTAAGCTGTAAAGTAATTATTTTGGCAAAGAATGTTTGAAAGCAAGCATACTGCTTTATGTTCACAAAAATAACCATAATTTTATAGCTATACACACACACACACACACGCGTACGTGTGTGTATGGGTGTACACTGCTCAAAAAAATAAAGGGAACACAAAAATAAGACATCCTAGATCTGAATGAATTACATATTCTTATTAAATACTCAGTTTATTACATAGTTGAATGTGCTGACAACAAAATCACACAAAAATGATCAATGGAAATCCAATTTAGCAATCCATGGAGGTCTGGATTTGGAGTTACACTCAAAATTAAAGTGGAAAAAAACACTACAGGCTGATCCAACTTAGATGTAATGTCCTTAAAACAAGTCAAAATGAGGCTCAGTAGTGTGTGTGGCCTCCACGTGCCTGTATGACCTCCCTACAACGCCTGGGCATGACCTCCCTACAATGCCTGGGCATGCTCCTGATGAGGTGGCAGATGGTCTCCTGAGGGATCTCCTCCCACACCCGGACTAAAGCATCCCCCAACTCCTGGACAGTCTGTGGTGGCGTTGGTGGATAGAGCGAGACATGATGTCCCAGATGTGCTCAATTGGATTCGGGTCTGGGGAACGGGCAGGCCAGTCCATAGCATCAATGCCTTCATCTTGCAGGAACTGCTGACACACTCCAGCCACTGAGGTCTAGCAATGTCTTGCATTAGGAGGAACCCAGGGCCAATCACACCAGCATATGGTCTCACAAGGGGTCTGAGGATTTCATCTCGGTACCTAATGGCAGTCAGGCTACCTCTGGCGAGTACATGGAGGGCTGTGCGGCCCCCTAAAGAAATGCCACCCCACACAATTACTGACCCATTGCCAAACTGGTCATGCTGGAGGATGTTGCAGTCAGCAGAACATTCTCCATGGCATCTCCAGATCCTGCCACGTCTGTCACATGTGCTCAGTGGGAACCTGCTTTCTTCTGTGAAGAGCACAGGGCACCAGTGGCGAATTTGCCAATCTTGGTGTTCTCTGGCAAATGCCAAACGTCCTGCACGGTGTTGGGCTGTAAGCACAACCCCCACCTGTGGACGTCGGGCCATCATATCACCTTCATGGAGTCTGTTTCTGACCGTTTGAGCAGCCACATGCACATTTGTGGCCCACTGGAGGTCATTTTGCAGGGCTCTGGCAGTGCTCCTCCTGTCCCTCCTTGCACAAAGGCGGAGGTAGCAGTCCTGATGCTGGGTTGTTGCCCTCCTATGGCCTCTTTCACGTCTCCTGATATTCTGGCCTGTCTCTTGGTAGCGCCTCCATGCTCTGGACACTACGCTGACAGACACAGCAAACCTTCTTGCCACAGCTCGCATTGATGTGCCATCCTGGATGAGCTGCACTACCCGAGCCACTTGTGTGGGTTGTAGACTCCGTCTCATAAAGTGACCAAACCATCAGCCAGAAAGCACAGGAATGGAGAAGTGGTCTGTGGTCACCACCTGCAGAACCACTCCTTTATTGGGGATGTCTTGCTAACTGCCTATGCTTTCCACCTGTTGTCTATTCCATTTGCACAACAGCATGTGAAATTGATTGTCAATCAGTGTTGCTACCTAAGTAGACAGTTTGATTTCACAGAACTGTGATTGACTTGGAGTTACATTGTGTTGTTTAAGTGTTCCCTTTATTTTTTTGAGCAGTGTATGTATATATATGTGTGTGTGTTTGTGTGTGTGTGTGTATGTATACATACATACATACATACATACATACACACACACACACACACACACACACACACATATATATATATTTATTTCTGTAAGCAAAACCATTTGAGTCATTTTCATATTTAACAGGACTTGAACAAGAAATTCTAGTTTATCAAAAGTATCTGTTTCAATAAGATTATAATATAATTTAAAATGCAACAGAAATGGAAGATGAATTAAAAGTTCTTCAAAGGAAAATGATCTCAAAAGTGAGATGATATAATGGAATAGAATTTCATTTTTTGTTTTGAAAACATGAGTATAAACCAACTGCCCATTCAAGGGGAAATAGAAACATTGGCAAATAATGAAGATTAAGAACTTAAAACTTTAGCCGGTAACAAATGCTGTTCAACCAGCTAATATTAAACTGAGAAACATATCTGTATTCTTAACTAAAATAATCATTCAGCTAGTAAACCTTCAAGGAAAAGGGATAATTAACATACGTTTTCTGCAATAATATGGCTTGTTAATAGGAAATTTCATCACATCTGTCTGATGTATGAATTTATTTTATTAAATTTACATCTTTCCTACTGAATATGGAAATATACACTTAAGTACCTCCACAAAAATGATGTAAATTGTCTAAAATATCCCTGAGTTATGTCAAAAGTTTGGCAACATGATTGTTAGTTCCAGATTTCTCCTGGATGATTAAAGCTGCACCTTTAAGATGACCTGTGTTGAAAGTCTACATCAGAGGCCCCCAACCTTTTGGGTATCAAGGACAAGTTCCGTGGAGAAAGGTTTTTCCGCAGACTGGAGGGGGTATCATTTTGCGTACTATCTGCATCCCCAGGATGGGGCTTTGATTGTTTGCGTGGATCAGTTGCTGGCGTACTACAGACCGGTGCTGGTCTATGGATCGGGAGTTGGGGAACCCTGCTCTTTGTGACTCTGGGGGAAGTAGATTATCTTATCCCATTTCAGTTGGTGTTCAGGATGGAGATAGCACTAGTTGTTCTTACCGATGACACAGCAGTGATGGAATGATAAATCCATTTTGGTGCTCCTAGGTTTCTTAGAGGCTTTCAACAGCATCCACAATGAATATGATTGATTTGTATAAAATTCTGCATGACATGCCAAAAGAAGACACAGTTTTCTTTTTTCAAAACACTGGGACCTACTATATATTTTATCTTCATCCAAGCAATATATAAAGAATAAAGGTAAAGGTGTTACACATAAAAACATGAAAAGTTGACTTTGCAATAATTTTATTCAACAAAATATGCCATTTCCTTCTGTGGAAAAAGTAAGGACACCCTTAGCTGTGCCATCTGATATTGTCTGCCACCTTTGTAAGAAACAACCTCAAATTAGGCTGGAAGGAATTTTCCCGTGTTTCTTTAAATCTGGACTTTGATTTTGACATTCCAGAACTTTCCATTTCTTTTTTCTTCTTCATCCATTCCTTGGTGGATTTACTGGAATACTTATGTAATTTTTGGTTGACCTTCATTTTTTTCCATTTTTGGTTGACCTTCATTTTTCTGACATGGTCTCAGGTTATCTTCAGCTTCCTCTGGTATAATGAAAAATTCATAGAATAGTGGATTCTATGATGATGAGTTGCTCAGGCCCTGATGCAGCAATGCAGTCCCACACTATAACATTTCCACTACTGTGTTTTACAGTCGGTATCAGGTTCTTCTGATGAAAGGATGTATTTGGTTCTGGTGCTGTGGCCAAATAACTCTAACTTTGCCTCATCTATCCAGAAGATTGCTTCTATTTAAGAAGAGTAGTTAGCTCAAGCATTGGCAACAACAACCATTTACTCAGACTCGTTATGCCTTGGCTCTGGACTTGAAACCTTGTGACTTTGACCAGGGCCAGAATTGGCTGACAATCCTTCTACAATATTTGGATCCTTGGACTTTGCCTGACCGCTGCTATGCCTGCTGTTTTGGATTTGAAACTGTCTCAAGCCAAGCTTATTGGACTTTTGGGGATTTAGTTTCCCCAAAACAAATGGGCGCATCCATATGTTTGCATTTACATTTCTCTCTGCTGCTTGTTTATTTGCTCCATAAATTTCTCAGTGAAGTTTGCAATCACCTCTCTGTGTGTTTGTGGAGACAGGACATTTTGCCTAAATAACAGTTTATGATTATCCCCATCAACCCCATCTTCTTTATTCTCTAAACTGTCATGGTTAAGTGCTACAATGTGGTAGCAACTTTTAGATGGTTCCGATGATCACATCCAAGATTAGAAACTATATGTAACCTTGAGAACTTAAATGATTGTGTCAAGAAAACCTACACTCTCCATCATAGTATGTTTAGGAGGTTAGTTGTTAACAAATTAACAAAAAGGTAATAGATATCTGGCTTGAAATTACATTGCCTCATTGAACGATGTTCACTCCTGGGCTCTGTACTCCTCAAGAAGTTTATAAATAACTTAGATGAATGGAAGAAACTTTTTTTCCACTGAAACCAATCTATCAGGGCAATCCAGTCTACCCAAATATGGGATTGAGCATACTGCTTCCGCTTTCGTCTTATAAAATATAAAATATAAATTCAATGAATGGAAGCAATGTTTATTAAATTTGCAGATGAGATAAAATTGAGTAATATAACTATTAGCTTATAAAGCAAAAATAAAAACACTCTTAAGAGACTAGAGGGATGGCTAGAAATAACTTTCTCTGTAAAATAGAATCCAATGAACCAATATAAAATGGGGAATATCTGCCTGGAGAATACTACTCATGATTAATTAATAGTAATTAATTGCAAACTGAATCAGCAGCAGATGCAATTTGAGGCAGGAATAGAAATATCATTTTCAAATCAGGGAGAATAACTGTTCAACTGAACTATTGGTCAGACCCTATCTTGAGACTGGCTTTGTGCACCATGGTTTAAAAATGGTTTCAGACAAAGATAATAGTTTAGAGAAAGGCAAGAAGGATGGTTGTGGAATTAGAAACTAAGTGGAACTACGTTAATGGGGAAAAAAAACAGGAAATGCACAACTTTAAAAAGGAAGAAACACAAGAGAAACCATAACTACCTGTTTTTCAACTACCTGTAAGGATGTTGTATAGGGGATGATAGGGCAGACATAGAATAATGGATTTAAGTTACAGAATAAAAAAATCTTGTTAACAGTAAGAGCAGTTTGATAGTGGAATCATCCTCCCAAGATGATGATAGGCTCCTCTTTATAGAACATTTTTAAGCAAAAGATAGACAACCATAAATGGTCCATGTTTTAATTTGGATTCTTACAAAAAGCAGTAATTGGGTGTTAGGATTTCAATAGCCCCTTTCAAGTCCAGAATTTTTAAGATCACAAATTCTCAGCACCCAATATTGTGTATATTTTTCTGATCCTTCGCAATATGTATCAAGGTACTTGTTATGGGGAGCAGCTTCATGGCTGGAGAGATAACATTCTTCTTGCATTTAAAAGTCTCTGGTAAACTATAATTGTGAAATTATAACATGCTTGCATTTTTGTAGCCATGCTTTTTTTCTATTAGCTCTAATAATGGTTGCACAATGCTGAGATGGGAAAATACAACATTGACAGACAGACATTAGAAATTGGAAAGGGAAAAATGAAAGCAATTATTGTTTTGAGCCTAGTAACCAGTATCTTTAGTGAGGCAACAGCTCAGTAAATTGGGAAATAACCATTTTACAAGCAAGATGAAGTTCAGTACTATAAAGGGAAGATCCAGATTTCTTCCAAACTGACATAAGTCAACCTACTCTCTAAACCAACTGATTTTGTAAGTACATACATATTTAGAATAGTTTCTGAATTGCTGCAACATGTAGACGTTTCCTAAGAGCCTTTATTTTAGGAGGGTGAGACAGTAGAAGATGTGAAATAATCTTGTAATTTAAGACTGATACTGATCATTTGGCAAATTGAACTGGATAGCAGGAATAAAGCCTAGACAGGTAAGTTGAATGTATGAGTAAAATAAATCATTATTTGGGCTACTGTCAAAAAGTGAATTATAGCCAAATGAAGACTGGGCTGAAGGATCTACTGAAATAGATTTTTTTCAGAGCCACAAAGTAAAAAAGGAATAAAATAGAACATTATGGACTGCTCATCCCTTAATCAGAGTAATTATAGAGATACAAATTCAAACACTAAGAAATATAATATCTATCAAATACCATGTGGATGCTTAGTGGATTTTTTTTTCATTAGAAAAGAATGTAAAACTTAAGTTCTGTCTTGAACTCCCCTTTTATTTAAAAAATCAATTGCAAAAATTATATTAATAAACAAAGCTAAAAAATAGCAAACACCAGGATCTGCAATTCTATGAAAGCAAGTGTTGTGTAATTCTAGAGGCCTGATTTCAAGTAAATGTATTTATAATTGGAAAGGAAGAGAAATGTAATTAAATCAGTAGCTGAAATACAGAAATAAAATGGCAAATAAGAGTGACGGCAATAGTAAATTTGGAAATACATGGTACTAGCAGTAGCTTGCACCTGCCAGTGATACAATATAATTGATAAATTATGCCAATGAGTTTTTAAGTGGATGAAATTGCATAATGCATCTTATATTTCCTATTATTAAAAAAATCCTCATGATTTCACTTCTTAGGAATTACCCAATAAAACAGGCATGATGATAATTATATCAATCCTGTCTTTTCTATGTTCACACACACACACACACACACACACACACACACACACAGGGAGGGAGGGAGAGAGAAATGGGGGAAAGAGTAGAGAAGGGTTTCTTTTGCCCTTCTAGAAAAGTCTAATACTAAAGTATGAAAGAGAATTGAAGCTGAAATCATGACTATGACAGCTAGAAGTTCCTCTAATAGAACTAATTTACATAGTTGAGCTATTTAGAAAATTATACCTTTTATTCACATGTCTAACTTTTCATCCAAAAATAAGGAACTGTTCCAGGCACGTTTTAAAACAAAAAAATATGTAACAAGTGGTCTCAAGTGATTTCTCCCTCTGAAGCCTACAAACAATGGCAACTACAATCCGACTTCCTACAATTTCTCTTATGCAGAAAAACATACATTTTCCTTATAAATATTCTTCTACACACTGTCATTTAGCATTTCCTTAAACATGTTCTCTACTTACATTACAGATAAGGAAAACTGAAATTTTATACATCTGTATCTTGAGGTAACTGCTTTTGGTGAGTTGGGTGACTACAGAAATTTGATAAATAAATAACAAACTTTTCACTAGAACAAATGGAAGATGCTTCCAAGTATGGAATGACTACAATTGACTCTACAGGTAAACTGCATTATTATAGAGCAGGAAAAGCTAGTCCTTCTAGACAGCTTCACCCTTATTCTGATTCTTAGTCGAAAGACTTCAGAAGTAACAAATAAGAATTTGTTTAAATAAAGCTTTCAGATGTTACACCAAGTAATTTTCCTGTTAAGAATAAGCACACAAACAATTAACAGATTTAAAGCTTCCAAGATACAAACATCCAGGATGCCTAAAAGCTGTGCCCATAAGATCACTGTATATTAAGGGACTAGGTGGACAGGACTATCTAGTCCCTTAAGACAGGATGCTATTTCAAACATAAATACCAAACTTTTAAAAAGACATCTGGATCATTTTTTACTGCATCTTAAAGGTACATCCTAAGTATTTTTGTTCAGCATACAAAACACAATCTTCCACTCTTGTGTTCAAGCTAGTCTAACAAAAGGCTACACAGTATTCTTATATATAAAGAGCTGTCTATTCAGTTTCTTTCACTTGTCTTACGAAGTGGGGGTTACTCAGCAAAGCTGAAGTTGTAAGATCGGAGATGGGGGTGGGGGGAGGAGAACAAACTGTTCCTATGGTGCCAGTGAATTAACGGTCTTTAGAGATAGTGAACGCAATTGCACGTTAATTGTTCCATTTTCTAGGACCATTCATTCCCTAAGAACGGCTCTACGTCAAAGAAATATTATTCGCAAAAGAAAATACCTGAAACCACTTGCTTTGAGAGTAGCGAAGCCCTAGATGGAGACTCAAGACTTGTCTTCGGGGCTTGGGGGGGCAGGGATATTTCTTGAGCAGCTGTC
This sequence comes from Pseudonaja textilis, assembly GCF_049901715.1. Classification (NCBI taxonomy): domain Eukaryota; kingdom Metazoa; phylum Chordata; class Lepidosauria; order Squamata; family Elapidae; genus Pseudonaja; species Pseudonaja textilis. The sequence goes on along the minus strand of NC_141992.1, from coordinate 23,155,803 downwards.
GGAGAACCTATATCTGTGAATGAGCCTTACTACTAGCACCGAGACGCCAATCAGACGTATTATATCGAAGTATATTCAATCCACATTTCATTACCTCTCACCAAGCAGCCAGTCCTCAAGTAAAATATACGTGTGTGTGTCCATCGGATAAAGTGCTGCCAGAAGTAGAAAAAGCAGAAAGGCAAATGAAGCAGCGGATTGTTTGGGGAGGGGGGGCGCCCATGGCGACTCGCTGAGCCTGGCATCGGCTGTCGTTTGGTTCTCCGCCGGCTTCACCCACCCAGCTTCGGTGTCTTGCCTCCCCACACCCCCACGGGCGAAGTTGGGCATCGAAATTCTCCGGCGAGCCGCCTCTCTCCCGGGTGGGTCACATCGCCCCACGCGCGGGGCTCAAGGGAGGCCGGGCCCGCCAAGCCTTCGGGTTCAGCCGCTGCGGGGAGAAGAGGCAGGCAAACCTTCGCGGAGCTCCACGCGAGGCTCCCAGGCGGAGTTGGGCGTTTCTCCCGCCCGGGTCCAGCTGTTCCCCACCCCACAGTCCTCCCACTCACCTGGGAACGGTTCCATGGCCCTCCGCCCTGTCCTTCAGCAGCAGTTCGCCTTTTGCGCCGCTGCCGTGGCTGCAGCCGAGCCCGGGAGGACGCCCCGGAATCGCATCTCCCCTTCTCCTCTCCTGCTACTTTCGCCTGGCCGTTCTTGCTTGGCCCCCCACTCTGGGCTTGCTCGAGTCCTTTAGCCCCGGTCCGTTCTTCCTTCTCTCGGCTTTTGTCCCCCACCCCAACCCCCTAAACCCTCCTGGGGTTCTGCCAGTTGACTCGCGTACCGCGGTTTAAACCCCAAATGCCAGCCAGGCTCATCCGTGCCCGGGCGAGGAGCGAAGTGCTTCTCCTACTTGCTCCCGCCGGTGCGGATCCAAGCAGGAGAGAAGGCGATTATGTCCCGATCAAAGCCAGCGGCCAGATCCCATTTCAAAACAGAGCGGGAGGGAGGAGCGGGGAGAGTTTTTTTTTTAGTTAATTCATTTCTAGGAGGATGCTCCTTTCCAATCTTGACGCAATCCCCAGGCGGCTCAGAAGGGGGTGGAAACCTGTTCCAACGCCGGCGGCGCTTGTCAAAAGGCCGAGGAAATCTGTCGCGATCAGCCCCTTTCCATCTTACCTCAGGCGTGGCTTGGGCGAGTAAACTTCACCCGGCATGCAAAAACACTCCGGCCCTCAAACTTTAGCCTATGAAGGCATTTCTTTCTACCCCGTCTCTGCCTCCTCCCCCTCCCCACAACACACCAATTTCTCCAATTGCCAGAAAACGCAAGTTTTTCTTTCCATGGCATCTCTATGAGCCCCAAAACTAACCAGCCTCACGGAGCCAAGTGGATTGTGTAAACGGAGGCGCTGTGCTTACTTTATGATGTAGTGTGTTTTACAAGCGGAGGAAGTTAATTTAGTCCATTATGGTTAACTAAGGAGTAAATCTCTCATGAGAAGGGGCGTGCAAAAGTGCACAATCATGCCTACCATCCCTACCCTATTGTCCCCATTTATTCATACCTATTTCCTGTATTCTTACTCATGTTTATACTTATACCTATTATCTTGTAAGCTATTGACAAATCAAATAATAAAATAAATAGAATATATCAAAAGAGAAAGAGCATCTGAACCCAAGGCAAGGGATGAGGGACCTACTACCTCTCTCTGTTTGATCTTCTTCGAGGTTTCCCTGTGGAAAACACCCTTCATAGACAAAGGTAACTTTGAAAAAAAAAATTGGGTATTTTAGATTGGTGACTGCAGTGGTTACAAAATAAAATCTATATTTAAGGAGAGTTGCTGAGAAAAAAAATCAGTTTCTTTAGGAAACTAAATAATATGTAATAACAATACACAATGCAAGATTGTACCTGATTTTGACAGGAACTTCTGGATTAATATATAGCAAAGTTGGGTTGGGTCCAGAAGATAAAACATGGAACATGAAGTTGAAAATCTAAATGGCATATGGCATCTTTTTCAAATAGTCAGCAAATATGCCAGGGACAGGATCCAGCCAACTCTTTTTTTATTACACTAAGAAAGGTACATGGTCAAATCAAATCTTTTCCATCACAGACTGTAAAAATGGCTACATTATTTATTATGCAGTCTGAACATTTGGCTAACTGTCAACCAGATGTTCAGATTGGATTTGGTATTTTTATCCACCTTTATCACGTCCTTCCCAAGGACCTGGGATAGGAGATGTTGTTTGTTGATGTTAAAGATATCGTTGCAAGATGTAAGCTGTTCCGAATAAAGCTGACTTTTGCAATTGACTGATGGTGATTTTGGTGATACCTATGATGTTCAAGTGGTGCTCCAGTTGCTTTGGGGCTGCACCTAAGGTGCCTATTGCTACTGATACCATCTTTACTTTTTTTGCCACAGTCGTTCTATGTTATTAAGTTATTATTATTAGGTTATATTAACGCTATTCTGGTAATATTGAAAAACACGTGACTACAGTCTGGGTGTTCAAGTGCCCAGCTCACTATTACAGTATCACAGGGAGCTGTGGTCATGTGATAACCATTTGTAACTTTCCCAGCCACCTTCCCATAAACAAAGTCAGTGGGGAAGCTGGCAGGGAAGCTCACAAGTTACTTTGGTAAGTGACTCATGCTTGTACTGGCCTCTCCCTGGCCTCCCATGGTTTGCACACAGCCTGAGCGCTCATGGCCCTCCCTTAAGTCCTGCATAACTTGTGCCAGCCCTTTCCTATGAGCACGCATGTGCTCCGTACCTCAGACTCCTGCCTTCATGTATAATCACCCACACCGCACTACATGTCTTGAGGTTACATCAACTGAGACTAGCCAGGATTGCCAACACTAAGTAAGGTGGTCATTTAAAATTGAGCTTTACAATCACTTCATTTAGCAATGGCAATTCCAGTCCCAGTCACTTAAGACAGCAGTCTTAAGCCAAGAATTACCTATATTTAATTGAAATGTCCATGTTGGATCATAGGTGTTACTTGCAATGGTTAGATACTACTGATATAATTGTTCTAAAAATATTTTAAAGGTAAGATATTATTTCAGGAACAAATGTATACAGGCATAACCAAAAGTACTGGTATCATTCCATACAGATTCAGATATTCTGTACACTTCATTGCTTTTCTCCCCCAATCTCTCTCTCTCTCTCTCTCTCTCTCTCTCTCTCCACAAACATATACAGTGTATATGTGTGTGTGTAATATATATGCACACACACATATAATTTACAATTATATATATGTATGTGTATGTATGTATATATTATTTCATAAATACTTTTGAATAAAGCAATTATATTCTTATTATCCTATTCCCCCCTTCCCCATAACCCTTATTGAATAATTCATGAATCAATGGAAACCTTTTTAATTAATACCTCATAAAGTTTTCATTTCAGTTGTGAATATATTGAAAGAAGAAATGAAGTCAGTGAATTGAAGTGAGTGTTCCATATGCTATTGGAGCAGGACAAAATGGAGCAATAAAGTTTTAAATTGGATACATTCTTGATGATGTAGGATTTTATAATCAAGTTACTTGTACAAGAGGCTTTTTTTGAAAATGGCCCACAAAGGGATAGAGAAATAGTTTTTTTTAATGTTTAAAAGAATACTCCAACAAATCGGTTTTAAATTATGGAAAACTGATAATAGGAAGAGAGAAAAATCTATGTTGCACTTTATCTAGAGATAATCCTTGTTTAGTGACTACAATTGGGACTGGCAATTTGTTTAAGTGAAACTCCAGATGTTGTGGGTGTTATAACACAGGAGATTTTTAAGAAGAAATGTGACATCCATCTCTGTCCAGAATGGCATAGGATCTCCTGTTCCAGCAGAAGATTCACCTAGAAGGCCTCCAGATCTCTTCCCACTCTGTTATTCTAAGTTCTAAGTGGTCACTAAGTGAAACCAAGACTGGGCTTATGATCTTGCATCGGCTTTCCTTTGCTTTACAGATCTGTGAAGATCATAAATGTAAAGAAAGTTGCTTTTCATCACTGTCATAGCTATGAACAGTCACTAAATAAATATACAAGTACCTTCAAAATATATTTCTAAGAGGAAGAAAATATGCGTTGAAAGGTGTGTAGAAGTGCTCATGCCTTTTCAGTAGGATTCCATTTTTTTAAATTATTTACCCCTCCCAATTATACTTCAACCCAAAGTTCTCACTTGAGACACAAATGACCAAGCTCAACTTATCACATTATACAAAGATCCAGCTTTCTGGAGAAGGTTCTAATGGTCGAAAAGATAGAACAAAAAGAAGACAAGAACTATGAGCAACAAGGTGGATGGCTGCAATTATAGTGGAAAGAGGTGAACTGTTGGTAGACCTGAAAGACGAACCTGTCATGAGGCAAATCTATGAAGCTGTTAAGAATCAACAACAGCCTGATGGAACATAATCAACCAACCAACCAACAATGTTATTAAAAATTTGTCACAAGGGAACTTCCATTTTATACAATGTTTACATTGTATGAGCACATACCTAAAAATTCCAGTCAAGGTTGGTGGAAATTATAAAAGTGCATAGAAAGAATAACATATCCCCTGGTTGGTAACAAGCTTGCAAAGTAAATAGGTTGGTTGGCATTGTGTCAAAAAAGCAATGAAGTTAGTTTGCTTCTCTAGTAATTGGAAATAGGTTTAGAGAAAACAAATGTCTTATGACACATATAGAAAGAAAACCTAAGCTAATATGTCATGTTGCTTCTGAGTATCAAAATTCATATGCAAAGCATGCACTCCTAGTGATTGCTATAAACTGTTAACAATTTACATTCCAGTCATAAAAGAGCCCAGCTTTAGCTATTAGTCAGGTATTAAACTACAACTCCTATTTTCTTCCAGCCAATATGGTCATAACTTATAATATTTGTCAGGACCTCTCCTCCTTTTTTAGAATTCAAGTTATTTTTCTCTTTAAACCAGATTTAATTGGGCAATCCTTCAACAGAATATGCCGCCTATGAAAGAAATGTCTTCTGAAAATTGCGTGACCACCCTACTGTACTTACCCTTTCTTGTAACTTTTTTGTACTGTTTCTACTAATTTTGCCAATACAAGAAGTCTTTGATCTATGACTACAATGGGGACCATAATTTCCATTGCTAAGCAAGATGCTTGTTAAGTGAGTCACACTCAATTTTATGATCTTTTTTTTGCCATGGTTCCTAAACAATTCATCGCAGTTGTTAAGTGAACCATCCAGATGTTAAGTGAATATGGTTTTCTCCATTGCCTTTGTTTGTTGGAGCCAATTGGGAAGGTCACAAATAGCAATCATATGATCCTGGAATTCTGCATCATCATAAATACATGCTCAAATTTTGATCATGTGACCGTGGAGATACTGGAATGGCTATAAGTATGAAGACTGGTTGTAAGTCACTTTTTTCAGCGCTGCTGTAACTTCAAATGGTCGTTAAACAAACGGTTGTAAATTGAAAACCACCTGCAGCCTATTTCTCTTTCAAGCGTGTAAACTATTTGTCTTTTGAGGCCCACCTTGCTTTATTTCAGCTGAGCACTTCATATCCAATTACAGGTTTTAACAAAACAAAAGTAGTTATTACTTCCAAACTGTAAAATGGGTAGGCATGTGTGATGGCATATACAGACTGAATTATGAATGTTTTGGTCAAATATTATAAAATGTAATATAGTTATATTCTAAATAAAAAAGCCCTACTGTTGATTCTGTAGTTTGGGAGATAGCCTTGGTAAAAGAAAGACAGAATATCTCCATTAAATCCACATTATCATTTTAATAAGTCAAGATTAGCCCTACATGTTGTGCTGCTGCTGAAGTTCTCATTTTACACTGCAGAAGGTGAAGGAGTTCAAATAGACTAAATATTTAGACTGAAGACTAGAAAATGAGCAAAATCGCAATATAGATTTAAAGACCAGTGTTCCCCCTGACAAGAACGATCCAAAGTGCACTAAAGATGTCTCTTTGAATGGGGACAAAATGTTTGCAACCAAATCATCAAGCTTGGAGCGCAAACCAACAACATAACTACCAACTCAAGCTACTAATATTCAAGGACATTCCAGATTAATATACTATATAATATATAACACAATATAAAATAAAAGGTATAAATTGGCATTTGTTAATCTATTAGATTTATACTTACATTTCACCATTAAAAACAAAATAATAAGCAATATGTATGAACATGCCATGTGCATACATTAATATATTTGTCATAAATGGAAAGATGAGACAATATAATAAAATGTAGAACAAAATATTTGCTTAACTGCATATACATGAAGTTGTAGCATTTAACCATCTGCTAACACCATAGTTGCAATCCTATTCATTTGTACTTATCTATAGAATATACCAGTTTCAATATTTCTTTACAGAGTTCCATAAAACGCTTGACAAATTCAAGCACTGGGCCCAATCTAACAAGATGCAGTTCAGCAGCAAGAAATGTAAGGACCTACACTTAGGTAGGAAAAACCAAATGTATAGATATAGAATAGGTGGTATCTGGTTCAACAGTAGTAACTGTAAGAGGGATCTCGGTGTTCTAGTAGACTGTCCCTTAAGTATGAGATAGGAATGTGCTGCAGCTGCTAAAAAGGCCAATGTAGTCCTAGGATACATCAACAGAAGGATAGCAAGACAACAGGAATGATAGTACCGTTTTATACTGTGCTGGTGAGACCACACTGCATTTACTTCTGGACACCACAATACAAAAAAGATGTTGAGGCCTGAAAAGTGTGCAAAGGAGAACAACAATGATAATAAAGGGTCTGGATGCTAAATTGTATGACAAACGTTTGAGGAGCCTAGGTATGTCTAGCTTATCAAAGAGAAGAATTGAGGGGACACGATAGCTACCTTCCCCTACTTGAGGGGCTGTCACAAAGAAGATGGGATTGACTTATTCTCTAGGGCACTAGAGAGCAGAACAAGTAAAGTAATGGACTGTGAAGCTTATGTTGAAGAGAGATCAAACTCCATGACAATTAAGGAGAAATTTTCTGGCAGAAAGAGCAGTTAATCAACGGAATTTTGGAAAAAGGGTTTGCCTCCTGGAGTTGTGTAAGATACATCTTTGGAAGTTTTCAAAAATAGACTGGATAACCATTTGACCAAGATGGTATAAGACTCCTACTTTGAGCAGTGGGTTGGACTAGAACATTGCTGGGGTCCTTTCAGACTATGATTCTATGCTTCTATGCATTAGGTTCCACAAGTAGGAGAAGTCTGATTTTATACATTGGACAATAATAATTTAGTGTTATGTGTGTATTTTCCTTAAGCACACATGATGGACTTGCAATAATTAAATACTGAAGATCAGTGGTGGGATTCAATTTTTTTTACTACTGGCTCTGTGGGTGTGGCTTGGTGGGCATGGCAGGGAAAGGATACTGTAAAATCTCCAGCCAGAGGTGGTATTTGCCGATTCTCTGAACTACTCCAAATTTCAGCTACCAGTTCTCTAGAACTGGTCAGAATGTGCTGAATACCACCTCTGCTGAAGATGATGAATCTGGATTATGGCAAAATTGTGTATTAAATCTGTCCAGTCAGCTCCTCCTGCCAATATCAACATATAAATACATCATTACTGCAATGAAATGAAAGTACACAAATTGAATTAAGAAACACAAGTAAATAGGAAAATAATTCACAAGGACTTACCAGGAACAAATGAAAATCAATATAGAAAATGCAAAAATGGACAAAGAATGTATCCAAAGAAGGAATTTCTAAGGTAGTTCTTATTCCTTTACTTTATATTTATCAGAAGATACCTTTACACATACTGTACCTTAAACAGAGAAATTATAATTCCAACAACAAAGCAGATTAAAAGTGAACACAGTGCATCTTTACTTGGAAATATCATTGAATTAAAATGGGATGGTTTTTTGCCAAATAATTTGCCAATATGATGAGAAAGAGATAATCCTTTTTTGGGGTGGGTGGGTGGGTGGAGACTCTATGCAGTTTGTGGGATGGGAGGGCAGGAAGGACTTTAAATCATCTATCCGTCCATTAATCAGTTGGTTCTTGGACAGCAGACTGAGCATGCATAAAGGTTATCTCATCGTAACACTCCATGATATATTACATTGTCTCTCAATAGAGTAATTCTTTCTAAGTGGCATCTGTACACATAAATTAACCTTTTCATTTTTCATATAAATACACTGGGTATATATTTGCTTTTTGAATGAGATGATCATGTTGTCTGCAAAGGACCAAAACTTTATTTCTTACTTTTCAAACAGCATTTCACAAACAGCCCTGAGTGAAAATGAACACGAACATTAGGAAATTAATTTTCCTAATGTTGCCTGTGTTAGTCATAAAAGTGCAGCTTTGCAGCAGAAATGCTGATGCCACAGGAAGGCCACATCCCACTGGCAGCAACTCCTATCTTATCCTACATCTGAATAGGTTGAATGCTAGTTTTTGGGTTCCCTCCTTTAGTCCATTGGAGAGATTTCTAGTGGCAATTTATGGCGTTTTGAAGAGCTGAGAGAGAAGATGGACACCATCTGTTTGAAGATTATTAGAAAAGTTTGGAGAGCAGGAATGGCTGCTGTATAGAAAGAGTCTTAACACTAATTGTATTGTTTCTGTACAACTAATTTTAAAGCTTCTAAAACAGATTCCAAGCTTTGTCTTACATTTTATTTGTCTTCAGCATGTCAAAAATATAGATAAAATGATATGGAAATTACACTACAGATCATCTGGCTTTTTTATAATAATCTATAAAAACATCTGATGAACCAATATTCCCAAAGACTGTATTGGCAGTATTTAGCAAGCAATGTTGAATTTCATGCAGGCACAAGTTTCTCTTGAAGATTTCTGCTGAACAAGTCCTATTAGGAAGCACCAATATAAGCTTCATCTCTTAATCCGATCAGGAATAATTTGCTCTTAATAAACTGCCACGTTTGCTGAAGAAATGTTTGTTTCTCAGAATTTATTGTTTTGTCTGGGCAGACATTAAGAAAGGACATTGTCCTCAGCCAAGGCTTGTTACTTGAAAATTGCAGGCCACGAGTCTTAAGAATAATTTGTTGAATAAAGTCTTGCATTGAGGAATTTCAAACATTCAAATGAGGAACTGTAACCTGACCAATTTGTTCTACTGACTCCTCTCAGATGAGTGAAATTGGCTGAAATATATGTTTTCTGGGAAGCATTCATCAGGCTATTTTTTAAACCAGATCAGCTTTTAAACCTTTTTTTAAACCAGATCAGCTAGAAACTACTGAGGACCTTATCTTGTCATCTCTCTTGGTTTGTGATGTATTTATTTTGTGTAGAGGTATTTTTGACAGGACTTATTTTGAACAGGATAGAATACAAAATAGAGCAGGTAAATATTAAAACTAAGAGAAGCTGGAAGGAATATGGAAGGAAGATTGCTGCTGTAGATTAAGATCTTAATGCAAATAAAAGCAGTAAAATAATCCATTTGCAATGTTTTCTTTAGTCACTAGATGGCACAAGACAACATTTTCTGTAGGACCAAAAGAATCAGATAAGAACCATGGAAATGGGTTACTTTTAGTATATATAATATTGAATATATATCCTTATATGCATGTATATATGTATGTACATATATATAACCATATTATATATGTATGCATGCACACACACATACATATATTCTTGTGTGAATATGTGTGTCTATGTGTATAAAATATAGAATGTTTATGATTTTTAAAATTATTTGATTACATTATCATTCATCTTAATATCTTGTACAACAGCACTTTGTTTTGCTGTAGTTTTCAGAGATACATCTAGGGAAAAAAATTCAAAACCATATTTTAACAGCCAAATAGCATGTTATTATATTCAGACATTTTTGAAAGAATCAGGAAAATTGCCAGAGGAAGTTGTTTTGTGAATTGCACATAGTCAAATAGTTATTTAAAATGCAGCAATTATCTCCTCCTTTCATATTCGGTTTTGTTGTTAGCCTATAGTTGCCATATAAGCATCATATCCAGTTCCTCTCTGATACCAAATTTCTAAAGAAATAATCCCCATGGAATGGGATTAGACCACCACAATAGATCTTGCATAAGTTTAGACTGAAAAGAGGTATAATTAAAAAAATCTCTGCACCTTGATTTGGCTTACTCAATGCTTAGAAAAAAGCACTCTTTACACTGTCCTTGTAAGTGCATATCTTCCAGCATGGCTCTCTGACAATTCAATTGTGTTTCAGAAAACAAATGTGGTAAGCTTTTGCTCAGATTAAATTATTTTTTATTTTGTTTGCTACAATTCCACTGAGAAAATTAAAGCATGTCACACAAGTAGCACCTAAGATGCATTTATTATTTTCTGACAACCTCTTATTTTCCAGCATAGGTTTTCCACAATATTTACATTTACCCCATCTTTCATATATTTCCCAGAGTTGTGTTTTTCCAGTCCACATATTAATCTCCTTTTCAGTTTTCTCCAGTGAATCATCACCTCCTCCCCACCCGCGGCCCAAAGTCTGGTGTTGTCTAGACATATTGGTCTATAACTCCCAGAATTTCTAGTTTAGGGAACTCTGGGTTGAGTTAAGGAAGACTGATATACAGTTTTATATAACACAAATATGTTAGCCTTCAAGATGTTATAATGGCTACTCTTATGAAACCTAAATTTTGTCAAAACAAGCAGGTTTAGTGCTTGTTGCTTACAAAAGAAAGACCAGGACTCTGTATGGAAGTCCCTTCCTAATTTTCCCTCTAGGCTGTTATGGGCATTCAGATAATCTGACAGCCCTTAAGGAAAGGAAGTACAATAAATAAAAAGTCCCACCAGGGATAGTGCCTTAAAGAAGAGACCTGACAATTCTCCTTTGTAATGTTTATGGCATGCTCAAACATAAAAAACAATTTGGCAAATATATGCAGCATGTGTAAGCTTGTAGTAGTCCTTGAAGAAAAAGTCAAAGGATTACAGCAGTAAGTGGCTACCCTTCAGCTTCTTAAAAAAAAAAGGGGGGGGGGAGGATGATTTATCAGAGCAAACAAAACAAGCCCTGCAACCAAGTGAGAAATTAGCTTTCCATGAGGAACAGAATCAAACAAAGAAACCAGCACAATGCACAACAGTGGCAACTAGAAACAAGAAATGTAGAATATATTCTACAATGCTGGGATTCAGAAACATCTGAGCAGAGAAATTGCAGCTAGACTCTGCAAGGCAACAAAAATAAGATAGTTGTGTCTACAATGAGGAAGCAAAACAAATGCACTTTAGATGAACCCAATGGCGCAGGAAGTACGCCATCTGTCAGGAGTACAGATTAAGGATGTTTCAGAACAACTCCCCAAGTATATCAACTTCACTGATGATTATCCCTTTTTGCTCAAACACACATTGACTATAGGTAGCTCTATCTGTGGTGCTTCATTTAGCCTTCCAGTTCATGGGAATAGAATGAAAGAAACAAGCTTCAGAAATGTTGACAGTAACAGAGATTTGGTTTCTTGGACCGTGTTCTGAGTTCTCGGGATAGTGAAACACTGGTTAAATGCAGTTCAAAGATTTTGTTCCACTGAATTTGATTAGATGGGTCTTCACCTGAAGCCTGTGAGAGATTCAAGATTAAAAAAAATCTGAAGTATGGATCATATATAAAAATTTGTGCATTGTGGGACTGAAGTGCTACCTTAATGAGAATGACTAAGCCACTGAATAAAAATTAGAAAATTGATTGCTCTTCATTTGTTTGTATACTGTAAGCTTGTGAAAGATAAATCCAATAGAAGAGAATGTTATGTAGCCCAAGATTGAACTATGGAGTTCCTGGTACTTTCTGAGCTTGGCTGATTTGATTGCAGACATTTTAGTACCCAACTTGGTAACATCAACAGTGAAAGTTAGAGTGGGGTTTGCTGCTTATTTATAGGTGGTAGCTTGCCCTGTCAGTTTTGGCAGGGATGAATTTCCTCCTTGGTGGTTCCTTGATTATTGTTTTCTGCTTTATTCTGAACAATAAAATGCATTCAAAATGGACATATCTGAAGGAGCCGAGATGCTGCTGCAGCCAAGACAGATTGGCAATAAATGATGAGCAGCTTCTAATGTGCTGAAGCCTGCAGAGTGGTTCTCTAGGAGCACTTACTCCCAGTGTGTGCTTTTCTGCTCACATTGGGAGCTGCTGGACATTTTCCAGTAGGAAGAATGGGTTAAGAGCAAGCAGAGGGCATGTGGGTAGGTTCTGTAAATGCTGGGCTTGTCTCCATCTGTTGCTAAAGTCCACAGATTTTTCAGGAACACTTTCAACAGAGCTGCAGAGTGCTCACTGCACCTCCAGGGAGCCTGCATCCTTCCACTTTCTCTTCTGTTGCCATCCCCAAACAGCTCTTCCAACACACCCTTCACCTTTGCCTGAGGCACTGCTGCTGGCTGTCCCACCTTGCCTGGCAATGTAGAATGACATGTCTCATCCATCCCACACTTTCCTACCCAGTTCCCTTTGGCAGATGAGGCTCTGCTGCTCTGCCATGCTTTTCACATACATCTCAGGGATGTATTCTTTCTCGTTTCTGGTTGCCGATAAGAGGAAGATGGCATAAGTGAACTGGAGACAGTAGCAGAAGGCAGCAGAGGTATGTGGTGGAGTGCAGGACATCCCAAAGGGCAGAGATAAGAAGAAGAAGATAGGTGAGAATTGAAGCGCTTCTGTGGTCTTATGTATGGACAGGCTGCCAATTACCTAAATTTTATATACATGGACATGAGGATGCTGCAAGGATGGTAACTTTAGGATTTGTTGCAAGTTCCTTCATTCGGTGCCATAATAACATTGAATGGATGGTCATAAATCAAGAACTACCTGTGGTCTGACATAAATCAGAATGGACTGAGGTTTATTAAAAATGCTAAGGACAAAAACAACAATAACAGAATCTTCTTCAGATACACACAGCATATAAGGAAAAGAAAAAATTCAAATGTCCAATGAGGATGGCAAAATCTTTATACGTTGTAAAGAATGTGGAAGCTGTAACTGGTCCAGAATGTAGCAGCATAGGCAATTATGGCCATGCCTTGGTACACTTGTTTTATACCTTTGCTTCATGATTTCCCCAAAGACTGATTCAGTTTTCTCCAAAAACCAGGAAACTGTGAAGAATAGGATGAGGGACAAGCTTGAAATTTTTAAAAAACGTGGTCAGAGGGAACATTTACTATTTTAAATGAATTTAAATCCTCAGGGTCAAATAAATTTCACTTGAAGGCAATGAAAAGACTTGATGACAATCTGGCCTAATCTTTATGCTTTGTGTAAGAAATCATGATAAAGTACAAAAGGACTGATGGAAGGCAAAAGTTATCCTCATCTTCAAATTGAGAGAAAAGCAAGGTCCTACAGAACCTACAGGTCAATCAGTCTACCACTATCAGTTGATCTCTTAAGTACATAAAAAACAACAAGGTGATTTTTAGAAGTGATCATTGATACCTGTTCCTGACCTGCAAAACCTGACATGTGATAAATCAGCCATGCTGGAAAGCAAATCTGTTTTTTTAAATATAAAATAATTCAATTCAAATTCATTCTCAAATTGTTCTAACCAGGTAACAAAAACACAAAGGCAAATGGGAGTCACAGATTCTGGATAACAAAATGTCAGGATAGCAAAACAAAATATAATTTATCAGGCTCTTAAATTCCCCGAGATTCTCTCAGCCGCTACACAAGCATAGCTGATACTATTTATCAGTGAATTCAAGGGTTTGATTCTGTAGGTCCTCATCAGGCCCTCAGTGTTTTCCTGTGTATTGGAGAACTCTTACAATCAGCCACAGAGAAGCTTTCTTCACGTATACATTAAAGAAGTTGCACAGAGACTCCATGAGGAAACTATAATCCTACTTTAACATTTCTTCAGTTACACCACTAGTCATACCATTTTGAACATTCTTACAGAATTTATGGTTTACTTGTCATCACTTTCTTTCTCAGACTTTCTCAGTCATTTGTAACATTTGCTTCCCTACCATCCTTTGGCTTAATATCCCCACTATCATCATAAAATACTCCTTCTACCACTCCCTCATTAAAATTTCATCCCAAACTATTTCATCCTTTTTATTTTTAACTCCATTTACTCTTGGGAGAAACCTTGTTTAACACTTTTCATCTGTTTCCAAAACAATTTTTTTTATTTCCATCAATACTGCTTTGTAATTTATGTCCCTGTTTTAATTGTTTCTTGCTCTGTTTGACAATATTCTCTGCAACTATCCTTTTCTCACTCTGCACATTATATCTTTTTTCATCCACCACCTGTTTTATTTCTTCATTCCACCAAGTATCCTCTTTTCACATTATCTACACTTCTGTGGTACTCTGGAATATAATTATTTTCACTCTGTTCCAAGCAGCTTCCATATCTTCTTTCCTTTACCGATTTACAGTTATTCTGTTGAAGGAGTAATCTATCTTCTCCTGTGTTTTCATTTAGGACAAGTTCTTTTTTTTCCTTCAGTCATTCTACTTTTATTCTCTTTGATTTCTATTTTCCACTACCATTTTTCATCCAAGTGTCATATTAACACTACCAAATAATAGTCTATTCCATATTCAAAATATCTCATTGCTTTTGTAACCTTCACTACTGCTCTTAATCTTCCATTATAAACAGCTATATTAATCATACTTTTTATAATTCCTTTCCCATTCATATATATCAGTAAATGTACTTAAACCCCTTATTTGAAACAGACCTTTCCTCATCTGTCACTGTTCTCGTTTCTTTTTGGCTCTCAAAATGGCCCTGTCATTTTTTTCCTATACTTTTGCAGTATATTAGTAGACTGCAGTATATCTATTTGAGCCCTATTTTCCCCTACAACAGCAATCCTATGACATAGTTTGGGATGACAGAGTTTGACTAGTCAAAGGTTATCCACTGAATTTAGTGGATTAGGTTATAGATTACAGATTAACAGAGTTGGAAGGGACCTTGTAGGTCATGTAGTCCACCACCCCCCGGCCCAAGCAGGAGACCCTAAAAGTGGATAAGGGTGGTCTGAATCTGATGGACATTTTTAGTCCAACATTTTAACCACACCTTTAAGTAAACTAGAGCTGGTGTAGAGTAGGCTACTGACTTTACTAATGCCTCTACCACATGCAGCATTCTCTGTTAAGGATAAGGACATTATCACAAATACAGCCCAAACTCAGTTTTATCCCTAAATATGCTCTTTTATTTTATGAGTTCTGTGAATGGAGAGGTAGCCAGGAAATTACCTTGTGAGGAGATTACCTTGCCAGCTAATATTCTGCTGTCTGAATACTACCAGCTTGGAGGTGAACGTGGCAGATTGATACATATCCAAGGTATAGTTTCTGGGTGCAGAGGTGGCTTTCACCCAGTTTGGCTTACAGTGGCTGTCTGGGCAAGTCCCTGAAGTTTCTCGGGCAAGATTTCAAAATGGTTTGCCACTGCCTCCTTCCTAGAGCCGAGAGGGAGTGACTAGTCCAAAGTCATCCAACTGGCTTCATTTCTAATGCAGGACTAGAACTCATGGTCTCCCGGTTTCTAGCCTTAACAACTAAACCAAATTGGCTGTCTGTACTGTTTCTAAATATTGGGGACTAATAGGTCTCTATGCTGCACTAATTGGACTTCACCTTGAATTCAATTCCTGGTGTAGATCAAGAGGTGTTGAGGAGACAGGAAATTAAGTCCTTTGAAAACACAGTGAAGAAATATTAACCTTAACTCACCCTAACTTTTTACAACTAGATTTCCAAGTAGATGGTGGGTCCTGAAAGAGAGGATAGATGACTTCTGCCATGGCTTCTTGCATGGGCCCTACTCAGTTTTTGATTGTATGATTATAAAACAAACTCCTTCATGTTCATTTTAATCCTTATCTTGTTAATCATCCTAAGGGTTTTTTAAACAGCATTTAAAATCATATGCATGAATAGACTAATGCTAAACAAATATTATGTTACTAGGTATTTTTACTCAAACTGTATCCACAATCATGATAATTAGATAATTAATTCTAGCTCCACCATTTGCCTTAGCAATTTTGACAATCTGTTGTATACATCATGTATACTCAGAGCAATCAAAAGCCCTTTCCCAGGATTTTTGTGGCAACGGTGCACATAATTAAATATAGCTTTAATCTACTGTAAATAACTAAAGTAACTCTTGGTTGTGAGTTACCCAGATATTAGTACAAGATGGGCATCTATATAAATGTTTTAAATAAAATAAATGATCAAATTGGAGTTCTTTGACATTCTTCAATGTGTTCCCCAATATAATTCCATCAATATTGTATACTTTCTCTATCTTAATTCCCACAGCACTGTTTTATGTCTAAGTATATTTGCACATGTAATATAGCTATATTACTATTAACCTTCTCATCTTTTCTACTACCTTCTCTTATTGGTATCATTATTATGTATTATGTACTCTGTTGTTTTTTGTGTACATTGAGAGCTTATGCACAAGTCTCAAATTCCTTGTGTCTAATCACACTTGACCAAATAAAGTATACTTGTTCTGTTGTGTTCTATTCCATCTAACTCTTATTTTCACATCCTGATGAAAGCATGTTCTATATTTTTCCGTCAAAGACAGTGGGCACTGTTGTCTTGATAGAGTCAATGATAGAGTTTTCAGCTGGTAACATACTTCTAAAAAGAAATGGGTGTTGAAATCTTAGTGTGATTAACTTATTTCTAGCTGATTCCTTAGATTTGCAATCCTAAAACTTCTGGAGGGCAGCAAGCTGGAAAAGATAATTACAGTATTAAATCTGACAATGGAGATAATAGTGAAAAGGAGAAAAAAATGAATATGAAGCAAACAAGGCAAGGACAAATATTTACTTCAACTATTTGGGCTTAAGATGCTTTATTATATTGTACCCAACTGGAAAATCAATTCTGCAAAATGTTTATTAATATTTAGAGACTCTTTTTTGCTTTTAATCTCAAATATTGTACTTTTTAATCTTTTTTACATTTGTTTTACTCTCCACTTGAAAAGTACTCAAAAAGCTACTTAAAATCAGGCTGTTTTTATTATTTTATATAACCAATTCATTTCTTTCTCATTAATTTTTATTAAGTATCCTTTACAATAATAGCTATGTTGCTCCAAAGCTGTTCTAGTAAGACCAGTTCTGTTTCCATTAGTCCTGAGATTATTTTTCATTCATTCTGGGATGGAATGCAAGGGTTCAACCAGCTTTATAGATTGGTACATTCTTGAAGTTTTTCATTCTTTTTGTTTTTAATGAAAAGTACTTATATTATTACAACATATATTCTACATTGGCAATATTTCTATTTATTTATTTGTATCCAAGAGTTCAAAGCTGCTTACATGGTAATCTTCTTTCATTTTATCTCCTCAACAGCAACTTGTTGAGGTAGGTTTGCTCTTACAAGGTAGGTCTGAAGAGAAATAGGCTTGATCTCATACATACAGTGACAGACCCAAAATCAACAGCGCGTTTTCATGGTTCAGTGAAGATGTGAAACTAAATGTGGATGCAAACCTTTCCCAACTAGACGACACTAGTATTAAGCATTTATTTTTTTTACCAGTCTACTCCATGCTGATTCCACACTTGACCCCCTCCTCCCAACTGGGATGGTTACTTTCCAACACCTAGAAGGTTCTTTTACTTCAGGAACAGCAGTGGTGGGATTCTAATTTTTTTACTACCAGTTCTTTGGGCATGGCTTGGTGGGCGTGGCAGGGGAAGGATACTGTAAAATCTCCAGTCAGAGGTGGTATTTGCCGGTTCTCCGAACTACTCAAAAATTCTGCTACCGGTTCTCCAGAACTGGTCAGAACCTGCTGAATACCACCTCTGAGGAGCGCTATACACACTTTTTCCACCTCTTTCCTATGCATTTCTTCATACACTTCTCATCATAAATTACTGGAAGGGGAAGCTAATGCTCTTAATAGGCTTAAAAGTTACTTCAAGAACAAAAATACATATTTATATATTCCTATAAATTAATTTCCATATCCTCCAATGCTCTCCTTAACAAATCCATAAACTACAAATAACATACAATAAAAAGATATGAATTAGCATAATTGGTTAATGATTAACAACTGTAATGATAAATCTATGTCTGATTCCCTGAAGTAGCCATTGCAAAAATCCACTAAGAACCAGTTAGAATCTTCTCCTGATCCTCAATTATTTATTTAGCAGGAAATAAAGTTGTTATAGCAGAGGTGGGTAGTCTGTGCTTTTTCAGCACTGGGAGGTCCATACCATCATAGCTTTTGTATGTATTAACTGTGCAGTGGATTCAGGTTAATGTTTACCCCGAAGAAGAAACTGTATGCTACCAAGTGTAAGGGATTTAAATCTGCACAACTAAACATATTTAGATATTTGTTTTAGTCCTTTGCAATGAATGTATCATGACTTCTTCTTTAAAAGGGAATTTTATACATGAGGGCTGAATACAGGATCCCTATAAATGTCTGATTAAAGAAAGAAATCCTCACATTAACTGCCTCTTTATATGGTAGAGAATTAGTATCATAAGGATCTGCAACATCTTTTTCAAAATCACCTAGTAAATTCAGGACGAAGTTAGGATCTGAACTCAGGATTTTCTAACTCCCATTCTTAATATCCTAGTTAAATCGTCCTTCAGATTGAAACACAAGCCAAACTGGAGTTTCATGAATAGTTTTACATTCCTCAATAAAACAACTTTTAATATTTCCATTCTCAGTTTGTTCACAAACTTTTTCAGAAATTAAATATAATTAAAACTGTACATTAGCAAAGTAAGATTATATTTGTTATCTAGTATGTAATGTAAACAAAACAGTACCATGCCATGGAGATTTGGATAAGAAAGGGGTGAGATCTGTAGAATAGACAGAAAAGGAGCACACAGGTTGTAGTTTCTATGGCTCTAGGCTCACAAGTAGAATTCAGAGTCATGCTCCCTCCCAACATGTTTTTTTCCTTTACTATGTTATGAACAAGTATTTACAGTTCAAACAGATTCAAAACCGAATTAGCTTTCAACCACTTTATGTACTCCCTGGCATTTATGTTTCTTTTCTTTACAACTCTTTCATGTTTGACAGTAGTTGAAAAAAATTACATTGTAATCTGACTTCACTAGTGTTGGTGTGTGTGTTTCAAAATAATGAATTATTTTAGTTTCAAATGCTTACAATATCACCAATTTGGCTAATTTTGACTTTACTTGAATTTATTAATATGAACTGCACTATAGACTCCCAGCTGAGTCCTTTTCATTATTCAACATAGCCATAGAATTATTAGATGTTTTAATTTCTCTCCTCATTTGACAAGATAGAGTAACACTTTTTTAGGCTTCTCTAGGCCTTTTTATTTACCATTTTAAAAAGAATTAATGAGACTGAAAAACTATATTACATAAAAACAGATTAAGACTGATTGGAACTTTTAATGATATTGCACATTTAAGTTTTCCATTCATATATTCATCCTAGTTCAATGAACACAAGACAAAAGGTTAGAGAGGATACTATCTAGAAGCATTATGGTTCAAAGGATATTGCAGAAATCAAAGAAAAGAGCAGTATTTATGGGAGTGTTAAAGCTCCGAATTCTTATCTCTGATCAATTTGCACTTTCAAAATGAGCCAAAAATGCCAAAGCCCTAAGAGGCCTTATTCCAAGGAAAACACAATCTTAGGTAATCTCATACCTCTGCAGTTTATACTGACTGAGACATGAATTGATGGGTGTAACAGTATACCTACCATAATCCAATGAAAATCCAATTAAAGGATTTCAGAATAAAAAAAACAACCATGATGACAATCTCTGAAGTGCTTTACCTACTGATCCAGCAAATGATTCCCTTCCCTTCCCCTCTTCCTCTTCCCCTTCTTGCCACAAACTGTACGTGGGAGCCAAAGATATAAAAATAAATACAAGAAACTGTAATAAGCTAAACCTGTATCTCTGGATCTTGCTTCCATCTCCTTTAATCTTCTAGTGTAGAATTAACAGATAAGGATCCCCAATTTTTTGCGGCTGCTGGATACTGTTGGAATTTGGAGCACATGTTGTGGTATTCTTACAAAATGGCTGATAGTGAAGGATTAGGCCAATCATGGAATGGCAATCGTAGAGGACAAAATCAGCTGTAAAACACAAATTTAGTAACTATTATCTGCCTTCTCTTCTAGCCCATCTCATTGTATAATCTCATGATCTGTTCTCTAGCCAGGAAGTGGAACACAGATTGATGGCTTTATGTTAGAAGAAGGCAGGTTGCAATTGAAAATTAGAAGAAAATCCCCAAATATTAGAATAATTCAACAGTGGAACCAAATACCCCCAAAGCGGGTAATGCTTTCTTTCACTGTATGTATTCATTAGACTTGATGGACTAAATGGTTCTTCCAGTTCTATGATGATATTTGATGTTTTAGCTTGATATTGCCTATTATGTTTCCCTGAGGAGATGCTCATGTTGCTAAACAGAACAGTGAAATACAAATATCTATTACTATTAACTTTCTTCTTGCAGTCCCACTTGGGACATTGAGATATTCTTTAGAAACAAAAATACTGTTCATCTACCTTTGTTTTACAGCAAGCCAGTTTGCTATTTTATTTTTATTTTATTTATATATTCTCTCTCTCTCTATATATATATATACATATATTCTCCCTCCCTGCCTTTCTTTCTCTCTCTCTCTCTCTCTGCCGGGGAAGCAGCCAAGGAATTTACCAATCATACCTAAAGAACCAAGTAATCTCCAGGTTTGTTCTTTCGTCTTGTTTTCTGGAACCAGATACTATGGACAATTGTAGACCCATGCTTAGAATGTATAGCTTAATCTCCTGTTAATTTGATTTATATTGATAATTTTATTATCCGTATGATGATGAAATATTGTACCGTACTATACTGTAGATTTGTTAATAAACTGTTAACCAAGTATGCATACCATGTATGTACAGTGGCTCTGTATCAAAAAATAGTTCACTAGGATACACTGACATACATTCTCTGCCTCAACTGACTAGGGGTTCCCAACCTGTGGCCTGTAGACCCCTGCTGGTCAGCGAAGTCATCACGGGGGTCCCATGAAGGCTTGAAGAAATGTTATAAGTCTTGTGGCTCCGTGGCCATGGTCCATGGCCACAAAAGGTATTTAAAGGGGATCCATGATGAAGAAAAGGTTGTGTTAGACTTTATCATATATATTATGCCAAGTGACCCGAATCTTCTTGGCTTAGTAGGTATGTTTGGAATTTTGACCAAGTATTATAGGCACTCATGTAAAATGGATGAAAAGAAGGTTTGCTCTTTCAAACTATACCATTGAGGGGAAAACCAATCACCAAATATTGATTTTGCAGACATTATTTATAATCCTCTGCATATCTAACTCTGAACTCTTCCAACTACTGCTTACCCCTTCCTTACTTCTGGGCAAGTGGCCACATTGTAATAGGTTGCAAACACTCATAGAACTCATTTGGAGCCTAGAAGCATTCTTGGAAATAAATATGATGCTGGAGGTTTGCCACTTTGCTTTATAGCATGCCAGCTTTCCATTTATTTATTAATTTAAACCATAATAATTAAAAGTCAGCTGGGTGGGGAGCCTATAAAGGCCTATGGTGATTTCTATAGCGCAGGTGCTATTTTGGGGAACCCTACATTAAGGAATAGCAATTTATGATTATTGATAAGCATGTTATTACAAAGCAGCATATTTTACATCCCTGTGCATGTATGAATGTGTGTATTGTATCACTAAACATGCAGATTATGCAAAGAGAGAATTTTACAAGAGTTGACACAACTATACATACATGTACCTGCTTGATTACTTTTATGACTAATGCCAGGTAGATTAAAGCAAAATACCTTTGAGAGTAATTTTATGCAAGGCTCTTATTGGAGGACTGTTAACTCACCTAAGATAGTGATGTCAGTTTAGCATTAGCCCTGTTTGGCATCAACCCACCAGATTAAAGTGATGTAGCAATGATATTTGGAACTTCAGCACTTATTACATTTATAACAAATTGTTAATCCTCCAGACAGTCTGGAACTAAATGTCTAGGATTGCTAGGATTCAAATAACGCATGATTCAACAAAATTCTTCAGATCTCAATGTGGAATCACAAAACCTCTCTATGGATTCTGGGATGGATAGGTAGAAACTACAAATTAACTTCTACATTTAAATGAATGATGTTATTCAAGTGTTTTGAATTTTCCAGGAACCACTTCAAAGGCAAAGATCAAAAGAAGGAAAACTAGATAAAAAGATAAATTGGTAACTTTGGAATGCTATGAAGAATTACACTCCCTATGCCATAATCTGTAACAGATACTAGGATTCTGTCATAAATTCTACTTCTGTAGTAGATATCTATATCCTTTGGCAGGCTGTATTTAAAAAAACCGAACAAAAGGCTTATTTTAGTTAATACTAGGTCCACAGATGAAACCGGATGGCAGTAAAATTCTGCTATCAAGATAGAAATATGCTAAAATATGAAATAAAAATCTACACTTCACTAATTTACTGTGACTCCTAAAATCTTTCAAATTGTCAGTGTAATCAAAAATTAATTTTATTTTTATAATTAAACCATCTCTCTGTAGACAAATATTGGGGTTTCTCTATCACAATATGATACCTTAAAGAGAGATTCCCTCATATCCAAAACTTTAGGCAGCTTTCCTAATGTTGCTAATACATCTCATGTAAAGGGAATATGCAAGCAAAATTTCTATGTCACTGATTCTGCAATTTTGGGCGTATTTGCCCAGTTACATTTCCTCTTTTTATTTTTTATTTATTTATTTTATTTGGTTTGTCAATTGCTTATAAGATAATAGGTATAAGTGAAACATAGTTATGAATACATGGATACATATAAGAAAAATAAAAGTAACAATAGGACAGGGATGGTAGGCACATTGGTGCGCTTATGCACGCCCCCTACAGACCTCTTAGGAAAGGGGTGAGGTCAATAGTAGAAAGTCTAAGGTTAAAGTTTTTGGGGTTTGGGGAAGAAACCACAGAGTAAGGTAGAGTATTCCAGACATTGACCACTCTGTTGCTGAAGTCGTATTTCCTGCAATCAAGTTTGGTGCGATT
The DNA here is from genome assembly GCF_049901715.1 of Pseudonaja textilis. Classification (NCBI taxonomy): domain Eukaryota; kingdom Metazoa; phylum Chordata; class Lepidosauria; order Squamata; family Elapidae; genus Pseudonaja; species Pseudonaja textilis. The sequence goes on along the minus strand of NC_141992.1, from coordinate 23,132,581 downwards.
AACCTTGAGTTTGCATCTATTGTTTGCTCTTGTGTTGTCATGATTGAAGCTGAAGTATTCACTGACAGGTAGGACATTGCAATGTATGATTTTATATACTATATTTAGATCGGACCAAAGGCGGCATAGTTCTAAGTTTTCTAGGTCTAGAATTTCAAGTTTGGTGGAATAAAGTATTCTGCAACGAGTAGAGAAGTGGAGAACTCTTCTTGTGAAATATTTCTTTCATATTCCTTGTATTTATGATTTAATTCTCCTCTGTAGTGAATCTGTATGCTTATGAGAATATTTTCAGACATAAATATTAAAACCACTTCAGCACTGCTATGAAGTGTGAAAGTTTTTAATGCAGGATGAAATGGAAAAAATACTTTTGAAAGCGAATTTATATATTTGATACACAGGGAAGATTTACATTAAAGAGAACAACACATACATATCTTCAAACACATAAACAGTGAAAAACCATATGAGCCTTTGAAGCAAAGAGAGGATATAAACTGAAGAAAGAAAGAAAGAAAGAAAGAAAGAAAGGAAGGAAGAAGGGAGGGAGGGAGGGAGGAAGGAAGGAAGGAAGGAAGGAAGACATAAATATCTGAAATAAGGCTGGAGTAGAGGATTCTATCTTATCCTTAAGTTCCTTTCAATTTCTCATGGGCGATATTTTGAGCTCACTTTATTATTGTAGCTGACAAGCCTTCTATAATTCCCTTGGTCATCCACACTTCCCAATAGGAAGTTTCTTTTTTTATGTCTTCCACTAAGATTTTATAAAAGAGTGGGAGGCTGCAAATTGCTGGACAAGAGATTGCACAAAGACATAATAATTACATACACACAAACTTTGGGTACTTCTTACTGATGATAGTAGAATACATTATTCCACCTATAATCTTTTCACTAAAATTCTTCTTTTAAAAACATTTGAAGACCAAAATCTCTTCCATGAAATTGAATTAAAAGGATAGAAAAAAGATGGGAGATTTTTCCATACACTATTAATCAGAATCCAAGATAATAACATGGCAAATTGGTTTGTTATGGTTCAAACTCTTACCTGGACTTGGATTCTTATTGGGCAAACTGCATCAACCAAGGATGTTGGGACTACAGTTCTCAATAATCCCAATAACATTCTTCCCCACTGTCCCCTCCGAAGTAGAAACAAAGGCAGCACATAAATTTCATTTATAAAAAATAGAGCCAATTACAAACCATGATTTGTGAATTTTGTTTTTACAATAAACCTAGTGAAGATTAAGAGGAACCTAGGTTTAGATAAAAAATGGTAAACTGAGTTTAGTTAAAAATGGGTAAAAGCATTTAACTTCCTTTCTGAGACATGCTAGAACAGTGATAGCTAACCTTTACAGCACTGAGTGCCCAAGGCAGGCGTGCTCACATCCCCGGGCATGCATCCCCCATGCATAGGCATGTCCCCCACGTATGTGCCACACCTCCCGGATGTACAGCAGAGACCTGAAGACCAGCTGGCTGGTGGGAGGCGCATGCCCGTGAGTGCGCAACTGAGCTGAGCTGGGGCAATGGCTAGCGTGCCCACAGAGAGGGGTCTGAGTGCCACCTCTGACATGTGTGCCATAGGTTCGCCATCACAGTGCTAGAAGATGTGGCAGAAACTAGTATGTCTATTTGAGGCTTGCTGTGTTTTGATATGAATCACAATAAACCACAGTTTATTATAGCACTGCAGCGCTTCTATTATATTAGATTAACTGATCTCAGGGAATAGCTTGGGGACAAAAAGTACATGTTGCTGTGGAAGAAATGTCACCTTGAGGTTTGGAGGGTAGGGAACATGTAAATAACAACTTCCTTTTTTACTACTACCTATATATTTGCAACAGGGAGCTGGTAATAGAACTGACACAAACCAAAATCAAACACTGTAAATTATAGGATCAGCTCAGCTCACTGAGAAAACCTTATCAAATATACAGTAGCTTGATAGAAATACATCTTTTTTTAAATTTATTTTTAAGTAATACTTTAAGGGGCAATATTCTTAATTCTTGCTCTGCACTGAATCCATTCTGAATATTTAAATTTGTTAATATAATAATCCAACAATCTGAAATCAAATAGAAATGTAGTAATGTGGAATACTGCAGGAAATATAGCGGGTTTTTTTTTTAAACCAAGACGTTCATTTGTAATTTTTAGCAGCTCAAAATTCATTTATTAATTGCATTCACTAATGTCCTACCTTTATAATCAGAAAGGATTCAAGTCAACTAAGACAAGAAATAGAAAGTTAAAGTATCTAAACAGAGCTTTATTCCATTCTCTCCTGTAGTGAAGTAGTCATTCTGCTAACAGGGATAATGCTAGCAGAAAGATTTCCATTCTCTACTTCATCTCTCCTTCTGCTAAGATTATTTAAAACAGAAACACACGCAGTTGGAGCTCAGTCTTCTGGACAGGGTGTTGTGCTCTGAATTAATTCCACAAACTCGCTGAAGTGGCTAATTAAACCCTATGGTATCTTCCAGTATAAACTTATGATCTATTTAATTCCCAAGAGGAAGATCGCAGTTGAGATAAATTAAGGTGAATTAAGAGAGTGAGTTTCCTAGGGTTTCTTAAACTGAAGTTACAGTGGAGAAACACCACCTATAAGGTTTTAGCAAGGCGGCTGTGGCAGACTTAATTACACTACATAAAAACTGCATTTTCCCTACAAATGTTTTCTATTCATGCATATGAAATATCCCCAATTTTCCTTTCCTGAATAACATGAACACTGACTTTTGCAGCAGACCTTTATTTAACACTTCTCACACACAGCAACTTTCCTGTTCCTCCCGCTGAACAAAGTTATACTATCACGCAGAATGCTGTATAAATTCCATCTACGTACCACTGCAGTTGTGCTCATGAAACCTAGATTATGTTTAGAGATGTAATAAAAGTTAAGATAATAATAACTAGGCTCAGTAGTTTTTACAACCTGAAATGTATTGCTGCTTTAAAATGATCTCATGGGTCACTCCACTACATCTGTGCTTACAAGGCATTGGTTACTTCTGCAATTTAACAACTGAAATATTTGTCACTTACCCCCAGACATTATCATAAAGTGTACAGATTATGACTTGGGCAGCTATTTCTTAGGATAGCATTAGCTACATAGGAAACTGATGGTGAATAGATACAATGAAGCATTATGCTGTTTTGCTGTAATAGTGGAGATATCAGCAATCATTTTGCTGGGTTTCTGCTGTAAAAATAAATAGTAAATGGCTTACATAACTATCTAAAAGTTTGGAGACGGAGAAAGGTTCACAAATAAAATAGTAAAAAGATCATCATTGTTCATGATCCACTGGATGCCAAAGATGAACTGAAACTTCTGCAAAGAAGTGATCCTGATGGGACCTGTTAATTTAAATAAGAATGTTGCTGTACTCCATGTCTTCTGAGCCAGAGGTTGCATTTGAAAGAAGTAATGAATAAGGCCAGGATGAAAGCTAATTCTGATTTAATTTCACTTGCATTTATATTTAATTAAAATTAAATTTAGCTAGTACTCTCTAAATTAATGGTTTTACCTCTGTTTATAATTAAGATTTAGTAAAATCTTCAAAGATATTTCAGAGCCACACCTCAGTTTTCAGAAGTGTTTTAAAGTTTCATGTAGAACACTACTGCTACATATTCTAGTCAGTTTATTTATTTACTGGGTTTATAGACCACTCCAATCACTAATTCTATGCAATGTGTAAATCTGTAACTGTGCAAATGTACAAGTCATATTAAACACATAAATGTAACAAATAAAACCCAAAACTCACATCAACTTAACAAACATAAATAAAGATAGAGAGCATCACTTAATATACTAAAAGACAAAATCCAGCAGGATAAGACTATTATAATATAACCCCCAAAATCTGGAAATACCTGGGTCTTGATGACTTTTCAGAAAACCCTATGGTAGGAACCATTCAGATTTGAGTAGATGCTAATCCATAGAAAAAAAGTAATGGATCCCTGCGCATAATTCCTATTTGGAGTAATGAGTCCTACAAATAGTTAAGTCCTGAAGGGCTTTAATCAACATAGCCAGTGCAGCTAAAAGGCTGATATGGGCAAACAGAGATGCACCAAATAATCACTCAAGTTACAAATATTGTTGTAAAATAGTGTCAGGAAACAAAAAAGCTCACTCGCAGAATGCAATTGATAGTACATCATTTTACTTATTCATTTATCTATTTGTATCCTGCCTTTATTATTTTTACAAATAATTCAAGGTGGCAAACATATTCAATACATCTCCTTCCTCCAATTTTCCCAGAACAACCACTATGTGAGGCGAGTTGGGCTGAGAGACAGTGACTGGCCCAAAGTCACCCAGCTGACTTTCAATGGCTCAGGTGGGACTTTATCTCATGGCCTCCTGCTTTCTAGGCTGGTAACTTAACCACTAGACCAAACTGGCTGCTAACAGATCCATTCAGAATAAAACTAGTAATGCCTCAGGAATGCTTATCTTTGCTCTCTTTTGTGTTACCTTATGCCAGATGTGGCTAGATGCGTAATGCACTGGCCATGACCAGTTTAGCCAAGGGAAAAAAATCACAATATGTCACATGCTGCCATGATGATGCGAGTTTGACACCCCCGCCTAATGCTTTCTCAGCTTCTGTTCTCAAATGGCATGGTCCAAAAGCAAAATGTATGTATCATACGGATGAACATCCATTATTGTCCTACTACCTGCACATCCAACAAGGACTGCTCTGAGCATGTAGTGCAAAGTGCTGCCTCCTTAACGACTTAATCAATCTATTCTAAAGCATCCTTAAAAGCTTGCCCAACACCTTTGATATCTGCAGCCTTATTAATGTTTCATTTTATCGCCTTCAGCTTAATTGTACACATGGGAATGTTCCTATCAAGAGATTAAAGGTCAAGTATGTAGTTAACATCTATTCAGGAAAAGCTGGATGAGGTTTGTTCGAAGATGTTATTTTGGGTTGAAACATTTCCAAGGATTTGTTTAATCAATGCATTTAAAGCAATTTCTCAGAATTTTATGGGATTACAAGCAGCATCCCCAGTAATGAGTTTAAACTATATTTACTGTAAATGAGAACTAGAAGAACCAAAGAGGAAAAAGAAAGTATATTTGCTAAGCGTTGGATGATACTGCTTGAATCTGTGAATGCTTATCTTCATCAAATAATCTGAAGGCTAATAAAATGGGATGTGCGATTTTTATTACTTTAAGCATTAATTCATACATCTGTAAAAATACTCATACACACAAACTGACTTGACTTAGAACTCTTCCATGTTAAAGTACAGGTAGTGCTTGAATTAAGACCACACATTTAACAACCATTTGAAGTTATGATGATGCTGAAACAGATGACTTATGATTGTTCCTTGCATTTACTACCAGCGTAATGTCCCCATGGTCACGTGATCACAATTCGGTGGCTTGGAAATCGTCATGTATTTACAATGACTACAGAATCTTGGGATGTCATTTTCAACCTTTTCAGATGGTGTCCATAAAACAAAGTCAATAGGGAAAGCCAGATTAATTTAACAATTATAGTGATTCACTTACTATGACAAAAAAGGTTATAAAATTCTGGTCCCAATTGGGGGTCATACGTTGAGGACTATCTGTACTATTTATCAGTTCTTGAATTGGTAGAAAAAATATGCATCCCCATCACTGATTCCTATTCCCCAGCAAAAGACTGCAGTAATCAGTAAGCAATAGATCACCTGTTGCAAGTTAAACTAAAGAAAATGGTTTTCTAATATGGAGTGGGGCCATATTGAATGAGTCACCTGTCAAGCTGCCTAACAGGCCTCAGACACTGAGACAAGCATGGGGTGAAATGAGAAAGCTGGAAGCACAACCTCTCTTCAGCACCTATGCCCCCTTAGACAAACTATTTGTAAACATTTACCCTCCTGTGTGATGATCAGTCATAGGTGCAGAGGATGCGTGCAAGATGAAGGTAGAGGTAATGATAATGAGCAACCTCTATCCTCAGCTAATGTATAAATGGAATGACTCTGTTGCTGGTGAATGGTTTTGTTCAATGGATAACAGCAATAATAAATCTCCAGATAGAAACCTAAGTATTTTTTTCTAAAGAAAGGCAAGACTGTTAAAGATGAATCTTGTAAATATGTGTGCGTGTGTGTGTGTGTATGTGTGTGTATAGAAATAATTCCCATTAAGCTCAGTACAGCATATGCCCCAGCAAAGATTCAGCCAATAGTTTCAGTCCTTCAAAGAATTAATTTTCCTGATCCTTCAATTGAAATTGTTAATGCTAATGTTCAAGAGTCCAAATATTGAATGCCAGTGCTTATTTCTTGAGTGTAAATTAACTGTACATTGATTTTTACCAGTGATTATTTTAGATAATCACAATATCAATAATATGCATTCATGGTTACCACTAAGAAATATTATATCACTTGCCTGAAATCATAATTTATATTCAAACACAGGTAATAATAATCCAAAATAGCTTCTAAATATCTGATAAGGTAGGACATCTTGTGAGGAGTTTCACAAGACACCTTAATAAATAAGTAATTCCATTTGTAACAGAGCTAGCAAAAGGATTTGAGTACCACATTTGAATCAAATCTATTTTTAAAAACAGACAAGTCTATGTCTGTTTGAGGGCCTTTTCTGTACCCAAAGAATTTATCATTTCTGAATGGGTAGCAAAACAAATCACTTAATAATCTAATAAAAATGTTTGTTGACCTTTTATAAAATCAGATTATGTGGGATGGATAATCATGGGCAGTATAATTTGTAATCTCAATGACAGAGTTGTCAATTTTTTTAGTGTGAATATTGAACAAGGAAATCAGATACTAGCTTGCAGTCAGCAGAATCTTTATTAGTTTTCAAAATCTAATGTAAGCCTCAACAAGGGTCGCTACAAATTTCACTAAGATAAACCTCCAGTAGTCAATCTATTTTATACCTTAATTTGGATAGCAATCAGGATCAGGAGCTTCTTCTGCTTTCATAATTTTAATAGTGTCTAATTATTTTTTGAAGAGACAAAGATGTGGTTACAATGACAATTTCAATAACCATGGGAAGAGTTTTATCATATAAAAATAATTTCTTCCTAATTTACAGCTGATTTAACAAATTATATTATGAAGTATATCAATAAAATAGCTTATTACATTATAATAAATACATATTTTACCCCCAGAATCTTTGATAATAGAAATAATGCTTTGTATTAACTATTTCAATCAAGATGTAGTAGTTTACCAGGTCTTTACCCCTTACAGTGGTACCTGGGTACTTAACTGCTTCGAAACTCATCAAATTCGGTACTCAATACATTTTTGACACGAAAATTTTGTCCCAGTACTCATCATTTGTTTGGTACTCAATGCACAAGCTAGAACTTGTTGGTATCGGCTGCCTTGTTGACTCACTACATTATTCTTTATGGGGAAAAATTGTTTAGTACTCGTTTCTGGTACTCATCATGACTCCTGGAACCAATTATGGATGAGTCCAAGATACAAGTATACTTCTAAACCTTTATTTATTTGACACAGTGATATTCTGTATCAGGTCTATAGAAGGAAAATGTTAATATAATTTTTATTTATGGAGAAGCAATGTGGTGTAGCATTAAATTGTTGGTCCAGGAGTGGGAAATCCCAAATTCTTACCACCCACTGAATAACTTTAGGGTAGCTGCTATCTCTCAGGTCACCCCTACCTGACCCAGTGGTGGTCGAGGGAAAAATAGATGTGAATTTAATCCCCTTTTTTAGATGCCTGATGACTTTACTAAAAAGTGACTGCTTCGGTACCACCCGTGGAGGCAGATGTGGAAAAATTATATTAGCTATTTTGCTTTCTGTTCAAGAAATCCTATTTGCCTTGATACTTCTAGAATATACTTCTCAACTTTGATGCCATAAATCTCACAACACTGGAAGACGGTGTTTGAATGAAGCAAATGTAAAAACCCAGATGATAAGCAACTTCAGTTTCAAGTTTGTAGTCTGATTACAATGAAAGAATCTGTGATGGTTTGTGATAATGTCCTTGGAAAACTCCATAGAGTCTTACACTATAAAGAAGAGAGGCGAGAAATGTACTTTCAGACTTGCAAGATATTGTTCATGTAATATTTTACAATAAAGTTAGAACTACTACATCTAGGTGTACTTGTCTGGACTACCTCACAAGGCTGTTATCGAGAGATTTTCAGCCTCACAGGCCCAAAGGAAGAGATGAACTCCACAGAAGGCAAAATTAGTTTTATATTTAGTATAACATACAAACAAGAATTTTGCAAGCCTGCCTGTACTCCTCCCCCATCCAACCCCAACGGTTGTATCCATGGGAATTAGGGAAGTGCCTGAATTGTTTGCATATGTCTTCTTCTTCTTTTGAAGTTAAACCCCAAGTTTTCCTCTTTGGTAACTGATTTGGTCTATCTCTGTCCAAATTATCTTCCTTGTTTTCTGCAGTAGGCCAATGTATTCTCATGAAAGTTTTTCAACACTACATTTCTTCTTCCTTTAGCTTTTCTAATGTTTTAGTTTTCACAGATGGGAAAACTATGTTCTTGACAATATATACTTTTGTTGTCAATGCAATTTCTCTTTGAATATAAATATTTTGTTTAAATCCTTCACAGCCTATCTCCTAGTCAGCAGATGTTGCTTATTTCATCACTTCTGTAAATTTCCAAATTTATGAAGATAAAGTCTATCACCGCTTCAACTTAGAATCATATAATTGCAGAGTTGGAAAGGATCTAATCTAATCCTCTGCAATGTGCCAAAAAAACATTTAAAACATCCATTAAAAACATCCAAGGGTAGACTGTTCTACTTGTATAATTTTACCAGTAGGGCATTTTTCTACATATTTAAATAAAATCTGGGTAGCTGCAACTTACACCCATTATTATTGGTTTGGGATAGCCGCTATCAGGTGGGGGAAAATTGTGTGAGTAGCTGAGGAGGATGTGCAAGTGACTAAGGATGTACAATCTAAGCACAGCAAGGTTCAGTGCTAGTGTACAGTTGGCTGGTGAGGCACGATGTAAGCCCAGAGGAGCTGGGTGCATGGATGGGCAAGACTTACTGAACAATTTGTGCTTTCCCTTCTGACTTTCTCTCAACTTTACTTGCTGAAATTTGGCAGGAAGGCCACAAATAGCAAACATGGGATGCTGCAACTATTGCAAGTGTGAGTTGGAATGGCTGGTACTTCAAGGACCAATCACAACCATCAGTTGTTCAGTGCCATTGTAACTTTGAATGACCACTGAACAAATAATTTGTTAATTGATGACTACCTGTAAAATGCATTCAATTAGTTGAAATGTATATGTATTTCAGATATCAAAACAAAGTTCAGATTTGCAGAAATATTCCATAGCTTCAAAAGCTTCCAATTTTGTAAGAATTCCAAAAATATGAGAGAAACCCTAAAAGGCAGAACTACTTCTATACACACAGTTTTTCTGCTTCCACACAATATTTTCTGCCAACAAATTATCCCCCATGAAATGCTTTTATCCAACAGGCATATTTCCCCTCCCCATATATCTAAATCTTTCTCTTTCTCCCTCTCCCTCCCTCCCTCCCTCCCTGTCTCTCTCTCTCACACACAAAATCTCTTATGTTCTGCTACTGTGAACAGAGAATCTGGGTACAACCACAAGGTCATGTGCAGCTATTTAAGTTTTTCCTTCTTAACTGATTCATTATGGAAAGAAAAATGAAATAGCTGCAACAAAATGGGATTCTTAGATAGGATTACTGATGTTTCGCCTCTTCATAAAATTATGTGACAAAAAATTAGATAACAAAAGCAGTGCAATGTAGCGGCTTTGAACTTAGTAGACTGGGAAGATTGATGTTCAAATTTTACTTAAGCTTGCCTTAAGCTTTCAAGGGACAAGAAGAATATAAATGCAGAAAACAGCAACAACAGAACCACTACCACCACCAATGGCATCCCTATACATGTCAACATTGGCAGACAGAGAGTTGCAATGCAAGCCCCACCCCTTTAGGATGTTCTATGATGTTACACATTCAAATTCACAGCCGTGTCTGCCATGCTCCCGAATTGGACTCCCCTGCTGAGACAGGGTACAACAAGCATCCTTTCTCTAAGAATGCAGTTCACCTGCAAACCCTAACACTTCCTTACCATGCTGTAGTTACCTTAATAGTAGAGAAAAGTTTCATCTACTTCCTGCTCTTCCATCCATTAACTAATAAGATTAATTTCACGACTACAACTTGAGTCTTCTGTTTTTTTGTGTCTGCTTCCAACTAACCCAAATTGCTGCTGCACTAACTGAATGGAGAGCGGCCAACCCAATCAGGAAATCTAAGTAAGCAATAGAAACAAACAAAGTAGATAGCACCACTAAAAAAATAATTGGTTAGACAACTTGCTTAAATTGAAGTGCCTCATCATATAGTACAATATAGTATCTGTATAAGCAAAACAATTAAAAAGTTAGCTTTTCTAAACTTAAACTATTATTTTATATTCTACTAATTTGTGGCTAGGGTTGAATTAGTAAAATATAAAATAACAGTTTAAGTTTAGAAAAGCTAACTTTTTAATTGTTTTGCTTATATAGATATTAGGTTGCCATGGAAATGTGCATTTTCAGAATTTAATATTACTGGTTGCAACTATTCCTTTGTTTTATGAAAGAGCACTTTCTACAACACAAAACAATTTTTGTCAATTATTTAAACATTAACCACTTTGCCTAATTCATAATCATTATTTCCCTGAATCTTTTCCTATTGTTTCCTCAAGTAGAAAAAAAGTGTGTATATGTACATGAAATGCCTATCTTTAGGAGGAACATAAAGCAAGACAAAACATTTTAGCACAAAGCAGATTGTGTGTTCTATGGCTATGATTAGTATTTTATTTTAAGTACTAAAATATCATTATAAGTTATCAATCTGTTTATCTGAACTAGGCTATTTCATGCAACCACTGAAAAGCCATAAAGCTTGGGAAAGAAACCATCATCAGTATAATGATTGCTACTGTGATTACTATTATTCATGTTGCAACTCTAATGTAATCACTACTAATAGTTCTAATCTTAGTGTAATAGACTTGAGTAGACTCCACCTAACATTCTGGTAACTAAAATCAGCATCCTTATCTGTGTAATAGATGGAGGTTGGAATCTACATTTAAAAATGATAAGTTATAAGCAACATAAAGCAAATCATTTTTCTGCATTCACATGTTGGGTATAAAACATACCAAGACTTCAAAACAAGAATCCAACACCAATCTCTTTATGTCAGTGTAGTAACTTAATACCAATCCCTCTATTCTCCAATCTTCTTTTTCTCAATCTCTGCTACTAATATCCAAGTGCAATATACACTGGTGGTGGTTGATCATTGATGTTCCAGCATGATAGTTATAATGGACTCCCCAAAAGCTATTTACAAAGTTCCAATGTTTGCACCACCCATGGTCAGGTGACTGCATTTTTAACACTTGGCAATTGGCCCATATTTATGGCCATTTGCAGTGTCCCACAATCATATGACCGCAATTTATGGTTTTTGCTTTTACATAGCATACGTAGGTCACTACTTTATGATACTTAATGACTGCCACAGAAAAGGTCCTAACATTGAGTGTGGTTGCACAGTGATCTACTTTACAACTGTCACAACTTACGATCAATATTGCAGGCTCAATTACAGTCAAAAGTCAAAGATTACTTGTAAAAAAATAAAGATACTCTTGACTGCTGGTGGACAATCACGTACTTTTCTTAACAATATAGAAGTGGCCTGCTACTGACTTTTTTCAGGCTATCTTTTGTATTTTTCTGGAATTGCTTGTATCTAAACCTTTACAAGGTCCAATTCTGATTCCTTTGGGGTTAACCAAGATCAATTAAGTACTGCTACCTGTGCTGTTAACCAATAGCCTCTACAAGTAGTTCTCAACTTCATTTAGTGACCGTTCAAAGTTACAACGGCACTGAAAAAAAATGACTTATGAACATTTTTCATGCTTAAAACCATTGCAGCATCCTCATGGTCAGGTAATCAAAATTCAGATGCTAGGCAACTGACTCATATTTACGATGGCTGCAGTGTCCCAGGATCATGTGGCATGCAAAGTCACATGCAGAGTCAATAGGAAAGCCATATTCACTTAACAACTGTGTCAGTAACTTAATAACTGCAGTGGTTCACTTAATAACTGGGGCCAGGAAGGTTGTAAACTGGAGCAAAACTCACTTAACAACTGACTCACTTAACAATAGAAATATTGGGCTCAATTGTGGTTATAAGTTGAGGACTACTTTCTGGGCTCAGAATGGTTCAACTGACATGACCAAGTTCCATTTACTCCAATACGTACCAGTAGGATACTACTGCTGTACCTTCTACTCAAGTCTCAGTCCAATTACTCTCTTATTTTTTCAAAGGATCAGTTATTCTTTTCACAAGTTATGATATATTTTATGATTTTAATGATGTCTAGATTAGATTTTATGATGTCTATAAAATTAAAAGTGTCAGATGATGAAATGGACACCACTCTGTAGGCACTTAATAACATAATCAACCTTTTAGTATTTAATGGATTACAAGATTCCTTGGTGTGACTGCTGCAAAAGACTAACAAAGCGACCTACCTGGAATATTAAGTAACTCATTTATTTTGAAGCAAATTTGCATTACAACACATATGGCAAATATCAGGGCTCATTGGAGGGAGGAGAGGGGTAGGCTTTAGAAACTTATCTGACATTTGCACTGAGCCACAGTTTTTTGTAAACAAATGTCACCCCATTCTGCATTGTCAGAATGAAATATAGCATCTACAGGCCCATTTTGAATTTCAAAAGAAATATGTTGTAGCAAGCTTAATAAATATGTTAAAAAGTTTGTGAACGTGTGTGAGTGGTCCGATGCTGTATAAAACTTATGCTGCCCAAAAGCAAACCAAGTCAGATACAGTAGACACAATGGAATCATCCAGGAATGCAAATTACAAATATTAACATAAAAAGTATAACCATAAAGGAATTTGTGGAAACCAGTTACTCATAATAGCTGCTAAACTCTATTACTTATTTAACCACTGTAATGAAAAGAACCATTTGAATTATGAATAGCACCAAATGAGTTTTCACTCTGAAATATTTTCAAAGCTTCATACTCATTCTAGCTTATCCATATACATGCTTGCCACTGATTTTAGAGAGATGTGGTATATTTACCTCATTGATATATAAGAGATAGAATGGCTTTACAGGGTTTTTTTTTTTTAAAGCAACCTTGGAAAACCTCATATGGAGATTAATCACGTGCACATGCTTTCAAGTATGCTGTATTTCAAGTGTAGTGTATTGGTTTGTGAAAGGAAAATACTTCCCTAAAGCTTGCAAAATACAAATCTTGATTAGAAATGGGGGAGGTTTTATACGATACAGTTCAATACTTGTTCCATCTTTTGGTGACTGAATTTAGAACTGAGTTAAGCAAGGGAATAACTTCCAAGAGTTATATTCTACACTGCCGGGTTTGAAGGACAAATATCAAGACACACAGTAACCAGGTGGGTCACAGAAATCTAGAGATTTAAAGTAATTTGGAATTTTTAGGCACTGTATGACTGAATAGGTGGCTTAAAGCAGGGGTCTCCAACCTTGGTGACTTTAAGCCTGGTGGACTTCAACTCCCAGAATTCCTCAGCCAGCAAAGCTGGCTGGGGAATTCTGGGAGTTGAAGTCCACCAGGCTTAAAATCATCAAGGTTGGAGACCCCTGGCTTAAAATACTTATTCCAATTAACTGTCTGGTGAATCAAATTATTTACAGGCAGTCCTTGTTTAGTGAACATAATTATAACCAGCAACTGAAGTGGTCACTAAGTGAAACTGTGACTGTGGTGATAATCTTACTCCGTTCTCCTTTGCTTTATAGACCTTCAAAGGTTTAAATATGAAACCTGGCCACCAAGTTACCTTTTTCATCACCATTATGGTTGCTGTTTGAGGCAGTTCCTAAATGAGAATTGTCTGTATTTTTATCAATTTCCCCCTAGTGCTGATCATAGGAAGCATATTATCTTATTGGAGACCACCCTAATGATCTTGCCTATTCTGCCACTCAAGTCATAAAGCTTCCATATAACTGCGAAAGGGGCATTATTTACTTGGAATGAAGTTTCTCAAATTCTTTGGGCCTAGACAGTTGAAAGTTCTGATGCAGACGTCCATCTTCCATTTCTATCTCCAGTAGCTTCCTATCCTATAACATATTCTCTAAATCTCAACATTTCCCACATTCAGTGATGGAGGCGAGCAAGGGAGGAGCAAAAGGCCTACATATAAATTGAGAGCCTTTTGTTTACGTGCTGTGGTGGTCAAATCCATGCACAAAATCATCTTTTGCCCAAGCTCAATTTCACTCCTAACACAAATAGTTATGAATTTCCACAACACTTTCTTTACAAAGTTAGAAAGCTTCAGTCGCATTACTTATTTTTTTCAGAAGCCAATTATAATTACTTTTCCAATGCAGGAAGTCCCCAACTTAGAACCACAATTCAGCCTAAACTTTCTGTTACTAAGTGAGACAATTTTAAAGTGAATTTTACCCCATTTTACAACCCTTTCACGGTTGCCAAGCATCCGAATTTGATCAGGTGATCATGGGGAGGATGCCACAGTCTGTGAAAAATGATCATAAGTCACTTTTTTTCAGAGTTATAACTTCAAATAGTTATGAAATGAGTGATTTAACTTGAGGACTACCTGTATTAAATTTGAAGGAGTACTGAAGCTGAGCTTGTCTCACCAGCTTCTTAATAAACAAAATCAGGCTTCTATAAAAGCTTGCTAGTTGGTGTTATTTTCTATTCTTTTTCTCTTTTTTGGTAGGAATCAGAATTCATCCAGGACTGAGCAGAACTGAATTGCTGAGATTTTGTACAAAGCTGTTTGTAGAGGCAACATAGTCTGTAATTTTGTGTATTTGGATTTGTCAATCAGAGAAATAATTTCGAATTAGCATATTTGCTGTGCTGAGATACAAGAATGAAGTGTCAGATGCTGCCAGGAAATATATAACAAAACACAAATATGTTACACCATAATATGCTGCACTGATTCTAATTATCATTGATTTATATGTTGAATCATTGATTTATGTGTATTTGCACAGAGGAAACCCAGCTGCTAGACTTCCCCCAGACACAGAAGCTCACAGTTAGGTTAGATCAGTCTCTCTCTCTCTCTCTCTCTCTCTCATTACCTCACTGTTGCTGTACAGAAAAATAGGAAGAGGACGCACTTTGAGCTCCTAACTGAAAAGCAGGGTATGACTTTAACAGTATACTTTATATAACATACATCCATACATGTGCATACACTGAAGTAGATTAATACGTTTATATTCAGTTGCGTCTCAGGTGTTGAAAGCAGTGCCCTTCCGCTTATATTACTTTTCAATATAAATAATAATCAATGGGATTAAAATACTTAGTCATATGCAGATCTCACTCTCAATATCCTCTCAGCACATGTACCTGTTGTGTGAGCAAGGGAACAGCTTACATCAAACAGCCTTTGGGGGAAAAAAAAAACAATTGTTCATTTCTGCAAATTTCATTCTGTTTTAAGGTTGAATTTTTATACAACACTGTCAAGCCAAAGATAGCTTGCAGCTACCCTAATTGAACTGACTCATGCATGGCCTGTCTATCAAAACATGTGCTTTGCTATGAAGTATCAGAGAGCTTTAATGATTTATTTATTTCATGACATCTGGTAGTTTAGCAGGACAGTCAAATGCCATGCTTTAAAATGATTTTTTCTTCAATTATTTAAGCCTTTAGAAGTTTTTTTAAAGTGATATAGAGGATGAATTAAAAGGGTGAAATACTCACTGGATCAGAATTCAAGCTAATCATTATTATTATCATAACACCTTTAAGAAAAATGTGAAAAGGAGCCAAGATAACATTGCATTTATCAATACTTACCACTACCTAAGAATCTATATTTTCTTTCTGTATAAAATACTAAATCTCTGAATATATTTCAAAGCATGTTTCATATAAACTCACTTTATTTACTGGATAAGTATACTCTATTTATGATTTCATCCCTTCTTATAAAACATTGTCTTTCCAAAACTTGGTGTTTATTTAATTCTTTTGTTTAATCAATTATGCTTTTAATTTTAGTGATCAATTCCCTAGGATATAGGTGACCAATATTATCATGAAATATGTTATCTTTTTCCAATCTTGTGCCTGGATGTTTTGTAGAAATTTAATTTAGGTGGACTCATGTATAAACAGTCGTTATTAAGTGACCAGCAATACCAAAAAGAAGGACTAGGGGTGAAGTATTTGCCACAAAGAAGAGGGGCTCAACTTATTTTCCAAAGCACCAGAAAGAAAGTCAAGCAACAATGGAAACTAATCAAGGACAACCAGCTAAATATGAGCCAACAGTGTGCAGCAGCAGCCAAAAAAGCTAATGCAATCCTAAATTGCATTAACAGAGGGATACAATCGAGATCAACTGAAGTACTAATATCACTCTACAAAGCCTTAGAAAGACCACACCTAGAGTACTGCATCCAGTTTTGGTCACCACATTATAAAAAAGATGTTGAGACTCTAGAAAAAGTACAGAATAGAGCAACCAGGATTAGGGGACTGGAGATTAAAACAAATAAAGAACGGTTACAGGAACTGGGCTTGGCTAGTCTAGTAAAGAGAAGGAACAGGGGAGACAAGATAGCAGTCTGCCAATATTTGAGGGGCTGCTACAGGGAGGAGGGGGTCAAGCTATTTTCTAAAGCTCCTATAGGCCAGACAAGGAATAATGAATGTAAACTGAACAAGGAGATTTAACCTGGAAATAAGGAGAAGCTTTCTGATAGTGAGAACAGTCAACCAATGGAACAGCTTGCCCTCGGAAGTTGTGGGAGCGCCATCACTTGAGACTTTCAAGAAGAGATTGGACTGCCATTCGTCAGAAATGGTGTAGGGTCTCCCACTTGGGCGGGGGATTGGACTAGAAGGAGGAAATATATGTTTGTATAGATGGCTCAATATCTTCACACTCTTGAAGTCTCACTGTTTGTTTATAACATAAAAATAACGTAGCCAAGCATGCAGTATTAAATGGAAGCCACTTCAGAAATCATATTTGTCATAAAAAAATAAAATAAACAAAAAGTGCTGCTATCGGAAAAAATAATCCATATTATATCAATATCTTTACAGTTAGTCCTCGGATTACAACAATAGCGGACTCTACATATTACAAATCAAAGTCCTAATGGTTATAAAACCATTTAAATTTTAGGATATTTTTGTGATGGCCTTTAAGTGAACCTTGATCTTAAGTGCGAATGCCATGGCAGTTAAGCAAATCTATTGCTTACTATGGTGCAGTTTTACCCAAAAAACTTGAAAATGGTGATTTTCAGCAAAACTATCGTAAAATGTGGTCATGTGACACTGCATGGGACACTGCAAGCATCCATAAATGCAGCCATGTTGTCAAGTACCTGAAGTGCAGTCATGTGACCATGGGAAGGCATGATTTTAAAAAAAATAAATAAAAAGAGAAGAGAGAAAACATAACCAGTGTTCAAGCTGTATATGGGTTATGATCATAGTTAGAATCAAGGAGCAGACTACAGACATGCAAATTGATCCTATTACATACAGAGGTGGCGCCAGGTTGAACCCAAGCCTCCATCATGTTGTTTACACAAGGACTTTACACACAAACACACACACACACACACACACACTGCTGTGCCAAAGTTAAAATTCAAAATTCATAGGTTTATTACAGTGCCTAATGAGGGATTCTTAAGAATTGCCACAATATTTTGTAATAAAGAGCTTGCATGTCTTTTGTAAGTTTATATAATATGGAAGTCTTTCTTCATGTGTTGCTTCACGATCCCAATGCTTCCTCTAGTACAATAATAAAAATGAGAGAGAAGAAGTTAATGTGAGAGGCTAATTGGGCTAATTTCTCACACAGCAGATATTTTTAAGAAAAGGGAAGAAAGGAAAAAGAATATCAACTGTAAAAGACAATTCCTGGTAGTTGGGATTATTTGAGAAAGCAGCTTCACAAGTGGTTCAGTAAACGATGCACAACAAAAATATGAAAACACAGTTTGGCATGTTCTCAAAATTCTTGTACATTCTGGCTCCAGGGAGAAGGAAAGCACTTACTTCTGAATGCTTTTTAAAAATACACGCTGTAGTTAGGCTATATTACCACCTGACTAACCAGTTTTCTTTAGTTCAATCGTTAATGCTTCTCAGTGGGGCTATTCAAATGTGCATAACTTAAATAAATACATGCAAATAAATAATGGACTTTTTTCTAGATTCTGGAAGAAGCATCCACTCTTACCTTCTTAGAAATGAACAAGAGAGCCTAAGTAGTTTCAGCTGTTAGGAAAATAAAGAATGGTAAGATTAAAAAAAAAACAAGAGTAAATTTTTGTGACAAAGCATTTTGCTATAAAATATGCATGTGAAATTTTCCATTTTTAGCTATGAGGTATGTAAAAAATTAAATATATGTGATCTTAATGCATTAAAAAAAGAACGAAAATGTCAGAACAGCATGGAAACTAGCTAGTAACAACAGATGGTTCATAGACAAAATTGAGCCAGAAGATTTTAGCTAAAAGGCATGCATTTCCATAGCACAGTCTGTGACAGCATCAATATTATTATTCTTTAGTATTGTGTCACAATGCATTTATAGGAACATTATTGTAAGAAACTAATGTGTTCATTTTTTTTCAGCAGTACTACTTGTCAATGAAGCAACTACATTACAGGGATTTCATATGATAATATGATTAGTTGTTCCAGTGCCTATTTTCAGATCAATTGGGCATCAGGATATTATGAACATAGGAACGCTTACATATTTCTAAGGCTATAGAAGTCTCAGAGAACCATCAGCCAATCAGGTTTTGCCCTTTCGTTATAGACAATTATCAACCAATGAATGTCCACTTGCTGGTGGTTATTGAGTACCTCATCTCACAATTTTAATCCCTTGTCACCCTCCTAAGAAAGAGCAACACCATAGTAAATGCTCCTCATGGTCAATACTACGGAAAAGTCAAAGAACTTCCATTGAGAAGTCTCAACAAAGGTCATCCTTCAAAGCACCCAACGTGCCTACCTGTGAAGACCCGTAATCTCACAAAATAACCCAAAACCCAAAACATATATTAAAGTCCAGTAAAGCCTTCAACTTAACTTCACTGTTTTATTAGGCACAGTTTAAAATCACAAAAGTAAATAATGAGGCAAACAGAAATCCAAAACAAACCGCATTGATGAGAGTTCCGAAGCAAGCCAAGATAACTAATTATAAACTCCAGGAAAATAACCAAGAAAAGTCCATGGGAAAGATAAGCCTTTTTCAAGGTTGACTCCAGCAACCTAACTCTAATTGACTCCAGCAATTCTAACTACGTAGTTGAAAACTTGTATCCATAGCTCCCACCTGCAAGCCACAAGGAGGATCATGGTAATCTCCTCTTGAGTAGACCTCGCTTTTCCCTGATCCTCTCCTTCCTGCGTGACCTAGGATGGATAGGGGATGGGCCTAGATCCTCCTCTGACTGCTCAGACAGCCTCTGCCCTTCCGCAGCCTCCTCCACCACCTCTGGAGCCACACTCCCACTTCCTGTTGGCTGTTCCTCCTCTTACTCAGAGTCAGACTCCACCAGGGGTATGACACTATCGTCCCTGTCTTATTGTTTCTTTTTATTTTTCTTAGATGTATCCTATATGTATCTTACATATATTTCTTATATGTATTTCATGTATTCATAACTATGTTTATACTTATACCTGTTATCTTACAATCGCTTGATAAAATAAATAAATAAAACTAAATAAATGTTTAATCTGAGACCCAGGCCTAACTCTAACTGAAAGGGGTCCAGATAAGCCACTATGGCTTATCTGGAACTGAAATTCCATGACCTTCTTAAAAACCTTCCCAAAAAAGGAAGTTATAAGATAAAATAGTAAAATTCCGTTATAGGTAGATTCAAAAAGGCTTCTTAATAAGATATACTACCAATTCATCAAAGACTTCTGGTATAACTCCCCCCTTCAAAAAATCATTGCCCACTTTTCTAGATCCAGCAATTTAGTCCCTCAGCTGCCCAAGTCAGCCAGGAAGGGCGTGGATCTAAGTCATTAATAATGGATGTTACATTAGATAGCACCTTATCCACTTTATGAGAGTTCACAAGCTGAAATAAATCCATTCCACAGTACAAGACAGTAACCATTCAAATCTGACCTGTGAAGAGGTAGGACTCCAATCAATTTGACTTTATCAGCAATACATATCATAGCATTCTGCTGACATCTTTCTGCTCATTTCTCCCACAAATTAGTGGGTTATCTTAAACAAGAATGCTGGAAGATAACTCCATCCTAAATGGACAAATACTGAAAGTTTGCTGTCCTTATTGACAGGCTCAAATATATTCCTTCTCTTACCTAATAATTAGTCAAGTTTACTCTTCACCTTCATCCACCAGTATTCCAGGTCTTAGTTTTCTTGCTTCATCTCAGTAACCTAAGGAAGATGTCAAGATTGGCCAAGAGAGATGGTTACACAGGAGCAAACTTGTCAAGTGCTCTGATCACCTCCTGGGTTGTCAAATTGTTCAACACAGCTGCTCTCCTAGGACAATTATGTTAATTAGTCCACCCATCCAACAAAGAGGTCTTGGGTGGTGAAAAAAATCATATGGATCAGAAAATGACCTGTTCATGGCAAAGGACCCAGAACAATGTCTTTAATTATCAGATTACATGACAACTGCTCAGAGACAAACACAAGACCTAGCATAGATCCATCTGTGTAGGTTCAGCCTATGATTACTTGTGACTGGTCCACAGTTATCACAGACAGGAATTCCTAAGCAGTCCCAGACCACAAATCCAGGACATGAAGACTGAAATTCCCTAGCACAGTAATGGCTAACATTTTTGTCGTCGTGTGCTAAAAGTGCATGTGTGTGCGTGTGCTCGCATGCGTGCCTGCATATGCAATGCACATGCGACCGCCCACCCCCTGCACATGTGTGTGATCCCCCATGCATGCCCCTTGCCTTTGAACATGCGTGCATGCCTCCCATGCGTGCCCAACCCCATGCATGCATGGCAGATGCCCAACAATAAGCTGGCTGGTGGGAAGCGTGCACGCATGCGCATTGGACCTGATCTGGGGCAAAAGCTCACGTGCCAGCAGAAATGGTTCTGTGTGCCACTTCCAGCACGTGTGTCATAGGGTCACCATCACAGCCCTAGCACAAACAGCAGAGGAAAAGAGACATTCCTATCACCAGCAAAAAAAGCCTAAGAACATAGAAAAGGATTCTAAGTATCGGTTCGCAGGTTCACATGTCCATAGGGTCAATTTCACCCACTGGCATTAACAGCTCATTAGCTCTATAGAGCACAGCCAATGCAGCTAAGGTGACTCTCAAGATCATTGCCACTTCCCTTCCCTGACCTCAGCACTGCAGCCATTATAGGATCCAGAATGTCAAAAAAAAAAAAATGATAACCATTTTTAGAGAATTCTTATCATTAGTCTTCCTTCCTTCCTTCCTTTCTTCCTTCCTTCCTTCCCTGCCTCCCTCATAGAAATTTTCCGATTTCCATATTGTTGGCATTTATAAATGGCATTATTTCAGAGTGCTTTTGATATGAAGTATTGACATTAATTTTACTATTTTTCTGTAATTGTTTATATATTAATGACTGATTAGTTATATTATATTAATTTTATCTATGTATTTTATACCACTGGTTTGATTTTTATCTATGATTTTTATTTAGTACACTGTGGGAATTTTATTATACTGTTTATAGATATACTGTATTATAAGCCACCAAGAGCCTCCTTGATCATGACAGGCATACAATGAGTGAGTGAGTGAATGAATGAACGAACTATTTTTATTACTTAAGATCAGAAGAAATGGAGACCCTTTGCTGCACTTTCTGTCTCTACATATATGTTCACTCACACACACACACACACACACACAAAATTACAACATAGTTTCATGTCTTCTTTACTTGACATTGTCCTTTAAATGGCAACCTCCCCCTTTTAATTAACTCTCAGTTTTTAGATTCCTTCATAAGAGATCAGCTAAAGAATTAAATATGTAGTACCAAGAAGCAGAATTTATATCATTAAGTGGATTTTTCATTTATCTGATGGTAGGCTAATATTTAATTATAGTCTGTGCTTTATGCATCTTCAGTAGAACAAAAAAATTATATAGTATTGTCTTCCAACAAGTGTAATATGTATTGCTTATTCCTCTTTATATAAATTTACTCAGTGTTGCAATTAATTTTAGATACTGGACATAATTATTCTGTAGAGATGAGAGATATGAAGAGCCATGTGGTACTGCTTTAGGTGTGAAAAAACTGCTAATTTAAATGAACCTCTCCCTTCGACCAGCCTTCTATACCTTGTATTCATGATGTATTTTGTTTATTTAAAAAATAAAACAAAAAAGATGATTAAATCTGATTTAAAAACAGATACATTTTTCTATGTTATACTCTAAAATCACAGCACCCTACCCTGTTAAGAGCATAAACAGGACAGTCAAACAGTTTATGGTATCTGTTACAAGAGGAATACAGAAATTTATGGAATTCAAGAGGAATTTCATAGAGCATTGGCATAGGAGGAGTACCTTATAGCCTTAGTACCTGAAACTCTTGAAAAAGTAGGATAAGTAATTTCTTTCTTTCTAATACTTCTGACCAATACTACTTGGAGCAGATGGCCTTGTAATTACCCAGATGTCAAGCCATAAAAGGTTTTATGGGTCAATACCAACATCTTAAATAATACATGGAAACCAAACAGTAACCAGTGCAAGACCTGTAGAATTTATGTTATATGTGTGCACTGATGGGAGCCAGTAAGCACACGCAAGCTATTGGGTTCTGTACCAATTGCAGTATTCAAGCAATCTTTTAAGGGCAGCTCCATGTAAAGGACATAGCAGTAGTTTAGCCAGATAGTGATGAGGGTGTAAATCAGTAGTTCATCCAGGTCCCCCTGCTTTTCCCCCTTCCAAGCCATGGTTTATACCAGTTGATCTAGCTCAAAGAGTAATCAAGGAAAACCACAAATTGTCATTTTTGCAGGCAAGGTAGCGCTTGCCTGTCAAGAAACAATTCAGGTCGTAACAGAGAGAGTCCTGATGGACAAGCAGCAGTTACTTCTTACTAAACAGCCAAGTCACCTCCATCTAGACCAGGGGTGTCAAACTGGTAGCCCGCGGGCCGGATGCATCGCATGCAGGCCACGCCGGCTCCACAAAAGCAAAAAAGTCGCAATTTGTCACATGACACAATCAAGTTTGACATCCGTGATCTAGAAATTTATAATTTACAGGAATGAAAAAGGACATTAATAGCATCTTTTTTACAGCCTGGAAAGCAATGTACAATTGAAAAAAAAAGCTGTTATAGGTAGCCCTCAACATAAAACAGTTCATTTAGTGACCTTTTGAAGTGAAAGCACTGAAAAAAATGACTTATGGCTGCTTTTCACACTTACAGCCATTGTAGCATCCCTCATGGTCACATGATCATAATTAGGACACTTGGTAACTGGTTTATATTTATGATGGTTGCAGTGTCCAGAGGTCATGTGATCACCTTTTGTTACCTTCTGACAAGCAAAGTCAATGGGAAAGCCAGATTCACTTAACCACCATATTGCTAACTTAACAACTGCAGTGATTCACATAACAACTGTGACAAGAATGGTCATAAAATGAGTAAAATTCAATTAACAACTGTCTCATTTAGCAACAGAAATTTTGGGCTCAGTTATGGTGTGAGGACTACCTGTACTGAAATGTTTCAGAACAACCAGGACCTTAACCTGGCTTCGAGTCAAGCTATAAGACTGGAGTAGCTTAAATGGTTAAGCATGGATAATTTTCTTTGATCAGTGTCAAACAATTCAATTGGTGATTATTCTTTTCTTCCAAAGATTATTTTTTGCATATCATTAATTATCTATATATCATTTTCTCATTCCAAACTAAATTTATTGAGAACTGATTTTATATGAGTTAATATATATTAAAGATTTTATATGTATGTATGTATGCATGCATGCATGTATGTATGTATGTATGTATGTCAGTTCATTGGATTACTTTTTCTATCCCACTTTTCAGAAATCAAACTTTTGTCTTATGTTTCGTAAGACACAATCAATCACAACAGTGGTGAATTTAACTAAAGCTACCTGTTATTTATAAAAAATATTGTTCGTATGTGAACGTCCTCTTTTCACAGCAAGTTAATACCTTTTCAATAGATAATGACAACTATCAAGGATAAGGTGGTAAGATTTCTTTCAATTCTTTTAAAAGTTACTACAGTGGATACCTTTTTTAGTCCTTGGAAGATTGATGATTCCATTATTTGTAGGAGTCAGCAATAAATCTCAGAGTTTAGGCTAAAGTGAGCACTTTCTCCTACTTTGTGTCTTCCATCACACCGTTATTCATCATGTTTAATCATTCATTTACCTCTGACTGCTACTGTGCTCAGGGAGGACCAGCAGATTATTGATTTTTGACTTTTACCTTTTAAAAGCTGGGGAAACCGGCTTTATGACTGCTTAATCAAAAGTGACATGCTATAGGTGAAATAAGGGGATGAGAAAAGAATGTTGCAAACCTTGAAGAAATGAAAGCTAAAGAACGATTTGATGGAATGGAATTAAGAGCCTACAGAGATGGTTATAGAAAATTGCAAATTAAAATAGATACTGCCCATGAGACTTGCCCATTATTTGAAATAATATTTCTGGGAATAAGGAAAACTATACTGTACATTTATATTTTTAGCTAAAAGAAAAACACACAAGTCAACATTGGAAACATCCAATAATTAAGTTCAACTGAATAAATGCACCTTCACAAAACTCAAGGAACAAAACTCAATAAAACCTACTGGAAAGAAATCCAGAACATGTACAAGGAATCCTATAATATTTGATACTACAAACTTGTGGTATTGATCACTAACTTGCATGGTTTTAAAAGATATTGAATCCATTTTTGAGAGCAAGTCGTAATAATTCAAAGATTTGTGGAATAAGCACGATTCAAAATACCAGTTACAGAGAAACAATGCTATGTGCGTGTATATACACAGGTACGTGCATGCATACACACACACACACAGTCCTCAACTTATGACCACAATTGAGCCCAGAATTTCTGTGAAGTTCTGTTGCCCCATTTTATGACCTTTCTTGGCACAGTTGTTAAGTGAATCATTGCAGTTGTTAAGTAAGTTGACAACCGGGTTGTTTAAGTGAATATGGCTTCCCCATTGACTTTGCTTGTCAAAAAATTGCAAAAGGTGACCACGTGACCTTGGGACACAGCAATGGTCATAAATAAGAGTCAAAATTTTAATCACGTGATCATGGGGATGCTATAAATGTAACTATGAAAAATGGTTGGAAGTCACTTTTTTCAATGCCGTTGTAACTTTGAATGGTCATTAAATGAACCGTTGTAAGTCGAGGAATACACACACACACACATACATACATACATATTTCTGAGCACATCAGAGGCATCCTACTTTGTGAGAAGTACAATGCTGGATTATAAGGGGATGATTGATAGGACTATTCTTAGCCATCTTCAAAGATTATTTTTCTAGACAACCAAAAGACAGTAAGCATTTGTACCTGTTCACGTTTAAATGTCATTTTCAACGTAGTCATTGGAAATATATTTATATATTTATATTTATTTCCTGGGAATAAAATGAGTGGTGTTACAGCAGTGTGATGTTCCAGTAATATATTATTAATATAATTAGATTGCATAGGAGCAGTTTATTTATATAACATGGCCATATGAAATACTGGGAGTTGAAGTCTAACACAGGTGAAAGATAATAGGCTGGACAATAAAGTCCAATATTGTTTTTGAGTCAATATTTGTTTAATAATTCTACACTCTCTAAATCACGGGTGTCAAACTCGCCATGTCACATTGCTATCATGTGATGTTTTGCCCATTCCCAGAGCTGTATAATGCATCCGGCCCGTGGCCGCTAGTTTGACACCCCTGCTTTAAATGTTCAACAACTGACAGTAGAAGATGTTATAGAAAGTTATCTTTCATATAAGATTTTTGGTTGTGATTTTTTTTCCTGAAAATCTGGCTATCCTGAATGTGAACTCTATTTTCAGGAGGGAAATTTTAATTTTACAGATAGAAACTTCACCTGATCTTTTACAGGTTTAAGTTTAAAGTACACTATAAAAAACACCAAAAAAAGCCATAGTAGAAAAATTACACTAGATTGAGCAAAATGAAGTAAGGATTGAGGTAATAAGCCTCCACTGATGCTGTTAACAATCAGGTGTTCATAGCCCAAAGTAATCACCTGTCAAATAGTTGTCTATGCCAGAACTACTCTAAAGGAGGAAATTCATGTTATTTCCCCTGGCCTACCCTGATGTCTCCTCCTAGAGATTAAAGCCAGACATTTTGGCAGAATCTGCCTGAAAATTATACAGCAGAAGAAAATATTTTTGACACAATTCCCATATTAAAAGCAAAGCAAGTAGAAAGAGGTATGTCAGCCTCTGTGGGAGTGAAAATCTGTAATAAAAAGATAAAAGTGCTTAGCAAATAATGCTGTACAGAAGATTTTTAGGTTACTGAGCAACAAGATAATAAACACACAACATGTCAATTCATATTTATACAATAAGCCTTTTTGCTAATATATTACAAATCTGCAACTATAATATGACTTTGATATGATACAGCCAGCTGATGGAAATGGCAAAATCCCCAGGCAGATGGGCAACGCCACTTCAGGCTGAAGTTGGAAGGCACCTTTTTAAAAAAATTTTCTTAATCTTACAAATTTCAGAGACTTCCTATGCCACTTTTCAAGGCAGTCTTCTCACAACAGTTTAGAAAAATGAAATTCATAAATAGAAACATTACAGATAAAACACAAACAGAATTAAAACTCCAAACTCAGCTGAAAACAACAACAGTTTAAAGCTAGCAAGTAAAACCCCAACAAAGCAAAAACCAAAATACAAAAGCTTTAATAGCAATAGCACTTAGACTTATATATCACTTTATAGTGCTTTACAGCCCCCTCTAAGCTGTATATTGTCCCCAACAATCTGGGCCCTCATTTTACCCAGTCGGAAGATGGAAGCCTGAGTCAACCTTGAGCCTGGTGAGATTTGAACTGCCAAATTGTAGGCAGCTGGCAGGCAGCAGAAATAGTCTGCAGTATTGCACTCTAACCACTGTGCTACTGTGGCTCTATTTAAAGACAGCTCTTGACCATGTCTTACTTTCCAGAAGAAACCAGAAGGAGAGTTATTATTAAAAAACATTTTGTTTTGTGCCCATTATTCTTGTTTCTGGACAGCAAGCGGTGGCCTGAGGTCTATAGTAAGACTAACCTTATTTGCATGTATTAGTTCACATAATCTGATTTCAAACAGTTTAGTATAAGGGTATCCAACCTCAGCAACTTTAAGACTTGTGAACTTTAATTCCCATGCTGGCTGGGGAATTTCGGGAATTGAAGTCCACAAATATTAAAGTTGTTAAGGTTGGACATGCCTGATTTGGAACGTTAAATATCAGAACTGAAAATGTACTAAAAACTATGCCTGAATTTTCATAGGTTCAGGTATCCAACAAATAACGAGGAGCTCTTATCCAGTGGTTGCCCATCCCTATTCTAACATTGACTTTGGACACATGTTCAAAATTTCCACATCAGTCTTAGAAGTAACAGATAGAAAAGAGAAAAGTCATGATTCTTCATATTAAGCACCATAACAATAGTTAATAGAATTGGGGAGATGTGTTAATATCTACCAATAGGAACAAAAGCCCTTCTCTGAGGGTTTATTTCACAAGAAAGGCACCATAATGCTATGCTTCCAAATTCCATTCAGTAGCAAAGAATACCAGTTAGAAGAATAGAATTCTTCTGTGCCAATTCATTTAGGACTAATGGGCTAATATTTTTCTTGCACAGTAAGAATGCGGATACATTTCCTCACATAGCTAATATGTCAAGCCCAAAATTGACATAATTTAGTTTTAGCTCGTCTTAGTATATATTCTTTTTCTTACTTTCTCTGTGGCAGTCATGGGGGGAAGGGTTTCGGGCTTGACACATTCCTAAGGGGGGAGGAGTGGAGATAAAGAGAGTGTTTTGGCTAGGTGATCTTCCTTCCTGGGAGAAATGAGCTGTCTGTGCTTGGGCTCCTGGAGGTGGAGATTTATGACATCAAACAACACTGAATTACTTCTATTGGAGAATGTGACTTTTGGGGGTTGTTTCTAACTTCTAATATTGTGGGGTAATTCCGGGTTAGATCTGGAAGTACCATGGACTTTGCCAATTTGATGCTTTCCTAAATAAAAGAAATCTTTTTGAAGATGGACTTTGTTCTTTTCTTTTAAAATGGATTTCATCACTTGGAAACCTGACATTACATATATAAGTACTAAGGGCAAGGCTAGTTAATAAAACCTATAGTTTCTTCACATGAGTGGTCAAGGCATATGTTGATTTAAAATCTATTTAAATTTATTTTTAAATGCAAAAGAGACTATTCTTCAAAGACTAAATTAATGTTACATATTAATGTGCTTTTCATATTCATTATAGATTAATTAATTAATTAAAATATGTACATTTTTTTTTAAAACGGGACAATAGAACATTATCATATGACAGTAACCAAAGTTGCATTTTGAACGTACCTCCAACATATGGAGATGGTACTGGATCAAGCTCCACACAGTTCAATTCTGAGTCTTCTACTCGTCACTATTTTTTAATAATAACTTGTAGCAGTAGAAAGAATGTGGATCAAATTCCAGATGACACGAAATTTGGTGCGATAACTGATTACCTACAATACAGATATGACATTAAAAATGAACTTGATAAAATAAATCAAGAAAGTGACAGAATTATAAAAGAAACAAGGACAAAATTTTAAAAATCAAGGAGAGAACCAACCTAGAATCAAGGAGAAATTTCCTGACAGTTAAAACAATTAATCAGTGAAATGACTTGCTTCAGAGATGTGGGTGCTCCAACACTAGAGGTTTTTAAGAGATTGGACAATCATTTGTCTGAAATGGTATAGGGGAGGGGTGTCAAACTCAAGACCCGCAAGTCGGATTCAGCCTGAGGGGTGCTTAGATCTGGCTCATGGGGCCACCCTGGAAACAGCGATGGACTGGTCTGCAGTGCCTCTGCCAGCAAAAATGGAGTTTGGGAAAGTTGTGCACGGCCTTCCCAGGCTCTGTTTTCAGCCATGATGGCCTCTTGCAGCCCTCTCTGCCTGTGAAAACGGAGCTCAGGGGCACCATTTTCACTGGCAGAGGGCTAGCAAAACAAACTAAAAACAAAAGGAGAAACATTTCCCCTTTTGCATTTGAGCATCCAAGAAGGGACAGGAAAAGAGAAAGGGAAATAGGAAAGACAAAGAATAAGAAGAAAAGACGGGAAGAGAGCAAGGAAGGAAAAAGAAGAAAAGGGAAGGAAGAAGAAAGGAGAATGAAGAGGGAAGTGTGCTCAAGCTGAAACCTAGCAAGTTGAAGTGGCTGTTTAGCCAGAAACCAGCAGGCTCCATGTTAAACTCTAAGTAGCTCAGGCAAGGTTGCATGTCCTCTGAAGGAGCATTGCATGATCTGAGGTTTGTTCTGTATTTTCAACTTCCGTCTGGCAGCAGGTGGAGGTCATGACGAGGACAGCCTTTGTTCAGCTGCACTGGGTTTGCCAGATAAGGTAGGATTCCTTGGCTGAAGTCACTCATACATGCCTTTATCAATTCACATTTGAAATACTGCCATGTGCTATAGATGCAGCTGCCTCCAAATTAGTGTCTAAAACTGGCAGCCTTCCTACTGATAAATGAGAGAAACTTCAACAGATTATCATCTCTGTTGCAGATTCCACATTAGTCATCAATAGATTTTGGATACAATTTAAAAGGCTGTTCTATGGGAATGGGGGATTTATGTTCAACAAGGCTTTCCCAAGAGTAGTAAAGAAAAAATATAGGGTCTGAGACTGAAGAGAAAGTTGTTTTTCAGATTATCATTATGTAACAAACTCAGACTCTTCTTCTCCAGTGTATCATTCATTCCTTCATTCCTTCAGTCCTTCATTCATCCATCCATCACATTTCTACACTGCCCGTCTCACCTAAGTTACTCTGAGCGGTTTACAATGAAAAAAGCTATAAGAAAAGGGTCAGCAATGTTAGGAATGTAAGTCACCTAACAGTTGGGTTGGAAAATATATAAACCAGGATAGACATTTTAATACTGTCTCTTTAAGGGAATGCTAAAATTGTAATTGGGTGTGGTTCCTCAAACAGCCATAAAATGGAGCCAGAAACCTGGTCTGTTCTGTTCTCTTGTTGCTGAGAGTGTTGCCTTTCCTGCATTTCCCTATTGACTGTTACTGATCATCATTAGTCTTAGATTTGATGTAAGTCTGTTACTGAACTGTTTTTGATACTGGACTTTGTTATTGGATTATCCCTGGATTGAAAATTGACTGCTTTAACCATCAATGACTTAGACTGTTTGTTGAACTTTGCTTAACCATTTTACTGGAAGTAAAAACCTACATTTTACTATACAGTGTGGCTGTGTGCTATGTATGTGTTATTCTTCACTACTCTCACTACATCTCCTTGTGTGCGCTCATTCTCCTAATGGGGAATTACCTCAACAAGCAAGACTCTGCCTTGTGTACCAATATATATTAGATCTAAATTGAAAATAGTTTGCTTGCTAGAATTTTTGTACAGTTATTCATTTCAGCTTAATCTTGATAAAGAGAACTCTATTAGAGTTTGGAAAATAATCACTTTTGGACACTATTAAATACTTGATACTATCTGTTTGGAATATTTTGAATTGGATTACTGCACTGTGCCAAAAGGCCCTTTACCTTTTAGATTCAATGATTCTAAGCTAATTCACCAATATTTCCTAAATAGATGCATAGGTATCCAATTGATTCATAATAATAATTTTGGATTTAGGGCTACAGTTAAAAATAATTAACTGAAGATACTACCACTCTGAACGTTTTGTGAAATTATATTTCAACTTTGCAAGTTTAGAAATGTCAATTTTAAAATACATTTTATTAAAATTATTAAAGAGAACATTAAAATACAAACTAATAAAGAACAAAGAAAACAAAGGAAAAAGGAAAGGAAAAAGACAAAAAAGTGCTGAAAGAAAAGATAAAAAGAAGCTTTAGATTTCCTTTGCAACAAATGTTAAGTATGTTTACAAAATTATCTCTTACTCTTATTTTGTAATCTCAGATTACAAAAACTCCTTCATTTTTCCCTATTACATGATTTTCAAGATTTCAAGGATATACAAATCAGAAAATGGACTCAACAAGAAGACTAGAACAAAATTTTGAGATAATAACAGAATCTTACAAATTTGAGTCTGTTTTTTTCCCCTCCTCCCTTAAACCCAGGGAGTCACAGGGGATCCAGGCAGTCTTCCCTCATCTCGTTTTCCAGGGCTCAAGAAATCCTCCCCTCTGGTAATGGCTTTCAAGACCATCTCTCGATCAAATGATAATACTAATAAAGATCTGATACTAATTAATTTTAAGTATGCCCTCTATTTGAACAAAAAGTGTTGTCTTAAAAAGTATAGTAGTATACTATATACAGCTATAAGGTAGTAGCATGTAATATACTATACACTATAGTATAGCAGCATTATTTTGTATGCACTTATATCTTTGTGCAGTTGTTCTTAGCATTTCTCCTGCTTCATTAGATGATCCATTTTTTCCCCCAAGGAATTTTCCTCATTTTCACTGCAAAACTGTCAAAGCACAAAGCAACAAATGGTTTTGTTTTTCACCCAGTGTGTTGCAGAGCCTGAAGCAAGTTAGGCTGAGAGAAATCAAAAATCAATAAGCTAGCTTCCGAATCTAATGGAGGAGGACAGGAGACGAGAACCTGGAGCTCTCTACTCCTAGTTTACCACTTTCACCACTCTTATTTCTAACTGGACTATAACACTAACTTGCAAGTTTTGGATACTTACTAATTTTATTAAGCATAATCATAATAATCCTTGTTACGGTGTTTTTATGATTTTGATTTTATCACACTTTGATGTTTTATTATAATTGTCTTAAGTTTTTATAATTTTGAATTGTAAGTATATGTGATATTGTAATGCAATAAGCCTTGAATCCCTGAGACTCAACTCTGCTATAAATGTATTATATGAGTACATCATATATATTTAGATAACAGTACATACATATATTACTCTGCTAGGAATGTCATACTTTACAATGTAGTTGGAACCTAACAGCCACCAGCCTATTAGGAATATCAAATTTACCAATTTCAATATGGTCAGTGGAAAAACTGCCCTTACCTAGAGCCATATGTCATAAATTTAAATCTGGACATTTAAAAACTATTTAGTACATGACACATGAGTATGCATGAGTGAACCAACCTAGTGAGTGGTAGCATACTATACTATCTCTCAGAGACACACTTCGATTTTGTTAATATGAAAATTTTAAATGATGATTTAATAGTGGGCTAAAAGGTGCAACCCAAATTAATTCAACCAAAATTGATTAGGATAAAAATACTAAGTTGTAATAAAAATGGGAAAAAAGAACATTTTTTACCCAAATCTTTTATCAAGAAAACAAAATAATTTGGTAGCAGATTCAAAACACAAAAATGTACTCTTTGACACAACAGATCCATTACTTTCAGCTGCAACATTTAAGGATCAATATAATGGCAAACATTTTTTTAGTTAATGGGCAAAAAGACAATTATACTTTAAATCATCTCATTCTTAATCAATTGCATTTCCTGAATGTACAATTGAGCTGATTCATTAGCTGCCTGTGAAATTATTCATATTTTTAAAAGTCTTTGAAGCTTAAATGTACAGTTAATTTTTATTTGCAGTTGAAAAGTTGTATTAAGATAGATAATGGGTAATTTGCAGGTAATTTAGAATAATGAGCCATAATGTCTTGTTTTAATAAATCAATAGATTAGAACCTAAAAAAATGTTAAATTAGTATTTTGTTATCTTAAAATAAAACTGTTTTTCAAGTACACCAGATACCAGTGTAGAAGAAGTAGATTTTCAACCTCTGTGTATTGAGGTATAATACACTAAAAGTCATTTTGTATTATATGTTTTGGACTTATTCCATGGTGATACCATTTTGGTTTAATATTCATAGGATTGTAAATAAGGTGCTCGAAAAAGAAATCAAGGTCAAATAAGTGAATACTATTGGGAACAGAGGTGTCCTATGGTATGGGTCCATGGGATTTGATGAGAGTCTCAGTTGAAAAAGAGCTCTTTTGGATTTTAAAAAATTGTTCTAGTTAGAAGTACATTAAAGCTTATTAAATGAGAACTACAAATTTTACTGAATTGCACTGCAAATTATTTCTTCCAAGCTTAAACTTTATTTATACTTAAACCAAAAGGCAAATATACATCACACACACACACACACACACACACACACACACACACACACACACACATACCCCTCATTATACTTCTACCTCATTTTAGAATAAAGGAGGGCCTTATGCAGATGGAGGCATTTCTTTTTTCTCTCTGTCAGTCAGGCTATCAGCTGCTCTGGCTGTTAAAGCCTTTCATCTTCCACCACTCTGACCCATTGATCACCATTTGCGTTGGGTAAATTTCCATTAAAGATGGCCCCATCTGTTATTTCAGGAGGTAAACTGCTCCCCTTCATTGACTTTGGACTATTCTGGAATTAACAACCCCGCAGATATATAAAGAGACCTAACGCAGCATAGGATCACTAACTAGCACATTTACTTTCTGCTCAATCTTATATTTGCTTTTCATATTATTTTCTATTGTTCTACTTGGCTATCTCTTCTGTTTTTAAAAAATAAAATAAAAAGTTTTTAAAGCAATATTTTTTTTAAATAAAAAAGAATTCCAATATATCATTGAAAAATATGCATAAGGAACTATGTACTACCTACCTACCTACCTGTAAAGAACTTTGGAATTTCTTTGCTACTGTTCAAGAGATCAGAATGTATATCCATACATTTCTTTGTTAATTCATCTTATATAAATTGTGCTTAATCTTAACAAAATTTAGAGAAAACAAATAAATATAAAGCTACAGTTTATAAAATTGGCTTGTTTGACTAGTTGGTATTACAATAACTAAGTTACACATAATAATAAATAATTAATGAGCTAGGATTAATGAAATGAATTTTTCCCACATCCACATAGCTATATTTAAGGGGAAAATAGGATGGAATAGAGGGCAAACTGGGAAGAATCTTTGCTACTAGAACTGAATTCTTAACATCTCTAAACAACAAATACCAGGAACTCTGGAAAATCTGGAGGCAGAAGAGATACTGGAAATAAGACTTGTCAGAAACAGAATTAACTATGTATTTTGTAATCAACAGGAAGAATTTCTCATTTTTAAGTTACAGCTATGACTCAAGCTTTATAGGTCATCAAATATTAGGCATGTTGAAATATTCAGTTTCAAGTGCTTTCTGCATATGTGCACTTTAATACTTAAAATCTAATCAAATAATGACAGATTCAAAGTTTGGTCATATGGACTGAATTGGACAATGTTTTGAATCAATTTATGGTTTTAAACTGGACATGGTTTGCACACTCTTAACATCTGTATCTATTCTTGATTATCAATTTTCCATTTCCATTGCATTTTCTTAACATTTTCTATTCTGCATGTCCTCAAGGGAGCAAAGGGACAATAAGGCAAATTATATCATTGGACAAATAATACAAATAATCTTTGTCATTGGTATCATGGCACAACTGTTGCAAGTACATACATAATTTGTGCAACACTGTGGCAAATCACATAATCATAGTTTCTTCTGGATGCCCATATTTTCTGTTCTTTCATAGCATTTTTCCTAATGAAAGGAAAACTAAACTCTGTTTATAGTATACATTTTGTATGAACAGTTTACGTGGCCATGTTGTATCTCTGAGCTTGTGCTGTATACAAATTCCCGATAACAGAATAAAATGTCTAGAGTTGAGATTTATTGCTTTGCTGCAATGAAGTCTGGCAATAATCTAAACTGTTCCTCCTAGAAGATAAAACATTTCACATAGGTTATAGGGATCTCTATTCAAATAGAATTGAATTACAAGTGCTGGGTACATTGGTCTTTTTGTGTTATTCTTCTGCATTTTATTTATTCTTTCTGTGGATCAAGCCTGGTGGAATATCAAATGCCAGAAGACTGCAGAAAATCTTCATAATTCCAACTGTCAGAATTCATTCTTTATACATTATATTCTCAAACGGATTTTTATAAAAATATAACTGACAGGTAACAACCCCTTTCTTGGTTTTACTTCCCACTGCTAGGCTGAAATACCAGGAAGCTAGAAGGAGAATTCCTTAACAATAAATATATTGATGCAATAGATATCATAGAAGACCTTGAGAAGCAACTAACAGAAAGGAAGTTTTTTTTGTTCAGTTTCCAATTATCATGGTTTATTTTTCCCTAATACAATTCTAAGCATGTTTTGCTACCATGAGTTACAGAAACACCGAAGGATTCTTTATATGAAATTGTGAATTGCAACTACCTCATTTAACTTTAGAAGAGCTACAGAAATTAGAGACCATTTAAATAGCAATCATGGAGTATGTTTCATAATAATTTAATAATTGTTCAGTCCAGAAGGTTTAATAATTCAGTCCAGAGGGTTAACTATCACTAGTGAAATATAGACATAAATAAACTGTTCCTTAACTTCAGTCTTAAATAAATTCTTTTTTCATGGGATACTTCAGAAAGTGAACGTGTGTGAATATGACCAGCTGTTCCTTGTTCTGCATTGCAATTGAGTAATAGGATACAATTAATTAGTTGGAACACTATTAAAATATGCAATGGTAACAAGAATTCTGGACACAGAGAGTATGCCTGATTTCAGCTATGGAATAGCTACACAGAAATACTGTTGGATTTCTGAATTAACAGAGCTGTTCTGATCTCCAAAATACATTGAAGAAGGTTATTTATGGAAGGGAGGAAAAAGGGAGGATAGTCTACAAAAGAACTCTTGAAGTTTGATATGCACAGAGATTTAGGTCAGAAAACAACTGAATTTCTACTTTATAGTTCTGGGATAAGATCTTTGGCCATTTTTTCATATGAAGGAAGGATTGCTGTGCAAATGGAACTTAGTCATGCTTCTTGTTTCCTGTTAAGTTCCAAAAGAAAAGTTAGGACTTTGTGATAAAATGTATTTTGAAATCAAAAGCAAGACTCAGAAAACTTTTATGGCAATTTGACTACCACACTACCTTCTCAACAATATCCGTAAAGTTTCAAGTCCCAAAAGTCTTCTGCACCCATGTTTGCAAGACACATAGTATACTGTATTGATTTCTATCAGTCTGAAATTTATGTAGAACAGAGGTATAAAACTTGATTTCATTGAGAGCCACATCAAGGTTGTGTTTTACCTCAGAGGGCCAGGAGTTGGCTATGGTGGGCATGGCCATGGTGGGTGTGACACAGGACTCATGTTGGGGGGACCTGTGGTGGCCAAGTGCTAAGGCAGGACTTCCCTGAGAACCTCTCTCAATCTCATTATATTTTCCTTCCCTCATCCCTTCTTTTTCCTTCCCTCTTCATTCTCCTTTCTTCTTCCTTTCTCTCTTTCCCTATTTTTCATTCCTTGCTGTCTTCTCATCATTCCTTCTTTTTCTTTATCTTTCCTCTTTCCTCTTTCCCTTTCTCCTTTCCTGTCCCTTCTTGCATGCTCTCTTGCCTGCAAAAGGGGAAACATTTTTCCTTTTCTTTTCTTTTTAGTTTGTTTTGATAGCCCTCTGTCAGCAAAAATGGAACTGGGGGGCTGTACCCCGCACCCTGTTTTCAGCTGTAATGGCCTCCTGCAGCCCTCTGCCAGAGAAAACAGAGCTCAGGAGGGCTACAGGAGGCCATGATGGCTGAAAATGGTCTCCATTTTTGCTGGTAGTGGCACCGCAAGCAGGTTCTTTACTGTTTCCAGGTGGGCCCCAGATCCGGCCCACGGGTCTTGAGTTTGACACCCCGATGTAGAAAAAAATGGTCACATCACTTAAATACGATTTATTTTGGCACAAGCACTTAAACTGGACAGCTGGTGTACTGAGATTTTCTCCATATAGGAAAAATGACATTGGTTCTGCAATCTGTGGGGAATATTAAAACTCTGTAGTGTTTTAAGCCACTATAGAGATGGTGGAGACAAATATTCCTTTCCTGTTTGCATTTGGTAGAGCATGTAGTTGGTTATTTTCACAAGCATCTGTCAGCCCTTCAAGGTAGTCCAAAGAACCAAAAGCATGAGTACTAACACTACTTGTAATGTAATGTTACAGTAACAGACTCTTACAAGTTTGAAAGCACTTCTCTCCTCCCTTACTTTTATTTTCCAGAAAAATAGGGAGGGTCCTTTGTGAGATGCTTTCTCCACTCCCATGCCTTCTCTGGGAAGAAGTATCTCTTGACTGACTATTGTCTAAATTGCAGAATCTCCTCCTGTGTCCCAAAGTTATTCTCACAGTCCATTACAGTACCTATGCTTCTCTATATTTCATCCTGAACATCCTGAAGAGGTCATCAATTATGCTGCTCCATTCCCTGGAATTAGTCATTTAAAATAAATTCCAATTAACCACATTGTTACTATGTTGGAGCAAGTTTAACATCACCTGCAGAATCACGGTGTTGTGTGTCAATGCCTATATCTTTAGTGATTTGAGACTGTGAATGCCATCAGAGGTTATCCCACACACTACATCACTTTGGGTGCTTGGATATTGACATTATATCTCTTGTAGGCTGTTTGTAGCCATCAATGACTAGGTGAATTAATAATGCATTTTTCTCCCCCCCCCCCGCCCCCCGCGCTCATTTGAATTGCTGCAATTTATGTCCCTTAAAAATACTCAGACTACACATGTAACCCATGCCACTCAGACCCAGAGGATCATACACTCAAGGCCCCAGAAAGTAAACAAACCAATTCTAAGTTTATAGACATCATCTGTAATTGATATCAATTATTGTCCTTGGCAAAGAAGTCATGATATTGAAGGTAACCCATTGCTAGAAATGAAAACAGAGCAACTGCATTTATTGGAGCTCTGACAGTTAACTGTAAAAAAAAAAAAAGGATTTACAGAGACCACACCTTCCTAACAATGAAAAATCCAGTAATTTAAGGAAGGGGGAAAGCAGAGTTATGCAAAATAAACAACTGAGTTTAGGCAGTCTTCAACTTATGGCCACAACTGGAACAGAATTTCCATTGCTAAACCAAATAGTTGTAAAGCAAGATGTTACGTGATTGTATTATTTAGAGATTATAACCTTAGGCTTCTGGTTGCCATATTAGGGGAGAATATGGCAACCAGAAGACTAGGATTAAAATTGTGGGTTGTTAATCAAAGGAAGTCCCAGATAAGGAGCGGTGTGTGTGTGTGTGTGTGTGTGTGTGTGTGTGTGTGTGTATGTGTGCTGCAGAAGGGTGGGGAAGGCTCCACAAAGGACCAGGACACCAGTAGTATATATCAAAAGTGTAAAACTATGTTTCAAAACAAACTAAAAATAAACTACCCATTAGCATGCTGTTTAGAAAACAATGGCTTTATTTTTAAAAAAAAACAAATAAACAAACAGAATATTTAGTCTGGGCACTGCATGAAAGCTAACTTTAGGAGATCTAAATCCTACCTATCCCACAGTCCAGCCACTCTGAACTAAAAAAAAGGAATTCACAATGTTTTGACATGCAGCAGCTGGTGCTGTAAATAATTTCATTTTAGTCACCAAGCTTTGTGGTGAATTGCAATTTGCCAGGTGATTGATTCTGAATAAGCTCAGTGGAATGGTTACTGGCTCTTCTTGAACTGCTTTCCTAACAACTATGCAGGAACAACTGGGAGGGCAACGTTTTGCAGTAATGTGAAAACAGCTTTTAACTTCTTTCTATTCAAAATGCTTCGTTACAATTTCTATTTGTATCCCTAGAATCAGTTATTTAAGAAACAAAATAAACTGGAGTACTGCATCCAGTTTTGTTTACCACATTATAAAAAAAATGTTGAGACTCTAGAAAAAGTACAGAGCAGAGCAACCAGGATGATTAGGGGACTGGAGAGTAAAACATATGAAGAACGGTTACAGGAACTGGGCTTGGCTAGTCTAGTAAAGATAAGGACCAGGGGATACATGATAGCAGTCTGCCAATATTTGAGGGGCTGCCACAAAGAGGAAGGGGTCAAGCTATTTTCTAAAGTGCCTGTAGGCCAGACAAGGAATAATGGATGGAAACTGAACAAGGAGAGATTTAACCTGGAAATAAGGAGAAACTTTCTGACAGTGAGAACAATCAACCAATGGAACTGCTTGCCCTCAGAAGTTGTGGGAGCGCCATCACTTGAGACTTTCAAGAAGAGATTGGACTGCCATTTGTCAGAAATGGTGTAGGGTCTCCCGCTTGGGTGGGGGGTTGGACTAGATGACCTGCAAGGTCCCTTCCAACTCTGATTATCTGTTAAATCTGTTAAATAGATGCAAAATTCTTCTATTTGAAAACTGTATTATTGGATATATCATTCAAATTTCTTTCTAAAATGTTTGAACTGTTATAACCAAAAATATGTATTTAACAAGCCCAATATTGCACTTTATTATAGTGAGATTAAAACAGTGGTTATATATTTCCTAACAAGTATCTTCTTTTCTGATTTGGGAGGACATTAGAAGCATATGCAGGATGACAATCCGAATAAAAACAGTAATAGTGAGCAAACTGTTTTCACACAGCCTGGGTAAGCCATGACATATTTCTTAAGGGTTTATAAAGTAAACACAAATTTGGGTTAGCCCAATATGCTAATCCCTAAATCATATTTTATAAGCCAGAAAGGGTGGGTTCATATGGTGGACAAAAATCAAGGACAACTCACTGAAGTTTAAAATGATCAAGATACTGAATCAGTGTGTAAACATACTATTTATGTCTTCGCTGTGGCTAACTTGTTAGTCATTAGGTCTGTGCAACTCTTCCCTGATTCAGTTTGGAGCTGAAAATTTGAGGCACTCATAATTTTTAATAACATTGTCTACAGCCATAATGTGAAACTCACTTGCCCTTCTGGTGGATTCTCTGATCATTTTGTCTTCAGGGCAGTGGGAGATTTGGCACAGTTGGCTGGAAAGCTTGGCTTCTCCTAGGATTATTTATTTATTTGGCGTATGGTATGTGTTAGCCAGGGATCACCGAGGTGGCTGCCTGCCTCTGTGAAATGATTTTTTTCAGGCGGTGTTATCTTTACCCGCAGGACACCTGAATGCCAGTAGGCATTCAGGGGAGGCTCCTTTCTTGTCCCTGCACAGTTTATTTGCTCACAGGAATTGAACCGCCAAGCTTAGCGGTGCGCAAGGCCAGTGTCTTACCATGTGAGCCACCTGGTTGGTCAAATTGGAAGACAAACTTATCCTTGTTTGGGAAAACTTCCTTGTTGCTGTCAGGGTCTGATTATGCTAGGACTGTGAAGTGGCAGAAGCAACAGACTCCTTTATCATTTTCTTTTATAAATGTGCATTAAGGGCTTGTAGATTAACTGTGGTTGTGGGAAAGAAGATATAAAGAGAATTTTTGTTATAGTGGTCTCACACACACCCAAAAATCTTTATTGGGAAAACTGAGCTATTCTGAATTTCTGAGAAGTCTTAAAAGCTATATAGAGAGTAGGTTAGAACTATCTGAAGCTTCACTTTCAGTGGCTGGGGAATACATTTATGAGTTTTAGGAAGGGTGAGGCACCGTGGATTGGGGCAAATTATACTAAGCGCACAAGATCCATTTCACAGATGTATAAGTGGAGGCCATATATTTAATTTATGTCTTGAATATGGACCTATTCTGCTATACCTTTTAAGCTCTCTTAATCCTATTTTAGGGCTTTGACCATTTTTATTAAATTGGCAGGAATTGCTGCCAATTTTTTGGTTGCTGTCTGTACAAGGTTTGCAGATCCATAAAAAAAAAATCTTGTGGGCTTCATGGTACCCTCAGATTGCCCAACATTACTTTTCAATGTGAAATTCAATCTTTAGTAGGCAACAATACAAATTTTACACCTTCCATGGAGGGTGACCTTATTTTCTTTAGCATTAATCACACATGACCTAGATGAGTTACAAAGGTGGCTTACCTCTGTCACATTGAATGGACTACCATACATCTTCACTGTGAATGTTCAGATAGGCTCACTGTCTCTGGCTGATATGCTCTCCTACTGCAAGACATGCAAAAATGCCCATGTTTCAGTTCTAATCGGAAAGCATAAAAAAATACAACATAAAGTGTTTTCTGCTGAGCAAATAACTCAATATAATTCTTTTGGTTTATGACTGCGTATGCCTTAATAAATCAATACAACCAAATACCAATCACCTAAAATTTGGGGAAAGTAAAGAGTTAGAAATGGGCACAGCAATTTGCAAGCTTTAGTCCCAATTTCGTCAACTGGCACTCAGAAAGAGCTATGTTTCATTCTAGATAGCTCTTGCCTATCACATTAAATACAGAAATCCCATCCAATTTGGAATAGTGAGCACCCTTGAAACCTGAAATACATGATGGGTGCTCTCATAAAATGACCAAGGCTTGCTGTTCCTAATGGGGTTGCTATGAAAGATATGAAGCACTGACAGAAGGTATTTGGCATCTTTGCTCTCAACTATTTCTCTTTTGACTTTTTGTTCTTTTGCAAAGATACTTCTAAATGTGGGGTAGCTGCCCCACACATTTACTTTTTCAGGAAAACTTTTGGTGCTTTTAAGGAAGAAAGTCCATCTGGTTTTCTCTCCTACCTAACACTGTTAAGTACTAAGTATTAACTGCATTTCTATATAGATTAATTGAAAATACAAAGCATATGTGCTTGATAAAAGATCTAAGAAATAGCCAAAGAAAAAGGGAAGGATTTGAAGATAAAAGGAGAAGATACTCTGGTGTTCATTTGATCATGGGAAAAGAAAATACAGATAGTCCTTGACTTATGACCACAATTGAACCCAAAATTTCTGTTGCTAAGTGAGACATTTGTTAAGCGAGTTTTGCCACATTTTATGACTTTTCTTGCTGCATTTGTTAAGTGAATCGTTGCAGTTGTTAAGTTAGTAATCAGTGAACCCGGCTTCCCCAATTGACTTCATTGTCAAAAGATTGCTTAAAGGTGATCACATGACTTCTGGACACTGCAACTGTCACAAATATGAACCAGTTGCCTAGCATCCGAATTTTGATCACGTGACCATGGGGATGCTGCAAGGGTCATAAGTATGTAAAAACAGTCACTTTTTTCAGTGCTATTGTAACTTAGAATGGTCACTAAATGAACTGTTGTAAGACGAGGACTTACCTGTAGCTGAAGTAAAAAAGTTATTTCAATAGAAATACCCTGGAGATACTTTGCTTTCCATGAGGTATAAGGCATACATATTTAATCATGTGAAAGGAAATATTTTTAGTTAACTCTTGAAATTAGTGGCAAGCTTTACATCTGTTATAACAGTTGTTAAACCTACTATTTATAATACCCTACAGGCCTATCAAACTAGGATAGCTATTATGGCTTTCTATTACACCAGCCACCTTTAAAATATATATTAGAAAAATGCTAGGCAACCACACCACTTCTATTGATAAATTATATAGACTCTTAGTTTAAATTCATCTAATGAGTGACACTGATATTGGGAAATTGTTTTATGTTTTTATTGCTTTTTAAGTCTTTTGGAACCTACCAAAGGGGAGGAGAAAACACTGGAAAATATACCTGCATTCAAATATATCAGAAATAAAGTTGGAATTTTCACAGAATACAAATTATATATCAACCATATGAGTAACCCAAACATCTGCTGATGGAGCAATAAATGGCTCACATATTAGGTTATCATATTGGGATTGCACTAGGTAACAGCCAAGAGTAAATAGTTGTTCCAATTATTGAAGCTAAGCAGGAATATAATTTGGAATTATTTTAAAGTAACTGAAACATCTCTTATTAGTATATCTGATAATAACGTTGATTAATAGAAACTACAGTCAGAGGGATAATAGAAAACTACTTAAATCCAGCTAGCTCAGGACTGTCCACATTGAATAGTAGCAACTTTTCAGGATTTCAGGAAGATGTTTTTCAACTCTATGTAGAAATGCCAGGAACTGAACCCAGTAATTTCTATAGTCAAAACATAGGGATTCATTATGGAGCTATAGATTTTTTTTTAATGTGATTTGAAAAAATGTGATTGGAAAATATGATTGGTAATGAATGCTATCTTAGATATGTTACCTGTGCCCATTGTTATGTTTCTGAATGGATAAAACAAGACTTTTGGAAATTATTTTTATTATTTTGCTATTCTGTCTATGGAAATCTTATTCCTTATATCCTATAAAGCCTAACATCTGTTGTACTAGAATTCTTAAATCTCTTGCATACAACATTATGGTGGAAGGTAAGATTTTATTTCTGTTTCATTATATTCAGAAATAATCATTTAAATATATTTGGAACTTATCTTACTAGGCTAGGTAATGGCAGGAAACCATTATTTATTACAATGCCTACATCGATAGTACAGAATATAAACTGCTACACAACCAATTCTTCTCTAATTGTATCACGTTAAAATTGTCATTTTTAAATAGGAGTCATTTTTATAGTGAAGAATGGATGTATTAAATTATTATGCAGCTTTTAATGTACTAATGCCGGTAGTAGGAAAGACATATCCATCAAAATCAATGTTTGTTAAACAGCAAATGACATTTTTCATAGATTCAAACAAGGAAGC
Organism: Pseudonaja textilis; assembly: GCF_049901715.1. NCBI lineage: Eukaryota > Metazoa > Chordata > Lepidosauria > Squamata > Elapidae > Pseudonaja > Pseudonaja textilis. The sequence goes on along the minus strand of NC_141992.1, from coordinate 23,088,390 downwards.
ACACAATGTCATCATATGCAAAAATAATATTTTAATATGCTAGAAATAATCTTATATAGTTCTAAAATTCAAAACTTTTTTGTAACATTCTGAATTAAACTGGTTAAAACATTTACTTATGATGGATTTCAACTTAGACACAGAAATTCTGGTGAAGTAATGAAGAATTGGTTCTGTTAACTAATTCATCCTAAAATATTTAAAAGTCATTAGGATAGCAGTATAAATCTAAACTCTATCTATATTTCCTATTCATCACATGAAACACCAGTTACAGTCAGTTGCATTAATTGATTTTTGCACATTGTAAAATAATATGTCAGTCTCAAATAATATTTTGTAATTTTTCAAAAAAAGACATAAAACACCAAAGCAAAATAAATAATATATGAGATACTGTAGTAAGTAGTTGCTGAAATCATGATACCCTTGAAATGAGGTTTAAGATTTTAAGCAAAATTTGATTTATAAACATTTTTCATTTTGGCCCTGTCATCAGTCATGCACCAAGTTGGAATGTAACCTGATATTTAATTTTCTCCAATGTCCTATCGTAATACATAAGATACAGTAAAAGGATGGCGTTATAATTTATCTTATTTCATTAGTTGTACATTTTTTTGGACAGTGTATTACTGACTTTATACACAGACGTAAGTCCCACTATATTCAGCAATACTACCTTCCAAATAAATGTACTTAGCTTTGCAGCCTGAAAATGCTACTGCTACTGAACCTTGATTTTAAATTAAAATGAACAGATTTCTAATTAGTTAGGCTGGCTGGAGTAAAACAAAATTGCAATTAACCTTGTATATTGGCAAAAATGTGACAGCATTCCTTTGCACTGGTAGTCCTTGAATTACAATCGTTTGTGTAGCGACCATTCAAAGTTACAATGGCACTGGAAAAAGTGACTTAGAACCAATCTTTGAACTTATGACCATGGCAGCATCTCCACAACCACATGATCAAAACTCAGGTGCTTAGCAACTAGCATGTGTTTATGATAGCTACAATGTCCTGGGGTCATGCAATTGCTATTTGTGGCCTTCCCATTCAGCTTCCCACAAGCAGTATCAGGTACTCCCCAGGTGTTAATTGCTTTAATGATCTTCCCAACATTTAGTTTTCATTTCAAAATGTTCTGAAATTGCTTGATACATTTAGTAAAAGTATTCCAATGCCTTTATTGAATTTTTTTGTGCTTCTTAATAAGGAATCTAGTTCAGACTTCTGCCGGAATCCTGACACTTTGTTTTTCCAAATAATTTTAAAACCATTCATGTAGAGTAAATACAAAATTTTACTTCTTTTTGGCTAATTCATATCCACAGTTTAACTGGTTCAAAACTATTATCAGTGGCCAGAATAAAAGTGATAATGAGCTGCTTAGGAACATTCCACATTTGATTTTGACTTCTCCTATCTGTTTCCTAATAGCCATCAACTTTTTTCACCAAAACTTCATTGATCATAAATTGCCAAATATTTCTGCTGATTCTGAATATTCAAAACATTTCTCAATCCAGCTATGTGAAATACAATCAAATGCCTTAAGATTGATTCTAGCCATAAAAAATTGTTCTTCCTTTTTTTAAAACCAATTGGTCAGTCAATAACTAGTCTTTCTTTCCTTTCAAATTTTTGCAACACTCTTTTTGTTCTACAGGGAGTAAATCATTTATTTTCAAAGAGCTGTAGATTTTATTTATAATTATGCCCATAAGTAATTGTATGTTGTTCGTAAACACGTTTCAGTTTCCAGAGTCATTTCTCTTCTTATCCTTTGAATTAGGAATGTTCTTCCAATTGTTAGCCATTTTTCGTTTACTGGTGCTTCCAAAACTCTATTCATCTGGTTTGCCAACCTCAAGTATAAATTTGTCAGTGACTTCAACCTGAACCTATGGAGCTTGTCTGGTTCAGGAGCAGTCCAGTTTTTGATCTAATCTGATTGCTTTCACACTATTTCTTTAATTATCCTAAGATCTTCCATACAGCAACAGCAATAGCATGTAGACTTATACACCGCTCCATAGTGCTTTACAGAATTCTCTGAGTAGTTTACAAATGTCAGCATATTGTCCCCGACAATCTGGGTCTTTATTTTACTGACCTCAAAAGATGGAAGTCTACCTTGAGCTGGTCAGGATTGTAGGCCGAGTTAGTCTGCAATACTGCATTCTAACCAGTGTGCCATCATAGCTCATTTGAGTACTGTCACTGCATTTTCAACTTGCTTGAAAATCCATGCTGCATTCATATTTTGTCTCCTATTGTTTCCCCACAAACTTTTAGGGTGTCCTTTTTTTTGATAGCATTTTCATTATTTGTAATCCTATTTTCAAGAGTCTTTTGTACAAATTTTGCTGGAATTGAATTATTTGATTATCATATTGCTTGATCTTCTCTTGCAACAGCCATGACGGTTTGTTTCAATTATTCTACTGCCTCTGCAATTCTTTTATTCTCTAGATTGTACTTCCCATAGAGATTAGTCTTGATTTTCTTATTTTTCTTCAAATTGCTCAAATCTATGCATATTTTCCTTAACTTCAATTCTAATTGCATTTTCCATTAAGATTTTACTTTCTTAATAATCTCCCTTGTATTTTAAGCCCCAATTATGCCGTGGTTACACAAGCAGCAGCATATATCAACGGGTTTATTTGGCCAAGAATCAGTTTAACAGCTTCATTAATATTGTTCGCTGTTTTAGCCAGTTTTCTTGTTAATTTGATTCAGTGTTGGCAAACGTGTTATTTCAGCTCTCATTCAGTCCTTGACTTTCCCTACTAGTTCTTGATTAACTGATAATGCTTTAACAACTTTAGCTTGTTCTCCTTGCTGTTGTTCATTAACATCAATAGTCCCATCATTTTCTATTGGTTGTTGCTCATTAACAATAAATTTATTACTATTATTATGAAAAATGTTTACATCTTTGAGGCAATAATCACCAAATCAGAATTAGCAGACCTAGGCTGCAGATATCTAGATGATCACTAGTTAGCAACAAAAAGTTAGTCAGAAATTTTAACCTTTGCAGACTATATATGATATCCATAGGTATTATTATGTACAATTTCAAAAAGCCTTTACACAATCCACTAGGTAATTTTTGCAATCTGGACTAGTGTTTGAGGAGTTTCTTATTTAGGAAAGACACTTGTTTAATGGGGCATTAAAATATTATAAAACTTATGAATTGTAGCCTTTGTTTTCCTCTTTCTATCTCTTGTGTCTTTAAGATGGCAAGTATAGTAAGTTTTCAAGTAGTGACAATCTTCTATTTTGTTTCCATGCAATTGGTTCTTACCTAAAAAGGCTTACAAAATTTAGCATAAAGTCAACTGAAGGAACTTTGTTTCTTTATGAATATATGTTGACTTGTTGATCATCACTGGCAGACCAGGTTAAATTTTTCAGTCAGGGAAAAACACATAAACTGTAAACTTCCTTGTTTTAACAAAACTAAATAAAGAATCTGTAAATCTGCACATTAGGACTTTGATACCATTTGTTGCAAAAAAAAAATAGGCAACCAATTTCTAGAACTATACTCACTGAACTAAGCTGCTATTTGTTTCTGTCTGATAAAGGTAATTTATAATTAAATATATAAACTATATACATAGTGCATTTGCAAACTTAATGTTTTGCATAAAATTTCAAAATAACTTTCAGTTTCCAAACATGTGCAATATCTTTGTAGGCACAATATGATTGAATAAAAAATAATGACCATTTCCTCCTTAGCTTTTCAGCTGAGAATAAATCTAAAATCTCACAGAAAGAACTTGGAAATCAGCCATGCTATCCTCTTCACACTTCAAGCAGTTCATAGATCCTATTTCATGGCTCATTCAAAAGAAAGATTAGGAAGGTTTCTTCCATTTCATCTTTTAAATAGTTTAATTCACAAGGGACTAAAGTCAACAGAAGTATCATGCCCATGCATACACGTACATACAGAAAATGCACAGAGACACTAACATGCTTCCTGAGTAAATCGTATTTTGTTATCCTGACTATAACATGACATTTATATATGGAGTGATACATTTATAATGCAACTTAAAATATTTCAGAAATAAATGCATAAATTCTTACTCAGTTTTAACGTGGGGAAAACTATTTTTTAATTAAAAGGTGTATTTTTAATTGACATAAGAAGGAAATGTTTTCTTATGTCAACTCACAAAAACATTTCTGTCTACCAACCACACTGGAACCTTTAATGAAGAGACCTCTCTTCCTTCCCCCCTTCCTCCTTCTCTCTCTCCAAATTATGGTCAAACTTATTAGAAATATTTCATGAAAGAAATGAGCCTTAAGGCAACCAATTTACAAGGTATTTATAGCATCAAAGATTTATAATATTAGCACCCTGATTTGAAATGTCAAGGTTTGAGTGGATTCTTGACATCACATTAATTGAGCCTAGCTGGAATTGAAGGACTAGACAGCTTGAACACATAATGTAACTCTAAAGAACTCTGAAGCTCAATTGAGACCTGCCTACTTTTTCTACTTACTCTACTTACCCAACTCAACTTAGCCCATAGAAAAAAATGCTTTAAAATAGTTCTCTGCTCTTGAAATTAGCATTAGGTTAATTCACAATGACCATATCTCTCATTTCATGACTAGCAGACATTCAGTGTAAAGGAGGACCTGACTCATAGATTGCTGTCTCTAGGATAATTAGTTCAGAAATGTGTGCCTATGAGGATACAACATCTTCAGTTTGTTGATCTAGATATGAGTTAAGCTTTTGGTGCTGCTGTAATAATTCACCTAGTTCATTTGTGTCAGTGAGTGTTAATGACAGGGTTGTAAGGAGAAAATATATATGCCCAAATTCCTACTTTTATTACTTGGGTTTAAATGTCACGCTTCAGTCAGTTTGTGGATTGTATTTCCAAAATAGATGAGCTTAGCACATTTCCCCACCATTGTTTTTTATATGTTCTAATATATAATTGTGCAGTTGAATTTGCAAAAATTATTTAGAAAGTAACTGACAAAACACATTATTGTTTGGTTGCATATCATAAAAAATTAAAATTGTTTTAGACATTATGGCATTATGTTTTGAGGTAAAACTGTTTATACTTTCCTTTAGCTTGTGCTTCTCTCCGTATCAGTTTAACTTTTCAACGTTCAATAGCAGCTTTGTTGCTTTTAAAAAATTGTTAAAATTGTATCAGGAAATGATGGTAAACTTTAACTAACTGATAAATTAATGTTTTCTATTAGCTTCTGTGCATTATGCTTAACTCTTTATACTAAACTTGTAAATCTGAACAACAATTATAACATAATTAAACATAATTTTATACCTAGAATGAAGCTATAACTTGCAATCTGTGTTCATCAAGACAGGTATTGTTCATAAGTTGTACTGACACAATAAAGCAGGAAGTAGTAGGACTAGATTAGATCTTCCCTTGTTTTCTTTTACTGTATTTCTGGATAAGAACAAGTTAAGGCAGATGATAGGTTAATTAGTTTCCTTATAGCTTTATCATGTTGTCTCTTATATAAATAAACATAACTGTAAATGCTTACACAAGGTTTCTTTTCTACATATCCAGCAACAGACAAATATATTTGAAACCTCCCATTCCAAAAGTTCCAATAATAAAGTGAACCACATCCAAAAGCCTAGAAAAAAGTTTCAACATCCTATTTTCACTTTAATTCATTTTACTTTCTAAGGAAGGATGTGACAAACAATATAGGAGAATGAGCTCCCTAATGGGGATTATTAAAAGCACTATGGGCATATTCTAGCAAAGAATAGCATGATCAGGTGAAGCAGTGTCAGTATGTGAACTGAATAAATTATAAGCCTACAGAGTATGCTTGATTTTTAGTTGACTTTTTGCCAACAATTCAGCACTGGAGTGAATCCACATGAGAATTTATTTTGTACTAAGCAAGACCTACATATTTGGTAACCTATAAAGTTAAATGAATCCCATCTGCCATGTTCTGTTGCCTGCCAGATGGTTCACAACAGAGGATCATACAGAAATTCTCCAGTGCCACTGTTGTCCTTATTTATCTAAAGATTCAGAACACATAGAGTATTACAATTTTAGTAATAAAGGGTTGCATGAAGAACTCTTCACAAATACTCTTCCTCAATAGGAAACAGGTCAACATAAACAGTGCCACTGAGCAATGGCCAACCCAATTTAATAAAGAAAGATATGTACTGATTTCTTGATACTCTAATTGGCAAGTGGGCTCAAACAGAAGCTCCTACCTATGTTTGGTCATGTTCACTACAATTGTTCTCCAGGCATCTCTTAACTTCCATCTGCAGAATTCCTCACTGAAGTAAGAAGTTCCCTAGGACTGTCAAACTGAGAGGCCACTAAGCAGCAATAAGCTCCAGTGCTCTCGCCACCCATGAATTTCTAACTTTGACTTGGATCTCAGCAGAATTGCTTGCCAGATTGTGGGGAAAATCCCCGAACACCCATCCAGATCAATAAGATACCTTAGGGTCTGCAAAAACCATAGTTAGTGATGAGGTTCATCTGGACCAGGAGGAGATCCAGCCATTTAGAAATCCATCTATTACTAACATCCTTTATAAAAATGTCCCAAGTAAAAATTAGATGTAATATATAGCTGCCTCTGTGAACTGGGATAGAATTTCTGAGGAAAGCTCATACTTGCCAGTGAAGCCCTGAATTTGTTCAGCATTACCAAATTGCACTCCTCCCTCAGGATATGGTGACAGAAATCCTTCAGTTGACAGAATACAAACAGTCTAGCAACAAGATTAGGAAGCACAGTAATGAAAATGATTGAGCAACAGATTGAAAAATAAACTGAAGACACTCCATAAGGCAAATCTCAGATACGATCATGTTGTTGTTGTCTCTGCTTGCTCATCTACGGCCTAGATTCTGAAAGAGTGAAATCTTATTATCAACCTATTTCATACCCTTACCCTTGATCACTACCAATCTATGAATCCAGTAAATCAGTAAGTGCTTCCATACTAGCCAATGTCCACTCTCCCTGGACTCATGTAATAACACCCCTGTAGGAAATGGCCAGGCTGAGCCTGAGGGAGGGATCAAACGCACCATCAGTCTCAAGTCCCTTTGTACCCACAAGTCCAGCCACCTTGAATTCCATTGACTCTTGTCTACCAATTTGCTTTGTTCATTAGTAGTTCAAATTCTTGTAGAGAGCATTAGCATACAATAAACTTACATTCATTTGAACTGCCTGGACTCCTGATTTCCTGCACTTGACACTCCCTGTGTTTTCTCATTCCATAGGGATCCAGTAACCATCACTTATCATTTTTCATCCAAAATACAAATTGCTGTGAAGCTAGAACGCCAGTCAAACTTGACTGGAGACAATGACCGAGGTAGATCTGGGTCCCTTCTAACTTCCAGCAGGACTCATATATTTAGAATATATTTTAAAAGGGCATAATATACTTATAGCAATGTATATGACAACTATATGGTAATAACTTCCTCTCTAACACACTCATGAAAATTGAGACAGATAAAAAAGTCTGTTTTTTTTTTATCTTTGCTTTTTGTAAATTACCTTAAAATTTTAGGATATAAAGGTAATATAAAAATATTTTAAAAGTCAAGGCAATTAATTCTTTTTTTAAAAAAAACTCCTATCTTTTAAAATTATTCAAATGCTCACAGCATTTATGATTCCAGATTAAATTTTGAGTCTAAATGTTTAAATTCCTTGACAGCACTTACATACATGAGCTTGAAAAGAAAGTATCCTTAATGATTTTTAACTAAAGTACAGCAAATGTTCAAAGCAATTTAAAGGGGAATTTATCCATTTTTTTCAGACCCTGCCTACAAAAAACAATGAAGAATATTTATTCTTATAGTCCTCTCCCTATTTGAATAAAAGCCAGGCTGCCCCAGAATATAAACCCCAGTCATTTTGCCTGAAAGTTTCTCTTTCCTTCTCTGATTTGTGCTAAATCATGCTGAGAATCTATGCTGACATGAAAGCCCCCTGCTGCAGATGGCAATACATGGAGGGCAAAAGCTGTGCAGAACTGGAACAATTGTTCTTTATCTCTTTCCTCTCGTGCTCATTATGTATAGAATTAGTCTTGCCTAAATTGGGGTTATGTCATTTCGGGTGAATCAAGGATGATCTGTGCACTGTAAGTTTCTCAACAATTTTGGGATTATTGATATTTTCAAGTTTCCAAAAATACTTTGTTTGGTAAAATGGCTACAAATACAAAGGAAAAAGGAGAAGAGGATGAAGCTAGCATTCAGGTGTAGCTCTGCACAAGAGTTACAAAGTTTATAAACTGTTGGCCTAATAAAAAGTGTTCTTAATATAGATCTTAGATTATTTCTAGTACACTTATATAAATACAGAGAGCAAGTATATGGAGTCTTGGAATTTCATTCTCCAGTAGTCTTGTTGAATGAAAAAAAACCCAATCTTTAAAAAAATAATACTCTTGCGGAAACTGATCAAAGTGTTTGCAGTACTCATGTGTACTATGGGAAAGGCAAGACAAACAAAAGGTTCAAATAATTGTTAATTTTGAGTTGCTATCTGATTTTTACTATTTATTCTTATTTTAAATATGAAAAAGGCTAATTGATTTGAACATTGATATTGCCAAGTATTTTCCTCATGTGTCATGTATGTATGTATGTATGTATGGTATAAGTCTCACTATACCAAGACAGAATTATCTTCTATTAAAATCAAGAGCTAAAGACAAGGAAATCAGAATCTGAAGCTAAATCAACATTTATGCAAAGAGTCAAAAACTGGAAATTAGTCCAAGGGTAAAAGGATGATCTCAATATTTCAAAGAAAGCAAGTAAGATTAGAAAGGCAGGTCCAAGTTATTCAATCACTGGCTGCTGGTAACTAAGGCTTATAAAACCAGAGCTCTGGAAATTTACCCAAGTTCCAGCTTGTCAATCATTTGGAGAAAGTTTATCTTCTGATTTAGTCCTTATTACTCTATCATCAAAAGCTACATCTCTAGTTCTGCTTGAATATCTATATTTTCCAGGCTTGGTGGATTTTGGATCTCAATTTTTGAGATACGCAAGAGATACATTACTATTTAGAGTTTTGAACATAGGCTTTCATTTCTGTTCTTCTCTAGATAACATTTTAGGCCAGTAATAAGCCAACTTCAGGTCTGGTTATTCAATTTTACTGATACATAATGTTCAATGAAATGTATGACAGTTTTGGTCAAAACTAAAATGAAGTAACAACAATTAAGAATCTCTCCAATTAAAATTAGAAGATTTCACTAACACGTAGCATTCCCTAATTAATTGTAGGGATTGCTAATGCAATCCTAAATTGTATTAACAGAGGGATACAATCAAGATCAAGGGAAGTACTAATACCACTCTATAAAGCCTTGGTAAAACCACACCTAGAGTACTGCACCCAGTTTTGGTCACCACATTATAAAAAAAATGTTGAGACTCTAGAAAAAGTACAGAGAAGAGCAACCAGGATGATTAGGGGACTGGAGGCTAAAACATACAATGAACGGTTGCAGGAACTGGGCTTGGCTAGTCTAGTGAAGAGAAGGACCAGGGAGACATGATAGCGGTCTTCCAATATTTGAGGGGCTGCCACAGGGAGGAAGGGGTCAAACTATTTTCTAAAGTGCCTGTAGGCCAGACAAGGAATAATGGATGGAAATTGAACAAGGAGAGATTTAACCTGGAAATAAGGAGAAACTTTCTGACAGTGAGAACAATCAACCAATGGAACTGCTTGCCCTCAGAAGTTGTGGGAGCTCCATCACTTGAGACTTTCAAGAAAAGATTGGACTGCCATTTGTCAGTAATGGTGTAGGGTCTCCCGCTTGGGCGGGGGGTTGGACTAGATGACCTACAAGGTCCGTTCCAACTCTGATTATTTGTTATCTGTTAATTAATTAATGTATACGTTTGGGAACTACTTTATTTCAAAACTAAGAAAGATTGGTAGCAGCATTACCTAAAAATATGATGGGAAGCATGACGTGTAGATCTGGCAGTCTTTATTTATTCAATGTTATACTTATAAAACTATGTAAAATGTATACTCCAGATCCTTTAATTTACTAATAACAAATAATGCCAGCTAAATGGGAATTAGAAATGCTGTATTAAAACACTGGGGCACAAGACACAATATGACACAACACAGGAATGCCAATAGCAGAGATTATTTCAACTTGGTATCCACCAAATGTATTGAGTTACTCATCTCCTAATCAACATTTGAGAGGCCAATAAGCTGAGGAAGGCCAGAATAAATTGCACTGTGCCAAAACAACAGAAAGTTTGGCTGCTTAGTTCATTTTTTCCTGTAAAGTACAGCTTGCATAACTTCTAGTAAATGTAGTACTAGACAACAATGAAATTAATGTCTAAATGTATAATCTATTATGAGTGCATAAAAAAAAACATGACAAGTATTTTGAAGTAATAATTATGGTAGGAATATGTAATTAAATTAGCTAATGGGAATATAGCAATAGCACTTAGACTTATATACCGCTTTATGGTGCTTTAACACCCTCTCTAAACAGTCTACAGAGTCAGCATATTACTTGGGTCCACATTTTACCCACCTCGGAAGGATGGAAGGCTGAATCAACCTTGAGCATGGTGAGATTTGATCTGTCAAACTGCAGGCAGCTGGTTGCAGCGGAAGTAGTTTGCAGTACTGCACTCTAACTACTGCACCACCAAGGCTCTTATAATGCAAATATGTCATTTTAAAATAGGTGGATACCAGGTCCAGCAATGGTTATCTTTTCTGGATTTTTTAATATTCATATGTTCAGAGTTTCCCAGAGCAAGACAACTTACAGCCTTATACATTTCTTGTTTTGAAGAATTAACATAATCTTTTTAAAGGTAATGGTTACAAGAAATGAATGTTAAACATATTTTCTCTTTCCAGTAAGGATTACTAATCTAATACAGGAAATAAGTTGCAATTTATTAAGAAACATTTAGTTTCTTACTAAATTGGCTATATTAGAACAGAATGGCCACTTTAGTTGGATTATTTTTATAGATCTTGAAAAGCAGATGCCCTGGATTGTGCTGTAGTGAATGTCAGTATAATATTGGCATGATATCTGAAAATACAGGAGGGACATCAACTGTTATTTTATTCTATAAAGAAATCTAAATGTACATGGAATGAAATATAGCTTGTCTGGTTTCACTATAAGCTATATTGAAATATTTATCAAAACGGATAAGAAATAACAACAAAAATAAACAAAAAAAATCACTTTTGTGAAAGTTATTACTCTAGTGGGAAAAAATAGAGAATATATTTGAGTATAAGCACCTCTTCAAGATTATGACCAAACTTGAAGAAATACATCATTGTATTACTTGTCACAGCTCTCTTATTATATCTATATCTATATCTATATCTATATCTATATCTATATCTATATCTATCTATCTATCTATCTATCTATCTATCTATCTATCTATCTATCTATCTATCTATCTATCTATCTAGACCACCTATAGACTAACTAATCTAGCATTTTCAATGTGAGTTTAAAAGTAATGAGTGTCAATAGATGAATTCCCTTGATTCAAGTGTTGCAGAATATAACATCCTTGGTTCAGTGATATAAAATATAAGACACTAATGAATTCCCATTCTCTACATGCACAGACAAAGTCACATAGCTAATCAAGTGCCTCTTGGGAAGTATACAATCAAGATAGGAAAACAATTGCATTTTTCTTGGCAAGAACTGATATCCTATACCTAACATAATTTATATCTGTAGTAATTAATAGCCACTGATACCAATCTCTTCCTCTTTTAAGAGTTTCAATTGGCCACTTACATCTTGATGCAGTGAGATCCATAATGTAATTAGACTGTGTGAATAACTGGAGCTGTATCCAGTCAATTTTACTGAATGATTTTTAATTATTAAAAATATCAGGGAGGGAAGAGATTATTTTTAAATTTCTTTTTGAGAAAGAAACTCAAAACTATGCACAATGTATAAGAAGATATAAATGACAATACACTAGAGGTAGTCCTTGCTTAACTCCTTGTTCAGCAACCGTTGAAGCAATGCCAGCACTGAACAGAGACTTATCCCAGGGTCTTATGGGCAACATGATTGTGATTCAGGAACTGGCTAACAATTGCAACTGGTTAACAATTGCAATGGTTGCAGTGTCCTATGATCATGTGATCACCATTTGCAATCTTGAGTGTCAGCTTCTGACAAGCAAAGTCAACGGGGAAGCCAGCTGGAGATCCCATAGGACAACCATGTGATATCTTTAAGTAATGAGCCTGCAGGTTTCACTTAAACATAGCAACCTGAACTGCTGAAATTACAGTCATGTGACATGCCACTTGATGACTTCATTGCTTAGTAATTGAGTTGCCAATCCCAGTCACCATTGTTAAGCCAGGACTCCCAATATTATGTGACATTTTTTTCAACATCAAGTTAGCAGATAATATTTAAAAGTTATAACTAACTTTTTGTAAAAGTGGAGCTCTACACAAGTGCATTTATTTATCCATTTATTTACTAGATATAGTGTATATCTGATCTGATAAGCAATTTAAATGGCACTATCCCTGTTTTCCTCACAATAACCAGCCGATGAGATTGATTGGGCTTAAAGGAAGAAAGCAATTAGTCCAAACACATGCAGTGAGTTTCCATAACTGAAGTTAGACTAGGATCTCCCAAATGCTAGATTAATAATTTATTTCTATAATAAAATTTCCTCAATTTAAAATGCCAGTTTTACTAAATAGTAAATATATTTATTGTTTATGAGGCTCTGAAAGTCAGCAACCCAACCTATAATTTTAACGCTTTCTGGCATATGAATGATTGCATATGCACTTTAAATCTTCTCTTAAGAGAATATTCAAGTCCCTTAATTCTTCTCTTAAATCAAAGACAGTTGGAACCTTGTCTTTTTAAATCTTGAGCAGGAAGACATGTACTATTTATGAAAGGTGCTGACTATAAACCAAACTGAGTCTTAATTATTAGCACCCCAACAAGGTTACTTGCGGTCTTGATTTTACAAGAATTTTACTGAGTTATGAAGACACAAACCTTTTACACAAGCTTCTGCCTTATTCACATTCTCTCTCTCACACACACACACCCTGTTCATATTCTCCAACATACTCTCCTCTGTTACTATAGGTCCCCTTATTTTTTTCAGACAGAAATGCTTTGTTCAGGAATATTAAATATAATGTAACAATTGTTACATAAACCCTTTTAATGAATTTTTCAATTTTTAAATATAGAATGGATTTTCTTAAGAGTAAAATCACTAGGATTTTCTTAATATTTTGTTAACTTTTAAGAAAAATGTGAATGGTAAAAGAAGTGTTATATGAAATCACTGAACGGAAAATAGACAGTTGAAGCAATGTTGCCTTAATTATTTACTCCATAAATGTGCCTGCTTATATGGCAAATATTTCATAGAGTTGGGGAAAATTACCCTGATTCTATGAATATTAGAATTCTATGTATTACAATGATAGAATGTTATGCAATTTTTTGTTATAACAAATACTGCAACATCAGTCCACTTAAACTTTAATAAAGGCATATTAACAAATTTCAGACAAGATTTGGGTATTACTGAAAAGAAGGAACACCTGCATATACAGTATATAAAAAACAAAAAATGATGAAAGAAGAAAACTTAAATTTGTAATTTATAATTTTGTCAATAATTTATAATTTTGTCAAAAAGCACTGCATGTTCTTATGTTTATGAATGTAGAACCACAAATAAGCAAATATGGGGGAATGATTTTTGTACATTGTTGGTTTATCTATAAAAACTGCAGTTACTTTAGGACAAGAAAAAAGGACCATTGTCTTAGAAGATTAATAGTTTGCTGCATGAAAGAACAAAGTTTAAATAAATAGAAATAAACATGCATTTAACACTGTCTCCTCTGTGTCAGCTAAATCATTCTGCCAAAGAGGGGAAAAAAAGAATGAATGCTTTACCAGTAGAAACAAACACCACAAATCCATAACATCCATAGTATGGATAAACAAGAGAAAAATAGCATAACACCTATATTTCCTACTTTAATATATTTCATTAAAAATGCTTTTCAGCTTCTAAAATGAACAATTTGTTAGTAAGAGTAGAGTATTACTTATCAAAGGAGATGAAGTACAGTCTGAAAGATAGTTTAGTAGCAACCCTAAGAACGAATCATTAATGTAATTGGTGTAAATAATTCTTGTTTCATCTTTCTTCATTTGTTACAAGATCCTGTGAGATAAGCAGTGAGCTGACCTATGTGCCACTAGGCATACACTCTTTTTAAAAGAATATTAAAAATGGGTGTTGGTATTATTACTTGAGAACGCCCTTTCTATCTATGCTGCAAGAGAGTCCAGGATGGGTATGACTCCTCCCTCTGATGTTATAGATCGGAGCCTGCCACTATATAAAAAGCCAGCCCCTACATGGCTCCCCAGCTTTTAGCTGAAGATGTAACGTGCCTCTGGAAGATAAACCATGAAAATTAATTCACACACACCCCCACTCGGACCAGAGGCCTAAGGGTGGGGTTGGCCTCTCTTGCAGTGTAGATCGAAAGGGCGTTCTCAGGTAATTATGCCAATGCCCATTCTCATCCATGCTGCGACAAGAGTCCAGGATGTGACATACCATAGCCTGCATGTCCACAGGAGGGCCATTGTCTAGTCCACTCACTCCAACTGTGGGACAACCTTCTGTAGTACCCTTTGTCCAAATGCTGCTTCAGCAGAAGGAAAGGGATCCAGGTGATAGTGCCACATAAACGGCGAAGGAGACGCCCAAGTAGCCACCCTGCAGATTTCCTCAAGTGACCCCTGGGTATTCCAGGTGGCGGAAGTAGCAGCACTTCTAGTGGACCTAATGTTCTTGGGCACTGGCAGGGACAAAGTCTGGTAGGCCTTAGAGATACATGATCTAATCCATCTACCAATGGTAGACGAGGAAGCCTTGCTCCCCAAGGACGTAGGTTGGAAAGAGACAAACATGGCTTTGGATTTCCTAAAGGCTGCAGTATGTTTGATGTAGATACAGAGGGCTCGCCTTACATCCAAAATATGCCACTTGTGCTCCAAGTCTGTTCAGAAACTTGAGGTTGAGAATGGCTCGCCACCCCCATGCCCCGAGGCCTAGAGGCAAGAGTAGAAACCTAGCCCTTGCTGATTCACTGGAACCAGCTGAATGGCTCTGATGTCCATGAGGTGTTGAATGGCCAATTCCATCAGGGCCCATTTAAAACTGTCTCTAAATATCAGGCAGCAAACAAAAAAACTTGGGGGAGTGAGGAGAGGAACTCCAGTCGGAGACCTGACCTCACCATTCTGATGCTGACTCTTCCCATCTGGAGGTGAAGAAGGCCAAACGACCTCCAATGGGTGGGGAGAAAGGGCATTCACTTAGAGCTTTAGAAGAATGACTTCCTCCTCCACGAAAGGGCCGTTTACCCGTAGTCTGCTGCTGCGTGCCTGCAGCCTCAGGTCGTTGCTCCTGAGGAGGAGGGAATATTCTCTGGTCCTGAGAGAAATGAGCAGAGGACTTGGGATGGAAGGAAAAAGGTCGATAGTATGGTGCAGGACGATACTCTGACTTCTCCCCACCAAGGAGAGAATCTTTCTTTTGTCCCTGGTTTTGACCCAAGTATGGCTCCAGAGTGTGGCCGAACAGCTTTTCTCCGGCACATGGAGCAGAGGCCAGCTTCCATTTTTGGCGGGAATCAGGCTGCCAATTTCGCAGCCAGAGGAGCCTGCTAGCTGCCACCGATAAGGCCCTGATGCAAATTTGGCCAACTGTGAATTCTGTGAATTCACAGAATTTGGCCAACTGTGTCCACTGTGAATTCTGCTGCAATGATTTTATTTAGATCTTGATGTGACCTAAAATCAGTGGTAGGAAGCTGATCTTGCAGTTGGTGCAACCAGTGCAGAGATGCCCTAGTAAAAAAAACCAAGGCTGCTGTGAAGGCCTGGACCACCCAAGCCACTGCCTGGTGGGTATTGCTCCGACCTCTTGTCCTCTGCCTAGAGCACATCCTCTGGCTCGGGGGGCTGATGTTGAAAATGAGGCAACCACCGCAGCATCCACAACTGGAACCAGGAGAGTGTTGGCCAAGGAAGGGCCCACGTTGTAAAAATGCCTGTTGTGTGATGAAGGCCGAGGCCCTGCCCCAGGGGAGGCACACTGCTCTTTAACCAAATCCAGAAATAACAGAGGGGATGGAAGTACTTCTGTATGGACTACTGGCTTTGAGAAAAGAAAGTCACTGGGGTTAGAGGAAGCCACCTAGGGTTCTGGAGCCACCTCCTCAGGACTTAATTGGGCGGTGCAGGAGCAGTTTGAACAGAGAAGGGTTAAAAACCACTGCTGCGGGGGATTGAGGGGATCTAAGCACCTCTTCTTCAGATAAATTAGGATCCCTGCTCTCCCCTTCCTCCTCCTCTGATATGGAGGAATGATGGTGTTCAGAGAGGTTTGTGTAGTCCCACTCCTCATCCTCACCCCAGTCTGATTGGGTAGATGGGTAACTGAACTGTTGTCCGGGGTAAAATCCTGGGGTAAAAACTCCTCCACCCTCTCTAGAGACCAAACTAGAAGATGGCTGGCAGAGCTAGATTCAGCCTCCCCTGCCCTGGCTGTAACTTCTGGGCAAAACTGCACTTCTCCTGACAGAGAAGTCTGCTGGATCTAGTTTCTCATCTGCTCCAGTGTCTTAGCAAGCTGTTTTTCCAAAGCAGCATGCCTTCTCTTCTCAGCCCTGAGCTCGATTTGGATGTCTTTTGGGAGACCAGGGCTTTGGCCCTGATCTTTGCTGCAGCCTCTCTTTTTCCTGAATGGACTCTTTGTCTTCTTCTCTTCCTCACTGGGGTTTGAGAACCTTGAGCTTCTTCCAGACCAGAGGGGTCCGACTGGACCATTCTGCTTTCCATCCTTGAAACAGGACAGACACAAGGGGTGCTGGGAGCTTTCCCTGTAAGAGTGCTGCCTGTTGCGTGGGCCAGATGAGCTGCGATAGCTGTGAGGCCCTGATAATGGCCATTCCTCAAAACAAAATGGCCGACTGCCCCTCAAAATGGCCACTTGCCATGTATGTTAGCTCTGGGATGGCCTGGTCCTCACTCACTCCTTAGGCTCTTAGCAGGCCCTGAGCAATCCAACAGTCATATTCAGAAACAGCTGTGAAGCGGTGAAACAAAGCTCTGAAAATCAGCTGTGGAGCAGGCCGAAAATAGGCTGTGGAGCTGCAGCTCATCGCGCCTGAAAAAATGCGTGGGAGATTCAGCCGAATGGTCCCTGTAGCTGCAGCTTCTCCGATGGGCAGTGCCAAAGCCTCGACATTGCAGGAGAGCGGATCTCTGCTCTCCTCATAGCACAATTCAACCAGAGCCCTGGGAGCTGTGTAGAAGTTGTTTTTGTGCTTCTGAAGATGCTGTAAAATACTCTAAACACTTTAAACTCTTTAAACTTCCAGAGACACTAGCTCATAGACAAGAAGCCAAGTCAAAGCTGGGGAGCAACCTATGGCTGACTTTTTATATAATGGCAGACTCAGCTCTATGACATCAGAGAGAGGAGTCATAGTCATCCTGGACTCTCATCGCAGAATAATGTTTTATTCAGAGGGGAAACTGTTTCAGTTTTGTTGTTGTTGTTAATACTATTAATAAGTAAGACACTGAGTAGCAGAGTAGAATTTCCCTAAGCTAGCTGAATTCAAGAACAGGATTAATATATTGGAAATCAATAAAAGTAAAATAGTTTTCCACAGATATGCCACAGGTTTTACTTCCAACAGGGACAGGCCAAGCTTTGGCATGTCCCACTACTGGATGCTCCGAGCAGCTCGTGGAAGAAAGGGCGTTGGTGCTTACCCGACACGCCCGTTCTCCTTGAGCTGCTCAGAGCATCCAGTCGTGGGAGGTGCTTCAGTCTCTGCTTATCTAGGCTGGGCTTAATTTGCGGAACACTCCTCCTCCTCCATGGGACTCCTCCCCAGCGTTCCCGTTTTGGTGAAGATGAGAGAAACAAACACCCTTGCCCTTAATACTGTAAAAATTTGTTGGCTGACACAGGATCCCACCAGATGGAAGAGGTGGGGCTGGATGCTCTTCACAGCTCAAGGAGAACGGCCGTGTCAGGTAAGCACCAATGCCCTTTCTCCCACAAGCTGCTTGGAGCAGTAGTGGGACATACCAAAGCTTAGCCTGTCCTACAAGAGGGACTCTGTCTGTCTTGGGATCCCCTCCTGGTCCCTGTGGACCTGTTGCAGAACCCTTCTGCCAAAGGAGGCCTCGGCTGATGCAAACACATCTATTTTATAATGCCTAATGAATGGCGATGGAGAGGTTGCAGCATGACAGATGTCAATGATTGGTGTCTGTGTGGCCCATGCTGCCAATGTTGCGGCGCTCCTTGTTGAATGAGCTGTTATGCCCCTGGGCACCTGAAGTGCTTGAGTCTGATATGTTTTGCTATTGTGGCCTGTAGCTAACGGCCTATTGTGGAGGATGAGACCTTGCATCCCTGATTGCTGGGCTGAAAAGACATGAATAAAGCCTCCATTTTTCTAAAAGAGGCTGTGCGGTGAACATATATACGTAACACTCACCTCACGTCCAGCCGATGCCATTGTCGTTCCAGCCCTTGGGATGGCCTGGGACAAAAATTAGGAAGTATCAGTTCTTGTGCCCTGTGAAAGGCTGAATTAACTTTGGGTATGAATGTAGGATCAGGACGAAGAATGAACCTGTCGGAATGGAAGATGCAAAGATCTTGTCTGATCGACAAGGTTGCCAGTTCTGAAATACGATGAGCGGAAGTGATCTCTACAAGAAAAACTACTTTATACATCAGAAATTAGAGACTTGATAATTGCTCGAAAGGGCACTTAGTGAGTGCAAGAAGGACCTTGTTAAGGTCTCAAGTGGGATAACAGTAAACCGTTGGCAGGTGTAAGTTTGTGGCTCCGTGAAGGAAACACTGTATGCGTGGATGATGGGAAAGAGATAGGAGACCTTCATAAGTGACCAGACGTTATTTGTGGTGCGCGCGCCAGCAGCAATCTCCCTCCGAGAAAAAGAGATAGGCTCCAACAGCCTTCCCTTAGGGCTAAACTGGCGGGGAGGGGTGAAATAATGAGGTGATTACCTCCACCCCTAAATGGCATTCTTGGGGGAAAAGAGAAACTGTGATATGACTCAGGGAGAGCGAGAGAGAGAGAAAAAAGCCTCGCCGTTTAAATGATAAAGCGGCTCAGTGACCGTAATGGCAAGGGTAGGGCTAATGGTTGGGGGGGCGAAATGAAATTGAAGCCTCCCTGCTCTTAGGAGCGCAAGGAGCGCTTTCTGATAATGCGATCCCCAATGGCCAGATGGCAAGGACAGCGTCAGTAAGAAAAGAACAATTGACTATCTGCAAACCTTAAAGAGAATTCTCCTGTTTCGGCCAAGGATTAACGAGAAGCACTGCCTATCTCTCACAAGGCTGAGCAAAAACTGTGGAATGCTGGGGAGGAGTCCTGTGGAGGAGGAGGAGCGTTCCGCAAGTTAAGCCCAGCCTAGATAAGCAGAGACTGAAGCACCTCCCACTACTGGATGCTCTGAGCAGCTCATGGGAGAAAAACAACATCTTATTAGAGGGCAATGAAACAGTCCTGACAAGCACAATGACATTCCATCTCTGCCATCTGTAAATCATTTTAGAGTTAACCAGTATCCTAAAATGCAGGGTAAAGGAGATGAAAATGGTAATTACTAGATTAAAATGTTGATCTCTCCTGAAAGAGGGTCAATTTATGTAGAGCTGTTCTGCTCTAATTTGAATCATTACACTCATTTAAAGTGTCAAGTCAATTCAAATCAGCAATCAAATCTAAAAGAATTTTAAGGCCAATATATTTATATTGTTCTCTTTTGATAAAATCTAGCAGCTACTATTGTAACAGTCTTTAAGAGATGACACAGAAAGATACATGTTAAACACCTTCTGGAAAATTAAATTAAATCTTCTGAATAACCATTCTTTTCCTATAATATTCCGCAATGTTCAGTGAAGGATGGTTGCCTGAATAAATTACCATTTTCATCTTTGCACTGCTTCTCTTTGGTTTCAATCTTTGTTTTCAAACAATGATTTCTGAAATCTCTAATTTCTAAAACCAAAGTCATATTCTGTTGTGTAGAATGGTTATTTTTCTGCCTACATGCTGCTGTGCAAACACTTTATGTGATTTGACACTCATTCCAATAGCTCTTGCCTTGTGAGACATTTATTCATTATAAATCCACTGCTATGCTGTTTGAAGATTACTTTGGTTTCCATTCTTTTATCAGTTCAGGTAAAGATTATCTGTACAACTCTATTAATAAAACTTCAGAGGCAATGCTGAGTCAATCACTTTTGTTTTGCACTCACCACTTACTGAAAGCAGTAGGAAATTTCAGATAGGCAGTCTTTCACAAGGTCAACTATTTTGTGGTAATAATGTACTGGACATTTATAATTAACTTGACATTTATAAATAAACAGCTAAATACATGTGAAGCAAGATCTACATGAAAGCTCCAAATAAATACTCAGTCATCCCCTATAAACATTTTAGAAATTGTATCTGTGAACCAGGAATAACCTTTTCCCCCCCTCAGCTAGTTCCACTATTAAACTAGTCCTATTATTAGGAAAGTTTTTTTCTGATATTATTTGGAAAGTGTCTTTGTGTAACTATTAAATATAGTATTCTTTGTTTTGTTCCCTAGAATGATAAAAGGTGAAGTCATGAGATATTTGAAGAATGCTACCGCATCCTTACCAAGTTTTCTCTACTCAAGGCTTAATGTGTCTACATTCTTTTTCCTCATATGACTTCATCACTAATCCTCCTGATCATTTTTCACTTTTCACTGGATTTATGTCAATTTCTCTGAAATTGAAAAGACCCCTGGTGGTGTAGTGGTTAGAATGCAGTATTGTACGCAAACTGCCCAAAGCCTGGAGTCTGATCCTTATGGGACTCAAAGTTGACTTAGTTTTTTATCATTCTGAGGTCGGTAAAATGAGGGCCCAGACTGTTGGGGGCAATCTGCTGACATTGTAAACTGCCCAGAGAGTGCTGTAAAGCACTATGGGACAATATATAAGTCTAAGCACTATTGCTATTACTAAAAGGTCAGAAGGGAGTCGCTACTCAATATAGTATTGTACATTCCAGACTATAGTAGAACTACTACTATTGTAGTTAGAATTTAACTTTCCCCCAAAATACTTCTGAATTCAAATGTATACAGATTCCTAAACTGTGCAGGAGACACTAGAAGATAGCTGCTTCTGTTACTTTAACTAGTATTTTCTTTAGAATATTGTGTTCTGCACTACCTTTCATCCTTCATTACTAACTATTGCCCATCTTATTATCCTGATAATCTCACAGGGAGGCCAAAAATAAAGCACTCAGGCTGTAGAGCACCTTTCTCAGACTCTCCTCAAACATGTTTCCAGATCTTATGTGAAGAGTAATAACAATCCATAAACAGAACTGGGTTACAAAACTGTCTTCTTGACGGCGTAATCAAGACCAAAGTTTCTTCTCTTTTATCAACAGGCTTATTAATAGGCAGTTTTATCAACTTCCTTCTTTTTCATTTGTTCTATGAAGTTTCTTCTGTGATTGATTCAGACATTTATATATCTCATTCCAACCAAAAATAGTGTACAGATTTAGCCTCTTGAACAACAGGTGAAAGTTGCTGAAAGAACATTGATCCAACAAGCTAGCCCTATTTAATCCAACCAGAATAAAAAGTTCTTTCCAGATGGAAGCTTACTATTCTTTTAAACTGGATATAAATTTATTTCAATTAATTAATTTAAATTAAATTAATCCTTACATCTTTTGTACTTTTAATTCTTTCCTTGTCTTTGTTCCTGGTGAGTAGAAGCCACAAGAACTGAAAGCTGCAACTATATATAACATCAAGGCTAGTTCATCAAAATGCTTTTAGGAACACCACCAGACTGATTCTTTAAATAGGTTTCACCAATGCCATCACCTTTCTGGACAGTTTAACTGTCCTGCAATTGCTTTACTATTTCCAGTTCTAATGAAAAATGCCCATATGTTAGTCAACTGGAAGGTCATGAAGAGATATACCAGTGTAACTACTTCTATTTTGAATATTATTTAATCCACAACTCTTTTAATTTAGCAGGACAATCATTTTAAGCCAATAATCATTTAATCTTGGTTGTGTGGAATACACTTATTAATATTTCCCTCATTTCCCCTCTTCCACTTTCCCACAAAGTTGTCCATGCATTTATACAACATGAAATTTTAGTAAGGTAACGGAGGGTATAATTGTGTACATTACCTGAAAACCTTCTAAGCTACCCTTCAAGTTAAGTGGAGAACACTGCCCTATTCAAACTGTCAGGCTTATTCAACAATAAAGAATAATTTAGGTAAGAAGAACTTCAAGCTACACTGAGAATGAATGTGAAATGCCATTTGAATACTGTTTATGTATCTCTAGTACCATCTATAGTCAACAAAAATATTCCCTGGGAAAATAAAAGATTTGAAATGTTACATTGGGGTGTTCAACTGTATTTAGGTTAATTCTGAAAAATGGGAAGTTGGCATATTGTATCACATTTCAGCATTATTTTTATTTCTAATAAATTCTTTTGGGCTCCATAATGGCACTTGTATGTTGACTTTTGTTGTTAAGAAATGATTCCTAGTGCTCTGGATCTGTGTTTGTATGCCCTGTGAAAGGACAATGATAAATAATATTAGGAGGACCTAGAAAAATGGATAACTAAATATTCTGTAACTGATTACATCCCCTAAGGTGTCCATATTGCAAGATTATATAAAATATGGTATTAAATTTCTAAATATTGGAGAGACTTAGAATAAACTACTTTGTGTAAATGTTAGCATCAGGCATAATCTGATTTATTTGTAAATCTGCAAGGAATAGCTGTCTTTATGAGCTGAAATAAAGTCAATTATGGCTTTTATTAGAGACAATGGTTCAGCTCTGCCTGCCACTGAAGATATGTTACTAATTGAGCTGATGGGAGAAACCGGTTGATCTAAAAAATTTTTTTATTCATTCATTTAATTTGTAACTCCCCAAACAGAACACTTTTATGAATTCTATGTTGCATTATAATATATGACATGGTGTGTTAAAATTATATTACAGAACATTAAATTATTTGCATCTTTAAAAAAAAAGAATAAATTTTCCTAACTGATGCAAAACCAGGTCAGAACAAACTTAGGGAAATGAAATCTGAGTGGAAATTGACAGAGTCACCCATTCTTGATTTAAAGCCAATAGTCAGAGGGAAACATATGAAACAGTTGGATCAATGCTGAGTCACAGAGCAAATTAGGTCATATAGCTCATGCATCTGGAGTCAAATTAGGCTTGTTTAACAGCTCATTTCCTCAGGGTGATCAAAGTTAGCTTTTTAAGCTTGCAATAACTTCATGCGTGATAGATTGAAAAACAAACTTAAAATTCAGCATTATGTCTTAGAACATTTAACAACAATTAAATAGAAAACAGAATATTTTAGCAGATAAAATCTTTAATTTTAAATTTGTTGCCACTGCTTGGTTTTTGTTCTTTTGCCCCTCTTTTTGAAAAAAAAGAAGCATATTTAGCTGGTAAAAAGGAAGGCAAAAGGTTATTTATACAAGCGTTTCCTCATTCACAATCCTTGCCATTCCGCACTAAGCACAAGTAAGTCATTTAAACTTCTACTATATCTTCAATTTATTCCTGAGGGAAAAATTGATCCATACTGGATAGAAAAGCATTAAAAGCAAATTGATTTTTCTAAGATGTCTGAACAAAATTGCAAGCTAGATAGAAAGTGCAAAATGTTAAAAAAGTTGCATAAGATAGATCATACAAATATACAGCAGTGCTGGAATGCTACAGGCCCATCTAATTTCTCATCCTTTCTCCAAATTGTTCAGATCCAATGAAATATTTTAAGGAGTGGCTCCATAATTAGATCCTATGCTTAAAGGCAATATTCTTCTGTAGCAAAACAGTGACATGAAATGATCTAATCACCATGGTTAAATCTTTTTTTTTAATGTTCATCTATGTTAAAGGCTACAAAAAGGTAATATCTTTTGAATAGCATGGTTCATTCTTTAGCTCAGTTCACCTTTTAATAAAAATCTATGAAAAATATGAACTTCAGTACTTCAAGTAAATTTTAGTACATTTTTCTCAAGATAGCCTATCTTTTTTATAAATGTTTGTCACATTTCCCTTTAGATATTTTATTTAAAAACAGAAAAACCATTGTCCAATGGAAGATAGTCCTGTTCACTAATAAATTACGTCCAGTTTTTAATTAACTACACAAGTCTAAAATTCTTTAGCAGCAGTTTTAACTATTCCTTCCAACTCCAAATTATGAGAGTCATTATATTAGGTCACTAAAAAAAGAGTGTTGAGTAATTTAGACAGTTTTAACTTTTTAAAAAATGAATGTCATCAATAAAACATCAAACTTAATAGCAGGAAGATCAGTATTTCTGCCTGCAACAGACACCTATATAACTCAGATACTGTACTCAAAATAAAGATGAAGTCTTTGATCAACAAACAGGAGCTTTGCCTTGCTGAAAATCAATGTCACCCTGTTTTGTCTCATGCAGAACTTAAGCTTCCAGACATTGGGGCAAGATATTTATGCCATCTCTTCGATTTGTCTCCTGTAGCAAACAAACGTCTGGTGTTTGATGTAATTACCAGAAAATTTAAAAAAAATCATTACATTTCTATGCAACCCATCTCATAATACAGCAACTCTGGGTGGCTTACAATCTTTTATCAATTTAAACTAATAGCATTATTTTATTCTCCAAATATGCAACATCCAAAACATATGGAATATCTTTCAAGTAATTCAAATCAGTGATTCATTAATTCCAGTCCTGTATTTTCTGATGGACAGTACAGCTTTAGGATTTCAGATTGAGTGCTTGATTGAATCGCAGAACATCTCATTATCCTCATGTGAAAACTATATATAGGTCAGGAAGCCACAGTATGGACAGAACATGAAGAAACAGACTGGCTCCAGGTTGACAAGGAAGTGAGACAAGGCTATATAGTCTCTTATTTATTCAATCTGTAAACTGAATTAAGGGTAGCTGGATTGGAAGAAGAGGAACATAATTTTAAAATTGGAGGAAGAAACATCAATTACTTGTATTATGTAGATGACACTATGCAAGCAGCCTAAAGTGCCAAGATTCTACAAGTCTTGGTAATAAAAGACAACGATCAGAGTTTAAAAAAAGGAACTGAAATTAAATATAAAGAAAATCAAACTGAGAACATCCAGCTTTAAAACTGACAATGAGAGCAAAATGAAGGCAATTTTTGAAGAAATAAGAAATATACTGCAGGCGTTGGAAAAAATAGATTTAACTTTTCCTATTATCCTCTTTTCCTCTTTTTTCTTTTGGTATTAATTTTGTATTTAACTATTTACTTTAGAAAATAAAAATCACCTGCCTGTCATCTATCTATCTATCTATCTATCTATCTATCTATCTATCTATCTATCTTCAGATGTCTATACTTACAAATATTACAATCATGCACGCAATTGTAATAGCTGTGACCACTCTATGGAAAGCTAAACTTTAAAGAAACAAAAGAGAAATAATATTGATGCTTTTAAACTTTGATACTATTTAAGATTCAGGTGAATACTCGACTCCTTTGAGAGGTCCACAAAGCTGGTAAGGGTGAAAAGAAAGAGAAGAAGACAACCAGCAGCAAGATGAATGAACACAATTACTATGGTAATGGGTATACTGTTGGGAGATCTGAAGGGCCATGTGGATGATAGATCATTCTGGACAAGATCCTATCTATGCATTCACCAAGAGTAAATACCAACTTGATGCTATATAATCAATCAATACCTGCAGTGTATCTGTAAATTGGTAATATGTACTGAAGATGCTTTTAAATCTATTTCAGCAAACTAGAGTATAGTTTGATCATAAACATTAATCATAAAAATATAGTCCAAATATTTATGCTTAGTAGACTTGAACTGCAAAAATCAAGAGAACCACTAGAAAAAAGATACCTTCTAGATTTTGGCAGTCCAAAATCTGCTAGCCCTAGAAATATTATAGTCTACTAAAACTAAGTTTAGTAGGTTTGAGATAGTCCTCAACTTACAATGACAATTGAGTCCAAAATTTCCATTCTAAGAAGTGAGTTTTGCTCCATTTTACAACCGTTCTTGGCACATTTGTTAAGCATATCATTACAGTTGCTAAATAAGTAACACAGTTAAGTGATATAGCTTCCTTATTGACTTTATTTTTCAAAGATCCCAAAAAGTCATCACATGAGCTGGGGGCACTGCAACGATCATAAATACAAGCCAGTTGCCAAGCATCTGAATTTTGATCAAGTGACCATAGGAATGCTGCAGTGGTTACAATGTGAAAAACAGTCATAAGTCACTTTTTAAATGCTACTGTAACTTTGAACAGTCACTAAACAAATTGTTGTAAGTCAAGGACTACCTGTATTAATTTCCATTTTTCTAGCATATATTTACAAGATATGTGTGTATGTGTGAATTCCAATACTATTTCAGTGACAAGTTCAAAAATCCAAAAAGAAATGTTACTAATCAGCATGATTGTGAGTGCATATGTCTCAACATGTCTCTGGGGCTTTACTGCCCAGAGTTGCCTCGAACTATGAGATGGGTAGCATATAAATTCAATAAATAAATAAATTTATTTTATAACCAGCATTCTCATCCCATCAGTTTAGGAGCAGAACTTTTGGTCACAGCAAGTTATCTCTAAAGATCATCACCACCTGATCTCCTTTCCTTTGGTATCGAAACCAGGTAGAACTCAAAAGCAAGACAGATCCTTTCATTTAGCATCAACTTATAAACAAATAAGGTTTTATTACAGATGGAAGGTCTCCCCAAAGGTCTCCTCATATCATATCCCAGACTCCTGAGTTAAGAGAATGAGCAACAAATTGAGAACCATTCTCCTTTTTCTCAAAACAATGCCCACATTTCCTTCTCTACATCCCTTCCCCATCCCAAGAGGAATCTGATCACTTATTTCCCTCTTTTAGGACCCATCCCCATTAAAATGCCACTTGGATAATCTCCCAAAAAAGTCTCAAGTGAATGTTTATATCCAGAGAAATTACTCTGAAGTATCCATGTTTGCAGAAATGTGTTTTCTAGGCTACTAGAACTAGAATTTAATTTTTCTGCATTTGGGTCACTATCAGGGAAGTATCCATGCATTGAATGTGAGATGAAATAACTTCTTAGAGATTATTTAAACCAAGAAAGTCTCAAATGAGTACATAGCACACTCTTTGTCCAAATGAAATTACAAAAACATTTCTGAAATTGTCAGAGTTCTTAAAATAGAATCTTCACCTCTGTCTAGCCAGGCAACTCTTGAGGATTTCCATATGAGCTTATTTTGTAAAGAAATTACACCTACCAGATTTCTTTTTACAAAAACCACTACTATCAGACATTTTATTCTTAACACCGCATATGCTGGTGTTGTCAGTTTTGAAGCTGCCGGGGGGTGGAGGAGATAGTATCTAAATGTGAGAATCCTTCCAACAGTATAAATTAAATAATTGAGATTACTATCATGGCAACATTCTATGGATCCTATTCATTTTGTGGACCAAGGTGGCATTCCTAAACTGCTACCTTTCTGATACATTGGGTTTACACCCTATGACTAAGAATTCTTACAGGAGTAGTCATAACATAAGTGAAGGATACCAAGCTGGGAAGCCTGGCTTACAAGGAAGTGAGAGTGTATCTTATATTTTAAAATGAATTGAATTCTTGGTTTAAAATATAAAAGACAAGAGACAATTGTTTATTTTGAAATTTTTCAAAATGAACAAACAAGGTTAAAATTTGATATGACCTTTGTGAATCTAGCTTTTCTATGCTGTTTAAGAACTTTTATAATTTTATAAATTAATCTAAATGTATAGCAAATTGAAAGATTTAATTATTGCAAATGGAACAAAAGGATTATAATAGCATACAAAGATTAAAATAAGAATATACCCTCTTTTTAAAAGGGTCCCTTCAAAACCAAGGGTACTATATAATGCTACAGGATAAAGTTTTCAAAGAAAATAATAGGTTGCCCTAATCTTTACTGCTTTGGAACAATATCAGTAATTTAGTCAAGACAGACAATGGTTGCTAGGGGCAATGATGACTTTCCACAGGTTTCAGCATTGCAGAAACCTCTCAGAAGAATTATTCAGAAAGAACCACTAGTTTCCAACTCCGCCTATTTAATAGGCATAGTAACATTTTTCTCACTATTTATGTAACTTCTGTAACTTTGACTAATAATTGTACACTAGATGTCAGCTAGGTAATCACGTAGTACAATTAGCCCATTCCCTCACAAGCAAATTATTGTATGAGTCTTTATTTGAAAAAGAAGTTAGGTACAGTTGTTCTTTAAATCCTAGACAAATATCTGCCAGTAAAACTAACAAATTATGAGGAAGAGTGGGCCTCAGATTCTTTGGCTCTTTAGATTTTATAATCACCTCCTCTATCTGTAACCTAATCTTCCTATTATCCTTCACTCCAGTGTTGATAATAAAATATATAAAATAGAGCACATTCAGTGAATGAAATATATATATTTAAAATTAAATATACAATTTTAAAAATGGGGAAACGAAAAGATATTATTACAAGAATAAGTATGCAAGTGCTAGGGCCAACCAGACAAACTGAATTGAATCTGTATGTAATAGATTCACAAGTATTAACAAGACTTACAGGTCTTTCATGTAACTTAAACTTTACTGATCTGAATAAATGAACACTAAATGGAATTAACTTTTTATCCAAATTTATATTATCATGTTTTTCTAAATATGATTTACAGCAATTTGAGTCAATGTCAGCAAAGTGTTGCTGATGTTCTGTTAAGAACTGGTTCAATTTCAATCTTGAGATCATAAATCTTTTTCTTAGGTTACGTACCATGGATTCTTAAGTATCTAAGGCAATAACTTTTAAAAACTGTTATCAGCTCAATACATTTTGTAAAAAATTACAAAGGAGTTTTGATTATATTTCAAGATGGATATCTTTATAGCAAAACTGAAAGCCTATTTCAACTAACCCAAACACTAACAAATGGATGATTAACAGGCTCCATGATTTAAAGTTTGGATTATATTATTTCAGGGTTTAGGTTTTTTGTTTTCACCTATCTCTAGATCAGGGGTATCAAACTCGCGTCGTCATGGCAGCGGCACGTGATGTATCGAGACTTTTTTCCCCTTCGCTAAACCGGGCATGGTGTGGCCAGCACGTGACACATCCGGCCCGTGGCCCAGGAGTTTCACAGCCCTGCTTTAGATGGTAAATAATCTAAAATGGAATGTAATTAGGTTCTCTGTGGTTGCATATAAAATAAGATGTATAGTAACTAATAGCACCTAAATCTGATCGAGCATGGTTGGCCAGATATGATTTATTCTCAGTATTAAGTCAAAGATTGATTTTTTTCACCATAAAATTTTATGTGGAATGTATTGTATTATAATCCTGAGTTTGACAGAGATTTAAATTCTTTATAGATGGTTTTACTGTTTCATTCAGGGGCACCTATGCCATTTTTTAAAGTTTTAATTTTAAATTTATTCTTACTTTATTTTGATTAACTAGTCATAGTGTTTTTTATCCATAATCTTCTTATTTCTTTTAAACCTTGGTTTGGCCTATAGATGTATGATTTTATGCACCTTATGATTACTTTCAGTTGGTTTGTGACTATACAAAATGATGAAATAATATTAAACTAGGGCTACAAGACTTGGTAATTTTATTTTAAACTGAATTTTACACTAATGCACTATGTCTTTGTGTCTAATCCTAATACTGTATTAAATTAGAATAGAATTCAACAGCTGTTGATTTCTGAAAAAGTCAAAGATACTATGTAACATATACAACTTGCTCCATATTATCTGAAAGAGCATTTTTTTCTCCCTAATCCTCCTTACCGAAGTAATCTGAGAAGGTTTGCTTCCAGCTGCCATATGGAAGAAAGATTTTCTGTAATCAATGAGATTTTGGAACAAACTTTGCTCTAAATCGAACTGACCTTTGTTAATTTAAAAAAAGCTTCTTAAAACACTTATTTTCAAACAAGAGTTTGATACTTTTAGCTTTAACATCAACTTTGTGTTTTATTGAAACCTGCTATCAACAATTCTCTATTATGGAGCCGTTCTTGTGGAATATATAAAGGTAAAGATTTTCTGCTTCACTTATCTCTGATTCTTAAGGGGTGGTGCTCATCTCTGTTTCTTAGCCAAGGAAGCCAGTATTGTCTGAAGACTTTTTCCATGGTCATGTGGAATTAATAAAGAATAGCTGAGCAGGATTGCATCATAAACATGAGTACCTTTGTTTTCAGGTTTTCTTACACCTGCCTACTGCCTATACAGTACATATATGCAGTAGGCATACAGATAACAACTAGCTTTTGTCTGTTTGAGATTATAGTGATTGCACTAATTCATCAGGTCAGCTAGAGTTCATTTCAGGTTATTTCTCCCAGGTCATCTAGTTATTGCCTGCTACTCTTTGCATGTTTTGTTTTCTTCATATTTTTTTCTTTATTATCCAAGCTCCCTCTACACTTCTTGGCATAATCCACAGACCTAGTATTTCCTGGTGGTTTCCCATTCAAGTATTACCCAGTTCTGGTTATCTTGCTGAGATTGGAGAGAACCATATTCCCAAACTGGGAGAATAGCAAAACACAGCATTTGGAAGTAAGAATTGCATTAGTTTGTATTAAATATGAAAACAAATCATTTCTTCATTGCTGCCCCAAGATACTACCACAATACCTTAGCAAAGCCTTTCCTAACTTAGTTCTGTCCAAATATTTACAACCCTTCCTCATTTATTAAATGTAACTCTGTATATAAACTTATCTATATTTTAATATGTTTCAAATATTACAGGGGATATGATTTAGGAAAGCCAGCTTGGTATAGTGATCAAGTCCTCTTTTAGGCATGAAAACTAGCTGGGAGATCTTGAGCTGGTCACTTTTTCTCAGATCTCGGAGACACAGTCAAGTCCTGAGACAAACTGACTAAAAAAAATCCATGTAATCATCCACTGAACGCTTCCCTACAATAACTAGATGAGTACAGGGCAAAAAAATAAGTGGATCCTCCAACCATGTGAGATAGGTGAAGAGCAAGTGTCACATGAATTACTGTAACATTACTAGAAACATGTTCTGCATTAATTTTTTTGTTCGGTGCACTCTGCTCTGTAGTATAAACCTGATAGCAGACATTACTAAATGAATATGACACTTTTCAAAATTTAAATTGTTTTAACCATACATAACAATAAAAAGCATATACTAGATCATCCAGGAACAAATATGTAAATGAAAGCACTATATACATATATAGGTAGATGAGTGCAGTATATAAACAAATTCACACCAAAGCTTTCCAAAAAAATAATCTGTAAAATTTAAACTAAAAATCTCCCATGATGCAGCCACTACTTCTCTGACATTTTACAACAGATAACCAAAAGAAAAAAATAACTTATTCATTTTGTCTCAGCTGAATACATGCAAACTAGAGGCACATAAAAATAACCTATAATTTAGTAACATGTTTATCTTTAAAATTAGTGTGTATAGTAAAACATTATGTATAGCAATTAGCTGACAAAGCATGCCGTAACACTTAAATGCCAGATGTGTTAAATTAAATGTCCTAAGAGGCAAAACCTCATTTTTCAAACACATAAGAGTTTAACTATTAATTAACCAATCCATTAAATTCTCAAGTTAGTTCATGTAAAATTGAAAAAACAACCTGGAGTTTCATAGCACAATAGTCATGTTCAATTTAATCAGTCTTTCCCAAAAGAAATACAAACTTGCACCAAGCAGATACTTTTTTGTTTTAATAAGTCAATAAAGAATTTCAGTTGGAACTGAAAAAAAATCATGGAACTCTAAGATTTTTGGCAGTCTTTGGTTTGCTGAATTGAATTTATTCTGTTGAATGTACTGACTTTACTTAATACACTGTTGACATGTTAACGTAATTATAGCTTAGTGAACTGTCTTGAAATTAATTAAAATTGGGATAAAATATTTTACATAAATTGTAAGTCTTGCATTATGTTTTATAAAATAGAATTTTAAATAATTGTTTTGAGCCATAATATGATTTTATGTATTTATCATAAATACATTTGTGTATATATTACTGATGATAAATATTTTATGCCATTCTTCAAAATAAATTCATATAAAAGAAAATGCAAAAGCCATTTAGACTTATTTTGTTATTAATGCTATATGTCACTTTTCTATGTATAGAATATTTGAGGGACAAATATAGTGCTTCAAACCAATAATACATCCAGGAACTTAATCAGGGGCGGGTTGCTACCTGTTTGCTTCGGTTTGGGCAAACCAGATTTTAATTTTACATCTGGTTCACCGGACCAGAAGCTGCCCACCCTGCCCTTCCCAGGAGTCTCCATGTGGACCATTTTGGATCCCAGTGCAGGGACCACATGGAGGCTTGGGGAGGGCAAAAAATGGGCCTGCGGAAGCTCCAGAAGGCCAGAAAAGGGCCTGTTTCCAGCCTCCAGAGAGCCTCCGGAGCCCAGGGAGGGGGCAACAAGCCTCCTGAAAGTTTGAGGAAAACCTCTGAAGCCTGGGGAGTGGGAAAATGGGCCTCCCAGAGGCTCCAGAAGATCAACAATGGGCCCATTTCCGGCCTCCGGAAAGCCTCCAGAGCTCGGGGAAACTGTTTTTCATCTTCCCGGAGGCTCAAGGAAAGCCTCCAGAGCCCGGGGAAGGTAAAAACACTCCTCCCTGTGGTGTAGGAGGCTGACTAGGCCACACCCACTATGGCCATGCCCACCCAGCAACTGGTCAGAGAACCAGTTACTAAATTTTTTGAAGCCCACCCCTGAACTCAACAGAATCAGATATGTTGAATTTAAGCATAGGAAATTAAACATCTGCCCTGTTTGGTACATTTCAGGCTACACGTGGGAATATAATTATTATATCAACTGAATCTAAAGTCATGTTACCCCATAAAACTATTGTAAAAGTCTCATGTTGATTGGAAATTGAGTTGAATTCCAAACATCTGGAGGGCAATAAGTTAGGAAAGTGGCATATAAAATTAGAAGATGAAACACTTTCCAAGTATTTTTCTACATTAAAATAGTATGCATCTAAAAAAAGGAGCAAGTATTCCCAAGACACGTCACGGTGACTGATAGTGTCTTCCATGTGCTCCCCATAGGCAAAATAAAGCATCGTTGCATGTTTTCAATCATTTTGATGGAGACCAATTGTATATACCGTGCCTTTTAATTAGCATACGTCTGCAAGGAATGTAATATTAGCCAATATATCTTTCTGTTACAAGATGAAAAGAAAAGAAAAACCATTAATTAAGGTCCTAAAGGGCTTTTTTGTTTGTGGAACTTTTACATTTGTTTCTCTTTTAAAAAAAACCCTGACAAAACATGATCCACCAAATTGTGGGTAATTACTGAGATGCACCAAGCAAAATAAAAGTTAAATGGAAAAATATTCAAATGTGAGCTAGAATCAACATGAATCATAAAAAAATATGATTTTATGCAAATTATGATACATTAATTTGACTGACAGGAAAAGATGTTACCCTAATCTTCACTCCAGTGTTTATCTGGTTTCATGTGACTAATTTGGTTACCAAAGTCATGTATTCTTTGGATTTACACATTATAATGCATGCAGATGTTAGGCCCTTAATTAGCTTAATCAAGAATACCTTGGAAAACCAGTCCTTTTGTATTAATAAGAGTGTCCTTTTTTAGTTCAGGGAGGAGCCTTTCTATTTGATTCTCACCTATGCACTGTAATAATTTAACCTAAAAATCATTTCGGAACCTGAGGCACCTTATGTACACTCATTTGTTTCACCTCTAAGGAGCAGCTATTTACATATAGTCCTTTCAATGACTCAGCATTTATACCATGTAATAAAGCATGTGCTGAAAGTTTTATTCTTAAAACAATGCCCACTTTCTTATCCTCAGGCTATTATTGATAGTGGTTTACCATTAGGAACAGCACAGTAAAAGATGATGACTGATTTCCCCTGCGAGGCATGGAAAGATTGCTCAATAATTTTGAACTACACCAGGAACAAAAAGTTTCCTTCTTGACAGTTTTCAATTAATGTGTAATATTTCTGCCCCCTTTTCTCTCCTCAAAATGTAGTTTTAAACATGAATTGGTGGTTTGTTCTTCACAACCACTCTGATTATTGCTTATAAAAAAAGATGTTACAACTATAGGCCAAAGGAGAAAAATAATCAAATCCACTATTAATAGCTATCATGTGCAACCCATATTTCATTTGGGGGAGGAAAATATATACTTTTTTCAAAGTTTTTAGAGTTTTTCCTGCAATATAAGGTATCAGAGTTTGGCATGACATCAGAATGCTTCAGTAGGAGTCCAGAACCCCACCTTTTCTGTTACTAATTTTTGTTGTCTATTCTTCACAAGCCTTATGAAACCAAACAGCAATAGAAGAAAATAAAATCCTCTTATCCCTTTCCACTATGAGCAAATGGACAGCTGTGATCTAGCAATGAGAAAAACAATCCTCTGAAAATATCTTGCCCTAAAGTCAATCATAATCTGATCCAGGACATAAACGAGAAGACATTATAAGCCTTATTTGGACAAAGTCTTCCCAATATAGGATATGGTTAATGTTTACATATCATTATGTGGCAAAAAAAAGATTTAAAGACAAAATCTAGGACTTTTTTTGTCTCTATGGCCAATTCTGATGCAATGCCTTCTGTGTCGCAGAAATGAGAGAATCCTACTGTTTAAAATTCATATTATGAAATACATATATACTTTAAGGGTACACTGTGCAAATAGAACCACTATAATACCACTCAAACCTGCTGCAACTGATCCAGAAGTATAGTGTGATTGATGGGATTAGAAGCTGCTGAAAGATCAAGTCCAGGCTCCAGCACAGATCAACAAGTGCAATCAATGCTTTCTTAATAAAGTGACCAAATCTGAATCCCAACTGGAAAATGTCTGGATAACCTGCTTCTTCCAAGGCCCTCTGTAATTGCAACCTGATAACCTTCTCAGCAACCTATGCCAAAAAGTAAAGTTGGAAATGGTTAGATATCCTTCAAGGCTTGTGGAACCATTCACTCACTCTAAGAGAGGAAGAACATTCCATGACCATGCTAGGTCATGCCTATATCAGTTCAATCACACCAGACCAGTAAGAGTTCAATTCCAAGCAATCTGAGCAACTTTATCCACCAGATACCTTGACTATTCTCCAAGATTCCTTGGGCTTGCCTCTCCCAACAAGGAACAGGTCATTTAAAAAGTGCTGCTAGATGGCTATTCTATGGATGCGGTAATAGCAGACGATTTGGGTCAGATCCATGGTGGCTTTGTGATGGGCTGTGAAAATAAACTTGTAAAACAGGAGGAGGAGCTGGAGTTAATCTCAACCACTGATCTCGTGATCATTAGCAATAGCACTTAGACTTATATAGCACTTCATAGTGCTATACAGCCCTCTCTAAGTGGTTTAGAATCAGCTTATTGCCCCCAACAATTTTGGGTCCTCATTTTACCCACCTTGGAATGATGGAAGGCTGAGTCAACCTTGAGCCTGGTGAGACTTGAACTGCCAAACTGCAGGCAGCCCACAGGCAGCAGAAGTAGCCTGCAGTACTGCACTCTAACCACTGCACCACCGAGGCTCCTTTTATACATTACATACAGTATGTTAATACCAGTATAATCCTGAGGAAACAAATAGTGAAAACAAAAATGGGAAGTTGATATATACTTCACTCTTTTGGAATTTGACATTTTATGGATTTAGCAAGTCTGGGGTTTTGCATGGATGGGAAGAAATGTACGCTACTAATGTTAAAGAGTACATTCAATAAGCTGTTTTCTTTATTCTTTAATTTTTAAGTTCTTTAAAATTTGATTGCATTACCATTTCGGTATTTTCTATATCTGTTATATTAAAAAATTAAAACAAAATTAAGTTCACCATTTGCTTAGACTCTTGAAGAGAAGGAATCGAGAATATCCCCTCGCTGATTGAACAGAATGGATAGATTCCCTCTAGAGAATATTTAGGATTTGTAGGTTATAAGCAGCACTTTGAAATGTACCTAGAAATATAGCCAATTCAACCACAGTAATATGGCTGAATTTTGCAATGCAATGCATATCAATGTTTGTCTTTAAATAGCTGCCACAGCATTAGTGTTCCTGACCATCACTCTATCTTGTTTTTCCCAGAGGCCAAGTTACTCCTGCTCTGACAATGTAGTCAACTGAAAAAGTAATTATATCAGGACGCTCTTTCTTTACTCAGTTCTTGCAAGCCTTGCAAATGAACACCTTATGCTGTGAAGCATGAGATTTGTTATAAATTAGTCACATTGTTATCAGTGATTATAAAACAACCTAGTTTTTAAAAAGTCCGGTTCATTTTGCATCTTACTAACTTCTCTTACAGTTTTGAATTGCAAGGCATTTGGAAATCCCCAAATAGAGAGATATTTGGATTTGTTCAAGTAATGGCATTAATATTAAGTGCTTTTATGCTTTCCTTGAATACAGTAGTAGATAAATTGTCATGTTAATTTTGTTGGTTAATTCTTCAGCAAGCATAGTAGATCCGTTCAGATGATGCTTCAAATAACAATGGATAAACTAAACTGATTTGAATTACAGATATGAACAAAAGTGTCTATTTGTACAAACTGGGATGTGTGTGTGTGTGTATTAATACTTTGCCAATGAAATGTAGCATTTACTAAGAATGACTAATCTGATCAGTAATATCCTGCAAGCACTGCTCTAAAAGATCAAATATTTGCACTTCCTTTTTTGTCTCCTACTGGGGTTATGAGGCCAAGCACTTTTAATGATGCTGTAGATCCAAAATGTCAAGCCCTGCAAATGAACCAGTTACCCTTTCCTGTATCTAACAAATGGCTCCTCTCTGTCTCAAGCTGATAAATCACTGTTTCACTTGGTTAGCGATTGCAAAATTTTGGCAATTCAGAGAGTCATCATTTGAATAAAATGTTCAAAAAAAATGAGATGCTTAAGCCAAACAGCTGGTTCATGTTCAAAATGCAGACACCCTGCCCTAAACATTCTACTTATGGAACTACTAGCATTCCATCCATAACAGGATTTAGGAGGGAAGGTAATGCAGAGATTATAAGAATACAGGATCAACAGAAATCATTAATTTCCTTGAAGAGCTGAAGCATTGCCATTAGTTTTCTTGCAGTAGAAATAAACACAGGCAGAGGCTTAATTAAATTTAATATAGGTTAGGAAGCACACTTGACTGATAAAGATGTTCTGAATATTTATTTTTACATTAAAATATTATATAACATGTGTAGCACAAGACCAAATCTTGTTTTAGAATTGTATTTTCAAGTTTGAAAAGATTACTTAATATTATTCTATTATCTCAAGACAAAGCACCCATTTTGTACATGCAGTACATTCAAGATAAATAAAATCTAATCAGAAATGTTATCAGAAATTTTAGACATATGCATTGATGCCAAGGAATCTGCATACCTTGCTATTAGATTCTTAAAGAAAGAGGTCTAAGACACAGACAAAAAATATTATTTTGGTTGGAGTTTTGTATCAGCAATATGCAGATGATGCCTACTTATATATCTCTAGTTCAGGTTGGAATGGGATGAACTTGTCGTGGCCAACTTGAAATGGCCAACTCAGTATGTGATAATTCACCATGGGATAACTCAAGAGGGACAAGTAGAATTGCAGCTTGCCTTGAGGACTTCTAACTTTAGGAAGGTTCAAATTTTAAAAAAGATAAGGGCTATTGCAATTCACTTGTTCCTCTTTTGAGTTATCCCATGAGTTGTCCCATGGCAAGTTGGCTGCAGCAAGTTGGCCAGGGCGAGTCAACTGGGGCGAGATGGCTGTGGTGATTCAGCCAGGATGAGTTGTCCTAGACCCAGCTCAGGCTGTCTTAGTTCCGTTGAGATTTAACCTTAACAAGACAAAATGGCTACAGTTTCAGAAGCCACCTGTCAGGTCCCAAATATCAGGAGAACATGTAGAGTTATTTCTAAGCAATTTCCTTCTTTGTTCCTCACCTATAGACAGAAATCTTGCCAAAACTAAAGCAACCACTTGCCTTAAGATATACTCAGAGAATTTCTAGGGAAGAGCTGTCTTAACTCTCTTTCTCCCCACAATTCTCTGTCTCTTGGTCCTCTGCAATACAGTCCCTTCCTCCTGGGAATCTAGACTATATTCCACCATGCCATCTAACTCTGGGACTATACTAGCTCTAGATGGGGTTGGGTTCCCCAGAAACAGTTGCTCCTGAACTATGAGCACTTGCAGGAACAGCAAGTGGAAGCTGGAGGCAGGAGGACTTTGCCAAGCTCTGTTTGATGTGTCAAACAAATCTAATCTTGGAACAGACAACATTAGACATTGTCACTCATACACTTCTCACCTCATGAGTGGACTACTATAATGCATTCTACATGCCCTTGAAGACCACTCAGAAACTGCAACTAGTACAAAAAACTGTGACTTGTACATAACTGCAAAACCCAATATGGCACCAATATTGTGGAAGCTATATTGGTTACTGGCTTGTTTCAGGATGCAATTCAAGGTGCTAGTGATAACATTTGAAGCTCCACAGTTTGTGGTCTG
Source organism: Pseudonaja textilis (assembly GCF_049901715.1). NCBI lineage: Eukaryota > Metazoa > Chordata > Lepidosauria > Squamata > Elapidae > Pseudonaja > Pseudonaja textilis. The sequence continues at coordinate 23,049,366 of NC_141992.1, read as the reverse complement.
GTTATCTTGCTGTCTATTCCAAACAGAATCCGCCTGCAAAGGATTTGTCTGTGGAGAAGCTTGCTAGCAGTTCCTATTCCTTGTAAAGTGCAATAAGAAGGAACTTTTATTCTTTGCAAAAAGTCCCCTCCAGGAGAAAGTCATCCCATCCAGAACTTTCACTCCCACCCTAGTAATGAGGAAAGATTTAAAAGCATGGCTCTTAAAAATGAGCATTTGCCAGAATTCAAGGTGCATTCATCCGTAGACTCCTTCCATTTAAAATTGCATTCTGTAAACAGTCTTCCCTCCTCAAATTTTTCTGGGTATTTTATCATCTTGCCAATGAAAAAACAAAAAGTTATATACTATTTTATAACTTACTGGTATGATATGCATTTTATACAATCATTCCTAGTTTAAAAAATGGATGGCATAATCTCCAAATGGGTCTGCAACAGGACAGGGCTTTCTATGCCAAGAGAAACATATACAGCACTCAAGTTCTTATCATATACATTTTACATTTTTTGCCAATGATACAGTCACTGCATTGTAATTGAACTTGTTAACAGACAATACTGCTATCAGTCTGCAGCAGGGCTGTCAAACTCTTGGCCTGGATGCGTCACACACTGGCCATGCCCACGTCCAGTTTAGTGAAGGGGGAAAAAGTCATGATACATTATGTGATGCTACCATGACAACATGAGTTTGACACCCTTGGACTACAGGTAGCTCTTGAGTAGTTATGCCAAAAGAAAGTAAGATACTGTTAACTTTTTAAGAGTAATAAACAACTCACACTTACATTTCATAAGAAAAATGCCTTTGTTAAATTGAACTGAAGCAGCTTTTTGCATGAGAAGTGAAAAGTCTTCAAAGAAAAAAACAGAAAGTCCAGTTGCCTCTGGAAAAAGCACCTTTGGGACAACCATGACCTGGATGACTGAGAATCTCCATTGATCTTTGTTAAATTGTAAGTGACCTCTATGTCAAAAATTAATGGACTGCACAAAGAGAACTCATTGTTCTGAAATTTGTGCTACTGGGTCGTTTTTCTTCCCTGAAACAGTAGTAGTGAGTTTCCTATAAACTGAGGAACTGCAATAGCATGTTTTAACAACATAACTTCACCATTATGGAGCTGACTTCAAACAAACAGCCTTTTTAGTAGTTACGTTCTAGCAACAGGGTCCCTAACCAGAAATAAGCTACAGTGGAACTAATTGGTAGTCATTAACTGTTGTATTTAGCTAGGGAAATATTTCAGGAAAACAAGAGGCTTGTTTTGTAAGTTTTATCTTTGAAATAAATATTTTTATTAGAGTTGTAAATTGGAGCAAAATCTACTACCAAAATCATATACTACCTGTACCCAAATACATTTCAGCAAAATTTCCTAAGTTATTTCAGTTCACAACACTACAGCATCACTTGCTAATAGTTGGCCAATTAGATAGGATAATGGCTGTGTGTGTGTGCGTGTGTGTGTGTAAAATATGCAAGTTTTGGTGCGTTCGGGTCTTTTCCCATGTAAGATTGAGAGTATCTTGGCAACGTTTCAATGAGGTCCCACTCGCCATCTTCAGGATGGTGCTTTCAGCTTCGTGCTCAAGCACAAAGATGGCGAGTGGGACCTCGTTGAAACATCGCCAAGATGCTCTCAATCTTACATGGGAAAATTCAGCTTTGTTCGGGTATCTTCCCATGTCATTATAGTTGTGCTTTTAAAGTTGTAGCAACGTTTCGGCAAAATCTCATCTGCCATCATCAGGCTTCTGTATTGTGTTCGTCTGTGAGTCAGACTTTTACAGTTGTTTCAGTTTTAAATTTGGTGCTAGCCTACTGCTGTGCCAGAATGGTTTTTTCTTCATCCTGATTGGTTGGGAGTCTTGGTCTGTGTTTATTGGTCTTGGAGTTTGCTGTGTTCTGCTTGACTGGTGTTTCTAATATCTGATTTTTCTAATATGATTTTTCCAGTGATCATCTTTCTTGCATATTAGAATAAAGTACTAGGTAAGTAGTAAGCATGAACTCAATAAAATATACTTCAGAGCTGACCTACCCAGAATGTTACAAAGCAACAAGGGACCAAAGCTGAGAACACCAAATAGCTTTTTGCTGGAGATGAAGGATAAAGTTTATTTTTCTTATTCTGTCCTTTGGGTTTTTTTTTTCCTTCTTCCAGACTTTTTTTCTTTTTTTAATTTGGTTTTTATAACTGGTTTTTTTAATTCAAGTTTTTTATTTTATTTTACATATACATATCAATGCATGAACAATGTGGCACCTGGGTATCATACATTTTGGTGCAAATTAGAATAATAATATTAATCATATTTGTTACATTCATCAAACTTATGTAATTCTAATAATGTTAATACATATATTTGTATTAAGCTATAGTCTTTCATTATTTAATTATTCAATGTTTCAATATATTATTTTAATGCCAATCATAACATTGTTTAAAAATACATAATAATTCCATTATTCAACTTCTAATCTTCCTTCTAATTATTGCTTTTATCTCATTATATAAAAATGTGTATACTAATAATTCCCCTCTCTCTTATTTCTATCTCCATTCTAATTTTTAATCCTGCCATTGTTTTATCTGTTTAATATAAATCTTAATAAAATTATTGAAAAAAATTAACTTAAAAAAATTAAGTCAGATTCCAAAGAGAAGTCAGAAAAAAGTAAAAGGAGTTTGACAGTGGAATCCACTTGATAGGAAGGTGATAACCTCTCCTTCACTGGAGGTGTTCAAGTCAAAGCTTGGCAACCATCTCACAGAAATATTTTAATGTGGATTCTTGCACATTAGCAGAGAATTGATCTTGGTCTAAATGGTATTTTCTGCCTCTGTGATTCTGTGATCCCTGAACCATATATATTTGTATTACCTCTAAGAAAAATGTTTGGCAGGATATGTATTTACTTGCACAAACAAAATTAAGTTCTCTGCAGGTAGGCTCATAAAGAAATCTTGGGACATTTTTTAAATGGCTGCTTTAAATGCTTAATGCTTTTCTGATATCAAGAGAATGCCATCTGATTAATTTTAATTATTGTTTTTTTCTTTCCATAAAACACTCTGCCTAACAATGAATACTGCAATTAATATACTGTAGATATCTGTTACATGATACAGGAAAAATAGTTCATGGAGTAACAATGCCAGGAACTATCTCAGCATTAACATCCTTCACAAATTACTGTTATATAAGCAAATAATGCAAGATGGTTGAGAACATTTGCGTTTTATTGCAGATATACTGTATGTTGCATATGTATTTATCTACTGCAGAGGGATGCCAGCCAACTCAATGACATATTGAGAATTCTCTCATAAAGAGGGACCATCACTCAATTGGAGATTACATGTTGTTCCTGCAGAAGTATCCTAGTGTAATTCTTGGGATATCCAGTTAGTGAAAAAGACCTTGTTGGTCTACTTTTCCAGGAAACTAAATATATCAAAAGTTGGACCAGGAACTTTATTCATAAGAAGAGAGCTTACGTTAATAGGTGTCAAACAGAGAGTCAAGGTTTTATGAATTCTGCTTTGCAGTCTAATTTGTAGGTCACTTTCTGTAAGGGCTAGACAGGAAATCAGAAGCAAAAGGCCTGAAATCAGTCTTGTCCATTACAATAACAATGCATAGGCATTACGTGCTTCTCTTACTAAGAAAAACAGCTTCTAGTTATGACTAAAGGGAGAAGAAAAAAATATAAGAACTATTGTCTGTTCACAGCTTCTTATATTCTCTTATATTTCCTGATATTATTGCCTGAAATAAGCTAAAACTGATCTGCTTGTAAGCGCCTTTTATTATAAAAATAAGAAGTTCTGAATGGCTGAAACTAAGTCCTACTTAGGACATAATTCTAACATAATTCCACCAACCATAGAACAACTTTGGTTCTGCCACCAATTAAAGATTTATTTTTTTTCTTTTTGGATTTCTATTTCACGCTTGGATGCAATTACTATCTGTATCCGTGCCTTTCCCTCCCAAGAGTTCATTTTATATTTTATTTTTAAGAAAGCTTTTGTAAAAAAAAAACCTAAGAGTCTTTTGTTATAAAAAATTAGCTAACATTAATTCTTAAATAATTTATTTTGGTAACAACTTGAGTTTTACTTGTAGAACTGATTGAGTAAGGACTAAGAAGGAATTAAAGAAACAGGTTAACAAAGGGAAATAGTTTTGACATTGAGAACTGGAATTGGAAAGAAGCATCTCTTTCCCTCATACCACGGCTGGGGAAAAAATATCTCCTCAGTTACTGTCTCGAATGCAATGGACTGAAATGCTGAAGGCTGCAAGAAAAATAAAGGGAAAGACATCACCTGATTATTCTCAGAATAAAGCCAGTACGTCTTTTACAAATAAATTGAATGCTTTTCTTGTGCCTTTTAAACATTCAACAACCCCCATCTATCCATGTGTGAACTTATAAACATTCAGTGATTGTTGTTCTGCTTTGAGCACATTGAGCAATTAGTAAACCAAGATTCTTTGCCTATACTAAAGGTAAAAGTTCCCCTCGCATATATGTGCTAGTTGTTTCCGGCTCTAGGGGGCGGTGCTCATCTCTGTTACAAAGCCAAAGAGCCAGCACTCTCTGAAGACATCTCCGTGATCATGTGGCCGGCATGACTTAATGCCGATGGGACACAGAATGCTGTTACCTTCCCACCAAAGTGGTCCCTATTTTTCTACTTGCATTTTTACATGGTTTCGAACTACTAGGTTGGCAGAAGCTGAGACAAGTAATGGGAGCTCCCTCCATTACGTGGTGCTAGAGATTCAAACCGCCGAACTGCCAACCTTTCTGATTGACAAGCTCAGTGTCTTAGCCAATGAGCCACTGTGTCCGTTGCATTGATTATACTACTCTCTCATAAAATGTCTGGTACTCTCTCACAATCATTATTTGGAGGACATAGCCTACGATGGCTTTCCTGCTCACCAAAATGAGAAAGAGTAGATTGTGACTTTCTCCTGAAAGGAAGAATACTTTGTATATACAAAAAATTCTTATTTTTTGGGGGAAAAAGACCTTCCCTATGAAGATATGGAAAGGGATCTAGAATCTATCACACATGCAAGGTTTCCACTGAAACCTGGTAATAAGAAACAATAAATGTAATCTCTTTCTTCTTGGAAATAGACATTAGGCAGGGCAGCTTCCATTTTTAAAAGCAGCGAGTGAGAAGAACTGAGTCAGAGAGGGATTAATTTAAGGTGTACATTCACTGAGCTTTATTTTACTATTTCACATGTGAAGAGATGGACTCTTTAATTGGTCTCATCTGAACATAATTTAAATGTCAATTCGTGAACAAAATGCAGGTGTTCTGTAGAGGGTTGAACGTCACATCTTTAAGCTGCAATAGGGAATGCAGCTTCACAAATAAAAAGTATTCAACAATTGATCAACACGGTATATATTACTCTTCTTTAAAAGAGTGATGAGCACCTCCCCCTATAGTAGGGGTTTTCGACTAGCAGAGTAAAATACGCTGGGACTCCTTTACCTTTACCTTCAGTTAACTTCTTCTGTTCAAAGAATCCTAAGTGCCAAATATCCAGCAAAATTCACATATAAATAGATCAGGCTACCCACAACACTTTGGCAATATACCTGAATGCAATTTCTAATGTATGTCTCCATCCCCATCAAGATGTATATCTATGTAAGTAAAGACAGCAAAATAAAGACTCAGGATATACATTTGGAAACACATATGATTTATGTTCATAATTATTGTGACTAATGTGTGATATCATCAAAAGACTAAAATAACTGCAATGGAAATGGGCTGGTCATATACTGTAGCAAGAAGAACTGATGGCAGGTAGACTAAGGCAGTTATAGAATAGATTCCACTTGTTAAAAAGTGTTCACAAAAGAAACCTAAAACAAGATGGAAGGATAACATCAGCAAGTATTGCAGGCCCAATCGGCAAAAGAAAGCTCAAGACTATTGGTTGGAAACATGCAGAAAAGGCCTTCATCCTGCAATGGATAGACAATGAATGAATGGATGAATAGAAAGGCACTGTCATAGTTCCATTGACATAGAAGAGACCCAACCTAGAATGAAAGATAAATTTCCTGAGCACGGACAATTAACCAGTGGAACAGCTTGCCTTCAAAACTTATTTCAATATCTTCAGGAGAGATGTTTGTTGTATTGGTGTTGCTTATGATGTTGCGAACTTTGGTGATATCATCAGATTCATTGGTGTCTTCAAGACCAAATAAAATGACATTTGGACATTTCTGATCACGTTCCACGATGTCTTTGATGAGTAAGGGGATATCATGTGTGGTATTATTTGATGGGATAGTGATTATTTGTGGCTGTGGTTTGGTGGTTATTTTTGGTTGTAGTTGTGATTGTAGTTGAGGTAGTAGTTTTGATGCAAAGGAACAATGACAAACCCTTGAGAAAAACTGGCAAACTCTGGAGAATTTGGCAACAACACATAATGCAACAGGGAGCCAAAGGTAGCAGCATTAGTAGGCCAGTGAGGTTAAAAGCCTAAAAAAGATCTGGGGAAGCTAGACCCTCTCTCCAAGACAGCCAAGAGTAGGGAAGCCCAGACATTGACAATAGGATGGCCCAGGATACTGAGACAGAGAAAGAAAGTGAGCTAAGCACTCAATGCCGGGCTAGTACAGCAGACTAGCTGGCAGGAGGGACTGCTAAATCTTCCAATCACCACTCTTTCCAGCCAACAGCAGGCCAAAGCATGGCATCAGACCAGGACAGCAGCAGGCAATAAAAAGGAAGCTATAAAGAACAGCAGCACAGTTCTGACAATATAGTGTGAGGCACAAAACTTACAACAGGCATCTTTGAGTAAACAACTGTGTGCACAATATAGAAGAGTAAAATAAGAATATGAAAAGAAAATATAGATCTATGATACAATATAGTAATATAGTTTATAAATGTAAGAAATATGAATAAAGAGGTAAGAGAGTAAGATACAATAGGTTAACTTAAAATAAAACTATAGAAACCAGAATGTTTCTACAAGATATGCAAATAATAGAAAAGAATAAGATAGAAGGTATATGGAAGGAATATGAGGCATAAGGGCTCAGGAATTAAAGGAGTGAAATAGTAGGGATAAAACAAACAGCACTTAAAAGATAGGTTACAAAGATATATATATTTATGTACAAAAAATAAGATATTTACAAAACATATTTTAGCAGCAAAATATTTTGTAATAAAATCCGCTAGGAACAGACACTCAAATGCTTCTTATCTAAAGCTTGAAGGAACTTCCCTGAGGAAATAGACAAATTAATTGTTGCCCCTTCCCACCACAATCCCACTCAACCTATACTAAAAACAGATGTCTGAATTAAATATTATGTCCTGTCCTTTCATTGTTCCTCAGGTATGCACCCAGAATCATAAAAGAGCATTGAAGTGCAGGTACTTGTCCATTTTAAGAATTAAAAACTTCTTTGGAAATTTTCTTTAAAACAAGGAAGCAAGGGCAGAAAATACAAAAGCTGTTCAGAGCCCAAGGAAGTAGTTATCAAAATGAAATTTATGTGCTGTAAACAGCTCACAGTTCCATCCATCAAGTGTGAAATTAGCAACTGAGAAAAGATTTCACAGGAACTTAATCTGACTGCCCGGTTGTTGCAAAAGGATTTGCAGTTTTCATCCCTGTGCCAAATATTTTTTTTATCTTTCAGTCTTGGAGTTATTCATACAAGAAAACAGATAATATATATATTGAATGAATATATATATTCATTCGTTCTCCAGTCTAATATATTAGGTAAGGCCAGATCATATCTGAAGTAAGTACTCATGAAAAATATTTGCTGTTTATCTTCTGGTATCATTGCAGTTTCAAAAAAAAAAACCCAAATCTCTGCTTCAAGAAAAGAAAAATACTTTTGTTGTACAAATTATGCACAAACACAGGAAGCAACTCTGCCATAACTGCACGATATTTATTCATTATGCTGTTCTGTATCCCAAGATAATGTTTGTATATGTCAACCTTGGCATCAGCATGTAAGAAAGATACTGGAATGTAAATGATATATTTATGGAAGTATCAAATTATTAACATACTGCTAATTTAGTGAATAGACTTTATAGGCAAATATAGGGGGTATGAAATCTGGAATGACTACAAAATCTAACAAATAGAAAAAAATAGTTTTATGGCATACATTGAGAACCTTTATGGCTTTCCTCTTACTATGCCTAAGAAGAAAGAAAGCATAAAAATTACAACAAAACAGAGGTATGTTGTCTTCAACTTTCACATAATTAAACAGGATTTCTTTAAGGATGAGGTATTTTTCTTAGAAGTCAGGTATATAATTATATCTGCATTCTGCATAAGAATAATATCACTTCAAATAATATGACAAGTCCTCCAATACAAAAGGGGGGATTACTAGGTATGCACATTGCAATGTTAGTTATGACTCACTTTCGCTGCTTCATTCGTAAAATTGCCAACTGTGTATTTTTCCAAAATAGAAACTTTGCATTTGTTGGGACAGCCATCTGATTAAGCACAAATCCAACTTCTAATGAACTGACTCTATGGAATGTTTAACCCAGATAATGTTGATGTGACTATATTTTGGCACATGAAGTATTTTAAGAGATTTGTAGTCATGCTAGTCACTAATTTTGCAGGCAACATACGTTTATACAAATAGACAAAATAGTTTTATGCTACTTTGAAGACTTATATATACCACAAAAATGTATCTTTTTAGGCAAATATTTAACATGATTACTTATCTGGAAACCTACATAGTGTATCAAGAAGGCAACATTTAATTCATAAGAACTACTTCTTCTCCTGCCTAATTTTACTGGCATTCTGGTCTTGATCCCACTAGAACTGGGAATGTATACAGCCCAACATTTATATACAAAAGCACAGTATTGCAATTTTGATGTTTCATGGGCGTTGTCTAAGTTGAAAGTTGACCTAAGTTATTAGGTCTGCAACACAGCTTGGTTAAAAGAAACACCCTTACTCTATTATGCAACAGAACAAGGCTATATTCTCCATCTCAACCAGACCTTTCCACAGGATTAGTGTGATGTGCAAATCCCTCTTCAAGGCATCCCATTTTGATTCCTATTTATACAAACAGAAGGCCTCCACAGGCATACTATTAATGATATTCCTGTCATCAACTGGCCATGAAACAGGGAATAATGCAGTTTTAAATGCAATGTCCCCTCACAGAAACCTACTATTTCTCCTAAACATCTTTATGATGACAATGGTTAAATAAATAATGGCTCAACATGCCACCCCTCGCTTTAGACTGTAACATTCTACCACTTATTCTATACTAAAGAAAACAAAATTGGCAACATTTTACAAATTTTGCATTAAAATTAGGTGTGGTGGGAAGAAGGGGCTTCCTTCAATTCAACCATATTGTTGTAATATACTTTTAAATAATCCTTTATTCAGGGTTGTTACTTTAAAAGCTAAAGGGTAGCTGTTCTGTATGAACCTAAAGAAGGACTGAACATTTGCAAGTTGTCCATCACTAAAACCAGCACCAGAAACATGTACAAAGGAATTACAATCTGTAACTGCAGTCTTCTTAGTTAGACTCCCTACCTCTCCATACACATTTGGAGATGAAAAGAGGAAAGGAGACCCAAGAGGGCCACTACCAAGTATGAAATCCTGTTAAACCTCTAACAATACCAAAACTAACAGACCCTGACAGAATAAGCTCATAAACTGGAACAGGGGTAGGGGCTGGGGGAAGAATTAGCAGCACTGCAGGCAATGGGATTTTGCAGACCACAAACTGCCAGAAACTCCCATTTTAAAATCTGCTGCAACTCATGATGTTTTTTTAAATGTAAAATTTGCTTGGATTTGGGTGTTTAATATCTCTAACAATGATAACCGGGGAAATTAAAAGAGTGTTAAACATTACAACATTATTTTTAGCTCGAAGATTTTAATCTCATAGATGCACGATAAGTATGCAATTAATAAACCATGTGTAGATTGCAGTGCACTGTAATTTTTGATTTATAAACATTACACAGAGACAGAATTTATATATAGCTACTTCCTAAATCATCCTTCTACACCTAGGGACCTTCAGATGAGCGGAGTTGTATATCAATAAGAAGAAATGTTCCTAGCTAATTTTGATATATTTCATCCAAGAATGTTAGAATCTACAAGCAACGTACAGCAAGGAGTCTCATATCTAATCCCATTTCAAGGTCCAAAAGAATCCCTGCTTTGAGTTGGGGGAGGAGAAACCATGCCCAAAGAGTCTTTATTTTGCCCTTTGTAGCACAAGCAATCCGGCTATGGCTTTCAGTTTCATTCAAATGAAATTAAGTTATCAAATTCAGAAGAAGTCAAGAGCTCTTTCCATGATTTTGAATCTTTGGTAGTTGCAGTCCAATAACCATTGCTTCCCAGATATGATGAAACAGATTTCTAGGCTGAACTAGTTTTCTCATGCCTGTAGATCTAAATATTTTTAAAAAGCTTTATTTCCTACATTTTAGGAAAAGGACAAACATATTTTCTGAAATTGCCTAAAGAGGCTTACCATTTATAAAATGCATCATATATGAAAAACACAATATTGTGCAACTGTCATGCAGGACTTTTTTCTTTCTTACTGTGCCTACCAGATATGGCATTAAACAATTGTAAAATAGGAGGCATGTATCATCCTGACAGATCTGATGCATGGTATCTAAGAAACATTAACATGCTGATAAGTTACTTGCTGCCCTGCTGTGAGAACTGGTTGCTGCATTTAATTCTTTGGGTGAAGGCAAACTAAATTAAAACTGTGGTGACCTATATTGTGCTTTAGCTAATGACCCAGTTAACCTCTGGTTAATTTTTTGTCTTCTGGTGTCCTGGGAACAGGGAGATGTTTATTTCAGTGGTGACAAACCTTTAGAAAAGAACCACTGCCTTTTATTTATTTATTCTGAAGCTCTATGTTTTAATAGAAATTAGCTAATGAACCATGGGGGCTCTGAAGAAGTTGTTGAATGCCAATGAGAGGCTTTCTGTCTGTTCTCCTCCATCCTAATTTACATGACTTAAGCTTCTTCCTTTTAATTTTTTTTTCAAATTGTCCTTTTTTCTTGGCTATTGATCTATCTCCTGGGGAGGAAGGAAACCATTTGTTTAGTGGAGGGCATTTCTTTTTGCAGCTTTTCTTCTACTTTCCTTGTTTTGTAATACAAATTAATACCAAAGATACATAGATGTTGGCAGGCAAGATGCAGACATAATGTTGCTTTTTCTTCCCAACATAGCTGTTATGAAAACAAATGGAAATCTAATTGTAAAATAATAATGTTGCCCTTGGTAGAATGAAGGTCTGGCTAACCAAAAGAAATGTAAACCTCCAGAGGGAATAGGAAATTGCTTCCAGTGAGGCAATACGTGTTGCTAGAGTCTCCTTCAGGAAAGGGAGGTACATCTGATAACAGGCAAAGCAAAGGACAGGAGAAGGGCAGTCTTGCGATCTAAGCAACTTTTTGCTTTTCATAATCCTGGTAGTGGAGTTTCCAGAGTTTGTTGCACTGAAAACTGTACGCTCTGGGAATTATATCAATAAAAACTCAATTTCCTCCTTTTCCCCTCTTGCTATATTTATTTAATGTGTGGCTGTCGACCTCGTATGCATGGCTCTGGGCAGCTAACAGTTAAAATCAGAATAAAAACATACTAAACAACGAACATTAAAACCATCTAATATAATATAAAATAACACAGCAGCTAAGAATATTCATTTAATATAATCATGACCAAAAAAATAGGCTCACCCATACTTCCTATGGTTTTCTCCACTGCTTCTCCAGCACTTTTAATCTTTGCTATATAACATTCTTTCTCAAAGCATCCCTGTCACAGAAACTCACTCTTTTCCCCCACTCACTCCCATTAATTCTTTACCTCTGCTCTCTCTTCCAACCTCCATCTCTATTTCATGTGTGGTCTTACCTGCACCAAGCTTACATTCTTTCCTTCCTCTCTCCCAGCATTTTCTTTCTTTTTCATTCTTTTTTTCTCCCCAGCACTTCTTCCCTGCCTATTCTCTTGCATACTGTGGTGATGCAAACTGTGTTTTTAAATCTTGCCTTTTAAAAGTTGAATTGCTCCTTTGGGCATGGAAGATACTGTAGAGATCAACCAATCAATCCCATGTATAATGAACCTTTGCTAGAAACATACAGAATTTGTTTCTTCTAAATTCAGTACTCTATGTGCATTTGACCAATACCTATTCGATTGGTGGATCATTTGTACATCTCATTGGCAAATCTCAGGTCAATATTCTTAAAAAACAAAATGTTTATGCTGTTTCAGATTGGCTTAATATAATTAGAAATTATTATGGACATGAGATCATTAAATTTCTAAACCATCAGGGGTGGGCTGCTAGGGGTTCGCAGGGGTTCGAGAGAGCCCCTAGTTAAGATTCTGTGCAGTTCAGAGAATCCCCCAAATCCCAGTCCTGGCTGGCCCTGGTCACCCCTCCCCTCCCAGGAGTCCCCACGCGGCCTGTTTTGGATGCAGGTAAGTGCAAGCAGCATACAAAATGGGCCTCCCAGAAGCTCTGGAAGGCCGGAAATGGGCCCGTTTCTGGCTTCCAGAAAGCCTCTGGAGCCTGGGGAGGCCATTTTTGTCTTCCCAAAGGCTTGAGGAAAGCCTCCGAAGCCTGGGGAGGGCAAAAAGTCTCCCCCCCAACCATGGTGCAGGAAGCCGACTAGGCCACACCTACCATGGCCACCCCCATCCAGCAACTGGGCAGAGAACCTGTTGCTAAAAATGAAGCCTACCCCTGTAAACCACTGATAATTTTCAAAAAGAACTTTATTGAGGGCAGCTAATATTTGCCATATAATAATTATTGAGAACATCTCCTATTTAATATATACATAAAGCCACTGGTTGAGGCTATCTGATAGTTTGAAGTAAAATATCCGCAATATACTCCATGCAGCCTTAGGGATTCTTTCTCAGTGACTGGAGGCTGGAGGGCCCTGGATCAGGGTCAACAGGTTTAGGTTCCAACTAAGCAAGACCAAGGAGTTTCCTAGTTCCGGGGATCTCCTATCTTTGGTTCTGGCACTGCTCCAGATAGATCCAATGCACAATCTGGGGGTCCTTCCCATAGCTTGAACAGCCATAGTTAGGACAGTCTTTGCTCAGCTTAGGGCAGTGAGTCAGGTGCACCTGTTCCTTAACCAGGGTGCTCACTCCATGTGTTGTGACTGTGAGATTGATCGACTGCAATATGCTTCAGCAATAGCACTTAGACTTATATACCACTTTACAGTGATTTACAGCCCTCTCTAAGCAGTTTACAGAGTCAGCATATTGCCCCCAACAATTTTGGGTCCTCATTTTACCCACCTCAGAAGGATGAAAGGCTGAGTCAACCTTGAGCCTGGTATGATTCGAACTGCCAAATTCCAGGCAGCCGGCAGGCAGCAGAAGTAGCCTGCAGTACTGCACTGTAACACTGCACCACCGTGGCTTAGGTGGGGCTGTCCCTGAAGAATAGTTGAAAATTCAACAGGCACAAAATATGATGGCACAAGCAGCTACTATTGCCAGTTATTTGGCACATTGTTATACTACAGCTGCCCAAGATGTACTGGCTTCCAGTGTGCTCTGGGTGCAATTCAAGATGCTGGTTGTCACCTTTAAAGCCCTTTGTGACACAGGACCATCTCTACCCAGTTATTTCTATCTGTCTTATCTGATCTGGCAGGAAGGGCATGCTTCAGGTACCCCCAGCTAGGGAGTTCACCTGATAGACCCAGAAGGAGAGCCTTTTCTGCTGTGGTACCCACACTTTAGAATATAATTCCCCCTAAAATAGATTGGCTCCATCCTTGTTGGCTTTTCATAAGGTGTTGAAAACCTTGCTTTGTGCTTGAGCCTGGGGCTTTGGCAGTGAGTTAGAGCCCATCTTCTGGTTGCATGGTTAAATCAAGCCTGGCTACTTATTTTTGTTTTATGTTATGTACTTAGCATTTTTATTTGTTTTATTGTAAGTTGCCTAGCGTCACGTAAAAATAAAATAGGCAGCTATATACAATAAATGGAGAAATAAATAAATAAATGACCCTCAATGAACATTCTTTGAGCAATTATGGGGTTTTTCCATTGTCTTTAATTATAATTTCAGAGATACATTGATTAATTATGGGCTCAGCTGAGGAAAATTATTTTGTAGTTTGTTTTATTTGTAGCAATAAACCATTTACTATGTAACAAAAAGTCCAATGGAAAAGCATACATTACCAAAATAAAATGTGTTCCAGAATACAAAATACATGTTTATTCTTATAAGCAAAAGGCCAGAAGTATAACATGTAACCCAAAACTGCAAATAACAAGATCATATGAAATTACATAAAAACATTACAGTGGTTAATATATAAACTAAATTATAATTGTGGCAGTAATTGATGCCTCATTTTCACTGCCGCTATAGGTTACTTTTCTACTATCTGAATTAAGGAAGGTTTAACACCCCTAAAATAATAGCCATATAGAAATTATCTGTTTGCCCAGGGTACTGCTGAAGGAGAAGTAGAGTACTATATACATCTTTCAGATACTTCTGCAAAAGCCACAGCATCTATTGGGCTGTCTCAGTATCTCCTGTTCAAGGAAAGACACATTTCTCCATTGGGTTCTTAAGAATATCTTCCCTGTAGTACAATAACGTTTAAGGGAGTATAATATATTTAACACAGAATAAAGCTCTCCTTAGTTTGGAAATGTCAGTAGAGAGAGCTAATTAGACACTTCTTGGGTACCTTTTGTCAACCACGTCCTACTTTTCTATGGCTAGATATTTATCTCCACCTGAATGTCAATATAATTTAGTCTCTACAGGAGTATATCTTTGGCACTCTCATAACCCAAGGATCTAATGTCTTCAGTTTTTATTCAATGAGATTATTTCAGTTTAGTGGTGAGTATCAGCCATTATAACTAGAGGGGGGCCCACTAATGGAGGTTTAACCAATAATTTAGCATTAATCCCAGTGGTCCAATCTTAATTGTGGGCATCCCCATTCCAACCAAAGGAGGGCAATAGCTTTAAGAATGGCAATGTTCTATTGACTAGGGGAAAATAAGGCACTAGGCCCTTTAATCAGTAACTGACATTTTCAGAGGAAATGAGATGTTTCCTTGGTCCACTCCAAAGAATATATGAATTTTGATCTGAAGCCAATTTATCTACTGTACTATGATGATTCATAAAGGAAAAGTTAAGATACCACTTTTCTTGATTCTGAAACAAGGTGAAATAAAGAAGGGCTGTACATTTAAAAAATTGCCCAAAGTGCAAGAAATCATCCTCAATAGATTCATCATTAGTGAATCTATTTCTGAATTAGGTAAGGCTTATTTCTATGTAATGGAAAACAGTCTATAAAAGTAAGACACTGTGAGGAAGCTGGCAAAAAAATGAGAAAATAGACATAAACAACCAAGATATAGAGATTAAATAAACTGGCAGCTTATATGATAAATGGCAACTTAGTCCAGGTGGCAAGAGGGGGACGAGCGGTCTGCCACCTCCAAGTGGTGTCCCCTGGATGCGCGAAGCCGTCAAACGCTGACCGTAACTGAGAGCAGACCCTCCGACGACAGGCCCACGCGACAGGCCGGCTGGAGTACTCAAATGCCGCATCAACATGATGGAAACGTCCACTACAAAACACACGTCCAATGCTACCGCGTTCGGGGAACCGACGGGCGCAGGAGACCATTGGCCTGCGCCAAAAATCAACGAAATGGTCCACGCGAAAGCACGGCCGTGTGAAAAACGCAAGCGGGGAACAGAGGACTGCCAGGCGCTCAAGGTGGCCACCTGGGCGTGGATTCGCTGACTGGATGCTCGACCGAGATCGTCAGGGCCATGCGGGACAGGAAGCTGGACATCTGCTGCCTCCAGGAAACTCGCTGGAAGGGCAACAAGGCTACGACTATAGACGGCTACAAGATCATATACACCAGCTGTAAGGAAAACCGCGCGGTGTAGCTGTGGTTGTCAGTCCAAGCTGGCAAAGTTCCGTCGCAGAAGTTAAGCACCTCACAGAACGACTGATGATAATCGTCGTAGCGACCGAGAGGCAGCGCCTGCTACACATCTTGTCCGCCTCGCCCCTCAGACCGGATGTCACGAGGAGGAGAAGGATACCTTCTGGGAACTGCTCGACATCCAACTCAGGCAGATCCCACACGAAGACGACATCATCATCTCGGGCGACCTGAATGGTCATGTAGGGCGGGACAAAACGGACACCAGTGCCACGGTGGGCACGGCACAGGCGATCTGAATGAGAATGGCCAGAGGATCCTGGACTTTGCCGACTCCCATGATATGACCATCACGAATACCTGCTTCATTAGGCGAGAATCTCAACTCCTCACCTACCATAGCAGAAACGGGAGCCACCACACACAGATCGACTACATCATCGCACGACGAAGAGCCGCTAAAAAACGTGCTCAACGCCAAGGCGTACCCGTGCGAATCGAGCAGTCAGCACAGGCCGCTGATGGCGAAGATCAGGATCAGCAAGCCCAAGACCAGGATTGACAAAAGAAATGCAGACCAGCCACGAATCAAGTGGTGGAACCAGAAGAAGATGGCGGGACCCCTCATCAAACCGGAGCAGTTCCCGCAGATGGTCGACGGGCCACAGGAAGCGTGGTCCATGCTGAAGAGCACTGTTCACACTGCCGGCTGCCAACAGCTTGGTTGCACCAAGCCAGGACGGAGACGCATCGAACGAGATACATGGCTCTGGACACCGGAAGTACAAGATGCCGTACACCTGAAGAAAGCGGCTCTACAAGGCCTTTCTTCAGGACAAGACCAGCGAGAAGCTCTGCGATGGCAAGGCGGCCAAAAAGGCAGCCAAGAAAGCAGTAGCGACAGCCAGAAGCTCCCACTCACGATGACATCTACGAGAAGCTGAACACGCGAGAAGGCGAGAATGAGATCTACCGCCTAGCCAAAAGCAGACACAGGAAGACCCTGGACATTGACCAGTTTCATGGGATCAACGACGAAAGGGGAAATTTGATCGTCAACCCCAGAGACGCTGCGGAGAGGTGGCGGCAATACTTGAGAAGATCTCCACCGAGGAGTTCCCACACCCACGAACCCGCGAGGTGACCCAGTTGAAGGCCCAGTCTCAGGCATTTATGCCAGCGAGTCGCCGACGCCATCAAGGCCATGAAAAAGCGGTAAGGCAACAGGACCAGACGACATCCCTGCCGACTTCTGGAAAAAGGCACTACCGGGCTCGGCATTGTGGCTGTGCGAGCTGTTCAACAACATCGTCTCCACGGGAAAAGTGCCACACGACTGGTACCGCAGCACCACTGTTCTGATCTGGAAGGGAAAGGGCAGCCCAGCGGACTGCTCCAACTACAGACCGGTCAGGTTACTGTCACACACTATGAAGATCTTTGAACGCGTCCTTGATAAGCGCATTCGGGACACCGTCGACATCAGCGTCAACCAGGCTGGATTCATCAAGAACTGCGGCACCACCGACGCCATCTTCGGTGTGCGGATGCTGATGGAGGCTCACAGAGAGAAGAAAATCCGCTCCACACCGCCTTCCTAGACTTGGAAAAGGCCTTGACCGAGTCCCGCACGATCTCATCTGGTACGCACTGCGACCACGGCGTGCCTGAGCTGCTCGTACAATGGGTCCAACTCCTATACAGATGTCACAAAAGCCGTGTAAAAGCGGCAGCTGGGATATCAGAGGAGTTTAATATTACCGTCGGCGTACACCAGGGCTCTGCCTCTCACCACTGCTGTTCATTCTGGTGATGGACACAATTACACACGACCTGTACACGCCCGCCCCATGGACGCTGCTCTACGCCGATGATGTGTTCCTGGCCAACCTGTGCAAGGCTGAACTAGAGCACCGAGTTCAACAGTGGCACGACCGCCTCGAGCAGTTCGGGCTCCGGCTGAACCTAAAGAAGTCCGAATACCTGACCACTGACAATGAAATGACAGGCTCCATCCACGTGAACGGGCAGGAGCTACCGCGCGCCTCCACCTTCAAGTACCTGGGAACTACTCTTGGGGAAGAAGGCCTACTACAAACTGAGGTGGCAGCCAGGATCAATGCAGCGTGGGGCAAATGGAAGTCCGTCACGGGCGTCCTCTGTGACAAGAAGATGCCGATGCGCCTGAAGGCGAAAAATCTATAACTCTGTGGTGCGCCCGCAGCCATATACGGCGCAGAGTGCTGGCGGCGACCAAAGAAGTCGAAAGCAGACTCCAGATAATGGAGATGCGAATGCTCGATGGTCGGTAGGCCTCACCCTACTCGATCGCGTCAGGAACGAAGAAGTGCGTAGACGGTTCAACGTCGTGCCCATCCCCACGGTCATGAGGCAGTCCCGGCTACGATGGTTCGCCCACGTGAGCGCGCCAAGGAAGAATCCATCATCAAATCTGTAATGAAGGTGACTGTCGGAGGAGCGAGACCGCGTGGTAGACCTAAACAACGCTGGATGGACACGATCAAGGCCGATCTAGAGATCGCGAAGGCAGACCCGACACACGTGGCAGACAGAGAGGTGTGGAAGTAGTACTCAAGGACATTAGCGGACCTCGCCTGAGCGAGACAAACGCTGAAGAAAAAGAAGAAGAAGAAGTCCAGGTGGCAAGAAATCTGAGAAGCATTTCAAATCTTTCAAAAAGTTAATTAACTTATTGCAAATTGGGGTGGGAAATTTTTTTTTTAGTTTTGAAAGAGTTGTACTTATCTCAGGCTAGATTAACATCAGTTTAATAAAATTTGCATAGCTTGTGCTTCCTTCAATTTCCTCAATGGTGTAGGGCTTGACAATAACATTGTCTGTAGCTCCAGAATCCATCAGCTCTTAAAGTATATTATACAGTAAATCTTAACTTCTAGATGTCTCCCTTTCAGACTCTAGGGAAGGATTGAATATTTTCCTACAAGTCAGGTTTGCAAATGCCTTCCCAATCTATATATACAGCATATCACTGTTGATTCAGAGCAAGGACATTTTGCAGGACACCCTCATACAAAATGGCCTAAAGTCTTGCAGTATAGTACAAATGAAGACCTTTTGAGCAATGGCATTTTTTTTGTAGTTATCTATAGAATATTGTAGAAGGGGCAAAGTGGCCTAGGGGTTAAGAAGCTGGGCTTGTCAAGCAGAAAATTGGAAGTTCAAGACCCAAGTACTATGTTATGGACTGAACTCCCATTTTTGCCCCAGCTCTTGGCAATCTAGCAGTTCAAAGGAATGCGAATACCAATAGTCAAATAGGTACCATTTCAGTGGGAAGGAAACAACATTCGGTGCACCTTGGCCTATAGCCACATGACCATGGAAGCGTCTTCGGACAATACTGGCTCCCTCAGCTAGGAAACTGTTAAGGTAAAATGTCAAACTGCTTTATTACATAAGAAAACATTGATATTGCCGTCCCTCATGTTAAGCATACAAGTTCCATGATGCATCATTGCACATTCCCCTCCCACCAGGTATAAAAAGTACTTATTTTTTGGTTTTGTGCGCTCTCTCTCTCATCTCCCCCCTGGAAGAATGATGTACCTAAGGGAGACCATAGATATAATGTAAGTTTACATTTCTACAATAAAAGAATTACTCTGACCATAAACATTTTTTAAAGTTAATTTTGGCTAGATCCATTAAGGGTTATTAACAGAAACGTATTGTTTCCTAGAATCAGACATAACCAGGCAGGGATATTGTTACCTTTTTATGGGATATTGTTGGCGTCTAGCTTTTTCTGAAGTTTCTGCAGAGTAGACAGAGAAGAAATGAGAAAAAGTAATTGTGTCTTTCCATAGCATGCCTCAGTTGTTTGGAATCTTCTGTTGTCTGATTAGATGGATTATTAAAAGTAGTTTTCAGCCTGGTCATAAAGTTAACATTAGAGAGCCCATATGGTGGTCTTCCCAGCTCCAGTCAAGAGCTTAGATCTAAATCCTACTCTATGGAACAGTGGTCCCCAATCTTTCTAGCACCAGGGACTGGCTTCAGGAGGAAATCTGTCTTCCATGGACTGGGATGTGGTGGTGGTTTCACACGCCACCTAGACCCATGCATGTGGTAACCAGGAAGGTGTAAGTTCTAGTTCTGCTTTAGGCCTGAAAGCCAGATGGATGATTTTGGACCAGTCCAACTCTGTCAGCCCAACTCATTCAAAGTTTTTATTGTGTGAAAATATGATGAGAATTGAGTATTAGGTATGATGAGAATGGAGTATTTATCTTATAAAAATAAGATAAGCAAAATAAACAAACAAATAAATAAATAAGCAAGCTTTACAGTACAATCACTATTCAGTTTTTTGAGCTTCTTTCTTCTACCCAATTTACAAGAAGGGATAAAAGAAATTCTCTTTTGTGCAGAAGATGTAGTTTTGATTTGTTCTTTGTTTAGATATTTATTTTAACTATTTTATTTTATTTATTTATATCCTGCCTTTATTTTGAAAAATGACTCAAGGCAGCAAACATACACAATATTGGCCTGATCCTGTATCAGCTTGCTTACTTTTTACCATATAAAAACATTTTTTCAAAATCATTATCTGTAGGCATTTCAACTGTTATAAATATTATTTAAGGGCAAAAATCTCCCCAACATCCAACAGGACATTAATAAAACCACCCACTCCAAAAGACCTTTCTCAAACACTAATCTCTACCTTCCAGCTGGAACCCTAAATAAATGGGTCTTTAGGGTTTATTAAAAGCTGACATGATAAAGTGTAGAGGTTGTTATTTGCACCCTTAGTGTCAAACTCCATCTGTTTGATATGTTCACAAGCTGCATATTCTGCTGAATGTCTGGTGCAAATTAAAGCAATCTACGTAATGTTAATTATGTTTGTGATATGACCTAAATACAACTCCCCCTACAAACTATTCCCTTATTTCTACAATGGTAAAATAAAGGTATGTATGTGTATGTGTGTATCTATCACTCTATTATCTTTAATAAGTAATTTTGCAGATAAAATCCATCAATTTTCTATCCCTTGTAACTATGCAACTACATGTAAGGAAGGAATATAGTATCAGCTGCTTATTCACAATCAATTTTTGACGGCTAAAATCTCAGCTATGATGTCTGTACTGAAGGGGAAGTAATATCATAAGCCCATCGCAGCCATGTTATTTTCCATTTAGCAACTGCAGCATTTAGCAACAGTGTTGTGGGTTCCACTTGTGGTAACTTCAAGGTAGTGAAGACTACCTTGTATAAGCAATTGCAATTTGTAGATTAGATCAATAGAGTGCTTTCCTCCTCTTATTTTTTTTTATAAATTTTTTATTAATTTTCAATAAAAAAACAGATAAACAAAACACAAAACGTGGAAACATAAAACTTCTTTTTGGAAAGCAGCTTAATCCCGGGTTAAATCTTTTTGTACAGACATAAATCAAATTCATGCTCACCTTATATACGATTTCATATCTTATTTACCATTCTATATTTTCTATATGGCTTCTCCCCTCTTTTTACTCTCTTAATTCTATTTGATTTATTTCATCTCAATTTAAATCATTATACTTGTATCTTTTGTCCGTTCTTTTTCAATTGTCTATTTATCTTTTCTCTTTAACACAAAATTTCTCCTGTAGTCACTGATTGAAGTGTGATGCCTTTCTATCTTTCCCCTAAGTTTAACACTTAAAATAATATATAATTTCCATTCTGATTCTGCTTAGTACATTCTACGTACTACAATTTAAAATAAGAAAATAATAAGTTTATAATATAGTTAAAACAATGATCCATAGCAAATTAAACTCTATCATTAAATCTTAGACATTTTACACATTCCCTTTAATATTTTATTAAATCATATAATATTCCAATTTTCTAACTATTTCAAATACAAATACTACAATACAGTCTTATGTACTTTTGCAGAGTCTCTTTTTTAATTGTATTTTACCCTTTGTCTCTGAAAAGAAAACTGTTTTTTAATATCTTGTTCAAGCCTTTATAACTTCTCTTCCCTTTTTCCCTTCTTTCTTATCGAATCTAGCCTTTTTACCCCCCCATCTCTTAATCTCCACCCTCTTAGTCTCCCCTTTCTGTTGTATTCCTCTTTTCTGTTGCTTTCTGACATTGTATCGGTTTTTCACCTTATTTTTCCCTTTTTTGGTTGTTTTTTTAAATCTTAAATTCTCCATTCTCTTTCCCTTTTCTTCCTCAACTAAAGTTGTTTGTTCATTAAAGATGGCTTCTTCTTCTTCATCCCAGCCTTCTTGTTGTAATTCCTGGTAGGTAGAAATCGCCATTTCTAAGAAGTGAAAAACAGATCCAGAAGAGCCCTTCCCTTCTTGTTCCTCTTCTAACTTTTTGAATTCCATTTTCAATTCTTCAACAGATAAATGCCATTGTGAGATTTTTTTTAAACAATCCAAATGTTTTTAGTCTTTCAAAAAATAGTTTCCAAAAGTCCTAAAGTCACCAAGCAATCCAAATCAACACAAGCTGTTTCATTTAGCACTTTCTCCTTTTTATACTTTCTCTTCCTGGGGTAGAATTCAATTGCAAAGTTCCAAAATGTATTTTTTAGAAGTCTTATTACAGTTTATCTCTGATCTTATAAGCTCCAAGCAGTCTCCTCCAGCAAAGTCTTAATATAAATTCTTTACCTCTCCCTTCCCACTTATAGCAAAAAGATTTTAATTTTTTAATTCCAATGTTCAGAAATCTTTAATGTCCTCTTGGCTTTAATTTTCAAATTTAATTACCTTCTGTTGCCAAAACGGGTTTTTCTGATTTCCATCTGCTATCTCCGTAGGGAAGGAGAGTGAAAAAAAAAAAACCTTTCCCTTTTCACTTTCATCCGCCACTTTTTACGATCTCTTAGGGAACAATGTATCTTTAAGAAAGTTGAATTTCCAGGGTATTTAGATGTTACTTATTGTCCCGGTTCAGCCAAAAACTTTCACTTTCTCAGCTTCCTCCTGCACATTCTTGTCCAGCTGAAAGCTTCTTTGTGGCGGTCATTGCTGACTGCTGCTCCACCGCCTTTGGAAAAGGGAGTTAAGCCGGCTGAGGAGGGGGGTTGCGATTCCCCCGGACCCGTGCCCGGATCTCCCCTGTCTTCAGTTACCTCTATGGGGTAACTATAGCCTCCAAATCCAACTGGATCGGGGGCACTCCAGCAGCGAGCACAGCAGGAACTGCACATGATGGCGGATTCCTGCCGCCACCGAAGCCTTGCAAACTGGAAGTCTGCTTTCCTCCTCTTATTCTAAGATGTAAGGTAATCTATTTCCAATATAATCAAACCAGGGAATAGAAAAGAGAGGATTCAAATATTTTCAAAGAATGTTTAGTGGCAATACTGATTAAAAACATGCTGATCAGTGGTGGGATTCAATTTTTTTTACTACCAGTATTGTGGGTGTGGCTTGGTGGAACGTTGCAGAGGAAGGATACTATAAAATCTCCAGTCAGAAGTGGTATTTGCCAATTCTCCAATCTTCTCAAAATTTCCGCTACCGGTTCTCCAGAACCGGTCAGAACCTGCTGAATACCACCTCTGATGCTGATAAATACTCAGTTTTGAGTAACACTGCAAAATCTAAATGGACAATATCTTCTAAAGAGCAGCTAACATTGCAACTGGTTAGCATGAAACAAAGACTTTTAATTGATCACTGTTTTCACTGATCTGATTCTGAATCAGAAAAAACTATGTATGTTGCTCAAAATATTAGATGTAATTCTAGAAACACACAACGAACAAGGCATTTCATCCATCTGGATATGTTAATAATCTTCAGAAAGATATAAATAGATAGGATGTTTACTCAGAACCCTGGCATTGCAAATAAAACCATTTTAGTGCAAAAAGGACAAACTGGATCTTTTAAGGATTGTTTTCAAGAGACATATAAGAACAAATTCCAATTCAGTGAAATATACATAGGGTTAAATCTATCTGGTCTGGCAGAACCAAAATGGTTCTGAATGACTTCTATTAGAGACGAAAGTACTAACTTACAGAGATTCCATCTACATAGAAAAATATTTTCCCTTTAAAGAAGTGTTTGAGTTTCTAACAATGATCATCTCTCTGAAAACAGTGAAGAATTTCTATATAGAGCTAAATTTTTATCTTTAGTTTTGCAGTTGGTATAAGTTACAGAGTTTCTACAGACTGCACAGACTTTTATCATTAAATTTATGAAGCTGCTTCATGGAGTATATGGCAAGGTTGCACCTCTAACCTGGCAATTGAATCCCTTCTACAGTATACCACTAATGGAATAAGAATTTCCATTTTCATGAAATAAGAGTTAAAATCCTTGTGAATGCAAATGACTTTGTTGCTGAGAAATCAAGGCTCTGCATTACACACTAAACAATGTTCAGCTGCCATCAACTGGTTCAGTCTAAATTTAAATTGTGAGCACCTTCTCACATAAATGAAAGTTGAAAAGTCAAATCCTATCAGCACTCTTCTTCATTCAAAGAGATCTGACAACCCTCAAACCTGGAGAGGCTTACAAATACTTGGGGTACATCATGGGTTTTCAGATTAGTTGGACATTCAAAATTACTGTCCACCCTATGCAGATATTGGAAATGTTGATATGCCATTTCTACTGCTGTTTTCAATACTGTTCCACCCTCAAAAGACTTTAGCCACATAGCTTAGCAATTAATAAACAATCTTATATAGATGGAACAGACAGCTATATTAAGAAGGTATCTCTGTGTCCTTTGATGAGCTACTAATAACACTCCTTGCAACCACAAATGACAAACTAGCTGACACAGGAGACATTGCAATAAACATTCCTATGTTCTTCTTCTTCTGACCAGATGATACAGGAAATCCATTATGTGAGTGACGCTGGTTTGAAACAATTTGAAGAGACCCTTTTTGAGAGAATCTGATCAAATACTTATGTAGCATTCCAGTAAATAAATTCATCTCTAATGGTGGTGGCTTTACTTCCCTTTTTACTCACAATCCCAGACAACAAATGCATCAACTAAAAATGAGCTTGAGATGAAAATGAATGTCTAGCATCTATGGAAACTACACAAATCTAGAGTCCTTCATTTGTAAATCAGGGAAGTCTCTTTCAGAATTGGCCCTGAAAAAGCCAGTCAAGTGAAATTTAAAGAAAAAATATGTAATACACTGACTCCAACTGCAATGGACTATGTATACAGGCCATATGTATCTAAGCAACTTTTATACAAATATATTTTCAGGCCAGATGTGTCCCTAGCTAAGAAATTTTTAAAAATTCAGAAGTACATAGATTTACCCATGCTTATACATACGGAGTTTTATTGAAGTCTCCAAATTAGGAAAAGAGGAATAATTCACTTCTTCTGTGGTCTGTTTGGATTTTATATCATGGGAGAGCAATATATCATATGTTATAGACATGCTGCTAGGCAAGAATCCAAAGAAAATTTGAACAGATGCCACAGTTGGCTAGTAATGAATTTAAAGTAGTTAACTTTGTTTTCTGCTTGAACATCAAAATGCAATAATATAGTAAGTTGTTGTTGTTTGTTGTTGTTGTTATTATTATTACCTATTCAGAACAATGTGAAATTAGAGCTGTCAGTTCTTTAGACTGTGTTGGCCTTCATGCACACTGAGTTCTTCCCAAGAATCCATGATATTGTAATGTATCCACACAGTCTATACGCAAATCCAAACTGTGGTCTTTTGCAGTTGACAGAAGGAAATATTGTCAATGCACAAATTTTCCAAGTTCTGTCTTTTACATAATCAGCACACTTCTTCAACTATTTGTTTGACTTGAAGTAAACAACTACGTACATTTCTGCAGGACAGGTATAATCTATCAATATTACTATTCAGTTCAGTTTGTGTCCAATCAATAATTCCAGCAGTATACTATATCACAGGTATGGTCAAGGTATTGATGGCTTTCATGATGTGTTCACTGTTCACTTAAATTTTGTCCCTAATTCATTCATAAGGGTCAAAATTTAAATAATTAAAGATGTTTTAAACAGTTTCAACGAACAATTCCCATTCATTCATTCTTAGGTACCATTCCATTACCAGGCTAATCAGACACTGGTTAGGCTTTTGGCAACAAATCAGCAATCTGAGTCAGAAGTCTGACTGTCAGGACTCCATCCTTCTTTTATAGCATTCATAGATTCATGAACATGGCCCCTAAGTAAATTTTCTCTTCTCCAGCAAAATTTACTGTTAAGCAGTTTGTCTGTAAATGCATACTCCTTTTTCTGATGGAATGTGGTGTTATTTCTAGATACTCACTCACCTAGATGTTTTCCTGTTTCTCACTGTCTTAGAGTGATTGCTCTTTCATTGGTGTAAATTGTTGTCTACCTGCCCATAATCACAAATGGTATTTCAGGTCATTTATAACAAACTCAAATATCTTGGTCTTTAACTGATGAATTTTTAGATTCATATTATACAATCTATCTAATCTTCATTATAAATTATTTGAGTTCTCAAGCAACAAAATGGTATTGTGTTAATGCTGTACAAAATGATATGTATAGTAAGATTCCCCTTCCAACACTCTTTATCATAAGAATTATGTGAATTTCGTTGTATGTATATACTGTGTATATTCGTACAATGATAATAAAGTATTATTATTTATTTATGTTCATTATCACACATATACTGCCGTTGTGTACATGCATCCTGATGTCTGACACAAATATTCAAGGCATTTCCATACTCATGTCGTCATCTGCATTCCATCATTTGCTCTCCCATTACTCTCATGAAGATGATATATGACCATATTCAAGCACACATTCCATAGTTGAAGCCTATTCACTCAATAAACATACAAGCACATTTCTGTCTAATCTTTTGGTTATATTTGGTCCACGTGCCTTTTATCAAACATAAATCATTTTCCAAATTTAGTCACTGTCAACTAATTAACAGGATAAAGCATCAGAATCATATTTATTTATATCTATTTATTTATTAGATTTATTTGCCGTCCACTTTCAAAGTGACTAAGGGCTATGATTAGAGTGGCTATGTATTAGTATATTGTGAGTAGAATTAGAGTGGCTATAGAAGGTTTAAAAGCTGCCAGAAATATTTTTAATTTCTATTTGTCTTTCAGCATAGTATGTTCATGCTATTCTAAGGTACATACAGTATTCTGACACATGCCAGGATAGACCAATATAAGATTTTTTTTCTTAATTTAATTTATTCTAATTTAAACTATTCAAGATGCTGTCTTATTCCATTATACCACAACTAGTCTTAATTTATTTTTAAAAGAATATGTAATATACAATATAAATCTACAGTTAATGAAAGCAAAGCCTATAATGAAAGTAAATGTGTTATTACTTCAACCATAGAATTTAAAACAACTTACTTTTATTAAATTGGTTGCTAAAAGAAAGAATGACTTACTTTAAGGAAAAAGCCACATCATTCCTTTGTTATTTCCAGAATTATTATATGATACATACGCACCTTAAAATAAAAAGAAAAAAATATTTAACATATCTCTGTTTATCTTTTAATGATACTGGTAATAATTTTATTATCACTTTAACACAATTTTTATTATTATTTAATTTCGGTGTTAATTTTTTTCCACTTTTTGAGACTTGTTTCCTGTGGTAGCAGTGAACTAGGTTTATCCGATTTTAGAAAGCAAAGCAGGGTTGGTTTTAGTTAATATTAGGATGAAAGATCGTCATTAAATTATAGGATAGTCAGGTAGATTGGAAAATCTGAAAAACATTCTAGAATAATTCTGTTGCAAACTATTTCCATTTTGTTATCAAGTAATTAATTTGTATGTATTACCAGAAGTCAGGCTCATCTCAAAGGGAACTTGACTTTACACTTTTCTCTTCTTTTGCTGATATTGGTTTAAGAGATATACTCTTTAAAATAAATATTCAGATATGCCATAAAATAAGAATTCATCAGTAATGCTTAGCTGCTATAAACCCAATTTTTACATAACATATTTAAGAGATACAGCCTTAGCATATTTTCAGATATTGCATAAGTGAAATGGAACTACAGAAAATAGAAAATTTCAGTTCTCTGCCTCAATTTACTTCGGACATTTTAGATTCACAAATAATGAGCAGGTGGTGTTTTATAAAGAAAAACTCCAACCTCTAATATGGTATCATATTTACTTCCAAGAACGTCTATGGATCACAAAAAGCCTCCACAGGCATTCTTTAAAATATAAGGGCATTGGGTTATTGCAGTTCCAATCCATTTTTTTTTTGGGGGGAGAAAAAGATGAAACCAAATACAAGATAGAACTCTAAGGACTAGAAGACAGCAATTTGACCCATCTGGCGCTTATATTTTGTTATCATCATTCACTCTGGTAACTGTACTAGGAACTCGCAATCCTCCCTTAAGATGTCTGCAACAGGCTATCTGAATAGGAAAATACCTTTTTTGGGGGGGGGGGAAGACTGCACATGTGCAGAATCCTCTTAACTATTGGAATAACTAAGTGAAGCAGACAAAGGGATTGGGGCAAGTTGCTTTATGATAGTTTTGTCAAAGCGAAGATAAGTAATTTAACTCAAATTGGATTGCTGGTCTCTTTGAAGATATATCTGCGTAGTTTTCTTGGCAATGATATAAAAGTCATTTGTCATTATCTTATTCCAAAATTGTTTTTAAGTTGCTATACACCTTTTTAAGTCTAGCCTATACACCTTGCAATTTCCCACCAAGTATTAACCAAGATCAACCTTGCTTAGCTTCCAAGTCCTTACAAGTTTAGTCAAAGCACAATCCAAAATGTTTTCTAAAATACAATATAAATAGAAGACTGTATCCAGTTTCTCCTTATAATTGTAAAATAGTTTAAAATTAGTTAGATTTGAGGATGATGAATCAAAGTAGCCTTGAAGAGTGCTAGCCACCAGATGACTGTGAGGAATATAAATCCTTCCATTCTCCACCATTCATTAAGACCTGAAAAAGCTTCTTGGATGAGAAGCAAAACATCTTCAACAAAGGCAAGAAGTCCAGTTGCCTTTTGAAAAAGTACCTTTGGGACTCAAAGGTAATCAGCATCGTATACTAAGACCATTATTAAAACAATCCAAAGGTACTGCTCTAGCTAATTAGCATTTTATATTTGTTCATTACTTTTCCATTACATTCAGAATGATATTTGAGACAGTAAATGAAGCATAGGAATAGGCTTAGGAAGCAAATTATTATTAATAATCATAATCATAAAGCAAATTATTGCTTTATTATTAGAATATTTGTCTCACTCTTGTGAAGAAAAAGTTTCCATAACAGCTGAGAAATATTACTCCTTTATCCTTTGATTTCTTTATTGCTTAATGGATAAACTGAAAACCTCTCCTGTCTAAAGTACTAGCTAGTGGGGTTATGCATTTTATTTATTATAGGTCTGGAATTAAGAAAACAGGATCAAGAAAACAGGATCTCCCCCAACCCCTCCAGCCCTACAGATAACAGTCTGTAGAGCTGGCAGCAGACCACCTAACAGCTTCAATTTAATTTTCCTGCGATGCAAAAGGGAAAAGAAAACCAAATTAAGCTTTTCACTGCTTTAAAAGCTTATTCCCACTATATATGGTTTTCTAGGAGGACTACATTTATGCAGATAAAAAAACGGAGTGGGCCATCCAATTCAAACATTTAATAATTTAGAGACTTGCTACTATAGATGAAATCATGACAGAACTGAAAATATTTACTGACAACAATTATAGTACTCAAACTTAAAATTCTGATAACTTGCAATATACAGTATATATAACCCTGGAGCTGAATACAAATTATTATTATTTAGCAATAGCACTTAAGACTTTTATATTGTTTCATAGAACTTCACAGTCCACTCTAAGCAGTTTACAGAATCAGATTATTGCCCAACAATTTAGGTCCTCATTTTACCAACCTCAGAAAAATGAAAGGCTGAGTCAACCTTGAGCCAGTAAGGATCAAACATCTGGCAGAATTAGTTTGCAATACTGCATTCCAACCATTGCACCACTACTTATATATATACACACACAGACACACACACATACATATATACATATACATATACACACACACACACACACACACACACACACACACACACACACACACACATATATATATATATATATATATATATATATATATATATATATATAATTATATGTGTTCTATGCCAAAATGTATTGATATTGTTCAACAGTTTGGTAATTTAGCTTATTCCATTAGTGGAGCAAATCTCATATATTTCTTGCAGGCTCCAATGATTCTATGTAAGTTTTTAGTAATTAGACTTTCATTTGTTACTTGAATTCACTTACATATCTGAGACTAGCTAATAAAAAGGAACTTATATGCAATAAATTAGTCATTCTTATGTACCTGCAATATATTACTGAGCTGATGAGTTCAGTTCATTAAGTGGAAAAGGATTGCTCATAAGGGACAGAATAAAGATTTCCAAACTAACGAGCCAATAGTTGTCAACTCCTCAGCAGCAGAACTAGGAATAATAGCAATCAGATTTAACAGCCTATGTGACTAGAGAAAAAACTGAAGTAAATCTTGAATCAGAATATTTAATGTTCAGCTTTTGCAGACAAACTATCCACAAACCTACATACAATTGCACACAGAAAAACTTCTTCCTCTCTTCTGAAGCCTTCTCTTTCTTCCAAACAGCTATTGAAGCATCCTGGAGAGCCCAGGAAGCTGCATAGGGGACCAAAAATCAATTTGATCAATAATTCCCATTCGATGAATGGATAGATTTTTTTTAGAAATTATTCCTTGTAATTGCACAACTATAACACAAGACCAAAAAATGGTTTCTTTTAGAAAACCATGGAGATGACTTTTGTAAAAATGTTTAAAATCTATTACAAGTGTTGCTATGGGGCTGACATTTCCTCATATCTACCCATGGGATTTTTTTTATTATACACATAATATACAAATATGTTTGCTGCTTTATCAGCATTATTTACTTACATCTAAAATTTGAAGAGCCCCCCCCCCCTTCCCTGAAAACCCCTGCAAGCAGTATAAATTAGTTGATTGGCTCTGGAACATGAGAACATAGCCTAATTGACTGGTGGTAAATTAGGCCACATAGTTTAATCAGGCAACATAACATGACTGACTGACAGTTCTTATTATCTCTAGCCAGCACAATTTTTAAAAAGTTCTACTGTTTTCTTTTGGATCTAAGACTTAACTAGATAAGGGCATAGTAACTCATGTGGTTAGGACATTGAGTTCGAGGAAGCCCATGTTCAAGACCCAAGTGCTGCTATGTAGCAGAGTGACCTCCTGTCATTCGCTCCAGCTCCTTAATGGGGACATGAAAGAAGCCCCCACAGGCGTTCCTGGGCAACAGTGATGTTATCAGCTAATCCTTTTAACCTGGATATATATATCTATATATCTATATCTATATCTATCTATCTATCTTTGGTTATTCGGGTTTTCTCCCGCGTAAAATTGGAAGTATCTAGGCAATGTTTCGATGAAGTCTCATTCATCATCTTCAGGCTTGTGTCTTCGGCTCTGTGCTTCTCAGAGTAACGTGAGCTTGCAGCTGCGTCTTCCTTTTAACTGCTAGTGGGGGTGTGACTTGATTGGGTGGGGGTTGGCTGTGTTCTGATTGGGTGGGGGTGTGTTCTGTTCAGGTGGGTGCTTGGTTGTGCTCAGGTTAGTCTTAGTTGCTGGGGGATTTGAGATGGTGAGCTGTGATCCTGCTGTTTGGCTTCACGTTCGTGGTCATGCCACATCTTCATGGTGGGCGTCAGTTCGCTTCATGTATGGGTCGGAGGGGTTTGAAGCGGGTACTGACCATGAACATAAAACCAAACAGCAGGATCACATCTCACCAGCTCAAATCCCCCAGCAACTAAGACTAACCTGAGCACAACCAAGCCCCCACCTGAACAGAACACACCCCCAGCCAATCAGAGCACAGCCAGGCCTCCAACCAATGAGAACACACCCCCACCCAATCAGAACACAGCCAAGCCCCCACCCAATCAAGTCACACCCCCACTAGCAGTTAAAAGGAAGCAGCTGCAAGCTCACATTACTCTGAGAAGCACACAGCCGAAGACACAAGCCTGAAGATGATGAATGAGACTTCATCGAAAAGTTGCCTAGTTACTTCCAATTTTACGTGGGAGAAAACCCGAATAACCAAAGATCCACATACAAATACCCGTGAGAACCTCAGAAAATATATATATACTGCTTAACCAACACATATTTCATATACAAAGGACAAAGATACAAACAAATTGAAGGAGCCCCTATGGGATCACCACTGTCACCCGTCATTGCAAACCTGTTCATGGAAGAATTCGAATCCAGAGCCCTGGCCAACGCCATCCACAAACCCAAACTATGGTTAAGATGCATCGATGACACATTTGTGATTTGGCCCCATGGAAAAGAAAACCTAAACAATTTCCTAACACACCTAAATAGCACACATCCCAAAATCAAGTTCACCATGGAAACAGAAACAAACAAACAACTACCATTCCTAGATGTACTAATCTACAAAAAAACAGATGGCACACTAGGACACAACGTATACCAGAAGAAAACACACACTAACCGCTACCTCAACGCCCAATCCCACCACCACCCAGCACAGATAAACTCTGTGGCTAAAACACTTATTACCAGAACCAAACACCTGGCAGACAAGACACACATTAAGACTGAACTATGCACCCTGACTAAGGTACTGACAGCCAACGGCTTCCACAAAAGCAAAATCACTGGCTTGATCCACAAAAACACACTGAGACATAATAGAGACCCAGAAGATGAACAGACCTATGGAACAGCTGTCCTGCCCTACATAAGAGGTACTACAGACAAAATTAGTAAGATACTGCACAGACATCACATCAAGACTGCCTTCAAAACAGACAGAAACATAGCAGCTATCCTTAGAAACCCCAAAGATAAAATTGACCTGGAAAACCAAGGCATATATGAAGTCCCCTGTGCATCATGCCCTGCCACATACATTGGACAGACCAATAGAATAACTACCCGCCTGGATGAACACAAAAATGCAGTCAAAAAGCTGGAACACACTTCCTCCCTAGTCCAACACATGGAAGCCACAGGTCATAGCATCAACTTCAATAGCACCAAAACCCTAGCCATTATAGAAAACCCCAGCCACAGAATCATCAGAGAAGCCATAGAGATTGAAAAAAGACCAGAAAACATGAATAGAAGGGATGATTCCACCAGACTGTCAATCATTTGGAAGCCTGCACTCACAAACAAAAAAATCTCCACACCACAAGCCAGGCAAACACCTGGGCACAGAAAGATCCCCCCTGATACCTCCAGCTCAAACACACCCCAACCAGGCACCCAGATGAAACCTAGCTTCCTAACTAATGATAGCCTTCCATTTACCCGGAGCCAAGCTGCACTAAAGGCCTTCAATAAAGTAACACAATGTTGCCAGCCAATCAAGAGACAAAAAGAGACAAAAAACAGACAGGAGATATTAGAAACACCAATCAAGCAGAACACAGCAAACTCCAAGACCAATAAACACAGACCAAGACTCCCAACCAATCAGGGTGAAGAAAAAACCATTCTGGCACAGCAATAGGCTGCCCCAAATTTAAATCTGAAACCACTATAAAAGCCTGACTCACAGAGGAACACTATAGAGAAGCCTGATGATGGCAGATGAGATTCTGCTGAAACGTTGATACAACTTTAAAGGCACAACTACAATGACGTGGGAAAATACCTGAACAAAGCTGAATGCCATACATACATATACATACATACATACATACATACATATATTCGTAGATTTTCATAGGTACAGGTATGTAGGTCTAGGTGTGTTCAGGTCTTTTCCCATGTAAGATTAAGAGTATCTTGGCGATGTTTCGGTGAGGTCCCACTCGCCATCCTCAGGCTGGTGCTTTCGGCTTCGTGCCAGTGCAAGCAGTGTGTGATCAGAACTGCCGTCTCCCTATAAATACTGGTGGTGGGGGCTGGTGTGCTGGGCTGGTTGGCTGCGCTGCTGCCTCTTGATTGTTGTGGAAATCTCCACAACAAAACTCACAAGGCTATCACACAGCCCATTATACCAACATCAACTCCATCAACCAACCACACATACACATATACACATGCATAAATACATGCAGGAGGCAGTTCCAGAGTATAGTAATTAATTGGAATTGTGGTTTTTGTTTCTCCACAGAACAGGTGGATAACAAAACCAAGACAAATCCCAAGTCATCAAGAATGCTCAGGAGAAAAAGTAAGGAGGACAAATCAAGTAGGTAAAATAGTTTCAGGCATTTCTTACTGATGTGAAAAAACTATAATGAATGTTTTGTTGCTTTCTATTGCCTAAAGCAAGAATATTTTATTCTTTTCAGAATACAAGTTCACAAAGACTACAGAATATATTTTGCTGCAACATCTATTTTTTTCCATTCATCATTTGTTAGGATCTCAAGAACATGTAGTGTATGCAGTGCTGGCACATGCTTAATGATCCTTTTACCAAACAAATGTCTTAAATGTAAATGAAGAAATTAGTTAATATTCATGCTGCTGCTACATTAAATCCATTAATATCACACTGTGTTTCTGAAATGAGGTGGTTTTGTAATAGTAACTTAAAGAGTGCTTTATAACTTGCTGAAGAAAGATCTGAAAGTAGGAATGGCCAAGTCTGCTCCTGCCCCATTTTTAACATGTAAAAAGAAAAGGGTTGTCCAAAGTTAGGAATAGGATTTAATATGAGCAATCCACTTAAATATAAGCAAGTATTACAATATATTTTACTGCAAAAAGTTCTAAATTCACATACAATTTGGGATACAAGGTGGTAATAACTGATCAGAATAAGGATCTCGAGTCTGTGATGAAAAACTCTTTGTACAGTTGCCAAAAGATTAAACATTAGCAACTGCAGAAATTATTTATTATGTCATATACACACACACACATACACACACACACACACACACTCACACACAAATATATGCGCGCGCGCACGCCCACACATTTAGAATTTTGAATGTATGCTGCGGATTATTAGGAAACTATATCATGTTTTTATTAAACTTCAAATCTGAGAACATCTAGAATATAATGCACAATTATAGTAAATACCTCCAAAACATTACTGTTCAAGAGGAACACTTTCCCTATGGAAAAAACATTACTTTTGGTCAGTAAGTTTATAGTTAAATGTGGCTAAGAACATGATAAAAATATATTACGTTACCATACATAACCTTTTGACCAAATATAGCACATTATTTAGCATTAGCTAGCCAGTTTGGTCTAGTAGTTAAGGCTCCAGGGTTGAAAGTGGGAGACTTGTGAATTCAAGTCCCACCTTAGCCATGAAAGCCAGATTGGGTGATTTTAGGCCAGTTACTCTCTCTCAGCCGAACATACCTCACAGGGTTGTTGCTTGGGGGAAAACAGGAGGAAGGTATTTGCTGCCTTGAGTTATTTGCAAAAATAATAAAGGAGAGGATACAAATAAGCAAATAAAGATAACGTCTTAAACTTTCTTTACTTTTGGTTACTGCATTGTATATTGCTCTTATTTTTCAATCTTCCTTTTTTACAAAACAACATTTTCTTTTGTGCCAGAGAGAATAAACTTTGTTATATTGATTTTGGTTTGATTTACTGACTCTCTAAGTCAAAGGACCCAATTTGTAGATCAAGGCTAATGCAAAAAGTTTGCTCAGCCTGGATTTGTCCTTAACAATACTACTAGAGGATTCTATTCCATTGTACTTTCGATTCAAATGTAGTTAGTCAAATTCTTTGTTATTGAACTCTCTCAATATTTGTTGAGCAATCCTTTTGCTAACTATCCAATCATTTGAATTACATCTAGATATCATTTGTTAACCTGCATTTTGTACAAGTGGCGCAAAGTTACAACAGCAGCCAACAGTCAAAAATGCATTGTTGTTTTCGTTTGTGTAAGTCTCAGATACCCTGTATATTACAAGTCATTTTAACTGAGGAAGAGGTGGCCACAGTAAGTATGTGTCCTTCCTTTTCCTGCCACTGCTTTACATTTTTACTACCAAATCTCTTGAGATCAAATGATTTGGAATTCTCACTAAGACTAGAGAAGACAAAGAGGTTTTGCCACTCTTTACCTTAAAGGAAACTGACTGGATGTAGTTTGAGAGCATGCGTTTATTCTTCACAGAATATTTTAACAGCTTTGTTCAAATCTGAGAGAAAGCTAAATGGTAACAAGAACACTTTACAGAGTCACCTTCAGCAACATTCTTGTCATCTTCAACACTCATCCAAAAATGAAAAATGGTTTTGCAATGCATGAATTAAGCTTGTATCAAACTCACCAGATGTATGCCTTTTCTATTGTTCTTGTTGTATCTGTCTCCCTAAAATCCCCAGAGTCTTGTACTATTTTGCTTCTGAACAGAAGGGGTGATGTTTGAGAATCACATTTTTCTTCCTGGTCCTTTTCAGAAAAGAACTGCTAAATTGCAAGCAACTGAAAGCTTTAGTGAATACAATAGAATAGTGCTATATATCGAGAGAAGCAATTTGGTGCAGTGATTAAAGGCATCTTGTAAGGAACTGGGAAAGTTCTAGTCCTACCTTAGTCCCAGAAAACAGCAGAGTGATTGTGGGCCAGCCTCTGCCCCTCAGCCCTAGGATTAAGATGATGGCAAGACATTTCCAAAAATACTGCCAAGAAAATTGCATGATTTGTCCAGGCAGCTGCTGGGAGCCAAAACTGATTTTTAACACACATACATATTAGGAGAGACAATAATTTTATGGCATGATAGCTTCTAGAGACGTTCTCTACCAGCAATGGTGGACCAAGGCTAAGCAATCAGGGTTAATCCACTCACCTCTGATTGATGATATAAACTCAAACCAATTTTATATTTGCAACAGGGAAGGGGAAATTGTTTTTTCAAGAAAGGCACCAGGCACCTTGAAATGATGGCTGCTCCCAAGTGGGCTAGCTTTTTTCAATCCTCCCCAGAAACAAAACCCATTAAGAATACTTGCACATCATTGAAAATTCTGGCTTCCCATGAATGAACAAGTGTACTAGTACACAATCCTCTGCCAGTTCCATTTAAACAAGTTAAATGAACCACAGAAAGCATTTGCAAGATGTCTTGGGATGTGCAAATGACTTCAACAGCCATTTAAGTGGCTTCCATTCCAAAACATTTTTGGAAGCATAAACAGTGGTTAGAGATGCACAGAAGCAGTCAATATCTTATACTTGACAGATGGCAAAACAAAGAGAAAGAAATGATGCATGAATGAATTCTGACCAGAAAGGCAATATAAATTAACACATGCTTTTGGAGACATATTCAGGACCAGGGACATAATAAAGATGAGGTACAAACTGAAGCTGATCACATTCTTTAGAATTTTGACAAACGACTACACTTATTTTATACAGACTGACAAAATGGTTGAAATTATTCAGTGATGAGAGTGAGCACAAATAAACTTATTGATTCATAAATCAAATATGTAAGCCACCCTAGTCAAAGAAATTCTGGGCAGCATATAAAATAAAAACAACATAACATAATACAAATAAAAGAAAGGGGTTGTGCAGAAAATAGGAGAAAGAAGTATTATGTATGTTCATCCCTTTGCATTTTCCTATAAAGTAGTAAAGGTGGGATGAAAATCTAATAAATAAATAATGCTGAGATTAGCACACAAAACCTATTAATAAAATTCCCAAAGCTGCTCACACTTCCTAATGCAATGGCTGGAGGAAAAGCCAAGTTTTCAAATTCACTTTAAAGTACAGTGTTGGGGCAATTCAATTTTTCTCCAGAAAATTAGGGAAGGTCCTTTTTGAAATGCTTTCCATGTACCCTCTATTTGTGGACTGAGATAACACCTGCATGATGGTTTTTTTAGTTTGCAGCTCTTCCATCTGCCTCCCAAGAACATTCCTACATACCAATACACACATTACACATATACCATTATCAATAGTTTTGAAGGGCATCAAGAATCCACAGGAGAAACAACACTATCCAGATTCTGGATATTCTGGTCATAAACCAACTTAATCAATGGTGTCTCTGTGTTATGCCTGAAATCTGATGGAGAAAGGTCCTCTGAAGCTGCAATCCAACTGTCTTCTCAAGAACCTTCCATAAAAGTGAAAGTTTCAAGACTGGATTAAAGTTGTACAGCACCAATCTAGCAATGGCTTGAGAAGGAGGCATACAGTCACCTCCCACCCAGTTCACTCAAAGATGGACCCAAACAAACATACTTTGTTACTCTTATAATATGAAGAAGACAATTACTCCAGATTTCTGCTGAACAAATTCCCTATTTATTCTTGTCATATTTTTACTTCCCCAAAACAAGTTATATGGAAGTATATGTTGAGCTTGAGCTATATACAAAGTTACATTCAACCTCAAATATTGGAGGTATGATTTTTGGCAGCTGGATTGTACTTTGCTACTGCATATAGGCCCAGAAAGGAGATTTCTTGGACAGATCTAAAATCTAACCTATTAACAAGTTTTCAGAAAATCATACTGAATAGGTTTTTTGAAACAACAAACACTGACAGTCTAGCCACAACAACTCCACTGGATACCTTCTTAGCTTGCAGAAAAAAGTATTTTACTTTTCTTCATTGTAATAAGGTTCTTGAATCAATTAAAGAAGATGAATGTCAAAGTCAAAGCTGCATACCTGGCACAGTGTGACATAGAGATGCCATAAACTGCTTATAAGTAATGTAGAAATTATCTTCATTTTGAATGTCTTAAAATTCCAGAAAGAAGCATTCTAAACTAGTGATGGCAAGCCTATGATATGACATTTTAGATGACACATCAGCATTCACCAGCTTCTGACACAACTATTCCCAAAAGCATGCCATGAGATTTTCAGAGTCTATGGAGGCCACGCATAAAGGATGGGATATGTTCTTATGCAGTTTCTGAAGTCATGTGAGAGGTCAGTCTCTCAGGCATCTTACAGAGCTTCTGCAAATCATGCAAGAATGGGGTGGACTTTCACATGGTTTTGGAGGGGGCAGAGGCTGGAAAAGTATTCTCTGAAAATGCTTCAAAGTGACAAAGGCCTCAGCTGTCTCAATTTGTCTGTATTTTTTTAAAAAAAACCAAATGAATATAGGTAGTCTTCAATATACAACCACAATTGAGCCCAAAATTTTGATTGCTAAGCAATTAAGTGACTTGGTTGTAACATGGTTGTTAAGTAAATCCAATAGCTACCTATTGACTTTAGCTTCACAAAAGGTGATCACATGACTCCATGATATTGTAACTGTCATAAATGTAAGTCAGTTGCAAAGCATCTGAATTTTGATCATGTGGTCCATGGGGATGCTGCAAAAGCCATGTGAAAAACAGGCATGTCACTTTTTTCAGTGCCATTGTAACTTCAAAAGGTCACTAAATGAACTATTGTAAGTCAAGGACTATCTGTAGATAAAGATTTGTTTCTCTTTTGTTCAGGGGGAGAATGCGTGTGACACTCCAGCAAATTTTTGACACGTTCGCCATCACTGCTGTAATCGAAACAGCAACTAAAATAAGCAATGTTCAATGCAAGCCTTATGCTGATATAAACAGCAAGCACAGCAATTTCAAGTTGGAGAGCTTTTACTGGACAAGTTGTAAATCTTGAGGCAGGGAGAAAGGCTGGCTATTTAGTCAGTGAGAATGAAACAGGAGAAGTTGCTTGCCTTGTAATTACATCTATTGTAGCAAGCTAGGAGAGTTCAGAGGCAAGAATACTGAGATAATTGTTCAAGGCAACCCATAGGCTGAAGCACCAGAAAGTTGTATGAAAGCTGATATGGAAGTTGAAAGATGTGATTGCAAGGCAAGAAACAGAAAGTATCTAGAGAGGAGCATTGAAGGAAGACAGGTCTGGAAATAAGAATGGGTCCAACAAGAGAAGAAAGTGTGGAGCATACTTTTAAATAGCCACAGTTCCTGACTGCACTTAATTAGAGTTAATGCTCATTTCTCCGAGGAGCCCCTTTAACTGGTTATGTGATTTAGGATTTGGCATTCTTCCCAAAGTCTGCCTCTGACCCCTTACTACTGAACTGGAATTAGGAGCTAGCTGTGCCGAGTCAGACCTATTACATGTAGTCCCTGAGTTCATTTAGTGATCCTTCAAAGTTACCTCACTGAAAAATGTGATTTATGGCCGTTTTTCACACTTGCAACTATTGCAATATCCCCACGGTCTCATGAGCAACATTCAAATATTTGGCAATGGGTTCATATTTGGCAATGGGTTCAGTTGCAATGTCCTAGGGTCATGTGACCTCCCCTTTTGGGACCTGCTGATCAGCAAAGTCAATGGGAAAGTTAAATTCACTTAACAACTGTGTTCTTGACAACTTGACAATTGCAGTGATTCACTTAACGACTGTGACAAGAAGGTCATAAAATGGGGCAAAACTCACTTAACAAATGTCTGACTTAGCATCATAAATGTTGGGCTCAATTGTCATTACATTTTCTAACTGTATCAATGTAATGATACATTCTCCTCCATGCTGCATCGAGAGCCCAGGATGAGTTGACTCCTTTCTATGATGTCATTTAGCTGAGTCTGTACTAAGATATAAAAGCCTGTCCCCGGGAAAGACCCCAGCTTTTGACTCAGCTCCTTTCAGTCAGTAGCTGTGTCTCCAAAAGCATTCTGTTAGATAGCACTCACCAGTGATCTTCAGTACTTTTTTTCCTCGCTTCAAGCAGCTCCCAGGGATCTGGGCAGCTGCTCTTCCAGGCGAGCAGGGCTCTCTCTCCTGCAACGTTGGGAAAGCATTACAGAGCTCTGTGCAAGCAAGCTGGACAGCATCTGTAGACCTCCCCCATGCCTGCGGTTTGGAGCGATCGTAAAAACGATCGGCAAACTGATAAGAGCATAAGTTAGCTGATCGTGTGGCTGGTTGCTGCATTTTTCCCCTGCTGACTTCGCTCGGGGCTCTGTATAGCCTAAGGAGCGATTCTTCAATCTTGGAGCCTGTTTTCCTGTAGTCAGTGGCCATCTTGGATTCAAGCCTTCCACCACGAGGTGAGCAGCCATTTTGTAAGCCCGGGGGCCATTTATACCCTAAGGGGCTTAACAGAAAAACTTCTAAACAGCTTCTTTCCAACGCAAGAGCCTTTATTCTACAAATGGAGCAAGATAAGGCTCAGGCAGAGCTTCCCCCGCCCCCAGTGGAACAGTCTCTTAAGCCCAATAAGAGAAAAAGATGTAGGCAATGCACCCAATCAGTCCAGAGGGAGGTGGCTGCTAAAATCAGAGCTAAGGCTCTAGCCCCTAAGAAGGCAACTCAGGCTGAATTGAGGGCAAAGCGCAGACATACAATTCTAGAGAGGCAGTTCAACAGAACTATTCAACAGAAGGGAGTGCAACTACAGCAGGTTTCAGGTGATACCCGTGGGCCCCAACCAAGGCCTCCCAGGGGAGGAGAAGTTATCTATGAGCCTTTCCATCCTCCATCCTGGTCTCCTGAGGCTCTTGCAGTACAATCAGATCCTCAGGATCTAAGCAGATCTGGGCCTTATTTCCCACAGGCTTCTGGGCTCTATGCTCCTCCCCCTCCCTCCAAGGCCTTGAACCTCTCCTCAATCTAGGCCTGAAGCCACCTTCACTCGCACAGCAATGGGCCTTCAGCCTTTTGCCTCTACCTTTGAGCATAGATGTTGTCTCATTGGCCATTAGGCAGGGATTGGCTGAAGGCTTCAAGCAAATTCTTCAACCTCTGGAAAGGGTTTAGGCCCTTCTCCCTTCTCAATCTATAAGTTCCTTGCCTCATCATCCTGATTTACACAGGCCCCAGGACCTCAGGGTCCATTCTTCTCTACCAGAATGGGAGGAGGTTGATGAGGAAGGAAGGCCTTCACCATCTGAACACAATTACTCTTCTCATTCAGAGTGTGAAGAGGGTGAGATTTTTGACCAAAATCTTTCAGGATTCTAGCCCAGAGCAGACATCCTCTGCATTGGTCTTCAAACCTACTTTCTTCAGGCCATTACTCAGCAAGGCCTTGGTTACTGCCAAGCTGTCGCCAGAGGAAGTGGCTCCCGAGCCACAAGGAAATCCTTCTAGCCAAGGGGAGTCGCTCTTCTCCAAGCATGTAGTGCATGCAGAGATTTTGCCTTCTCCCATTTTGTTCCTGGATGT
The DNA here is from genome assembly GCF_049901715.1 of Pseudonaja textilis. Lineage (NCBI taxonomy): Eukaryota > Metazoa > Chordata > Lepidosauria > Squamata > Elapidae > Pseudonaja > Pseudonaja textilis. Next base: position 23,006,975 of record NC_141992.1, on the reverse strand, counting down.
GGTCAAGGAACAGTGTGCTTCTCCTTCGGCAGGTCCTCACCCATCTTCTCTGGATAAGCATTTCTACAATGTCAGCGCAGCTCTGGACAATGTCCTGGAAGTGCCTTCTGTTGACCTTCAGATTCTGGCCTCGTTCTCATCTTCTGGCACTCCCACGGAGCCAGCTGTCACTGCTGTCCAAACTTCTGGGGAAGATGGTCTCCTGTATTGGCATCGTCCCATGGGCTCGGCTATCCACTCCTGACCCCTCCAATGGTTCCTGCTTGAATGAGCAGGAACCAGCCACTCATCCATCAAGGTCCCACTCCTACCACAAATCCAGAGCTCTCTCAATTGGTGGCATTCCCTGTCAATCTGGAGGGAACTCCTGGTCACGGACCCAGACAGGCTAGTGATAACCACCGATGCCAGCCTCCTGGGTTGGGGTTCCCATATGCAGGGCCAGACAGCTCAGGGAGTTTAGTCCAGATCAGAGCAGACTCTTCCCATAAATTGGCTAGAGCTCAGAGCCATTTTTCTGGCTCTCAAGCATTTCAGGCAATCAGTGACCGGCTCTCATGTTCTAGTCCTTATGGACAACATGGCCGCAAAGGCTCATGTCAACCACCAAGGGGGGATGAGGTCCAAAGCCCTCATGAGAGAGGCTCTACGGTTGGGGTTATGGGCAGAGAAACACCTGTTGTCGATCTCGGCAGACCACATCTCCGGGGTCGACAACTCCCAGGCCGACTGGCTCAGCAGGAGCCTAGTCGACCAGGCAGAATGGTCCATTCCTCTGTCTCTATTCAGGGATCTTTCCCTCAGATTTGGAACACCGGAGGTGGATCGTTCCTCCACTCCTCAAAACGCCCAAGTCACCAGATTCTTCACCAGGTTTCCTTGCCAGGGAGCAGAGGGGACCAATGCTCTTCGGTGCAGATGGCCCAAGGGTCTCCTCTACGCCTTTCTCCCGCTTCCCATCATTCCGGCAGTAATTCAGAAGATGTTGGAGGAACGTGCGGAGCTCCTTCTCCTGGCACCCTATTGGCCAAAGAGGCCCTGGTTTGTGGACCTGGTCAACCTATCGGTGGCTTCTCCTTGGAGGATCCCAGCCCATCTAATCTCCCTTCACCAGGGGGCCCTGCTCCACCCAGAGCCCCAGTGGTTCAAGCTGACCGTGTGGCACTTGAGCGGCTGTGGCTAGAGGAGGCTGATCTTCCAGAAAGGGTCATCCTCACTATCCTGGTGTCTCGAAACCTTCTACAAGGCGCATCTATGATGCCACCTGGAAGGCTTTTTCTTGATGGTGCCTCAGGGAGGGTTTTTCTCCTGCTTCAGCCTAGTTGGCAGAAGTTCTTAGCATCCTTCAGCATGGGCTGGAGAAAGGTTTGGCCCCCAACACCTTAAGCAGGCAGGTTGAGGCCCTCTCCTTGGTCCTTTCATGGGGTTCGCTTCCTTCCTTATCCCATCACTTCAGTCAGGAGGTTTTTGAAAGGGGCTTCCAACCTGAACCCTCCAGTGGTTCACAGGTATCCTTCCTGGGACCTTCATATGGTCCTTAATGTCCTTACAAAGCCCCCCTTTGAACAGTGTCTCTCCATTTCCTGACTTTGAAGGTAGTGTTCCTTGTTGCCATCACTTCTGCCAGGCAGGTATCCAAGCTTGCTGCTCTTTCCATCAGACAGGACCTTTGTTCCTTTCATGATGATAGGGTTGTTCTTTGTCTGGACCCCTCATTTATTCCGAAGGTTAACACCTGGTTTCACAGGTCCCAGGACATTGTTTTGCCTGATTTCTGTCCTCTCCCGCAACATGACTTAGAGCGGCAGTGGCACACACTAGACGTAAGAAGGGCTCTCAGAATATACATTAAGTGCACTTCCTCCTTCAGGAAGTCAGAAGCCATGTTTGTTTCCTTTTTCCCTTCTCACTTGGGGCACAAGGCCTCTTCTCCTACTATTAGCAAGTGGGTCAGGTCTTGCATTGAGCAAGCCTACAAAGCTGCGGCCCTTCTGGTTCCCCGAGGTCTGACGGCGCACTCTACCAGAAGCGCGGCCACTTCGGCTGCCTGGGCGACCCAAGCATCCTTGGAGGAGATTTGTCATGTGGCCACGTGGACATCCCCACCTCCTTTCATCGGACACTACCATCTGGATGCTTTTGCCTCGGCGACTGCAGCCTTCAGCAGATGGGTGCTTCAATGAGTGGTTCCACAGTCGGTGTGATGAGCCAGACAAGGACCCGCCCGTGGGCATGCAAGCTTTGGTATGTCCCATCCTGGGCTCTCGATGCAGCATGGAGGAGAATGGGCATTGGTAAAAGTTATCATGAATGCCCTTTCTATGCTGTGAGAGAGCCCAGCCCCTCCCTTGATTTGTCCGGAGAGGGTAAGACATATTTCTGTATTTATTTTGGGCTTTCAGAGACACCTTTCAGTCTGTCAAGTATCTTCGCCAAAGCTGGGGTCTCTCCCAGGGGCTGGCTTTTATATCTTAGTACAGACTCAGCTAAATGATGTCATAGGAAGGAGTCAACCCATCCTGGGCTCTCTCACAGCATAGATAGAAAGGGCGTTCACCATAACGTCTACAAATGGCCATTTTCAGAAGCTATTCATATAAAAACACGCAGGGATGTGAACCTAATTTTCCTCCATCTACTTACTCAGGTTTTAAATTATTCCATGAGCAATGCTAATTACTAAACATTATGAGGTGCCATTCAAAGCATACAATTATTTTGGGTATCCATTCTTGAAGATTCATTGCAAATCTTAAACTACAGCTGGGGTGTCAAACTCAATTTCATTTAGGGATACATTATGGTTGTGTTTGACTTTGGGGGGCGGGGGGTATGGTCAGGTGGCATGACATGTCACTCACGTTGGGGGCACCTGTACTGGCCTGAGTGCTCTGCCAGTGAAAACAGAGCTTGGGAGGGCTACACACAGCCTACCTGAGCTCCATTTTCACTGGCAGAGGCACCATGGGCGTCCTTTGCTGTTTCCAGGGTGGCCCTGCAGGCCAGATCTAAGCACCTCTTGAGTTGGATTGGGCCCGCGGGCCTTGAGTTTTACACTCCTGAATCCAGCATTGTGAAACTTAAGTATTTTGCTCATACAAGTTTACTTGGGTCAAAAGGCTGAAGTATCATAGTGCTGTAATGCATGATATACATCTATGTAATTGTAATATCAGCATTTGTTTTTAAATGCATGTCAGGCTTTGAAATGATTATCAAAAGTTTAAAATGTTGTATGAGCTATAATTATTTAATCTATAGTCCAAGTTTTAAAGGTATAACCTTAAAAATTGTCATTCTTTGCTCCTAACTTCAAGAAGGACAGTAGAGTATTTACAAGGAAGAACCTAACAATTGCAAGCAGAAGGAATTTCTGCAAAAAAAAAAAAAAGCAGCAAAGAACAATCTGTGCTTGTGGATCTCCTGTTTGGCATATTTTCCAATGCACTTGTACTTTTTCTACTTTGGACAAACCTTCACCATACCACCTTGGATTAATTTGTCTTGCTATGCTGAAATTTGACTCTTTTCTCCACCTCCTAACTATTCATTGCAAGTCCTGATCAGTTTCCTTTTTAAAAAAATTTCTATACAAGACAGCAGCAAACCCATTGGACACAGTCATGTGTGTGCTCTTTTAGTATAGCATTGATGTCTAGTATTATGTAAGATGGGGGATCAATCATTTCCTGTAAAACGATTAAAGTGCTTAAACATTATTAAGTAGCATTAACATTAGATCCTCCCATGTTATGTAGCAAATCGGGCAGCAAGGGATCTCCACTATTTTTGGTTTTTGGGTGAGCGCTTCAGCATCTTCCCATGTGATGCTTAAAGTCTTTAAGTCATCTATGAACATTCTTTGCCATGTATTTTTAAAACATTATATTAAATATTAAATTCAAGGAAATCTTAAAGATATCCTACAGTTCTTAGGATTGATATAAAGGATGATATAAAGGATGTTGATTTATTTATTTATTTAGCGTATGGCACATGTTAGTCAGGGATCACGAGGTGGCTGGCTGCTTCTGTAAAAGGAATTTTTTTCGGGTGGTGTTATCTTTATGGGGTGCCCTCCTTTCTTGTCCCTGCGTGGTTTATTCATTCACAGGAATTGAACTGCCAAGCTACCAATCTCAGCAGTGCGCAAGCCCAGCATCTTACATGAGCCACCACGGGGACCAAATCAGTACCATATATTTCTAGTGATTCCTGGAACAGGCATGATACTACCTTTTCAGCTACTGCCACACTGAATTTTGAGTTGGGAACAATGAAGGTGCAAGCTCAGAAAGTATCATGAAAGTATAAACTGCTAAAATCCAGATAAACGTTCAACAAATTTAGTGGCAGACTTAAACTGAAGGACTAATAACTCTCAACAACTGAGGACAGACTCTAACCACCCTTATGAGGAGAAATTTTCTGACAGTGAGATCAACCAACCAATGGAACAGCTTGCCTTCAGAAGATGTGGGAGCTTCATCACTGGAAGCTTTCAAGAAGAGGCTGGACAGCCATCTTTCAGAAATGGTGTAAGGTCTTCTGCTTGAAGGTCCCTTCCAACTCTGCTAATCTGAATCTAATGAAGCATCATAATGAAGGACTCTTCAGGACTCATACAAGTAGTCATCAAATTATGACCACAATTGAGCCCAAAATTTTCATTGCTAAGGGAGATAAGTGAGTGCCCTATTTTACAATCTTTCTTTGCCACAGTTGTTAGGTGAATCAATGGAGTTGTTAAATTCATAAAACAGTTGTGAAGTAAATCTGGCTTTCCTATTGACTCTGCTTGTCAGAAAATCGCAAGAGGTGGTCACATGACCAGAGGTCACTGCGACTGTCATAAATATGAGTCAGGTGGCAAACATCTGAGTTTTGATCACATGACCATAGGGATGTTGCAATAGTTGTAGGTGTGAAAAACAGCTAAAAATCACTTTTTTTTTCAATGCCATTGTAACTTCAAATAGTCACTAAATGAATGGTTGCAAGTCAAGGATCACCTGACCTGGTGACATGAGAAAGGCCTCAACCAGGAGCACAAGCTACAGTAGCTTTGTCATACAATGCTCCAAGCCAAAAAGTTGTTTCTTTAAAATTTTGTTCTTCATGGAATAAAGAGGCTTAGTTAGTAAGTAAGCTCTACACCAGGTACGCTTCAATTTAGCTCACACTCTGAGTGATTTGTAGATAAGACAGCAATAGAATGAGAGCAGCTTTACCATTGTAAATTACCATTTACTAATACCAGGGCATTGTTACAGGATTTAAAAGACTACAATTACACAGGTAGAACCAATCATAGTGGATGTACATTATCAGCACCAAACTGAGAGATGTTAACTGAATGGCAAAGGACACGGTCGCACATTTTAAAATATTACAGCAAGGCTTTTGTGCACACAAAAAGGGGATTTCTGTAAAGCTGCTGCTTTTTATGTCAAAAGAATCCTATCAATTGTCTTTAAGCTGCTCCTGGAACTTGAGTTCCTGCTTCAATTCTAACTGTACAAGTGCCCTCTTGAAACCAATCACGAACCTCGTTGCTTATTCCCAGCAAGGTTTTTTAGGCATGCATCCAAGGCACCATCAATTCCATGCTGTACCAGAACAGAACAATGATTAGAAACAACCATGTACCTGCATGCATTACCCTTTGCCTCCTGAAAAACATTTTGGTCAATATCTCATTTGTTCCTGAAAGGGCTACCAATAAAGAACCTCTTATTATAGACTCAACTCAAGGTCTTTGCTGCAAATCTGGCTCACTGATTTGTTCTACTCTTTAATTTGTGTTTCAACAGGGAGCAATTATTTTAGAAACAAATCTCTGTACTGCTTCTCATGAAAAGTAATCCTGGAGAGGCTTACAATAAAAATAATGAAACCACAATAAAAATTATTGTATTGAAAGTGAAATGTTAGAAAAAACAATGGCCAATGCAGTACAAAAATTGGGGGATTGAACCAATTGGTACTGGGAACCGTACTGCAGAATGAAAATCAGTCTGCAGGGGTGGTGACAACATAAAGAAGACCAGGCATAAGTATTTCAAACTTTGAAGGAGTTAGGAGGCTGGATTACTAGAGTTAGAAAGGAAACATATTACATCATAAAAACTATAATACACATAATCTCCTACTTTGTAAGCCAACATTACTTTAATTCTGAAGGAATAGTGACCACCAATTTTCATCTCAGACACTCAAAAACATGGAAGATTGGTTTATATAGATAGTCCTTGACTTACAACAGTTCATTTAGTGACTCTTCAAAGTTACAACAGCACTGAAAAAAGTGACTCATGACCTTTTTTCACACTTAAGATCATTGCAGCATCCCCATGGTCACCTTATCAAAATTCAAATGCTTGATAACCTGACTCATCATATTTCTGATGGCTGCAGTGTCCTTGGGGTCATGTAATCACCTTTGGTGACCTTCTGACAAGCAAAGTCAATGGGAAAGCCAGATTCACTTTCCAACTGTGTTACCAAGTTCACTTAACAAATATGGCAAGAACGGTTATAAAATGGGACAAAACTCATGTGACATTTCTTTCCCTTAGCAACAGACATTTCGGGCTTGTAAGTCAAGTCCTACCTGTACTAAATCAGAAATTAAATATGAAATGTCTTAGGATATGCTTATTTTGTTCTACCTCAATTGAAAACCAGAAGACAATGTCTAATGTTACAATGTACAATATATCTATTGTACAAAGCTACTAATGAAGACAATGTTACATCCTGTGCCACATCTACAGGAGGGATGACTATCAATATACTATCAACAAAAGATCTAGATTACATTTTGGAGCGAGAGTTATCTATGATCAATCAGCAGAATAGGCAGGGCTGAAATGTCTGGATTATTTTATTCTCTGTTTGTGGGATTTCCTGTTCTGTAGAGACTAAACAACAATCCCACTCACAAAAGAAAAATTCAGTGTTTTAGGGGTAATGTAGATACCTAAAGTTTTAGCCACTGGCCAACTTCATCTGTTTGCTCCTTTCATTCTATTAAATACAGAAAGGAAAGTAAACAGAATCCCAGGGACTACAACAAGAAAAGCCAATCAGATGGCTTTTAAAGATTCTTTTTAAAAATAGACAATTCCTAGATGCTGGAAGATTCAAAACAACATGGAAGAAAATGTAGTACTTCTTCTTGAGTTAAGAACAGAATTTCAGTAGACATTAATCTTTATTCACCCACCTGCTACCTCCTGCAATTTAATTTTCACATATCCCCATTTACCGGGATTTAATCCCAACAATTGTACAAAGAGCTACTGTATTTTGGAGCAGCGGTCACCAGTAGGTGGTCCGTGGGCCACTGATGGTCCGTTAGAAAATTTCGGTGGTCCACAGAAAAATTATTTTCATTTTTATACAGCAATGAATGTTTGTGTTGCTGTAGAGAGTCTCACCCTTTGGGGGCTTTTTGTGTGGGTCGGGGGGGGGGGCAGAAATTCTGACTTGGGATCTGCTTCAGCCTTCTGGTGTGGGGCTTTGGGTGAAGGCTGGAAGGAAGCGCCACTGGTGGCAAAGAGCCGAAGGGCCTTGTTCCAGTGAGATTGCATCATGGCCTCCAGGCACTGGTACCTGGCCTTGCACTCCCACCAGTCTTCCCTCTGCTTGGAAAACCTATGCTCATAGTCCTCAGTGAGGTGCTTCTGTTGAGCCTCCTTCTCACTCAGATCCAATTTGAACTGAGCCAGCTGTTTTGCCAACTCTTTCTCGTGGTGGCTGCTTAGCTCCAACAACTGCTTCCTTTTGGGGCCCTAAGGAGTCCGGGCAGGCAGGCGAGGAGTGGCTGGGAGGAGTGAGTAGAGGCTGGTGAGGCACCTGACGTGAGTGACATCGAGTTGGCCATGCCCACCCAGTCACATGACCACCTAGCCATGCCCACCCAGCCAGTCATTAGGCAGATCATATTAGTGTTCCATGGGATTTAAAATTATGAATTTAGTGGTACCTGAGATGTGAAAGGTTGGTGACCCCTGTTCTGGAGCATGGCATTACCTGCAAGTATTAGTGAATTGAGAATGTGGAAATCACCTGATTAGACAGACTGAGGATTAGGATTGGCAATTCAACTTGCTTGCCAATTTGCTTGTACTTCATTGTACATGTAAAGAGATGGCATAAAACTCTTAGCAACACAGTGTTTTTACAAGGACTATGGATTTGACTCTGCAGTCCTAGTCCTAGGTTGTCTCCATTTCTTTGAGCTGGTGCCAGGTAGAAATAGACCAGCGCCAGACAGAAATAGTACAATCATTGCCATGAACATCTATTATACTATTGCAACATGCCCTATAGAGGTTATTTTTATCTTGAACTTGTAATTGGTATAAACTATAGCTACACTATTAACAGGTATTAGGTATAGAATTACATTATGCTGTAATGAAACTCTGCATTGATTGCTAATTGCTTACTGGTTTATAAGTATTCCACTACAATTTGCATATTTAAGTCTTAAAGCAGATTTTCAGGCTTCTGAATTGCTTCCATTCTTTTACTATTTAAAAATATATGTAAGTATATATCTACTCCATTACACTTTTAAAAGCAATTGAAATTAATTTTATACTTTTGATCATTTGTATTGGGCTTTTTTAAATCAAATATTTACAATGCTTTCAATATCCCAATATTTGAATTGTGTGTATCTATTTCATGGGCTTATTTATACACTGCTTTTATGAAGTTGCTTACCATAGCTCCATTAGAATGTTTTAAACTACCTTTCCCATAAGTAACTCCAGCATTGCTAAAATGCAAACAAAGTTGAGATTTATAGATCAAAGTATCTAAAAGTCATCACAGTGTGAAGGATACAGTACATGTATACACATTCTTGGGCTAACTTTGTTAAAAACCCTTGATCATCTATGATATCAATTGTAATTACCTTGAAATGCAGTACCATTCTAGTTGTGACTGAGATCTAGCCTACTGTATTTTTGTTTCAAATTCCAAGTTTGTTTTTCTTACAAATATTGGAAGTATTAAAATGAAGGTTCGAATTCTTATCATGGACTATACTTGGATCCTATAGTGGCATATCACTTACATAACTGTTCTAATAGCTGCAAAAATTGCAGAAAAATTTGACCCTATGCCAGTATAATTCATACTTCTTTGCCTTTGGTATTTAATCAAGAATTGCCTGAAGAGTACATCCTAGCAAAATTGAAGAATTGTACAATTTTTTGTAATGATTGAGTGCTACATTTTTAAAAATATTAACTGTATGGCATGAATCTTGAATTAAACCTTAATTCACCCTTTCTCAAACTGATTGCATTGCAAACAATGACCTTAGGATGACTGCATGTTCATAAATATACTTTAAAAAGATTTTCAAAAAATCAAAATAATAGATTTTTACTTCTGCAGGATTTATAATATCAAGGTAAAACCAAGATCTTTGTATAGTTTTTGGTTCTTATGATTTTCTTTCATTCTTTTACTTACCAATATCATAACAGTTGCTATTAATCCTTCATTATACAATACACTATACAGTATAATAAAACATTATAACCATTATGTGTTTTTGCTTATAAGTAGTAATTGTTAACTGAAATGAATCAATTCAAGAGAAATTTCATTTAAGGAGTGATGAGGAAAGCTTCCTTCTTCAGCATTTTATTGGTATGGCTTCTTCCTGCTTCATTAATCTTAATAAAGCAAGCAAGCAACCAACCAATAATATTATGCATAAACCAACATGAATGTTAGAACTGGCTGAATAAATCACAAAAAGCAAGATAGCAAGAACCTTTATCTGTTCCAAGTTAAGTTGCAATCATGCATTTTTAAGTTTATCTCCCTTGGCCACACTGACTAAAAATTAGGAGATTTGACGACAATGCATCTAGAAGGCACCAAGTTGGGGAACTCTGCATTTAGCCCAAGTACATGACATAATGAAATAACAGGACAGTTTTAGCTTCATTCCAGCTGCAACTCTAAGTTTATTATTAGCAGTGGTTGCTTTCAAGTAGATCTATGAAAAGAATCCTTAATCACTGCAGGTTGAAAAGATCACATTATATGGACATTAAGGAAACCTTGGGGGATTATGAAATCAAATTCTTGGATCAAAATTAATCAGTTTCTTCTGGCTGAATGTCACTCCTCTCACTCAAATTTACTCCAGCCAAACACTCAGTAACTAATGTCAACTGGGATGTGATTGATTATCCACACCTGTTACTACCCAGAAGCATGCAGTCCACATGCAAGCTCACACCAAAGAATGACATTCCAATCCTATCAAAACAAAGGAAGTGTGAACGGGTCAGCTCCTACCACTGTTTAAAAAATAAGGAGCCTGAAGAAGCGTGGTGTTAAGAGGCAGTGCTGTTGTGTCAGGTGGTCTGCGTTGTACTACCTTGTCGCCTGATATGGTGGAGCTCAGCAGCAGCCCATCAACTGTTCAGTTCAGTTGGCTTTTGCAAACCGGTACGGAAAGCATCCTCTCCTCTTAGTCAAAATGTTTCAGCGGATCTACATTTAAACAACGCACGTTTCATGCAGCTGCTTCAAGTTTTAAACAAGGGTGGCGCAGGATGGAAGGCCCAACGTTAAAGAAGCACCAATTATTCTGCACTCACTCAAGACGACCGCCCCCTCCCCCTCTGCTTCACCTGGTCTTCCCAGCCTTCAAAATACCCCTGAAAACTGTTCCAAGCGTCAGTTGAAAGTCCCTGAAGACAGACTCAGCCTACTCTCCCATCCCTTCTCCCCCTGAAAAGCAAGAGGATCTTACGGGACTTCTGGAGAAAAGACACCCACAAGACCGCGCGCAAAGTTAAAAGGGCAGGTTTCTCTCTTTCTCTCTCCCCCTCCCCCGATAGAAAACAAACACAGCGCCGCCGGGCTTGGCTAAGCAGCGGCAGCAGCGAGGTCCCCCTTTTCCCATCCCCGTAGTTCTAAAGGCGGCACCCCCAGCGAATCCGTCCTGCCTGCCGCGGGTGCCTCAGATGCAAGAAAACAAGGTCAAGATTCCAAAGCTGCGACGGGGAAAAGGGAGGTGGGTGGGAGAGAAAGCCGGGGTGGTGGGGGAGGATGCTTTCCCCTCTCGCGCCCCGGCCAAGGAACTTACCCCAGGCAGCCTTTCGGCTGTAGGCAAGCGCGCTTCTTTCCAGTGCGCGCGCGCTCAGGGCCGAGGCGGCACCGCTCTGGGCTCGCCGAATTCAACGCGCCCCCCTCCCCCCGCAGGAGGAGACGGAGCGGGGCGCTCGGCCTGGCAACAGGGAGCGAGCTGCGACCCCCCGAAAGCGGCGGCGGCTCTAGCCGCGGCAGGTCCGCCAGCTAAGCCCGTGCAATGGAATGGAAGAGCGGCGCGCGCGCGCCCCGCAAGACCACACAGCCGCTGCTTGGCCTGGGTCCCGCCCTCCCTCGGTGCGCCGCGCGAAGGGCTCCCGACGGAACAGCCGGCGAGCAAAGGCAGGACCTAGCCGAGAGGAGGAGGAAGAGGTGTATTTGTGTGTGTTTGGGGTGTGGGGGGACAGATGCCTTGAACCATCTGTTGCAAACCGCCACTTTGGCTTGGGGGTTGTGGAAGAGGCAGCGCGTTTTTCGCTTCCTCAGCCCCGTTTGTGCATCTGTTGTGTGTGTGTGTGGTTGGGGAAGGGGAGATGCAGGACAGGAAAGTTATCTGCCAGGAAGGCCAGCTGGAGGCACAATCAAGTTGCTCTCTCCATCCTCTTGCCTCTGACGCCCCTCGCCCTCTTCCTAACTTTTCGCGTCCACCTGTTAATTCCTGGTGGCTCACCAAAGTGAAATACCTTGATTGTTTGAAGAGATTGGAAAAGGCCGGCACTTTCTCTATCCATGCAGCAGCAGCAGCAGCAGCAGCAGCAGCAGCAGCAGCAGCAGCAACTACTTTGGCTCAACCTGTTGTTTGCCCTCTGCCACTGTATCTTTGTTTATGGAGTGGTTGGTGAATCTAGATAGTTGAAAGTTTAAGCTTAGCATGACATTAGAATCCAGCCAAATCAGACTATTAGCCTGCACAACATTAGACTAGGGGGATTTAAGTGGCACTCTGTGCTTGCAAACACTGGAATCAAAGGTTGGAACTTTTGCATGTAAAGAAATGGCTCTCTCACTGAAGCTGCGATTCCTGATCCAATATAGCAATAGAACTTAAATTTATATACCGCTTTACAGCCCTCTCTAAGTGGTTTACAGAGTCAGCATATTGGCCCCAACAATCTGGATCCTCAGTTTACTGACCTATTTAGCTCCTGTTAAGTAGTTTACATTAGTTGCACTTTCAAAGGTAGCCATTGCTGATTTTTTATTTTTTTAAGATTGGTACAAGTTACTAACTTTGGCTGAAAGCCAAACAGGATCCTGAAATACTTCTTGGATTGTAGGTTAGGAAATCCCAGAGCAGGTAGGCTACACTAGGAATTTAAGGGGAAAAAGTCATATTGGAGGAAAGTAATGGCAAACTGCTTCCAGACTTTGCCAAGTAAACTACATGGGCAGCATCATGAAGTTGTTAGGAATCAACTTTTTCCATTAGCTCACTGTTTATCAACTTCAAGAAATGTGGACTTCAGCTCCCAAAAGAGAAAACTACCCAGGTTTTGAGAAATGCTCCCTTAGTTCAACGAAAGAGAGATTTCGTAATGGAAGACAAATACTATACAGGTAGGCCTTGACTTACAACAACTCATTTAATGACCATTCAAAGTTACAACAGCACTGAAAAAAGTAACTTATAGCCATTTTTCACAGTTACAACCTTTGCAGTATCCCCATGGTCATGTGATCAGAATTTACTTCATATTTATGACAGTTGCAGTGTCCTGGCGTATGTGATTCCCTTTTGAGACCTTCTGACAAGTAAAATCAATGGGAAAGCCAGATTCTCTTTGATAGCCATGTTACTACCCTAAGAATTGCAGTTATTTACTTAACAACTGTGGCAAGAAATATCGTAAAATGGGCAAATGTTTCACTTAACAGAAATTTTGGGCTCAGTTGTGGTCATAATTTGAGGACTACCTGTATGTTGCAAGATAAACCATTGGAAAAAGATTCTGCATAGGCGTAAGTAAAATAATTGCATCTGTCTCTATAACTTGTGGCTGAAACAACAATCTTGTCATTTTTCAAGCACATACCTCATATCACAATAACAATAATAATAGCTTTTAATAACAAATGGTCTCTAATAACAAAAAGATAGAACAATTATGAAAAATGATATATAAAACAAATTTTAAAAGGTATTCTAGCATCTCTTCTCCCTTCCTGCTGTATGTGTATTCTCATAATATGAAGGGTTGCAGTGGATTTTTCTTCAGACTGTAGATTTAATTCCATATTGTCACCACCGCTTATGGTCCATGCTTCATTAATTCTACTATATTTTCTGCTGTGAGGAAATTTAGTCCATTCCATGTGCATGACTAGGGCACTGCCAGGAGACAAAGTATTTTCCCCCCAAAATAATATTTGATAGAAAGAAAAGATTGGATGTCCCAAAGGTGCTTTTTCAGTAGGCAACAGGACTTCCTTGTTTTTTTCTTTTGAAGATGTTTCGCTTCTCATCCAAGAAGCTTCTTCAGCTCTGACAGGATAACAGAGAATGGAACTATCCTGTCAGAGCTGAAGAAGCTTTTTGGATGAGAATTAAAACATCTTCAAAAGAAAAAACAAGAAAGGCCAGTTGCCTCCTGAAAAAGCACCTTTGGGACAACCATGACCTGGATGACTAAGAATCTGTACAGACTAAAAGATTGGATGGTTTATTTTAATGTAGAAAGTGGCCACCTTCTTCCAACTTCTGAAAATGTCCCACTCATTCCTGGTAGTATGGCATTTTTCATTAACAGAAGTATGTCATGTATGAAAGGAAGCACCTGTTTTACCATTTTTGCTATAAAGGGAAAATGACAAAACAACTGTCACATAAATTTCACATAAAAAAAAGACAGATCCCTGTTCCTTATTACTTTATTTCAAGTTCACTGTATCTTAATGAACTTGAAAAGATCTTGGAATGGCAGTGACTAGAGTTAGATGTTCCTAACAAAAGTCAATTGGAGTGAAGGTATTTAACTACAATTTTTTTAGTAAATTTTTAAAATAAGCATGTAGGGCAGTGTTTTTCGATCTTTTAACAACTTTCAGATGTGTGAACCAATTCTTGGAGTTCACACATCTTAAAGTTATTACTGTAAGTTTGAAAAACCTTATTGTAGGGAAAAAGAGACCTGACTGGAAATTCATCCCTTAAATAAAGAAGGCCTACTTTTGTCCAGGGTCCATTAATCTCTCTAGTAACCAGAATGCCACTACTGAACATGTCTTATGTCCAGAGATAACATGTCTCACATAATTTATTGTTTCTGACACATAGAAATGTTTCTGTATCTAAAGAATTTGAAATGTTTAAAATATTAAATAAAATAGAGAGCAAAACAGACAGATTTATTCATTCCCTCCCATGTCTGGAATTATGTTTAGACCAACAAAATTTTGCCATCATTAAAATTGATGAGTACTTAAAGAATATAAAACCCTTGGAAAACAGACAAGCAAGTTTTGGATTAATTAAAAACACTAGAACTTTAAATATGGCAATTGGGCCATAGAACTTTTAAGATATTACCTAATCATTTTTTAAAGGTCATCTATAGCTATCACCACAGCATGAACAGTGAAATTCATACCTTAATAAGAACAATTCATCCAATCTCATGTTTCAATGGAACAGCTATTCCAAATAATACATATTTTTTGATATTGCTTCCATTTTTACTTGAGCCCCCACCCTCAACAATACCTGATAATCTGCTGTGAGTCTTCTGGAGGGAGTTGACTACAAATTTAATAACAGAATGAAAACATCACCTTGGTTATTCTGCTGATACAAGCACAACACACGGACTCAGAAAGCATACATTATGTAAAGTAAATACTTACTCAGGATCTCATTTATTTTGACTCCTTTAAATTTAAGAATTAAAATGAGACAAGTTATGCTTAAATGACAGGTGACAGGACTAGAAATAATTTGTTTAAAGATATATATGTACTAAAGCCCCTCTTCTCTGGCACTTATAGCTAAAGGTAGTAATTTTATTTCTCGGTTCATGCTAAGCAGTAGATTCTTGGCACACCATTTATTTAGAAGTACTTAATGCTGCAGTCGTATGCATGCTACATGGGAGAAAACACCATAAAGTATACTGTGACATATTTCTGGATAAACATGCATATGATTATATCAAGCTCGGCAAATGTCAAGATCTCAACATTTTCTTTAAATATGTTGTGTGTCTAAAAAAAATAGAATAACTGAAAGGCATATCTAAATGGAAACATTTAGGATAGAAAGATAAAGTGGAAATCTGTATTATTAATCAAATGATTGGTTTACATTCTGTTAAAACAGCAATAGCAAATCCCTTCCATATTGTTGCCAAGAAAGTAAGATATAGAAAATTTCCATGACTCAATCTTGACTTGAAAGAGCAGCAAGCAAAATCCACACAACAAAATATTGTCACAGTCTAAATTTATGTTTAATATAGAAATATGTAAGTGAAAGAACGTGATACAGGAAAAAGTATTCAGTATCCAGCATTTTATAAACATTTAATGGAAAATAAACAAGTCATTCTTTAATAGAATTTATTTATTTATCAAACTTGCATGCCACCCTTCTTGCCAAAGGCAACTCTAGGCAGCTTACAGGCATTGAATAAAACATCAAAACAATAAAGATCTTAAATTTAAAAATTCAATTAAAATAAAACTAAGCAGGGTAGAGAGGGAAGGAGCAAGGTACACAGAGAGAGGAAGTGGGGTGTCCTTTATTCCATCAGCCTTTGGGGCCCCAGGCCTTTCCAAAGGCAAAAGGGTGATGATAATGGATCTGACCTTGGAAGGGCAAGATGTTTGCTTGCTTGCTTGCTTGTTTATCAAATTTATTGGCTTCCCATCTTACTGCAGCATAACTCTGGGCAGTTTAAAAACCTTCCAGTTACAATGTCCCAGAGGAATATTGAATATTATTCAATTAACTTCAATTTCTATCCTATATCCACATAAGGCAATGTAGGCATCCTCACTGCAATACAAGTGGATAAGCTACTCTGTGTAACCATAATTTGAGCTTTAATGAAGCAAAATCAAATGTTGGGAGAGATGTTCCAAAAATTCTGGTAAGGATTCAAAATAAATCATTTTTTAAAATAGCCTGCTCATGACTTTTTTTTTGAAGATATTTAAAAAGTTAATTATATCCATCAGGCATGATAATTCAGGGTTTTGTAAAGGTCATGTCATCACAGAATGTCCCATTTTCCTTAAATCAATTGATCTCATTGTACTATGGTTTCTACTTTCCTTTTCCCCAGGCATCTATAAGATTAAATGAAATTAGTCATTAGCTTTGAGGGTCCTGAATTCTAAATCTACAGGCAACTTTGAATTTTTCAGCATGCTGATTTATAAAATAAGGGATACAACACTGACTCCATTCCAACTGCCACAACACTAAATTCATGGTTATGGAAGAAACAGTTATATCACACAATTTGCTATGTGCAGAGCCTACTGGCATAGAAGAAGGAATTTGATATGTTCAGAGCTGGGATTAATTATTTCATGCAGATTGCTCTTGAAATTAAATATCTTTTTAGGCCCTGGTATATTTGCTTGCTAAAGATAAATTTACATAGACAAGTGTAATAAATATTAGTAATTATCTCTGTGACTGCAACATCCTTTTGCAAATATATGGTTTTACCTCAAAGGTATCGACAAACCAAACTGTTCTATAAATTGCATTGAAATAAATCCATTGTGTTCAATAGGATATACTTGCATGAGTGAGTATAAGATTACTGCCTACAACATAATGATCACCAGAAATTATATTTCTTTACTACAAAGTACTCTGAAAGCACTATGCATCTGGGATATCAATCCAAACATACAGATCATGTGCAAACAAGAATTAGACTTTGCGACAAGATGAGCTCTGCCAGATAGAATAAAGATGTATCTACCTGATTTTCCCAGCATGGGTATGCCCTGTTATTTTGAACTAAAACTCCATAATAGTAGCCATGCCACATGAGATTGTTTGGAATTGTTTAAAATATCTGGATATCAGGGAAGACAGAAAGTCCTTGTATACTTTTTCTCATTTGCGCCATCAGAATGTATTCATGCAGTGGGTACACTTCACTTTATTGGTTATTGTCTTCTCCACTTGTACAGAACATGCTACTTCTTCTCCTAGATTTTTGATTGAGCTGTCACAGATAATAGTCATTGAAAGATTGATTCCCTTGAATGTATTTGGCAGTACTTTAAATTTATCCAAATTTCTCAACCAGTTAGCCTTTAAATTAAAAACCCACAATGTGAATAGGTAGGTCCTTTGTCTCTAAAGAACTGCCAATCAATTTAACTGGGTAATTATAATTCTATTGGCAAGCGAGATGGAGCAGGGTAATTCAATTTAATTTCCAGATATTGTGTATTTTTTTGCAAATTTTTATTAGATCTTCTATTAGAAACTTTTTTTAAAAAAATAAAAGCTAAATAAATGCTGAGTTCCCTCCCCCACCCCCCAAAAAAGAAAAATTAGCTCTCTTGCTAGCGCTATAACTTTCTTTTAAACATACTTCCATTTTTTTGGATATGTGGAAACTGAAGAGGAGGATATAAATAGAAGTGGTTTCATGCATAAAATATTCTCAAATTCAGACCTGTATTTCCATTCACAACAATTCACTGATAAAATATACAAAAAATGATTATAATGTGACAAGCCATTAATAAGACTCCTTCATTTTATTATTCAAAATCATGTTCATTTCCAATATTACCTTTCAGGTAATGTGAATTTTTAATCTTAATACATTGCTCACACTTTAGCTATATGTGGCCTTCAATAGCCTTTATAATATCAGAAGTTTACTAACTGTTAGATTTCCTGTAATTTTTAGTGAGGAAGAAAGAGAAGCAGGTGTTTAACACCAGCTAGATGACACCATTAGATGATTAATTAGATTAGCTGGATAATATTGAAAAGGAAAGTAGGTTAGGCTTGTTGAGTAACTGATGAGAGACAATAGGAAAACTCAGGACTAGGCTAGATTAGGAAACATAAAATATATCAATAGAAGGCAATGAAATCTGCTTCCATTTTAATCTCTTCCATTCATTCTATTCTCTTCCATTCTATTCTTTCCATTTGTTTAAAAAAATAGTATAAAAATGTTGCCTCTCACTAAAGTCATAATTAAAAAAATGGGGGAAAATCTCGATTTGGTTTTGGTTCACCAGTGGTGGTATTCTATTGATTCGGCCTGGTTCAAGCGAACCGGTAGTAAAAAATACTGCCGTTCGGCCAAATCGGTTTCTTTTTTTTTCTTCCAATGATCAGCTGTTCTGATGATCAGCTGTGCTGGGATCCCCCTCACTGTCTTAATGTTTTGCCCATGAGGCTTCCCTGAGGCCCAGGAGGCACAAAGGGGTGTGCGGGGTGTGTGTGTGCTGCGTGCTCCCCCCCGTGCTCTGTTTTTTGCCTCCTGGGCCTCAGGGAAGCCTCCTGGGAGTAAAAATGGTCTTCCAAGAGGCTTCCCTGAGACTCAGGAGGCAAAAAAAAGGAGCGCAGGGGGGTTGCTGCAAAAAAAGAAAAAGCCACACCCACCCAGTCACATGACCACGCCCACCTAGCCACACCCACAGAACCGGTAGTAAAAATATTTGCATCCCACCCCTGTTCACCAACTGATATTTAGATATGTTAGTTCATTTCATATTTTTTCTTTCCAACTCAATGAAATGTTGTAAATTATATAAAAAGTCTTGGGTGTCATTCTGTCCATCTGCCTGTCAGGAAGATAATTTTCAGAAAGCATCTAAATTTAGAATGATGAGCTGGAAAAAATCCCCAAAACAATTTAAAAAACACACAGTTGAAAAGTGAACCAGATCTGCAAAAATGTTTTTTTCCCCTCTAGAAACCTTCTGTAAGCAGTTGGATGGTATTCAGAATGCCTTGGCCTGCTCCATTTTAAGTCTCTCTCTTGCCTCCCTTCTGGTCATATGACTCAGAGTAGAATTTAGGCAGCCTGGACTGCTTCCTGGTGTACACATACACACTTACAGAATATAAAAAGAAAGCCTAAATATGCACATACCACATTAGTTTGTTAGCAGAAGAAAATAAAAATGCCTTTTACTACTAAAGATGCTAGTAAAGAAAATGGGAAGAATTCATTGGCAGAGGGTTAGACTAGAACTCCATGGTCCCTTCCAACTCTGATTTTCTCTATTCTGTATTGTACAAATATTGCACAGTATCATAGCAGTGATAACAAAAGTGTGCATATTGTTGGCATTCGGCTTCTGGTTTTTCTAATAAATGTTGTTAGTACATTTTTTTGTGATGGACTTTGTATTTTCATGCTGTTCATCATAACTTCTGTGGGGAAGAATATTGTAAGCCAAAGTTTCAGTATGTTCCAAATCTTTTGCAGCTTCCTTTGCTTATTTTGGTATACAGCCTTCATCTGTAGTACAGTATAGGATTAGTGTTATTTAGTGGGAAAATATTGGCTGCCAGCCAAAAAGAAGAAGCGAAACTCCCCACCTGGCATTTCAGTCAATAAGAGAAAAGGCAGGCCTCAATACTCAATTCAATGTCCATTGAATTCCTGCAATCTTTCCAATAGAAAGACAATTACAGCACAAATGACCCTAAAAAAACTTAAAACCTACCAGCGTTCCTTCATCTCTGTTATCTCAACTAATGCCTTGCAATTTTACCAGAATCATGAAGGATTTGTAGCAGCAGAAATGAATCATTTCTTTTTTAAGTATTCATTTTATATAAGTATTACATAAAAATGGCAGACTTCCTAATTATCATTGAAATGAACATCACCACGAAAAATTCATGAGACTCTCACATGCAGGGTTAGTAGAGAGAATAAAACAAATCTGATTGAAAATAACAAAATACGTTGCAAACATCTCAAGTGGAATATCAAATCTCTGCACTGTTGCACATATATAGAATAGACAATTTCATATTTTTCCCAAAATGGTTTTTGAAAGCTAAAATTCAAGGAAGGGAGGGAGGGAGGGAGAGAAGAAAGAAAAAGGAAAGAAAGAAAAAGACTGAATTAGATAGAATGTTTAGCTCAAATACTATTTTTTTCTATTTGCATTTTATTAAAGCAAAATTCAGCCTAACTAAAAATTGCAAAAGCAGATTTTAATACAGTGCAATGCTGTATTCAGAAGGATCACAGTCTATGCTAGGTGTTAGTAAGCAGTTATAAAAGTTTAGCCATGCATAGACTATAAGGTTAGATGGGCTTCTGTTGGCTAAATTCTCCAGCATATGTGTTTGTTGTATATTACAGATCTCTACTGTATCTAATTTGATTGCTATGTATCATATTACATGTGCTCATTTTAATAGTGAACACAATATATCAATTATAGGAATTACAGGAAAGCTTCCACTAATTTGCTTCCAATGCATCAGAATCAGAATCAATCAGAAACATGTCATTTGGTCTAAAATTATAATGGTAGTCATGAGAACTGAATGTGGATATTCAGATCTAATCATAGTCTTCAAAGTTATGGCAATAAATTACATCACTTGATTTAAAAAAATATATAGAAGCCCTTAAAATGCTTCGCAAATATCATCCTTACATGCTGCCAGGCTCCCTGCTCATCTGCACTTTGTAATCTTTAAAGGATCATGTTAATGATAATGAATTGGAATCAGAATACGGGTAACTTGGCAACCAGCAAGTATTTACAATGGTTGCAGGGCCCCTGGGTCATGTGATTGCAACCTTCTCAGCCGGCTTCTGATGAGCAAAGTCAATGGGGGAAAGCTAGATTCACTTAATGCTTGTGCAATTCATTTAACGATAGGGATGGTTTAGAATAGAATAGAATAGAATAGAATACTTTATTGGCCAAGTGTGATTGGACACACAAGGAATTTGTCTTGATGTAATACTCTCAGTATACATAAAAGAAAAGATACATTCGTCAAGAAAGAAAGCATAACTGCTTAACTCATTCTTTGCATCAGTCTTCGTGCAAAAAGAAACTATAGTTCAACCCACCAAAAACATAACTGTAAAAGACAGACCAGAAATAAAAGTTAAAATAAGTAAAAAAATAGTAAGAGAACACCTCTCTGATCTTTTTGAAAACAAATCACCTGGTCCTGATGGATTACATTCCAAAGTTTTAAAGGAGCTGGCAGAAGTCATCTCAGAATCACTGCACCATATCTTTCAAAAATCCTGGAGCATCGGGGAACTACCAGAGGACTGGAAAGAGTTGATGTGGTTCCCATCTTCAAAAAAGGGGGAAAAAAACCAGACCCAGGAAACTATAGACCAATCAGCCTAACATCAATACCCAGGAAGATACTGGAAAAGATAATTAAAAAAACAGATCTGCCAACACCTAGAAACAAGTAAAGTAATAACTAGCAGTCAGCACGGGTTTGTTAAAAACAGATCATGCCAAACCAATCTTATTTCATTCTTCAACACAGTGACTAAATTAGTAGACCAGCAAAATACTGTGGACATAATATATTTAGATGTCAGCAAGGCATTTGACAAAGTAGACCACAACCTACTTCTTAGTAAGCTAGAAAAAAGTGGAATAGATAGCACCACGACTAGATGGACTCGCACCTGGCTGGCAAACTATACTCAACGAGTAGTCCTTAATGGGTCTAAGTCTACATGGAGGGAAGTAAACAGTGGGGTGCCACAAGGTTCCATCTTAGGCCCAGTACTCTTGAATATCTTCATTAACAACTTTGATGAGGGAATAGAAGGGGAACTTACCAAATTTGCAGATGATACTGAGCTGGCAGGAATAGCTAACACCCAAGAAGATAGGCTCAAAATCCAGGTGGATCTTGACAGACTAGAACACTGGGCCATATCTAGCAAAAGTAAAGTCCTACACTTAGGCAAGAAAAACCACAAGTACACATATAGACTGGGTGAAACCAGGCTCAATAGCAGTAACTGTGAGAGGGATCTTGGAGTCTTAGTAGACAACCAGCTAAATATGAGCCAGCAGTGTGCAGCATCAGCCAAAAAAGCTAATGCAATTCTAAATTGTATTAACAGAGGGATACAATCAAGATCAAGGGAAGTACTAATACCACTCTATAAAGCCTTAGTAAGACCACACCTAGAGTACTGCATCCAGTTTTGTTCACTACATTATAAAAAAGATGTTGAGACTCTAGAAAAAGTACAGAGAAGAGCAACCAGGATAATTAGGGGACTGGAGGCTAAAACATACAATGAACGGTTGCAGGAACTGGGCTTGGCTAGTCTAGTAAAGAGAAGGACCAGGGGAGACATGATAGCAGTCTTCCAATATTTGAGGGGCTGCCACAGAGTGGAAGGGGTCAAGCTATTTTCTAAAGCACCTGTAGGCCAGACAAGGAATAATGGATGGAAACTGAACAAGGAGAGATTTAACCTGGAAATAAGGAGAAACTTTCTGACAGTGAGAACAATCAACCAATGGAACAGCTTGCCCTCGGAAGTTGTGGGAGCACCATCACTTGAGACTTTCAAGAAAGAGATTGGACTGCCATTTGTGGTGTAGGGTCTCCTGCTTGGGCAGGGGGTTGGACTAGATGACCTACAAGGTCCCTTCCAACTCTGATTATCTGTAATCTGTTATCTGTCTACTTTTTCAGTAATTATGTTGGCAGATTATTTTTGAAATGGGCTTTATCAAAAGGATAGCTATGTCAGTCTATTGATCCCTTAGTTTAGCTACAGGTAACATGTGGCCAACTTAGCAGTCCTTAAGCTTTCAAATTCACTCCAAAATGGCTTCATTATCCAATTATGGGGGACTTTAAGGTGCAAAATCACTTGAGACTTTCAAGAAGAGATTGGACTGCCATTTGTCAAAAATGGTGTAGGGTCTCCCGCTTGGGTGGGGAGTTGGACTAGATGACCTACAAGGTCCCTTCCAACTCTGATTATCTGTTAAAGAGTCAAGAATCATAAGGTACAACACTTAATAATAGTCATAGGGTATAATAAGCAATCAAATCATACTAGGAAACAGTCAATACAAATCATAAGGATCAGTGGTGGTATTCAAATAAAGCTGCCACCAGTTTGGTGGGCATGGCTTGGTGGCCGTGCTTTGTGCACATGCACACACTTTGCATGCATGCATGTGCCAAACACGCACTTTGCGCAGGCACAGAGGTGTTCTAAGTTGCCTCCTGCAAGCCTGCACGATGGTGTTTGCTGCAGCAGCTGCCGTGCGGCGCTATTCTGCGCCACACAAAGCAGCTGTGCTTTGAATTCTGGCCCTAAAAGTGAGTATGGGAGCCTGCGCGGGTGGGTGGGCCAACCACAGAGCAGCAAAGAGAACTGGTTCAGTCTCCACTGCTCATCGTCGCTACCGGCTCTCCAGAACCAGGCAGAACCGGTCGAATAGCACCACTGGTAAGGATACAAATGGCAAAGTTACAGTCATACAGTCACAAGTGGGAAGAAATGGGTGAAAGGAAGGATGGGAGGATTAATAGTAATAGTAGTGCAGACTTAGTAAATAGCTGGACAGTGTTGAGGGAATTATTTGTTTAGCAGAGTGATGGCGTTCATGAAAAAACTGTTCTTGCGTCTAGTTGTTCTGGTGTGCAGTGCTTAGTCTATAGTGTCGTTTTTTGAGGGAAGGAGTTGAAATAGTTTATGTCCGGGATGTGAGGAGTCTGTAAATATTTTCACAGGCCTCTTTTTGACTGGTGCAGTCTGGTGCAGGTCCTCAATGGAAAGCAGTTGGTAGTAATTGTTTCTTCTGCAGTCCTAACTACTCTCTGAAGTCTGTGTCTGTCTTGTTGGGTTGCAGAACCAACCCAGACAGTTACAGAGGCGTAGATGGCAGACTCAATAATTCCTCTGTAGAACTGTATCAACAGCTTAAGAATGGTAACAAGAAAAGTTGTAAAAACTGTAGTCCCAATTGTGATTGTAAGTTGATGTCCCCATAATAGGTACCAAAATAGGCTTCGCTTTAAAGTTTCTCTTTAAAAAAAAAAACTCACATTGTGCCACATTTGCTGGCCTCAAATCCCCAAGTTTTTAAAGCTTACAAGAGGCATAAAACAAAATAAAAGATCTCTGTGTATCTCTCTCTCTTTCTCCCTCCCCCCCCGCTCTCTGTGTATGTGTGTGTGTGTGTATGTGTGTGTGTGTATGTTGCATAAAATTAAATGGTAAACATAAGAACTGGAATAGATTTGCAGCACAATCCTACGGCCAATGGATGTCACTCCTGGGAATGGTTGTATTATAGGACACAGATATCGGAACCCGAACATTCATAATCTCAGCAGAAGTATAAAATTTGCCTTGAAACTGAGCTACTTCTGAAATGATGAATCTATTGTTGCTTCTAGATGACAGATGCTGCCAGACAGCAGATATACTTGCAACTTGTCACAGATATGTTACGGAAATAGCACAAGGAAGGTGGGATCCTTTGCTGTTTTACTCTTCCTGCCAGAGAATAATGCCGCAGTACATGCATATGTGTGACACATCACATTTCCAATTTGGGTGATTATTTACTGCATTATTTGTTTACTGCTGGCATTTGAAATTGGATAAAAAGTAGTTACACAACCTGCTTTTAGCATAGTGTGTTACCTGAACCCAGCCCTTGTGATTCATAAATCATGATTTCTGGCTTAATGCATAAATTGAACTCAACTATGTTTTGTTCAGTAAATCATGATTAAATAAATCTTTAAGTTATCAATGTTAATTTTGTTAGTAGGGAATGCAACACAATTCATGGACGGGTGAAGTTATTGTCCTACCATACTTAGGCAGAAACCAGTCTATCTACCATATTTTTTGCTCTGTAAGACACCTTTCTCCCCACCCTCCCAAAAGTGGGTGGAAATGTCTGTACATCTTATGGAGCGAAAAATATGGGCCACCGCAGCTGGGTCCTTTTAGAGTGCTGAACCCCATCTCTTTGTCTTTGTCATTGCCCACCTCTTCTGTCTCTTTTCTGCAGTGCAAGAGTCAATAGGCAGAGCAGGCACATGAGAGGACACCTATCTGTGGTCCTCTCAGACTCCGCCAGATTTTTTTTTCTTGTTTTTCTCCACTAAAGCTAGGTGCGTCTTATTGTCAGGTGCATCTTATGGAGCGAAAAATACGCTAATTGTTCTTTCTTTGGCATGAAAAGCGGGAAATTCAGGTAATCCTTGACTTACAACTGCAATAGAACCCGCCCAGCATAGCTGTAAGTTGTGATGGTTGTAAATCGGGTCAGCTGTGTGACTGAACCAATTTTATGACCTTTTTTGCAGTGGTCGCTAAGAGAACATCACAGTCATTAAGCAAAGCAATGGTTCATTATGGGCTGGTTTTACTAAAACTGAAAGGAAATGCTGTTTTTCAGCAAAATAAAATTTTTGACCATAAAATGTATTAAATGACTGCAGGACATTGCAATGACCATAAATGCAGCCTGGTTGCCAAGAGCTTAAAATGCAGTCTTGTGACTAGAGTAGCTCCGAACTTTAGAACTAGGTCATAAGTACTCCTAGATAAGTCCATTGTAACTTTGAACGGTTGCTAAATGACAACTTGTAAGTCAGCGTCTACCTATAAAGTAAACATAAGAACATAAAATGACCTTGGCCTTTGTATTTCATCAAATCCAACCCAGTCAGTTTGTGGTAAGGTTTACCTTTTTAATCATAAGTTGTTTTGCATTTTTCTCCTCTTTTTTTTTCTTTTCTTGCACCTTGGATACTTTACATATATTTTGAAGAAATAGCCTCAGTTATACAGAAGAGCAGTAGAATACAGAAAAGGGGACAGTAAATAGGTTAGGAAACATCTTTCCTAACTTTCCTGCATGGCAAGCAAAGTAGCAGCCAGTCTTTGATTTAGCTAATTAACTGATTAATCAATCAGCTAATAAACAGAATAGTTAATTGACTAATCAGTCAACAGCTTGCTCAGTTTCAATGCATTGTTTTAATTAAAGATGAGGGAGAAAAAATGCATTACAAGTTACCAAAATGTAATACAAGCTCCGTAATAAAGTCTATTAAAGCAGTATAATCTTAAAAACACTTTGCAAGGATGGAATAAGCCCCATTGAGCACAGTGGGATTTAGTCTGGAAAATAAGATGCTTAAGATTGCATTCTCAGTGCCATGTAGCCTAATACCCTATAATTTGCAAGAGGTTTAAATAAGTAAATAAATCAGTGCTCAAGATTTGTACCCCAATTTTCCATTAGATTAGTGTCCAAGGTGGGTTATTTATTTTTAAAGTTCTTTTAAAAGGGGAAATAAAACTCAAATTCTATAGTTCAATAATATTGGGTCTCTGATTTTGTAAATTGACACTGACATGAACAGACTTCAGTCCCAGTTTTGAGAACAGATATATAATGCTGAGTGAGTAGTTCTTGTTATGAGCAATATTTTCTTAAAACAAGGAATAATTTCACTGAAATTGTTCTGTATGGACATTAGCATTCTTGGAATCCTGCACCCCTGATTGGACAAGCGCACAGCACTGATTGGCCGTTCCGAAGCGACCGTGATTGGCCGAGCCGATCGCAGGCGATTCGAACGGCTGTCATTGGCCGCGGCGCCCGGCACCAGTTCTATATAAGCCACCGCATACCCAGCCGGCGACAGATTTTAAAAACCTAAATAAAAAGAGCTAAAACCAGTTACTGCCTCGCGTCTTGTGTGATCGTATCGGCCGATACGACAGAAATCTATTTTTCTTATTCTGGATAATGACAAGTTAATAGAGTTTTCTCTGTGGGTAGAATTTGTAGAAGTAGAGGCTGTATTAGCCACTCAAAAGTTGTTTATTGTCCCAGTTGTCACTGTGGGAGGAAGAAGAGAATGAGGCATAATGATTGGGCTCTAATTATAATTATTAAGAATCTCAGCACAGTTCTACCTTGCTTCATTCATGATCGGTGTGGGCTGCTGGGGGTTCGCAGGAGTTCGGGAGAGGCCCTAGCTAAGATTCTGTGCAGTTCAGAGAACCCCCAAATCCCACTCCTGGCTGGCCCTGCCCATCCCACCACACCCCTCCCCTCTCAGGAGTCCCCACACATCCTGTTTTGGATGCAGGTAAATGCAGGGCGCACATGGAGGCTCGGGGAGGGTGAAAAAAGGACCGGAAATTCGGGAAAGCCGGAAATGGGCGTGTTTCCGGCTTCCGGAAAGCCTCCAGAACTCGGGGAGGGCAAAAATGCCCCTCCCCGTGCTGTGGTACAGGAGGCCGACTAGGCCACGCCCACCCTGGTCATGCCCACCTAGCAACTGGGCAGAGAACCCTTTTGCTAAAATTTTTGAAGCCCTTGCTCATGATACAAAATGAGTATGTATATCCTTTGTGTTAGTTCTAACTCCTGATGACATAATGATGTAGTTTTCTTGTTCAAAGTTCTGTTTATTTTTAGGGATGTTGCTTTGGTTTCCTAACTTTGCCTACAGCCCTGGGATCCTCTAGAGACCCTGCCCAAGTAGCAATAGTTCTTAGACTTAGATACCGCTTTACAGTGCTTTATAGCCTTGTCTAAGCAATTTACAGAGTCAGCATATTGCCAGCAATCTGGGTCTTCAGTTTACCAACCTCAGAAGGATAGAAGGCTGAGTCGACCTTGACCTGGTCAGAATTGAACTGCTGACAGTCAGCAAAATTAGCCTGCAATACTGCATTCTAACCCCTGCACCATCATGATAGTAACAAGTGTAATCCTGTTTACCTTTTTTTGAAGATCAGTTAAGATTTGATAGGTGCTGTGCTGCTGTCTGCTTAAATAATAAGTATTAGTCCCCTGGAGTTGTTTGAAAAAAAATAAAGGCAAGATATTAACAAACAAGCAAATAAAATTAGGAAATCCAAAAGGTGCTTTGCAGTTTACAGACAAACAAATACAGCTCCTGTTTGCAGCTTTTTATCTTTACTCAAAATTTCAGGGCTGCTGCTTGCCATTCCTACATGATCCTAGGAAAAGATACTCTATATTGCTTTAAAAAATTGCATGCTGATACTACATTCATGTTCCAAAGTGCATTTGGGGGGGGGGGGGGTAAAGTAGCCTAGTACTGCCCTAATGAATGAATGAATACTTCAACAAAGTGTACATCCCCACCTAGCAGTGTTCTCAGAAATGCTTAAGTTGCAAGAAGACAACAGCTAACTTGTGATGAATGTCATAGAATTATAAAGCTTTAAGAAATCTTGAATAGCTGAAGATAAATGAGATCACATTTCGTACACGTAGAGGGCTGGATTCTTTGCATTTTTAAAAATGCAGACTCAGCTCTAAAATAGACACATACATTTATTTTCATATCTTTTTCACCTTATCATCATCATCTTCATTTAACGCACCCATAATCCCTTGTGGGGTGGAGTCTGGGCAACTGAATGGAGCTAGCAGAGTGTTTCAATAGTCGGATGCCCTTCCTGTCTCCAATGCAGAGTTTTGTTCAGCAGATATATTCTCAGTGTGTTCAGAGAGAGAAATATCTGCCCCTACCTAGAGTTGAATGCACACAGCCTCCTGATTGTGAGATGATGTCTTTTTCACCTTATAATGGGAATAAAACAATGCTTTTCCATTTTCAGAAGTCATATTGATAGAAGAGAGTCTGGAGCTATAGGTTGCCCACTGCCAATGTAGACCAAGATCTGCTCATGCAGGAAACTTCAAGCTAAAACATCCTTAAAAGAAGTGGCCCATTCTTTGCTTTGTAGACTTCTGGTAAGGGAAGAATGAAAGAGAGGGCCTGGATAAAAAAAAGAAAGGAGACCAGTTGTGGGAAGAATGAGGAGAAGGTCTGGATAAAAAAAAGAAAGGAGACCAGTGGTGAGATTCAATTTTTTTTACTTCCAGTAGAGAGGGCTTGGTGGGCATGGCAGGGAAAGGATACTGTAAAATCTACAGTCAGAGGTGGTATTTGCCAGTTCTCGGAATTACTCAAAATTTCCACTACCGGTTCTCCAGAACTGGTCAGAACCTGCTGAATACCACCTCTGAAGGAGACATATTCATGGAAATTTCAATTTGCATTTCTGTTCATTGAGAAAACTTTTTTTGCCTTTTGTGCAAAATATGGGAAAGCAAACATGGGAAAATGTTCCCTCCTTTATTCCAAGTACATGCACTGACTGCTGTTAGACCACTAATACAGGTATCTGCCAATTCCATGTGAGTATATTAATCAATTTATTTCATTCTATCAACTATGGTGGTATTGGGGCAAATGATGGTATGTTGTTATACACTCAACAATGTGACCAGTATTGGCATATAACAACACACCATCATTTGCCCCAATTATATTAAGCACTTTGTCATGCTTTCACAGGTGCATGGACTGTTGTATTATCCATTAACAAATATCAGCCAGCTATGTTCCATTATGTCAAACATTCATACATTAGCATCTAAAAGAGCTCCAATGGCTCAGTGATTAGAGTGCAGTACTGCAGGCCACTTCTGCTGTTCAAATCTCACCAGGCTCAAGGTTGACTCAGCCTTCCATCCTTCTGAGGTGGGTAAAATGAGGACCCAGATTGTTGGGGGCAATATGCTGACTCTGTAAACTGCTTAGAGAGGGCTATAAATTGCTTAGAGAGGGCTATTTATAGTGTAAAGCACTATAAAGTGGTATATAAGTCTAAGTGCTATCTGTGCCCTATAAATGCCCACCCTGCAACTTTCTGCAGTTTACATATGCAAGCTTTTCTTTGCTTTGAGAAAATCTTGGTATGTTCTAGAAAAGCACATAGTTTGAAACTCAACTATTTTATAGAAATTCACTCACTTTCTTTTCTGAATGAAATCTGCAACCAAAGTATGAAACTTGAGTTGTTCCTGCACAAAGCCTTTTAATGTGGTTGAGAGATTGATTTTTCTTCAACAAGCCTCAAGGAGGATTATAATGGAGGTCCTATATAGTGCCCTTTTCCATGACTAAGATTCTTACCTAATGTTTATATAGACTGTGTGGAAAGGTCTTATTTAGCATAAAATGTCTGCAACTGCAATTAAGATTGTATAGTTTGCAGGTACAGTCTGATTTGTCACCCAGATTTCTAGTAATCTTTAAATATACATTTTTAATACTTTCTTGTTCCAGCATTTCATTGCCTTATTGTTGACTGTTTTTTTCCTACTGAGAAGAGAGAAGCAGAATTTAATTACTAAGGCCTTCTTCAGTTTAAATTATAGAAAAGAAAATAAGATAAATAGTTTAAGTGTTGTACTGTTCACTAGGCTTCCTTCCACAGAACAGAAACTGGCTCTGGAACCTATCAAAGAGGGTATTTGAGAGTTGAGAAATTAATAGTCTATTCATTTTAAACCCACAATCAGAAGCAATAACATGTAAATCAGCAAAGAAGTGTTGCATTTAAAGTCACAGGAGTCATGAAATGCTTTGTCCAAATCAGTGAAATGATCACACCCCATACAGAATGCAAGAGGCTGGCAATGACATAATTTTCATACTCCGTGAGAAACAGATCATCAGAGATCAAAAGTTTATATTTAAACAGATGCTGGGTATACAGTACAGTCACGATAATGTAATTATGTGATTCTTGTGTTGAATAAAGGTTAGATTAGTTGACCTTCATGATTTCTTCCAACTGTAAAATTCTGAATTTAATTTTAGAGATAAAGTTACAGCAGCACAGAGGAAAACCTCATCCAAAGCAGGTGGTGCAAATATTATGAATTCAAAAGAGAATCACTGAATTGCAGTATTATATTTCTTCATACAACCAATCTTAAGCTTTTTAAATCTGATATAAAGATTTAAATCTAATTATCAAATCTTTAGATTTGTGTAGAAGTTATGTCTTATTTTACCAGAAGCTTCAAGTTCAGTATAGGCAAATAATTTCAAAGTGTTATGTTGTGCTATGTGTATTGCAAGGGTCTTCAAACTTGGCAAGTTTAAGATTTGTGGACTTCAACTCTGAGAATTCCTGAGCTAACATGACTGGAGGAGGAATTCTGGGAGTTGAAGTCCACAAGTCTTAAAGCTGTCAAGTTTGAAGACCCCTGGTGTATTGCATTGCATATCTTTTTTGTAACTTTTTTGTAACTTTTCAGTATTATAGCTCTTTGGGAATTTTTTTTTCACATAATAGGTATTCCTACATTTCAGAAATTGTCCCCATGGAAATCTTCCAAAGTATGACCCTTGTTGTATAGTTATATCAAATGCTACCAAGCACCCAACCATGAAAGGGTTTTAAGGAGTTTCTCCTTTTACAAATCCAGTATAAGAGACCCAAGATACTCTTATAATTATGAACAAACAGCTTTGCTTTGCTACTTCATTCAGAAACAAGGTTAAGAACAGCTGTTTTATCATTTGCATATAAGCAATACCAGATCTAAAGGTAATACGTACAACATTAACTTTAAACAATAGTGCCAGTTCTATTGAACTCAATCAGACCGACCTCATCCTCCTTCTTCCTCCCACTCCCCAGCCAGGTCCTAAGAAAGCAGAAAAAGGTTTTGAAAGGAAAAACAAGCACAAAGTTGAATTCTCCTGCTTTCTGTTTGCTCAGAATTGCCTTGCAAAATCTTGGAAACCTTGGAAAAGTTTTCACTGTCACTGACAGTGGTTTCATTTAATTCCCCCTTACACATTTACCTTGCTGCTTTAAATAGCTGTCATGCACTGGGTACATCTTGTTCTCTTGGGTGCAACCCTCCCTCTCACCAGAATTTTTGCCTGGCAGCCAATGCATCTTCCTTGTAACCCGGCAGGCAAGCATGATATATGCCTACAGGAAAAAAAACCTTTGTGCCTTCACATCTCTTACTTAGGAACAATCTTTCTGTCATTACTTCACCTCTTGCCTTCCTTTTGTTTCCTTAGGTTTTCTGATTCACAAGTAATTTGGCCACATATTTTGGGGACCATTCTATAAACCAAGAATGGCACCTGTATATGCCATGGCACATTGAAATCCCCTCAAGATGAAATTTGTAGGACACCAAAATGCAAGATACCAAAATGTTTAATGTAAAAGAGACTTCACCTCATGGGCAGGTGATACAGAAGAATGCCTTAGTTATTGACACTCAAGGCTGCAGAGTCCGCAGAACTAGGAGTGTACGCTTCTTCATCTAGGTCATGAAAAACATCTATAAAAGCTACTATATGACTGAGTGCAATATTGACTGAGTGCAATATAAGAACTCAATCTGAAAGAGGTTTTATAGGTATCAGCTCCTAGAAAATATGCTTTATTGCTGAGCTTTCCCTTGGTATATGGTTGTGCACTCTGGAGATAAAATATCTAATTAGCAGGATTTTGTTTTGATACAGCAAAGCTCTTTCTAAGTATCAATGTTCTTATTGTCCCACTTTAGACCATGCTAGGGAATACTTATTGTCTAGGACCTTTTAAAAAATTGCAAGTAGTTGAACCATGGGGGCGGGGGGGGGGAGAGAGAGACACCCCCCCTTCTTGCCTTATTAGCATTCAGAATACAGCTTCAACGTAAAGGAAGAGGTGGAAGGATAGAGTGGAAGGATACAGGTTATGGCAGAAGAATTTAAGTGCTGCCTCTAAATTGTGTGTTTTCTTCATTATCTTGTATAGTCCTTGCCTGGAATCACATTTGTAAGAAATGTATTAGTACATTATTTTCAGTTGTATAGAAAATAGGATTTTAATAAAACAATCAAGAACTGCAGGAGTCATGAAATAAAGCATTAGCAGAACTAGATGATATCTTCCTCAATTTGCAATTATTTCTTTCTTTGCAGTATTTCACTCCCCCACCCTCCTTTGAACTGTCGTCTAAGTTAAAAACGTATCTGTAGATATGAGGCACTTGCTAAAGTGTCCCAATCTATTAAATATTTTATTACTCTAATTTAAACCAAATAACCATCTTTTTGATTAAACTACTTCAAAGTCAAGTAATCCTAGAGGGAAAACTGTATGGCACATTTTGTCATTGTCAGGTCTGTATATATAGAGTATTATTCTTTACAATTACCCAGCTGGAAGAATTTTATATTGCTTTTGCAGAACTGCTTACTGACAAATGGAAAAAGAAAAATATTAAAATTCTAAATTTATTTCTATATACTGTATGTTTATATTAAACACATATATATATATACTGTACATAGAATTTGAAGGTACTGTAGAGATCAACTAGACTCACATTCAACTCAGTGCTAGATTTGCAATGTTAAAGCATCAACCAGCTGTTCAGTTGGGTAGAATATAGCGGAATGAACAGAATCCATTCCCCTCTGTCTTGGTTAGACCCCATTTCTAGGCATCACAATTTAAAAAGTATAGTGAGAAACTGGAACAAGATCAGAAGAAAAGCTACCAAGATGATGAAAAAGACTGGAAAGCCCTATGAAAAGCAGTTAAGGATCTGGGTATGTTTGACTTACAAAAAAGATGACTCAGACATATAAAAGCAGTCTTAAGAGATCTGAAGGATTGTGTCACAGAAGATTGGGTGGATTTATTATCTATTTCCCCAGAGGGCACAAGTAGAAGCAATGGGTTAAACGGAAGGAGGTTCTCACCAAACATTGGAGGAATTTTTTGACTGTGCGGGCTGCCAGCCAATGGTACAGATTGTGACATGAATTTGGTTGAAAGTCTTTGAAGAGAGGGTTGATGGTCATCTGTTAGAGATGCACTAATAGGCTAAACAAGAGGTTGGATTAATTGACTTCTATGGTCCTTTCCAGCTATATAATTCAACAGACAGTGGGTATCCAATTGTGTACAGTTTTGCAGCCATGTTCAGGAACCCTTTTTTCTTCCAATTTAATAATTCTGTATGGTAATTGTACTATTACTTGGTGTAAATTGGACCAGTGGTGGGATTCAAAATTTCTCATTACCAGTTCTGTGGGCGTGGTGTGACTTGGTGGGCGTGGCTTGGTGGGCGTGGCAGGGGAAGGATACTGTAAAATCTCCATTCCCACCCCACTCTAGGGGAAGCATACTGTAAAATCCTCACTCGCTCTCCACCCCACTAATCTGCTTTCCATTTCTGTTCTCCTGTGCAGGGCAACAAAAGACCCAGCCAATCAGCTGGGACTCAGGAGGCAGAGAATAGATGGGTCAGGGCCAGACAGAGGTAGTCTTTGCCGGTTCTCTGAACTACTCAAAATTTCCGCTACTGGTTCTGCAGAACTGGTCAGAACCTGCTGAATACTACCTCTGACTTGGACACTATGTTCCTCATTTTTAAAAAATTGCACTCCATTCTTTTACTATATATTCTGTTTGCTGGAATATAAAGATGCTGTGTTCTTTTTCCACATATTTTTCCACATACTTTTTCCAATTGCCTCATTTTATATTTATTTTTGATATAGATTCATGTAAATATATGTGTATGTGTATTTGTACTTTAAGATTTTAAATTTATCTCTCCTGAATCTGCATCAAAATGTTTTGAATGCTGAATTATTATTTTCTGCTATTGATTATCCTTCCTATTTTCATGTCATCTGCACATTTGAAAAGCAATAAAAAGAATACCTTCCAGGTACAGAGGATTGAAGCATAAAATAGGATGGAAAGATACACTAGGCATTGTTTCTTCATATGGAATTTTAATTATTAATGTTCATATTTAATTTACTGAAAGTGATACTAACAAAAATCTATTAAAATAGGTTGAATGTAGTATTATAGTGTATTTACTTCATATTTTATTACTGTTTAACAATTTAACTGTTGTGGTTATGTTATTG
Organism: Pseudonaja textilis; assembly: GCF_049901715.1. NCBI lineage: Eukaryota > Metazoa > Chordata > Lepidosauria > Squamata > Elapidae > Pseudonaja > Pseudonaja textilis. Next base: position 22,972,087 of record NC_141992.1, on the reverse strand, counting down.
AAGAACAAGAAAAATTAAAATTCATGAATGCTGTATAAACCATAGCAATGCATAAACAAGAGAGTTAATGTGTGCCTGGTATGGTGATATCTTTGTACCCATATTGCAGGACACACATATCTGTAAATGCAAATTTATTTTCCAACTGAAATAATCTTCAAAATAAAAAGCAAAGTTGGACCATCATATAAATAATAGCATAATCTGCACAGGCAGAAGGAATATATGAATGTTTAGACATCATTTGCATTCTAATATTCACTTCTTTATATGATGCCAAGGTAATATGCAGTCAGACTGTGCAAATTAACTCCACAGATCATTTCTAATTTATCTGATATTTTGAGCTACTTTTGATAAGGGATCCACAAAAATCACAACTATGACATATTTGAATAAAAATGGCAGTATGCTTTTATGTTAGGAATAGATAGGTGATGATCAAAAAGAATAATCATTAGTCTATATTCCCATAATTCCTATAGAAATGGGGAAAATGGGGGTTGTAGAAATTGCCTTTCACCTCTATCTGAGTTACCTTCTATCTGTGATTACTGGATTGTATTTCTATGGACAAGAATTGACTTCTGCATTGCTCTTGCTAAATTTATGGTAGTAAGATAAATTCAGTATAATACAGGAATAGTTTACCACTGCCCTTTTCCGGATTAATCTATAGACTTAAACTTTATATCCTAACTAGACTGATCCTGATTAGCTTTCTAGACTAGCCATAGCTGCCACTTGTTGAAAAAATAAGTGGGGTAACTATGGTATAGGATCTCCTGCTTCAGCAGGGGACTGGTCTAAAAGACCTCCAAGGTCCCTTCTATTCTATTCTATTCTATTCTATTCTATTCTATTCTATTCTATTCTATTCTATTCTATTCTATTCTATTCTAATTCTTCTTGGGACAAACAGAGAAAGACCTGTCTAATACCACTCAGTCAGCTTTATGCCTAAGAAAGGACTAGAAACTGCCTGGTGCCTTTAATCACTACATCAAATAAGTTCAAAATCAGTTGATGATTCTATAAAACAGAGCTGCTTAGATCTGACTCATGGGGCTGCCTTAGAAACAGCAAAGGACTGGCCCGCAGTGCCTCTGCCAGTGAAAATGGCCTCCTGAGCTCCGTTATATTAGATCCTAAATAACCCACCCTATCAAAGTTGCCATATGTGTATATTCCAAGGTTGCCCAAATTAAAAAAAAAATTACACTAATTGTTGGCTTCCTGTATTTAATACTTGAGAATAGGTAAGTCTCATGATATATTTCCAGATTTGGAAAACTGAATCTTCCTTCATAATTGGTAATAGCATTTTCTGTAATGATACTGCTGAAACCCCATGGAAATATTTCAAACAAGAATTTTATTTTAATGAAAATATTTTCCAGACTTATAAACTGGAATTTCTTCCTTTATTACTGTAAATTAATCTGGGAATAATATTGAGAGTATTCATCTTTTTGTGAAGGATAAGGTATAGTGACCCCCATCTATCAATATTTGAAGAAACCACTCTAAATATTTTTGATATATCTATATACCAAAGGATATAACTCAGTTAATAACATATAAAAAAATAGAGAGAGATATACACATTGGATTTGTTGCAAAAGTGGAATTCATGTTTCTTAAATGGGTGAGTTTTTTTGAAATAGCTTTAAGAAATATATTTTTTAAAATACCAATTTCAAGGCTCAATACTAAAATCTTAATGGAACTGCTATTTCTTTTCCAGTGACTCAGCAGTTCAAACTTCAGGGGTCTGAAAATAATTGCAAAATGCAAAATAGATAGCTCATACCAGTGCAACGATAAGCATTAAGCATATTTTGCAATGTAAAAGACAGTTTTGGATATAAATTATATTGGTTGGGCACTTAAATGTCTGGATAAAAAAAATCATATGCAATGTCATGCAGCAGTAAACTCTCTTAGAATTTATATTAAAAGATCCACTTCTATTACATTATACTGGGCACCCTATCAATACCTACTGACATTGAGTCTGAATTATAAAATGATACTTGAGTGGTACCCTAGAGAAAAATAATGTAACTGAAAAGATATTAGATACAAAGAACAAGAAAATGGTTATGTTCAAATGAATTGCTATCACAGATATGACTCTTTTTAAGAATCAGGAAAGACAAGTAATCTGATCTTTCACTGTCTTCCAAGCAGCATTTTTGGTTTTGTTTTAAAATGACAGTATAAATATTGAGGAAGAAAGAAAATGAAAGAAACTGATAGAAGAAGAGATGGAGGAGATTTTATTTTTAAAGTAGCCCTAGATGTGCAGATATTACAAAGTTCTGATCTTATGTAAAAACCCAACAATTTAGTGTTTCACTGCTTTGCTTGGAATGCTTAACATCTTTGCAGTTAACTCTTTCCCTTTATATAGCATCTTCTTCAGCCTTGTACCCTGCAAATATGCTAGATTTAAAGTCCCAGACACCCCCCCCCAACATGACTAAGATCTCCATGTAGATCAAAGGTGTCAAACTGGCAGCCCGCAGGCCAGATGCATCATGCACAGGCCATGCCCACCCCAGCTCCAGAAAAGGGGGGGAAAAAAATCACAAAACATCACATGATGGCAATGTGACGCCACGAGTTTGACACCCATGATGTAGATCTATGTTTTTGCTACTGTATAAGAATTTAGTAAGAAAAGACCATGCCACATATTCTTGCATGCACAAGGTCCCAAATTCAACAATACATTTCTCTGGAAAGATCTAGGAAAGAAAGAATTTTTGGAAGGAACTTTGGTTGACTCTTGGATTCTCTTTATACCATGTTTTCTGCCCAATTCTCTGGCAAGCTGATTGCTTGGGAGACACTTTACACATTATTCACTGAACCATTTTATCCTCACTGGCTGAAAGAGAACAATCTGATGGAAGAAGTCGAATCTAGCATCAGTTCAAGCAGTAGATAAAGGAGAGAGGAGATCAGAATGATGATAGTAGCATTGCAGCATCCCAGTGCAGAACATGCTCCTTTTCTATATTTATCATGAGTTTGCACACATTCCCCCAAATTATTGTAGAGCTTCACCTGTCTTGTTGCTACAATATCTCCTGACCCCTTTTCTGGGACAGATTTTTACTAATTGGCCTTGCCATTTGCTTTTTATTTTACTATAACAATAAAATATTTATTTTCTAAAAAAACAAACAGACCTCACGACTGTCAGGTACTTTGTAAAGGTACTTTGACATTTCGTCAAACTTCTGATGTTAACTGTGCAAGTGCTCTTGATCACTGTGCTAATACACTATGCTAGTTTGAGGGTCAACTTTACTGAGATGATATGGTCTGTCCTGCCTCAGTGAGAGTAGCCATAAGGTGAGGAGAGTTTGTCTGAAATTAGAATAAATCTACATTCCCCAACTGGAATAATATAGTCACATACTGTATAAAGTTAAGTGCCATTATGGCTAATAAAAGGACGTTGAGTTTTATGCACGAGAAAATTATAGCTGAAATCCAGAGAAGTTTACAAGAGGGAGATTAATTGCAGTTAATAGAACTTATTCCAGAGTAAATGTATTGTATTTAGAACTGTGCCCTGCCCAGTTCTTTTGACTTGGCTCTTTTGACATCCTAGTCATGTTTCTTCCAAAGCAAGTCTCACTGAATTCAGTGGAATAAATATAGAGATGTTTGCTTTCTAAAAGCTAGGCTTCAGCTTAATTCAATTCCTTTAGTCTCACAAACCTCTTTTGTCCATTTGAAGTATGAATCATATCTTCTCAACAAGCACTAAGAACAGCATGCCTGTATCAAACATAATAAACTACATTTTCAGCTACAGATCAAATTCTGTGGCGAGAAAGTTTTTATTCTTAACTTTTCATCTTTTTTTTCAAAGCATGAATTTTGGAAACTGACACTCCAACATTTCATGTCCATATGCTAATTCCTTCTTGTAAATATTTTAATGTTCTGCACCTCTCTATGCAAGAAGAGATTTTCTCTAAGGCAAGTAGAAAAAATTACATAGGATTTTTTTTTCTTAAGATAATAACTTGCTTTGGAATAATTTCTTGGGGGAAACTATTTCAACATTTGGTGGTAAAACAGTGTTTTTGCCAGAGCCCTTACCAGTTCTGATCAGTGCTTTGTAACAACTTAAAACAAGAAAATGTAGAGGAAATGACATTCAAAGGACTGAAGTTGTGAAGTAGCTAATTCACAAATGGATTACCTGACCATTTTTAAAGCCTCAAAACAATACAAGAAGGGCAGTGTGGAACTGTTTATAAATCAACAAATGCAATTAGATGATAATTTAACTCTTATATTTAAACCCATCTTGATTTGAAATAGTGAAAGCTATTTTAGTGTCTAGATTACTGCATTAGGTGCTATCTAGTCAGGTTGACTCCTGTAACTGAATGTGTTCACCATTTCCACCTGTCATAAGGGAGCCAACTTGTATCATCTTGCTTTGTGCCTATATCACACTTCCAGGTTTCATTGTTCTCTAACATCATGAAGCAGAAGGTGAAGCTGTTTGTATCATAACAAAACAAGGACTGTGCCAGTGGTAATGAGTCACTGTTACAGCAGAACTTTGAGAAAGTGTAAGTAAGGCATCAAATTATTTGGAGATGGTCTCCAAATAAGAATCAGTTAACCCTGGACCAAATGAAACTGACTATTCACTTGAAACATTGATCAGCAAGTAGAACCTTAGATTCTTTGGACATTTGATGTGAGCTAATGCTTGGCAAAATGGAAGGAAGTAAAAGAAGAGAAAGAAGACAAAGTGAGTAGGTGGCATCAAACATGATTGGAATGCTTTGAATGATCTAGGTAGAAGAAAACTATTTGAGCCTAACAAGAACATACCAGATGTTTTTGGTAGTCTAGCATGCCTGGAGCAGATTAGGTGGTCAAAGTTAGCTGTTTGTAGAGTCATAAATATTCTCTGCAATATGCATGTTTTTTCGGAAATAACAATGTTGTATGGCTTACCCTCCAGTAAATAAGATTATAGTTACGTTCATAGTGTTAAGTGTGTTAAAACCTTTTTTTTTAATGTGACTAGAAGCCTCAGCTGTTTGAGGAGGACCTATTCTATCTGTCCTAGTTCTCTAAATTATTATTCTCTCTCTCTCTGCCCCCCCAGCCCTCCCTACCTTGTCAGCAAAATCACTGCAACTCTTCTTGACTTGTTGCTATGTCATCTTGTCCCTCTCTTTTTTTTCTGGGATAAATTTTCATTAACTGCTCTTGCCCTTTGCCTTTCGTTTTACTATAACAATAAAATATCTCTATCCCCCCAAAAATAGACTTCACAACTGTCAGGTACTTTATAAAGGCAACTTGACATTTCTAGGCAGAACTTCTGTCATCGGCTATGCAGCATTCTCTGATTGCTTTTTAGCTTGCTGGAGTCACTCATCCCCATGGGGAGATATAGTTTATTAGATTGGTCCATCCCAAGTGACTTATAGACCTTGAGGGCTTCTAAAGGGAGTTTGTGATTTTTTTTCCTGATAATCTGGTGAAAAATTTGGCTGAGCCTTAGTTACAGTGAAGGGAAGGTCACCACTTCCATAAAGAACCAGTTCCTATGAGAATTACACATTTGTTTGGGTGAAATAATTTTATTTGGGCATTCTTTTCATGTGAATAACATGGATGTAAGTAAAACCACTGTACTTCTTGTATGTCCATTAAAGTAAAGAGCCTTCAAGCAAGGGGGAAAATGTTCTTACTATATGGATAAAACTGTGCAGCTTTCTTGGTCATGCCAGCATGGTTTTATTTGCTTCTTCTGGAATGGTTTTTGACTTTTCAGTTTAAGTTGCCATCTTGGAGTTACTTAATGCAATTCCACCCAATTCCTAACCAGAGCCAACCCTGCTTTGCTTCTGAATCCCAGACAAGGTCAGACAAGTTCTCCCATTGTTTGATATCTATCTTCACTATCTATATAAAAAGTCATGAAAGTAAAACCACTGGAACAATTGAAAATGGATACTTCACCTTCTTTCTTTCAGACCTTTGCTTCAAAAAGATAATTCCCCTTCTCAAGGAAAATTAAACTGCAAAACAAAACAAAATCCCTTGAGAAATTGTTTTATAAAGAAAAGTGAAATTCTTATTTTATAACAATCTGAAAAAATGCACAATATTCAGCATGAATTATGTATGTATGTATGTATGGTATTTAATATGGTAACTACCAGTGGTAGATGGTGTAGTTGCGTTCGGAAGGAGTGAGTTTCTGGGAATAATAAGTGCAGGGAAAAAGAGTGGCGCTATCCACTGGAGCTTGCAACAGCACCTCCCCAATAGCCACATTGGATGCATCCGTCTCCACCACAAAAGGACGATGCAGATCAGGGTGCCTCAGGACGGGTTCTGCGATGAAGGCATTCTTGAGGGCCTCAAAAGCCTGTTGCTGCAGGGAGCCCCACTGGAACGGAACCTTCTTTCGAAGGAGCTGGGTTATTGGACCTGTCAGCTTGGCAAAACCCGGGATGAAGGTCCAGTAATAATTAGCGAACCCCAATAGCCGTTGAACGTCCTTCACGCCACGAGGGGGTTCCCAACTACATAAGGTTTCCACCTTATGCGGGTCCATGGTGATGCCTTCAGGAGAGATGATGTGCCCAAGGAACTCTATGGAAGTCTGAAAGAAGAGACATTTCTCCAGCTCCACATAAAGTTGGTGCTCCCGAAGGAGTTGCAAGACCAGATAAACGTGTTGAAGGTGGCTGCCCCTGGACCCAGAATAGATCAGAATATTGTTCAGGTACACCACCACGAACCGATCTAACATATCCCGAAACACGTCATTCATCAGGTGCTGGAAGACTGAGGGGGCATTGGTCAACCCAAATGGCATCACAGTGTACTGTGGCCATATTGGGTGCCAAATGCTGTCTTCCATTCATCCCCCTCTCGCATCCCCACCAGGTTGTAGGTCCCTCGAAGATCGAGCTTAGTGAAGATAGTGGCCTCCCTCAACCTCTCCAACAACTCCGGAATGAGCGGCAAAGGGTAGCTATTCCGCATCGTGATGGCGTTTAGTTGACGGTAATCACAGCACAAACATAAGTCTCCCATCTTCTTCTTGACAAAGAGGACTGGGGCTGAGAGGTGGATGAAGGCTGGATGAACCCTCGGGCCAAGTTTTTATCCAAAAAGTCCCGTAGTGTGGCCAGCTCGGGCTTGGACATGGAGTACAAACGTCCCTTTGGCAGTGGTACATGGGGCAGAAGGTCCACTGGGCAATCATAGGGCCGATGCGGGGGAAACCTGTCCACCTCCTTCTCACTGAACACATCCATGAAGTCTGTCAGTTCAGGAGGTATGGAGATGGCAGAGGTGGTGATGTCCTGGCCAGCACAGGTGTGACGGAAGTGGTCCACGCACTGCAGACTCGGAAAAGAAATGGCGTTCTGCGACCATGCCACCTGAGGATCATGAATCCTAAGCCAAGCCATGCCGAGGACTAATGGGAAATGGAGGTCCGTGGTGACATAAATGTGGATCGCCTCCTCATGTTCTCCAATAACTAGGCGCAAAGGCTGGGTGGTGAATTTAATGGGTCCTGCAATAAGTTCCCGCCCATCAATAGTCTCGACCCTCATCGGAGGTTCCACCAGAACCAAGGGGACATCAAAATGGGCCACAAAGGCCAGGTCCATAAAGTTAGTTGTGGCCCCTGCGTCCACCAGTGTATTGGCTGGAATCCCTTCCAACTGGTTAGCCAAGAAAACCCGAGTGTCCAAAATCAGATGCCGAGGGGGCCCAGAGTCAACCTCCGCTAATTCAGGCAAGAGTTTGATACGTGCCTGGCCTAGGGTTTCCCCTCAGGTCAGGCCTGCCCCATTTCCCGACTGATCACGCTGAGATTCAGGCACAGGCTTGAGTGCCCCATTTCGCTTTAGAGGACAAGAAATAGCGAAATGTCCTGCCCGCCCACAATACAAGCACAAAACCCCTTGGCGTCTCCACATTCGCTCCTGGGCCGTCAGGTGAGGTCTGACCACTCCTAACTCCATTGGTTCCTCGGCCATTGCCACGACACATTGGGTGACCTGGGGCGCTGTTAGCACAGGGCGCTGCGGTACAAATGCAGATGGCTGCTTCTGGACGGTGCGACAGTTCTTTTGCCATTGGAGACGTGCGTCGATGCGCAAGCATTGCAGCACCAGAGTGTCGAGGGTTGGGGGCACTTCCACTCAAACTAACTCATCCTACAGCTCATCTGACAGGCCATCCTGGAAGGCGTCCATTAACGCTGCATCATTCCAGTTGGAGTCCAGGCACAAGAGCCGAAATTCAGAAATAAACTCTTGCAGGTGGCGCTTCCCTTGGTGAAGGTCCTTAAGACGCCTGGCTGCCATCTGCACTCGTATGGGGTCTTCAAACATGTGGCGCATGTGTTGCCAAAAACCCTGGTAATTCATAATGGGCTGTTCTTGAGCAACAAAGGTGTGGCCCCTCTGGCGGCTGAGCCAGAAAGGAGGCTTATCACAAACCCCACCCAAGCCCGGTCATCTGGAAAATCCTCCCAATTAAAGCCAGAGGTGAAAAGCTTGAGATACACAGGTCAAAAACTAACTCCTAGATTTCAGCTGCAATGTACAGAGTGAAATTAATATTATAAATATATGTTGCAAGGGGATATTTGATACCTTCAGTTGTCTGAGAATTATTACTTTTGCCACAGAAGAAGTATGAACATGACAGTCAGTCAACTCTGCTTGAATTTAATTTGATCTGAGTCAGATGTGGAAGTAAAACAAAAGTGGGTTACCAATCTGACTGTGTAGTCAGAGAGGCTTTGCTTATAATGGACATTTTATTTTTGTTTGGAAAAGTGACAGGAAAATCCCATAACTACTGGCCTCTTTTCAATGCCTTGCTTTATTAGAAGAATCTTTTAAGAAAGATTCAAAATAATTAACAAAATGAGTCGGGAATGCAACCTTTTTTTCTTGCCCCCAAATAAACTGATGTGTGACAGTGCTGGTTTCCTGTAGATTCCCTCATTTTCAGCAAAATCTTGGTTTTGTACTTTCCCATTTTAAACTCACAACTTTCATACCACTTTGTGATCCCATTTTTTATGGTTAATTTTGTACTACTTGAAATGGAACATTCCTAAGAGTTTAAAAGCCACTGATTTGCTGCTGTCAATGCCATGTGAATTTGCATTTGACCATCCAGGGATTATGATGATGATGATGATGATATAATGATGATGATGATGTTGATGATTTATATCGTGTTATACTCTACTCCATTCCATTCTTACAGTAAACTGGATAAAGCCAAGTCAGCACATTGTCCCCTTAGCCACAAATACAAAGTTTGTTTGACATTTTAAAGAAGGCTACCAAAGTAGTCCTTGACTATGACCATCCATTCAGTAATTGTTCAAAGTTACAACAGTGCTGAAAAAAGTGACTTACAAATGGTCCTCACACTTATGACCATCAGAGAGTCCCCATGGTCACATGATCAAAATTTGTGTATTTCTGAATTTACAACAGTTGTATCATCCCAGGTTCATATAATCACAGTTAGTTTCTGAAAAGCAAAGCCAATGGGGAAGACAGATTCATTTACCAACCATGTCATTTACTTAATGTCTGTAGCAGAAAACTGATTACTGGCATAATAGTATAATATAAATAAATACTTGCTTGACTTATAACCCCATTGGGACCAGAATTTCGATTGCTAAGCAGGGCAGTTATTAAGTGAGTCAAGCCTGATTTTACAGCCTTTTATGCCATAGTTGCTAAGTGTGTTATTAAGTTATTAAGTGAATCATGCAGATGGAAGCCAGTCCAGCTTGCCCCACTGACTTTGCTTGCCAGAAATTGGCAGGGAAGGTCACAAATGGTGATCACATGAACCAGTGGTGGTAATCTACCATTTCGGCCTGGTTCTGCCGAGCCAGTAGCATTGATGAGTAGCAGAGACCAAACCAGTTCTCTCTGACACTCTGCTGTTGGGCCCACCCACCCACCCGGGCTCCCATACTAACCTTTATGTCCTGCTTTTGAAGCACAACTGCTTTGCGCGGCACATCAGATTGCTGTGCATCAGCTGCTGAAGCAACAGGGAGAGTGCAGGATTGCAGAAGTTGAGTCAGAAAGCCTCTGTGCCTGTGCAAAGCGTGCCCACCAAGCCACGCCTACCGATCCGGTGGTAAAAATTTGTTGAAATGCACCACTGACATGACCCCTGGGATATTGCATCCATCATAAATTATGCAGTTTCCCCTGTGCCTTTGAAGAGTTTTCATCTTAGTAAGACCACACCTAGAGTACTACATCCAGTTTTGGTCATCACATTATAAAAAAGATGTTGAGACTCTAGAAAAAGTACAGAGAAGAACAACCAGGATGATTAGGGGACTGGAGGCTAAAACATACAACGAATGGTTGCAGGAACTGGGCTTGGCTAGTCTGGTAAAGAGAAGGAACAGGGGAGACATGATAGCAGTCTTCCAATATTTGAGGGACTACCACAGAGTGGAAGGGGTCAAGCTATTTTCTAAAGCGCCTGTAGGCCAGACAAGGAATAATGGATGGAAACTTAACCTGCAAATAAGGAGAAACTTTCTGACAGTGAGAACAATCAACCAATGGAACAGCTTGCCCTCAGAAGTTGTGGGAGTGCCATCACATGAGACTTTCAAGAAAAGATTGGACTGCCATTTGTCAGAAATGGTGTAGGGTCTCCTGCTTGGGCGGGAGAGGGGGTTGGACTACATGACCTATAAGGTGCCTTCCAACTCTGATTATCTGTTATCTCTTAATATTCTTCCATTCATAATGTTTAAGAAAATAATATTTTCTCTCTTTGTCTGGCTGTGTAGATTCCAAGTATACAACCTTATTCCCTCCTAAAAATAATGTACTTACATCTCCCCAAATTATTATGCCAATTATTCCAATCCAGCACTACTGTAGTAACTTAAAAATTATGCAGATATGATGAAGGAGCAGGGACCATACTTATGGAAAAGGAAGGATGAGGGAAAATCATTTGCCTATATTTTTTTTCTGTTTCTTCTCCAGCCTTCTACTCTCTAGAAGTATTTGACTTAACAGAAATCCCTGCAGCATCAGTAAGGCTGGAGGGTGCTAGGTTGGGGAAGCCTACTTTATTATTCCTGCTTCTGGGCTGTTCACTTTCATTCCTAAAAGGGCAGCATTTTAAAAATGTATGAACGTGATATTAAGAGTGAGAAATACACTTTTCAAAAAGGAAAGGAAATGCTAAGTTTCAAAATTGAGAAAGGAAAGGGGCATTCCATATAATGACCATAAATAAAATGCTGCAGGCACTGACGTCACAATATGAATAAACATGCCTTTAATTAACCATGAGTAACTATGCCTCATAACTACACATATTAATTACAGATTTATGAACATAAGCCCATTTCCACACTTCTTTAGAAATTAGCTAACAAAGAGTCTTTCATTGTAAATTATTTACAACATCCATCAGAATGGTCTTGCAACCCCCATTTTACCCTGCCCTATGATGTTGACTTTGCTTTATTCCTAGAAAATGATTTATACAGGCTTAGCCCTCTGTTTTCCCTACTTCAAAATATCCAGCAGCAATAAAATATATAAGATAGTGAGGACAGTTCTCATTATTCTGGTGGGTCTTTCTCTTGTTCCAGTAATGACTGGGCTTGGCAAAGGATAACTCAATGAGAAAGGCTAAAGTATAAGTTCTCTTATATTGTGTGAATAAATGTACTGTGATTTTTCTACATTTTTATCATGAAATTCATTTACATTTGGACATTACTGGGCAATGCATATGGAAAACCCTTCTCTTCCTATCATGTAGTTTTGATGAAAGCCCATCTCTTCCTATTGTGTAGTAAGCATCATCTGCTATCAGTTACTGTACGAAGCTTGATATATGGGCTGTCAGGTGATACACAATCTTTGTTTCATTTTCCTCTGGGATAACAAGACATATAAGATTTCTAGGGAAGACTATGATGAAGCACTTTATTTTTTAAAAAAGTTGGCAAGAGATGGCTGGTTCTCAAAAAATTTCAGAGAACATATCTTTGAGGCTCATCACAAGGAACACCTTTATCATTCTTCTACAAACTTATCTAAGGTATAGAATCACTCAGTTAAACAGATTAACTTCCTGCACATTTTCCAGATAAGGCTTTTGCAGACTTTTAATAGAACTAGGCATATATGTGAGGCTTCAAAGTATGGTGGGAGTGGTACTTATATCTATGTTCTTATGTTCCCCATACTTTTAACCTTCACAAAACATAGAGAAGACTTATACCAGGTTTGTATCCATCTGGAATTGAGTGGATTTATCTATGTATTTATTTAGCAATATTTATAAGCCATTCAAATCCATATGGACTCTGGCAGGGTATAATTCAAAATATTTGTGGCAAGATCAAGGTTTTTTAAGGTTGCAAAACAGAGAGGCTGCTGTTTTCAGTCATGAATGATTTGTTGAGGGAAATTTAGCAGTAATAGACCAGATTCAAAGTTTAAGTACACCAGTGTGGGGAAAAATGGTTCCGCTCAATAGCATAAAAACAATTTACAATAGCTAAGCATCTTTCCTGAGGTTTTGTTTATTGTTTGTAATTTAAGAATGAAAACATAATCACTGATCTGGATGCGATTTAAAATACAAAGATTCCAAAGGGCTAGTTATTATACAATCACTAATCACTAATATGCTTGTTCATTTTGTTGTCCATGTTAGTAAAGCTATATTACTGATTTTTTTCCTTTTCAGATACATGAGTAGAAACTAGTATTTAACAAAAAATTATCAAGGTCATAGACAAATAAGTCTTGCTGAAAAATAATCAATATCCTTCTTGTCTCCCCACCTTCTGAACTTTTGTAGAAATAATCGAACAATTTTTGTATAAATGAACTTTAAAAGTATTCTGGTTGTTCATCAAAGTTCTTGAGAAAAACTTACAGTAAGAAACAGATCTTTTCATGGACTGAGAACATGGAGCAGTAAATTAAGCAACAAATAGACTTCTTCTACAATAGAGAGGAATTCAGTGTTCCTCAGAAATAAGGTTGTAATCAATGTTTTTAAATAATTTGGTTAATGACTTGGTGTTATTGGTGAGGAATTAAATTGTTAAGTTTGCAGAAATTTTTCAGGATGGTGAGATAAAACAAAAAACACAAGAATTCTAGCAACCACTCAGAATGGAACTAAAAGGGTAACTACAATTCAATAATTAAAAACAAATCCAGGATTTTTTTTAGATTACTTCTAGACATACTACATTTCAACTGCAAATATTCATATGTTCATGAAATGGCAACAAAGAGCTGGGTTTCTGTGTATCTTAGCTGCCATCCAGTGCTTTTCTGGATGTTGGTAACCCATAAGGTTAACCTACTTACTTGTGAAGTAATCCTGGTGCACTTGTACCACACGCTCAACCTTTAAATGACCCAGTTAAATATCTTGCATAATCCCAGCCTATATATGGCCATGTTGGATTGCAATATAAATATTGCAATGTAAGGCAATAGCAGTTTAAAACAGCTTTTGTTGCTAGCAGTAGTATTTTGATATGAAGTGCTTCTCAGTTTGAGAGTTTAGACTTTTTTCATGACCATATTAATATGCTAGCCTCCAATTTTTGAGTTGGTAGAAATGAGGAGTGCCCAAAACTGTCCTGCCCTGATGGTTAATTCTTACAACTTCCCACAAAGTATCACTACCAGATGGAAAACCATCACTAATTGCTGTCCTAATGTGTAGTGGGATACAAAGAGGCAAATGTAAGAGGGTGCTTCTAATAGTAGGTTTAGCCACCTGTCAAATTGCTAAGAGACTAAAGTTGTGAACATGGACCCATAACCTGTTAGACAATTTCTGAGCATGGCACAGTGCTATTTTGAAGGAGTTTTAAGTCCAAAACTAGCCTAACAGGTCACAGGAATGGAAAAGGGGCAGTAAGAGGTTCTTCTGTTTCTGTGTCACATCAAATATACTTCCCTCCTGGTCTTCTGTGCATTTGATTTTCTTGCATAAGTGCAGAACCTTACTTTTCTCACTATTGAATTTCATTTTGTTAGGTAGATCCCAGTGTTCATCTGTAATGATCTTTCTGTACCTTGAGCCTATCTTCAGGAGTTTTGGCTATTCCTGCCAGCTTGGTGTTGTCTACAAATTTTATGAATTCCTCTTTTATCCCCTCATCTAAATCATTGACGAAGACATTGAAGAGACCTGAGCCTAAAACAGAGCCTTGGGATAACCTACTGCATACTTCCCTCCATGTAGATGTAGATTAAGGACTACATGTTGAGTGTGATTGGTCAGCCAGTGACAAATCCATCTAGTGGTAATGCTATCTAACCCAGATTTTTCTATCTTATCAAATACTAGGTTATGGTCTACTTTATCAAATGCCTTAATGAAATCCAAGTAAATTATATCTACAGCATTTTGCTGGTCCATTAATCTTGTCACTTCGTCAAGTAATGCAATAAGATTTGTTACAGGCCCAACATGGGTCTGTTTTGGACAGACTCATGTTGGCTTCTGGTTATGACTTTATTTTCTTCTAAATGTTCACAGATTCATTGTTTGATTATCTTTTCCAGAATCTTTCTAAATATTGATGTCAGATTGATAGATCTTTAGTTTCCTGGATCCATTTTTTTTCATTTTCTGAAGATGGGAACTATGTCTGCTTTTTTCCAGTCATCTATTAGTTCCCTGGTGCTTCAGGATCTTGAAAGATGAGTGAACAAAATGGCACCACTACAGCAATAACATCACTAAAGAGTGTGGCCATGTTGTTGACAGAAGGCAAAAATGAATGTACTAGTTGGTGACAGAATTCCCAACCCACAATTAACTGAATCTGACTTTCTTTTCCATTTCAAACCAACCTGTGTGGCAGGAATGCTAAATCCATATATATTGCATTTAAAAAAAAGCTTGTATAAGATCTAATCAGTATTTTTGGAAAGTGGAATTACATGGGGTAAATATCTCTGTAGAAATCAGGTGGTATGTCCAAAATATAAACTAGACAGATCCTAACTTTTGACCTCATCATGAAACTCATAATTGCTGAAGTATCCTAATTCATATATAGGCAAGACTTGTACCAGGAGAAGATGAAAAACAACTAAGTTGCATTCACTGTCGGCTGGAAATGAGACAAAGACTAAATATCCTGTGGATGTATCCTTTAAAAATGGTTAGCAGGGCATCCTCATGTCATAGAGACAATCACATGAGAATGAGTCCTTTGTGTCTCCTAAGAGTTCTTGATATCAACTCATTAATCCTATGCCATTTTGGGGAGATTCAGAATGGCCAAATGTTAAATGTAGCCTATAAACAATGTGTCATTATATACAATTCTAATTTAATACTGAGTATGCCTGCAGTGGAAATCCATATTTTAGATATACTTACTTTCTTTTTTTTCCTAAGGTGTTATTCTCCAGGCCTTAGATTACCATTCCATCTTGAGTGTCACTAGGGGAACTAAATTGGATTAGCTAAAGTTTTATGCAAAACTTCAATATTCAGGAAATAACTCCTGAGATGAACTGTTTTTCATAAATTACGATCCTCAGGGACCAAACAGACTGTTCAAAATATGCCAGCTGCACATGTTAGAGCATTTAGCCATTCTCCAAATCACATTAAACAGCTACCACAAGGCTACACAAGCTCTTCTTTAACCATTAATTGAACAAAGTGAAATTTGTTTCTCATAATGCAAACACCTTGTTAAGTGCAGCTTTGTGTAGGTTTGAATTTTTTTCTGTTATTAAATGAGTAATTGCAAAACAGTAAATTCTGAGCAGATTTGGTTCAGCTATACACAACTTGTCTGTAGCACATGGGCTACAGCACTTTTTTGTGCCCCCAAATCCTTCCTCAAGAGAACGGAGTCATAAATTTTAGTCTTTTTCTATTTTTGGAAGATGTTGAGGGGCTTTAAAAGACTAATGGTTATGATAGACCAATCCCCCTGCCAATAATTGAAGAAACAGGTTCAGTTTTCATTGTTGTTGCTGCTGTTGCTATGGTCTCCTTTGAATCTCCTGAATCAGAGGCTGAAGAAGCAGACAAGCTGGACAATCAGCCTGGGGAGCTGGCTAGCAATAAAATATCTGAGAAAGCTTCAAGATACACTGAGTCTGAGCAGGTGGGGGCTGATTCAGACAAAGACAGGAGAAACGCTATCAGGGCACCTAGTCCAAGAACACACTGGAAGTATGAAATGCAAAGCAAAACCAGTAAACAGTAGGGGGAGAAGGTACAATACCCTGAGTTGAGCCATGCTAGTAGCTGGAGCTACAGGAAAGCAACTTCCAAGCCGACCATGGAAGCCACTGTCTGTCAGAATGACATGTCTGGCATTCATTTACATATTTAAAATTGAAATAAATATTTAAATTAGACAAAAAGAATTATGGGTTTGACTGTGTGAAAAATGAATTGGAAATCCTACTGTGGGGTAGTATTGAACATATTATTGCTAAGGTCTATAAAACATTGAATTTGAATTTGGAAAGTGAATGTGTAAAGCATTGTATGATTTATTGGGTAAGGAACTTTGGCTATAAGGTAAAGCTTGAAGAATGGGATAATATTGGGTGAAAGATTTAAAATTTACATTAAATTACAATTTAAAAGAAACTTTTTATAATGATGATGTATTGTTGGTATTTAACAGATAAGTTATCAAGAATGTTGAAAGGTATTTCAAATGAATTTTGGAAATGCAAATACAAACTTTCTAACATTTATGGTGGACATGAGATAAAGCAAAGAAATATTGGAGTAGGATGGATATTCTAATACAGAAGATTCTTCAAGTGAATATAAAGATAAAACCAGAAACTTCTTTTCAGTTTAATGGAAAAAGACTTGGAAAAAAATTGGAACTTTGATGTTATATATGTTGGCAAGATTACTTTATGAACAAAAATAGCAGGACACAATGGACGAATGGCTGCAAAATGCTCCATGCTAGTACCTGGAGCTACAGGAAAGCAAATTCCAAGCCCTTGACCCGCTCTTGGATGCTACGGTTTGTCTCAGCATTTGTATTTCTGTTGTTCTTGCTCCTTGCCCTGCATTCAGCTCCAAATATATAGGCTGGGTCTAGCTCTAAAACCTTGAGTCTAGAATCCTGGGCTATTATTGATAATGCTTATATTTCTTCCTTGGCCTTTCTCCTGTTAACAGATTGCTGATGGTTGAACTCAAGGGCAAAACTTAATTACTCTTTGGCTACCCTCCTGCCACCCCATCCTCAAATACTCTCAGGAAGTTTATGACCTGTCTATAAAATCTTCAAATTCATATTTTCCTGGCTTTCTATTTTCATTGGCTAGCATAAAACAAATTTGTTCTTGACTATCAACCATCCCAAGGACACTGAAAATGTTGGTCCTGTCTACCTTTAATTATTATATTATTGGCCAAATGATTTCCATTTTCTTCCCACCATTCCCACTGTGACCACCAAATGCAAGAAAATTGCTTATAGAATTATAGTAGGGCAGATTTCTTTTTCAGATCAAATTATTGATAGATATTTGATCTTCAAATTATTGATAGACAATCATCAAATTCTTCCATTCAGAAAGAAGCAGAAAAGCACATATGCTCTTTAAGGAGCTGCAACTTTTATTTCATTTAGTGTCATGTTCATTTTATAATCAAAACTATTGTGTGAAGATGACTTTGTGGATAAAATACCAATAGTTTTAAATGGCATTTTAATCTCCATATAAAGTTGACTAATTCATTGGGGTGAGGATATCTTATTTATGAATGTAAACTCAATTCAATTATCCAGAAAGGAAAAAGTGATCCTAGCTAGTACAATACATTTCCATTAAATATCTACCTAAAGAGCAACTATCCTGCTCCTTGCTGAACGATGCTCTTTAAGCCAACAAATGGATGTGTTCATTTTGAATGCCATAAAAGGAGTGCATAAAATGTACATCTTATGAAAATGTTGAAAAATGTTGCAACTATAGATAAGATAACCAGAGATGCACTATCTTAAAATATAAAGATGCCTGTTTATGGAATGTATATGCAATTAGTTTAACAGATGTGAGGATTCCATCTGTGACTAATCTTTGGAAGAACACCTTTTATTGTTCCATTATGCAAAGGAAAGATAGCAGGAATGACACATCTACATGGGAGTTAGTTTGTTTGGCATGCCTAGGGAGATATTTGGCACAATTCTGATTGGAAAGGTACAAGAAATGGAAAGCAGCTATATTTGGAAAGTGCCTTGAGGGTTTATTCTAGGTAAACATTGTATAGATCAGAAGGTCACTGAAAAATACATGATATTCCTTAGACTTCTCTTAGAACAACCACACTTTATGGGTCGCCAACCTTTTGGACCTCAGGAACCACCAAACTCATAATTTTAAATCCCAGGGACCACTAACCAGTTCTGTGGGTGTGGCCTAATTTGTGGGTGTGGCTAGATGGTCATGTGACTGGCTGGGCATGGCTTTTATGTAAATATTATAAATATTTATATAAATATTGATTTTTTTTATCAAAAAAGAGCAACTTTTACCCAAAATCAGGCAAAACAGGCAGGCAGATTGAGTTGTTCACAGAATCATTCAGTGATCTATCTGTCTTCGGCTAGCTCAGTCTGTCACATAAAATTTGTTTGCCATGAGTCTGCACTGAATAATAGAACCTTCAGTCCTAAGGGAGGTTTGGCTATGCTTAAAAGCAGAGCCGAAGATTTAAAGACTAGCTAGAAAGCAAGAAATCCAACCATTTCCTGCTTCCTAGCTAATCTAAATCTCCCGACACAACAAAACAGCTGATGGTCGGAAAAATAGCAATTTATCAGGCAAGTTTGCCAGGTAAGGAGTGAGTGGGCGGGGAGGGTTCCCGTGGGCCATGTGGATGGCGCAGCCTTGTGTTTCTGTGCATCCTGGATTAATTGCTTTGGGAGGGTGCTCTGGGGGTGAGATTTCTCTGTGGCCCACCAAAATTTTCTTGTGGCCCAACAGTGGGCCATGGCTCACCAGTTGGCGACTGCTGCTTTAATCTATATCTATGTGTATCCAATGTGCTTGTTACACTTCAGGTAAGAGACCCTGAAAACTAGCTGTTTTGTGCACAGAATGGTTGGTACATGAATTGATTTGCCCGCTTGAGGTGGGTTGCCTTAAAATCTTTGCATCTCAATTAGATGGCCGCAAAAATATGCAAAAAAACCTATCTCTTTGCTGCCATCTAACGATCCTCTGGATTTTTGCAGTCCAAATCTGATAGCCTTAGTAGCAACTCTATAAAGCAACAAGGTAGATGGGGAATAGGCATGCGAAGACACAGAGCTCTCATAAATATGTATTATATAAAATACAATGAAGCTATTATGAAATATTTCCAACGGTTGCTGTATATGAAATGCAAGTCCTGTTTATAGAGAAACTAAAATCTTAATTCTTGAATCCTTTCTCCCTATCCCTATGGTGTAATGAAAATTGAAGATCTTCTTTTGGTCAGGAGAGATGGTTTCCACCTGCCTCTTGTTTTGGAAATACTCTAGTCTAATTTCAGGCTTTCTGGTTTTGTCTTTGTGAGATCTGTTCTCCAAGTAGAGGAGCCAGATTTTGGAAGCAGTGTGCACTGATTCATGCAATACAAACTAATATGCTTCAAGAATCTATTAGCAGGGTTATGTTTGGAAGAGATGTTTCACCAGGTCTTCAAGCAATTAGTCCCATTTGCCCCTTGTGAATTTGATCTGGTTATTTATAACCTAAATTTGCCTGTGAGAAATAAATGCTTAATGCATTTGCATGCATCAGAAGTCACCAAAGGTACTTAAATAATGTGTGATACAGGCAGATAAATTAAGAATCAAGAGGACTGTATACTCAATATTGTCACCCATCCATAGGAGCAAATGTCTGTTCCCAAATGAATGACTTTTGATTAGTGCCTAGACAAGAAGATGATAAACAACCCAAAATCATGACAGCTTGATTTAAAACTGGCTAATTAATGTGTCCACAGTTATATATTAAAACAATGTTTAGACCTGCTGGCTTGGCCTTTAGCAAGCAGTATTTCATCAACTTTAATGATATTAATAAACACGTGTTCCTCCTCTTTTGTCAATTCCTTGGACCAATGACTATTGGGATGAAAATATTGCCTATAGTAAAAAAAAAAACACAGCCTTATCTTTGGAAAATGCTGTCTGATTTTCTACCAAAATTGAAAATGGATTTGGGAACACTCTAAAGGGAATTATACAAGAAAAGAGCAGCTGGTTGTTGGCTCTGTTTTTTCAAGATGTTTACAAATTAGCTCTGGAGTTAGTTTAATGCACTACACAGAAACAAAAAAATTATAGGCTTGCAAGCAATTAATCTGAATGCTTTAAACAGCTTGTTTAATGTAGAAAGTGTTTTAAAACTCAACCTGTCTTGCATTTGCACAGGAAATTAGAATGTATTTTCTATTTTATGGTTTGAGGAAGAATGAAAGTAAATAATAGTGGAGTTGAGCAGGTATAGGCCACCCAATCAAGAAAAAATAGATGTTCTTTTTGCCAGCCAACTAACAAACATATGCAGGAAACGCACAACAATAATAATGGGAGACTTCAATTATCCTGATATCAATTGGAAAACTAATTCTTCACCAAGTGAGAAATCAAATAAGTTCCTAACCAACCTAGCTGACAACTTTGTTGTCCAAAAGGTAGAGTGTGAAACTAGAGGGACATACTGGACTTAATTCTTACAAACAGAGAAGAAGTAATAGAGGGAGTTGAAACTGCAGGAACCTTGGGTGAGAGTGACCATGTCATACTAGAATTCAACATAACACAAACACAAGCAACAGAACATAATGACACCAGAATCTTGGGTTTTAAAAGAGCTGATTTCAATAAACTCAGAGAGAACTTGGGAAAGATTCCATGGATGAAAATCCTAAAGGAGAAAACAACTCAAGAATCTTGGGAAACTCTAAAAAGTATGATTATAGAAGCCCAAACCAGCACAATACCACTGAGAAAGAAAAACAAGAAATCCAAGAAGAAACCAAGCATGGCTGCACAAAAATCTCTTTGGCAAATTGAAAGAAAAAAAGGACAAGTACAAAAAATGGAAAGAAGGACATACAACTAAGGCAGAATATCAGCAGATAGCCAGAATCTGCAAAGACAAAGTCAGGATAGCAAAGCTTCAGAATGAACAGAGACTTGCAACAAAGTCAAAGATAATTTTAAAAGTTTCTTCCAACATATAAATAACAAGAAAAAAATCAAGGAAACAGTCAGTCCACTAAAGAGCGAAGATGGCAAGGAAGTAACAGGCAACAGAGAGAAAGCAGAACTGCTTAACTCATTCTTTGCCGCTGTCTTCACACAAAAAGAAACTACAGCTCAACCCACCAAAAACATAACTGTAAAAGACAGACCAGAAATAAAAGTTAAAATAAGCAAAAAAATAGTAAGAGAACACCTGTCTGATCTTGATGAACACAAATCACCAGGGCCTGACATCCCAGAGTTTTAAAGGAGCTGGAAGAAGTCACCTCAGAACCACTTCATCATATCTTTCAAAAATCCTGGAGCACCGGGTAACTACCAGAGGACTGGAAAAGAGTTGATGTGGTTCCCATCTTCAAAAAAGGAAAAACAAAACCAGACCCAGGAAACTATAGACCAATCAGCCTAACCTCAATACCCGGGAAGATACAGGAAAATATAAAAAAACAGATCTGCCAACACCTAGAAACAAGTAAAGTAATAACAAACAGTCAGCACGGGTTTGTTAAAAACAGATCATGCCAAACCAATCTTATTTCATTCTTCAACACAGTGACTAAATTAGTAGACCAGCAAAATACTGTGGACATAATATATTTAGATGTCAGCAAGGCATTCGACAAAGTAGACCACAACCTACTTCTTAGCAAGCTAGAAAAAAGTGGAATAGATAGCACCATGACTAGATGGACTCGCAACTGGCTGGCAAACCATACTCAACGAGTAGTCCTTAAGGAGTCTAAGTCCACATGGAGGGAAGTAAGCAGTGAGGTGCCACAAGGTTCCATCTTAGGCACAGTACTGTTGAATATCTTCATTAACAACTTTGATGAGGGAATAGAAGGGGAACTTACCAAATTTGCAGATGATACTAAGCTGGCAGGAATAGCTAACACCCAAGAAGATAGGCTCAAAATCCAGGTGGATCTTGACAGACTAGAACACTGGCCATATCTAGCAAAAGTAAAGTCCCACACTTAGGCAAGAAAAAACAAAAGTACACATATAGACTGGGTGAAACCAGGCTCAATAGCAGTAACTGTGAAATGGATCTTGGAGTCTTAGTGGACAACCAGCTAAATATGAGCCAGCAGTGTGCAGCATCAGCCAAAAAAGCTAATGCAATCCTAAATTGTATTAACAGAAGGATACAGTCAAGATCAAGGGAAGTACTAATACCACTCTATAAAGCCTTAGTAAGACCACACCTAGAGTACAGCATCCAGTTTTGTTCACCACATTATAAAAAAGAAGGTTGAGACTCTAGAAAAAGTACAGAGAAGAGCAACCAGGATGATTAGGGGACTGGAGGCCAAAACATACGAAGAATGGTTACAGGAACTGGGCTTGGCTAGTCTAGTAAAGAGAAGGACCAGGGGAGACATGATAACGGTCTTCCAATATTTGAGGAGCTGCCTCATGAATTTTTGAAAAAGTCATTGTTGGGACTTTGCTTTCAATTTTGAGTTAATAATTTTCTATGCAGTCATTCAAGACTAAATTGCAGAGCTTTCTTTGTTCTGCAACAATTTTGAAACAAGAACTGCAGAGCATTATTAGCATATAACTGCATTCCCTGGAAGTCACCATTCTGGGAAGAACAGTGTAATTCCATGTTGCAATCCAGCAGGATGGAATCACAGAATTTGTTCTGGCTCTCTTAATATATCAACCTGAGTCATACATGCATAAATACATGTCCATCCACTAATATTTTAAATGGGATATTAATATGTATTCAACTTAATAGGTTTTTTTATGCATCTATAGTATCTATTGCATTACATTTGTGGTGTAAATAGAATCCTATATACAGTATTTTTATCACCAGATTTATATATTTGTTTAATAAATAAAAAATATATCAAGATTACTTGTATTGCCTGCCTATAATGTAATCATTCCCATAGGTTTTCTGTCACATATCAAGCTACCTTTGGATACTTTATTAATTTATTTGTTTATTTAATAAATATAAATTTTATTTTATTTTTAAGATTTTTTTATTCCACCTTTTTACTTTATGAGGGTGACATACAGGGTGACAAGTATACAATTATACTTCCTCCTCCTCCTCCTTTTCCTCCTATTTTCTCCACAACAACAACCCATTGTGGTGTACTATTGGGCAATAGGAAAGACCAAGTTAGGGACAGATTATGAAGGAAACAAACTATGTGGTTGCTAGGAATCATAAGCAAACTGGTGACACATAATCAAGCAATCAGTCAACTTCCCAATAATAACTTATAGCTTGTGTCTCTTCTGATAATTAAATTTCAACTTCTTGGGATTTGGGAAATGGTTGATAATTCCTTTAAGTCTGCCTTTTGAACAGAATCGTATATTTTTATATATCCTTGCGACTAAATATCTTTGTAATATCTTTCTTCATGACATATGTCTGGGACCAATGAAGAAAATATTTTGGGTTGCCTATATCTATTACTAAATGGTGGGAAGTGTAGGATACAAATTTGAATTATGGTCATGATTATATAATTTCAATTTGTCTATGGAGATTCTCAGTCATCCAGGTCATGGTTGTCCCAAAGGTGCTTTTTCAAGAGTCAACTGAACTTTCTGTTTTTTCTTTGAGGATGTTTCGCTTCTCATCCAAGAAGCTTCTTCAACCCTGACTGTGTAAATCCTTCCATTCCCCATCATTCAGTCACAGCTGAAGAAGCTTATTGGATGAGAAGTGAAACGTCTTCAAAGAAAAAAACAGAAAGTCCAATTGCCTGTTAAAAAAGCACCTTTGGGATAATTTCAATTTATTTATGCACTTTCAGAAATGCTTACCAAGGATTAATTTTGCTGCTTGTTTTCTTTCCCTTAACACCAGACAATGGGCCTCTTGCTATCATCTATAGACACACTTATATCATTTTAAATACATTCTCAATTAAAAGGATTGATTCTTAAAAATGAAATGAAACAATTATTGCATTTCAGTTGTTTCAACATCAGTAAAAAAATAACTTATCACCACCGTTCTTCCTAAAGTAAAAAAAAGATGAGCAGAATGAAATCTATTTCCTGGGAAAAATAATAACATTCAAGCATTACAGATTTACCTAGTCTTCAAGCACATAAATTCCTGTATTGTCCTTGGCAAGTGTCAGGTGTGGATATGAGGATAAAAGGATAAATATACACATAAGCAAATAATTTTATGTCAGCTTTTGGATGTGTTTTATGAAATATTTCAAGCGGAGTGTTCTGTAACTGCTAGTTCCAAAGAAAGTAGTATTTTATTGCTGTTGTCCTTGTACCTGCTTATTCCAAAAACCCCATCTGTCATTGTAAAGTACTCATTTATCCCTTAGATAGAAGTGGGAAAGAATTGAAATCTATTCCCCATAGATGGGTATATGTCTATTTAGAGGGGTCCACAGAATCCAACTCTTTCATCTAAATCAGGGGTGAGACATTTGACTCCTTTATGACCTGTGGACATGCTGGCTCAGGAATTCTGGGAGTTGAAGTCATAAAGGTTCCCTACCCTTTATCAAAATGAAGAAAAAAATATTGCATTGTTTTGCTGCAAATTCCACCCTTTTGTACATGCAAATTGTGTCACAATGCACGTACAAATGGAATGGTGTCTGCACCATAAGATCATGATGCTGCTTTTGTCATTTGGCTCCTCTTTTTGGGTATTTATAGTATATATCTCTACAAATAAACATAAAGCTGGAAGAGGCCCTATAGACCACTGAGTTCAACATTCTGTTCAATGCAGAAATTCAAATTCAGCTGATTGCTATCCAGCATAATTTCAATTATTTAGATATTCTTAGGACTGAACTCCAAAAGTGATGAAGAGTAGCCTTGAAACTCAGATAATGGTCTTTTTATTGCAAGTTTAATTTTAAATTGTGAAGAAATTCCTAAGAAATGACAAGAGGTAGAGACAGGTGGAGGTTGAAGCATGTACAAATGATTAACTACTTCAGTTGCTGTGCAGAAAGACCGTCTATGAAGGTTCTCAGTCATTCAGGTCATGGTTGTCCCAAAGGTGCTTTTAAAAAGGCAACTGGGATTTCTTGATTTTTCTTGAAGATATTTCATTCCTCATCTAGGAAGCTACCAGTACTTCAGTTCTAACTAATTAGTGGGGAATGGAAAGGATTTATATTCTTTGGAGCCAGTCATTAACACTCTTAGCAGATGGACTGCTGAATTCTGTCCTGATTTTATTATTTATTTATTTGTCAAACATGTACAAGATAACAAGTATAGTTATGAACATAAACATGAACAAAGGAAGTAAATACAAATAAACAGGAAGACAGGGAGGACAGGTACACTGGTGCACTCATGCATGCCCCCTTTAGAGGCCTACTATGGATCTCTTAGGAATGGGGAGAGGTCCACGGTAGACAGTTTGAGATTGAAGCTGTGAGGGGTTGAGGTTGTAACAACAGAGTTGGGTAGGGTGTTCCAGGCGTTGACCACTCTGTTGCTGAAGTTGTATTTTCTGCAATCAAGTTTGGAGCAGTTTACCTTAAGTTTAAATCGGTTGTCTGCCCATGTATTATTGTGATTGAAGCTGAAGAAGTTGTTGATAGGAAAGATGTTATAGCAGATAATTTTGTGAACAATACTTAGATCAGACTGCAATTTCAAGCCTGGAGGCATACAGGATACTATTGTGAGTAGAGGAGTGGAGTAGTCTTTTCGAGACATACCTTTGAACCCGCTCAATTGCTAGTCCACCCCAAGATCAAAACACCCAGACCAAACAGAGCAATACTGTGTACGCAGTACAATTCAAATGTGGACAAGTTAGGACAAAACTTTTTTCTTAAAAAACAAAACAAAAACTCAGATATTCCAATGGCTAATGCTGGGGCCATCCTGTTCAAGACCATCCTGTTGATGTAAGAAATGTACCATATAAATCAATACTAAATTATTGGGAAGCATAACATTTCTAAGGATGAGACTGTTTCTACCATGACAGAAAATCCATCAAGAAGAGAATTAATTCCAAGTAGGATAGTATTTGCATAAAGATGAGGACACTGATTAAAATCTCTTTCTTCAAGATGGCCAGTTGGTGGAAATTGCTCAATTTCAGTGTCACCATCAGAAAATCTTATTATTGAGCACTTGCAGAGACACTCACTTCAGCAAAGGAGGTCATTACTAACTTCCCTTATCTACCTGTTCTAGTTCCTCATTCTCACTGTCTCTACCTATGCTGGAGGAAAGGAAAAACAGAAGTAATTGATATTTGTTTTGCCTTTTGTCCCTACGTGGTTACTGACCAAGTGTATGGGCAATGGTAATAGGACATGAGAATGAAGGGTATCACTGAAAATGGGTATTCTGGTACTGAGGCCATTTTTTTTCTCATTTCAAGGTGGGATTTGGGCAGCCCAGGTCCACAGGCCATTTATAATCTCCATGACTCATTTTCATGATTTTTCATGCTCCAAAATTATGCTGCTGAATTTTTAAAAACCAAAGATGGACAATGGTTTCCCACTGCTTCCTGACTTTTTTGGAGAAGACCAGGTGTAGAGTATGTTTTTAAATCACTTTTCTGACAGGATATTCTGGGGATGGGCACTTAGTGAATTGATTAATCATAAGCAGATTGAACCAGGAGTGTTATATCCTTTCTCTGAGCCTCATGTGGTACAACTCCTAAGAATAAACTGTGTTTAGGTTTGCTGAAAAAGTTCCTTCCAGGATGGATTACTTTAATAATCTGCCAACAAAAGAAAGAAAACTTACTGATATCTACAAACCTCATATTTTAGGTCTTTCAGCTCCATTCATTTGTCTTGTTACAATTTTCATGCAAAAGTCAACAGACAGTGCATACCTGAGCTTCCTTTATAGCCGGGAAAGAATTGTATTTTGTTAAAGTGTATGTTCTGAGAGAATGCATGCCTGAGTAACGTATTGAATCTAATCACAGAGCGTGATAGCTTTGCTTTGTAAAAGTAGAAAGGATTTCCTGGAATTGTCCAGCCTTTGCAATGAAAATATACCCTAGACATCATTTTTTTTTATTACTGAGACTGTTATCATGAAATAAAGTTTAATGTAGAAGTGATGCTAACAGAAAGGTCACACATTACAATATAGAAATTTCATTAAAGAAGTAAAGGAGCTGCATATCTATTATGGATATGTTTCTATGATAAAAAATAACAAGAAAAAACTCATTTATAGTAAAGAAATTGCATTTGGGCTTGATTGGAAGTTGACTGCAAGGATTTTGAACTGTAGAATATACTGCATTTGCTGTGTTTTGAACAGGGCTGGCAGTAGCAGCTGCTCTGTTACGGAACCTTCTAAAAAGTCTCTTTGGTGCTATTCCATGGCTTTCCTACCTCAGCTGGATGTTACAGTGCAGGAATAGTCAATCTGGATTCTGTTGCATGTTTTGAACAATAATTTCCACAATCCTGTGATTATTGGCTATCTTATCTGGGTCTATTAGGAGTTGAAGTCTACAACATGTGGAGTCCAACAGATTGTGTCTGACATAACACTACTCCAGAACATTTTGGGAAAGATAAAATAAAAGTTGGCTTCCCACATTGGACCCAACTATTACTATTAGAGAAACTCAAATTCAGGAGAGCAAGTGGGTCATTTTGCAAGGAAGCTGATGACATGTACATGAAGGCCTGATGGGGGTGAAGATCCAGTTTTAATCTGATGCCATTCTTATATTTCCTACTACTGCTTCCATTCTATCCATAAATAGAAAGAACATTTATGTGAGCTCATATGTTAAATCTGAAAATCACCGGGAATTTTTTTTAAAATGTGAATTACCCAAATTCTGGTCACTGAACACAGAAACAAAGCACATGCAGATATATGTATCTTTAGGGTATGCAGCTTTATTGGATATTTTATAATTTTAAAACATAAGATATAAATATAATTTTATCTGCAATGGAGGAAAGGAACAGATATAGTTTTATCTGCAATGGAGGAAAGGAACAGAACAGAAATATCATTCCTCTTCTGAGAATAGGATAGAGGTAGTCCTCTATCGTGACCATTCAATGTTACAACGGCACTGAAAAATGGTGATTTATGACCGGTTTTCACAGCTGTGACCTTTGTAGCATCCCATGATCATGTGATCAAAATTCAGGCGCTTGGCAAGTGGCTCATATTTATGATGGGTGCAATGTCCCAAGATCATGTGGTCACTTTTGGTGATCTTCTGACAAGCAAAGTTAATGGGGCAGCCAGATTCACTTAACAACTGGGTTACTGATTTATCAACTGCAATGATTCACTTAATAGCTGTGACCAGAAAGGTCGTAAAATTGGGCAAAACTCACTTATCAAATGTCTCACTTAATAACAGAAATGTTGGGCTCAAGCGTGGTCGTAAGTTGAGGACTACCTGTGTAATAGAGGTTACTATGAAGGTCTATCACAATAGCATACTATGCACTATCTCAGACAATTACTTAGCCTTCTCCAGCACTTTCCTGCATTATTAATGTTCCTTATTGCTTTGTACAACATTTAGTTCTTGAATCCACGCCCATCAATGCTAGTAGCTCCTTGGTCGATTTTGATGACAAAAATAACAAATTGGAGGTATAGCTTTTGTTTACACGGAGCCCATTAGAGGGTAGTTATCAAATAAGAACTATATTACCACTAAATTACATTGAAAATAAAATCAATAGCTTATTTAAACACTGAGCAAAACTTCAGAACAACACACAAAATATTGCCTCAAGAAACACAGCAACAACTTTTAATAAGAAAGTATGAAGAGTCCCCAAAATAAATCCCAGAAAGAAAAGATGGGGGCAGGAGGAATAAACAGGGATAGCTTTGGGAGAGATACTTATTTTTAGATAAGAGTGCATTGTTATTTTTACTTAGGCCAATTTTGGACATATGCTGTTGTTCTATTCAAAATGTCCCTTAAATGTTTTCATCTGAGAAAGGATTTTAGGTTATAAAAACGCCACTTGGTAGACTGACAGTTCATCAATAGCATAGCACTGGCAGCAAACTGACACAGTAGGTTATGAGCTGACTATGTTAAGCCAGAGACCAAAAACATCTATTAGCATTGCTCAAACCAATCACCCTTTAAAAGGGAATAATATCTTGCTTTTTTTAAATCTACCAAGGCTATGCTGTCAACCAAGATTTAAAGACATCATACTACTATACATTGGCAGCCTACGCATAGTGAGAGAATACCCAAGGCTATAATAGTAGAAAACGTTAAAAATAGAGTTTAAACATATATGATAGATGTACTGCAGTAGATGATCTCTAGTTTTGAACAGTTAGGTCATTAGAAAGAAACCCCTCCAGATTTAGTTTGTTTAATTACGACTTTGCTTGTGTGAAAGATAGATTCATTGAAATCCATCCTTGGATAGCAAGCAAAAATGCTAACTTTACTCATGTATGTGCTGGGAGCACATGTAGGCTGGTCCATAATATCAGTTATTATGGCTCCTAAACCATGACATGTAGTGCAATATCTATCCATGTGTGATCCTACTTATGTAATTCAAGGGCAATAATTTGCTAATGGATGCAAAGCTAGATACACAAAACATGCCTATAAATAAGAGACAGACAATCTAGTAGCTTCCAGTCATACTGAGTGTAACTGAAGTATAAGAATGATGGGACTTGTATTCTAAAACTTCTGACAATTGCCCAACAGTCATTCTATTTCCACATGAAGCTGAAATTTCATTATTATAGTAGAGAAAAACTTTATAGGAGATAACAAAGCTAGTAACATTGAGCCACTGGGCTATTGCACCCAGATGTTTCAGGAAAAAGTCCCCCAAGATGACATAGACCTTACATAAAAGGTTGATCAAAGATAGTTTAAGAATAGACAAACACTATTAGAGGATATGTCAAGCACAGGTAACCAGGAATCAAGATATGTCAAACACTAGAAAAGATATGTCAGAAACCAAAAGAATATAGGTTTATTTTATGCTAAAGTTCTCTACAAGAATCTGAACTACTAACTGTCAAAGTGAATAGGTGGTAGATAAGAGTCAACAGAATTCAAAGTGGAATGAACTTAGATGTCTTGTGGGCATGAAGGACTTGAGACTAATAATGCATCTGACCGTTCCTTGGGTTCAAGCTTGGTCATCTCCTAGGACCCCTTCTTCTTTCTAGCATTATTGCTGTGCTATGGCAGGGTCTGCTTAAACTTCCTTTTTACAACCCTCCAATCCTTTACTTCGGGGTAGAGTTGGGGAAACTGGATGGAGCTGAATGCCCTTGCTGACACCATGTGGAGTTTTCAGCAGATATTTTTTTCTTTGTGCCCTAAGAGATAATATCTGCTACTACCTAGGATTGAACTCTCAACCTTCTGAATGGGAGGCAAGCATCTTCACCACTAGGCCACTACAACACTCAGCCTGGTCATCTCCTAGAGATCCCCAAACACGGAAATATTTTCTTTACAAATTAGTAATGATACAAGTGACAGAAAGGGAGAATTGGGTATTATTCCATCTGTGAAGACATTATAGAAACCTTCTTTGCAATGCATCATAGCAGCTTTGACAGGGGTGGGATTCTACCAGTTCGCACCTATTTGCTAGAACCTGTTGTTAACATTCTAAGCAGTTCGGAGAACTGGTTGTTAGAAGAAATTACTGAACTAATCCTGTAAGGAAAGCAGGAAGGAAACATTCTGGTGTTGCTTATGGTTAACCCTTATTACATTCTTGGTAGGACTAGATTGCCTGTCTCTGGAACTTCTCTAGAGTTTTTTTCCCATCCTTTGCTAGTACTTTGCTTGTGTGGAGTGACCATTCGAAGTTACAATGGCGCTGAAAAAGTGATTTATGACCATTTTTCACACTTATGACTGTTGCAGCATCCCCACAGTCATGAGAGGCCAGGCGAGGAGATGCGTGCCTCAATATGAGTGATATTGAGTTGGCCACACCCAGCCAATAATATGACCACCAAGCCATGTCCACCCAGTCACATGACCACAAGTCCCGCCCACCACCTAAGCCACGCCCATAGAACCGGTTGTAAAAAAAATTGAATC
This sequence comes from Pseudonaja textilis, assembly GCF_049901715.1. Taxonomy (NCBI): domain Eukaryota; kingdom Metazoa; phylum Chordata; class Lepidosauria; order Squamata; family Elapidae; genus Pseudonaja; species Pseudonaja textilis. The sequence continues at coordinate 22,940,666 of NC_141992.1, read as the reverse complement.
CCACCCCTGAGCTTTGATATACATGGGATACCAAGACTCCAATTGTTATTTGAACAAATTGACTCTATTCCAGAAGGAGGGAGGGAGGGAGAGAGAGAGAGAGAGAGAAAAGAAAAGTGCATTACATATTCTTCAATCAAGAATCTCTTCTAAGAGCACATGTTCTATAGATATTTATATCATTGACACCATATTGGCACAATTATAAAATTTCATTCAATATTTAAAAGAGCTATGTTTTCTGTTGTAGTAACATTGGAGTTTCAGTGCAAAAACAGGCGAAGTGAGCTTGCAGTTGTCCTGTTTTCTTCTAACTTCTTCCTGTTGCTGAGGCCTTTAATTTATTTTACATGCTGCTTCAATTTGTATCTTACAGAGAGATAAAGTGAAGACGTTAAAAAAAAAATAGAATGAATTTGGCGAACTGTGAACCTCCATGTGGAGTGTAAGTTCCAAAGGAAGTAACAGTTTATGTGTCAATTGTGTACATTTCAAAACCAAATTGTTGTGATGTTAGAAGTAGGACAGTAGTAAAATGTCACAAGTCACAAGATGAGGATGTTCATTGACTTATCTTTAGAGAGAGAGAACTGAAAATTTCAGGGTTCTCTCCTATTTGTTATTAGACAATTCCATAGATACCCACACATTCCTGGTCAGTCTTTAAATTTAGACCCAGAGCAACTAGCAAAAATAAAATAAAATAAAAATAAAAAAACTTGGTATTTAAGCATCAGCGAACAAACCATTGTTTACTGGCAAAATGGAAAAAAGGCAGGTAAAAGCAATGAAAGACAGCCATGAACAACAGGGAAGAGATAAACCTGCAGAGGATTTTAAATAATATTAATATTTTATATTATTATTACATCAATATTTCTCAACTTGGGCAACATTAAGATATATTCCAGGTTTTTTTTTTTTTTTAATGTCCAAAGCAGCAGCTGAATAGAGATGAAAAGTAGGACACCAGATAATCCCTCCTCTATTCTGCATTATGAAAGAAACAATTTGCTGGATAGACATGATGTGTCCAATAGCTGGAAAATTTTGTAGTTTCAAGTCAGCATTTCCTCAGTGTAATGTCATTTATATTTAGTAGATTTCAACTCTCATAATTCTGACCTATTTGATTGGGAACTATAAATACTGACATTCAACATACCTATTAATGTTTGTCTGTTACTATATGATTTCTGTTTTCTTTTGGAAAAGCTCTTCAAAACAGCATATACAAGAAAACCCCTACATTTTCATCTCACAGTTAGAAATTACTGTTGGTTCTGATGCAGACAACTTTAAGAGCTTACAGCAACTTTGATACAATTACTGCCATTTTATCTTTCAAATATTACAGGAATCAATATAAATAAAATCTTAACCGAGAAGAAATGTTTTGTATTCCTATTTTGCACATGTGAAATTGTAGTTAGAGATCAACAACAGCTAATTTGGGACAATGGGAGAAGCGTTTTCAATTTTATAACTTGTGGAATTACATTTCAGTGAAACACTTTTTTCATCTCTAGACTGAGTTTTCAGTGTTTCATCTATTTTGGAATAGAACAGGTAGAAAATGGGCCCTACTTAGGTGAACATTCTGGAAGTTAAATATTAGCACATAGGAAGGATAAGCATTTAAAGCAATCCAGTTGTAATCCCAGCACATTTTTAGATAATACATATGGGGATATTTGTTCTCAATAGGAGCAATATGCCTTAGCACTAATGTCCTTAGAACAAGCAGTAGAAATGTTTAGGAGAACACATTTAAGAATCTGAAACTCCAACAAAAGAATTTATAGGTGGGCTTGGGGAAAATATTTTTTTCTAGATGGGATCAATAGCTGCATTCTAGACTCCTTGAGTCTGAGGCTGTATAAATTATTGTGGAACTACATGTCAGTTGGCTATTCCAGTTCAGTTCTAAAATGATTTATTGAATCCTCAACCCATTTAAAGTTTGGACTTACCACATTTACTAATTTCCTTTATAATCCAAAACTATCAAATTGCTTAAAATCAACCCCTGGTATAGAATTTCCTTTCCTAGAAAACATACACAAAAACCTACATGCAGACACATATGCACAAAGAAAAAAAGAAACACAACATGTAAATAACTTTGTTACACCAAACTTTTGCAATGTTATTTCCTGAGATTACCCATAGCATGTGGGTCAATGCATAAAACAACATAAGGCAAATGGGATTTTTTTTTCAAGTTAACACACAGAAGGCCTGACCTCTGTCAGACTTCACAACCATTCTGTCTTTGTCTTCAGGGTAATGGCAGACATTTCTGATGTTATACTGGGAATTCTAATAGCTATTGAAGGTCTCCTGATAATACTAGCTATTCTGTGATGACCATTAGCTCAGTTTTGGAGCACCGGCTTTGCATGCCTAAAATCTCAAATGCAGTCCAAATGATATCCAGTAATCAGATTTATTTTACCAAAAAAAGGAAATATCCCCACTAGAAAACCTTGTAATATTAATACCAGAGGTATTATTAAGGTTACATTCTGTTGCAGTGGTTCTCAACCTTCTTCACCATTTAAATACCTTTTGTGGCCATGGACCATGGCTATGGACTACCAAGACTTAACTCAAGATTTAAATCATAATGTTTCTTCAATTCTTTGTGGGGGCCCTGTAACATTGGGGAAACATTTCCCCAAACATTTCATAACTGCATGGCACAACATAAGAGAACAAACTCATCAGGACTAGATTCAGCAGCACATCTGCATTTAAAAGACAAAGGCTACTCTTTTGAAGACAGCAAAGACCACATTTTAGACAGAGAGGACTGCTGGTTTGAAAGAGAAGTTAAAGAGGCCATATATATCAAATTTGAACAGCCATCTCTCAACAGAGAGGGGCAGGAATACAACAGCATCCATCTCCAGTCTACAACACAGTCCTTTCAGCAATTCCAAGAAGGCTCCACACTCATTTGCACTTTTCAGGTGACCCTGAGGACACAGTTAAACCTCCAAGAACCCTCAACGACTCTACTAGAATGCAAATGACCAGCTGTCTGCAAGGAATATAAATCCGTTCCCCACCATCCAGTCAGAGCTGGAAAACCAGAATGTCCAGTTGCCTCTTGGAAAAGCACCTTTGGGACTTCTATACAGATGTTCATCTAATATGCTTATCTATTGTTGATGAGTTGCGTTACAAAATTCTGAGAGCTACATATTTAAAAGAGGTTGTCAGGGTTTTGGTGCCTGTGCCTGTTTTTGAGTTGCCAGACGTGTTGATATGTAGGTTGGTTCAGATGAGAATTGAATAGACTTCTTCCATAATATAGGGTAGAATTTAAAAATGTGTTCTTTCTGGAACCTGCCAGAGAAACCAACCAGCTTGTTGCTTGTTCCATTGAACTCAATCTAGATTAATTCTGAGGGTGCTTGGAATCATAGCATTTGGGTCCTATTTTATAAGTGCATATGTGTTAGGGTATTTTCTGATGAATTTGCCATCAGGCTATTCAGTGTAATGATTTGTAAAGTCTGGTGGCCTACAGTGCCTCACAGATGCCTAAATGTGCATACAAATGAATTCTAAATGGAAACTTGGAAAAAAAACCGACCCGTTTTTTATGTCTCTGTTTACCTTTACCAGGCATTTAGTTTACTTATTTTGGCAAGAGCAAAGCTGTTGCAATCAGCATATTATTTTAAAAAAGCAAGCTGTAAAAGAGGACAGGGTGCTGTAATTTAACTAGCAGTCAGTTTGTTACTTTGTGATGGAAGAAAATACTGGCTAATAAAATATACAAGCTCCATTAAGAGGAAATAAAAGTCAGAATATCTTGGACTCTGTATAACGATGTGAAGTTTTTATTCAATTTATCCTGATGAGAAAGAGGATAGCAGGACTCAGAATAACTTTGAGTTTAGAGTTTATTGTCATAGCCCATCTGTGCAATAATGCTAGCAATATAACTATCCTAGTGATAGTTAAAATTAGCAATATAGGAGGCTAACATGAGGAAAACTAGATTAGAACAAGACTCTGTTTGCTTTTGAATCCAGCCTTCTGTTTGCCGGTGAGGCGTTTGGGAGCCAAACAGGAATGTATAGGAAGACTTACAGCCACAATTGAGCCCAAAATTTTGGTTGCTATGTGAGACATTTGTTAAGTGAATTTAGCCCCATTTTATGACCTTCCTTGCTACAGGTTAAGTGAATCATTGCAGTTGTTAAATTAGTTAAATGCTGCACAGTGGAGAAAAGCAGCTCAAGGAGAAATATTGTGTTTTAAAAAAACTTTAAAAAACATACAGATGATGTTAAGTGCCTGCCAGATGGAGGGCATGAGGACAAAAAGGAATACATGTTCTGCTTTCTCTCGACATCTGGTAACCCCAGGACTGGAGGATAGAAATCTAATAAATCTTAATAGGACTACCAAATCTTGCTGGGCTGCAAAAATCTAGATGATAATTACATGTAGAAAATGGTTTGCTCTATCTCTTTTCCTGCCATCTAGCGGTCATCTAGATTTTTGCAGCCTACATAAACCCTAGATTAATATAGGTATGTTAGCACCGATGTCTTGATATTTTAATAAATATTTTTCTACTTTGAGAAGAATTCTGCACTTATCTCTGCTAATTTTGTTGAAATAATTCTAACCTTAGAATTGAGAAATATAAACAATGGAATGCTTGAAAATTGCATTCGAAGTGTGCAGGCAAATTTTTTCTTGAGTGTTGAAGGCTCGAATAATAATTAAGAACCTTGTAAAACAGATACTGGATTATGTGGAACTTTAATGAAAAAGCTTTCCAAGGCCCTGCAAATTGCACATAATATGCATTGGCTTTCACATATTGTCAAAATTCATTAGTGTGTCTAAAAAGATTGGGTGGCTGCCTAACTGGATTGCTTATAACCTTCACCATTTAGTACCTAAGGATGAAAGGCAGAGAGTCAGAAAGTGCAACGTGAAGTAAACAATGAAAGCTACTGGAATGTAGGTCTCAGCAGCTAATTGCTCATAAAGTGAAACAAAGATAATTTGTGTACAAGATTTGTTCCTGCAACAGAGATTTCAGTGAGCCTAAAATAAACAGGAAAAACAAAACGCTCCAAGGCAGTACTTTGAATATCCAGGAAAGAGGTGAGCAGAAGGTGGGAGAACATTGCTAAATTAATTTAAGCAGAATACCGACAGAGTTGAGTAAGTCACAATTCAATAAGCATCTGCAGATCTCACTTTCTGTCAGCTGAGTCACCGTATGGACAAGGAAGCAGCAATTGGATCAACACCTGCTACTTTATATAGCAGGCACACTGAATGTCTCTCCTGGCACGTAGATTTCAAAAACAAGCCTGCACTTGTTGAAGAAAATTGGCAAAAGGGTAAGTCATTGATGAAAGAATGGTCCCATCTCCCTGGCTTCCTGTCTCTTGTCATTGGCCTTGAAGGGCTCTGAGTTGCTGAGTTTCCAATGGATGACATTGAAAGTTTAGTTGGTCTCAGACTAGTCCGTTTGTTTGTTTTCATGAGTACAGAAATACTTAAGGCTCTGTTCATACAACACACCCCACCAACTCATTTACATATCAAGCAACTATTTCTACAGTGTGTTAACCCAGAGAATGGTTAATTCAATATCAAAATTAGGCAAGTTGTGTGAATGCAATTTAAAACCACATCCCCTCCAATCTGGAGCTTTCCAGATGTTTGGAAAGTTCTATCACCATATGGCTTTGAGAGCTGACTATTAATCAGGCCACACATTACTCTCCTCAGGTGTAACGGGATTGATTCCTTCAAGAGTTTTTCCGTAATCATGTTGTGATCCTGGCAACTCTTTAGTTCCATGCTGTCTAAATGTGGAAAAACCAATAACTATCCATAGTTCAAACACACCCTGGATATTATTTACAGACCAAGAGAGTCGGGTACTAGCATAGAAGGGCAGAATAAGAAGTAATAGGTACAAGCTTGTTAAAGAGAGATTCAACCTTGGAATTTAGGATTTTTTTCTGACAGAAAAATTAATCAGTGGAATAGCTTGCCTTCTGGAGTTGTGGGTACTATATCATTGGAGATTTGCAAAAATAGACTGGACAATCATTTGACTGGGATGGTATAAGTTTTCCTGCCTTGAGCAGGGGTTGGACTAGAAGACCTTCAAGATCCCTTTTAATCCTATGATTCCCTTTTAATCCCAAGATCCCTTTTAATCCCAAGATCCCTTTTAATCCTATGATTCTCTTTTAATCCCAAGATACCTTTTAATCCTATATTTTATGCTATATGAGGCAGGTCTCAGTTTGCTTTGATACTATGAAACAATTCAAAGAGGTGAGTTGCTTCAATCTACAAGGCATTAAGGTGGAATTTAGTTGCCTCAATCCACTAAGGTATTTCAGTGGAAATGAATTTTGCTTTCTTAGTGATGAATGGAGTATCACAGCTCTTCAAGTATTTGAAAAAGATGCTTTTTCAATCCTTCATTGAAATTAAGCACCCTTTTGAAGATTCATACATATTATTGATGTGCCACATTGTCTAATTTGCAGCAGCAGCCACGTGTTTTTAAGATGGCAGCCATATAAATTGAAATAAAGAGAATAATTACTGCAGAAGTATTGTTTTTAAGTTACATGCATCTCTTGGCAAGAGAATGTCAGCCTAAAATTTTATTAATAATGGGAAGCCAAAATGTGTTCTGTTCTTCAGCCTTCAGTACTCATGGCTAATTATCTTGTTAAACTTCATCTGGATATTTTTTAAAAGAAAAAAATAGAAGTGCTGTAACATTATAGCAGATAATTAATTGAGAATGCTCAGAGTACCAGACAATGTTATCTTCAGACACTAATCAGTTTTAAGGCTTATGTAATATTTCCTGCATTTGGGTGGGCACAATGTATTCAAGGCACATATACATGCCCATCCCAAAAATTTCCTTTTGGCATAAACAATATAAAAAATTCAGGCAAGGAATAAGAAATAGTAATGAAAACAAAAGTATGAGATAAGAAAAAGGAAATATAATAAAAAGTATTATTTGGGTATGTGTCCCTTTGAGTCAGTTTTGTGAAGTCCCTGCAATTTTCTTGGTAAAATTTCAGAAGTGGTTTGCTTTGCCTTCTTCCTAGGGCTAAGAAAGAGTGACTGGCCTAAGGACACCAGTTGCTTTGATGTCTAAAGTAAGCCTAGAATTCAGTCTCCTGGTTTCTAGCCTGGTGCCTTAATCACTACATCAGTGTTACTTTCAGTAGGTTTCTGGTATACTTTTTACAGAATCCATAGAAATAGTTGAACATATGATTTGCAGTCTTAAATTATTACATACTGTATGTGTATTTACCTTATATACTAGATGCGTATGATGGTAATGAAAATAGAATACATTTTGTAGGGATTCTTTTAAAAGTTTTATAATGCTATTGCCATTTAACACTGATAACTCCTCCCCCAACTATATGATTCAGGGGTGTCAAATTCACGTCATCATAGCTGCCAAACTCCTTGCCAATGTGTCACATGCTGGCCACGCCCATGTGACGTGTCAGGACTTTCCCCAACCTTCGCTACACTGGGCATGGCCAGCATGTGACGCATCCGGCCTGTGGGCCAGGAGTTTGATAGCCCTATTTTAGAGAGTGCATAATGATACCTGATTAAATTGTATTCAGAAAGAACCCTTTGTTTTAATCTCTATATTCAGTTAAATTTTATCCCTCTGGATATCTAAGTGTTGACTAATGTGTACCATATTACCATTACCATTACTGCAGGAGTTGAATATTGCTTTACCAATCTGTCTTTGTAAAATAGCAAGAAACTGGTAGCCTGAAAGTTTCCAGTGATATCCTTGTTTCAAGGGCACCCTTTCCCTAACAGATCTTTTAAAAGAAGCTTAAGGATCCTCTTTTAACAAACAACAACAAGGAACTATGATAAGGACAATAATATAGCCACCGGGTTTATTCATTATCAGATTCTTATTTTTCTCTAGTTAACCCCCTCCCCAGGTTTTCTATGGTTTATAATGCTGTCTTTATCACAATCTTCTCAAATCCCCTTATACATACTCCAGATGCATTTCCTTTGAATGCATTTAGCTTTCTGATATTTCTTATTTATTCTTTCATGTCTAGCCCAGAGTCATCTTTTCACCGCCCACCGCCTACTTGCTCAGCCATTTCTGGATTTTATGCATAAAAGAAGGAAAAAAAGACTGCATACACAGATTCATCTTTCCTTTCCTACTTTGTGTTCTCAAACCCAGTGACCTAAAGTATGCTATGAATATTCATGAAATATCTATTCTTTCTGAAGAATTTTAATAAAAGAGTCAGTATTTTGGGCCATGGCAGGAAATATTGCAGTTCAGATGGTTGATAATTTAATAATTCAGATATAGTGCCTTAATGTTCTGCCAATTGTGCAAGAAGTAATAATGCCAAACATATAACTGTATATGTTTTTAGAATGGTATCTGTTACAAATCCGCCCCCAGTACCCTAGTTTAAGAATACTTTCACAGAAGTTTCTCCCCATCTTTTAATGTTCCATATCCAGTCCCGTCTCCCTGAATCTAATCAAAGCTTAACATATCCTCTAACATGGCAGACAGGCTACTGTAGACAAACAACAATCAAACCCCACACTTATTAGCACTGATGTTGTTCCCTAGTTGGAACAACTAGTTCCCTTTGTGGAATATGCAGGCAACCAACCAACCTGAGACAGCCCTGAAGACTTCCCTATACTACTTATACTACTGTGAATCTAAGTAGCAAATTTGGAAAACTAATAACTCTGAAATGGTTTGGGCAAATTTGGGTTTTATGGCAATTTTTCTGTTTTAAATATTTCCACTCCCACTATGTTTTATAATTTCTTTACAGAAACAATATATATTGAATTTCTTCAATAACTTTTATAGGCTCACTCAATATAACAATACATCTGTTTACTTTAAGGGTAAAATGCTATCTGGAAAAAGTTGTTTGTTCTTTCTACTACTTAATTTTACTAACAGTAAGATTAATACCTGATCAATGATGCGACTACATAGCTTGATCATTATTATTAGTATGACTCATCCCATAAAGATTTTCTTTCTACTTCGACAGGTTTTTTTGTAAGAAACCAGAACCTTTGTTAGAGTTGTAGATGTGTCATTTGGAATCTGTAATAAGCTGATGCAAACAGACAGCAGCAGTGAACAAATTTCAATCTATCACTCAGATAAATTCTAATGAGAACAATAAGATCTGAATAAATCACTGAAAGCATCTGTAGCAAACTCCGTTGTAAGTTGGTCCCATAGAACATGTGCACAGATCAAGTGCTATAAGCATATTGTTGGGTGAAGGAAGATTAAATGGCTAAAATCAAACTTTAACTCCCAGAAGTCTACATATCTTAAAGTTATCAAGAAGCACTGGTTTAGACATTTTCAGGTTAACTCATTACCAAGCAAATTGCCAGCAGCATCAAATTGATTTTAAAAAGTGAGGGGAAAAATGCTAGAACTGAAAAGCTGTCACTCACCACATTTGCTGCCTTGAAGGGGTTCCTTATTGGTAGCTTGAGACTTAGGACACGGGATAAAGGCAGGTAACTCAGACACTTTGTGGAAGTCAAGAAAGCTCCAGTATTTCAGGGGTTGCCACAAAGAGGAGAGAATCAAGCTATTCTCCAAAGCAGGACAAGAAGCAATGGATGAAAACTAATCAAGGAGGGAAGCAACCTAAAACTAAGAAGAAATTTCCTGACAGAACAATTAATCACTTAATTCCTTCAGAAGTTGTAAATGCTTCAACACTGGAAGTTTGTAGGAAGAGATTGGACAACCACTTGTCTGAAACGGTATAGGGTTTCCTGCCTGAGCAGAGGTCTCTTCTCTTCTCTTCTCTTCTCTTCTCTTCTCTTCTCTTCTCTTCTCTTCTCTTCTCTTCTCCTCTTCCCTTCCCTTCTATTCTATTCTATTTCTATTCTAATAATTCTAATTCTATTCTAGTTTTAATGCCTGGATGTGAGACCTACTCGGAAACACCCTATGACTTCCTACCTGTCCTATAAGAATCACATTGTCCCTCAAAAAGTGAACGCTATTTTCAGGGGCCATGGAAAGGTGCCTTTTCATTCCTTGGTGATCCCTCCCCTCAAACCACTTTCCCCAGATAATACAAACCCTTCCCTTTTGATTTTTAGAACTTTATAGAGAATCCGGTTACTTCAACAAGCCATGGTGACCGAATTCTTTATAACTCTTTCTCCAGATGACCAATCTGATTATTTATTTATTTTTTCACATATTGAATGTGAGTTGTGCTTTTTAGATGTGATGACAATGTACATTCTGTTTTTAAATTTGTTGGTGATTTGTTTTTTAATCCCAAAGTATGTATTTGAGGTGTTATATACCACTTATACTGAGCTGTTATATACTGCTTAGAGTTGGCTGATTGGATGACCTTGTAAACCCTGCAAGCACACACACAAGTCTACATGCCATTTGTAAAGATATACCTTGTCACAGTCTGAGTTATGCCATGAGGTTGTTCTTGTTGTCCTGCCAGTAGAGCAGATTTAAGGTTCAGAACAGAATGGGTTAGTTGTCATTCATTGGCTCCTTGTGGTTTCCTGCTCCTGTTTGATGAACCCTGAATTGCTTTCCTCAAGTGAATTGTCAAAATTCTCTGAACATTTAACTGAATAAATAATTCTCCAAAAGAATTTTTCCATTCCAAATTGTATCTAGTCATTAATCTCATTCTATAACAAGAGTTAATGTGGTACAATGCATAATAAAATATTGGACTACAACTGAGGAAACCAAAATTAAAATGCATTCTCAGCCATGAATTATTCTGGGCATAAAATACAGGGAAATTGCCATGTAAGATGCGGGGAGCTTCTAAAGAAAATTTGTGTCTTTTCCTAGATTGGGGAGACTGTCAGACAATCGCTCAAACTCCAATCTCTTCATGACATGGCTACTTCAATGTGTTCCTCATGGGGTTGTTCTTGAAGATCATCAGAACTTTCAGCTGGTCCAGAGTTCAATGGCATGGTCAATGAGAGCATGGCTCATTAAGCCCATGGTGCATCTTTGCTTTGTGAGCTGCACTGGTTGTCAGTTTGCTTCTAAGTGTTGTTCAAGGTGCTGGTTGTCATCCATAAAACCTTACACAGCATAGGACCTGGTTACTTGAGGGACCATCTATCTCCCATAGGATCTTCTTCACAAATCAATCCAATAGCTTGGCACTCTCTGGTTTCCTTCTATTAAATAATGTGGGGCTATGGAAATGCACCTTTGCTTTTGTAGTACTTGCCTTCTGGTATGAAGCTGTCCCTGAGATCAGGGTGGACTCCACCCTGCTAGTGTTTCAAAAAACCTTGAAGATGTACCTTTTCATCCAGGCCTTGACAAGGCTGACTGAAGCACCTGTTGGGATGTGTGAGTCTGTCTTTTTTGTTTCTGTCTGCTTTTCATCATCTTTCCTGTTCTTATTCCTTTGTTCTATTATTTTTATTTAATTTCTTTCTTGTCTTTTAATGAGTCACCATGGGTGAATAGGCGGCAATATAAATCAAATAAATCAAATAAATAAATAAAATAATTTTATTTTACTTGAGAACCACTGAGCAATATTGAAAGTTGGGTGAGACATACATTTAATAAAATAAATAAATGGTGGGGGATATAAAAAATAATAGTATTCACATACTATAATCTCAACTGAAAACATAATTATTTAAATGGATTTACTTAGTATATTAGTCCACTTTAAAGCTTTTGTTATCATTCTACAACTTGCATTGGGGTAGATTCCAGTGAATCAATTCTGAGTATATCAGTGAATGAATAAATACATGGATGAGTTCTGAATGTACAGGTGGTCCTCAACTTATAATGGCAAGTGAGACTGGAATTTCCATCATGGTGTATATAGTCATAAAATGCAATCCCATTGCTTTCTGGCAATCCTTGCAACCCCAGTTATTATTGTTATCTGAATCCTGTAGTTGTTAGGCAGGGCAACTTTCTGCTGGCTTCCCAAATAAACAGTGGAGAAGCCAGCAGGAAGTTGCAAGTCCCAGGCTGGCAGGCAGGTAAGTGGCTTCTTCCAGGTTAGTGGGGGAGGGTGCACAAGGACCTGTTCAAAAGATTAACTCACTTCAGATCTGCTAACCTCCCCAGTGTCCTCCTTTCTTCACCAATGGCATTTCTTAAACTCCCAATTTTTAGTACAAAAATTTGTTTGTTGGCTATTCTGGTCCTTTCCTGTGAACAAAGGGTCATTTGAAACATTTCCTTGAGGAGGAAAAGACAATATTTTTAAAAGGAATAAAATGAACAGATGTATTTGGAGAAGCTAATTAATATCTCCAGAAAGAAAGAACACTCAGATACACAGTCAATTCATTTTCTTTGTTGATACAAGGTTCTGGTCTGCCCTGAATGCTTAGATCACAATAAATATGTGGGGAGGGATAATGCATTTTCTGCCATTTGAGCATACATAAGAAATTACCTAATCACACTGGTTAAAAAAGTAAGAAGCAGTTTAGTCAGAATAACATTGGGCAACCTGCATAGTTCATTGAGAACTATGAAAAGCAAACTCGGTCCTTTTCTTAAAAGCCTTCTAAAGATCATGTACATCACATATATCATGTTTGCACACCATGTGTAATTTATGGACCAAATCTGGCATATGCAAACACTATTAATTTAATGACCAGATAGTCTTTTACAGCTGAAGAATAGTTCAAAGGATCTATGCATTGGTTATGTTCTCTACAGTTGATTCATTGTACTTCGAGGGTGGTTTATACATACAAAACACAGAGAGCAGTTGATATATGTATCTAATGAGAAGCAATTTAATGTGTGAAGAGGATTCATTGAAAGTATTCTGTGCTTAAGGTCATGACGAATATTTTAGTCACACTCTGCTGTCACATTTTTATATAGATATGTCATGATGTGGTAATCTAGTTGTCAAATGGCCAGTGTACATGTGTGAACCAGGCTTTGACAACTAGTGGTATCAAAATGTGTCAACCGATGCCACTGATGAGAATGATGCTTGCAGTGATTTGAAATGACATAAAGGTTCTTCCTGTTGTGCAGTACCTGTGACAGTCTAATCATACCTAAATCTTTTGTTTAATGCTTACTGCATTCATCAACAAAATAAATATATACATAGGATTTTTTTTTAAATGTTCTAACTTATTCTTTTACTCTCTCTCAATAAAGAAAGAAGCAAGCAAGGTCAGTTTTGACTCCTATATGTAGGGAATTTAAAAGCACTAATTCATTTAGTGATTATTATTATGCCATTGTGCATAGCATAATGTAACTAAATTATGTATATAAACAGAGTTCAAGTTTGTATGTTTGTGTGTATGTGCAACTGCATGATATTCTTAAATGTATTTGACAATCTATTGAAAATGTAAAAGTTACAGATAAAATTTAAAAGCCTGTTTGATTTTTATTCCTTTATTACTTTATAAGTAACTCAAGGCAGTTTGTATACCTAATACTCCTGCTTCCTCTTATTTTCCTCAAAACAATCCCATGAGGTGAGTTAGACTGAGAGAGACTGACTGTCTCCAAACCACCCAGCTGGGTTTCATGCCTAAGGTGGAACTAGAACTCACAGTCTCCTGGTTTCTAGGCTAGCACCTCAACCGCTACACCAAACTGACTCTGTTATTGTTTGTTTTTGTTTATTTCTCCCCCCCCCCAGATTTTAAAAACATTTTATTAGATTATAGAATAAAATACAAAAATACAAAAGCAAATAATAGGACACAGTGGGGAGGAGAAGGGGAAAGAAAAGTGAGGAGGGGAGGGAGAAAAGGAAAAAAATGTGTTGACTTCCAACTCCCTCTGTTGCAGTAGAATAAAGCATCAACCTCAACTGTTCACTTTTCCATAATAATAATATAAACTCGCCATTTTTGTAACAACAAATCAATCTAATCTGTAAAACCCAAAATCAAAGTTTTGTTTTTTTTCACCTCAAGCACAAAGTCCAGAAGTGGTCTCTGTGTAGCAACAAAAATACTTATATTCTTTTCTTTGATCAAAACGGTCAAATTAGCCATCTCTGCCAACTCCAACAACTTCTGTAGCCATTCGTCCATAGTGGGAATTGAAATGTCCTTCCATTTTTATGTCTTGCATATATAAGATCAACATATTTATATCAACATATATAAGATCAAAGTTCCAATTTTCTCCCCAAGTCTTTTCCCATTAAACCCAAATGAAAAGTTCCTGGTTTCATCTTTACCTTCATTTTAAGAATTTTCTGTATTAAAAAAATGAATCTTACTCCAAAATTTCTTTGCTTTATTACATGCCCACCATAAATGATAAAAGGTCCCTTCTTTACTTTTACATTTCCAACATTCATTTGAAATTCCTTTCAACATTCTAGATAACATCCAATGTTAAATACCAGTGATACATCATCTAATAAAATTTTTCTTTTAAATCATACTTGAATTTTAAACCTTTCATCACATATTTTCTCATTGTTCAAGTATCACGTTTTGTTGTTATTGTTTACTGTTGTTTGAAAGTGATGGCCAGAGTCAAACCAGAGCTAAAACTTTGTCACAGGTGAACTGACAGTGCATAAAATATGATGTGTTGTGCTGTGAATTATAATGCCCAGATCCTGGGCATGCTCCTACCCCATTTATTCTCCTCTGGAAATATTGAATTGCTATCTAGGGCATACAAAACCTTTGCTAGACCAATACTTGTCTACAGTTCATCTGTCTGGAATCCTCACTGTATATCGGACATTAATACAATTGAGTGAGTCCAGAAGTATTTCATGAGAAGAGTACTACATTCCTCTGCTTGTGACAGAATACCCTATATCACCAGGCTTGAAATTGGATAACCTTGAACTGTGCCACCTATGGTTGGACTTAAGCATAATACACAAAATTATCTGCTACACTGCCCTACCAGTCAATGACTATTTCAGCTTCAACCGCAACAGTACAAGAGCACACAACAGATACAAACTCAATGTAAACTGCTCCAAACTTGATTGCAGAAAGTACGACTTCAGCAACAGAGTGGTCAATGCCTGGAATGCTCTACCTGGCTCTGTTGTTACATCCTCTAACCCCCACTCCTTTAACCTATCCACTATTGACCTCACCCCATTCCAAAGAGGTCTGTAAGGGGCATGCATTAGTGCACAATCATGCCTACCATCCCTGTCTTATTGTCCCCATATTCGTACCTATTTCCTGTATTCTTACTCATGTTTATACTTATACCTATTATCTTGTAAGCCATTGACCAATCAAATAAATAAATAGATAAATAAATAAATAGATAAATAAATAAATAAATAGATAAATAAATAAATAGATAAATAAATAAATAGATAAATAAATAGATAAATAAATTTAAGCTTACAAAGAAAGAACCAATGCAAAAATCTAGATAATATTAGGATCAGCAAATAGCTTAAAAATTTCTCTAACTCTTGGCTGTCCCTGAAGGATCATGTGGGTTTTTTTTCAGCCCTTAACCCCTGTCAAGACTATGACTTTCAACCAGCACCCTGTGGCCATGTAGATTCATGCCTGCTGTTCATTTTTGAAAAGCCATTTTCTACTATTATCCTGGTACTTATTGATAGCTTTCACCACTCCAGCCATATCTAATTAAAAGACATACTGTGGAAATTTTTAATTAGGCTTCATGTTATGCTGAGTAATGTTTTTTTTTTAACTTAAAACAAACAAAGGATGGAATAAATGTGTTTGGCTCTGAGTAAGGGGAAGGAGCGGGGAGCTGTTTATTTACGACCTGCTAGTTTGACATTTGAAGGGTTTTATTTTGCTTCTCCTGCTGCTTCAAAACAATGGAAAACAACAGAAGAATAATGAGGACGAGTGGCAGCTCAAGATTTCTACTGCAAGAATGGCTTTGGTTATAAAGAAAGATTCATCCTAGGCTTTATTTGCATGCAATATTTATACTGTAAATATATTTATTGTCTTTTTCTTTTAAAAGGTTTGGAGTTGCTGACATGAATTGGGCTCTAATTGCTAAACATCAAGGCTGCTGGCTGGCCCTGGAGAGAGAACGTGCTGGTTTGCAAGATGAATTTTTGGAGTGGATTCATTCATCTGCATTATGCTAAGGCTTTTCTATCAATTAAATAACAGCAACGGAGGTACAAAGCATTTCCCCCACAATTGATGGCCAGGTAAGAGAGTTGATTCAAAGCATAGGCAACGATCATTAAGCTGAAAAATTCATTGTTTACCAGAAAAAGTTCCAGTCCTCAGCTCCTTATTCCTGTTATGGCCCATTATAGGAGGAAGGCATCCACCACCCCATTATAGGAGGAAGGCATCCACCACCCCCTTCATTTCCATGTTTAAGCTGCAGAGATTGTCATCACTTTGAGATTGCAGAAAAAAATATTTAATGGTTTAAATTTCAAGCTTGATGGAGTTTTCCCAACTTGTGAGCATATTTTATTGGCAATTCAAGAGTGAATATTCCTTCTGGTATTTGGCAATAGAAGTCTCTCTCTTAATTCAAGCTTAAGTCACTTGCACCAAGTCCTTTCTTAACACCTGCATGCTGTATCTCATCACTGGTGCCTGATAAAATGCATATATCTTAATATTGATCTTCTGTTGGTAACTGGACTGGTACAATTAACAATTGGCACCATGTTTTGCATGGTAGAAGCTAAAACATTTATAAGAGATTGAAATGGTGTTATTTTAATCTCTTAGCTATGTTACTATTAACCAAAATCATATTTCTCACTTCAGATTCCACATGAGAAAGGTAGTTGAAAGGTAGTTGATATGATATCTATACAAGCTTTGTTTGCATTTGTTGTGTTTATTTCTGTGGCACAGGAAACTGCATTATCATTTATGTCTTGTCTAGCTCTTGGGGTGGTGTGGGGAAGGGACATTGTTGCATTGGGTATCCATTGAGGCAAAGAAAGGCATGATTCTTGCAGGATATGTTAGGGTGAATGGAAACAATTAGAGAGACTGTCATGCAAACAAACTGATCGTGTGCCATGTAAAGTTCTGTAGGTGAAAACTGGCACCTTAAATTGCACTCAGAAGTCCACTGGAAGAAGTCTAATGGGAGCCAGTGGAGCTCACAGAGCATCAAGGAATATCATGAAGCATCCCAAACTGCAACCTGGACCTGTTGCAGATTCTGAATGAATTATAGCATCATGGGATTGGAAGGGACCTCAGAGATTTTCTAGTCCAAACACTTGCTCAAGGAAGCTTTCTCTTATACCATCCCAATCAAGTAATTATCCAGTCTATTCTTAAAAACCTCCAGTGATGAAACACCCACAACCCAAGCTATTCTATTGATCAATTGCCCTTGCTCACAGAAAATTTCTTCTTATTTCTAGTTTGGATCTTTCTCTGATAAGTATCCACCCATTACTTCTTTTCCTGATCTCTGGTGCCTTTTCAAGGGCAGCCCCATGTAAATAGCATTACAACAGTCCAACTGGATGTTACTAAGGCTTGAATAAAGTCTTCTGGTCCAGAAGCTGGTATAATTGGTACACAAGATGAACCATTATTTAAGCAAGTTTAAATGTCAGATTTTGATCGCAGCACTAAACTACAGCATAAACTGAACTGGAATGAATTGAACTGAACAAAGAAAATTATCTATCTATGCATGGTGGCAGGATAAATGGATGTAGTAATAGTGCTACTGAAATTCACCTTGGCATAGCAACAAATTATTTAGCCAATGTGTTTCTACCAATGGTAATTCTCTAATTGTAGGTACAAAAGGGCATGCCCAAGGCCTTCCATTCCTTTATCTCCTGACAAGTCTCAAAAAATATACTTCTGAAAGTCTGAGAGTTCTTGCAGTGGCATACGTAATAAGTTTCCAATATGAGGAGGAATGGGAAGAGAGAAGAGGCTCCTGTTTTACCTACAGTAAAGATCAAAATATGATACTGAATTGTACCAAGAGTGGTCAATGCCTGGAATGCACTACCTGACTTTTGTTACATCCTCTAACCCCCTCTCCTTTAACCTTAAACTATCCACTATTGACCTCACCGCATTCTTAAGAGGTCTGTAAGGAGCGTGCATAAGTGCACAATTGTGCCTATTGTCCCTGTCCTATTGTCCCCATTTAGTCGTACCTATTTCCTGTATTCTTACTCATGTTTATACTTATACCTATTATCTTGTAAGCGGTTGACAAATCAAATAAAAAAAAAACAATAAATCAAGTTAAACTAAAGATAACAGATGAAAGGCAGATAAAACAAATCACACAAATGATAAAACAAGAAGAGCCAACTGTACTTAATCAACCTCTGCTTTAAAAATCCTATTAAAACAAACAAGAATAGGTTTCAAGATCTAATATTCTCCTGTTACTTGCTGAAACTAATGGGAGTTACAGCCCATGGAAAGGACACCAATTTGGGACAAACCAATCTAGAATTTCTCTATTGTCTATTTCTATCATTTATATTTGTAAACCGGTCAAGGAACTACTGAAGTAACAAATATTAGATATGCTCCAATAAAAGAACAGGGATGATTAACAACCCAACTCCATTCTGACCAGTTTTCATATGGTACTATTAGTAATCTGTGATGTTCCAAAAGCATATATGAACTGTAAGTTTCTTCCAAAAAGGACAATCTAGATAAAGAAGGGAAGAAATACTACTGAGTGTGCACATTGCTTGAAGAAACTTAAGTGGACTTCTGTCTGGGAAAACTATATCATAGTTTAAAGTATAAATCTCTAGCTTAGGTGAATCCCCTACCACAGGGGTGTCAAACTCAGTTTCATTGAGGACTGCATCAGGGTTGTGTTTGACCCTGGGGGACTGGGGTGGGCATGGTCAAGGTGGGTGTGGCCAGCTCAATGTCACTCATGTTGAGGTGCCTGTGGCGGCCCAAGCTCTCTGCCAACAAAAACAGGCTCCCAAGCTCCATTTTGGCTGCGACGGCCTCCTGCAATCCTTTGCCAGCAAAAATGGAGCTCAGGAGGGCCACATACAACCCTCCCTAGTTCTGTTTTTGCTGGCAGAGGCACTGCAGGCTGGTCCTGCGCTGCTTCCAGGGTGGCCCCGCAGGCTGGATCTGCCAGCAAGATCCAGCCCACAGGCCTTGAGTTTGACACCCTTTCCCTACCACATTGTAAATATAAAGTTTTATCTTTTCCAAGTCTAAAATGCACTTTTAGTTGGTTTATGATTCAATGTATGGTATGTGTCCAGAAAACAGATGAATTGAACTAAGCACATTGTGCAAGCATAGCTAGGAAGACAAACCATAATCTCTAGTATATTACCTCAAACTGACAATAACTCTACAGTATCTCAGATGAAGCCATCTCTTAGTCCTACTTCTTGACATTCAACAGCAGGAGATGCTAGAGTCTGAACTGGTCAACTGTTACTTCAACCTTTAAACAAGACCCTTCTTTGTTCACATGAGATGCCTGTTGCTTGCTACAACAGATGAATTTCCATGGATGCTATAAACTGCACCTCTTTCCCCTAACCTAGTTTAAACAAGCAGAACACTTAGACAAGGAGAACAGAAGACAAGTGAATACCATGGCTTAATCTGTAATGTCATGATGTCCTTCTTCTGAAATACTTAGTTCTACACTGGGATCACTGTTGATAAAAAGCATGTTATTCCTTTTACTCATCTTATATCTTTATCATCATTTAGCTAGATACAAAGAATTGTATACTGATTGCTATCATAAATGCCCACTTCATTGAATTACATAGAATTACTACACCTTGGTGTTCAAATTGGTTAACTGAATGTGCAAATAAGTAATTAAGCACAATCATTTGGGTAATTTACCTGATTTGAGTATAGCATTATGCAAAATAAATGAGCAAGCTTATGCTCTGAAACTCTGGCAAGTGACACAAGCAAAATCATGGCTCAAATCAAGCCTGGGATGAGATTCTTTGTTGTAGTTCCTTTTGCACTAGAGATCTGTTACAATTCTCACCTTTTCTTTTTTTAGCAGCAAGGCAAGGAAACAATTCTTCCGGCCATGCTGAGGATCAGTTCAAACTCTCTTACACACACAGGAAGAAAAAAATGTAGAAATTCTAAAATCTGGTTTCTTTGAGAAAAGAGAATGGCTAAAATTGAAAAAAGAAAAGAAAAGGAGAACCAGCCACAAGGTGGATAGAATCAGTGATGGTGGTGATTAGTGCACCATTGGAAGAACTGATGGTTGGACCACCAAGTTATGAACAGATCATGGTGGAGAAAAATTTACCATATTTATATGATTGCTAAGAGTCAACAACAACTTGATGAAGTGAAATCCATCAATTAATTATGTTCAGAAAAAGAGATGGCCTACTTAGCATGCCAACAAACTATGAATTTTATATAATTTTCTTATTCACACATTCTATATTCTCGGGAGCAGGAATGTATAGAAAACTTGCTTCAACATCACTCAAGATCTTTGTCCCTGGTGAGCACATTCATTATAGAAGTCGACAGTATACAGTACAACAATTGTATGGAATCAAAGCTTGAATAGTGTCCTTTTTAATAAATTTCTCAATTCCAACACAGCTAATTAGAGATCCACATTGTTAATCAACAATTTTCTTAATTAATGTAGGCAGAGAGATAGTTATCAGAAAATTACCAACAGTTGTCTAATAGCTCCTGAATTCATGCTCATGTCCTCAATCTTGGTGCTTTTATTCATTCTCTGAATAAAATCATTCTCTGAATTTTCCTAATCCTCATTGCTTTAATTCATCCTGCATGCTGTTGCATTTCTATGGAACTGTGCATTCAGATGGACTCTACTCTGTTTACTCTATTTACTTCATTAGACTGATTATTCCTTATACAATTAATTAAACTAATTAATTCATTATACAGTTACTTGAGATCATGATCCCTAGAAAAGGTCATTTGCTAGACAAGGCAGAAAAGAGATTATATTCTATTCAAAACATGGGTTTTCTTTGGTTCGGCTAGCCAAACCATTAACCAGCTGAATTCCAGTATTATTTCTCTGACTCTTCAGTACAGCCTGAGCTACTTCAAAATGATACCACGGTGTACTGTGAATACACAAGGCACATTGATAATTCATACTTGAATTACCTTTTCTTTATAATTGATTACTGTTTAGAATCACTGGGGACAAATGTTGCTGATCAGTCTGAAAAGTAGCAGCCGTGGTGGCACATTCTCTTATTTTTATCGATATAAAACCAAATAGACCCCAAAGGGAATAAAATTATCTATTTGCTACAACATTGTGCCTTGAATGGAATAGGAAACATGCCTCTCTATGAATGTTGAAATCTTATCTTCTCAATTTGCATTTGAAAAACAGAGAAAGTCTTTATTTCTCCCAGTTTGTCATTAAGTTTTGCAATGAGTCAAACATTTCCTAATGCATGGCTGAATTTACAATCTGCAGAGTGCCAGAAATGGGTAATTATTCTGAAATAATACTCTTTGTATCAAATTCTCTTTATTGCAGCCCCTCTGAAACCGAAATGGCAAAGATTTTTTCTAGTCTGCCAGTCTTCTTACCATCTCCTGCTATACCACTAGAAGTGGGCATGTATCCTAATTTTAAAGGACATTTCTCTATTTGAATATGTCCTCTAGTTGAAAGACTGTCCATTCCAGGCACACTTGAACAATAAAAGGAGAACAGAAAAAGTCTTGATGTTGTCCAGAAGCAATTAATATGGTAGCAACAGATTCAATGGTCATGTAGATTATCTCTTCATAATCTTCCCCCAAGTAGTGAACTGATATTTAAATCCATATTTCTCAATGTGCAACTGTAATTTCAAGTTTGTACATACAAATTATGTCTGTTTATTTATGTATTTTGCCATTTCAAATTATAAACAATATAAGATCTTTGGGGCCTTCCTTCTTTTCCTTTCCTATCCCATTAAATACTTACCTTAATTTGGTCCACTTAGTCATTCTTCTCAAAGCTAGTAAAGATTGTTTTAACTCACATAATTCTGCAATGAAACTAGAGTCTCTTGGAGATACCTTGGATATTGGCTTCAGTGGAGTGCTAATTTTCATAATTCATATGATCTGGCAGGAGAGATTATAACTTTACAGTTGCATGCTTTAGCTGCTTCACTTTCAGATTACTGCAACAGCAATGTCTCACATTCTCTGAAATAAATTGGAAGGGGAGGAACCACCTCTGAATCAATCTAATCAAGATGGTATGGCTGTGACTATTTGGCCCATCCAGATCTGGAGATAAAGAACATCCCAAGTATGAGGATCTCAGGCATGATCTGAAGAGGATTTCAAATATGTCTTCCCTCAATGTTTCATTGCTTTTATTGGTCAATAAAATTATCTAGTAATTAAAACCAAGAAATACAGCAAAGTGAGCATCTGCAGACCATACATCATAGTTTTTAACATCTCTCAGGTTAGAGGTCTATATAACATAGATTTTATTGTACAGACTAAATGCAGTTCTTTAGAATTCTACATAGACATTATTCTGAACCAAAGTAAGAAATGGCAAATACTAAATTGGGGGCCCACTGCAGACAAAGTAGGTGCGTTATTCCCCTAAATCTATTTTAGTATGAATGCATAACTTACCTGAACCTATAAGAACAGTCAGTATGGTGTAGTTAATACAGGTATTTTATGCAAAGAACAGGGGCTGATATTTTTGCTACAAAAGCAGATATTTTCAGTAAGTAGTGCCAAATGATTGGTGACAATTTTATGATCTTGATTGGAGTCTGAGGTCTCAAATATGTTATCTTTTTCTTTCAAGTCATATATTGGCCTCAAGCCACAGTTCACGGGTCATATTGATAACTCTAAATGACTTTTTTTTCCTATTCCCATTAAATTCAGTGTCACGTTCTGGAATCTGTAAAAAAAAAACCACTTATCTTAAATAGCACAGCTAAATTTTTGTAGGAATAGTAATTCCTCAGTGAGAATACGAGGGAAAGGCAGAATGTTAAGCCATTTTAGGAACTTAAAGGCTGAATAAATCCAGTGAAACAAAATGTTAAAACTCAGCAAATGCAGTGGATATATTTCAGTAACATTATCAGTGAGATTGTTTCCAGAATAGAAATAAAAATGACAAATCCAGAGATGTGGAAGGATCTGGGCAATATTTTTGAGTGTTTCTAAGGTTGAAGAAATCTTTGAGATGGAAGATTCAATTGTATGAATCTAAAAGCAACTTGATGAATTAATGATTAAGTTCTTAAAAGCAATAATAACAATAATTATAATAAGTATTCTGCAATGAGGCACTATTTTTTGTGGTTGTGGGGCACTACTTCATGTGCTCTGAAGAAGATGAGAGCTATGCCAGGGGTTCAATCATACTGGACAGGTATCAACAGAGGAGCCAACAAAGAGTGTCTTTTCCATAAAAAAATATGGCAACACGTAAATTAGAGAAACATGGACAGTGCTAGATGTTAGAGTTTCTAGACATCTGGTGAAAACTGGGCTGCAGGGCTTAGGTTGGGTAAACTACTGGAAGGAAAGATATTTACCCTATCAAACAACCATCTGTCTATCCCAGGTCCTGGGGAAGGATTTGATAGATAGATAAAAATCCCTGTTTGTCACTATGTGATGAACTTCATATACCCCAGAAGTATATAAAGTTGACTTGTTTGATCAGAGTTAAAATAAGAAATACTTTTATAAATTCTGGAAACCTTTATGGATTATTTGCCAACATTTGGACAGCAATGGCAAAAAATGTTCAATTTGTGAATAAATTATGTGTTGTAGGAAGAAGTGAATCATATATGTATTTTCATGGGTGTGTGGAATTATTAATTTCCCCATATTTTTGTAATGAATATCAGAAAAATCAGAATCTCAGAAATATTTAAATATTTTTTCTGACTCTTTTTTTCTTTTTTCCATGTTGTACTCTTTTTCTATTATTTTCTTCTCTTTGGTTAATATCAGTTTATATGTATGTTAGTACTGTAAAACTTTTTAATTAAAAATATTTAAAAATAAAGTGGTGTGTTTGGAAGTCAGTATCACAAAACTCTAGTATATATTTTCCACTAGCATCATTTAAACTTAATTACAGGCATGTGAAATGGTCAGATATTCGTTATTAGGAATATGCTGACTGCATCCACAGAATCTGTCCTCTTTGATTTTCCCCACATTCAAGTCTTCCACCTCTATATACATTCATAATTCAATGATCCCTATTCATGCTTTTCCTTGTTCAGATTTATCCCAATGTACTGCTATAATAAAGTTATGAACTGATTGTGGTTAATTTAGTATCTACTGTAAGTACAAGACAACTAGAAAGGAACATCTTATTTGTCCAATTTAATATGTCCAATTTGAGTCAACCTCCATAGCATGTCAGGGATATGCTGCTTGCACTCCATGTAATTCAGCTGGTTCCCTTTGGAAGCTGTATTTCATTTATATACCATTCTATCTGTTTCCTGAAGGTTTTTTCTCCCCTGCCAACCAGCTTTATAGTTCTTCTGTGTGAAGAATTTACAACCCTAGAAATCATATAATTTAAGGTTAAAGCCTAAATGTTCCTTGGATTTTTTCCCCTCACCATTTCCAACAAATGCAAATACTTTTTCACAATAAACCTTCAAACAGTTCCTGAATCCTGCAAATATTTTTAAAAAACGAATCTGAATGTTTTCTGAAGTTTCTTTGATGATATGATACAGGAATGCATATTTTTTTAGCTGAAGATCACATTTTTGTGTGTGAAAAGAAGGTGAGCTAGGAAAAGAATGTGGCTAAGACTAAGAACTGTGTCCCATGGAATGCAATAGCATCTAGGGACATTTGGTTGATCCCCCAAAAGCTAAATAGCGCTGAACATGATTAGTGCTTGAATGGGAGACACAAAGAAAGTTTAACATTGTAGGCTGAATTAGAAATCTAAATAACATCACAGAAGAAGACGATCAAAGGTCACCTTGGCATGGCTGCCAAGAAAAATATATGGACATGTTACATAAGCATAAGGACCTGAAGTTCAGACTCAAATCAGATTAGCTAATTTGATGTAGATTTTAAAGAAAACAAAATTACACAAACTAAGCACAATGTTATTCCCCGTGTAGTTGATATTCTTCTACTGTCTATCTCATTAAAATTACAAATGTGATGGCAATTTTTGGAGGAACTTGATGAGGTTGCATCCAAAACGTGAGGTTACATATGAGCTGTTTAGTCTCAGTGTGAGTAACAGGGGCATCTGTAGGGTGAGATTTTTTTTAAAAAAAAGTCAAGATGGCATATGTAACTGCATAATCGCAGTTGCTATCTTGATTTTTTTGACATACCCACACCACACATAGATGACCCTAATGTGCAACCTTGAACTCGTGCTTCAAAACGGTTTCCTTGAGGAAAGTTATGTTAGAGCTAGAGAAAGCAAAAATGCCAGATTCTGTTAACACTGGAATTTTTAAAATCTGAAATTCTTTCTATTATTGTACATAATCTGTACAAATCTGTGAATCTGGGTAAGTTAAATAAAACTGTGTATAATGTAAAAAAGGAAAAAAGTTGGGAAAAAGTTACCTGTATTTCCATTTTTAATGGAACATACCAAGATATATTCTCAGGCTTTTGAGAAGTGAGAATATTATTGCAATGCAGCTGTAATAAATCATCCAATGAACACCAAGAAAGGAACTTGGCTCAGTGTTCATGGCCTTCATTTTCTATGTACTAATGTTCATACTAATACAGTATGGGAAATAAACAAGATTAATTTGAACTGTCAGCACAGAAAGGAAAATATGACTTAATTGAAATAAATGAGAACTGCTGGAAAATGAAGGATACAGTTTGCTTGAATGGGACAAAGCAGTAGAAAGGGAAGGAAAATCTGCATTGCATGGTACAGATGGACACACAGAACTCTAAGTGAATTAACTTGATAGTACCATAGAAAATATCTGTGTAAAAATACCCTGAAGACTTAATATAGGAAATGCAATCACTTATTGCTATTATCTCCTGTCCAATCAAGGGAGGGTATGGATTATGCTTTCCAGAATCTGTCTTCTCCCAGAAGGCAAACAAAGTCTTAAATATTCTACCAGTTGTGGGAGGAGGGAACTATAGCATAATATAAGCAAAGAGAAGGCAAACAAACACTTAGCAAATTTAAATTAATTCGGGGTGAAATGAACTACATTGTAGGGTACTGAAAGAATTAATAGAGGTGATTACAAGAACTGCTAACTAATGTTAGAAAACCCTTAGAGAATGGCTAAGGTCTCAGAGAACTGAAGGAGAGCAAAAGTTACATCTTCAAAAAAGGAAAAAGGCAGACCAAGGAAATTTCAGACCTGTAAGCTTGACATTTATATTGCGCAAGGTTCTCAAATAGATTATTAAATAGCATTTTGTGTGTACTTGCATTGAAATGCAGTAATTAACAAGAGCCGACATGGGTTTATCACAGACAATAATATCAGATTAAGTTTTTCTCCCTTCTCACAGAGTTTCCAGCTTGGGAAAGCCTTTAAACTAGTGTATTTTGACCCCAGCAAAGCATCTGACAAAATCTCACATGATACCCCAATTAATGAAATGATAAAATATAGGAAACAACAGATGGATGCATAATTGGTTGAATGACTGCAGCCAGAAAATATCCATAGATAACCCCTGTGGTGGAAAATCTTCCCACACCTCACATCAGACTGGAGAGTAATACTGAATACAAAATTCTGTCCTGTTACTTTTGTTTGCAACTTGGATGAAGCAATTGAAGAATGATTATCAAATTTGTAACTAACACAAACAAGGAGGAGTGGCCTATTCTTAGAAGAGAAACTAAACATTCAAAAAGATCTAGATAGATTTGGAAAATGATCCAAAATGAATTTAATTCTTTAATTAGAATATAACATTCTGTATCTGGGAAGGAAAAATGAAGTAACAGAAATTGGGGAAATATTTGCCTCAATAACTCTTACTGCATATACTTCTGGCCCCTACATATATGGAGATCATTGACAAGCTGAAGTAAATTTTAAAAATAGTGAATACACAGATATGGTAAATATAGAGGGTCAGTACAATAGTAGTTCTCTGCAAGCCACATGATAAATAATATATGTTGATTTGAAATAATTTTATATGTATCCCATGAAATTTCTTTAATAAAAAAACAATAATGGTTAAGTACTTAGTATGCAGCTGGCTTAAAAACTATACAAAATGTGTTAATCAACAGTTCCCAGTCAAGTGGAGGAAGGCACATAGTAGCATATCAAAAGTTCTGTTCTGATCTTGCAATATTTAAAACTTTTATTAATGATTTGAAAAAAAAAAGTTAATATTGCATGGATAACAATACTCTAGAAAAAAGAACTAAAAACCAAAATTGTTAGATCTGGGAGGATGGTTCAGAAACGGAGGCAAGACTCAAATAACAACAACAGCTCTTTATTAGTGACTTCAGATCTGAGTGAGCTATCCCGGCCGCAGCAGCCCCTTATATAGGGCTGGCTGCGGCTAGGCAGCCAATGAAAGCGATTTGAGTTTGCCGCTCTTGGCAGGGCCAATCATGGCAGCCCGTTTACTAGCCAATCGCATCAGTCTGCGGTGACCAATCACGATCTGCTATTCGCGGGCCAGTCAGAGTTGCAGGCTTTCGAGCCTGCTAGTCCGGAACAAAAATGTTCCTGATAGAATAGAATAAGAGGTTGAAAATCACAGAATTAAATGCAATTATACATAGGCATCAAAATCAGATGCATAAAAGTAAAATAGGGGTATATCTGGATTGGCAACAATATTTGTGAAACCAGTAGCAGTTGATTACAAAACCAGTTATGAGTCAGCTGTGGATTTGATATGATCACTAAATAGGTAAATGCAATTTTATTGTACATAAACAGAAGTGGTTTCTAAAACACAGAAAATAATCCACCTACTTATTCTGCATTTGTTAAAATCTATTACAAGTACTCTCTCCAATCCTAGGGAAAGCATTTTAAGGAATTGGGCAGTTGTATAAGCCTGAGAAGACTACACTAAGGGAGGATATAACAACAACTTTTAAATAACCAAAAGGATGTTTCACAGAAAAAGTTCAAAATCTGTTCCCTATTATCTCAACTGGCAAAACATGGAATAATGGATTTAAGTTACCGGATGGCAGATTCCAGCTGAATGTTAAAAAACATTTCCTAATAGTTCAACAGTGAAATTAATTATTCAGAAAGGGTGTGGTATCCATTTGACAGGGGTATTTTAATTTAGATGGAGAAGGAATTGGCCCTTTTCAACATTATTATTCCAATACTCACCCCTTCTGGTCCACATTTCTTTCTTTATTTTTTTCAAATTCTTTCCATCTTATTTAATGCGCAAGTGTTGGGACATTCATATCAAAACAAGTTATTTATCTTTACTTACAGCTTAGGTTAATTTAAAATGTGTTAATTTTTACCTTTAAGTATATATCATTTAGCATAAATTCAATGTGGGGATTTATTGTTGCTATGGAAACTGTAATTGGCGAATGAAGGTTCTTTATTTATTTTAAGAATGTTTG
Organism: Pseudonaja textilis; assembly: GCF_049901715.1. Lineage (NCBI taxonomy): Eukaryota > Metazoa > Chordata > Lepidosauria > Squamata > Elapidae > Pseudonaja > Pseudonaja textilis. The sequence goes on along the minus strand of NC_141992.1, from coordinate 22,912,012 downwards.
GCAAGAGGACATTGGGAAAGTTGGGACTAGCTCCTAGATGAATTTTGACATCCAAAGGATTCCTTGCAAGTTATGCATGCTTTCATGATAACTGAGGGGGGTGGGAATGGAAAAGATATTCAAATGCTGTGACATGTTTCTACCTACAAAGATCAGAATCATGCAAGCCAAGGTATTTCCCAGGATACTCTATGGAAGTGAAAGTTGGACTTTGAGGAAACATAACAGGAACAGAATTAATGCTTGTGAACTTTGATGTTGGAGAAAGACTCCTGAGAATAACATGGGCAGCCAAGAAAACAAACCAATGGATCATCAAATCAATCAACCCAGAATTCTCAATAAAGGACAACTGACTAGGCTCAGGCTATCCTATTTCAGACACATTATGCAAAAACCCAGCTTTTGGGAGATGCTGGGAATGGTGGAAGGAAAGCAAAGAAGAGGATGACCACCAGGAGGGTGTATGGAGTTAGTTACTGTGAAAATGGGTGCACCGTTGGAAAACCTGAAAAATCAGATTAGGGATAGATCATCATGGAGAAAATCTATCTACGTGGTTGCTAAGAGTTGACAATAAAATAGAATAGAATTCTATGCAACAATAGAAAGCTATTCAAGCTATTCAACGGCACAGACAATACTGCTACCCTTCAAAAAGACCTCGACTATGTATCAGAATGATCAAACAAATGGCAACTTCAAATCTCAACAAATAAATGCTCTGTCTTACATATTGGCAAAAAAAATCAGAAAATAAAATACAGGCTGAATAGTCAAGACCTTGTTGATGATCCAAACTCTGTCAAGGACCTTGGAGTACTCATCTATTTTTTTAAATAAAGTTTTATTTGGGTTTTCACACATACAAAATACAAGTAAAACATCTTTTTTGAAAATAGCATGGTCCCGGGGTGAACTTCTTTATACAGACACAAAACTCAATTTCATGCTCCTTTTTGTGTTCTATTCCATATCTTATACTGTTCTACATTTTCTATATAGTTTTTCTCTTCTTTTAATTTTCTCAATTTTATTTTGATTATCTCATCTCAATTCAAATCATTATATTTATACTTTTGTCTGTTCTGTTTCAATTTCATATTATCTTTTCTCATTAAACAGATTTTCTCCTGTAGTTACTAATTGGAGTATTACACCTTTATATCTTTTAATTACATCCATTCAACTGTTACTTAAACTTCAATATATACCTTAAGGTTATGACCTTCAATATAGTACATAATACATAACTTCCAATCGAATTATGCTTGGTACATTCTTATAATACACACTATATTCTTAAAAAAAAAAGGATTATAAATATATGTAATTGTAAACCCTCATTCCATTCCAATTAAGTTCTATCATTAATAATCATTAAAATCTTAACATCTTTAACACTTTTCAATTAAATATCATACTTCTTTAAAAACACATATAATTTCCATAATTAATTTTTCCCTTATTTCTCTTCACATATGTTTTGTAAATCATTAAATATACCTTTTGTTACATTTATTTATTGACAAGCATTTCACTGAATTACGATAGCTATTTTATTAAACATTTTAATCATACATTGTTTCATATTTTCTAAAATTATTTCTGTTTCTAATATAACAATACTATCTTATGTACCTTTGCAGAAACCCTTTTTCCATTAAGTTTTCACCCATTATCTCTAAATAGGCCCTGTTTCTCTATATTTTGTTTCTGTCCTTTATAACTTCTTTTCCTTTCTTTCTTCCCTCTCTCTTCTTCTCCCTCCCCTTTTTACCCCCTTGTCTCTCTACTACTTCTCTCTTCTGCATTACCCTCTTCTGTTGCTTTCTGATTTTATATTTATTTTTCACTCTATTTTTTTGGGGGGGGAATTGTTTTTCCCAATCTTAAACTTTCCATTCTCTTTCCCCCCTTTCCGTCCCCGCCCCACCTAAGATTACTTGTTCATTAAAGATGGCTTCTTCTTTGTTGCAATCTTCTTGTTCTGCAGGCATTTCTTGTTGTTTCTTATAATTCCAAATCTCCATTTCTAAAAACTGAAATACGAAGCCAAAAGAATCTCACCCTTCTTGTGCATCTTCTTTGTACTTTTTAAGTTCCATTTTCAGTTCTTCTAAAAGTGAAGCCATTTTAAACAGTTTTAAAAAAACCACCTGATTGATTTTAGTCATTCAAATACAATAACCAAAAATCCAGAAATCATCAAGTAATCCAAATAGTCCCGAGTTATATCTTCTTATTTCTTTTTCGACTTTCTCTTCCTGGAGTTTTTGTTGTGATATTTCAGTTAGAATGGATCTTTTGGAAGTCTTGTTGAGATTTTGCTGTAAGTTCTTTTTAATTCCAGGCAGTCTCCTCCCTTCCAGATCCTGCCCTTTTATTCTTTTTCTCTCCTTTCCTGTTTTCAAAAACTTTTGATTATTCAGAAATCTTTATTATCCCTTAGACTTTTTATTTTCAGCATTAAATGCCTATTAATGTCAAAGTGGATTTTTTCCCCAATTTCTTGCTTAAGTCTCTTAGCTGTCAGTATAGGAAAAGGAGGAAAAAAAACCAAATCTTTTCCCTTTTCTCTCTCCTTTGCAGCTTAAAAATCTTCTTAGGGAACAATGTTATTGTTTTTTTTTAATAGTTTCAATTCCAGGATACCTTATTTGTTGCTTTTACTGTTTGACCCGGTCAACCAAAACTTTCTCTTCTTTTCTTCCTCCTGCACATTCTTTTCCAGTTGAGTTCTTCTTTGTGGTGGCCATTTCTGACCACCGCTACAACCACATTCAGGAAAGGGAGTAATGGCCAGCTGGGGAGGAGAGATGTGGCTCTCCTCAACCCTGCAGGCAGTCTCCCCCCTCTTCACCACCTCTACAGGGTGGTGTAGCCCCGAAACCAGCTGGCTAAGGGCACTCTAGCGGTGAACATGGATCGAAGCCTCGCAGAGATGAGGTTGCGGTCTGTTACCGAAGAAGCTCAAACTGGAAGTCTGGAGTACTCATCTCTAATGACCTAAGTGCTAGAGCCCACTGTAACTACATAGCCAAAAAGGCATTAAGAGTTGTTAACCTAATCTTATGTAGCTTTTTCTCTGGTAATATTACACTACTAAGGAGTTCTCCACTTCTCTACTCATTGCAGAATACCTTGTGCCACCAGACTTGAAATTGTAGACCTAGAAAACCTAGAACTGCGCCGCCTTCGGTCCAATCTAAGTATAGTATATAAAACCATACATTGCAATGTCCTACCTGTCAATGAATACTTCAGCTTCAACCATAACAATACAAGAGCAAACAATAGATACAAACTCAAGGTTAATTGCACCAAAGTTGATTGCAGGAAATATGACTTCAGCAACAGAGTGGTCAATGTCTAGAATACTCTACCTGACTGTGGTTTTTTCCCCAAACCTCAAAAACTTTAACCTTGGACTTTCTACTATTGACCTCACCCCTTTCCTAAGAGGTCTGTAGGGGCATAAGCGCATCGATGTGCCTACCATCCCTATTGTTTCTTTTATTTTTCTTATATGTATCCATATATTCATAGCTATGTTTTTACTTATACCTATTATCTTGGAAGCAATTGACAAACGAAATAAAATAAATAAAATAAAAGAATTCTTTATTGGCCAAGTGTGATTGGACACACAAGAAATTTGTCTTGGTGCATGTGGTCTCAGTGTACATAAAAGAAAAGATACATTTGTCAAGAATCATAAGATACATAAGATACTTAATAATCATAAGATACCTAATAATAGTCATAGGGTACAATAAGCAATCAAATCATATTAGGAAACAATGACTCAATGGCACATAATCAAAATAATGGATTTGTGGATAAATTAATCAAAGTATTATAACACATAAAATAGTGCATTTGGACCAAGTCCTCCAACACCCAAATTACTGTAGCCGCAGGAAACAGTCTATAGCAGCTTAAAATCTATGTTGCATAATCCAGGGGCTGGATGTATAAAGAAGGGACTGAACTCTCCTGACAGCTATCTTGACTTTTTTTAAAATACCTCCTTGAAAGCCCCTGGAAAAAAATAAAGGGGAGCAGCAGTGACCAAAAAGTTCAAAGAAGAAACTTTGAAAATCTAATGAGAGAAGATAATATTCTATAAAAACAGAGATTTTCCCCAAATGAAGGGGGTTGTTTCTATTCCTAGTATGGCATAAGGATACAGAGACAATGATCTCTTACTGTCCAACTGATTTTTTGGTATCCAAGAAATTTAAAAAGGAAAGATAATTCCTCTCCCATTATTCTTCCCTCCTTCTCTTCTAATACCCTTGTTTTCCCAGTTCTGAAAATGAATAAACTTTATTTGGCAAGGGAAAAAAGCTAGAATCAGTATTAAGGCCTTACAAGATGCAAAAAGTAGAGGTGGGCTAGCGCTTCCAAACTGGGAATTATATTATTGGGCAGCCAATTTACTATGGTTAAAAGACTGGGTCAATTTACGGAATAAAAGAACTCTAGCCTTGGAAGGGCACGACCTTCAGAGAGGATGGCACGCATTTCTATGGGATGTGGGGAAAACTAAACAGGCGTACTTTCATAGACATCTTATTAGAGATTCACTATTAACTAATTGGAAAAAAATATATAAAAACATTATTTAAAAATTCGATTTGGCTTTCAACAATGGAGGCAATGGTTCATCCCAACAATTTGGATATAACAAAAATGACTAAATATAAAGATTTATTAGATCCTTTAGGGAAGCTAAGAACTCGACAGGACTTACAGGAACAGGGATTTAAAATTGATCAGTGGTTATATATACAAATCCATAGTAGATACAAACAAGATATTAAAGAGTTTGGAATTTATAGCAAATTACAACACTTAGATAAAATCTTATTAGGATCAAATAAAAAGAATATTTCTAAATTTTATAAATATTTATTGGAGGTAGAATTAGAGCAAGAGATAGTGAAAGGGAACATGATAAAGTGGAGTAGGAATATTGGAAGAAGCATTACATTAACAGAATGGGAAAAGATCTGGAATAGAATCATTAAGATTACGAAATCTGCGGCGTACAAAGAAAATATGTATAAAATGTTATATAGATGGCACTTACCCCTTCGAGGTTAAGCGAAAATGAACCCAAACTCTAGTCCAAAATGTTGGAAATGTAAAAACATAGAGGAACCTACTTTCATATGTGGTGGACCTGTAAAGAAGCCCAGAAATACTGGCAAAAAATTAGAAAATGGCTGGAGGAGATAACCAAAGATCAAATTGAATACAAACCAGAGTTCTTCCTACTAGGGATCTCTGATAAACATTTTCCTAAAAAGACAGAAATACATAATAATTCATATTCTAACTGCGGCCAGATTAGCATTTGCCCAATGCTGGAAATCATCCTGTTTACCTACAGATCAATTGGTCATTCAGAAAATATGTGACTGCGCAGAAATGGACAATTTAACCATAGCTCTTAAAAATAAAGAGTCTTCAGCATTTGATAATAATTGGAATGCATGGTATAATTGGTTTTATCAGAGATAAACTGTTTAATGAGCATAAATAAGCATAAATATCCATAAATAGCGATAAGATGTGTATATTTAAAGTAAGGTAGGAGAATTGGATCTTGTAGACTGTCAAAAAGAATATTTGTCTGGTTTTAACGTATTTTCTTTTTCTTTCGTCTCTTTGTTTTTTTTTTTTTTTCTCTCTCTTTTATACTTCTTCTTCTCCTTTTTCGGTCGCAAGACCCGGCGGTTTTTTTTTTTTTCCTCTCTCTTTCTCTTCTTTCTTTCTTCTTTTTTCTCTCTCTGTTTCTTATGTAATGTTGTTATGTTATTTTTTTAATTGTAAATTCAATAAAATTTATATGAAATGAAAATGAATAAACTTTGGATTCAACCCATTTCATGTATCATTGGACTCAACCCATTTTAAACTCCACTATTTATCTTACAAAGTTCTTTTATCTTAGTTTAGTGTTTCTTAACCTGGCTGGCTGGCTGGCAGATTCTAAGAATTAAAGTTCACACATCTTAAAAGGTGCCAGGGTTGAGAAATTCTCTTTTAGCCTGAAACCAAGGACTATCTGCCAGTTTAAAAGACATGATGCATACCAAAAGAGAAAGGGAGCATGAAAAGTAAAAGACCTCAAACATCAGTTCTTCCAATTGCATCTCTTTTCCAGCTGAGATTGCATAATTCAAGCAGGTGCAGGCTGATAGTTGGGGAAACCCACCCCAACTGAAAAGTCAGGAGTTTAATGGTATCTTTTCAGCTGCACAAAGATTATTAATAGACAAACGCTTTCATGAACTACAGTGCAGTTCATCAATGTATCTGTTTACACTGAAAAGGGGCTACTGGGTTCCTTCTGATTCTTAGCTACCATTAATTAATGCAATTAATGCAACTCTCTTTCACCATGTTGGCCCTGCTGGATGTTTAGCAAAGGTATGTTGGTTTTCTGTCTTTCAGCTCAGCTGAATAGTATGTATGGATATGCATGAGAAAGCAAGGTAATGACAACAATATGAATGATTATTATTTATTGTATACCTCTTTCAAGGAATGGAGGATCTTAAGGTGGGATATGCTTAATTTGGTAGACTCCCTTTAATCAGTCACAGGGATTTCAGCACTGTCAACATGATAGACATCAATCATGAAAATTACTTTAAATCACCACTTTCTTAAGGGAATGACAGTGCTGTCTGATAAGTTACCAGATTGTTTTCTTGCTGTCTATTATCCCACAGTACTATCACTCTTAATAGACCTAGATGGTACTGAAGCTACTAACTCAGCTAAACTCAAATAGCTTAAGGGCCATTTGGGCTGCAGGTGATCCTATTAAGCTATTAATACTAGACTGGTTCCTAGTCTGAGCAGCTCAGTAATTTAGTATAGATTGAACTGTTCTCAGAAAGGCTTAGCTTTTCTTCTTGCCTGCAAAACATCAATCCAATCAGTACTTCAGATATTCTTGGTGAGAATGCAAATTACCCTGTTAAAGGATTTATTATGGCTCACCATAAATTAGTTCCAGGCTGGCTTCTTTATGAATTGATTTAACTATCACATTAAATGCACCATCAAATAATTTTCCATTTGATCACATGACATGCATGTTCTATACATCCATTGTTCTTTCATATTGCATGTAGCTATGCAATAACCTTTTCGTTTTTTCCCTGTGTTTTCCTCCCACTTGGGATAATGCATGTGTCACTTTTAATTGAAAGGAGAATGTGAGCCCTCATTATTTTTCTGTACACTCACTTTTTATATATAAGCACAATTTACTGAGTAAGTGTAATTTAACTAAGATCCATTAAATGAATTGTAGAAGCTTTTCTCTACCAAAGAGCATCCCTTCATGCCACAGGCCAGTGTTACTGTATATAGTCACAACTTCTGTAATTATCTTTTATTATTCGGTTCTTTAGTTAATATTGAGTAGGTTCAACCCATTCTCAACAGATCATGGCAAGAAATAATGATGCTTAATAGCACACTATTGAACAGTTACTTCACAAATATTTTAAGAAGCCTCTTTTTACTGCAATTGTAAAAAAAACTTATAAAATCATAATAATGACCTAATTTGGAGGCTTGCTATGTCAATATATAAGCATTGAAGAATTGAATATAGTACATGTTGTGCTTGCAGAGCTACAGATATTCAGAATACAAGAGCACTAGATGGATGAGGAAAGATCTACTAAATTAAAAACCAGAAGAAGTCTAATATTCTGTCTCCAAGCAACGTGCAATATCATTTTTGGGTAATAAGAAGCCACTGCTCTCTTTAGGCACCATGCTGCCTGCCAAATCCAAATGCAGATATGAAATTTATAGAGGAAAAATTAGGATAGAAGTTGTTATCCTCTGATCACAGAGCTGCATATGGCCTTTAAAGTTCTTTTTGATGACTCTGGACTTCTTTCCACATTTTGACTGAATATTGGTCTCATGGTTAAATAAAAACAGGCAATGAAAGCAGGAAATGCACAGAGAATATACTTAATGCAGCAGAATATACTTAATCAAGAAAATAAAAAAAAATCATAGCTCTCTCTACAAATACCATACTACTGCCTGTTTTGCATGTGTTGCCACAGTAGCCCTGCTTACCCATAAAATGACTGTTGAAGCTTCTGGCACTTGAAATATTGTCTTTCCTTGTTTCATAACTATAAAATTCCAACTTCAACTGCTTTATGACAAACATTCATGTTTCATCAACAGCTTTCTTCTAGCTTCAAGTGTCTCAAATGCTTTTTCCTTCCCATAAAAGCAGAGGTACAATGCTCTGGCACTGTAATATTAATACCCCAAAAGCTTAATGGTTTAAGTGTTACAAAAGTTGGATTTTAATGTCACAGAGTAATGACTCAGTACAAAGTTCATCAAATCAAATTTAAAGCTGTTTTGGCCCCACCTACTACTTTTTGGAATGTGGCCCTTGGCTGTGCATTTATCCATCAGCCAAAACATTATTGTGTACAACGTGTTGCTAATATCCGCCTTACAATATCTCAATGCAATCTTTATTTTGCCTTATTCTCAGGAGTTTTTAGACTTTCTTCGCATCTTTTTTCAGCTCATTATGTTTCTGGAGATAGGTTAAATTGCTTTTCCATTATTCAATTGGACAAAACTCCATTGGAGGAGTTGTTCCATCATGTTGTGATGTCCTCCCATCAAATATAATGGAGAGATGTAGAGCCATGTAAGCCAGTGGTCCCCAACCACTGGGCCCCGGACCGGTACCGGTCCGTGGATCATTTTGTACCGGGCCGCCTATTTTGCTTGGGCGCTGCCATCTTGTTTCGACGGCGCTTGAGAAAGTGCTTCCGGATGAGCTTGTTGGTCGTCAGTTGGAAAGCAGCGTTTGGGTGCTGAAGGAATCCTCGTGCCTTAGTTTTGTCGAAGGGGGGGGGGCGGCTTCGAACGAAGAGCCACCCCGATGGCGGTGGAGTCTCGCGTTACTCAGGAGGAGATTAAGAAAGAGCCCGAAAAGCCCATCCACCGCGAGAAGGTACAAAGGAGGAGTTGAAGGTGGTGGGGAGAAGTGGGGGACAGCTGGCTGGCCGGTCACTCGGCTCACCTTGCCTTGGTCATGCGTGCTGATGCCGGTACTGGTCCATGGATCGGTCCGTGGATTGTACCTGTCCATGGTACAAAAAAGGTTGGGGACCACTGATGTAAGCTACAAATTGCTGGAGAGATGCCTGCATAATGAAAGATGGGACATGCAAGCACCTCATCACTAAATAAGGACAAGAATGCTACTATCTACCCATACAAATTTCAGTGAAATTCATTTCTCCTTTGAAAGAATTTTCAAAAGCAAATTATCTTTCATCAAATCAAACTGATAAAAAAAGCAGGTATTCAAAGCAGAATTATAACCCCCTTAATGACATTCATCCACAATTTACAACTGCACATTTTGTGTTCATTATACCAGCTATGAATTTATTTCTGATAGATTTGATGGAACCTAATCTGGTGTTTCTGAATATACTCTTTCCGGACTGTTGAATATATCTTTGTTAACAATATGAGCTATATTTATGTGCTTAAATCATCTTCATTTAACATAATCCCTTGTGGGGTGGAGTCTGGGCAACTGAACCGACCTCTCAGAGAGTTTTAATGGCCGGATGCCCTTCCTGTCACCAATGCAGAATTTTTGTTCAGGAGATATATCCTCAGTGTGCCCAGAGAGAGAAATATCTGCCTCTACCTCGGATCAAACTCACAGCCCCCTGATTGTGAGATGAGAGCTCCACTTCTAGGCCACCACACCACTACATTTATGTGCTTAAACAAAGATTAAACAAAGATTATCTATCTATCTATCTATCTATCTATCTATCTATCTATCTATCTATCTATCTCTACATATATCTATATCCACACACACACACACACACACACACACACACACACATGTGATTTAATTTAATACATATGAAAGATCATTATTAATGAAGAAATAATGATATGTGCATGAATTATTACTAATTATAATACTTTTTTGTCATTCCCACTAATGACCTATCATACAAAAACAGTTTCAATGATAAAATGAGAAGTTACTTGCCACTGGAAAACAATATTGTTGGTTCTCCTGCTGTCTCTGGCTGTGCACCTCCAAAAACAAATAGGATACTGCATTAGTTTCTGAAGTAGTTGTGAGCCTTTATGGACTGTGGTATGGCGGATTTGTCACTACTAACAATTCTATCAAGCAGGTGAATCCTTTGATTTTTAAGTGTGAAACACACTTTAAAGCTCTGTTGCATTGAAGTTGTTACTACTCTGAAAATTTATATTCTGAACAGAGTTTCTGCTCTTAACAAGAAAGGAATTATCCTAATATAGTGCCACCTGCCAGATGTATCACACTTGCTCAAAATCTGGATTGGAGAGGATTTGTGTATGCAGCATCTGGAAACTTGCTCTGAAATCACCTCTGAAGAAGGACAAATGCGAAATGGTTTTATCTGCATTTCCTGTATCAGTGTCAGTATATATGGATTATCTAGTAAATATCCATTGTTCTGAGGACTGGCTGGCTATTAAATGCTATTAAACAGCCATTGTTCTGAGGACTGGCTGGCTATTAAATGCTATTAAACAGCCATTGTAGACTACAGTGGCTGAGAAATAGAGATTGGCAATCAGGTGATGGATGTCAGCCATTGTCAGGCTCTTGGGTAGCTGCCTTAAACTGAAAGTGTTTTTTTTTCCCAAGCCTGATTTTCACAGAGTTCTCTTTAGCAAGATTTATTGATATGAATGAGATGGGCTTCCAATCATTGAACTACTCTCAATTTTGAAAACATATATCCCTGTATATTTGGGTATAGTTTTTCCAATTATTTTCCTCACAGTCTTCCAAAAAACTGGTAAAAAGGCTTGATATGAAGAAGTTTGCAGCTAGTTGTTTATGTAATGCTATTTCAATTTTCTATCATTCTGGAAGCCAACTCTTATGACTCTCATTGAACTATGAGTCTTGGTGGTGCAGTGGTCAGAGTGCAGTACTGCAGGTTACTTCTGCTGCCTGCTGCCTGCTTGCAATTTGGCAGTTCAAACCCCACCAGGCTCAAGGTTGACTCAGCCTTCCATCATTCCAAGGTGGATAAAATGAGGACACAAATTGTTGGGGGAAATATGCTGACTCTGTAAACCGCTTAGAGAGAGCTGTAGAGCACTGTAAAGCGGTATATAAGTCTATTGCTATTGCTACATGGCTTGCCCTGTGCTATCTAGACTATGCTGTTTCCCTAAAGCATGAAGTCTGTCCTATTGTGAGACTTAACATAATATTAAATTGCCAGTATATCTGGTCCTTTGTATTGGGCAGCCCATATTTCTGGCCAGATTTATTTACTAGATATATGAAAAGCATTTCTATAAGATGCTTTCCAAACCATTATAAGAAGAGTGAAACATTTCCTCTTGAAGCATCAAAGTAGCTGCATCATCTGATTTGGCAGAGGGTTTTCTCCGGCTATTTATGCTTTTACATCCAAGCGCTAGTATTTGTAGAAAAATTGGTGCTTCATCATTTTCTACTAGCCACCTGACCCTTGCTTTATGGGACAGATATTGTTTAATAACATTTAATATTTTCAAAGGATTTATTTGATTTCTATTCCATGTTACTTTAACATATTCCATACATAATTCTGTTCTGTTTTTTATTTTCGAAGTAGAAAAATGGGTATTAAATAATATTTAATATAAATAATTTTTTTACTCCAAACTTTTTTAAAATCAGAATTGGATAGAAATTTTCAGAATTTGATGAAAATTCCTGAATAATTAACTTTTAATACTCTGGTTAAACATGGAACCTAGAAGCCTGCAAAAAGAGAGGGGGGGGGGGAGGGAGGGAGAGGGAGAGAGGGAGAGAGCTTCTGCCGGGTAAATTTTACCCAATAAAAACATAAGGTTTATTTATTTTGCAAAATCATTTTCTGTGTGACAGATACTATTGAAACACTGGTATTTATTGTGTTCATCTTGTAAGATTTGATACAATCAGCATACCATGCCAGTGTATTCAGAAACCTGTCATTTGTTGAGAAAGAACATTAATATTACTCAATATGACTATTCCTATGTAGTTCTTAAATTGTTGATTTTTCTGGAAAAAAATGCTAAACGTTCTATCAGTTCTATCTATTCATAGATCAAAATCATCTGAAAAAGATTTATTCTCTATTGCCAGAGCAAAGTGTGAATTTTGCATGGATTATAGATAGTTTTCAGAAATGAATCCTGGCATAGAATAGAATAATGTCTTACCAATATTTCAGTGGTTATTGTCCTATATATCTGCATGTGACAAAGAGTCCGCAAATAGATACAGATAATAGAGTTAAGGAAGTTCATAAAATCTGAACCCAAGACACTAGAGAAGGACACGTTCTCCCTCTTTAGATTAAGGAAGCCGGTGAGAGAGTAGATCCATATGATGGGAGATGGCTGAGAGATGATTGCCCTCCCATAAGGGATAAAAGTCAGATCTCAATGATGAAAGCTTTGCAGGAAGCAAAGCAGTTCAATAGATTCCGAGTCCTTCTTGAAGCCCTGTGTATTTTGGTCATTTTTTTCTGGGACTTTGGTTGGTTTATGTTAAAATTAATTGGACTTCTGTTTTGGGCAGCATTCTACGGCACTGAAAGGCATGCTCTTATCTGGGGGGAACTGTTTATAATTAGTTCTGGCTGAGAATGCAAGTAATTCCCAGCATTGCATTAAAAGAGGTTTTGCTTTTAAAATAGGTTTGTGTTTCATTAAGTTTGATGAAGCCTGGGTCAGAACAGATTTATGGATTGATGTCTCAAAGGCAGTGAACCAGGTGAGGCTTCCAATGAACAACACAAATTCCAAAGAGCTTTCTGCTATGTCTGGTCTAAGCAGCATATCAGCACATTTTTCATACTCACAAAATAACTTTACTGCATTTTGTTTAAAATGAAGCCAGAAAGCATTTCTGTGAGAACCGGTTCTGAAGTGGTCACCAAACCATTAAAACAAAAGACAAGTTAAAAACCAACCAAAGAAGAGTGGCTTCTAGTTAGTTATATTGTGTGGGCAGAACAAAGAAGTGCAAGAATTTGAATCTTGCATTTGCTATGAACAGGCTTTACATTTAGTACACTACAGTCAACAGAATTCTTTTGGCATGACTTTATCAACTTTTCTAAAATAAATCTTATCAGTGTTTTTGCATCTTTGGAAGTCTACTCTTATAGCTTCTTACTCAGCAAGTTGAAAGAAGACTCAAATTCAGAAGAACAAACTTCCATTAAGTTATCTATTGTAAATAATCCAACATGAAATCTGGCAGGAGATGTGAAAAACCTTCAAATAGACATTAATTACAGTTACAAAAATTAAGTTTTCTATTTATCTGCCTACTATATCAAGTGTAAGTTGAAGCAAGCAGCTTAGTTTGTTGGTAGCTTTCCAGTTCCCTGTCTCAGTCAAGCTCTATACTTTTCTGATTCTTATAATGGCATGGTATGGAAGCTCTGATTAATTGCAACAATCAGTTCACTCAATTTAAAGTATTTTCTTTTAACTTTATTTCCACTACAGTTAGTATTTCTTTCTAGCTGACTTTAGGAAACACAAGAATGTAGTTTTTTCCCCCCTCTCCCTTTCTAACAATTGCTATATTTGGTATATACTGAAAAATAACTTGAAAATAAACTTCCACATTCTCATTCTTCAGATACTCCCCATAACAGTCATCACATTAATTGTCATCACAGCCTTTATTTCTTTAATTAAAGGCATATCTGACACTTTAAAATACTTTAAAAAGAAGCTAATGTTATGAAATGGAATGCTTTCTGTTATACAAACTAATTATGGTGCTCTTTCCATGTAATGTATTGCCCTGTCATGAAATTCCTCAGTAAAATTCTCTGAAAGGCATCAAATGCCACACAAACTGACCAAACAAGCTGTGATATTACTAATAACATTGGCTTTTATCAGCTACTTTGTTTCTGAGGAAGTGCCCTTTTAGATGCAACTTGGTCATACATCAAAGAGAACGTCAGACCCATTTTAGCTATCTAGGATTGCAATATGTTTAAAATGTGCACCTGTAGAACTTTCTTTAGTGACTCATTAAGATAGATATGGATTCTGTTGATTCTTTTTAACTCCAAGATTTAAAGGAAGTGCACATTGTTTAGATGAGATGAAACAACAGAAATTCCATGGAGAATCTGTTAAAAATAGAGAGCTTTTCTTTGGGAAACAATACTGGTTTCTTTGGAGATCAAAGATTGCAATATTGCAGATGGATTTCTGCAAAAATGAGGAGGAACAAGGGAATTTTTTTTAAAGAAACAGCTTGTGTACTGACAAATTATTGGGAACATAGTAGCATCTTTGGACTTAGGATAAAGATCATGCCAACCATTCTGCCTGTTGGTTAGTGCAAAGCTGATCCTAAACGCATTGACCTGAGATTAGCATGAGGTGGCCTCTTAGGGGGAAGAAAATCAGGGAAAGGCAATTGTAGCCTATTTCTTTTTGTACACTCAGATTATTCACCCATAGCCTGTTTCTATTTGCTGTCCTGCTTGGGTCTCCTACATTTCTGAGGCCTAATACAGCTGTACCTGCTGCAACCTCCTTAAATTGGCTCTCCTAGAAAGCATCTCTTCAGTCTCGGTGTTATTTATCTTCATCTGATATTAATCTTATTCCATTTAGGATATTTACTGCATAAATCTGCATTCTGGTTTCTTGAATATTTTATTTCTATATGAAAGAGAAACACCATTTTTCCCCACCCCATTTTGAAGAAGCTTCAGAATTTCTTCCATATTTCTCTCAGTGTTGTTTTTGAGCTTGCTCTATTGTTGGAGTTGGCAGAGAAACCTCCTGATGATGTTGGTTTTTATTATACACATTTCTATCATCCTAAAACTTCCCTGCTTTCTGAAAAAGAACAATTGGAAGAGTTTCCTTCTGATGTCTTCTCATACTATTTCACTGAAAAACAATTTCCTAATGAAATAAACATACAATTACCTCTCCTAGAGAGGTAGTGCAGAATGTAGAATGATTTCTAGGACAGGATACTTCTGAACATTTGAAGTAGCTGAATCTTTCTAAACAAAGACCTCCAAATTTATAGATGTGTGTGCAGGGATATTTGAAGAGATTATATTGAATTAATAGAAATCAAAAGCATATCTATTCCCTATTCTTAGGGTATTTATATTAATATTAAGTCAAAATCTGGCTGTTTTGTAGAATTCTTTGCAGCTGTTAAGCCCATTGATTATTCTTTCTCTTCTTTTATGTTGGGATAAACAGTACAACGCAGAGTCTGAAAATATATCAAGAGATTATGAGCAATTAGGTAGAAAGGCAAAGATTAGGAGCACAGGTAATATTTCCATCTGTACTTCCAACAGAAGGTCAACACTCAATGAGGAAATAAAGGATTTTAGAAGTAAACCATCAGAAAACTTTGGATTTGTGGACCATGGTTTACATTACCTACACCAAACTGGGCAAGTTTAAGACTTGTGGACTTCAACTCCCAGAATTCCTGAGCTAACTTGACTGGAGGAGGAATTCTGGGAGTTAAAGTACATAAGTCTTAAAGATGTCAAGTTTGAAGACCCCTGACTACAGGAAGGATTTCTTGCAAGAAACTGGCTGTATCTAAGAAGAATTGGGAAAATGTGTTGGTAAACATTTGGCTTGGCACATCTGAAGAGCTTTAAACTGAAATTGTAGGGGAAAGGAGACCAATGTTTAGGAAAATTCTTAGACAACAAATTAGACAAAAGAAACACCCATCAAAGAGGAGGAGGAGTTACACTGAATATAAATAATTATTACACCTCTACAGAAATACACACTACTAAGTATAAAAGCCTTTTTGAAAGTATTTGGCTGAATATTAGAGGGGGGAAATGACATTGCTTTAGGTGTGTACCATAGAACAACCTACCAGAGGAAATAGATGAACTTTTTGCTAATCAGTTGGCTAAGGTGTGCAGGAAGTCAATTTATTCTCCACAGCCCAGAGGGCAGAAGAGTTGAGTGGAGTCCCATTAAGGAGAAATCCAACATGGAATTAAGGAGGAATTTCCTGATAGTGAGAACAATTAACCAATAGCATAGTTTGACTTTTGGAATTGCGGGTGTTCCATCACTGGAGGTTTTGAAAAAAAAATGGACAACCATTTGTCTGTGATGGTAAAAGTACTCCTCCCTTGGGCAAGAAGACTTCCAAAATCCCTTCCAGCCATACAATTCTGTGTTGAAGAAAGGTGAGGGCAACCTGCTTAATGAGAAGTATTTAAATAAATGCAGAAACAATTAAGAAAGATACTGATTCAATAATTCTGTAAATCTTGGAAGGTATAATGGAGAAGGTGAGAATAAACACCACTAAGAACATTTTCAGCCCAAACTCCCAGTCTCTGGAACCCTTTAGAAAAAGCAGTTTGAACCATTAAAAATAGCATGACATTAAACCTATTGCATAGATACCTTGGCAGACCTCCTAGGTAAATCAGACAGGAAACATAATTAAATGTTTCTACTTTATTGTAAAGCAACACTAGCAAATTCCTTCAAATCTGAAGTTACAAATTTACCGCCATCACTTTTACCCACTCAATCTTCCTGTGACTGTTAAGCCTCTGAGGGGTCCCCCCCACTCTAGGCAAGATCTTTTGCCCTCCAGAATTCAGAGTTTATTCTACAAATACCTGTTGTCCCAGGTGCTGAATTCGGCCTCCTGTAGTCACCAGCAGATTTTAAGATTTTTTTAATACCCAAGGAGCCCAGTTTATTCCTTCTGCTCTGCGTATTTACAAAGCCAAAATTTGGCTCAAACTCTTTACGGAATTCCCATATGGATACGAGGCTTCAAGGATTGTATTGAAAGAACCCAGTCTGTCTTTCTTAGAAAACTTCTGGGTCTTTCTCCTTGTGTTGGTTTTGCTCTGATGTACCTGGAACTGGGCACTCGATCAGTCGAATGTATGGCGTGGATTAACACCTTTAAAGAGTGGTTTTGGGTGCTCTTTCTGGCAGTTCCTGGTAGCTATCTCTCTCTGGCATTTGCTGACTCTCATATTTCTCATTGGGAGAGGGAGCTGATGAAGAAATTACAGCTGCTAGGTTTTACGGGGGATGCCCTGGGAGATTATGGCCTTAAGGATGCCCAATTTAGGGTAATCCAATGGCTTGTGGATATTGACTTGCAATATCTATGAGCCAGAGCTAACAAAACTTGCTCCCCTCTGATCTTCAGCCAATTTAATAATTACGGACTGAGGATGGCTTCCTATTTTTACACTCTAACCATTCCCAAGTATAGAAGAGCTTTCTCCCTAGTTCGCTTTAATGTCTTGCCCTCAGCACTACTGGGTGGGCGACTTAAGAGGCTCCCGATTAACAAGCAGCTATGCCCCTGTGACAGAGCTGAGGTTGAAACTGTGGAGCATGTCCTTTTATATTGCCCTATGTATAACGCAGGCAGATCTAAGTTACTGTCTCTCCTTGAAACAGATCCTTCTAGACCCAGTGTTAATAATTTGTTCTTATATTGTCTAGGGGATGGCTCCTCATACATCACTTCTCAGGTTTCCAAAAAAATTTTAAGAGGAGAACACTGTAATTCCCCTTAGTCAAGTTTTTGGTGACCAATTGTTCATGATTAATTTTCCCATGTTCTTCTTTTGTTGTACTTGTGTTTTGGTCTGTAACTGCAAATAAAGGATTGTTATTATTATTATAATACCTGTTGTTTAACTATGAAGGCTGTTCTATGATGTTCTATGAGTACATCACTCCAGGACTGGGAAGAAGGCAAAGGGAGAATACCGAGAAGGATACAAGGAGAATAGATAGCAGAGAGAAAGAATGCTTCTTTCTGAATCTTTTCATCTAGGCAAAATAGCCTAAAATAATCAAAAAGACATTAGAAACATTTTATAATATATTAGATGTAATTAACAGATGGGAGGGAAGAATATAATTGGCAAGCAAGTTGTTTAATTGGCAAGCAAGTTTAATACTGTTTAGATTTTTTAAAACTTTGTTATATTTTTATATTATTTTTCCCCTCTCTTTCCTTCTTTTTTCCTCTCATTCCTCCTTTTTTCAAATATTGATATTTTAAAGGAAAAATTTTTCCTTTAAAATAATTTATCACAATTTGTAAATTATTTCACAATTTTACTGTATTCTCCATATTGTATTACATGCATCTCTTGATATCCTTCATATCCTGCATAGATTTTAATAGTGATTTTTGGGATTGAAGGTATTCATACACTTTTAATTCATTACAAAGGTAGAAAATTCATAACTTTATCACATTTGTAAGTTCTTTGTTAGTTGCCCAATTTACTTTTTTTTCTTTTAGTATGTGTATGCATCTATGTATATGTATATCTGTGTGTGTATTTCTCCTTTCTTAAAATGTTCATTTAAAAAAGCGTTAGAAAAAGGAATTTATCTGAATGCCTGAGGACTAGAAAGTGTCTAGCAGATATTGCTCTGACAGAGTCTCATCTGTTCTCTCTCCCCACATAAAATCAACCCCAGATATTTTTTTTAAAAAAGAATTCCACTCTTATCTGTTTCAGTATGAGAATAAAATTCTACAAGGTTTAACAATGTATAGGGAAGCTTCCCTTTATTCAATTATACTTCTTCAGATCTCCCAGCTGAATATGAGATAGCAGAGAGTAGGGGGAACATCTTTAACATATTCTCAGGTTCAAAAGAGGAGGCTATTTCTCTCCAAAGCTTTCTCTTGTGCCACTCACTATGGTCCCTAATAACTTCCCTTGAAGAGAAGGATACCATCAAATTGTGAAAAGTTTCTTCAATCAGAGAAGCAACATCATTACAAATGAAATGAAATGCAATAAAGCAATATCTGTAGATAACAATTGTTGACAATATGAGTGTTCAACACAAGCCTATTATATATTCATTGTAAGTCTCATTTCAGGACCTTGAAAAATAAATGTATTTCATTTTAAAAAGAGATGAGGGAAGCTTTTCTTTTTATCTCATGGTGATAAAAAAGCATTAAACCCTATACCCAGCCTTGTGAAAAAAAGCATTGTCGGTTTTTGATGATGCCTATGGCTCAAAAAAGATTTTTCCCCCTAAGAATTCAATCCATGGCTTCTTTTCAAGAGCTGCCTGAATACACAAGAACAGGCAAATAGCAAATTTGATGGCTTTCTTATCTTTAGTGAAGGGCCCTCCTCATTAGTTCTTTCCTGTACTGCCTTAACGTCTTGCTGCCTGCCCATATCTAAACTTTTGAGTATCTTATTGTCTGCCTGTCTCAGAATACACAAGATACACAGAAGGATCTCATTATCTGCACGCTTGGCTCACATTTTAAAAGGATATAGAAATCCCCTCCCCAGTCTCTGCCTTCATTTTCACACACACACACACAGCTTAAATGAAATAAAAAGAACAAAGCAAGAGAAGACCATGTTTAAATCCTGGATTTCTGGCACCTGTTGTAATAATGCATTTTACAACAGTGTAATGACTTTCAGAATTATTCCCATGTGTGCATAACTCTGAAAATGAATGAAATGGATCATTTATGCAGCCAACTTGTGGTATAAACCTTGGGCTAGTAACTGGGAGCATTTTATCAATTTAAAACAGGGCAAAGAGGGGACTTAACAAGTGGCCTTAAGGACGAGCTACAACCAATAATGTTGGGAGCTGGGAGATATTGTTCAGCAACATCTGAAGGTCCAATTTCAAGTATATTAGGAGACTGTTTTTTTAAAAAAAAAATCAAACTCAATATATTTTCTTTGCCAGCAGCAGTGTGCATATGGCCAGCTTCGTAGATTGTTGACAAACCAATAATATTTATGTTCCTAATATTTTCTTTCCTTCTTTTCTTTTTTCTTTCTTGCTTTGTATTAGTTTCTATTAATATCTTCTTGTTAAAAACATTTAATAAAATTACCTACATGAGAATGTATGTATGTATGTATGTATGTATGTATGTAAACACTGATTTAGAATCTAAGAAATAGTCTTACATCTGATCAGCCAATATTAGTAGTACAATCTATTTCCAGGTCAAGAGCTTCCAGGATGAAGGACAGAATTTATTTCTCATTACCGTGTATCTGATCTTTTTAATAGGTTTTGCAGGAACTGAAGCAGGGCCGTTTTCTTACATTGTACTATTGAAAGTATTCCTTCAATCACATCTTCTTCCATCTCTCTTAAGAGACGCTAGCCTTCTTCTAATATTATAATGTTGTTTTAGCAGTCTTAGCTTTTAGTTGTCTTTCATAATTAAACTTTTACAAGTGTCAGTATTACTATTGAAATAGGTATAATTCCCCGCTCCCTGGCCCCTTGAATGTATTTTATGCTGGCCTATGAGCAAAATAGAGATCTGATTGATTGATTGATGATTGAAGTATTCTATCATTATTTTTCTAGCTTTACTCAGACAAAGACCATAGTGATTCTAGAAATGTGCTTTATTTCAGACTAAGGAGCCTGAATATGTCGCTCAAGGCAAGAAATAAATTGAAGATGGAAGGCTTTTGTGTTTTCAGACAGCATCACATCTTCCAATAACAAATGCAGTTAGTCTACAGATTTCACATTAGAATGACTTTGAACTGTAGGCTGTGTGGCTGTAAAATCTGCCATAATTCTTTTGAACATTTTGTTTTTTTCCCCATTTCATGATTGTTATAGCATTGTACTGAGAATGACATCTAGAGGACTTGAACATAGTTTTGTATCATTTTGGTTTGCCCTAAAAATGGTTTTTAAATGTGTGTCATTCGCCTGACTATTATTGCTTTCTACAGAACAAGTTCTTCATCAACAACTTTATATGGTTTTTAATTGATCTAGTTTGACTTTAAAACCCAGGACTTTTATATATGTCCCAAAAGTAATAAACAGTAGACAGTGGGAACTGTAACCGGCCCTGGTTATTAAGTGTATTTCCTATTTTTAAAAATAATATTTAAGTGAGGTGAGGCTAATAGCAAGATATACAAAGTATTTTCATTTTAAAATCAGAACTAGTCAACCATTTATTTTTGTTTTCTAACAGATTAGGAAGTTGGAAGCAGTTCCATTGGTTTCAATTTACTTTTTAAGTCTAGATATAAAAATATTAATCAGTTCTAAGAGTGTGAGCAGTAATATTAGACTTTTTTCTTTGTTTTCACAAAAAATAAAATATGTTGTAGTCCCATAATCAAAGTACTTGAAAGAATCTTTTTTTAGACATTCAGTGAAGATTTACAGGTATACTTGTCTAATATATTTTGTGGAGGAAGAAAGTCCTGATGGGAAGAATAAAAGGAAACAATAATTCGCTAACAAAACAACTTTTCAAAGCAGAATGAGGATAGCTAATATTTCAGGATGTGTCATCAGATCCAAGCTAGAGAGGATTCTTTTTATTTTATTTATTTTATTATTTTTATACTGCCTTTATATTTGTTATAAATAATTCAAGGCAGCAAACATCCCTCATTCTATTTTCCACAGAACATCCCTATGAGATAAGTTGGGCTGAGAGAGGAGTGACTGGCCCAAGATCATCCACCTGGCTACATGCTTTAAGACAGGGCTGTAACTCACTGTCTCCTGGTTCTAGCCTAGTACCTTAACCTCTAGATTAGGAGTGTTAAACTCAAGGCCTGGGGCCTAGATCTGGCCTATGGGGGCCACCCTGGAAACAGCCCAAGGTGCCTTTGTCAGTGAAAATGGATCTTGGATGGGCTGCATGCATTTTTGATGGCAGAAGGTTGCTGGAGGTCATTGCAGCTGAAAATGGAGCTCAGGAGCTTGTTTTCATTGGTTTGGGCTACCACAGGCTCCCCTGACATGAGTGATGGTGAGCTGGCTATGCCCACCCTGGCTCAAACTCAACCCTGATGCGACCCTCAATGAAATCAAATTTGATACCCCTGCTCTAGACTAAACTGGCAGGATTGTGCACTGCAACAGAATAAACGTGGATCAAATATCCAAAATTAATGACAGAACTAGACATGAATGTATAGCCCCCTGATGCCAATACTAACTAAATGTCTTAAAATATGCTAGGCTGATTCTCTTCCCTAAGGGTCTGCAAAAGGAAATAAAAGGGAATGTGATTTTGTTGGGAAAAAACCATGCATTGCTATATTTTCTAAAATTGTGTTTTTGTCTTCTTTTCTCCCAGCTCTCATTTGCTCAGACATCTGAAGCTTCTTACATTTGAGACAAAAGCAAAAACACTTCTGCAAAATGGGTTGTTGTTTTTTTTTTTTTGGAGATGAGAATGAATACATTTGTACAATTGTAATGTAATCTTGCTTATGAGGACAAGCAATTCAGTACCATAACACTTATTTTGTGGATTCTGCACTAGCTTCCAGGAGGTTTCCAAGTATAATTCAAAGTGCTATTTTTAACTTACAAAGCCCTATAAGATGAGGCCAGGGCACCTACAGGAGTCTGGTAGATCTGGCGATTCTACTCAAGAGGGCATGTTCTGGGTGCTTTCAATTTAGGAGATGAAAGGGCTGCCAAGAAGCAATACTGTTCTATTGATGCCTCAATCCTCTGAAGTAGCTCAGCTTCCTGCTGAGATATAGCTTTTCCTCTGTCTTGGACAACATAATTTCCAACTACTTTTGGAGACAGCATGTTTGCTGTGCAATCTGTTCAGCAGTGGGCTATTTCAAATTTTACTGACTCGTTTTTTGAGTTGTTGCAGTGTCTATATTTTTAAATGTTTTTCAATGGTTTGATCTGCAAACTACATAGGTGTGTAATTGTAGCAGAATAAATTTGATCTGTCTATCTATCTATCCATCTATCTATCTATCTATCTATCTATCTATCTATCTATCTATCTATCTATCTGTTATTCAGCTTTGTTCGGGTATTTTCCCACGTCATTATAGTTGTGCTTTTAAAGTTGTAGTAACGTTTTGGCAGAATTTCATCTGCCATCATCAGGCTTCTGTATTGTATTCGTCTGTGAGTCAGACTTTTACAGTTGTTTCAGTTTTAAATTTGGGGCTAGCCTACTGCTGTGGCAGAATGGTTTTTTCTTCATCCTGATTGGTTGGGAGTCTTGGTCTGTGTTTATTGGTCTTGGAGTTTGCTGTGTTCTGATTGATTGGTGTTTCTAATATCTTCTGTCTGTTTTGTGGCTGTTTTTTTATGTCTTGATTGGCTGGCAACATTGTGTTCCTGTATTGGAGGCTTTTAGTGCAGCTTGGCTCCGAGTAAATGGATGGTTATCATTTGTTAGGAAGCTAGGTTTCATCTGGGTGCCTGTTTGGGGTGTATTTGAGCTGGAGGTATCAGGAGGGATCTGTTTGTGCCCAGGTGTTTGCCTGGCTAATGATGTGGAGATTTTTTTTTTTGTGAGTGCAGGCTTCCAAATAATTGACAGTCTGGTGGAATCATCTCTTCTATTCATGCTTTCAGGTCTTTTTTCAATCTCTATGGCTTCTCTGATAATTCTGTGGCTGGGGTTTTCTATAGTGGCTAGTGTTTTGGTGCCATTGAAGTTGATGCTATAACCTGTGGTTTTCATGTGTTGGACTAGTGAGGAAGTGTGTTCCAGCTTTTTTACTGCATTTTTGTGTACATCCAGGTGGGTACTTATTCTTCTATTGGTCTGTCCAATGTGTGTGGCCGGGCATGATGGACCCTGCAAGAAAGGAAAATGTCTGAGGACAGCAAGGACCAAGGGGAAGCCAAATGCTGGGGAGAAACTTCAACAGGTACCCACCCAGATACTGACTTGGTGCACCCCATCGAAGATGGGGAGGCTGCCTACGAACCTTCACCAAGCCCCGGTGGTCTATAGGTGTAGGAAAAAGAGACAGCTGGGACCGAAGAAACCAGAGGACTAACCTTCACCCAGGGCAATTGTAAACCTGGGTGGAAATTGGAGCTGGAGGCCCTATCAAATCAGGAAGAATGGGACAAGGAGCCACCAGCTGATGACTGAATGAGACGGTACATAAAATGCCTCATGAGAGAAGCCCTGGAGAACCTCGAGGTGAGGGATGCACCAGGGCAACATCGCAGGAGAGCGAGGGAACCAGAAAATGAGAGAACCCAAGCCACCACCCCTGATCCAGTGGAAATTGAGAGGGCAAAGGGACAAATCGAAGGGCCAGGAGCCATACTAGGTACCCGACCCCTAAACACCCCGGATCAGGCGATTAACCCTGGCCAACCAAGAGACATCCAATTGCAGAGGAAGATCCCATCCTTGGGGTAAAATTTGATGGAGACCCCCAGAAACTGGGATTTTTCCTGGCGCAAGTGCTCACCTACATGCAAGAATATGGGTGGGATTTCCTAACCCAGGGGTCCCGAGTACGAATAATCACCCTGGCCCTTGAAGGGGCAGCAGCCAGATGGATGGTGACGCTCCACAACATCAGTGCCCCAGAATTAAGGAACCTTGATTGCTTCATGACAGCCTTACACCACCGCTTTGAGGACCCCCTCACCGATAGAAAAGCCTGCGATCACATTAGAGTTGTAAAACAAGGCTGTCGCCTGGTAGCAGAATACACCGAGGAATTTCATGACCTGGCCGGCCAGGTGGACTGGCCAGAGGATATCCTAGTCTGTTGGTTCAAAGATGGACTAAATGATGACCTATACGCTGCCTGCGTGTTGCACGAATGGTACATGATGGCAGAGGAGACGGAGATAGACATGACTTGAAACTGGTACTGCAGTGGAAAGTCTTGGAAAAGATCCCCACCCCTGGGGAAACGGGAAGTCTTCAAACCCCAATCCACCATGACTCCAAGAACGTCTGGTTGCTTTAAGTGTGGCAAGAAGGGACACCGCACAGTAGAATGCCATTCAAAGACCCCTGCCAGAAAGCTAGACCACCCAGCAGGGGGGAAACCCAGAACATCCAGCCCTCGAGGAAAGGAGACTGGCCTGAGAGGCTGAATAGATGTGAGACTCCAATCCCCCACCAACCCAGAGGAAGAACCCCCAATGCTCCAAGGGGACCTGAGCTACTCCAAAAGCGATCCGGAAGACGACCCGCTGGTAAGCAATCCAGTTGAACCAATCACCCTACCCCTGAGACTGTTTATCCCCAGCCGAGGGAAGGGGGAGGAAGTTGCAGCATTGCTGGATTCGGGATGCACCCGATGCCTAATAAATCCCTCCCTTGCAGAAAAATTGGGGATCCAACTGAAAGAAATGGAAAACCCCATCACTTTCTACCAATTAGATGGAACTATAGCGGCGGGGGAGCCAGCCAGGTTTACCACAGAACCATTAAAAATAAGACAAGGGAACCATAGGGAAATGGTCACATTCATTGTAGCCCCAGGAATGGAAGAGACGCTAGTCCTAGGTCTCACATGGCTGCAAAAATGGAATCCAAAAAAAAGTTAGAGGACAGGAACTGTACAATTCTAGAGAGATGTAGTATTTGCAAATAGCTCAGGGGAAAGGATAAAGAAAGGAACAGAGAACAGAGAGTCAGCCATGACCGGATAGTCGGTTGAAACCATTAACATCCCAAGTGAGTACCAGGATCTGGCCCAAGCATTTAGTGAGGAAGCTTGTGATGAACTCCCACCCCATCGTGCCACAGACTGCACCATTGAAATCCTACCAGGGGCTAAATTCCCAAAACTACAAATGTACTGCATGTCCCCCAGAGAACTGAAAAAACTCAAAGCATTTATCGATAAATTTTTTAAAAGGGGTTTCATTGAACCCGCCCGTCCTAAAATAGCTGCCCCAGTGTTACTCCGTGAAAAGAAAGATGGCTCAGCATGCTTGTGCATTAATTACAAAAAAATGAATGCAATTTGCATAGAGAATATGTATCCACTCCCCCTCATGAAGGACATGTTAGCTCACCTCTCGAAAGGAAATTTTTTTTCAAAGTTAGACCTACGAGAGGCATATTACTGCATCAGAATAAAGGAAGAGGATGAGTGGAAGACAGCTTTTAACACACCATTGGGATGCTACCAATTTAAAGTGCTCCCCTTTGGACTGCAAGGAGCTCCTGCCGTGTTTATGCAATTGATCAATGAAACCCTTCATGAATTTTTATATAAAAGGGTTCTAGTGTATCTTGATGAAATTTTAATCTACACAGAAACGATGGAAGAACATATCAAGCTACTCCGTGCAGTCCTCACAAAACTCTTAGATGCTAAACTTTATGCAAAACTCTCTAAATGCGAATTCCACCAAGAAAAAATTGACTATTTGGGATATAGAATATCTCATAAGAGAATAGAGATGGACCCACAGAAAGTAAAAGCTGTACTGGACTGGGACCCACCTCACACCCACAAACAACTGCAAAGTTTCCTGGGGTTTGCGAACTTTTATCGCCAATTCATTCCAGCTTTTGCAAACATCGCCCTCCCTATCACAAACTTGCTAAAAATGAAAGGGGGGGGGAGAAATCCAAACCAAGGCAACCCCTTATCTGGACAATGGAATGCCAAGCAGCATTCGAGAAACTCAAACGTCTATTCTCAGCAGAACCGGTCCTTTAGCATCCAGATCCTGAACAACCTTCTGACATCCAAGCAGACGCTAGTGATGTTGCAGTTGCAGCAGTCCTCCTCCAAAAGAATGGAAGTGGACAATTACAACCATGTGCTTATACATCCAAGAAACTGACGGAAACTGAGCAAAGATGGGCCATATGGGAGAAAGAGGCATATGCTGTGCGGTGGGCAATGCTCACATGGAGACATTTCCTGGAAGGAAACCAAATCCCCTTTGAAGTATGGACTGATCACAAAAATCTAGAAGCCCTGAAAAATCCACGGAAACTCTCCGAAAAACAAGCAAGGTCGGCCCAATACTTTAAACGTTTTAATTTCACTCTCAAATATTTTCCTGGGAGAAAGAACTCCAGAAAACCCCAATACAACAGTAAAAAGATTGAGGTTATAAAACTGATGATCCAACCGACCCAACTAGCAGCCAAAGTAATCACCTGGGCACAAGAGGAAAAAAAATCATCCCTGACTGAAGACACAATGACGTCAATATTTAAGGAGGCACTACTTAAGGACGACTGGCTCCAGGCTAACAAAAACACTTGTTTACTCAAAGATGGACTGGCTTGGGTAGAGAACAAACTTTATGTCCCTGCAAGCCAGAGAATGGACATCATGAAACGCTGCCATGACTCCAAAATAGCAGGACACTTTGGGTTTGTAAAAACTCTGCACCTCATCAAAAGACAATTTTGGTGGCCGTCCCTCAAAAAGGACATTGAAAGCTATGTTGTGAGCTGCCCCACCTGTGCTGTTGCAAAGAGAAGACAAGGAAAATAACCTGGACTTTTACAAACAGTAGCAGACCCTTCTGCTCCCTGGAAAGAGATCTCTATGGACTTTATAGTGGAGCTCCCCGAAAGTGCTGGAAATACTGTCATTTGGGTTGTAACTGATCTTTTTTCCAAACAGGTTCACTTTATCCCATGCCAAAAGATCCCAACTTGCCAAGGCATTGGCAAAAATGTTTCTAATACACATCTATCACCTTCATGGAGCTCCCCAACAGATTATCTCAAATAGGGGTGTTCAGTTCACATCCAAATTTTGGTGGGCATTTTTAAACCTATTAGGTTCCACCCAGGGGTTGTTGTCAGGAAATCACCCCCAGACGGACAGATCAATGGAGAGAGTGAACAGCGTATTAGAACAATATTTAAGATGTTTTATTAGTCACTAACAGGATAATTGGACTGACCTTTTTCCATTTGCAGACGTAGCATACAATAACTCAGTCCATAGTAGCATGGGGTTCACCCCATTCCAGGTAGTCACGGGCCAAGAATTCAACCCCATGCCAGAACTACCCACTAAAGATCCTGAAATCCCCTCCCTTAAGGAGTGGATGGATAACTTACAAGCCATGTGGCCGGTGGTAAGATTATCTTTACAGGAAGCTAGAGCAGTTTACAAAACTCATGCAGACAAAAAACGTTGCGAACCTAAACCTTTCAAGATTGGGGACCATGTATATTTGTCCACAAAATTCTTAAAATCATTACAACCCTCTAAGAAATTAGGACCAAAATTCATTGGCCCTTTCCCCATCTCCAGAATTATTAACCCCGTGACGGTAGAGGTTCAGCTTCAGACATTGTGAATGCATATGGTTATTTTTACATCATGGTGCTATGAACCAGATACTTATGTTCATGCTGTCCTCAATGAAGTGATGATTATACTTAGTTATACAAATACAAAACAGTAAGGGACATTGGAGCACTCATATTATATCCATCCTTATTGTTTCTGTGTATGATTGTCTTAAAGTAGTGTTTTTCAACACTGGCAATTTGGAGTTGAAGTCTGTATATCTTCAGCAGCCAGCACAAGGGAAGGAAGAGAAGCAGGGAGAAGAAGGAAAGCAGCCTTCTCCTTCCTTCACACTGGCCACTCCATTGCCCACTTCTCCATTGCAGCTCGGTGCCCAGGATCCACTTTGATAGCAGGGGGTGGGTAATTTAACAAGATTCACGCAAACTGGTATGAACCAGCTGAAGGGGCGTGCATAAGTGCACCATCGTGCCTACCGTCCCTGTCCTGTTGTCCCCATTTATTCATACCTATTAACTGTATTCTTACTCGTGTTTATACTTTTACTTATTGTCTTGTAAGCGATTGACAAATCAAATCAAATAAATTAATTAATTTAATTAAATAAATCCCACCACTGGTACATACTCAAAGTGGGATTTGAGTGTATGATTAGTTCTCTCCTTAAAAAATTAGTTTCAGCTCTAATTTCTGAATTTCTGCCTACAATTCAAGTGTGGTTCCCATAAAGTTACGCAGCTTTTCTATACAGTTTAATGTAATCTGAAATCTCAAAATAGTTCACACTGGCATTTAATTGTAATAAACTTTTACTAAAACTCCCAGCTACATTTCCCATCTATTGAATATTGTCCTACCCTCATATTAAATATTCCAATTCATATGAAAGAGCTCAGGAGGGATCACCCAAAGCTTTCAGGGCCAAATGCAGTCCTGGGACTTTAAATTGTACCCCCATGATAAAAACAACTATCCATGTAATGATGGGTGGATTTTTCACCCCTGATACATAGGGCTGAAACATTGTTTTCAGAGCTTCTGCCATTAATTTTGTTATTCTAGATTTGGACATTGCACTTTCTAAAGTAGAGTTTTAGCCGTTGCAACAGAGCATTGTATGTTCAGTTGGCTTATTCATTGGCTTATTTCTAATCTGGCTAATAACCAAAGTTCTCTGGGTAGTTTACCAAATTACTGAGATAATTAAAAATGATTAAAACAATAAAATACCATCCCAGATGGTAGAGCCCTCTGGAGCATTTTCCAGCACAAATTACACAGGGCTGCATCAGCCTTCCTGCTTTTCTTTGTGGGCGGAAGGGAAAATCTACAGCCACAGCTGTTGCTTTCCCAATAACCTTCGTTAATAAGGTCTTTTTTCTTTTTGGCTAGAACAAGCTTAAGTTGCCCAACATGACACATCCATAGTTAATATCAGTTTATTTGAGGGAAATCAATTGCATATAATTAAATGAACTTTAGGAAAAATTAGTGGAGCATAATGTAGAATCAGGAAATAGACTTCAACAGCAATTTCATTAAAAAACAAAGATTTGGGCACCCCCAGAACAAATGGACTTCTAACACTGATGATAAGAGTTTACTTGTGATTTTTGTAGAGTTAATTATTGTTTTAGCAAGGTAAAAATTAAAAGCACAGATGCTATAATTAGGCTATTTCATTACCATGCTTGTGGATACAAGTTTTTATGGTCAACATTTGAGTTAAAAAGTTGGCTGGCTGTTTTCAGTAAAAGAAAAATCAGTGAAATTTGTGTTTTTGGATCAGGGAGTTCTCTCTTTTTAATATGTTATTTTGTAATTAATAAAAAGGTTATAGTTTAATTATAGAAATCTGACATTTGCTGGTATTTACCTGAAGAGTATTAATATGTGAATGTGAATTGCATCACACTATTGCTAAACAAGACATTGGCAATGTGAGATGAGCTGTTTCCTATGATGGCTATTTGTTTTTGAAATTAATATATGAAAGAAATTAGATTAGTATCTTAAACCAGTAGAATTTTTAAAAACAGGGCTGAATTTCAGTTGTGCTGTCTTCTCTTTATTTTTGCTTATGTTAAAGTTAACCCCTTTTGTAAACAATTTTATGTACCTGATTCTTATTTCAAAACACTTTTGAGATCTTTCTTAAAATGGAACATTAATAAAAATGTTTTTAGAAATAAGGAAGCAATAAATTGCAGGTATAAAGACATAAATTCTCTCCTTCCAAAGTATTACTCTAAACATCCATCATTATTTTTGGTATTAGTTCCTGTGGTCATGGAAAATAGTTTACAACTATCTTCCCTGTAGCTTCTCTTTATTACCTGAACACATGTATTGTGTCTCTCCCCACTAAGTCTTTCCTTGAAACCTTTCTTCATTCTTTCCCCCACAAGGCATATCTTAAGGTCTCTGTATAATCTTTCCCTTTTTTTCCTGAACCTATTCTAATTTGTCAAAATCTGTTTGGAAATGGGGCAGTCAAAATCATACAGAATCAGGGGTGAAATTCAAAACTTTTCCCTAGCGGCTCTGTGGTCGTGGCTTGGTGGGGGTGGCTTAGTGGGCCTCAGTCTCTAAAAGGAAGAAGGCAGCCAGGCATGGGCAGGGCCAACCGATTCAAATCTGAACTGATTCAAATCATCCCTACCACCTCTCCTGAGGTGGTGCAAGGTGGTTGAATTTCACCCCTGTACAGAGTACTCTACTTGGGGTCTCCCTAGTTCAGAATAGAATAGATTAAAACTTTCTGCTTCTTTGATATGGTGCTTCTTCTGATGTAGCGCAGAACTGCTTGAGTCCTACCATTTGTGTCATACAGCAGCCTCATGTCCAGCTTATGGCCCAGTCTCAAGTCCTTCTCTGATGTAGTGTTTCCAAGTTGTAAATCAAATAAAGGCTTAAGTCAATCTCAGAAGAATATAGGAGAAGCAGCTTCTTCAGCATCCTGAAAATAATTGTTTTTTGTTCAGACTAATAAGTAGAGATGAAATCTGTACTATCAAACATCCCATTCCCATTAACATCTCATTACATTTTTCAGAACTAAAGTACCACAGGCAAGTTGCTCAATCCAGTCAATGTAAGAAATACACCCATTATAACAATACCGTTTGTTAATTACGTTAAGATCATGAAAGCCTAAACCTTTTTAATGAGGAATATGCACAATTGCCTATTTTTAAAGTAGATAAATGTATCATTGAAATAAAACATGTCTCACAATAGCCTTTCTTTTTCAAATATTAATGATTATGAACTTGCATCTGATTTCTTCAATGTCTGGAGTTCTCTAACAATATTTTAGAATTGCTACAGTATTCAGTCTATTCTGATATTTAATTTTAGTTTAATAAAAGCCACTTCTCATAAAGATATGTTGAAGGAATAGATATTAGGGCATCAAGTATTGGAGAACAAGTGTGGTCCATGGAACATAGTTTAAGAAACCTTATTTTACAATATCTATTGTACAAAGACACATAGCCTTCAGTTGCTTTCAGAAATTACAAAATGTGCACCACTATTCTTTTCCCTTTAAATCCCCCAGTTAATTTTCCTATCCGTACCTACCCTGGCCTTGATTAAAGTTTTATGCCCAGATACAAATTCCATTCTCTGTGATCAACTAACTCTCTTTTAAATAGCCTCATAAAACTATTGTGTCTTAAAACCTACCACAATTTTAGATCACATATACATTCACCCCTTCCAATTCCAAAGTTGTTATTTTATCCAGTGCTCAGTATAAACTTTATCTTCCCTGATGGGCATAAAGTGAGGGACCATCACTCAAAGTTTATGGAAATGCAGCTTGAAGTGATCACTCTTTCCACCCATTGTTTTTCAGGGTCATTGAAGTTATCTACAGAAGCAGTTTATTACTACTATCTACTTTAGCTGCCTATTATTGCTGTCTAGAGTCATTGCCTGAATATTGTTTATCATTATCTTGGTTTTGTTGGACAACAAGATTAATTAGATGATACAGTCTAAAAAGCTAGTTGCAGGAAAGCAGGAATCAAGCTTCATAGCTGAATGATGTATTAGTTCCATATCTGCCTGACTTTCTGGTATTTCTACTTACTAAGGAAGATATTTCTGTAATAAATATGAATGTGCAGTGATGCGTATAAATATACAACCAAATAACAATTGTTCTGAGAAAGTCTGCTAGTGGAGGAGGACAGAAGGGTGAAACTTTAAAATAAGGAAAAGATTAAACAATGACACACATGGTTCTTGATTTAAATGCACACCTGATCATGTGGTTAAACAACTTCTCTTTTTGAGCAATACTAATTTTATAGTTTTTTATTTAAAAATTTAAACTGAGATTTATGCTATACTTTTAAAAACAATGAGGAAATACATTATTATAGTATTGCAACACTAATCACACCTCAAGGACAATAAAATAAGTACATGGTTAGATTGGCAAAATATAAATGATGGTGATGAGGAGGAGGAAGATGGC
The DNA here is from genome assembly GCF_049901715.1 of Pseudonaja textilis. Taxonomy (NCBI): domain Eukaryota; kingdom Metazoa; phylum Chordata; class Lepidosauria; order Squamata; family Elapidae; genus Pseudonaja; species Pseudonaja textilis. The sequence goes on along the minus strand of NC_141992.1, from coordinate 22,879,348 downwards.
TGGATTCACCTTCTAATGTAATATGATTTATTTAAATTTGGCTTCATGTGTTATCTGGACACATTAATTTTGATTTAACATATAGCTGGAGAATATCTTTCTACCAGAACACGTAATTTTGGCTTTGCCTTTGTTTTTGGTTTCAAGCACCAAAAGAGGATGTGGTAGTGATTCGGTGATGTACTAACAATGGGAAAGAATAAAAATTTAATTTTTAATTTAATTTTAGTAGGTTTTCTTTTTATATACCTAACATATTGCCTCATACATATTTTAGAGGAAGAACTGGTCTCTCCAATTGAAGAAAGATGCTAAGAAACTGGAACAAGTACAAAACCTGTGAAGGATTTGGAGCCTAAATCCTATGGCTAATGGTTAAAAGAACCAGAAGACTGATACCTTAACCACTACACCAAACTGGGTCTCTTAATTAGTTCTAGGAAATAGCTAAATTGAGATGTGGACATGTGACCCATTAAGCCATGGAATGCCATCCTGGCTTTATATGATTGGTGAACACATGTATTGTGATTTAGTGCAATGTGTGGCCAGATCGTTATGATTTGTCAAATACATTAATTCTGATTTTGCATCTTCCTCCTGCATTTAACATAAAATAAGGTGTCAATCCTGAAGCTGGGATAGGTGTAGCCATGTCTTACTGTAGCCATTTGTTATTTTTCTTTGCTTTTTCTAGACATTTCTATTTAGGGGTTTAACACTGCTTCAGGCTCGCCACAGTCTGGTATCAGGAAAGGGGGTTGTAGAGATAAGGTGGGATGTTGTAGTCTAAATAACATTCTTTCCTGTGGGAACTGAGGATCTGACTGCAGGTGGTTGGAGGTAGAGTCTGAAGTCACTGGATCGGGTGGACTGAGAGCTGACTGGAAAATATGACTTTGGGGGTAGTTTCGAATGTTTGCTTTTTACTGGGTGTAAATCTAGGGTGCAGTCAGAGCCAAATTTACACCAAGATCTTGTCAATTTGATATATTCCTAATAACATGATTTTTGGAAATTATGTTTGCATTGGATTTCTTGTTACTGGGGATATATTACTTGGAAGTTTGATATAAGAATAAGTCTATTGAACTCAATGTGACATGTTCCAGATAAATGTATAAAAAGGACAAAAGCCATCAATAGCCTACTCAATAGGGAGACAATGATCAGTTATGCTTGGAGAAGGGAGTACTGTTGTGAAACCATTTTGACTTTCAACAGTAAGAATCAGGACATTGCATCCTGTTTTCTTTTCATGATATTTTATTATATTTATTTTTTATTTTTTTGTTTATTTTTTATTTATTTATTTTGTCAAGCATGCATTTGATAATATATATAAGTATAAACATGATTATTAATATATGAAATAGATACGAATAAAAGGGAACATTAAAAGGGAACATTACAGACCTCTTAGGAATGGGGTGAGGTCAACAGTAGACAGTCTGAGGTTGAAGTGTTTGGGGTTAGTGGAAGAAACCACAGAGTCAGGAAGAGTATTCCAGGCATTGACCATTCTGTTGCTGAAGTCGTATTTTCTGCAATCAAGTTTTGTGCAGTTTACCCTGAGTTTGTATCTATTGTGTGCTTGTGTATTGTTAAGGTTGATGCTGAAGTAGTCATGACGGGTAGTTAATGTTGAATGCATTGTGTCCAGATTTTCCAACTTTCAATGTGGCAATGCTTTGGAACCTGTAGCTTGGAGCCTTTTTTGTTGGAAATGATAGCCCCAAAATGCTGTACCACAACCAACTCCTACAACATTCAGCTGAATTCTCTCTATCCATTACTGAAATGTTTTAGCATGAAATAATAATGTCTTTCATTCCTTTCAATTATAAATTCTGTGCAGGGTGCTTTCATCCATCACAAGAAAGCAGATGTGTTTATACTGTCTCCATGGAGACCCAAAGCAAAGGCAGTATTTCACATTTGGATTTCCTTTCTTCCAAAAGAGGGTGAGAATGATGGTGGAAATATTGCTGGTTTTCTTTTTTTACAATGAAACCAGACAGCATTCTTTAGAGATTTGTCATCTGTGTGTCTTTTGAGTGAAGCTATTTTGTGCAAACTTAATTGTAGGGCTAAATGAATTGGTATTTAGTTGGACCCTGTCAGAGTTTCACAAATTCACTCAGATGTCTCTACCATCCAATCTCCATGTCAACTTCATTAAGAAGAAACAAAACACCAACATGAATGTTCATTTTTTTGTATCCAGCTTCCTATCGCATAAACATTTTAGGCCCTCCAATCAGCATTGTATCGCTTAAGTTCCCTAAGATGTTCATGTCTAAATAATTTCTCTCCTACCAATTTCTTATTTATTTATGTTCTTCTGTAGCTTTCTGACAATCAAAGCATCTTACAACAATAAATGAATAAATTAGTATCATTAAAAGCCACTCTCCTTTTATACCTTACAATAAATAAATTGTTAATGGAAATCTTGACATAAATGTTATGTTTTGATTAACTTCCAAAACAGTGGGGGAATTGGGGACCAAGGACACTTTATGAAGAGTGCCTTTACAATCTGGGAGCCACACAACTGAAATGCCTTCCTTATATAGGAAGACAATGGAACTTCAATGGAACAAGTGAGGATATCTTCAGCAGGATTTCTCCTTCTCCTGTAAGTAACCAAATAGATTCTTACTGGGGGACATAGTGCTGCAGATAGCCAAGTCCTAAGTCGTTTTGCATATTTTCTCTGTCACTTTGTCAGATTTTGGGTTTTGTTGACCATTTTCCAAATATGCTGCCCCAATAGCTTTTTGAGGCTGCTTCCTGGGTCTAATTTGCTCCTTCTGAATTGATATTCAATCCTGATTTATTATTTGGTTCTCGTTGCTGACCTGTACCCTATTTCTTGCAACAGGCTATGGGGACAATTACTATTACCAGAGATCTGATCTGATTATCTACAGAGGGATTTCTTAAATTAGGACAAAGGCTAAATAAAATTATCTCAAAAGCTACATTAATCCATGAATTATAGAAAGGAACACCAGTTTTACATATCTTAAAATGTCATGGATTATTAACCCCATTGAATAATTCGCCATTGGCTAAATTTATACACTGTCCAAAATTAAAGCCAGAACAATCACTTTTAAATTTAGTTTCTTATGTAAATAAAGCTATAATCTTGCTTCACTATCTTGAGATGTTATATATGTGTTATGGGTTATCAGTGGTGGGATTCAAATTTTTTTACTACTGGTTCTGTGGGCTTGGCAGGGGAAAGATACTGTAAAATCCCCATTCCCTCCCCACCCCACTAACCTGCTTTCCAGTTCTGTTCTCCTGTGCGGGGCAACCAAAGAAGACCCAGCTGATCAGCTGGGACTCGGGAGGCAGAGAATACATGGGGGCAGGGCCAGTCAGAGGTGATAATTGTCAGTTCTTTGAACTACTCAAAATTTCCGCTACCGGTTCTCCAGAACTGGTCAAAACCTGCTGAATACCACCTCTGCTTCTAGTTCTATTCTGAACTGAATTGAATTATCACTGCCAAAATTGGGATATTGTACGAGTCAGTCTGAGGTCTTTATTACCCAGAACTCTGGTTACACTTTTTTTTTTTAATTAACTAGAATTCCAAACTAAATAACAGAATCAAGATGAAAGACCTAAGAATATGGAATTAGAGCTTCACTGAATATCTTTTGCATTTATTTTCAAACATAATATAGCAATTTTCATGTGGTGCAAGCTTTTGTTCAGGTAATTGAATTTGATAATACCTTTTCTCCTATCTAAATTGCTTCCATTGTTTTCATGTTGCTACTATTACTTTAGCACCAGTTCTTTTCCCTTAACTGCTGTTGATTTATTCACATTACAGTCAATCATGCAGTGAGGTATGTAATACTACAGCATTGTATGGTCAATTAGATTGGGCTATGAGATGACATCACCATGTAAGCTGGAATTCATGTATGTATAACAGATATTTATCATACTGGAAAATATGAAAAGCATCTAGTTAAAGAGAAAAAAAATCAACCCAATGATATTGTACAGTGCAAAATTGAGTAAACTTTATTTTTTATTCTTTTTCCTGGGGGGCGGGATGCTGGTTCCTTCACCAGCATATTTTTAGATTTAATTAAGCAAAATTTGAATAAAAGGAATGGCAAAATAAAAAGTGCTCAAGACCAGATAAAGGCCAACATCAAATCACTTTGTTCTATATTATTGATTCCAAAAATATCATATTGTTTTTTGATCTTGTATAATTTAGGCAACCAATAAGTAAACCTTACAGATTGAAAGACTGCGTACTAAAAAAAATGTGTATTTTCTCTCTCTGACTAACCCCACTCCCCTTTTAGGAAGACAAAAGAGTTAAAATGCTTTTACAACTAAAAAAAATATTTTATTTCTATTCCATATAAACATACAACGGAATTCACTTCCAATTGAAAGAGTCATGCTTGACCGGGATGTTATAATACAGGCTTAAGTTATGTCTCCTGCCAGCAATGCAGCATTACAGACATTAAACTGTTAGCTGAAGTGCTGCCTCTGCAAATTTGCATGTCTGCATATTTAATGCTGCAATATACCCATGTTCATTGCTGTGGTCGTTTGTGGAGCAACTGGGAGACAGCACAATCAAATGGTTCAAAGGAAATTGTGTAATTGAGGACAGTCTTTGCCTTTCTATTGCTTCAATCTGGTTTTTTTATGAATAGCCAGGGATATACAAGACTGCCTTGGTCCAAAAATTGTTATTTTATGTGATTCTGTCCCACACTTCCGTTTGATTTGAAGTCTGAAGGCATCAAGTAATCAATAAAATAAAGAGTGCAAATAACTCCCCTCAAAAATTCAAAGACGTACATTAAAAACTATGCAAATATCAATTAATAATTAAAAGAAGATACATCTTGGCTATTCTTCTACAGGAAAATAGCTTAACACAAATTTTAGTAGAATTGGAACAGTACCAAATAAACTGTCTCTTGAGAACTGGCTTGTCAAATCTCAAGCAAATGAATTTTCAAAGAACAACTCCTGAGGATCAGGTCTTTTATATAGTTAGATCCTAAGACATAGATATGTAGATCCTAGGACATTTAGGGTTTTTCCTCATGTTATTTTGTTCCTGACAACCAATGTATAATATTGAATTTACAGGATTGGAGAAGTCTTTAAGTCCAACCCCCTGTCTAGAATCTTTACATTATCTCAGAAAAATGGCTATTTAATCTTTGCCTGAAGATTACTAGGGATGAAACATCCACAATCGCAGGAGGCAGATTGTTTCATTGTTATTAGATCTCACAGTTCAGATTTTTCTCCTTATTTCTGAATTGGAACACTCTGTGAAGTTTTGCCCATTTGTTTTTGCCCTATTTTTTGGTACTGTGGGGCTTATAAATCTATATCTTCCTCTCTGCAATAGTATTTCATGTATCGGGAGATTGCTATCATGTCTCCCTTTTAGCCTTCCCTTCTTTAGGCTAAAGATATCCAGTCCCTCTATTTTTCTTTATATTTGGTTTCCAAGCTGTTCAACATATTCTTCTCTGCACTCTTTCCAGTTCTTCAGGATCCTCCTTATACTGTAGCAACCAAAAGTGGAAGGGGGCACAGTGTGGAACTGTCATCTCTTATGATTTAAACATTATACCTCCTTTGGTGCAGCCCCATTGGCTTCCCTATCACCCTTGTTTGTTGAAAACCAACAGTGAAAGTCACAAATGTGACTGCAGGATACTATGACATCATAATTGTGACTTGGTTGCCAAGTGCTCAAATTGCAATAACTGTCAACTCATAAAACATTCCTATGCCTGTTTTCGGATTGCCATAAACAAGGGGGTATCTGAAGGAGCAGTACAGCAGTTTAAAACCAGAAGTACATTCCACGCTTATCTTACAAAATTTGTAGGTAGGCTACCAGATCTTCTGTCCATGAAATCCTTCATTGGAGAATGTGATTGAGGATACCCAGCCTATAAACGTGCTTCATTGGAGAATCTGATTTATAAAACACCCAGGGGGAAGAGGGGAAACAGGGTCACAGGTGACTGTAAATTACATATGTTAGAGTTGGCTTCATTTAGGTTAATGCCTACATGTTGCTCCTAATAAATCTTTTGGATTCTTTTGAAGCTTGGTTCCAGACTCATGATTTAATTAGGGCAATCAGCAGGAACCCTGACAATCACGTTACCATGGGGACTGCAACAGCTGCAACTATGAGAACTCATCATTAATCCTTCTCATTCAGCTCTGTCATAACTTTGAGCAGTCGCTCATCATTTTTCAACTAGTTCTGAACCCACTTGATAGTGAGATCATCCTTCCAACTTTTTTATTTTATCCAGAAGGAGGCTTTGGTCAACCTCTGAAACTTAAGTATCCCAAATCCATAACATTTCATTAGATTACTAATCTAATGCTTTCCAAAAAATAAAAAAAACATCACCCAGAAAGATTTGCTTGGCATGATATTTTTAACAAACATATGCTGGATTCTAGTAATCCCCATATGATCTCTATTGCTCACATTAGTAAGCAATTCTTTCCATTTCCACAGCAGAAGGCCAATCTTTGCAACATGCCAGTGGTTTCATATTTGAATTACTTAAGAATTCTTGGACTTATTCTCCAATGCAGCTAAGGGCAGGGCAAGAACAATGAGTGGAAGCTACTAAAGAGAGATCCAATTTAGAAAAAATTTCCTGACAATGAGTACAATGAATCAGTGGAACAACTCCTGGAGTTGTGGGTGTGCTATTGCTGGAGGTTTTCAAGAATAGACTGGACAATGATTTGTCTGGAATAGATTGAAGTTTCCTGCCCTGAACAGGGGGCTGGACTAGAAGACCTTCAAGGTCCCTTCCAGCTCTGTGATTATATGATTATATAAAATGATACATAGAACAAAAGTTGTTTAAGTGTATCGATTAAGTCCAAAATTTGAATTGGTGTCTACTTCCTTTTCTCAGAAGTCCTTACTTTTTCTGTAAAATGTATCCATGTTCCAATATCCCCCTTTTTAATTTATTCATAGACAGCATGACTACATAGCATGATCCATGAACATGCTATTATTTCTTAATATATTTTGCCAGTGTCTTATTTATGATCTATTAATCTAAAACAATGAACTAGGCCAAAACTACTAGCTCTGGATCATAAAACTATGGCTTTTGTGCCACATTGTCCCAGTGTATTGACATCTGCTGCACTTAGAATGTTCCAGAATGTTCTAGTTTAGGCATAAAATATCTGCCGACTGTACTCCTAAGGTAAGGAAAATATCACATTCAATTTATTAATTATAACCAGGACTGGTAGTAACATGATGCAATGTGGAACACTTAAGATTGTAGCCAGTCACACAGTTAGTCCCATTCCATTATAATATATTCCATTCCATTCTCCATCTCTAACTTACCCCATCTTAGGCTTGTTTCTCCTTCCCCAGCACAACTACCATTTTGCATCCTGTGACCTTGTTTAACTGTGCTGTTATTTGGGATATATGGAAGGAAGATATCCTTTCCCCAAATATTTATTTACTTATTTATTCATGTATTTCCTTTAGGTTAGTGAGGTCACTTGGGTTTATGGTGAAATAAAATCAAAATTAAAAACTAAGATATTAAAAGCAATTAAATTCTATAATTAAAATCAGTTAAGAGTTGAGATGTGCAAAACATACTCTTCTGTGGTTGGAAAGTTCTGGAGAACATTAGAATTCTCCATACCCCAGAATGGTATATTTTGCATATCCCTAATTAAAACCTAATCTTAAAACATATATTTTGAGGGTATATCACAATCCAGGCATTGAACAAAGGTGAAAAGGATATATTTACTCAGTGAGATCCACCGGTTTCCATCTTCCATACGTCCTTAATATCAAACATGTAACTCCTGTGTCAAAATAGATTAGGAACCAAGGGACTCTCTCCTGGAGTATGATATCCACTCAGCAGATGTATTTATAGCACTGACTATCCAGTTATCTCTTCAGTTTACAATAAAACATAGGTTCAAAATGGAAACTACAAACATGTAAGAGTAAAACCACATTTTCTTAAACTTCAAGGCACACCTCGATTTTCCTCTCACCTCCACTTTCTCTTATATTAAAATCACTTATATTCAACATACTTAGCCAAAACTAGAAGCAGCATAGGCAGCTATTATGGCCTAGATGTTGGATCTCTGCATTAATCAAGCAGATTACAGTTTAACAGATTTGGAAGGGACCTTGTAGGTCATCTTGTCCAACCCCTCCCACCCAAGCAAAAAACTCTACACCATTTCTGACAGATGGCAGTCCAGTCTCTTCTTGAAAGCCTCCAGTAATGAAGCTCCCACAACTTCCGAATGCAAGCTGTTCCATTGGTTGATTGTTCTCACTGTCAGAAAATCTCTCCTTATTTCTCGATAGACTCTCTCTTTGATCAATTTCCATCCATTATTCCTTCTCTCACCTTTGGGTACCTTGGAAAATAGCTTGACTCCTTCCTCTCTGTGGCAGCCCTTGAATATTGGAGCACTGCTATCATGTTTCTCCTGGTCCTTCTCTTCACTAGACTAGCCATGCACAGTTTCTGTAACTGTTCTTTATGTGTTTTAGTTTCCAGTCCCCTAATCATTCTGGTTGCTGTTCTCTGCACTTTTTCTACAGTCTCAACATCTTGGTTATAGCGTTGTGACCAAAACCGGATGCAGTATTCTAGGTGTGGTCTTACTAAGGCTTTATAGAGTAAACATAAACATTAAACATAGCTCTCTTATGAATCAAACATTATTATGCTCAAAGACCAGCATAAAATTATTTTATGTGCCTTGGTAAGAAAAGAAGGAATAGAAATGTTTCTGTATCTACTGTGATATGATAAGGTAATAATGCTATTCCTTGGACTTTGCCTGAGGCAGATTTGGCAGTTCCTGGTTTGGATAAATTTTGAACTCATGTATTCAGAAAAACAAGGCATTACTTACTCTCTCCACATCTGTTTTTTCTTTGTCTAATAAATCACTTTTCTATTCAAGAATACTCAAAGCAGTGACCAATAAAAATACAAAATAGAAACTATAAAACAATAAAGCACTGCACTAAAAACAGATTCTTGATGATACCATACAGTAATATAAGAGCAGAACAAATTCACTTGAAAGCCAGTATTGGTTAGATGTTTGCCAAAAGGTTTGAAAGACAAGAACCTAGTCTTGGCCAGCTTGCTTTAAAGCCCATTGAGCATTCCTTTACTATTTGTTTATTCATATATTATTAAGTGTATTGAAGAAAGATGAGTCATAAATCTACCAGTATAAGAATGTATATGAGTGAGGTCCACAATACTGGAAAAGTGAAGCTTTGTGCCTTGAAACAGTGAAACTAACTTCTCACAGATGTGAGCCAACTCCTGAGGAGATCAGGTAACATAGTACAGATGAGGAATTATCATGCTCCAACACATCCCCCAAAATGAGTCATGTGCTTGAAAGGAGCCCAATCCATGCTCAGAGATGGATGGAAAGCTGTGAAGATTTTAGAATGTAAGGTAAGTCTAATTAACATCATCAAGAGCATCTTTGAGGAACATGTTGGTCCCCACAGGGGTAGACAGAAACTTCTATTATTTCAGATGAGCCTGGTCAATGATCACAGCAACAAGCTATATAATACTGAATAAATGATAAAAATAAACTAGCCGTCCACCCCTGAAAAACTAAACAAGAGGAAACCTGAAATAAAACATTAAAAATACACTGCCCACAAGGAGAAATATACCCAATAATCTATAAATGTGAATTAATTGGGATAACTCTCTTGCATGTGACCACACTCCCAGACCATACCTGGCTCTTTTAAGCCCTCTCTCCTCTCTTACCTGAGGATGCAAAAGATTGCAAGTGTTTGTTGAAAGAATTCAGGTGCAGGTTGACATGTCCTTGACTTTTGAGAAGAATGTTGTTGAGTCTAATCTACTACTCATTAAGAATTCCCCCCTCCCAAATTTCCAGGTACTAACTGTGGCATCCTCAAAGTTTTTACGAAAATATATGGTTTCATGGCTGACACACAGCTTGATTAGACTGCAAGTTGAAAACATGGAATAGGAATACAAATCTCTGGCAAGAATTTATTCTTTGCCACATGTGCTCTAGATCATAACTTTCTTTCTAAATCCCTGTGAACCTCTAAATCACTATTTTTGAATTTGACAACTTTAAGATGTGTAGAGTTCAAGTCCCAGAATTCCCTAGCCAGAATGCATGGGTGTTGACGCCCACACATCTTAAAGTTGTTTGAAAAACACACATAGTAGACTGTTCCTGGAGTAGGGGGAATTCTAATGGGAATATAGTGACCCATTTAATGCTCTTCTGGTCTTCTCTACTTTGAAACAGGGCCGCCTAATTTTTCAAGGTATTTTATTTTTATTTATCACATTGAACAGTGAATCAGTGCCCAATGCAATATGTATTTCACCTTGAGTAATTTTTGACAACTGGTCAATCCAAACTTTGTATCAATAAGTAAAGGTAAATATTTTTTAGAAAATAACATTCTACCTTTCCAAATGTTTATTGGTTGTGTTAAACTATTTCTAGGTTAATTAAAATAGATGGTTGTTGCAAAAAAAGGAGAAGGGACAAGAGAAGGGGGGTGTAATTTAGAGTCCTGAAGTTTATATCTCTTATTGTGTAAGTGCTAGGCATTACAATGACTAGGCCAACATGAGGCAAACATTCAAGAAAATTAGTCAACATTTTGAAAACAAATAGATTCCTTTTTTTAGAATCTCTTTAAACCCCAAGAGAGGCTGGTTTTTAAGTCTGTTACCCATATTTCCTTGAGGAGTTAAGAGACATGACTTTCCCTTGGAAACATGCATGAAACCTGTCAGTTTGATTATGGATTTATACATAAGGCTTGCATTCCTGATCCTCTTCTGGTGAAAGTGAAGGATTACCTGTGGGAATGAGAATGAATATAGCAAAAAAAGAAGTAGTTAACAGGAGGAGTTTGCCTGAAAGCTTTGCCCATTATGAAGTCTGGGTCATCTTTTAAGGTCAAGAAATATAACCATAACATCCTCAGTATAATTGTTGAGTATAAGGTGAGGTAGAATTTTTTTCAGAAGGATTCTTTCTAAAATTCAACTCTGGATGAAGGAACTGCTTTTGGTGAGTTACAAATGTATTTATTAGAATCCTGATTGGTTGACTTAGACACTGTTAATCTTTATAAAATTTTCCAACAAGAGATGTGTTACTTCATTTTGTATTTTGTAAGCTGCAGTGTTGTGTGCATTCTGTACTGCAGTAGTTCCATATCTGATGCATACAGCTCTAAACATATCTAGCAGAAAGTTAAGTTTCATGGAATCTGTGTTTTTGTTGAGTAAGACTGTGTGCAGCACTTAGTAAGGTTCTGAGCCGGCAATTATTTGAGTTTGTTCCATTGGGAGCCAGACTTACTTTCAAATCCATGTGTTTAGACATAAAAAGAGACCATAAAACTGGCAGAAAATTCATTCAGTTTTCAGTAAAACAAGCAGGCAAACAAAACAAAACGTCTGATCCTCAACATCTCCTAATTCTGGTCCAATGTAGAAATGTACAACCTGCATTCCCAGGATTGTATATGTCCCAAAGCAAATGTGTACAAAATCTAAAGTCAAAATAAAATAAATGTCAGGACTGAAATTATTAAATATTCAAAAGAGTTACCGTACTGACTGTGTTTAGCTTGGATCAAGTTAAAGTGAAAGTTACATTTTGGATTTTCCCCTCACATGCAGAGGCCTTGTTCCCCTGAAAAGTGTACATTTCTATTAGGGAAAAAAATGAGAGAAACTGAGAATATATAAAAAGAAATGACACAATTAAAAGGGAGTTTCTCCCTTTCCTGCTACTAATATCCAGAATCACTGATGGCAAGAATAAAAGAAGGTACTTCTCCATGTATAGTGAAAATTTTCTGATGACTCCTATGTTGAATGGCTTTGAAAAGAGATTACAGAAATTGAATCAACAGCTGTTCCTGTTTATAAAAAAGCCCAGAGTAATTTACAAAAAAGGAAATGCTAAAAAAACCAAAGCACTTCTCAGGCAGCATTTTTTTTGTTCTTTAAACCCTACCAACTGATGAATGTTCTCACTGCAGCCAACCTTGAAATGTTAAAAATACAAAATCATCTTATCAATTTGAGATTGATACCATTTGAGAGTGCATAAGAAACAATGCTTCATTCCCATTGACCTCCAACTAACGTATTTGTTTTTAAAGTCACTGCTTCCTGTGAAAAAGAATTGACAAGGTACTCTATTTTCTATTAAAAGAATAAATTGTTGTGAAATGGAAGGACTAGTAACACAAGCTTAAAGGGAGGAAGCAAAGCTCAGGAACCAAGAGGTGAGTCTTCCAATAATGGGAAACTGTCCCACTCCCAAGGTTTGCAGAACTCCATTGACCCAACAGGAAAATAGAATATAAATATCTTCCAATGAGCTGGAAGTAAATTAGCTCAGTTGCCCAGCATTCACTGCAGCGTGAGATTAAAAGAGATATCAATACAGAAGCAGCACCAAAAACCTATTGTATGTAGCCATGCTTTTTGAAAGTGCAACTTTTAGCTGTATGGCAATTAAAACCTAGCAATACTAGATGTGTATATGTGTACATGCATATGCTGTAGGTATACATATTAGGCATAAGGCTCTGTGTACATGCATGTGTATACACATACATATAACTGTCATCTAATATAAGTTTGATCCTGGGAAATATTTTACACAAATACATGGGTGAATAAACTTAAAATAGTTGTTTAGCCAGGTCTTCAGCAACATGCAAAAAGATAACAGGATTGGAACCATCTGGATTTCCAAAAAATGCCAGATGCTGCCACTGGAAACACAGGATTCCAGGGTCCAACATGATGACATTGTTTAATGGAAGGGATCCAGAACATGATGCCATGGTGGGGTGAGCAGAAGAAAGGTGATCCTGTAAATAGCCTGGTCCTATGCTGTAAGTCAGGGGTGTCAAACTCACACCCCGCAGGCCGAATGTGTCATGTGCTGGCCATGCCGACATCTGATTTAGTGAAGTGAGGAAAAGACAATACATCACATGACACTGCTGTGATGACACGAGTTTGACACCCCTGCTGTAAGACTTTTTAGGTGATAACCAGCACCTTGTATTGTACTTGGAAGCCCACTGAGAGGCAAGGCAGTTCGCAGAGTGGGAATGTTTTATGGGTATAATGAACACATCAAAATTGCCCATTTTCATGAATTCTGGGCCAGCTGCAGCCTCAAAGTGCTCTTCAAAGCAGCCCCTTGCAGAGTGTCTTACAATACTACAAATAGGAGGTAATTAAGGCAAGAATCACTGTGAGCAATGCTTCCCAGTCCAAGAATGTGTGTAATTCATACACAGGCTGAATCTGTGCAAAATCCACCCACCCACCCCCCTCAACACTACAGTCACTCAGTCTTGCCAGAATTAATCTGAAGTCTAAATCCCATATTTGAAATCACAGATCGCTCAATATAGCTTGCTGAGTAACAATACAGAAAGGTAATAATGAGGTTTTGATTCAAGCTGTCTTTGGTCAGTCAGAATATCCTGATGGACTGATTTATAGAAATAGCTTGACTGATATGATCCATCAACCATCTAATCCATCATGGTGGTTGTTGTGTATTCATGTATTCTCCCAAATAGCTGACTGAACACAGAGAAATGCAATCATAGCAAGCAGAGTATAGCTGGTCCTCATTTAGCAGCCACAACTGGGACCTGCAACTCAGTCATTATGTAAAATGGCTGCTAAATAAAATCATGTAGCATTATGATCTTTCAGCTCTCGTTTGCTTTACACCTTCTGCTTTACACACAGGACTACCTCATTTGGTTTTAGAAATATATTTTGGTCTTCTAGCAAATGAGAAACCTTCCTTTTAATGCCATCTTAATTTAAATTAATTAATACAAAGATCGTATACAGAGTAACATATGGAGAATCAATTTGGTATGGTATCAGTATATATATCCCATGGGTCATTAGATGATATTACCTAGGCAAGTCACTATTGATCTAGAACTTTTTCTTGTCTTTGCAAGTCAAAGATGCAGCCAATAGAAACTGTACTCATCTATAGATTTGTCCTGAAGCATAAAATTGTATCAGAGCCCAACTTTGCCCAGAAACACTTGATTTCAACTCCTTTCATTTCCAGCTATTGCCTTTCCAAACTTGCTTATCTGTAGTATAATATAACATCTGTCATCTAACAAAAGCATTTTCATATGGCAAACAGTACACAGAGTGTTGGGTATATGAATACTCCAACTAGGTTTGGGTGAATAAATGTATAAACCTAGTTTTAAGTGTTTGTAGCTTTAAGCACAAAAACTGCTATGTAATTAGATAATTAAGGGTGCGGTTGCAGGCAGCAATAATAGGCAGTGAGAGAGATGTAACACTTCCTGGTTACTGTTTTCCGGTCTCCCTGGTCCCTGGTCCCTGGTTACTGTTTCCTGGTGTTACTGGTCGCTGGTCTGCTGGTCTCTCTGATCTCTGCTGACTGCTGTTTTACTCCTGTATGAGACGTCTGCTTGTTGGCTACTGTGCAAGATACCTTTTTTCTACTGAACAAAAGGACTGTTTACTTGGTGAGCTGTGCATACTCAGCGTTGTCTTTGAGAGAAAGGTATCGTGAGGAGAAGATTTACAAGCAGATAAAGACATTGTATTTACTAGTTAATGGACTAGGTTACTGGATGGATATATTGGATATTGACATATGGACTGAATGACACTTCTTAATCTCTGTGTGAATTAAACACCTATTTAAAAACTACAAACAGTGTTTTTGTCTCCAGTGTGTGTATACTCTTGGGCCCAGCCTCTCTCTCATTTGGCTGCCTGGCTTGACTGCTGCTGTGCACTCTGCTTGGGGGTTTGTCCCCAAACCCTAACATTGGTTATGGGCCCAGCAGTGAGCACAGTCTAACTAACCAGGTTATACCAGTGAGAGTTTGGGGTGAGTTGCACATTACTGAACAAACTGTTTGTTGAATAGTTATTTATCTGAAGAGCAATGGCACAAGTAAATTTGCCAAGTCAGTCCATGATATCCAGACTAGATGGAACAAACTATGTTTCATGGTCAATGAAATGTAGTTTACTTCTACGAAGAGAAGGTTTGTGGGACGTAATAACAAACCCACCAGATGTATCTAACTTAGATCCTACTGTTGAAGAGGATGCCAAAAAGATACAAGACTATGAACGAAAGAATGAGCAGGCTCTATGCATCATAGGACTCACTCTCTCTGACCAGCAACTGATCCATATTCGTGGAGAGGAAAATGCTGCGAACTGCTGGGAGGTTCTCAAGAAGATTTATGTTTGAGACAGTGTAGGAGCTCATATCAATCTTACACGGAAGCTGTTTAGAACACATCTTGAGAAAAATGGAGACATGTTAACTCATTTAAACTGTATGAAAAGCATTTTTCAAGAATTACAAGAAAAAGAGCTTATATTTAATGAGTTGCAACAAGTATACATCATACTGTCTTCTTTGGATCGAAGCTATGATGATTTTGTGACTGCTTTAGAGGTATTGCCAAAAGACAGTTTATCAGTAACTGAGATAACCAGCAGGCTATTAGAAGAAGCCAGAAGAAGGTTTGAACGTGACCAGCTGAGGGAAGATAAGCCTAATAAAGAAGAGCAATTATCTTCAAAGCTTGAAAGAAACCAGCTTAGTAAAGTAAAGCACCCGGAAGAAGAGAATTTATCTTCGATGGCATACACAATTAAAAAGTGTTTTAATTGTGGAGGCAGAGGACATTTGGCAAGGTTCTGCAGAAAAAGAAAAAGTCAGAATGTAAAGAAGCCAAAGAAATCCTTTGAACTAGCCACGTTTAGCAACTGTGATGTGAAGAATGATTTATGGGTGGTGGACAGTGGTGCATCCCACTGCATCACGAGAGATAAGACAAAGTTTATAAAAATGTCTACAAGCTCTCAGCATATATCACTCGCGAATGGCTGGCACCTCAAGGCCAAGGGTGAAGGTATTGTATATTGTCCATGTTTAAACCAGAATATAAAAATGTTGTATGTACCACAGTTAAAGATGAACTTACTTTCTGTAAGAGTATTAGATAAACTAGGTTATGTAGTTACATTTAAGAATAATAATTGCATAATTGAAAGAGATAACAAAAAGGTAACTGCAGCTTTAAATGGAGCATTATATGTCTTACATGATAGTAAGAAAGGGGAGGCACAGACTGTATTTAATAATATTAAGCCTCATAATGAATGTATCCATTTATTGCATAGGCGTTTGGGGCATGTAAATTTTAAAATGCTAAAACGTACAGTAGAGTTATCTGATGGAATAAGGTTAAAACCCTGTGATAAATATTTGCATTGTAATGTCTGCTGTGAAGATAAGAGTAAAATATTGCCTGCAAATAGGCTAAATGGTTTTAAAACTAAAGAACCTTTAGAAGTAGTATTTGCAGACATTATAGGTCCAAAGAAACCCAGTATGGGGGGTGCTCGATATATACTGAGCATTATGGACCATTACTCTAGATATGGGTTTTGCTACCTAATGAAAAGCAAAACTGAAACATATCAACATTTCTTCAACTGGTTAAAGTTTGCAGAAAGAAAGACTAAACGGCAACTGATAACCCTGGTGACAGATAATGGTATGCGGAATTTGTTAACAGCAAATTCCAGAATAGATTAAAGGTAGCTGGAATAGAGCACAAGAAATCTGCACCATACAGACCACAACACAACGCATTTATAGAGAGAAGAGGCCAAACACTACAGGCAATAGTTAGAACAATGTTAACTGATTCTGGATTACCTGATTCTGTGTGGGGGGAGGCCACAATGTGTGCTAATCACATATTGAACAACGTTGTTAACTCAACTACTGGTGAAATACCATTCACCATGTGGCATGGCAGGAAGCCTGATCTGAGTTACCTGCACACATTTGGTGCACCAGCACGGGTGCATATCCCTACACAACTCAGGCGTAAAGGGCAACACAGAGCTAAACAATTTTTCTTCGTTGGTTACCAAGCTAACCATAGGGCATATAGATTTTGGGAGAAAGGCACATCTAAGGTATTATGTAGTGCTAATGCCCAATTTCTAGAGCACGTAGGATGGGATAAGTTAGAACAGGATAACAATAAAGAAGTGATTATTGAATCCTATAGAAATCCCATTAATTATCCCTGTAACTTTAAAAATAAAGTAAAGAGAGAAGTACAGGAAGAAATTGAGCCCATAGAAGAAGAAATAGAATCAATAGCTGAGCAAGATGAGGAACAGGAACAGGTAGTAACTCAAAAAAGTCCTCATACAAGCCCTGTAATTCCCAGAAGAACTACAAGAATATCTAGACCGCCTGATAGATACCAGGCTAACACAGTGTGCCAGGTAAATAGAGTTCCATCTACTGTGGATGAGATAAAAAAAGTATCCTTCTAAAGATAAGGAAAGTTGGTATGCAGCAATGAATAAGGAATTGAAATCCTTGAAGGATATGAAAGTATATGAAAATGCGAGATTACCTGTTGATATAAAACCCATTGGCTGCAAATGGATTTTTAAGATAAAAACTGATAAGGATGGAAATATAATCCATAAGGCAAGATTAGTAGCCCAAGGTTTTAGACAAAGTGCAAATGACTATGATGAAGTATTTGCACCTAGTCTTAAAGCAGCAACATTAAGGGCAGCTTTAGTGTGGGCAGCAAGCAAGAAATATATAGTTAACCATTTAGATGTGGAAACTGCTTACTTGCATGCTCCACTTAGACATACTGTATATATGAAAAAGCCTATTGGATTTAAAGGTGAAAATAATAATGATTGTTGGTTGTTAAAGAAGAGCCTCTATGGTCTTAAACAATCTGGCTATGAATGGAACCAGTATATTGTAAAGGAACTGAACAATATAGGGTTTAAAGCTGGTTTAGCCGATCCATGTCTGTTTAAAAGGGAGACAAATGGGAAAATATCATTATTATTGTTATTCACTGATGATATTGCCTTGATTACTGAGACTAATGATGAAGCAAATAAAATTATAGCATCATTAGAAAATAAAATAAAAATCAAGCAATTAGGGGAGATAAAGAAATATCTAGGTTTAAATATACTGAAAACACAGAAAGGTTTTAAGATATCACAGGAAGATAAGATATCTAAATTGCTAATAGATTATAAGATGGAACTTTGTAAGCCTGCAAAGACTCCAATGAGTCAGGATATTTGCAAAATGGATGCTCAAAGTCCCAAGTTTGATAAGGCCATATATCAATCTTTGATTGGTAGCTTATCATACATTAGCAATTGGTCAAGGCCAGATATTGCTTATAGTATTAATCAGCTGGCACGACATAATAATGATCCGCTTCAATGTCATTGGAATGCATTGAAGAGAATCTTAAGATATCTTAAAGGAACATTACACCATGCACTGTATTTAGAACCAAAAGGTGATCTCATATTGAGTGCTTATGCAGATGCTAGTTTTGCATCAGAAAGAGACACAAGAAAGTCGACTTCAGGAACAGCCATAATGCTGGGTAATACATTAATAGGTTGGAAGTCAATTAGACAACAGCATATAAGTTTGTCTACTATGGAGGCTGAATTCTCCTGTTTATCGCTATTATGTACTGAATTAATTATGTATAAACAAATGTTAAATGATATGGGTATAACTGTAAATTACCCTATAGTTGTACATGAAGATAATCAGGCAGCAATTCAAATGGCCACAAATATTGCAGTAAAAACTAGGAGCAAGCATACAGATTTAAGGTATCTAAACGTTAGACAATCTGTAAAGAGTAAAATGATACAGCTGGAGTACTGCATGTCGGAGGACAATATAGCTGATAATTTTACTAAAGCCCAAGGTGCCATAAAGCACCTAGAGAGTTGTCAAAAATATGGGTTTAAATTGTAAGGGCATTATATATTTATATCACCCAAAAGGGGAGAATGTTGGGTATATGAATACTCCAACTAGGTTTGGGTGAATAAATGTATAAACCTAGGTTTAAGTGTTTGTAGCTTTAAGCACAAAAACTGCAATGTAATTTGATAATTAAGGGTGCGGTTGCAGGCAGCAATAATAGGCAGTGAGAGAGATGTAACACTTCCTGGTTACTGTTTTCCGGTCTCCCTGGTCCCTGGTCCCTGGTTACTGTTTCCTGGTGTTACTGGTCGCTGGTCTGCTGGTCTCTCTGATCTCTGCTGACTGCTGTTTTACTCCTGTATGAGACGTCTGCTTGTTGGCTACTGTGCAAGATACCTTTTTTCTACTGAACAAAAGGACTGTTTACTTGGTGAGCTGTGCATACTCAGCGTTGTCTTTGAGAGAAAGGTATCGTGAGGAGAAGATTTACAAGCAGATAAAGACATTGTATTTACTAGTTAATGGACTAGGTTACTGGATGGATATATTGGATATTGACATATGGACTGAATGACACTTCTTAATCTCTGTGTGAATTAAACACCTATTTAAAAACTACAAACAGTGTTTTTGTCTCCAGTGTGTGTATACTCTTGGGCCCAGCCTCTCTGTCATTTGGCTGCCTGGCTTGACTGCTGCTGTGCACTCTGCTTGGGGGTTTGTCCCCAAACACTAACACAGAGAATATTCAAAATACGAATAACAGGGTTGGAAGGGCTGCCACAAAAAAGGTGTGTGTGTGTGTGTGTGTGTCAACCTATTCTCCAAAGTGTCTGAAGGTAGGAAAAGAAGCAATGGATGGGAACTATTAAGGAGAGAAGCAATCTAGAACTAAGGACAAATTTCCTGACTGTTAGAACAATTAATCAGTGGAACAGCTTACCTCCAGAAGTTGTGGATGCTCCAACACTGGAGGTAAAAAAAAATGATTGGACAACCATTTGTCTGAAATAGTATAGGGTTTCCTACTTGAGTAGGGATAGGACTATAAGACCTCCAACATCCCTTCCAATTCTGTTTTTCTGTTATTCTGAAGGAATCTTGAATATCTTCTAGTCAAACTCCCTGCTTGAACAGAAGATCCTATACCATTCTGGACAAAAGGCTGTCCAATCTCTTCTTGAGATTGAAGAAAATCTTCTTGATGTAATTGGATATATTGGATTGCAACAAATAGGGACAAGTCAGCCAAAGAAAAGAAGAAAATACAAAAAGCATCAAGATAAATAATATAACCCTAATCTAGCAGGGTTACTGATAGAACGTTGAACATTATGTATAGATATGACATATAGGCTGGATTTTTACATGTTTAGAAATTGAACAGAAATTGGAAAAAAGAAAAAGCAGCAAACCCTGACATTAATATGACCTCTATGGTGCTCAGGGCCTGAACTCAACCCCAGCCTGCTCAACAAATGCTTGTTCTTTTGATTGATTTCATAAGGTTTTATTTTCCAGTGTAGCCATACAGAAAATTTCATTTTGGAGCATATTGTGAACTTTGATTTTTGTACATTTTTATTTGCTTTGTGTATAGCAGAGTGTTCGTTGTTGTTAAAAAGTACCTATATAAAAATCTTTTAAAGACGCAAGTTTTGGAACTAAAATTTATAAGCATTGAATTTCAAAGCAATAAAACTCTCTCTGCTAGTTGTGCCAGTGGTATAGTCTCTGACCTTTCTTGATTTATCTTCTGTTGTCAACAATTGTTTGATGTGGTAAGGGCTTGTGATTTAGAACTCTAGTGGAGTTAATTTGCCCTGCTAAGTTTGAATGTAACCTCAGGCTTCTTTCAACAATTTCTTCTAAAGAATTTAAATATTTGAAGCATACTAAACTTAGAATAAAAACAATGTTCTGGGTGTGCTCTGTGGCATCAAAACCAACAATGAGATTGGATCAAAGAAATAAATAAAATTGATTTGCATGTGCATGTCTTGTTTAATTTTTCTTGCTTTTATTTTTCAACACTTCCAATGTAGCCATTCTTTTGAATTTGCCATCCAAAATCCAAAGGTTAATGGAAAAAATGGCAAGATAACAGAAAAATGGATGCATGTCTGTGCATGTCTAATTATGTTACCATTCATGATGGGCAATGTTCACATTGGGTGTGCACTGTGTTCACCCCACTGTTCCTACTGAGTAACAGAACAGAAATAATAAGATTGGAAGGGCACCATGGTGGTCTTCTAGTCCTAACCCCTGCTCAAGCAGGAGACCGTATACTATTTCAGACAAATGGCTGTCCAGTCTGTTCTTGAAAACTTGTGGTATGGAGCACCCACAACTTCCAGAGGTAGGTTGTTCCATTAATTAATTGTTCTCGCAGTCAGGAAATTTCTCCTTAGTTCTAGGTTGGATCGCTCTTCAATGATCTTCCACCAGTTATTTCTTGTACTGTCATCAGATACTTTGAAGAATTGGTAAAGCCCTTCTTTTGACAAGTCTTCAAGTAATAGAAAACTGCTATCATATCACCCCTAGTTATTTTCTTCAATTAGTCTAGACCAGGTGTCAGCAACCTACAGCTCTGGAGCCACATGCAGCTCTTTGGGCCCTCTGCTGTGGCTCCTTGTTGGGTGATCCTACCACTGGCTGGTCCTACCCCTCACTCTCCCCTCCCAGTCACTCCTGGTAAAACACAAAAAACAGAAATGAAACGGGGGTGGAAAGAAAGAGACCCATTTCTCACAAAAAACACCGGGAGCCACAAAACCTGGGTAGGCATGCTTCCCCTGGGGGGGTAATGTGACTGGGTGGGAGTGACATTGAGTTGGCCATGCCCACCCAGGTTTTGTGGCTCCCAGTGTTTTTTTTTTCCTGTGGGAAACAGGTCCAAGTGGCTCTTTGAGTGTTTAAGGTTGCAGACCCCTGGTCTAGACATACATAGTTTGTCAAACAATCATTCATCGTATCGTTTAGCCTCCAGATCCTTTATCATCTTTGTCCTGTTCTCTGCATTCTTTTTAGGGTCTCAATATCGTTTTTGTATCATAGTGACCAGAATTGGATAAAGTATTCTGTAGGATTATACAGAATATACTGAATATGCAGTATAGCTGTAGGAATGTATCTGAAGCCTGGACCTCGTGTTCTCTAAAGAAAGACATGATTCACACAAGCATTAGATTTTCTCCTGCAAGGAGACTGTGTGCTCATCAAATTGATCTGATAAACCTCTTTGAAAATATTTGGGACACTGGCAATAGTTTAATATCACTTAAAGTATTGGAGCTTCAAATACTTTGAACTTCAGCAATTCAATGAAGGATGTTCACTAGCGGTTTTCACCCAAATTTGATAGAAATTATAATATGTCCCAAAAATTGTAATAAAAAGGGCCATTTTCAGCCCTATCTAGCTTTTTGCATTGTTAGCTGTTTTTATCAGATAGATTTGATGAGGACACAGCTGGAGTCATCAGACAAATAGTATATATTAAGATTAGAAATATTAGTTCAGAAGCTGTAAATTTTAAACATATGAACTTTAAACCACATAATGACATTTTACTGTCAATTTAATTATTAGAATATTTGTATATTTCATACTTTTCATTATAGAGCACCCTCAAATGCATACTTATCTCTATTCTAACTTTCAGTTATACTATTTTTCTCATCTGCAGTGATTCCCAGTGACTCGCACTTCAGAAATGTGAAAGCGATACAAAACATGTGGTGTTTATTTTTTAGAAGAGAATAATAATTCTGAGAGACATTCAAAGTTAAAGAGCTCCAAATTTTAGCTTCATTCCTATTCAGCAAACCACTGAATCCACTTGAAAGTAAGTATTGTTAATGAGAATCACATTTGGGGAAAGTTTAAAAAATGACATTTATATTCTGTGTAACTGCCTATTTCACCAATTCCATATGCAAACAATTATTTCAATGGAGATGTGCCAAATATTTTCTGACCTTTAAAAGTCATTTTTTAAATTTGGATTTAGATGCATCAGAAATCATACAAATGAATTGTTAAATATTTTCATCAATTCAACCATCACTACAGTCTGGTGCCAAAAGTCCATTAATTCTGCACAAAGTTCAAAAAATGGATTAAGATGAAGTGAAATTCAAGCTACTTTATCAATTCACAATTTATGGAAATTGTGATTCTTCAGTATAATAAGAATCTTATGTAGCAGCCTACCATCTCACAGAACTGAAAGTTCAGACTAATCATATGGTAGTCAGAGAAGAAAGTAAAAAGTGAGAATATATATATTTAATTTCTTTTGTTCTTTTGTTTGTTGAGTAGCACCGATTCACCCTGCATTGACTTCACCAGAAAATATTGCTAATCTATTATCTTGTAAGTAATTGACAAATCAGATAAATAAATAAATAAATAAATTTATTTTTGATCACAGCAGAAGCCCTTGTTTTGCTTTGCTAATCAAAAATGTCACCATGAGATGAGGTATCACAAGTGTGCTGATTATACCCAGTTATATATTTATGTCTCCATACTGTGTAGGTAAATGATGCTGTGGACATTCTTTTGAAGTATCTGGAGGCTGTGAGGGCCTAGATAAGGAACAGACTTCAGCTGAATCTTGGTAAAACAGAATGGCTGTGTATGGGACCCCTCTGTATCCAGGAATTTAGCATTTTTGGTCTTTGGTGGGGATTGCACTATGTGTAATCTGGGGGGTCCATCTGGATTCATGGCTCCTGCTCAAAGAGTAGGTGGCAGCTGTGACTACAAAGCAGACTAGGTGGTATTCAGCAGGTTCTGACCAGTTCTGCAGAACCAGTAGTGGAAATTTTGAGTAGTTTGGAGAACTGGCAAATCCCACCTCTGACTGGAGATTTTACAGTATCCTTCCCCTGCCATGCCTACCAAGTCATGCCCACAGAACCGGTAGTTAAAAAAAATTGAATCCCACCATTGCTAGGAGGGCCTTTTTCAGATTCATATTGTGGGCCAGTTACATCCTTTCTAAGATAGGGAAGGCTCTCCTCTCAGTCACTCATGCCCTGGTCATCTCCCATTTGGATTATTGTAATGCACTCTACATGGGGCTACTCTGCAAAAGTATCCAGAAGCTTCAGCTGGTAAAGAATATAGCTTTATGGACAATTTCAAATATAATGTAGCACCTCTGATTCATGAACTATATTGCATGCCAGTTTGCCTCTGGGTTCAATTCAAGGTACTGCTTAAGACCTTTAAAGTCCTACATGGCATGGGGCCAGGTTACCTATGGAACCATCTTTGTTCCATTACTTCAGCCCATCCTACCCAGTTAGGCATGGAAGATATATTGAGGACCCTATCAGCCAAAGAATCCTGACTGGTGGGGTCCAGGAAGTAAACTTTGTCTGCAGTTTCCCCCATCCTGTGGAACATATTTTCCCCAGAGGTGAGGCAGGCCCCCACTTTCCTGGCCTACCAGAAAGGCATGAAAACATGGCTCCTCAGCCTAGCTTGAGGTACAGATAACCCTGGGGCTGGTTAGCACCCTTAAAATCCTCCCCACCTTTTAATTAGTTTTTAATATTGCTTGTCTCTTTTAAATTTTGTGTATGTTTTTTTTAAAAAAATATTTTACTTGTACACTGCCCAGAGGCCCTCTGTGAAGGAGATGGCCAGTTTTAAAAGTTGATAAATGAAGAAAATAAATAAACGAACCCCCCTTTTAAAATATAGATTCAGCCATTGGAAATCAGAACTAAATCAAACTGTTTTTTTTTAATCAAAGCATAAAGAACCAAAGCTATTTGCCTCCCTATCACCACCATCTCCACTACACACAATGAGATCCTCATGTAAAATGGGAATCCTGTTGTGTATTTTATCGTAAAACATAAAGTAAAGCAAATTTATACTTAGAGACAATGTAAATATTATGAACATAACAGATGGTCTGATTCTTAAAAAACATAGTTAAGAAGATACACTATACTATATATAATATTCACATTTTCTTAAATGCCTGTTATGATATGACTGTATCAAAGTTGATCTGAGTAGGCACTATAATGATGCTAAGCCCTTTAACTGCAATGAAGGCTTCTAGCATAAATTGGGGTTGCATTTATGATCAAGTCATTCCGGAGAAGAACTAAAAAAAGTAGAAACTGTTCAGTCCTCTTTGAACTGCTAAACCTATGTCACTTTATATCTTGTGAGAATCATTCCCTGAACTTGAGAAGATGGCCCAAGGATAGCTTAGTCTTATTTATTTATCTAGGAAGAAAGCACATATTAAAGTGCTTGAACTCTTCTGAGCTGTCATTGTGTTTATAGTACTTCAGAGAATGGCTGTTCTGAGCCTGAGCATTTATTTCTATCACCTTGACAAAATCTTCCTGAAAAGAGAGTTGTTTTGCTATCCAAACAGGGATTTTGCTATCATTGTTATTGCTATCTAGTGGATGGACCTTTGTCCCAAGGCAGCATAAATTAAACGTTATTTTCATAAACAAATACTTACAGCATTGAGCTGGTTGCACTGCACTTGTCCAGATGGACTGAGAAAGACAAATGCTCTAACAAGGAAATGAACAACCGTCTTTCATCCAACTTGTCTTTGGCTTGTTTAGTGGTGCAGAGACCACAGGACATGAGATGACAATGCAATGGTGTCCAAAGGACTAGAGGACTGGAATCGTTCTATTTTTTTAATCATTTGGAGCATTTTTTAAAATTGAATTTTATTAAATACTTGCTAAAAATTATGAAAAATTATACTCTATTATTTAATTAGGTTACCTGGATGTATTATGCTCCCCACAAAGAAGTTCAGAGGATGCAGACAATGACTGGTTAATTCTAGACTATTATGAATTTAGGTTTGGTAACAATCATAGATAGCAGATCTATAGCACTCCACAGTTTGTGAGGAGGAGGTTCTATTATTTAGCCTCTTATAGCACAATGTACAAGAGAACATCCTAATTAAACATCCTAAAATCTGTTTAAAACAAATGTTAGTTCTACTGTTATTCCGGAGACGGTGCACTTTCTTTTAGCATGAAAAATGACAATTCATAGCAACTTATCTTATACCATATCATATCCATATACTGAAAACTTCTAAAAATGTACCTCAGGGAAAATCAGGAATTCATCATCTTTAAATTCAGCTTCATCCATAAGCATTCCTAATTAACACTTTCCACACTCTGTGAGTTGTTAAAGACATACTGACAGTTATATACTGTCATTTCTGCATGCACAAATTTCCCTTTAGGAACTGAACTGATCATACTGCCTAGTCACACAGGGATAAATTTTAACTTTTAACTTTTTAAAAAATAATAATCTAAGCTTTCTTCCTGGATTTAACGACCTGAAATGGGAAGAACAGTTAAGTGGAGAATCCCATGACAATCCATCCAGCATATCCTCTAGTGAAGTCACCTCATTAGTCCTGTTTTTATTGGAGGGAGTATAAGATTACTTATAGTTTAGCAATTATTCTTTATTAGGGGAGATCCTTTCCTCCCCTGTCCTCCCTACAAAATACCACAATAAGTCCAAAATTAAACAAGCTTGCACTTTATTTTATGACTCTTGATGATTAAGATCAGTTGTTGCCAAATAATCAGTCAGGGGATATATAGGGTAAATTCTTTCCTTTATTCTGAAGTCAGAAATTTGATAATTGAATTATGGTGGCAAACCACTGAGAATTCACAGCATAATTTATCTCAGGGTTTTTGTGAAAGAAAAAAGAGTAAAAACCAAACAAAACACCTCTTCAGCCAACTCTACCTCCTCCCCACTTCAAATAGGTTGTGACTTCCTCCAAGTCAACTTTCTGCAGGATCTATCTTCACTCATCATGCTATTGTAATCTGGACTATTGCCTTTGTTGTCCCAATAGATTAAAAAAAAAGAAAGTCCTGGATCAATTTCTCTGATTTAGCACTGATTTTTATACTGAAAAATGTCATGGGACCATGACTCATTTGAGACATGTTGAATTTTAAGTCCAAAGACTTCCCTAATTTATTTGCAGTGCAGTAATTGTCTGGCCTCTTTTCAATAAAAGATGGCTATGCAATGGTGTCCTATATCCAAGCAAGACTTCATTTCAGCCCTTTGCTCCCAAGCTTTGAACTATCTTAAGTGACAGTTCCCTATCTTCAAGCTGGTTTGTAAAAGGTCATTACAGATGTCACATTGTCAGGACAAATGTCCCCAGAGATTGAAAGCAAGCATAGTGTTTCCTTTCTGTTTTGCTTGGTTGCTTGTTGACATCAAAATGAGCAGCTGCATCATGTGCTGAATGTTGGCAGTTGCCATCAGAAATTACTCAGCTTAAATTAATGCAGCTATATCTATTCTACTGGGTCTTAACACTCAAGTGGATCACTAACACTTCTATTTAGCACACTGACCTACTGACATATCAGTGACAGTTGAAGAAGAATGCCGATAGGCTATTGATTTTTTTCAAAACTGTTGCTATAAATTTTTTGGGAGTGGGAATTGCCAAGTTTATTAGCACCATTTCATTCATCTAATTGATCCTGTTTATCCAACTATCCTTTATCTTCTAGAATTCTATCTGTATAAGCCTTCTGAACATAGCAACATAAACAGAGACTTGCTGGATTGTGCCAAAAGGTTTTCTATCAGCATCCCCTGTCACCTACTGGCCAAATGAATGCACTTGAGAAGTCCCCTCACATAGACTAGAAGAAATAATAGCTCTTTTTACAAACCAGGCTCTGTAAAAAGCAGATACCACAATGTGGTGGGATAAAGAACCAATGAGTAGATAAGCTCTTGGATAATTCATTTCCAGATGAGGAGAGGACTTGAGATCACTCACAAGTATTCCAAACAGTTGCTCTTTTTGAGGAGCCCTTAAAACATCAGTCTCTGTCAGGTTTAAAGCTTTAGAGAACAAGGGAATAACCATCTGCTAAAACTGTGGTCAGCTCCTTTGAAAGGACACTATACTTCACATACTTCTTTTTCTAATCTCTTTTGGAAATGGGTGATTTTTCAGTTATCAGGTATCTTTGGATTGACAGGTTTGACAGTACCAGGTGAGTTTCCGTTAATCCTTAGCAAAAAGAACCTCACAAATTTAAGAACTTTAAAAAATGGGGATGGAATGGGCTAAACAGCAAAAGGGTGATTAAAACTTTTAGAAATTAATCCATTTGAAATAAGATCTTGAAATTAATTATAAAGAATACTTCCCAAGGAAAAATGCTTTTGTTTTGAATTAATAAAAATTATAACAAGATAAGATTAGAAACATTAGACACTAGAGAGAATTAGAGGGAACTAAGAATAACAATTAAATAAAACTAAAGGAACCTGTCCAGGAAGTCATCAGGAGTCAACATTGCCTTGAATGTAGGTAAAGGTAAAGGTCTCCCTGCCCAATTGTGTCCTATCCTAGGATATGGTGGTCATCTCAGTTTCTTGGCTTTGGGAGCCAGCTTTGTCCGAAGACATTTTCTGTGGTCATGTGGCCATCATGGCAATATGCCCAAGACACATGCTATTACCTTCCCAATGAAGTGGTACCTATTAATCTACTCATATTTGCATGCTTTTGAACTGCTAGGTGGGCAGCAACAGGAGTTCACCCTGTTGTGTAGTGCTCGGGTCTCAAACCTGGGCTGTCAGCTTTCTAGCTGACAAGCTCAACTTCTTTAAACAATGAGTCATTGTGCCCCAACTTGAAAGTACACCCCTAAAAAAGTTGAGTTAGGCTGAGTACAGAAAAAAAAAACCACCATCTCATTTTGTAGAAAAAAATAATGCAACTAGTTATTTTATAGGATAATAATTACAAAGAAGCTGATTTCTTACCTATTTTTCTTAATAAAAGAATGGAAAAGGAGGAGGAGGAGAGAAAAAGATACAGTTACCTCATACAACCCACCATCACTCAAAACTAGGCACACATGCCCCTAACTACCTCAATTCAAACTATAACTGGCCTTAAATGCAAGCTACTCAATGTAAGAAGCCTTGTGAATAAAATGCCTGAATTTCTCCTCTTACTAAATATGGCTAAATTCGACATCATATTTGTCTGTGAAACATGGCTCAATGCATCTCTCCCTGACTACATTACCACACTAAGAGACTATCATGTTTACTGATCAGATCGTGAAATCCGTAGAGGAGGTGCTGTTGCTATCTTCTATAAAAAGCCCTTACATCTAAAAAACATCCAAGTTACCCAAGAGCTTGCTCTTCCTGAGACCATCATCTGTGAACTGTCCTTAAATATCACATTTCAATTCTTACTATGTTACAGAGCCCCTGATTATGACATCAAACATGTAAACAAGCTAAATTCAATACTAACATGGCAAAATCCAACCCACACACTTTTATCTTTCTTGGTGACTTCAATCTATCTCACATTAACTGGACCCTAAACGAATGTAAAACTGAACCCATACATGCAACCTTTTACAATGCTGTAACAAACCTGGGACTGGAACAACTAGTAACCAACAATACTAGACTTAACAACTGACTCGATCTCATCTTCTGCAATAGTTTGAATTCAATTTACAGAATACAAATTAAGGAACCCTTTTCCAACAGTGACCACAGCATGATTGACTTTTGTCTCAACATACGTCCACACAAAAATCAACACAATGATGTGATCCCCAATTATAACTTCAAAAAAGGCAACTATGATCTTATACACAATGATCTCTCATCCCTTGATTGGCAATTTCTATTCACTGCAAGCAATACTGTTGAAGACCATTACAACATATTTTTACTTGAAGTCAAAAGAGTCATCAAACTATACGTACCAATAACAACTCCAAAACCCAGAAAAAACAGACTACCCATGACAATAAGGAAGCTTCAATCCCAAAAGAGATCACTTTGGCGGAAAAACAAATCTGGTCACATTGCCAACTTCAAAAGCCGATACAAAAAATTATGCCACCGGATAAAGACTGAATGCACCATTTATCACATTAAACAAGAGGAAAACCTTCCATACACCAATTCCACCCGTGCGTTCTACAATTTTGTAAACAACAAACTAAAAGACTCAAGGTCCATCCCACCCCTGAAAGGACCTAATGGTAAAGACTGCAATGATGAAACCATTAAAGCCAACCTCTTTAACACATTCTTTGGCTCAGTATTTGTAAACAGCAATGGATCATGCCCAGTATTTCCTAGCCGAACCACAGACAACTACAATGATCTAATACATATCGATTTTACAGTAGACAATCTTGAAAAAGCACTACACAATCTAAAACCATCTCTATCTATTGGACCGGATGGAATATGTGCCTGCTTCTTAAAAAAGCTATCCACTGCCATAGCTGAACCTCTAAGCACAATCTTTGAAAAATCTTTCAGGACCAGCTCCTTGCCAAAACTATGGTTGCAAGCCACAGTCATCCCCATCTTCAAAAAGGGAGACCCCAGCCTAGTTGAAAATTACAGACCAATCTCTTTATGCTGTGTCACCTGTAAAGTCATGGAATCAATTATTAACCAATCCATTATCCGCCACTTAAAGACAAACAACCTACTCTCTAATAAACAATTTGGTTTCAGAAAAAAACTATCCTGCAATCTGCAACTCTTACACTGCAAAAACATATGGACTACACAATTCGATCTTGTAAGCAATTGACAAACCAAATAAAATAAAATAAATAAAATAAATAAATATTCCATTACTCTTTCTTAATCTAGTTTGATATGTGTTGTGTGATCTTCTCGTTCTTCACACCATCTATTCCCAAAGCCTTCCTGAACTCACTATATTAGTCTGATCTAGAGCATAGATCCTGTTGATCCAGTCTAAATTCAAAGATTTCTCAATATAGCCTATTATCAATTCTTTATAAATTGAAACTTGAAGGTGTTCAAATCTTGTTGCCATCAAGTCCTGAATCTCAGGTCCAACCTTTGAATTTCAAGTTTTGGTATTGGATATGGAGTGATTGACACATCCCTATTGAATATT
This sequence comes from Pseudonaja textilis, assembly GCF_049901715.1. Classification (NCBI taxonomy): domain Eukaryota; kingdom Metazoa; phylum Chordata; class Lepidosauria; order Squamata; family Elapidae; genus Pseudonaja; species Pseudonaja textilis. The sequence goes on along the minus strand of NC_141992.1, from coordinate 22,848,351 downwards.
AAATTTATTTGAAAGGAATACCTTCAAATGTAACACAAACACCCCTTTATTTTTTATTCCCTCTTGTGCTTTGCTTAACTCAAAATGGATGTTGGATATATTTGGATGTAATTATCATCTTATCATTTAAAATGATAAAATTATCATTTTAATATGGCTACCATATCACAGCTACAAATCTATTATATAGAGAACATTATAATTCTTTGCTGATATCCAATGGTCAATTGGATTTTTGCAGCATAAATATTGTAGCCCTATTTTTAAGTTCCTCAGAGATTTGCTTTCTGTTAGTTCTATTTTAATATTTGCTTTAACAGTGGATAACACTTTTTGTTCATTGTTTATGTCAGTAACTTTTCTGATGCTTTCTGATGTTTCTTATGCATTATGAATGAGAAATTCACTTAAATTATACCAAATGACATACTGATTTTGCTAGTTTAAAGTTTACACTCAATAGGAAACTAAGATGTGAGTTATGGTCATTCAGGAGAATCTGAGCATGTTCATGTTCAAACATTGTAATTCCAACCCCATACCCAATCCATAAATATGTATGCATATTTATCCATGCTATAATAATATAATACTGCACTTCTCTCCACTCTAACTATTAACTAAAAGACAGGACACCTCTTATATTTGTTTGTATAACACTAAGTTACATTTATTTGTATAGCATTTGTACCTTTGAAAGGTAAATAAGGATTTCTTTTTTGAAAGGTAGTTGATTGAACAAATCACCATGGCTTAAGTTCTTATTAGAGAGAATGCTAAGTGTTAGGGTGGTTTCAATATCACAAAGGCAGCACCTATTATCAATGAGCTAGACCACTGTTATCTCTTATATTATTATTTATTTTAAGAGAGAGATGAAAGAAAATATGAGGGCTATGGATTTTGGCAAGAGCTGTACATCAAACAATACGTAGTTTCATTCAAAGTCGTGCTCAAAATAGCTGAAGTGGAAGAAAAAATCATTACTTTATGTGTACCTTACAAAAGTTTGTAAGTGCGGCTAGTATGAATATTTCTACCTGGAAAAAACATTCCTTAGCTATATTCTCCCCAAAATTAATTTTCCTCCACTTATGCAAAACTTGGTCATAAATATTTACTCTGCTTAGCAGCCACACAAGCACTAGCATCTTCTAGATTCTAAATTATATTCTCCTTTGCTATTTTTCCCCTTTTATTTATTTATTTGAATTTTTTAAATTACCCATCTCCTACTTTTTAATACTTTTGTTTTGATATTCTTTATCCCTCTGCTCGGTTTACTGAATAATTTAAGCAAAACACCTATAGTGAAATATTAATTTTTAAGAAGCAAAGCCTAAGCATGTAGGGGATTCATTATTGCAGCTATTCTGGAGCTCAGAGAAAGCTATGCAGAGAGACATTATTGTGGAAATTGGCAGGTGTGTCTAGGCAGTCAAAGTTCCAATTCTTTTTACACACATTTTGAATGTTGAGATTTATTTTGACATAATACAATCACCTTTGCTCCACCCAAAATCCTATAGTGAATTCAAGCCACCTCAGCACTTGAGACTGTTACTAGTTTTGATTCAGCACTAATTCACATATACTAATCTTGTGTCTGCAGTCCGAAGTAGTACAGTGTGGTATCAGGTATTTCAGATGTAATTGCTGATCAATGTTCCTTCTTGCTTCACACAGTAACGTAAATAGCCAATTGAAATTCCCAGTTCTGGATTTATATGCATTTGTTCTTAACACTTTCTCTTGTACAACAAGAATTACCCCCTCTGTCTCTTTCAATTTTCCTGCTCTTGGTCATTGCCAGGTCTTGTTATCTGTTTTGCCTGCTGGTTTTTTAATCTATCGGCCATGTAATGCTTTGCCTTGCCGTGTCTCTTTTCTATTCTTCATTTGGCCTTTCTTGTAGGACAATTTGGTCTCTCTGGTATTCAGTGAGCCTTCATGGTTTATTAGCTACAGTATATCTTTTTCACTCTCCTTCAGGTATTCTTCCAATGCTCTTTTTTCTTGTTTAGCTCATGTACTTATAATATTCTAGGCTCCCCTATGCTTCTTGGTTTGTCAACATCACTGTGTGGATAGAAGGCAGGATTCATTGTAATTATTTTTCTGGTCTTCCTATATAGGGCTTTTAGTTCTATGTGAATCCAGTTCACTATTCCAGCTGTGTATCTAATGAGTGGAATTGCTCAGGTGTTAATTGCCTTGATTGTATTTCCTCTACTGAGTTTGGAGTTTAAGATCTTCAATCTCATGCTGTATTCATTTTTAACCTTCTTCTTGACTTCAGTTTGCTTAATGTTGTCAACTTGAAGAATGCATATTTGTAGTGATCCATACTCTTGATATTATTGCCATATGGCATCTTGATTCCTTTAATTTTCACTACTGTTTCCCTATTGATGGTAAAGCTGGCACATCTTTCCAATCCAATCTCCATTATTATCATTAAGGAATATTTAATTCAAAAGCCATGTTTCTTAATGTGCCTTGCTAACTGAAACAACAGGGGAAACTACTCATAGGAAAATCTTAACATCTTTCATACAACCTTTATGAGCTGTGGCCTCAGCTCTGATTGTTCCCCACCTCCTTCCCCCATGAGTGTTAGAAAGAAAGAAAGAAAGAAAGAAAGAAAGAAAGAAAGAAAGAAAGAAAGAAAGAAAGAAAGAAAGAAAGAAAGAAAGAAAGAAAGAAAATAACTTTATAAATTCTGGAGCTATAGTGAGAAATTGTGAAGAGTTTTGGAGCAGGTATGCATTCCTGATTTATGTCAGATAATGTAAAAAGAACATCTCGTGACATTTTCAAAATGTTACAGTCAATATTATACGGCCAAAGTGTTGTTAACATCTTTTTTCTCCTCCATGTCATGTATTTGTTATGTCAGTTTCCTAAAGTTTTAAGATGTTTTTGGACTCTTTTTTTCCTGGCACACACATACACACAAAAATCCCATTATTGTTAATGCAAAAAAAAAAAAAAAACACTCAGCAATTTCAGGCATGGAGGAAAATCACTCTGGCCTTTTGATCACATTTCTTTTCATTATCAGTCCAGGATGTGCATTTTGAGTTCTATTTCCAAGGGCATGAGATTCTTCTCAGTTTACCTGGGATGTAACTTGAAATATGGCATTGGGGTGGATAGAGATCTACTGAAATTTAAAAACGTCATTCAAATCAGCAGGAATTCAGTGTAAACAATGCTAGTTCCAAATCGATTCTGATAGGCCTACATTTAACTATAATCAAGTGCAGTTCCAACTCATTGTGCTGTCATTTTTTTAGACTGAAATGTATGTTTAAGGAAGCAATTTTAATGTCTTTCTTCTTGTTACCCCATGTCGTTTGTTTCATTTTTCCTGCTTGTAAAGAGGGAAATACAATTATGCATTCATTGGTTTTCAGTGTCAGATACAAACCTAGACAGGCAGAGACTTTCGTGAGGATTATATTGTCAGTATGTTACTTAAAAGAGCCAAAGACTGTCCAGGGAGAAAGATTAATCTCAATGGATTTTTGTTTGCTATTTGCCCTATCCTGAGGGGCATTTTATTCTACTACTGTATTACATTGGGTTTTTCCTTCCCTAGGGTAAAAACAAGGGAGTTGGCCAAATAGACTGAAAATACCTCTGCTTGTCTTGAAAGTTGTGAGGTCATGCTTCATTCAGAGTTCTTCATCAACTAATCCTTAATAATTCAGTATTATTTTTCCAAAACCAATATGGTACTGCTTGGGTATGTGGTATGCAGTTCAGTGATGCTATGTCCTCTTTCACAGTGCACTGTGTAAAGGTAAAGGTTCCTCTTGCACATACGTGCTAGTCGTTTCCGGCTCTAGGGAGTGGTGCTCATCTCCATTACAAAGCCAAAGAGCCAGCACTGCCCAAAGACATCTCTGGGATCATGTGGCCAGCATACCTAAATGCCGAAGGTGCACGGAATGCTGTTACCTTCCCACCAAAGTGATCCCTATTTTTCTATTTGCATTTTTACATCCTTTTGAACTGCTATGGCAGAAGCTGGGAATAACGGGAACTCACTCCATTATGCGGTGCTAGGGATTTGAACCACTGACCTGCCAACCTTTCTGATCAACAAGCTCAGAACAATTGGCGCTGACAAGATCACCATTGGTCAGCTGCAGAAGGCCACCTTACTGGGATCTGCTCACATAATCCGCCAATACATTACACAGTCTTAAACACTTGGGAAGTGTTCAACTAGTGATACAACCCATTGATTCTTTTTTAAAAAAAACAATTTTATTGATTTTCAAAGACAATACACAAACAAACAAAACATAAAATATAAAAGCATAGAACACCTTTTCTGAAAGCTGCTTGATCCCGGGTTACAACTCTTCATACAGACACAAATTCATATTCATTTTATATACCATTCCATATCTTATTACCATTTTCAATTTTCTATATAACTTCTCACCTCTTTTAACTTTCTTAGTTTTATTTTATTTATCTCATCTCAGTTCAAATCATAATACTTATTATTCTTTGTCTGTTCTGTTTCCAGCTATCCATTTATCTTTTCTCTTTAAACAAAACTTCTCCTGTACACTGATTGGAGTATGATGCCTTTAACTCTTTCCCCTAAATTTATAATACTTAATATAATACATAACTTGCATTGGGATTCTGTTTAGTACATTCTAAAATTACACAATGTTTTTTATAGAAAAAAATTTTTTTATAGGTATATGATGTAATTAAAACAACTATCAATGCCAATACAAATCTAATCATTAATATTAATGTTCATTTATACCTTAAACACTTTACACATTACTTTTCAATTAAATATCATACTTTTATGGGAACACTTATACTTTCCATAGTTATTTCCCCCCCACATCACATATTTTAAATCATTATTTCATTAAAATGTTCCCATTTCTCCTACTTCAATTCTCTCATTTATTTCATTGCCTTCTTTTTCTTCACAAAAATTTCACTAAATTACACTAAATACTTTATCCCATTTTTGATTACATGTTGTTTCCAATTTTCTAACATTATTTCTGAATACAAATATAAGAATACAATCTTATGTACCTTTGCAGAATCCCTTTTTCAATTAAGTTTACCCATTGTTTCTAAAAGAATTTTGTTTATTTACATCTTGCTCCCCACCATTGAGGCTTCTCATCCCTTCCTTTCGCCCTTGCTTATTCTTCTCCTTGCCCTTTTTACCCCCTTGTCTCTCTACCTCCCTTTTCTTCTTCTGCTTTCCCCCTTTCTGTTGTATTCTAACATTGTATCCACTCTTCACCTTATTTTTCTCTTTTTTGGTTGTTTTTTCAAATCTTAAAGTCCCCTTTTTCTTTTCCTCTTTCTCCTTTCCTTCCCCAAATAGAGTCACTTGTTCATCAAAGATGGCTTCTTCTTTATCCCAGTCAGTCAGTTTTTCATAAGTGCAAACCGCCATTTCTAAAAATTGAAAAAGAGTGCCAAGAGAATCTTTCCCTTCTTGTTCTTCTTTTTTGTATTTTTGGTATTCAATTTTCAATTCATCCACAAGTGATGCCATTGTAGAGAGAAAAAGTTTTTCCAAAACAACCACCCAAGTGCTTTTAATCAAAGATAGTTCCCAAAATTTCCAAAATCACCAAACAATCCAAATAAGCTGTTTCTTTTAATACTTTCTTCTTTCTTCCCTTTCTCTTTCTGGGGTTACTGGTTAGTCACAAAGTTCCAGTTAAAATATATCTTTTAAAAGTCTTGTTAATATTTAATAGCTCTTTAAAATTCTAGGCAATCTCCTCCTTACTTTCAAATTCTGCTCCAATTTTTTTTCCTCTCCCTTCCCACTTAGAGCAAAAAAGGTTTTTTTTTTTAATATTCAGAAATCCTTATCCCTTTAGCACTTAATTACCTCCAATGCGGGTTTTCTGATTTCTCTTGCGGTTCTATTCGCTGTCACGTTAGGAAGGAGAGTGAAAAGAAAGAAAAACTTTCCCTTTTAAACTTCCATTCGCTGCTTGTAAATCTCTGGAAATGATGTATCTTTGGCAAATTTTAAGTTCCAGGGTACTTTCGCTGTTGCTTTATCCTGGCCAGCAAAAAACACTTTCACTTCTTCACAGCTCCTCCTGCACTTTCTTTTTCCGGCTGAGCACTTCAATGTGGTGGCCATTTCTGACCGCCGCTCAGCTGCCTTCAGAAAAGGGGGTTTAGCCAGCTAGGGAAGAGAGGTGCGATATCTCTCGACCCTGCCAGATCCTCCCTGTCTTTGCCACCTTCTACAGAGGTGGCTAGCCCTGAAGCCGAGTGGCTCAGGGCACTTGGGCAGCGAGCACAGGCAGAAACCACGCACAGTCATGGATTCCTGCCTGCCCCGAAGTGCTGCAGACCGGATGTCACAACCCATCAATTCTTATAGAAGTTACAGTTATGGTAGGATGTGAGCTGCAGTTTCAATAGCCCTTTATCCACAATGGCAGACTGTGTGCACTTAAAAGGAAAAGATTCTGGAGACACATTTTTTATTACTTCACGGTCTGTCAGGGCCAAATCTGAGAGTAGGAGGTACTAGAATTGACCATCAGCAGTATTGTCACCCACAGCATGGTAATAAATCTCTTTCCAGAAATTCATCTAGCATTCCAAAGCTATCAATGGAAGAATCAGGGATGAGGCTAAGACAGGCAGATACCATAAAGCCTAGCCTTGAGGAAGAATCAATGCAACAGACTCTAGCAACCCAGTTCAGTCTATATAACAGCCTTAAATCTCGTGTATTTTTCTTTCTTTGGTCATTTGTTTCTTGGCCTTGAATGTGAGGGCACCTGCATCATGTTTAGATAATGTTCATGTCTAACCCCAGGTTCTTTGCTTTCAGCCTTGGGAGCTTCAACCATCAAGGCACCTCATCTTTCCCACTATAGTGAGTCCCTTTCAACTCTGTTATTTTATTCTATTCTATTTCAATTGAATTAAATTACTGAATTCCTATTTATTATTATTATTTAATTGAATAATTTATAATTATTATTACCCAAATTACAATTGTACATATAATGGCATTGTATTTTCTTATTTTATCAACAGTAGAGACCTTGAAATTTCTAGGTTCTATCATATCCCAAGACCTAAAATGGACACCTAACATCAAAAACGTCATCAAAAAAAAATAACAAAGAATGTTCTTTCTGCACCAACTCAGAAAGCTCAAACTGCCCATGGAGCTGCTCTTTGCACCTAGAATGAGAAACATCTACCACTACCTAGGACTGAACTCTCAACCTTCCATATGGGAGCCAAGCATCTTCACTACTAGGCTACCACACCACTCACTATCCTTACATGAATAAGGCTGGCAAAAGCAGAACTCTTGCTCCAGGACTGTTTCAACCAAAACCATTAACTGTCATCTTCAAATGCCATTGATTCTACTTCCAAAATTGATCAGGGGAGCATCTGTTGTCAATCTCACTACTTATCCAGTGACTGGATAGTTTGCTTAGAACTGTATGTTGAGAGAAAGAACTTTATAAAAAGCTTTTTGAATGTTGAAGTAATATCTAATATTTCTATCCACACATTTTTAGTACTTTCAAAATTTTCAAAAATGTAAATAAATAGGAAAAAAATCAAACCAAGAGCAAAACAGTCAGTTTTCAAAGGGTTACTGGCTGAAATATTGTAATATAATACCAACAGAATGGGAACATTCTTTTATAAACGGAAATAGCAAACATTCCTAGTCTAATTGTATAAAATTCAGCTATGCTCAACAAATGCAACCTTGCAAAGAAAATTCTGATCTTAGTGTTGCAGATTGATAATCTATTATTGCAGAATTGGGCAATTGATTTGTTATGTGATCATCAATCTCAGATTTATCTTTTTCATTTTTAAGACAGACATAGGAAACCTGTTCTAGGTGACATCTGGGGGAGAAAGGGCTCTTTTTCCCCCCCCATCAATGTTTCCCCACCCAAAATTATTTGTACATATACAATAAGTTCAACAAGAACAAATGACAGCTTTGCAGACAAAGAGCAGCACTATATGTGTGAAGACAATCACTTTTTAATGGCAGCATATACATCTGTCAGAGTTCAATGCGCTTTCTGGCACTCCATAATCCCATTCTAAACTGGGACTGCTATGGCAGCTATTCCTTTTTTTAAAACGAACCTGTGGGAGTTGGTGACAAATGTGTCAACTAACAGTCAACCTCCTATCTGGGCTTGTCTGGCATTTTGTTTATCTAGTTCTTAGAAATTACACAGTGGTGTAGCCTAGGTCAACAGACGGATGGAAAAACACCTCTTTTATTTTGGATCTCATCTTTTATACAACATTCTTTTAGAAATCTGAGCCTTGTAACTAAAACTGACCTCATAAACTAACACAGAGCCAGTTGAATGACATTAGCAGTTTTGATTTCTTGTAATCTAATATAGGGTACGTACATTCTTAAGGCTGGAGGATGGGTTTCTTTAATCTATTATTTCAGTTGCTGAGAACTGCAGGGATAGATATACTGGTTTCTCTGGAAGAAGTGTTTAATTATGGGGGAGGGTCATTAAAAAAATAAAATTGATGTTTTAAACTTATTAGATTGAACATATCGATGTTATTTATATTTCAACAGTGGTAGGGTATGTCAAATTTTTCAACTTTCAATTTCGAAACATTAGGGGTGCTCAAAAGTTGTAGCATACCTTGAGGATTGTAAAGATATTTTGGTTACTTTAATGTAATTTAGATGTGCTTGGTAAGTAACTACATAGCATAACTTTCTAACGAAGTTGGATGGGGTAGCTTCTCCACATTGAAATCTCCCCCCCCTCACTTTTTCAAGCAACTGAGAAAATGAGCTTATTGCTTATTGTACTCTATGACTATCTTTAAGTGTTGTACCTTATGATTCTTGACTCTTGATAAATGTATCTTTTCTTTTATGTACACTGAGAGGATTTGCACCAAGACAAGTTCCTTGTGTGTCCAATCACACTTGGCCAACAAAGAATTCTATTCTATTCTATTCTATTCTATTCTGAGGGAGATGAGTGGTATACAGTATATAAAAACAAATACCTAAATAATTCTCTTACTGATACTTTCTTCTCTGAAGCTGAAGGGACGCGAGACAGGTCTAGCAAAAGGATTTTGAAATTAGGCCAAAGGCTGCAAGTAGTTTAAGAATCATAGGTTACTCACCTCTGACATTGTTTCTTTGTTCCATTAGTAGGATGAAAATTTTGAGCAGAGTGTTGATATTGGTCATGATTTGTGTGTCTCATGAATACCAGTTTATTCAGCCAGATGAGATCCCTTTGCGATTGACTCAGTATTCTTATTTTACATGATGTAGAGGAAAAAAAATCAAACCTGAGCCAACAGTCCACTTGGATTGTGCACTAGTAGGTTTTCCTTCCTTCCCCCTCTTAAATTGAGAATGTTGCTTTGTTGCCTAGCAAAGATTTGGGCAGATTTGAAGTATCTGAATCCTGAACGATACTTATTTTTAGTTATTACCTTTGATGTCAGTCATAAGCCTAAGGATGTCAGCTCAAATCTTATGGAAATGAACCACCAGTGATGGGGAAATTGTATCAAGCTGACAATTACACACACACACACACACACACACACACACACACACACACACATATACACACGCGCGCGCGCAGAGAGAGAGAGAGATTGCTTTTTTCTCCCTGTAAATTGTCATGCGGAGCTAAACATTTTACTTACACAATATTTTGCTTACCTGCTAATGAGGGTAATCAGAAGGCCGTATTAGCACGCAGAAGGTGAATGCAAGGGGTGTAGCTGGCATCGAAAGAGGCAGGGACACCAGGCAATTAGAAATAATTGTGGGTGATGGTGCTGATACCCAATGAGAATCCTGCTCCACAAATGTCAGAATGTTTTCCCCAGCTGCCACTAGAATATATGAGAACAATATAATCCTCTGTATTCTTAAATGCATTAAAACTACGGCCTGTTTTTCGGAGAGAGGGGGGGTGTAACTGTTTATCCTGTCCATCCATCTAAATCACACTTCCCAGGCATGCAGCAGTAAGACCTAAAGGGAAATAAACTTTTTAATCTCTTTCAGAACCTGGAAGATTCTTCACATCGTAAAATACTTCAGGTATGAAATGAATCACTTCAAGGTGTCTTCTCTGGCATATTGCCAAGCACAGAAAGAAAACTGTTCCTGGGGTTTTTTTTCTTTCTCTCCCCACCCCCCCAGCATATAATTTCAGGTTATTTTGGCTATTTGTGACAGAATACGTAACGCTTCAAAAATAGATTTTGCAACAACCACCCCCACCCCCACCCCCCCAAAAAAGCATAAGAACTGTTATTGCAACCTTTTCCAGCTTGGTGCCCTGCAATGTCAATTTACAATTTCCTCCTTCTTTTATGAATCAGGATAGATAGAAATTATGGTAGTTGTAGTCTAATGCACCAAGTTGGGAAATTTCTTTTAGCTTATATATCATAAAAAAGGGAAAGAGAGGAGAATAAAGAACTATACAGCCTTGAATAAAGAATCATCCATCTGCAGAACTTCCCATCAATCAGCATTGTCAATCCCATGTCCAGGCAGAAAGGAATTTTTCTTATTGGTTTTTGTGTTTTATTAATCAATTATTTATTGATTTTATTGATTTTATAACTGATTGGCAAGATCTTTCAGCAATTTACAGTTAGACATAAGGTCAAAATTAAAATAAGCAGGAATTAAAGACAATTAAAATCAACACTAAGTATTCATTTTGAAAAGTTATGTTCCTAGAGCATTTGTAAGAGCTATCAAAGAGGTTAGATATGTGAAGTATATTTCTCAGAACTGAGGCAGCTACAGAGAAAGCATACTCCTCAATGAGCAAAGGAAGATCAAAAACCAACTCATGTATAGCTTTAAAATAATAATATCCAGCAACAAATTAATAGCCGCTGGTATGGTTTATTTCTCTACTCAGTGGTGGGATTCAAAAGTTTTTACTACCGGTTCTGTGGGCATGGCTTGGTGGGCATGGCAGGGGAAGGATACTGTAAAATCCCCATTCCAACCCCACCCCACCAGCCTGCTTTTCAGCTCCGTTTTCCAGTGCAGGACAACAAAAGGAGACCCAGCTGATTAGCTGGGACTCGGGAGGCAGAGAATAGATGGGGGCAGGGGGCACTGGCAGGGTATTTGCCAGTTCTCCGAACTACTCAAAATTTCCACTACCAGCTCCCCAGAACTGGACAGAACCTGCTGAATACCACCTCTGCCTCTACAGCTCCGTGCTGTTATTTCAGAGCATGCACTACAATGTTTATGTGTCTCCTATCTTTAAATTGTAAGAAGCCATACAGTCCATGAGCAACCATCAGGCTGAAATGGAAACGAAGTTGGAAAACATTTGGGGTGTCAATAGAGGGAAAAGGGAATGACTTTGAACAGGGATGTCAAAGTCAAGGCCCACAGGCCAGATACAGCCCGCAGGGTGCTTAGATCTGGCTCATGGGGCACCCTGGAAACAGCGAAGGACTGGTCCATGGTACCTCTGCCAGTGAAAATGGAGCTCAGGAGGGCCTGAGCTCACAGGAAGGTGAGCTCCATTTTTGGCTGCAACAGCCTCCTGCAACCTTCTGCCAGTAAAAATAGAGCTCACGAGAACCGTTGTAGCTGAAAACAGAGCTCACAAGGGCCATGGGCAGCCCTTCTGAGTTCCATTTTCACTAGAAGAGGATTGCAGGAGGCTGTTGCAGCCTAAAATGGAGCTCGGGAGCCCGTTTTCTCTGACAGAGCACTCAGGACACCATAGGTGCCCCTGACATGAGTGACGTTGACCTGGTCATGCCCATCCTGACCTTGGCCACCCTAGCTACACCCACCATGGCCATGCCCCCATGCCGCCCCCAAGGTAAAACACAAACTTGATGTGGCCCTCAGTGAAATCGAGTTTGACACTCCTGGCCTTGAGGAACAGAAGGAGGAATTGCTTCCAAAGATAAGATAAAAGAATCCTGAGTCCAAGGCAGAACTGTAATACAGGTAAATTTTCAGACAAGTCCCTCCCTAGCTCACAGAAAGATAAAGGGAGAGAGAGAGGCGGGAGGCACATTCAAACTTGCAAGGTTCTGTTACTATCACTTTACAATAAAAGTGGTATTGGCCTATATGACTTTGGTTTCCTAATCTGGTCTACCTTGAATGGCTGACCTGTTATGATTTAACATCTGCACCACAACAAAGGCTAACCTGCTGGGCTGCTACTTAAATGAGCAATAACCTGTTCTGACTTAGGCCTAACCTATCCACTTCACTTGTGCTACATATACCCAGAAGCCCTATCGCTGTACTGATTAAAGGGCAACAATAGTGTGCTTTTTAATAACAAAGAGGTGGGGTGTATGAGTTGTCGTTTTTTGTGGTTTTGCTTCAAAGGAGCTCTTTGTTCTTACTCTGATGAAGCAAATTGTACCCCTGAAGTTCTACATAGCCCTAAAAGAAAAAAAATGAAAGGAATCGCTCAGCGTATTTAGTTTAGAATCAGGAACAGAAGAAAAAGTTAAAATTACCAGTATGGTTCCACATAAATGTTTGTTTTGAAAAATTGCACAGCAACCACCACCACAATAACAAGGAATGTTGTAGCAATATGAATAAGTCTGTCTGTTTCAGTTGCCACACAGGAGTCAAAAGATTTTATATAATTTTCTTTTTTAAAACTAGGATTTATTTTTTTACTAGACTGTTTTATACTGTTCGAATTATATTGTAAGGTTTCCCTGAGAAATCAAGATTTGGAGACAGAATGGCCTTGTATAAAATAATAGTTATTTTTCTTTTAAAAAAACAGTTTAAAACCATTACCTTACACTGTAGTAATGATACAGCAAAAATGTCTGAGGTTTTACAAAGAAACAAAACAAAACAAACATCTAACAGTATAATCCTCTACATTTATTTGGAAGTAATTGTCTTATGTCTAGTGATACTGTTTCCCATATCTATGGAAATCGATTTTATATAGAGTCAAACTATGTTAGCTGAATATTTATAGTGGTTGGGTTCACACAGCACATTTACCCCTAGTTAAATTAACTGAGGTTTATTTAATTTAACCCAGTTGATTTACTCTAGACCACAAACTGCATTCTCACAACAAATTAGGTAAAATGTGTTTGACAAGTCATGGGTTAACATGTCACACAAACAACAGCTGCTGTATATATTATCATGCCTATATTTTCAAGGCTTCAATCTGAAATAAATCTTTGGAGAGGCCAAGCAGGAAACGAAAACTTTCTGCAGTTCACTGCTATAGCCCTTCTCTTAATACACCCTAACTGAATTATACTTTCGCATTTCATTAGTTTTGCTGTCTCTTCCTAAGGCTATGAAACTCTCTCTGTTAGAGTGCTAGTCCTTCCCTTCTCCCTTTTTATTGTTTTTGACTGCCTCTATTCTGAGGAAATGGAGAAAAATGTCTTTGTGGCCTCTAACCAAAGCAGCCTCTAGGCAGGATTTTTAAAAAAATGAGAATAAAAACCTCAAAAATGTGAATGATTTTCTCTTGATTGACTTCATTGTTATTAAAAATTGAAGTACCAAGGGCTGATTGGGATACTGAAGGCCAGCATTCCAACCTGGGGCAGTTTGTGTCAAAGTTAACATTGCTAAGCTGAGTAGTGAGAACTGGCCTTCTCTAAATACTGATTTCAGTTTTCGGACGATAAATGTTAAAACATCCCAGCAATGTGGGGATTTTAGTCTCTAGCGTTAGTGCCTTCCCCAGTGAATTGCAGTCTTAACACTTCTGGAAGAGATCTAGTGAGGAAATTAAATAGCTGCACTTTCTTCCTTGTTGCCACTTTATTTGACAAACAGAACATGTTAACATCTTTACAAAGTGGTAAACAATTATTTTAAGATCAATGGCTTTTTAATGTGCGTTTATATATTTATATCATTCCAAATGGCCCAAAGCATGCCAGCTGGGGAATTCTGGGAGTTAAAGTTCACACATCTTAAAGTTGTTAAATTTGAATAGAATAGATAGAATAGAATACTTTATTGGCCAAGTGTGATTGGACACACAAGGAATTTGTCTTGGTGTAAATGCTCTCAGTATACATAAAGAAAGGATACTGTTGTGGAGCGGCGGAGGAAACGAGGCTGAGCCAGAGTGAAACGTTAAAGGCTTTATTGCAAGAATAAAGGGTTGCCGCGTCTGCCTTCTAACTTGGCAGGTTAGCTGGCAGCAACGGGGCTGACACTGCCCAACAGCCGCCTTTTATAGACGGCTGTCAAACGGTGCCAGCCAATGGGAGCGGCTGGTGCTCCCGCTCAAACAGCGGACCTGGTTGGGGACTCCAACCAGTCCCAAAGACATAACACTCCTTTCCCCCAGCTGGGAGCATGCGTAGTCCTTCAGGTAAGTTGGTTGTCTGCGCTGGCGGCAGGAACGTCGCAGCCCGGGCAAGCTGCTGGCTGGCGTCAAGTCCTCGCCCCCAGGAATCGTCTCGGAGGTTGTTGGGGGGCGGGCTCGGTCAGGTGTGGTGCTCTGTGAATTAGGTAAGTCCCCCTGTTTGGGCTGACCTTGGTGAGTCGCTTGGTCCGGCCGGCAGACAGGTTCGCTTGGCTGTTGGTTCGGGGTCCCTTGTTGGTAGCCCGGGCCCTCCAGCAAACTCTCTTGGTTGATGGGGTAGATCGGGTCCTGCAGGGAGCTTCTGTCTGGGTAGACTGGTTCCGGCAGGGAGTCCTCGGTGCTAGGAGATTGGGCTGGGTAGGTATCAGCTGTGCTTCTCCATCGCCTTCTGAGCTGGTCCACGTGTCTACGCCACAGGCGCCCATCTTCCAGGAGGACCCTGTAGGATCTAGGACCTGTGACTGACACAACTTGACCTGGTACCCACAGAGGATCCCCTGCATAATTTCTGGCGTACACCAGGTCATGCAGGGCAAAGTCCCTGACCAAACTGTCAGATCCTAAAGGGGTGTCTGGGTAGTAGTGGGGGTGCAACCTGTCCAGGGTGGTCCTAAGGTGTCTCCCCATCAAGAGCTCTGCTGGGGACTTATTTGTAGTTGTGCATGGCGTCGTATGTTGGCTCAGGAGGTAACATGACAGCTTGGAGTGCCAGTTTTCCTGGCCAAACCTGGCAAGTGCCTCTTTTGCTGACCTGACTGCCCTCTCAGCCATCCCGTTGCTAGCGGGGTGAAAGGGGGCTGTAAGGATGTGTCTGATGCCCAAGTTGGCAACCTACATGCTAAACTCACAAGACGTGAACTGGGGGCCATTGTCAGACACCAGCGTATCAGGGAGCCCATGGGTAACGAAGAAATGGGTCAGAGCCTTAACAATTGCTTGAGTGGTTGTCGAAGGTAGTAGGGCCAAGTCTATCCATTTGGAGTAAGAGTCTACCACAATGAATGTCCTGCCATGTACTGGCCCAGCCAGGTCGATGTGCAGGCAAGACCAAGGACCACTAGCACTTTCCCACTTGGTAGGCGTGGCCGCTGGAGGGGCAGCCCTGGTTTCTTGGCAAGGTTGGCATGAGCTTACCCAGCTGGAGATTTGGGCATCCATGCCGGGCCACCAAACGTAGCTGCAGGCCAGAGCCTTCATCCTTACGATGCCCGGGTGGCCCTCGTGAAGTACCTTCAGGATGGGTACATGAAGAGTGGCTGGGATGACTACCCTTGTCCCCCACAACAGACATCCTTGTAGTTTCGACAATTCCTGCTTACGGGTTTTGAAAGGAGCAAAGTCAGCAGTGTATTGTGTTTCAGGCCACCCCCTTCCCATCCAGTCCATAACTTGGGCAATTATTCTGTCTTTTTTTGAGTGCGCAGCAATGTCCTCGGCTGTAACCGGCAACTTAAGTTCATTAACTTCAAAGATGGCATGAAGCGGTGCTGGGTCTTCGACTGGGACTGGTAGGGGGCAGCGACTAAGGGCATCAGCGTGACTCAAGTTTTTTCCAGGGCGATGCACCAACTTGAATGAATAAGCGGCCAGGAACAAGGTCCACCTGGTCATTCTAGGTGATAGTACCTGTGGGGTTTGCTTATCCCCTGATAACAGCCCCAGGAGTGGTTTATGGTCAGTTATAAGTTCAAAATGGTGCCCAAACAAAAATTCATGAAACTTTTTTACTGCAGCTACTGCAGCCAAGGCCTCCTTATCTATTTGGCTGTAGTTCCTTTCTGCAGTAGAGAAGGTCCTGGAGAAGAAGGCAATTGGTGCCTCGGAACCGTTGGGAAGCCTGTGGCTCAGAACAGCCCCAATCCCAAAGGGGGATGCATCAGCAGCTAGGACCAGGGGAAGTCGTTGATCATATTGCACTAAAACTGCATCAGATGTGAGTAAGGATTTGACTGACTTGAAGGCGTGGGCTTCTTTGGGTCCCCAATGCCAGGGGGAATCTCTGTCTAACAGTCTGTGTAAGGGTTCAGCAATGGATGCTTTGTGCGGAAGAAATGAAGCGTAAAAGTTTAGTAGTCCCAGAAAAGCTTGGAGCTCCGTCTTGTTAGTTGGTGTGGGCGCCTCATGGATAGCCTTTACTTTGGATTCGACTGGGTGAATGCCAGAGGCATCTATCCTATACCCCAGAAAGTCCACTTGCCTAGTGGCGATAGCGCACTTCTCCCTTTTAAGTTTAAGGCCATGCTGCCTAAACTTCTCTAGGACTGCTCTGACCCTGTGTATGAGCTGAGGTCTGTCAACTGCTGAGACTAAAATGTCATCGAAGTAAGGGACAACCCCTGGGAGACCTTGGAGGATCCTTTCCATGAGGGATTGGAATATACCTGGGGCTACACTTACGCCGAATTGGAGGCGTTTGCACTTGAATGCCCCTCTATGTGTGACTATGGTTTGTAATTCCGCTGTCTGATCATCAACAGGGTCGCGTCGAGGAAGTAGATGAAATGGTTTTTATACGAATCCCACGTTTCTTCGGCTGGCTTGAAGGGTGGGAATGTCGGATTGGCATTCATCTCGAGGCGGCAGTGCCCTTCACCTTAGTAGTTGTGAATCGAAATTCGCGCTCTTAGAAGAGCGTTTGCGGCTGCGCCTATCAGGCGGTGCCTGTCTTCCCGGTTGAGAGGCTTTTGAATTTCGCGCTCTTTGTGAGCGCTGGTGGCTGCGGCTTCAGCGCCCATGGCTTCTCTCTTTGTGGCTTCAGCTCTTCAGAATCGCACTTCTGGCAGCCTCCGATCGCATCCCATCCTCGTCACCAGTGTTGTGGAGCGGCGGAGGAAACGAGGCTGAGCCAGAGTGAAACGTTAAAGGCTTTATTGCAAGAATAAAGGGTTGCCGCATCTGCCTTCTAACTTGGCAGGTTAGCTGGCGGCAACGGGGCTGACACTGCCCGACAGCCGCCTTTTATAGACGGCTGTCAAACAGTGCCAGCCAATGGGAGCGGCTGGTGCTCCCGCTCAAACAGCGGACCTGGTTGGGGACTCCAACCAGTCCCAAAGACATAACAGATACATTTGTTAAGAATCAAGAATCATAACGTACAATACTTAATGATAGTCATAGGGCACAATCAGCAATTAAATCATACTAGGAAACAGTCAATATAACTCGCAAGGATACAAGCAACAAAGTTACAGTCCTACAAGCACAAGTGGGATGGGATGGGTGATAAGGAGTGATGAGAAGATCAACAGTAATAGTAGTGTACACTTTGTAAATAGTTGAACAGTGTTGAGGGAATTATTTGTTTAGCAGAGTGATGGCTTTTGGGGAAAAACTGTTCTTGTATCTAGTTGTTCTGGTGTGCAGTGCTCTGTAGCATCGTTTTGAGGGAAGGAATTGAAAGTTTATGTCCGGGATGTGAGGGGTCTGTAAATATTTTCACAGGCCTCTTTTTGATTCATGCAGTATACAGGTCCTCGATTGAAGGCAGGTGGGTAATAATTGTCTTTTTCTGCAGTCCCAATTATCCTCTGAAGACTGTGTCTGTCCTGTTGGGTTGCAGAACTAACTGCCCTAAATGATGCACTGTTTTATAAGCAGCTATCCATTCACCTTTTATTGATGGATGTTCTCTTTTTTAAAATATGGAAGTATCTCTGAAGAAAATTTACACCTCTTCTGGTATTTATTTTTTAACCTGACAATCTTAGGAAAAACCGTGGTTTGTGACAATAGCCAACTGAGTTTGAATTCTTCCATTTTTTTCCCCTCTTTGGCAAGGAAATGAGATCTGTTTTAAATTTCAATTAATCACAGGTCAATGTTTTATTTGAATTCAGCTCCGATAAAGGAAAATGCCATCTATGGGCTGGTAGAGGAGCAGGAAAAGGAGGAGATGAAGTTATAGCTAGGAAGAATTATGTTGAGCTTTAAATTGATAACAGCTCTATTTAGGGCCCATTAACTTCAGTATGGATCATAAACGTTGGGCAGCAGACGTGCACAGAAGGAAAGTCTGTACTTTTCCATCACATATGCATAGAAATAATTCAGGTAATGCTACAGAATTCCAATTGAGTTTTACAGAATTCAGAAGTATTCATGGATCCTGTCCAATGAATATGAAGAAAAGCTGAAGATAGTTATTATGATAATTAATCTGCTTAAGGAATAGGAGACGTTTTACATTGCATCCAGGTATCCAGCCAGATTCTTTTCTTTCTCGTTGAGTTTCTATTTTAGTTTTATTTCATGCAAACAGTGTTCGAACTTGCTGGGAAATAATTATCATAGCAGGGAATAATACAAGTGTTAAGGTGCCAGAAAAATGGGCAAAATGATTGCCAATTCTTGCCTGGTTGGGAGTCTCCCTCCCCCTCTTGGTTTCTAGAGATTCTGTTCTGGCTAGTTTCTCACCTTGGAAGGAAGTTAAATCTGGCTGGAAGCCATGCTATGGGCTTGAAATGAAAATGTCCTTCTCTTTCTCCTTGTACAGTACTATGGAATGCAGAAGAAAACACACCAGTAGATAATCAGACTGTCTCATATTTTGCAGCAGTATTTCATAGCTAAAGTAGGTCTATACAGTAGCTGACTTAGTCTGTCAACTGATTTATGTATTTTAATATTAGACAAAGCTTTGGGAAAAGAAACCTGCATCTGAAACCCAAGAAATCTGTATGCGTGTTAAATTTCCAAGCTGTCATACTGAACACCCTTCCAAAGGGAACTTTAGAAATTATACAGATGTTCTCCAAAAATATTCTCTGTTCATCCATTCTGGCAGAGACAATTTAAATAGCTAAATGTTTATCCTGCAATACTTTTACTGTAATTTCCACTTTGACTGTAATGTTCAGGTGGTTATTTAAATAACTACTCATAAAACTCATAAAATATGAGTGCGTATGCACACATATACGCACAAGCAGGCCACTGATAATGTTAAAATAATAGCATGTGTGAACTGACGTCTTCACTATTAGGTACGTACCTAAATGGCATTTGCATTCAGCTGGCTTTATGCAAGATATTTAATCAGATCAGATAAATATCTAGCATCCATGTGTACTCAACATTCTAAGACAATTAAAATGGGGCTAGGCTATTTGCAGGACTGCCTCTCCTTGGTTGCATTTACCCATCCCACCAGGTCCAATAGAAGAGGCCTGCTCCATGTCCCTTCAATTAAAGCAAGTCACCTCATGGGACCTTGGAAGTTGGCCTTTTCTGTCACAACATCTTCCCTTCAGAACACCATATCCTGCAAGATCAGATTGGCCCAAATCCTACTGGCTGCCTTTAATGCACTGAAAACCTGGATGTGCTCCAGGGTCTGTAGATCAGATGGCCTGTTGAGAAGTTTCTGTCTACTGTCTTACTGGGTTCATCCTTGATTATTATTAATGGCTTTTTATTCTGTAAATATTATTTCTTATTTTTTTAAATGTGTTGTTAGCCACCAAGGGTCACATCACAGAACCCCCATATAAACTTATTTAATAAATAAATGAAAAATACTTTTACTCTTCAGTTGTTGTGAGTGCCCAACCAACTGCATGCTTAACCTTGGCTTTAACAATCATTATTTTTGAGACTGTTTCTAAATATAGATTAGGCAATGTTTTGGATGGCAAGGTCTACATGTAACATAAGGTTTTGAACTATATGCTGCTCTCATGTGTGCACTTATATTAACACTCCTGTTCACACATATTTTGCCCCTCCCTCCCTCCCTCCCTCCCCCCTCTCCCCCTCTCCTCCTCTCTCTCTCTTTGCAGCTCTTTCCCTGATAAAGTTTCTTTTTGTGCATTGTCTCCTTTTAGTTCTGCTCCTTTCTCTCCTTCTTTTCCTTTTCTTTCCTTCCAAGGCTTTTCTTTTTTGCATCTTTCCATCCTACCTCCTTTTCCTTTCCTTTCCTTTCCTTTCCTTTCCTTTCCATTTCTCTTAAAAAAGGAAGACCAGTGGGCAGTTAAGAATCTACAGTGTGGTGGCATCAACATCAATGACGCTGTTAAAATTGCCTCATAGAATGAGATTAGTCAGTATGATTGTGGGAGGAATTGGCATATATCTGGAATCCATTTAGATGGAAGTGGCTGATATGAAAAATGAATGAATGAATGAATGATATAATATATTATGACCTTTAATACAACATCAGGTCGTGGAACACATTCCTAATTAATTGCACCATTTTTTCTATAAATTAAAACTTTAAAAAAATCATTTCTAGGATTAACTATTTGATAAAAACTGCAATGACTAATAACATTCACCCCAAATCTCCAGTTTAGTTGTTGCTGAGTTGTAACAGTTCCAATATGTTGAATATTTTATGTGTAGACACCTTGAGAAAAATTTATGCAAAAATGAATTCATCAAGAGATGGAATTTGATTATCATTGTAGGTTAAGACCTCTTTATTTTAATCTTGAACTGTATGCATATTCAATATTTTATATTAACATTAGTAAGAAACATCTGCTCCAATTAAAGTTGTTCAGCTAATTCCAGTACATCTACATCCTCAATTGTACATTTCTTGATAAAGGCAAGGGTGATAAAAACTAAAAGTTGTCCAAACTTCCAAATTTTTACAAACTTGTATCATGTTTATCCTATACTCAAAGCATTATAATTAATGTGTCATATAAATTGTTGTTTCTAAGGCAGTGCTATCTCACTGCCTTGTTATAAGTATCCTAATGGGCAAGGGGATCAAATCATGAAATGTATGGGTAGTCCTCTACTTACGATCACAACAGAGCCCAAAATTTATGTTGGTCAGTGAGTTTTGCCCCATTTTCTTACCACATTTGTTAAGTGAATTGCTGCAATTGTTAAATTGGTAACACAATTGTTAAGCGAATGTGGTTTCCTCATTGACTTTGCTTGTCAGAAGGTCACAAAAGATCACCACATGACCCCAGGACACTGCAACTGTCATAAGTATCAACTGTTATAAGTATGAACCGTCATAAGTATGAGCCAGTCATCAAGCATCCAAATGTAAATCATGTGACTATGGGGATGCTGCAACAATCATAAGTGTGAAAAATCATCATAAGTCATTTTTTTTCAGTGTCATTGTAACTTGAATAACTCACTAAATGAACCGTTGTAAGTTGAGGACTACCATTATATAGCTACGCAAACCAAAGTCAAGGTATCAGTATAAATAAATAGATTAGATTTGTGTCAATACGTTGCAAAGTACATTTTGTTATTTTTTTATTATTGTGGCTTGTACCATATACTTATATGCATTGTTTTAGACACACTTACTTAAAATGGGATGCCAAAAGAATTAGAACACACACACACACACACACACACACACACACACACAAATGACAGGTCTTTTATTTTGTTAAACTGTGGGGCCAAGAGGGAATTTAACAGGTTTTGCAAGCCTTTATATGTATTCAAGATCTGAAACAAAATATGGTGAATGGCACAACATTAAGTAAGCAAGCATATCACAATTTCTGTGGATACTTTAAAAATGTCTCTGTGCCTTTTAGGATCAACCATGAACAGTAAAGGAAAAAGCAGCTGAGAAATATGCTACAGACTAGCCCTTAGTAAAGCAGCAAGGAAGACTTCAGATAAGATATTCAAATATTATGATGTTTTTACACCTACAAAAACCAGAGTTATGAAAACCATGGTATTCCGTGTGACATTCTATGGGAGTGAAAGTTGGACTTTGAAAAAGCAAAATAAAAAGAATATTGAAGCTTTTGAACTTTGAGAATACCATGGACAGTTAAGAAAATAAACAAGTGTTCATAAAATAAATCAACCCAGAGCTCTCACTAGTGTCAAACTGGTGGCCCATGGGCCAGATGCATCACAGGCAGGCCATGCTCTCTCCAGCTCCACAAAGGCAAAAAAAAAAAAAATCACAAAATGTCACATGACAGCAACATGATGCTGCAAGTTTGATACCCATGCAATAGAGTCTCAAATGTATAGTCTCAGATTATCTTTCTTCAGACACATCTATATAAGTGGAATCATGTTCCTGATGTCTGAAATAACAATGCAATGTGTTCTTTAACAACTTTGCAGAAATCTGCTATCTGAGAACCAAACAGCCCTCAACAGCCCTCATGTTCTAATTTTTCTTGTTCTGAGCTTCACAGATACGATGCTACTAGATACCTAGGACAGTTGAGCTTAAATAAATGGCCTATGACAGAGATGCTGAACCTATGGGAAACGTGCTGGAAGTGGCATACAGAGCCACTTCTGCCAGCATGCAAGAGGTCACCCAGAAGAGCCGCACTGAGCATGCGTGCATGCCCCCCACCAGCCAGCTGATTGTTGGGTATCTGTCACACATGCGTGTGGGGAGACGTGCATAGGAGAGGTGCACGCATGCACAGAGACATGCAGTGCGCGGGGGGTTGCATGCACATGTGCAGAGGTGTGTGGTGGTGGGGTTACGCACACATGCGCAGCGGTGTGGGGGGAGCCGCACACATGCGCAAGCACTTTTGGCACGCAACGTGGAAAAGGTTAGTCATCACTGGCCTATGACCTACTTTTTTTTTCTTAGAGATTTTCTATATTTCATGCCTTAATACTCTCATACTGTAGAAAGTAATGAAGATAACCTTGACAGAAATATACAAAAAACTGCTGCCTTGGCAAAGGGAGGCTGAAACATTTTGTAACCTCTGAAAGGAACATTTTGAAATAACTCAAGCAGATGTCTCCCTGTGATGACCCGGAGTGTATCAAAAATATAACAAAAACCAAAACGTAAATAAAGGTACTTTAATGCCTTCAACTTAGCTTCACTGTTTAATTGTTCACAGTTGAAGATTAAACTATTTTCAAAATAACATTCCAAACGAAAGAAATACAGTTCATATTCAAAGAGCAGACAATGAAGCAAAAACCAATAACAAACCGCACTGAAGAAAGTACCACGACAGACCAAGATAAATAATTCCAAACTTCAGGAAGATAACCAGGTATAGTCCGTTGGAAGAATGCCAACCAAGATAAACCTCATCCAGGAAAAGCACTCATTTGTCTCCAGCGTTTGTTAGCATGCAGGTCCAAACTCTTATGCAGATCTCACACCTGCAACCCATGAAGAGGATTATGGCCCTCTCCTCCCAAGTAGACCATGTATTTTTTTCCTGATCCTCTCCTCTCTGCGTGCCCTAGGATGGATAGGGGATGGGCCTGGGTCCTTCTCTGACTGCTCAGCTGGCCTCTGCCCTTCCCCAGCCTCCTCCCCACCTCTGGAGCCACATTTCCACTCCCTGTTGGCTGTTCCTCCTCTTCCTCAGAATCAGTCTCCACCAGGGGCATGACACTCCCTGATTCACTGTAGTATAAGAAGTGGGAAGCACAGTCAGACTTCTGAGATTTCTGTTGTTAAAGCCAATCTCAAAAAAAGTAGTTCTAATTTTCCTATGGAATGGATTTCATGGTCTGCTCTACCTAGCAGGACTGACACATCCAAATAATTACATTCTACAAGCGGTACTTCATTTATCACATCTTTGTTTAAAATGGTGTTGAACTTATTTTAGCACATAGGCATAGGAAGCCCCCCTGCCCCCCGAAGAATGAAATATTTTGGGAAATATTAAAAAGGCAGGATAAAATATTAAAACAAAAAAATCTTAAGGGAGGCAGAAACCAGCCCCAGTTTCCCTGCCCCAAGCAGAAACTGAGGAGGCCGGCTTTTAGAAATGCAGATTTGGTAATCCATTCAGAAGACTGGCTCAGAGAGAAACTCAGAAAAAGCAACAAACAAAAGGATGACAAAATTAGATCAAACACCTAGGATTTACAATTCCTCTTTTGCCTATAGAGCCAACTATGAGCCCCATAGGAATCCAGAGGTATAAAAACCAGTGGTGGGATTACATTTTTTTTTTACTACCGGTTCTGTGGGCATGGCTTGGTGGCCATGGCATGTCATGGCGAGGTAAGGATACTGTAAAAATCTCCATTCCCTCCCCACTCCTGGGGGAAGGTTACTGCAAAATCCCATTTCCTCCCCACCCCACTAACCTGCTTTCCAGTTCCATTCTCCTGTGCAGGCAACAAAAGAAGATCCAGCCAATCAGCAGAGAATAGATGAGGCAGAAAATAGATGGGGGTGGGGCCAGTCAGAGGTGGTATTTGCCAGTTCTCCAAACTACTCAAAATTTCCACTACCAGTTCTCTAGAACTGGTCAGAACCTGTTGAATACCACTGCTGATAAAAACCCACCCATTCTAAACTCCATTTTTCCAGCTGCCCAGAACCACCAACCCTGGTGGTTCGGTTAATAAATAAATGGACCTTCTTTTCAATCAACCTCCAGCCTCCATTTTGTTTCCAACATCTTCCACCCATCTTGGAACTGAACCAAATGGATTTTCATTATTTTCTACCTCAAATTGTTTGGACATGGCTTTGTTAAAACTCTGCAGCATAAGATGGAGTGGGTCTCAGCCACAAAACATGGGACTAGAAGTATATTCTGTAGTAAAGTTGAAGATTGCCCCACTAAGTAATCAATTTGTGAGTCGTTAGTAAATTTTGTATTCTGTTCTCACATCTTTTAGTCTAGGACAGGAAAAATTGAAGACTTCAAAAACTTTTAAATACAAGCCCAGCCCCATAAGTTCATCTGGAACATTCAAGGGTACTCTTTCTATGAAAAATAAATAGAAAAACATGACTCGGCAAAAATTCAACTTCACACATAAATAATGGTCAGTACACAATTCATATATTGTTGACAGCATCTGAAACTGAAATTAAAGGTTGTGTATGGAATGTCTAGATTTGTAAGCCTACTTTAGGTTGGGAGACTAAAGACTGGAGAAAGGGGAGTATATCAATTAGGCTTTTACAGAATTTCAAGTCTTGCCACAAATTCGTTTTGACCCTGTCAAAAAGCCATGGAAGTCATAATTGTCCCCAAAAGTGCTTTTTTCAAATGGCAACTGAATTTTCTTGATTTTTCTTGAAGTCGTTTCACTTCTCCCCAAACTTCTTTAGTTCAACTAACTGGAGGGGAATGGAAATGACTTATATTAATGAAACCACCTGGGGGTAAATCTGTGTCCTCAGAGTCACCTGAATCCGAGTGCAAATGGGTGTGGAACCATTGTGGGACTGCTGAAAGGGCCACATTGTGAACAGGAGATAAGTGGTGTCGTATCCCTCCCCCTCTGTTGAGAGACAGCTGTTCAATTTTAACATAGAGAGCCTCTTCAATTCCTATTTCAAACCAGTAGGTCCTCCCTATCCAGCATGAGGACTGAATATATATACATATTCAGTTCTATATACATCTCCGTGTATTTTCATTTGTGTATATACTTTGTGCAAATGGTTTTTCCACAGGGCAAAAAGTCAGATGTGCTTTTAGTGAATTTAGAATCATGATGCCTTTAAAATGACCATAGCTAAAGTAAATGAGTATTTCCATGGCAGAAATAATTTCTTCTCTGCAGTATCCTAGGTAATGAAGTGTATTTGTGTTGGGCCTGGTTTTATACTGTAGCTCCAACAGACATGTAAAATAAATAGGTAGTTATTGGATATTTCGCCTACAAAGATCAGAATCATGCAAGCAATAGTATTTCCTGTAGAAAGGGGAAAGAATATTGATTCTCCTGAGAATATCACCATCAGCCAAGAAAACAAACAAATGGATCATCAAGCATATCAACCCAGAGTTCTCACAAGAGCCACAAATGATCAGGCTCAAATTATCCTGCTTCAGACAAAGACCTAGCTTTCTAGAGAAGACTGTAAGGAAGGATGAAAGGAAAGAGAATAGGATGATCAGCACAAATGGATGGATTCAATTATGGTGGCAATTCCTTCACTTTTAGAAGACCTGAAAGACCAGGTTAAGTAGAGAGTATTTATATGGTTGCTAAGACTTGGTGCCAAGTTTATAACAGTCATTTATTGGATACAGGAGAATACATATGTGTGACTGAATATAACC
Organism: Pseudonaja textilis; assembly: GCF_049901715.1. Lineage (NCBI taxonomy): Eukaryota > Metazoa > Chordata > Lepidosauria > Squamata > Elapidae > Pseudonaja > Pseudonaja textilis. Next base: position 22,821,950 of record NC_141992.1, on the reverse strand, counting down.
TTTATTCTTTGCAGTATTTATGGGCCTTCCAAATGCATCCAATTAGTAGGTATAAGACATAATCCATACATATCCATGATATTATTATATAACATTGCCGGTCATAATGCCATAAGATTGACTTGAATCTTGACATCTTGATCTCTTCTAGTTGTGATCTCTGATGGGTTGTTGCTAAGACTTCATAATGGAGGTTTAGCAGTACTTTAGCAAGTTATTAATATACAGACATTGGAACTGCATTAACCTCCTGTTACTCTTTCCCTTCTTCTGTCAAGTATCATCAATTTTTTAATTGCAAGCTACCTTTTAGGCAGTATTGGCAAATCACACACAAAGCAGTTAGCTAGGGGTCACATATCCAACAAAAACTCCTGACCAAAGTTAACCAAGAGCCCAAAGTTAACCAAGATTAATATGTTGTGTGAATATATCTTTAATCTGATTAAGCTTGTTGGGTAAATATAGCCTTCAGATGAACATTATTAAAATCACTGCTATTGTTCTTTTATTGTATTAATGATATTAGATTCATGAATGTTGTGACTTTCTAAAAAGACTTGGATATGCTGAGCTACTGCAAATGAGCTACATATATGTGAACAATAATGTTAGATGAACAAGGCATTTTCTCTTGGGAATATTAAAAAATAGACTAAAATAACAGTTTGATAGCAGTTACTTTAAAAAGTAGTAACCTCTCAAAATGAGAATGGGTATAACAAAAATAAGCTGGAACTCAGAGCTCTGTCCCAGGAATAGGTCAACTTTTTATGTGTTGCAGACAGACATCACAAGATATTTTGATCACTGTTACCTGTGATAAAATTTTAAGCCAAGAGGTAAAGAAAATGAAACATTTTCAAAACTGTCAAAAAGATTGGGTTTTACCTTAGTTTGTAAGTAAGCCCTTCTGCCAGGCTATGACTGATGGAACCACCTGTCACAGTGGAGCAAGGAATGCAAAACTTGCATGAATGAAAAAAAAGTTGTTTGTGCAAAACAGATTCTGGAATCAGAGTCATGGCTCTTATTCCTGAAAGTCAGCCCTTTTACATGAATTCACTTCCATCTTCTCATTAACATTCCACCTATTTTAAACTGCTACATGTTGTGTCTCTGTGTCACACTGACACAGAGCTTGCGGGTACAGCTCGGTTAAAAAAAATCAATTCATCCAATATATGGCAGCAAAAAAAGCTAATGTTTTCTCTATCTTACTTCTGCCATCTAAATGTTTGCATCTAGATTTTTGGGGGAAATCATGAGCCTTTGAAATGATAGCAGCTAAAATAAGAAAGAGTGGCCTTCTACTATGTGTAGTCATGTGAGGCCAGCCAGTGTAATCCGATCTCCAATACATTTTCTGATTACCAAAGATGGATTGTCTGAAGTTTAGAGTCAGCTGAAAGCAGAGTACTAAGGTGAGTAGAGCTAACATTAATTCTTATTTTACTTCTTGACTGGTTTCGTGAGTATGTGAAACAAAATCAGAAATGAAATGCTGAGATTCAGATGGATGTTTCTCATTCTTTGGAGTTCAACCACAGTATTAAAGTCTTCCCTAGTTGGAAGTCCATATGAGTATCTATTACTTTGCAAGCAACCTACAGAAGTGCTAAATCATATTTTTCCAAGCTTTGACATTTGGAACTGTGCATTCAAATGAATCATCTTGAAATTCACCAGAGAAGCAGTTCAACAAATAATAAAGGGATATTGTTTCTTAGTTATCAGATTTTGTGATCCCTGAACTTGAGACATAACCAAATACACTCTGCCTGTTTTCTTATCAAAAGCTTTACATATAATAGCATTTCTGAGAATGATCAGAAAGATACAAGGTTAAAAAATTACTTCAGCCCTCATCTACCCCAACACTGACAATATTAACTAATCAAAGTTCTCCAGAGGTTTAAAGAAAAGTTAAAATTACATGGTTGTTGAAATAGCAGGAGATACTATACCATTTCAGACAAGTGACTGTCCAGTCTCTTCTTAAAAACCTTCAGTGATGAAGGACTCACAACATCTAAATGCAAGCTGTTCTATTGTTTAATTGTCCTCACTGTTCGGAGGTATCTCCTTAATTCCAGGTTGCTTCTTGCCTTGATTAGTTTCCATCCATTGTTTCTTGCCCTGCCTTCTGGTGCTTCTTTGTGGCAGCCTTTCAAATACTGGAATACTACTATTATGTCCCCCACATTCCTTCTTTTCTCTAGATTAGCCAAACCCAAATCCTTCAACCATTCTTCATATGTTTTAGTCTCCAAGCCTTTAATTGTATTGGTTAGAAATGGATGCACTGCATTCAGCGATAGAAGCTGCTCTGATTGTTTAGGAACATGAGAACTACATTCTACAGGCATTTGGAGGAGTCCAACAGCATTTTTTTCTGACCAACACATTTTATTGAAAGTGTATGCCTCTTAATAAAATCTGTTATTGGAAAAGGGGCTACTAGATTCCTTTTGTTTTTTGGCTATCAGTTTAACACAGCTGTCTTCCTACAATGATTGAACTCCTTGACTTGGTTGGTTAGAATACAGTGCTGCAGGGCTAACTCAATGCTCATTCCATGAGTCTGATTATTTATTTATTTATTTATTTATTTGGCTTGTCAATTGCTTACAAGATAATAGGTATAAGTAAAAACATAGTTATGAATACATGGATACATATAAGAAAAAGAAAAGAAAAGGAACAATAGGACAGGGACGGTAGGCACGTTGATGCACTTATGCACGCCCCCTACAGACCTCTTAGGAAAGGGGTGAGGTCAATAGTAGGTTCTGAGTGGCTCAAGATTGATTCAGCCTTCCATCCTTCCGATGATGGGTAAAATGAGGACCCAGATTGTTGGGAGCAATACGCTAACTATAAACCACTTAGAGAGGACTGTGAAGCACTGTGAAGTGGTATATAACTCTAAGTGCTATATGTACACTGACTGGAAGCAGTTTTCCAGAGTCTCAGACCAGAAGCTCTTGGAGGATTATCTGGAAATGACCAAAGCTGAATGTGAAACCATCTGTATGCAGAACATGTTCTTTGCCTGAGAGTGCAACAATCCAACCTGGTGATGAATTGTATTATCCAGCCATTGTTACCGTGATACATCAGAATGTATACAAGCTTTATATTGCCACAGCAATGGGTGGATGATACTATAAATTATAAGGATGGTAGTTGCAGTTGTGGTTTACTTGGAAAGAACATATATATATATATATAGCTGAACAGAACTCTGTACAAAAAGTAACAAATGCCTACTAAATTGGCACTTTTTACAAAAATGTAAATCTTTTCCTATTGTGTGATGTCCTTGCAATCTCTGAAAGTAGTGAGCTCTTAATCTTCAGAATGCTCCTTTATTAACGCTTACAAGATCCATTTAGTTTCATTTAGTGTTGGTAATGTAACTAGTGTCTAATTAATGTGCCACTTTTTGGGAGAAAAAAATTAGAACATTCTTCCAGCTGTCATCTAGCAGAACATTTCCCCCTTTTTACACTATAACCATCATGACCATCATTTTTTCTTCTCTTACCTGTTTAAGAGTGTTTACATTTGGAGCTGCTCAAGGAAAGTAACTGAGAGGCAATGTCAAGTTTACAAGCTTCAAATATTCTTTTCTAAGAGGTTGACAGGAAAAAAACACACACACTTCCAAGTTTTTGCTTGCACTATAGTGGTCCAAATATATGAATTTATGTTGCTACAGCTGATGTGCAGTCATATAAAGCAACATTATTTTTCAACCCACTTTCAATACAACACACAAGATGGCTAGCAGTAAAATCCGTAATAAAAAAATAACAATGCTCTCTAGAAATTTGAAAAAGGACACATAAAATAGCATATAACCAAAACATGTTAAGATCCAGAATAACAAAGAAAACAAATTAGATGACTAGTCAAATACTTACATATATGAAAAGTTATTTGTCTTGGATTGCAGGATATAGAGATAAAAGTCTCTATATCAAATTGTAATATAATTTTGCTAAATTATCTACTTTGATTTTTCCACATTACTGAAATCAAACTGATTACTCTATGATTCCCTCAGTCCTAAAAGGGATCTTGGAAGTCTTCTAGTCCAATCCCCTGCCCATAGGAGGACATCCTATATCATTCTGTGTAGATATCTGTCCAATCTCTTTCTAAAAACCTCCAGTAATGAAGCACCCACAACTTCTGGAGACCAGTCATTTCCACTGACTTGTGAATTGTTCTTCCTGTCAAAAAATTTCTCCTTGGTTCTCAGTTGGATCTCTTTTGAATGATCTTCCACCATTACTTCTTGGCCCTCACTCAGGTCCTTTGGGAAATAAGTTGACCCCTCTTCCCTGTGACAGCCCTCAAGAATTGGAAGTCTGCTATTACTTCTATGTGTTAAAATAACATATCTAGGTCCCCAATCATTCATTATATGGTTTAGCCTCCATCATCATATTAATAAATACATCAGTTAAACATTTTCTGTTTTATTGAAGAAACACACCTCATTTGCCCTGCCTTCCCCAGGATTTCTCAAAGCTAATATGTAAAGGGTTCAGTCAAACAATTAGTAAATTGCAGTCCAACTGTTCTTTGAGATTTGAACACATTAAAAGTGTTCTGCCAGGTAGATAAGGTAGACATGCAGGCCCCTTCCCTTAACTTTTGCCATCTTATGGATTTACACAGCATGCCTTCATCGTAGTAGCTCTTGCCTTTTGAAACACCCTTGCTCTGAAATCCAGCCCTTATGCTCTATGAAAATCTGGATGATAATGGCTGGAGACTAGTAAAGTGGTTTGTAGATATATGGAAGGATGCTTTCTGGGGATTTTTTCTTTTTTTTTCTTTTTGTTTTTTCTTTTCTTTTTTCTTTTATGGTCTTTTATAACCACATGAATTAGAGATTTGACTGTCTGAGCTGCATATGCATACTTTCTGTTTGGTTTGAACTTAAGCCATGCTTTTCTCCTTGTCGCTTTAGTATGGATCTGGCTTATCTCTGTTAAGTCATCTTCCTTACTGTCTACACATCACTTCATGCTGATGATGTCATTGTAATCTCTCCCTCACTGAAGATCTCATTGAGTATAGTGCAAATATCTGCATGAGGGACAATTTCTTTGTCACATTGAATCTGAAACTGCAGAGGTGAATAGAAGCCTTCATTCATATAGAAAAAGTCCCTGCTGGAAACAGTTATAACACATAATAAGTGATTTTGTAATTTCTGCTTTTACAATCACTTTTTCCCCATCCCTGCAACCAGAATCTGTCTCAATATAAATTAGAAGTATTTTACCATGTCCCGCATTTGTAAAGGGAGACATGTGTTCTATATAGGAATATATTCCTATATTATTACAATAGTCCCAGCTCTATCAGCATGAATATCTTCATGAATGAAAGCAAATATATATGTCCCAGGATATGTATACTGGGACATGTGTATTTGCTTTTATTCATGAAGATATTTGTACTGATAGAGCTGGAACTATTGTAATAAATTAACACATTCCATTCTATTGATAATGATGGCTAAACCTTTCAACCAAAAGCCTTTAAGAAGGGACACAGTCCATTGCATCAGCCACCCAATGTTATATGACAACCTTAGATTGAATACATTTATTTCCTTTGACTTTCACTGATCACCTGGCATGTTTTATTGGATTCCCACCTTGAACACAAGCCATGGGAAAAGAAGGTGTCTAATCCTTCTGACAGTGGTATCTGACCAGAAGTTGAAAAGTATGCTTCTATAATTTTCACATCATTTGGAAAGTGCTTTCATTGATACTACTTCCTACTGCGTTTTTCTTTTTGATACCATGTCATGCTGCTGGCACATATTTTTCCTGGGATCATATACAGGCCCCAAATCTTTTTCATTGACATTACTACGAAGCTCAATATTGTCCTCCCCATTCCCATTATGTGCCCATATTCTGAACTACAGATTTGTTCATGAAATATTTGTACCTTCCTCATAAGCAAAGGAATAATAGAAGATGGCTACCTTATTTATTGGAGAATAAGATGATAGTATCTATCCAAATTTGTGTGATCTCAAAAAGCTAAGCAAAATTGGACCTGATTAGTAAATTGAAGGGAGACAATGAGAAAATCCAGAAGCTATGGGAATAAACTTGGGAAGTTGAAAAATACCCCTGGAAGAAACAACAACAACAAAAGTTTATTGCTATTGCTGGAAAAAACCACATAAAGTCACTAGGAATCAACATGACCCCACAGAGACTTTGTTATTTTATTGTTCACTTTCCCAATAAACCACATAAAAAATTTTAGATTCTACAATAAATATAAATGATCATATAAGTCTTCTTGTATTTTCATGAGAAATTTTAGGTTATAGGAGTGTAGTTATTTGTTGTTATGATCTGAAGGCCAGGTTGTGTGGATGGATCTATTTAATTACTTACTACAATGCATTAAAACAATAACAGGCAAGTTACTAAAAACAATAAAGTATTACAAGACCAATAGCAGAATAAATAAAAAACAGAAAGATAAAAACATGAGTCATTGCTCTTGAGCATTGATTTGCCATTGCTGAGCAGAGATTAGGTCTGTAAATAATGCAAATAATCGATAACTTTACCTTTGTCTTTTTCATCCTCCCAAAGAAGCAACCCTATGAGTTACAGCAAACAACAAGATTAAAAACCTGTTTTCAAGAGCCTATAGAGTTTAAAAATTTGAGCCATTGCTAAGCCAGGTCAATGCTTTTGAAAAGGCACCCCATGTGTAATCAAACAGAAACAAATTTATTTATGACTAAAGAAGGAAAGAAGACTTTTGGGGGTATGGGAGGAAAATTTCATTTTTATCCCTTAATCCTACGAGCCATATTTCTAATTATACTTCTTAAGACAACTAGAAAGTATCATTCTTCAAATATGACAAGACATGTTCAGGATAGTGATGCAAGTCTGAATATAACTGTCCCGTCAGATTTGTCAGTAGCTATTTTTGATAAGGATTTCCTAAATGGTTCATAGAAACACACACACACACACACACACACACACACACACACACACACACACACACACAATTATTCTGTGGCACAGGGGAAAAAAGCTGCTTTAGTTTGCTCAGTGTTTGCATTTTCCTGAGATGACATTTTGGGCTTAGTGCAGCATAACTAATGAGTTACTCAAAATTGGCTGTAAATAAGAGACGTCAGAGCAGGCATTGCACGGTTGATTTGGAGCAGGTAGCACCTCCATTTCTTCCCCACCTCTGTTGTTTTACTGTCAAGGCAAATGCATATTAAGCAGGATTTCAGTCCCATAAAACAAACAAACTAAAGCATGCAGAGATGGGTTGGAATATATTGGGTGGGATTTGCATTAACTAGCTTATCGTAAGTGAACTATCCAACGTGCATAATGTTTCCCTTGGATTTGAAAGCAAATGGGCTGCATGATAAATTTCTTCCTCAAAGATCTTTTATTCCTGCAAATGTCAGAGGTGATTAAAGACATTAATTTCACTTTGGAAACCTTGGGGGTGTTCTGCATGGGGGCCTTCACGTCCAGAGTGTCTCCTAATCCTTTTGGTTTCTTATCCAATCAGCAAAGTACTATCAAATTCATTGGAATTAGAACTGGGCACCAAATTGCTATCTGAAATCCCCACTAAATTTATACAAAAAGAAAATGGATGGACAATTTTTCTGAACATCTTACAAGGAAGGGGAAATTCTCTAACTGTTCTATAAGGGTGGCACTCAACCCTTGTAATACTATCAAGGAGAGATTCTGCGGGGACAACTGCCCTTGGGACTTAATGGAAGTGTGGGAAACCAGCAAGCTGCAGATCTCTGGAAAGATGATGAGCTACTGAAAGCTAGGAGATTCAAAAGCACCTCCTTTGATCACCGTGCAAATTATTGAAGAGTAGAAAAAGGCCATTTAGACCAGAAATCCAAATTAAAGCATCCTTAACTTTCAAGCCTCTCTTTTAATCCATCCATAGAAAGGAGGATAACCATCTGTCTTATGAATGAGTATCACTGTCCAATTGCTCAGATTGTTAGAAAGTTTTTGCCATGTCCTGCATGTCCTGCATTCTGGGATAACAGAGAACACCTTCTGTGCAACAACTTGTAACACACCTCAAAGGGAGAGTGTATTCAGCAGCTTCTGACCAGTTCTGGAGAACCGGTAGCGGAAATTTGAGTAGTTCAGAGAACCAGCAAATACAACCTCTGACTGGCCCCGCCCCCATCTATTCTCTGCCTCCCATTGAATCCCAGCTGATCAGCTGGGTCTTCTTTTTTTGCCCTGCACAGGAGAACAGAGCTGGAAAGCAGGTTAGTGGGGTGGGAAGAAATGGGATTTTGCAGTAACCTTCCTCCAGGAGCAGGGAGGGAATGGAAATTTTGCAGTATCTGTTGGATTGTAGGTGCAAGGAAGACACTGAATCGAGGTAATGATAGAACTTCTTTATTCAAGTAACTGCAGCCCTCCTTTTATAGGAGCTGTTAGACGGGACAACCAATCAGCTTGAAATATTTCCCTGCCTAATTGGCAGACTAGAGGGAAAACTCCCCCCTTCAATGGAACATAACAATATCCTTCCCCTGCTGCAACCATCAAGCTACGCCCCACAGAACCTATAGTAAAAAAATGAATCCCACCACTGGAGAAAAGAGTGGTCAGGCAACTGGGACAGAGCTAGTATATTATGGCTGGTCTGGTGCAGTGTTTTTTTTAAAATAATTTGGCAACTGCAGCTGAGCAGGAAAGTTTGGGCCGAAGCTAACATGCTATTCTTATTTAAAATGGCAAAGGCAAGGACACTATGTGAACCTGTGGGAGGGCTGGGCAGAGATGAAATTGCACATCATTAAAAAAAAAACAAGGCACAGTTGATAAGTAGCAACAGGAGTTACAAAAAGAGCCCTCCTATGACACAGACTACCATTGACAGAGCAACACAAAGTTGGATCTAGTTTGACAAGGGTCCTTGACATCAGGCATCAGTCAAACAGCTCCATTTTAGAGCTGGGGAATCTAATTTGATTTATGGGCCTGTCACTGTCACTGTCTCCCCAGGAATATAGTACCCGTTAAAACTCCAACTTTATCTTAAACTATTTTTAAAATGTTTTATCAACTATCTATAAAATGTTGATAAATAGTTATGAGAGTGTCAATCAATAAATGCCAGTTTTGCAATGCTTGCAGGATTGCCGGTTCTCCTCACTAAGAGGAAGTAGGGTTAGAACAGCCTATATACTATCATTTCCAACACAAACTTTTAGATACTTTCACATGGGACCCTCATATCTGCCCCTCAGTCATTTTTAATCAAAGCTAAATACATCCAGATTCCTCATCCTGTTCTTATCAGACAGTTTCCAATTCCCTCATGATCCTCGCGGCCTTCATCTCAGCATTTATTTCTCTAAACCTTTCTTAAATTCTGGTGCCATGTAGAACAATTATTGCCCATGATTTAGATACAGTATTTGTTTTGTTTTAATTTGATGGTGAAGCCTGCTTCTCCTAGTGGTGCTATTTGATACTTACTTGCTCACCAGAGGTGGTATTAGGCAGGTTCTGACCAGTTCTGGAGAACTGGTAGCAGAAATTTAGAGTAGTTCAGAGAATCGGGAAATACTACCTCTGACTGGAGATTTTACAGTATTCTTCCCCTGCCATGCCCACCAAGCCACACCCACAGAACCGGTAGTAAAAAAAAAATTGAATCCCACCATTGTCGCTCACCAGAGCAGTGTTGAGTTGAACACAGACCAGGCTGACCTCAGGCCCTGGGCGACAAGTAGTTTTTTTGTCGCAACCCATGGATCTACAGTCATCTCTGTCAAAATGCAGACATAACCTGGATGCTGCATTTGATAAAGCAAGATGGCATTCGTCAATCTTAATAGCAAAACCTGCGCTTGTGGGAATAACGCTAGGAAGAACATAATGATGATTTATTTTGTTTTAATTTGCCTTCTTGCATTCGATGATGAATTGTACTGCTTATTCACCATCTATAATTCCATATTGTTGTATTCGTATATACCATTACCAAACTAGGTTTCTCATTCTATACATGTGAGGTTAATTTCTTTTTTCCCAAATGACATATTTGTCTCAACATTTTCAGAATGTTCTTAGGAACAGAAATTTCAGAATAATAGAAAAACAGAGTTGGAAGGGACCTTGGGGAGCAGGGTTGTCTTGTAGTCCAACCCCCTGCTGAAGTAGGAAACCCAATACCAAAATTAGGGCATGTCATTTAATGGGATGAAAATTAATTTTTGCTATTTTTTTTTCAGTAGGGGATTATAAAAATATATGTTTTTATATCAATAATTCAAATCTGCTCTTATTTTTGCAATTGTATAACATTTAGTTTGGTAAATCCATGTCTGATCATATGTCCTGCAAAAGTCTCTTGTGACCAATACTCTTAACTTTATCTTCTCAAAATTACACCTTATGCTACAAAAATTAAAATTTTTCTGCATGAGTCTTATCTAGCTAAGCAAAAAATAATCAATGCAATCATAAACTAACATCAGAAAGCAATTATCTGAGTTACAAAAACATTTAAGTGAGTTTCATCAAGTCTCAATACCATTTCAGACAGATGGTTGTCCAATCTCTTCTTAAAAACTTCCAGTGTTGGAGCACCCAAAAGTTCTGTAGGCAAGCTGTTCTACTGATTAATAGTTTTAAAAATTAAAATTAATTTAAAATTAATTTAATTGTATTAATTTTTAATGAAATTAAATTAATTTTATTCTCTTTTTTATTGTTCAATTTTTTAACCTTATCAAGTTGGTTCTGAATTTTGTTCTTGTTTCTAGAGCATTAACTATTCCATCCAGTTTTGTATCATCTACAAATCTGATAAGCATTCTTTTCACCTCCTCATTCATGTCTTTAAGGAAGGAAACCTAGCACAGGACTGAACCTTGTGGAACTCCACTTAATTGCTTACTGTAATTTGATGGGGAACTACTGATAAGAATTTTCTCAATATGTGTTTCAAGCTGTCTGTGGAGAATATATATTTTATTCAGTTCATGCTTGTATCATTTATTAATCAGATTGTCATATAATGCTGGGTCAAATGCTTTGAGGAAGTCAGGATGTATTATATTCATAGCATATCCACAATCAGTTGAAGTTAATTAAAAATGAAATAACGTTTGCCTGGATAGGACAGGTTTTTAAACAAGTCGGTGTAATCATTGTATTATAGTTCAGTTGTTCTGGAAGTAATTGCTCCATGGTTCCTTGAGTCTTCCTTTATTTTAAAAACACAGAGACATCAGGATTTCTCAAAGCTAAAAGTTCACAATTAGCAAAATTCTTCAGCAATCCAACTCTTTATTGAGATTTGAAGTCATTCAAGGGATTTCCTTTTAAGCTTGAATTGCACCTCTGCTCCGCGAACTAGCATTTCACAATTGCACAATGGAATGTCTATTCTTTCTTTTTAAAACCAAGACTGAATTAAAATAGGATTTGAATAGGTCTGCCTATTCTTTGTTATCTGTAACTCTTTTAATATCTTGCATAGCAGTACCATCCATTATTTTTTAAAATTATTTTGAACTTATCAAAAAAAAGCTCTGTATAATCAATCCCTTGTCAATTTTGAGGAACCGATTCTGAGATGTAGTCTTTCTAGAGAATATCTAAAAATCAAGGTTATCTCTATATACAAGTAGTCCTTGACTTACAACTACAACTGAGCCCAAAATTTTGGTTGCTAAGCGAGACATTTCTTACGTGAGTTTTGCCCTATTTTACAACCTTTCGTGCCACAGTTGTTAAGTGAATCACTGCACTTGTTCAGACAGTAACACAGTTGTTTAGTAAATCTGGCTTCTCCAATTGACTTTGCTTGTCAGAAGGTCACAAAAGATGATAACATGCCCCAGGACACTGCAACTGTCACAAATATGAGTCAGTTGCCAAGCATTCGAATTTTGATCATTTGACCATAGGAGTGCTGCAACACTCATAAGTGTGAAAGATGGTCATAAGTCACTTTTTTCAGTGCCGTTGTCACTTTGAACAAACTGTTGTAAGTTGAGGACTACCTGTACTGTGCCACAGATCCAGCCCCTTAGCTCTCCTCCTTTATGTGTCATTTTAAAAAAAATCAGTGTTAAGCTTTTCTACAGCCCTCTAGGGAGGAACTGTCTTGAACCTTTCCTCCCTACCAAAGAATATCAACTTTGCTGTCCCTTGCTTCTCTGGAATGGAGTCCTGGGAATCCACCGATACTAACCTCTGCAAGCATCATAGCCCAGGGCTGTCCAATCTTGGCAGGTTTAAGACTTCTGGACTTCAATTCAACTAGCAAGTTCTCAAAGTTGGACATCCTATAATAGAACACAGAGGTCTGTGTTCTTCACAAAATGGCTGAAACTTTCTCTTTTTTAAAAAAAATTAGTTGGTTTAGAATAGCTACAGTACAGGCATTGTTTATGTCTTTAGTCTGCTTTTCTTTATAGAAGTCCCATTTGCCACCTAACTCTGCCTTCTGTTTTAGGTCCAATCAAATCAGAATAGAGCTGGAAGGGACTTTGTAGATCTTCTACTCCAACCCTCTGCTCCAGCAGGAGAACCTCTACCATTTCAGAAAAGTGACTACTGTCCAGTCTCTTCTCAAAGACCTCCAGTGATGAAGCACCCACAACTTCTGAAGGCAAGCTGTTCCACTGGTTAATTGTCTTCACTCTTAGGAATTTTCTCCTTAATTCCAGGTTGCTTCTCTCTTTGATTAGTTTCCATCCATTGTTTCTTGTCTTGCCTTCTGGTGCTTTGGAAAATAATTTGACCTCCTCTTCTTTGTGGCAGCCCCTCAAGTATTGGAATACTGCTATCCGATATTTATTTCTTGATTCTTTTTTTGCTTTAAAAAGTCATATCTTCCTCTGTTATCTGATTAGAATCATAGATCAGTTCAGCAATACTTTGAGTCGGACTTTTTGCCTTTCAAATTGTTTCTACCTTTTCCACCTGAATTCCCAGTTGGAGACATTAACTAGGAGGTCCTTGAACTAGACAGTATAAACTTATAGAATAGAAAGAAACCACAGCAATTCATTTGACTCAGGAGTGAGCAACCTTTTCTTAGACATGGTAGATGGTTTGCAGTTATAATTTCATGAAAGCCAAAAGCTGCAGTGGGTAGGGCAATATTATAAAAAGCACGAGGTTGCAATTTTCTTTCTCCCCTTCCCCCACACCAATAATTTTAGGAGGGAATCATTTCAGATACAGGTAGTCCTCGACTTACAATAGCTCCTTTAGTGAACATTCAAGTTACAACGGCACTGAAAAAAAGTGACATGACCATTTTTCATACTTATTGTTCTGACCTGGCTCCCAAACATGACAAACATTTTGTAGTTAAATAAATTATTCCTTTATTAGGAGCGCCAGCAGCCCCAGAAAAAAGTCTCTGTCTCTCTCACAGCAGTCTAACAAGCCTATCCAGCAGGAAGATGAATAAGTTGTCTGCCACACCTTTTCAGCTTTGCCCCCTCTCTTTTATCCCCAAAGCTAGGGTGGAGCTTCAGTGCTGGAAGAGCAGCAGTGGCTCTTCCATCCCAAGGACTGTCCCATTGATTTCCACTGTTTTCCTCTCCTCTGCCTTCTGTGCAAAGGCACTGGACCCAGCTGTTCCTCCTCTTCCTCATCAGCCACCCCCAGACCTGGGGGGCTGTTGACTCTACATCTGAGGGCTGATGGACGGCCAAGGCTGCGCTTCTGTCTGTATCTCTGAAAGCTCCATTCCCTCAGAGGTCCATTCCCACTCAGAGGTCCATTCCCCCTCAGAGGTCCATTCCCACTCAGAGGTCCATTCCCACTCAGAGGTCCATTCCCCCTCAGAGGTCCATTCCCACTCAGAGCTCCATTCCGCCTCAGAGCTCCATTCCCTCAGAGCTCCATTCCCTCAGAGCTCCATTTCCTCAGAGGTCCATTCCCACTCAGAGCTCCATTCCCCCTCAGAGCTCTCAGATTGCCTTGATGCTGACCCTGACTCCCTCGACACCTCCCCATCTGATTTGGCTGCTGGAGGGGCTGGGGGCCAACAGGCCACAACTTTTATTACCTTTGTAGCATCCCCATGATCATGTTATCAAAACTCAGATACTTGGCAACTGACTCATACTTATGACCGTTGCTGTGTCCCAAGGTCATGCAATCACCTTATACAACCTTTAGACCAGCAAAATCAATGGGGAACTCAGATTCACTTAGCAACCATGTTACTAACCATCAACTGCGGTGATGCATTTAACAACTGTGGCAAGAAAAGCCCATTGTGGTTGTATTTGAAGACTGTCTGTACTTCTTTGTGTTAAAAAGACAACAATAATCAATTAGTGCATTAATGGAAACCAGCAAAATTTGAAAACTGCTCTTTTTTTGTTAATTAGCCCACAAATGGCCTAGTGTTTTCCAGATGTTTGGGCTACTGCCCCCATAAGGTGGCTATAGATCACTTCATTGGCAGCAAAATATTCATTGTTGTACTAATTGACAATGATGTAGACTTTCACATGACTTCACTCATTAACCCCACATTTAGCTGTTCTTTCTTAAACATTAATGCCTTATCCTTGTATGAAGAAGTCTTTATACGGAGCTGCTAGCAAAATAAAATTCAAGCTGAAATTAAAAATTAAAATAATTAAACACAACAATAAAAGAAAGAAACCATTAAAATCTGCTTTGCAACTCCCATTAAAAAGTCAAGTGCTTCTTGAATAAAAGCTATTTCTTTCTGTTGCAAAGATAATAGCAGACAAGCTAATCTGACCTTTGTTGATGGCATATTTCAAAGTCTAGGATCAGCTATCAAATCAGCTTTCTTCATTAAGCTCTAATTATAGTGGGCTTAAGCAGGGTGACTTTCTCTTGTGGATCTTAGAAACCAGGCAGGATCATTTAAGGATATGTGTGTGTGTTTGTGTGTGTGTGTCCATCCTTAAATGATCCTGCCTCGTTACTAATATATATATATATATATATATATATATATATATATATATATATATATATATATATATATAGAGAGAGAGAGAGAGAGAGAGAGAGAGAGAGAGAGAGAGAGAGAGAGTTCCCACAAACTTTCGTATGTATGTATGTATGTATGTATGTATGTATGTATGTATGTATGGTATTCAGCTTTGTTCGGGTATTTTCCCACGTCATTATAGTTGTGCTTTTAAAGTTGTAGTGATGTTTTGGCAGAATCTCATCTGCCATCATCAGGCTTCTGTATTGTGTTCATCTGTGAGTCAAACTTTCACAGCCTTTTCTGTTTTAAATTTGGTGCTAGCCTACTGCTGTGTTAGAATGGTTTTTTTCTTCATCCTATTCATCCTATTCATGCTCTCAGGTCTATAAAAAAAAACAGATGACACACTAGGACACACCATATACCAGAAGAAAACACACACCAACCGCTACTTCAACGCCCAATCCCACCACCACCCAGCACAGATAAACTCCATGGCCAAAACACTAATTACCAGAACCAAATTCCTGGAAGACAAGACACACATAAAGACTGAACTATGCACCCTGACTAAAGTACTGACAGCCAACAGCTTCCACAAAAGCAAAATCACAGGCCTGTTCCACAATAACACACTGAGACATAATGGAGACTTAGAAGATGAACAGATCTATGGAACAGCTGTCTTGCCCTATATAAGAGGTATTACAGACAAAATCAGTAAGATACTACACAGGCATGACATCAAGACTGCCTTCAAAATAGACAGAAAAATAGCAGCCATCCTTAGAAACCCCAAAGATAAAATTGACCTGGAAAACGAAGGCATATATGAAGTCCCCTGCACATCATGCCCTGCCACATACATCAGACAGACCAATAGAAGAATAAGTACCCACCTGGGTGAACACAAAAATGCAGTAAAAAAGCTGGAACACACTTCCTTACTAGTCCAACACATGAAAGCCACAGGTCATAGCAATGACTTCAATGGCACCAAAACCCTAGCCACTATAGAAAACCCCAGCTACAGAATTATCAGAGAAGCCATAGAGATTGAAAAAAAGACCCGAAAGCATGAATAGAACAGATGACTCCACCAGACTGTCATTATCTGGAAACCTGCACTCACAAACAAAAAAATCTCCACACAACAAGCCAAGCAAACCCCTGGGCACAAACAGACCCCCCACCCCCGATACCTCCAGCTTAAACACACCCCAACCAGGCACCCAGATGAAACCTAGCTTCCTAATAAATGATAGCCGTCCATTTACTCGAAGCCAAGCCACACTAAAAGCCTCCAATACAGGAACGCAATGTTGCCAGCCAATCAAGACAAAAAAAAATGCTACAAAACAGACAGAAGATATTAGAAACACCAATCAAGCAGAATACAGCAAACTCCAAGACCAATAAACACAGACCAAGACTCCCAACCAATCAGGATGAAGAAAAAAACCATTCTGGCACAGCATAGGCTAGCACCAAATTTAAAACAGAAATGGCTGTGAAAGTCTGACTCACAGACGAACAAATACAGAAGCCTGATGATGGAAGATGAGATTCTGCCGAAACATCGCTACAACTTTAAAAGCACAACTATAATGACGTGGGAAAATACCCGAACAAAGCTGAATATCATACATACATACATATATACATACATACATGAATTAAGGGTATGCGGTTGCAAAATATAAATGCCTCTCAAATACATATTTTTAAATATAACCTTTGCAGGTTTTTTATACCCAGGGTGACATCTGAACCTTTAAGGAACATGAAAGTTTGTGGGAAATTCCATTCTGACCAATGCATGAGTCAAGCAATGAGTTCACTTTGATTCTTAATAGAATGCGCCCAGTCTGAAGTCTGAATTCCTCCAGTATCATTGGACTCTGCTTGAGATGATAGCAGAAATGTTTGTTTCGTGGATAAGGAAAACTTACTTGTCTGGCAAATACTCCTAAAGATAGACTAGGCCAGCTCGGATTAGAGAAGATTGTCATCTGTTACCATAGAGGTAGTCCTTGACTTATGACCACAATTGAGCCCAACAAATTGCCCAACAATGAATTGCTCAGCAAGACATTTGTTAAGTGAATTTTGCTCCATTTTATGACCTGTCTGGCCACTGTTGTTAAGTGAATCACTGCAGTTGTTAAGTTAGTAGAAAGGTTATTAAGTGAATCTGGCTTCCCCATTGACTTTGTTCATCGGAAGTTCGCAAAAAGTGATCATATGACCCTGGGATAGCACAATGATCATAAATATGAACAAGTTTATGCACGCCCCTTACAGACCTCTTAGAAATGGGGTGAGGTCAATAGAGGTTGGTTTGAGGGTAAAGGAATCGGGATTTGAGCAGGTGACAACAAAATCAGGTAGTGAGTTCCAGACATTGACCATTCTGTTGCTGAAGTCGTACTTCCTGCAATCGAGTTTGGAGTGGTTTGCATTTAGTTTATATCTGTTGTGTGCTCTTGTGTTGTTGTGGCTGAAATATTCATTAACTGGTAAGACGTTGAACATATGCATAAGCGCACAATCGTGCCTACCATCCCTGTCCTATTGTCCCCAATTATTAGTTCCTATTTCTTGTATTTAAACTTATTCTTGTTTCTGTTGTATTGTAAGCTTTTGACAAATAAATAAATAAAATTGTCAAGCATCCAAATTTTGATCATGTGACCATGGGGATGTTGCAACAGTTGTAAGTGTGAAAAATAGTCACTTTTTTCAGGTTCATTGTAATTTTGAACAGTTATTAAACGAACGGTTATAAGTTGAGGGCTACCTATATTACCTTGAAACTTAACTCCTTACCTGCGAGGACAGAAGGCAAATATGTTGTTTCTTCCTTTTTCAAATTATGTGGAAATAAAGCAACAAGGATTTGGTCAGCTGGTTTAATTTTTCTTTCAATAGTTAATTTGCAGAATGCACATGCTCCAGAGTGATTATTCTCTAATGGTTTATATTATCTAAGCTCTATCCCCACCCCTCAATAAATCTAATTTGTATGGATTGGCAGTTCAAACAATGTATTTTCTAGTCCCAGGAGGCAGCGTATGGCTCACTTTTTGGATTGAAAAGATGAATTGTTTTGCATAATGTAAATTGGAGGTGAAGGCTGTTTTTGACTGCAGTGTTGCAAACACAATTAGTGAGATAAATACAGAACTAAATTAATCTCTTCTGAAAAGAGCTAACCTGATTGGTATGCAAAACACCCTTTTATTTGCAATCTTGGTGCTTCCTAAAGTAGTTAGCAATGCACAGGGTGGCATTCTGATTTGCAACTTAAAAAATTCCCGAATGAATAAATCATGGAATTAATTGCCAACACCAAACCTTTGCCAGCCAGTATGAGATCAGCTCTGCTGAATGAAAGCTCTAATTGTGATAGACTCCTTGCCAGTCCTAGGGGAAATGATGCCAATATGGGAAAATGTTACCTAGGGTGCCTCATCAGTTGCAAAAGGCTGTCTCTTTCCCCTTTCAGAGGTAAACGATTGATGATATATCAGCTGCATCTTTTACCTAGGGTTTTATTTCCATGCTATTTCCTTAAGTTTGGGCCGAGTGTCTGTGTCATACGCAGTGGGAATGTGATTTGACAAGAGTTTCTTATGAAGGAGGAAAGAGAACAATGGATATTTTAGATTTTACTGATAATCCTTGACTTATTACCACAATTGGGTAGGGGAATTTTGATTGTAAGTCAGGCAGTCATTTTTAGAATAAGCACAGTGTTATCTAATAAAATGAAGCCTAGGGAATCAGGATTTTATTTACTTGTCATCACCAGATATTCTTTGACATCTATCCAGTAATATTAGATGGTCTTGACAGGGAATCATTTGGGGTTTGTTCTCCTTCACAGAAGTCTAAATTTGTGGGGAAAAGGGTTCCATGATACTGGTGGTTTTTTCACATTACCAAGAGGCAATAAAAAAAAAAAAACAGACGTTTGCATAACATCTATATATATTAAAACTTTGGCCACCAAATGAGAAGGAATTGGCCACTGGAGAAGAGCTGAATACTGGGAACGATTGAGGGCAAAAGAAGAAGGGAATGACAGAGAATGAGGTGGCTGGATAGAGTCACTGAAGCAGTAGGCGTGAGCTTAAATGGACTCCAGAGGACTCCAGAGGACAGGAAGGCCTGAAGTAACATTGTCCATGGGGTCGCAATGGGTCGGACACGACTTCGCAACTAACAACAAATATTCATACATTTCATAACAATAATTAAAATTTGAAAAGAACTAAAATTCATCTAATTGTTAGTGTTGAAGATGCTGAGCAGAAGATTTGCATGTCTGTTGATCCTACTGTCAGTGCTCAGTATTGTTAAGCATTCTGCACTTCTCTGTTTTAGATTCCAAAACGGCTTTACCTTAAATCTGGACCTGAGTTGGTCATCCTTTCAACAAAGGTGTCCCAAAGGTGCTTTTTCAAAAGGCAATGGGACTTTCTTTGTTCTCCCCTGAAAACCTTTGCTTCTCATCCAAGAAGCTTCTTCAGTTCTGACGTGAGAATAAAGTCAGATTGACTCAGAACTGAAGAAGCTTCTTGGCTGAGAAGTGAAACATCTTCAAGGAAAAACAAAGTCCAGTTACCTTTAAAAAAGAATTTTTGGGACAACTGTGACCTGGATGACTGAGAATCTCCATAGACATCTTTCAACAAAGGATGCCATTTAATAGATTATTTTCCTCTGACCACTCTTAGCTCCAGGGTAGGCTTTTGAAAAGTAGATTACTAGCCCTTTCTAATGATGAAAACAGCTCAATAAATGTATTTATATGGGGAGAAAATTTTGGTTTTACAGAATTTTAAGTTTTGAAGTTCAAGTCCATTCAGCAGAATAACCCCAAAGAGAATATTATAAGAGATATTTGAATAAGTAACCTTTTTTTACTGAGCACATTTTTTAAATCCCCCAAAACAAAATGTAGCTGTAAAATCTGGGTCATTTGTCATAATATTCCCCATGGAGTATAAACATGGGCTATTTTATAACTTGCCTGCAAAACTCTAATGCTCTCTTTTCATCTCATTTTGACAGAAATCGGTGTTAGCATTTTCATTTAATTTTATTACAAGGTCTTTAAGCCCCATTTCTCCTTCAGAATGAGTTTGTTCTGCTCAATATATACATTGTATATGTGTGTGTGTGTGTGTGTGTGTGTGTGTGTGTATGTATATGTATATATCAGAAAAGTCATTAATCCCCATGCCCCACTTTTCAAGGTGACAGCTTATGTGCTCTAAGTTTACTCTCCTTTCTGCTTTATAAAACTGCAAATGTATTTTCTTTGCTTGCCTCCCTAGTTGGGAATGTCTGAACAGATGGCAAAGGCCTACAACCTTTCTGGGGCATTCGAAAAGAGCCTATAAGAGACTTAAATAACCAAGTGGAGGAAGAACAATTTTATTATGCTTTTAGAATACCCCATGGGACGGGGAGAAGTATCTTGAACGCTATCATGCTTGAGAGATTCTCATTAGACACGTACAGGTTTTCAGGAACGAATAAATGCAGGCAATTTGACAGCTGCAGCACATGAAATTAGGAAAACTCTATGATGGCTTAATTATTCTGTAATAAAAATTGATGGTGAGACGTGGTCAAACATTTTTATGCTAAATATATATCAATTTCTCTAGGTGCTATTCATTTCTATGTCAGCTATAGAGAAAAAGGAATCTTTATAAATCTTTATAAATCCAGTCATCTGAGCATCTGGCAGAGAAGAACATGGAACAATTATCCTGAAACAATAGCAAAGGATTAATACCCTTTCAAGGGATAGCAATATTTTTATTTCTTCTGTAAGATGGAGAAAGGAAGGGGATAAATGGCAGTGCCTTTTATTAAAATTTACTTGTTTTTAACATCTTAGAATAGTTGATGTTATCTCACAATTTTGTCAAATCATTATTCTCCTTGGGTGAATTATTACATTTGACAGAGTTGCTCATTTCATTTCCCCTTTATAATTGTTTGAAATAGTTCTTCAATACATACACCTACGGAGCTAGCCAGAGACACAAAAAGGAACAAAACCCTAGTATACCACATCCATACACATTTGCATGTACCTCACATATGAACTGAAAGAGACAGGCAGACAGGAGAGAGACACCCTAAATGACTCTCCTAGATGAGATTTTTTACATTAGATCAGCTTTGAATGTAAAGTGTGCTATTATTTTATCCACCTATTTCACCAACAGGAATAGAATACTTAGGCTGTGCAGATGCTGCTACTAATAAAAAGAGGTTTGAACTGGGCAGAGATTTTTGGGGTGTGTGTGTGTGTGTGTGTGTGAAATAGAAACATGGAAGCCAGAATTTTCTTGGAAAACATACATATCTGTATCTTGGCTTTGTGTCCCCCTAATAATTAACCAGAATTTGTGACCTTTCACATGCAAATGAAGTCAGAGTCTGAAAGGGATGTCAGCTGTAATTCTTTCTCAGTTTGGCTTGGAGGCTGTGCAAATGTTCTGGCAACAGTTCTTAATTGATTGCAATCAATATCTTCTCTTTTTATGCAACATGCACTGTGATGGGACTGGGGACATCTCCCTTGTCGCATTCTTTTCCAGACTGCCTAAAAGCACCATGGCTAATTTGTTTTGATGCTTAACTAATAGATAGGCACCCTGAAAGCATTTTAGGAAGACAGCTAATGAAAAAAGTACAGCCAAACAAAAGCAGCTTGCATTACAATGAGCTGCCAGAGAGGGAATATATTTTTGAAGAAGCCAATGATTCTCCCTCTATGTTGCTGTTTTATACCCAACATTATTATTGTTGTTGTTTTCTGAATGATTCACCTTGGCTTGCTGTGTCAAATCATGAAAATAATATGATTAGGGGGGTTCTATGCCCAGTTCAAATTATGCTTTAGAGAAACTTAATTGAAAACTGAGCAGAAATTTTTTGATTCTATTTAAAAATGGGTATATATTGGCTGGTCTTGCAAAAGGATGTAGGATGCTGGGTGGATCCTCTTCATTTTTTTTCAACATGTCAAGGGGGACAGTAAGCAAGAACTAGAAGGCAAGGTAAACCTTGAATCCCCATTTCCAAGCATTTCAAATTAGAAAGTGAGAATGGTTTCTTATAAATGTGTAGAGGAACTTGACCTTCCTTTAAATACGTTCTCAAAAGCAATTAACAATATAGTCAATGGAGTTTTAAGAATGGCTATACTCAAAGTTCATCACTCACAAACTTTGGCATTATCCATTAGCACAAATGGTCACTTGGGTCTTGGACTCCTCTGCACCTTTCTTACGTTTGTTTGTTAGGATTTATGAAAATCAATCAGTCAAACATTTCTTGTCAATGCACAACACGTGTACAATGAAATTGAAAAATGTCCCCTATTACAGAGGCGGTATTCAGCAGGTTCTGACCAGTTCTGGAGAACCGGTAGTGGAAATTTTGAGTAGTTTGGAGAACCTCTGACTGGCCCCACCCCCATCTATTCTCTGCCTCCCAAGTCTCAGGTGATTGGCTGGGTATTCTTTTGTTGCTCTGCACAGGAGAACAGAGCTGGAAAGCAGGTTAGTGTGCTGGGGTTGGAATGGGGATTTTACGGTATCCTTCCCCCACCACACCCACTAAGCCATGCCCACCAAGCCATACCCACAGAATCAGTAGTAAAATGTTTTGAATCCCACCACTGTCCTATTACATAATATGTCTTAAGAATTGTTTTAAAAAGATCCACAAGCTATATAGAATACTAGTTGGTTGATTATATGCCATTAAGTCATTGTAAAGTCTTAGTCACCATAGAAAGTTTCTATGATGATCTGTCCCTAACCTGGACTTTAGCACTTCCAACAAGGCACTTATCACCACTGTAATTCATTGCATTTACTATGCTTTTGATCACCCTTTTACTCTTTCCTTTCACCTTTTCCAGCATCAGAGATGGCTCTTTACATAATTTGTCTGAAATAGGATAATTTGACCCAGGTCATCTGTGCCTTGAGTGAGAACTCTGAGTTGATTTGTTCAATGGTCCATTTGTTTGTTTCCTTGGCTTGAAATCTTCTCCAATTTCAAAGTTCAAAGGCATCAACATTCCTACTTTTTCAAAGTCCAACTTTTATTTCCATAAAGGTGCCACAGGAAATGATTGCATGATTCTGATATTTATAGGTATGAACACTTCATAAAATTTGAATATTTTTTCCAAGGTCTTCATGGCCACTCTACCAAGTGCTAGTCTGTGGCATGTCTATGAAGATTCTCAAACATTTTTAAAAAGGTAGTTGTCCAAAAAGCAAAAGTCCAGTTGTCTTTTGAAAAGAATTTGGGATAGTCTTTGGCATATTTCTCAATTGGTTATTCCTTTATTATCGATTGGGGTTCTTAAAAGGCAAAAACTAACCACTGTTTCAATCTCTTCATTAACAGTTCGAAGTCTGGTTGTCAGTAATTAGATCTTATTAACATTTATTTTTAGTCCCAATTTTTCATTGTATTCCTTGACTTTTCTTACTAGAACTTAGATAATCTTTGTATTTTCAGCTATCAGAGTAGTTTCACTAACATAGTGCAGGGTTTTATATGTTTCTTCCTCCAATTTCTTTACTCATCTTCTTCCAGTCCAGGTTCTTTAATATATATTGGCATATAGGTTGAATAAATAAGGGGAGGATATACAAGCTTGTTGCACTTCATTGCCATCAAATGGAACCAATCTGTTTTACCATGTTCTGACTGTATTTTTTCACTTTTTATGACAATAATGAGATGTTCTCAATGAGATACCTATTTTTCCCCTAGTTTGATATGATCAACACAATCAAAGACCTTTGTATAATCAATGAAGTACCTAATGACTTATTTTGGGTATTCTTTGGCTTTCTTAATTATCTAGCACTAGCTCGATACCTGTGCTTTGCTATGAAACTATGTGGTCAGGCTTAGTATTTGGGGAGGAAAATAAGGGGGGAAAATTCTGCCTCTGCCTATCAGCATCCATCGGTATTCATCTGGCTAGCATCCTGTCAGTGTGTGAGAAAGTTAAGGGCTGTTTGCAAACTGAAATAGTATTTGTTGTGTGAGCAAGAAGGAGACAACAAGGAGCCTGGGCATGGCTTAGCTCAACTGTACTGTACTAAAGCTGCTTGGTGCTGTGAAATTAAAACTGAAACTGAAAGTCCTCTCCTCTGCTTGTGTTACATTGGAACAGATTTCTTTTCAAGTGGGGAGGGGGAGTGGGACTCCTTAACATCAGAGCGTGTAAATAATAATATACAAAATACTAATGCTCTGATGGTCATTTCGAAAAATCCTTTCTTAGTGAGCACCTAGAAGCCAAGAGGACATACATGCCAAATTTAGGTTTGTAGGTATGGTTCTGGAGATTTTGATGCACAAGTGGTATTTCGCTTTTATATATATGTAGATGAATCAACAATAAAGTCTCATATTTTCTATAGCTTGAATATCTGCACATCTTTTTCTATATAGGATCTAATATGCACTGCATGATCCTAAGCATTATTTTGCTAGCATATGTAAATAAGGGTATGAACATAAGCATGTATATTATTTGAATATATTTAATATAAAAATATCCCAATGCTTGGCTAATCCAATACCTGTAAGAATTGCCAGTTATATGATCTGTATTTTAATTAGTTATTTTGCTATGCTCATGTCCTGGTGACTGCGTCAAAAACTGTTTGCCAGCTTGATCTACTATGGGTAATAACTTAAACTGTCTCCAAGGACAGCCTTGTAATTTGTTTGAAGTCATTCATCCACCTAATCTATTGTCTTCCTATTATTCTATTTCCTTAACCTTGCCAAGTGTTGTCATTTTTTCCAGTCCATCATTTATTTGTGTCACATGTCCAGTTTGTTAGTGTCTGCTTGCTGATCATTGCTCGAAGGAAACAGTCAGTCTTTATTTGCTTCAAGACAGCTTGACTGGTTTGCAGTCAATGACACTCTTACTGACCTCCATAATTCGAAAGCATCTGTCTTGTTACCCTCAATCTTTTTCAATATCTAACTTTCACAGCAACATAATATAATGGACAAGAACGTTTTTGTAACTATTCTAAACTTTGTGAGCATAGAAATATCTTTATAACTTCATGATGTTGTCTAAATTTGTTGTCTTCTTCTATAAAATTGATTTCTTTACTTCTCCAGGGCACTGGCTGTATTTATTCTTAAACCTAAGAAAACAAAACAATCAATCACCTTCATTTTTGCCCATCAGCTACAGGTTCACTAAGCATGCTGTTGACATTTCCAATGTACTCTTAATAATGGAATAATAGAATGTAAAAATCTGAAGGAGCCTTGGAACTCATTTAGTCCAAGGCCATGTCCACTGCAGGTATTTACCACTCTAATATCCCTGACACCTCCAGTAAAGAATCTCCTAAGGAAGTATGTTCAATTGTTCAACAGTTCTTACTGGCAGGAAGTTTTTCCTGATTACCAATTCAGAATCTGCATCCATGTCACTTAAGCCCACAGATCTAAGTGCCATCTTCTGGAACAACTCAGATAAATCTGCCCCATCTTCAACATGATGTCCATTCAATTAATGATAATGGGCTATCATGTTTTTCCAAGGTATTCACTTCTTCAGGTTAAACATACTTGCATCTTACACGTTTTCCTTGTAATTTTTTCCTTCCAGGTTCCTTATCATTTACTCTGGGTATATTGTAATTTCTCAATGTCTTTGCTAAAATATGCCATCCAGAACTGAACACAGAATTGAGAAGAATTATGGCATCTCTTGACCTACTCTGTTAATGCAGACTTGGATTACATTTGTTTGTTTCATAGCTGCATTGCATTGCTGGCTCATGTTCAGTTTAGGACACTTCAACAGTCTCTGATCTTTTTTTTACATGTATTGGTGCTACGTATGGCACCCTTTCCCTACACCAAATAGGGGAAGTTTTATTTATACTATCCAGTGAATGACTTTGTATTTGTCCCTTCTGAAATTTATTTATCTAGTTATTATTACTTAATAATGGTTACCCATTCCAAATGACTGGGTGGCTTTCAACACTGGAGTATACAATTAAGATAGTGAAAAACATGGCAAAACATAGCATCATGTATTGTCTAAAAGCAACCATAATAACAGCAACCATAACAATAAAAAAAAACACAATAGAGGCTCCACACTAAAAGGCCTGGATGCAGAGCCAGATTTTAAGGACCTTTTGAAACTCCAGTAAAATGAACGGCATATGTATCTCTAGGAAGATGCTCTTCCAGAAGGCAAGAGCAATGACACAGAAGGCATGCTCCCACCAAATGAAAATTGCTGGAGTGCACGCATTCTGCCCAAATGTACTGGGTAGGTAGAAACAATTCTTCCCCATCCAGATCCAAACAATCTCCGGGCACAGGGCTATCATATACACTGTTCATCATAATTGAAGAACATCAGGTTGGAGAAGGCTGAGGTGAACTACTGCCTGCCAAAGAGATAGTGTAGTCTAGCAGGGCATCTATGGAAGGAGAGACAGAGTCAACATCTGCAAAATCTGCAAAACATCTGCAGGCACAGTATCACAATCCCAGACCATTCTTTCTTAGGTGCTATGTTACCATGTCATCTTTTGCGGGGCAGAGTATCAACAATAACAGAGCAACAAACCCTTTTCCAAACTATTATTCACACATTTTTTCATATTCATTTATGATACTCATAGTGTCATGCTAGGCATTTTCATGAGTAAAAGGAAATAATCCAAAGTAAGTGGATTTTGGATTTAACTCTCAATTAAATGTCTATTAGATTTTGAATAATCAAAAAAATAGGAGGGAGAGGAGGAGGAGGAGGAGGAGGAGGAGGAGGAGGAGGAGGAGGAGGAGGAGGAGGAGGAATAATATTGACAACAGCCAACTCTCCTCAGAATTAAACATGCTAAAGGGTAGGCAGAAACTACTCATTAAACAGCCATCAAGGATTTTTCACAGGAGGTAAGAACTGAGAAAAAGAAAAAATGAACTGAAGTTCATGAACAGTCAGTATTTTGTAGCAGCCCCCATTTCTAAAGTACTCTTGCGGTTTGGAGGATGTGGGTTAATGAACTATGGAGTAGTAGCTGTGGAAAAGCTTTTGCATTTTGTATTACTGCATTCCAGTGCTAAACAGTGTTTCTGGTTAAATTACATTTTCCCTAAACACAATAGATCTCCCCATAGGTCAGTCAAATAAATTAGTTTACCATATTGATAATCCAATAAATGGGAAGCCAACGTAATAATTCCTAACAAAAAGCTGTACTGGCCCTGTGTTCTGCTCCTTTGAATCAGAAATCCTCTGTCGTTAGCCGAGTTAACTTTGATTTATAGCAGCCTTAGGTAGCATGCAAAATAAGCTTAGCGAAGTATTGACACAAATTATACGGTGTCAAATCTGCTCTGTTGCCTTTCATTCACTTATTTATTTATTTCAAAGCTTTTCTCACTCCTCTGTCAGTTCATGCTTGAAACAGTTAATCCTTTCTCCATGGATTCTCTGTTCTCCATTGATTTGACAGGTGGCATAAATATTGACCTGGAAGCTATTTTGTAATTGAGGCTTCACTTTTCTCATTTTTCAGCATTTTGTTTTGGAATCCCTTTTATTTTACTCAGCTCAGCTTCTCGGAAATGGCACAGCTGTACAAATTGTATGAATGCAGCAGCAGGGGGAAAAAAAATCTGTGGGGAAATCTCAGGCAAACGATGCCCACAGAATAAGCTTTAAAGCACGTGCAGCATTGATAGGAGACACAGAAATGGAATGGTAATTAAGAGTCCCTTGCAAACCCCTGTACATATTGATTCAGGATTAATGGAAGTGGAAGACATCGGTGCTGGCTGTTTTCCATTTTTTCAATTTCTTGCTGTTTTCCAACCAATACTGAAAATACAGCCTTCATGCTAATTAACCACCCGAAGAGGATTATGAAAATTAAAATTTCAGTGTGCACTTGCCATTGTTGACTAATTTCTTTTCAGCTTGCTTATGATAAGAGGAACTATTCTCTGAAGCTGACCTTTAATATCTAAGAAGTAGCAATAATGCAAGCTGTAGAAATAAATCTTTGTTAACCTACAGCTTCAGTTCACATTTCTGTCCAGGCATGGCTGCTCATAATGAATAGATTGTCTTTATTTTTCAGAACCCTTTTGTGAATTTCTGAATTCTTTCCTTAAGATAGCCATTTTCTTCCTCAAAACAATCCATTTTTTAAAAAAGGGGGAAATATACTGTATGTATATTATTTTTGCCCAATTCTAAATGTAGCAGGCTGACCATTGGCCATTGGTTCATGGTATAGTAGGACATCTCTTTGTTTACCCTGAAAACAAGTAATGCATAGCTCTCAAAGAAAAGACATTTGAGGGAGGAAAGGATGTGTATCTTTTCCAGTTTTGTTTTCTTCCAGTTTATCGTTTTTCTGGTTCTGTGTTTGGTTCTGCTTTAATTTGAGATATTTTTTTAAAGGTTTGCATGCCACTTCAATGTAGAGTTGGCCAACTTGAAAATCCAAAGACTTGCAGCCAAGCTACTTACATTGGCACCAGTGGCCAGTTGGTAGCCAATAGGTTTGGGATTTGAAGACAACAGGCTCACAGCAGAATAATTGCAAAAGGGACTTCATTGTATATATAGGTTTAAAAAGTTATAGAAAAATAAATAGACCAGTCAACTTATCTTGGCTTGCTAACTGCCCCCCCCCCCTTTCCAAAACGACAGTGGATAAACCCCTTAAAGCCTGCTGTTTGCTATAATGCCCCTGCCTGGGACATCAGATCCACTCCACCTTTACACTGTTTCAGGGGATGGGAATGTAGTTAGCACAATACTTGGAGATGGCCTGGTGACATATCTCACCAGTGACCTGGTCACAAATAAACTGTCCACCAAAAATATTCTAAGGAAGATCTTTAGCATGCTGCTACTCACTTTACTCTATGTCATGGTGTCAAACTCAATTTTATTGAGGGTCATATGAGAGTTGTGTTTGACCTTGGGGGGGCTGCGGGGGCATGGCCAGGATGGACATGGCCAGTTTGATGTCACTCATGTTGGGGGTGCCTGTGGTGGCCTGAGGTTTCTGCCAGTGAAAACAGGCTTGCTGCAATGGCCTCCTACCACCTTCTGTCAGCAAAAACGGAGCTCAGGAGGATTGCATGCAGCCCTCCGAGGTTCCATTTTTGCTGGCAGAGGCACCGTGGGCCAGTCCTTCACTTATTCCAGGTTAGCTCCACGGGCCAAATCTAAGCACCCCAGATCCAGCCTGCGGGCCTTGAGTTTGACATCAGATTGATTTGCTCTTTTATCTGAATTGTTGGAAATTATAATACAGATAGGAGGCTCAAAAGTCAAAGTGATTATACAATAGTCACATACAATTCATAACTCTTGGTAAGTAATTCTTTCCAAACATCAGAATGGAGGAATCTAACTTTTATGTGCAAAAAAAGACAAAAGTAGACCATATCAGTACCTCTCAGTGCCATTTTGTTCACCATATCCAGTCCTACAATTCCAATGAAACCGACCATGTGAAATGTGGATTTGCAAATGGTGTCTAAGAACCCCAACTTCTACAATATATTACACTTGGAAATGGGTGTATATGATCAAAACTGCTAGCTTTTAAATGAAGCCACTGTTATTGGCACCAATGACATTTTCAAATACTCTACTAAATCTGCAGACAAGTAATTGGATGAATAAATTTTCTAAATTTCTCCAGAAAAAAAAGAAATCATCTCAATTCATTTCTAAAGGACAGGACATCCCTTTGGTGGCATCAGAAGCGCTGTTGCTGGGAAAAGAAAAGAGTTCTTTCATGATGTCTTCTTTTGGAATTTATTTGACATATGGAAAGCAGGGGAAGCTGTAGAAAATTGGGCAACAAAAGACAGGGTCTTCATGTACAACCTTGAGGCTAATAATCATAAAAATACAACAATACTTCACAACTGCCATGAATTTCAGCCCTCTTTCATCAGTCTGAATGACAATTACTAGAAGAAAATACAGGACAATTACTCTGGCACTTGAAAAGCCCTTCCATTCCCAACCACATGAAAGTTCAGACAGCATGAAAGCTGCCAGGTGAATTTCCAAGTAGGTATACAAATTTATGGAGATAGTCTGTTATGTAGGCCTCAGAAAATGGAATTTTAAATAGGATTCTGCAGATTTCATACTTCACTAGTCATATTCTGCTGTGGATTCATCTAACAAATTATGTTTTTTTCTAAAATGGCAATGATTCATCCTGATGTGTCAGTGCTAGCTAAAAATCTTCTATCAAAGATAGATCACTGTTTACTGACAAAGTATTTTCTTTTCTCCACTCTATAAAATATTTGTACTCTTACATTTAGACTCTTTATAACCTTTTAAATTAATAAAAGCTCTCAAGTAATCGTTGCAGAGGTTAAAGAAAATAAGAAATGTCTTTCTTCTTAATGAAAATCAATTCCAAAATGTGCAAAACTCACTATAAGCAAATTCCATCTGGATGATTCAGAGAAGGAATGCCAAGAAAGAAATGCATTTGAAGCAAATTCAATTATTATATATCAGGATGCAACAGATCCTTATGCAACATAGGACTGCAAACAGAACAAAATGAGAATCAGACAAACAAAGCCACATATCAAACAGGAGTTGGAGTGATTAGTTATCGAGTTTGGTAAGTAAATGATCCTATAGTCCAAAACTGTTTTTCAACTACTCAAATTCCTTGGATAACAACAAAATGAGATAGACGACAGAGATGAGATGGGTGTGTGTGCATGTGATGTAGGTGGAATAGGAGTTAGTTTGAAAACTGTTATACCTATTGCATGTCAAAAGTCAGAAAACGCCCTCCTGACTCATTCATTCACAATAATTCATAAGTAATACATTATTTATAACAGTTATAAGTGAGAACAAGTTAACCAGTCGAACGACTTGCCACCAGAAATTGTGGGTGTGCCATCACTAGAGGTTTTCAAGAAGATATTGGACAGCCATTTGTTTGAAATGGTTTAAGGTCTCCTGCTGAAGATTGGACTAGAAGGCTTCTAAATTCCCTTCCATCTCTATTATTCTGTTACTTTTTTATGCCTTCCCAGCCAAAGAATATACAGTAGATCTTCCCCAGCTGAATGCTAAATAAAAGGCTGTGTTTCACAATTTGACAAGCATCTGAAGCTTCAGAAAAGGCAAAAAGTTTAAAGACTAGAGAAACCAACAAGCAAGGGTGGAGCTAACAGATCACTTGCACACCAGAGTCTTAAAGTCTCAGTGGGTCACAGACAGGATCTCTTTTGTTCATCTTTAATACAACCAGTAACCTGCCTGCAGTGAACTCTCCAGGGTCCTGATATTGCCAGAGCCTGGGCTTCTACTCTTTGTCAATATTCCCAAATGGGCATCTTCGGGAGACTTCAACTAAACCATAGATGACTGAATTACAGGTTTTTGTAAGCAAATGATTGTCATTTGATGCTTCCATTTCTGAAATATGGTAAAATAGATGTATTGACATTAATCATTAGGTCCAACATATCTAATTCCCTTAAGCCCCCAAACTTCCAAAAGCAAAGGGAAATCATCCAGTTTCCACACCCACCCATTGTGGTGATGTTTGTTTGTTTGTTAACAAAGCAAATTAATTTAATTAACCAAAAGGTAATTTAATTTTTTCATTTATCTTTATCCCATCTTACTTATCTTTATAAATAGCTCAAGATGGCAAACACACCTAATACTCATTGTTCCTCCTATTTTCTCCATAATAACAACCATGTGAGCTGTACTGAGAGAGAATGATTGGCCCAAAGTCACCCATCACTGTATTATTACTATGACTCTCAAAGGATGAAAAAAATTACCCACCCCTATTGTAGGGTGAAACTAAATGTCCTCCTATGTCTGAATGAAGTCTGAAAATCTGGATTGCTTTTCAAACTTTTTAGCAGGATTTTTATTGTTCCCTCAGGTTGATTAGCACTGTTTTCTATAATTTTGTGATGTTTCTAGCCTTTAAATTTGTAAATCGCCCAGAGTTGTTCTGGAGTTAGACAACTCTGGAAAGTTGAGAAACATATATGCATGCTCTCTGTTGCCAGGCTAACAGCAACCTACCAGTTTCCAAGTGGAGATCAAAGTCAATGCACAACAAAGCTACTAAAATGAAAGGCTGTAAATCTCCATAATCTCTCCTCCTTTTCATAGTACTAAGATAGGGCTTGAATATGGAAAAGTGGGGATCAGATACACTCTTTTTTTAAAAAAAATCAGGAAATCAGTTTAAGAAAAATAGGATTGATATGAAAATGGGTATGTGTCTGTAAAAACACCAGCAACAAAATTGCATTACAGATGCTATTTAATAGGCATATCACAGATAATCAAATTATGTCTGAGTTAAAATAGGTTAATTTGGCTAATCTGAGATTGGCACTATCTTTTCAGGTATGTGCCTAGGGGTTCATCAGAATTGCAAAGAGAGAGGTGGGGGGACAGAGAAAAAAAAGAGAAAATAGAGGGATAGAAGGATAGAGAGCTAGAGGGATATATAGATAGAGATGATATTATGTTTTATTTTGCATTTTTAGAAGCAAATTATGTGATGGCTTGCATGGTGAAGATTCTCTCCAGAAATCTTCATGCTAGTCTTCAGCTGTGTTTTATATTTGACTTTTATACAGATATTGCAAGAGGCTCAAAGTGAGGAACTATTCATGCACAGAAAAAGAGCTCTAGGCCTAAGGACAAATTTCATTTTAGATCATCGCTCTACTAAATGATCCTGCAAAGCCTGCCAGTGTTTCTTCTAGCCTCCTAGTGCCCTTGTAAAAATATATTTGATTGAAAATGAAAGGAGCATGAAAATGGAAAGCAGAATCTTCTCTACTTGCTCTTTTTTCCCCTCTGCAAAATGTATTACAATTCATTTTGTGAGACACTGAGGTTGATATCATACAGCAGGGCTACTAGGGGAATCCTATTTTTTTTTCCCCATGGGGAGAATGCTTTTTTCGGTTGTAGAAGAGCCATTTCTGCATGGTGTGCAATATAAATTTCAGGCTTTGGCAGTTAATCAACAAGAATCCCACTAGAGCTATTTCTTTCTTTGAGGAATGCATACAAATTAAACAATTAAACAATTTTCTGAAGTTTCTGATATGAAGCTTCCTGGAAGTCAGTGCAAACTCATGATTGATAATCTAATTTCTGTATTCCTGCCTTTGTTGTGAACTTGGTAACCTGTTTTATATTTCTTACTAAGCACTAGTACAATTGTTTGTCTATAGCTTAGCACTATGGTTCTCAACCTGTGGTCCGTGGACTCCTGGGGATGCTGCAATGTCATCACAGGTGGTCTGCAAAGTCTTGAAGAAATGTTATGATTGAAATCTTGAGTTAAGTCTTGAGGGCCAGTGGCCATGGTCCATGGTCACAAAAGATATTTAAATGGGATCCGTGGTGAGAACTACTGTCATAGCACAATCTACAGATCCAGTATTTTGAAGAGAAACTTTGTTAACCAGAACCTTCAAAAACACAGTTCAGATGACATTGACTTTTTTTTTGGCAGTACTTAATGTGTTGGTCATTCTCCTACCGACCATCATGGTGAACATATGTATGCTCCATGTGTATTAGGTTTGTGTAGAATTACACACAATGGACACTATGATATTTGATAGTTAAACCATTTTATTTACCTTGGCCAAATGAAACACTATTGATCTAAGTATTGATCTATGTATTTTCCTTAAAATGAATGAACACATTGATACGTTGCGATGTAACTGTATTTACAACCATAGCAATTGTCTCAAACCAAGCAATTTAATCTAACAGCAAGTACTAATTAACTAATGTCACTTTCTAAGGCTTCAGGAATCCGGGTATGTTTTCTCAGATTATGTATGCATCAGTGAATTCTATAGTTCCTAAAGGACTAATTCGTATAGTCTCAGGTTCTTGAGGATCAGTTAGATTTTCCCCTCTGTGTCTATTAAAATGTGTGTTGTAATTCTAGTTGTGCCTCTAGGAATTAAAACCGGCTGGGTGATTTTGTCTTAGTCACTCTTTCTCAGCTCAGTTTATCTCACGGGGTAAGTGTTGTCAGGAGATTAGGAGAATGAAGGAGTATTATTTTTGCTGCCTGGAGTTAATTATAAAAACAATAAAGGTGGGATTTTAAAAATCTAAACAAAAATGGGGTATCTGTCATTTTACATCTTCTAGTCACCATAAAAATATACCAGCATTTCCTCTCCTGTGGAACATCAGCCTCCAGAGGTTATTGCCACTTTGGCCCTGACTGATGGCATTTGCAAGGGGCTTGGGGGCTCAGACGTGTGGTTGTACTGATCAATGGGTGCTCCAATACTGGATGATTTAAAGAAGAGATTAGACCACCATTTGTCTGAAATGGTATAGGGTCTCCTGCTTGAGCAGGGGGTTGGAGTAGAAGACCTCCAAAGGTCCCTTTCAATTCTGTTATTCTGTTAATACCTCAGTTCTTGTTTTATGTATTTTATCATATTTTTCATGTGCTTTTACATTGTCCTTGTCCTTGTTTTTAAATAGCTGTATCATTCTTTTTTGTTGTTGTTATATTTGTTTTATCTATATCTCTATCATCTATAGATAGATAGATAGATAGATAGATAGATAGATAGATAGATAGATAGATAGATAGATAGATATACTTATAAATTACAATAATTAGAAAAATAAATAAATACTTATGTAGTTCTGGTCCTTTTATTTATCGGAATAATTTCACATACTCCATTACAGTAGACTGTTTTCTTAAGATTAACATAGCCCAGAATACCAGAAAAGATTGAAACTTGGCCCCTGTGTCTCACTGATGGTAATATGTTTTAAAGAACCTTGTTCAAGGAAATGTTTTGCATTACCAGTAAGTATCAATTCTAGACAACATTATTGATTGGCATGTCAATCGCTAGATCCTTGACTTACTGTTCAGGGTGTGTGAGGCAGTTCCATGGTTTCTGTCTAAAGTGGAGGAAAAATACTTTAGGAGCAAAGAAATATATTTGTCTCGGATAATGCTTCTCTTCTTATTTCATTGAGAGGGAGATGGGCAGTACTACATTTGACAAACAAACAAACAAATTTTACTTCATGTCATCTTAGGGTAGCAGAGTGTTGCATTCCCATTATGCATAAAAATAGAGTGAACATTGACCTACATGTGTTTTTATTCTTCTCTGTTTTTATTTTGCTATTGGCCTGGTCTATGCATATAACAGAATGAGGCTGTAACAGAATATAACAGAATGAGGCTGTTACCCATCCCCAAGAAAAAGTAATTAATCACCAAATTGGAGGATAAAAAAATGAGACAAATTAATATGTTCTAAACAATGTGAAAAGAAATACATATGGAAATCATTTGAAATGATGATTATTCAATTACTAGAATTGAAATAGTAATAATAAATCCTACATTCAGAAGAAGACTTCAATTGTGTAATAGCTTTCTTATACATGCTAAATCTGCTATCCAGATGTTGCAACTGAGAATTAACAACTGAGTGACAGGCATAGTGTGAAGAACAGGCTCCACTGCTTCTTCTTCTTACAATTATTAAACCAGAAGGAGCTGCTTTTTGTAATGTAAATTATAAAGGCTTCTTAGAGTAAGTGGTGGAATGAACTGTAGCCCTGGGATGTTTTAACCAGACCTATTTTAAAGAATCCTCTCATAGTATTTTTAAATTTAAAGGAAAAACTGGCACATCCAGAAAAAAAGTTTATATTGTAGCCCACAACTCTTCAGAAATACATTTCCAGTACCTACTATCTGAAATAATACTTAAATTCTAGAAAAGAAATACCATCCATCTCCTATTATTTCTACCCTTATGAACAAATCTGGCAGAAGAGCCATATGCTGAGCACCATCAATTAAGGGATGTCATCTGGTAGGATGACATTTCTCTTAATACATCTTCCCTTTGAAACATAATTTTATTGGATATTAGATTGGTCCCAACCTTTCACAAGGACCTGAAGTCATGGTTGTGTCCCTATTAATTGTGGTTTGATTAATTTTTTTTACCTTGGTTGCTGATTATTCATTTTTGCTGTTGCTTGGGTTTTTTAACTGTTGCTGGTTACCCAGGATAGCTAGCATGGTGAGATGGATGGTCATATACATTTTAAAAAAATAAACACTGGATCCCCAACTTTACACAATTCACAATCTGGAAAAAGTAGCCAAGAGCAGGAATTCCCATGTGATTTTTTGTTGGAATTGGAATGAAGTTTAGGAAGCCAGACAGCTTGAGATTGACATGTATCTGGGAAAAGGAATCAAATGATTCCATGTGAATTATGGCATCATCACATAAATAGCATGACTCAGGCACATGCATTGTGACAGAATAACATAACTGCATCATAAATATTATTAGATTGTGATGCACATATTTTAATTTTGATTCTTTTTTAATTTGTTATGTGTGGGTTGTTTCAGAAATAGTACAGGGAGAAAAAAACCAGAATATTCACACAATCCCTTAGCTGCTTACAATGAAGAAGTGTACCATAGTCCTTTTCCACTATCCCCACTGAAATTTTTTTTCTTTTAATCACATTTCAAAAGCAAATTCTCTTTCATCAAATTAGCTGAAACAGGTAGGACAAAAAAGAAGAGGGCTTTACTGCATAATATTAATTCTGATCAGTGGACTGAGACTATTTCATTCCTTATTTAATTCATAAATTTATGTCTCACTCCTCAACCATGAAGCATTTACCTGAATGGCTAATGAATCAAGTGGATTGCATTTGGAATCAAACCTAATTCACAAGGTCATTTTCCAATGTCATTTTGATAATAGTAAGTTTTCTTAGATTTTAAACAAGACAAGGAATTATTTCTTCTAGGGCTTGCTCTTTCAAATTATTTTCAGTTTCTGATGAGCTCAGGAAGCATGATTAGTGACATAGAAGTGATAAAGCTGCAATATTGTTAGGGGAAGGATTTGTTGTTTGTATCTTATGATTAATGATTATAACTATGATTTATGATCTATGACCTATCACTTTATTGTTTGTATGTACAGTGAGAGCTTATGCAACTGAGACAAATTCCTTGTGTGTCCAATCATACTTGGACAATAAATAACTCTATTCTATTCTATTTTCTATGCCATCTTATACCATGCCCTGCCATGCCATTCTATTCTATGCCATCCCATGCCCTGCCATCCCATGCCCTGCCCTGCCATGCTCTGCCATGCCATCCCATGCCATCCCATCCCATGCCATCCCTATTCTATTCTATTCTATTCTATTCTATTCTGCTCTACTCTACTCTACTCTATTCTACTCTATTCTACTTTATTCTATCTATTCTGTATCTATTATCACCTTTTTCTTGTTTTTAAACCCCTGAGAAATACATCAATAAGAATGGTTAGCTTGAAGCTGAATACTTATGACACAATCTTGGAGGGATTAGGAGCTGCAAAAGTGGGCTGAAGGTTTTCTTGTGGAGTTTTAGACGTTACTTATGATGATTTATCAAAAGGAGAGGATTCTAAAAGTTCTCAAAGCAACCCACCATGTTCCATACTTTATCTGCTGTTATTTTAGGAGCAAAGGGAAATGAGCATCTGTTAACAAGGTTTGCAGGAAAAGCTTTTGCTACATAACAAATGGACAAATGAAAAGTATAGATGCGGTAAAACAGGCAGTAAGATTTATGTCTTAATGGAAAAAAGAGCTGTTATGTTTTCTTGTTTTACATACACAAAGAGAGACCTATGACTTGCTAATAATAATGAAAAGTACATTACACATTGGTCCTAATCCAGAGGAAGTTAGCTCCTGATATAATTTCCATCTTGTTCTTATACTTCATAAGTTTTCCCAATTGAAACGGCAGGTTCTGAGATATGTTATCTATTTCATATAGATGGATGCCACCTACTATTTCTGGTTCTTAACAAGACATAGATATCACTCTGAGATTTTTTTTCAAGAACATAATCTTCCACAGAGGAAAGAAACTTCTGGTTTCTCATAAGTGGGTTCATTCATTTATATATTTGCAATTTTTAGATTGCCTATTTCCTAGCACCGGTCCCAAGTAAATATAAATTATGAAGGAGGTGAGAAATAGACCACAGTGCACCTGACCTCACGACAAACCTGATTTCACATGGGAGCACTGAATGCATTTTGATAGTGTGAATGAAAGCCATGAAATATTACCCTCTGTGCAAAGTGTCTGGGTAATTGAAAATGCATTCCAATTCTTCACAGTCAGAATAGATGGGCAGATCCATTTGGAGAACACAGAACTAGTATTTGCCTTCTGCTCCTTGTTGCTGCCCATGCAGAAAGCTGCTTTGGGAATCTGTCTGCTTTAACTTGATTTTATTAAACATTTAATATATTTAAAATTAATTGTATGGCCCAATCTTAGAACATTCAATCAGAAGTTTCTTTTTTAAAAAAAGGATAAAAATATTTAAAGATGAGCTTGAAAAGTTAACACAACACATACCATGCAATGGAATTATAGAAGAAATAGCTTGCAGAAAGTGTCTAGATAGCTCCTTCAAAACCATATCTTACAGATAGTATGCTAGACAGTAGAAACAAGATATACTTTTGTATAGGGTGAACCTTAACAATGACTTCTCTGTCACCAGATTTGCACATTTAAGCACATAACATTGGAACTCTTTGCAGCCTTCCCATCCAACTCTTTTGTGGTCCCAGAACCCTTTGAGTGTGCTAACAGAGTTGGAGTTAGAGACCACTAGGAAGTTTCATATTGGACTGTAAAGTGGACAAAATGATCTTGAAGAAGGTAATGGCAAAGTCCCTAGAAGTCAAACTAGATTCAATGTCTTTACTATAAGGCCCAACAGATTCTTTAAAGCTTCTTTAGATGTCTTTAAATATTAAAGCCTACATTTCACCCTTAAATTTCCACAGCTTCCTAATTACTAGTCCCCAAAGCTTCCAATCTTGGGATATATTTCCATACCTGGTGCAATAGGATGAATGAACTCCACTTTTCCCCTGTGGATATTGCGGGAAGCAAACAATGAGTTAACCGTCCCTATTTCTTGGGCATAAACCAGTAGCTTGTCTGAGCTTTACCCTTTGAATCCATTTTAATTAAAATTCCTTTGACCATAAGGGCCCATAAAATCAAGATTGATGAAAGCATTGGCAATGAAATGTTAGCCAAGGGCAAGTACAGGGGTCATTGTCTTCACAACATGCTGGTGCTTTCACTTTGCCAAGCCACTGTGAATGTAGTAGCTTTTCATTATACACTCTAAGGTCACCATTACAAATGGGGCTGAAACTAACCCTGACCTTACAGCTAATTAATGCAAAGAAAGAAGCAAATGCTATTTCACAGACCTAACAAATACACACAAAGGAAAACATTTAAGTTAATGAGAATCTATGAAATGACTTGAGACAAAGAAGCACAAACCTCCCAGACTATGATATTAATATCACTTTAGTTTTGCAGTCAAGTCCCTGGTTTCAGCAGTAAAATTTTCATGAGCTGTTTTTTCAGCTATGCACTTTCCATTGTAGCCATTTCCCCATCATTCCAAGCACAAATCTGCTGTGTTAATCCTTCTCCACATAACCTCCCAACATTACATCCTGGCCCTTATCCATCATGGGATATTATTGGATGGATGTGGTTACCTTTACCAGAAAGCAGATGCACTTGACCAGAAGGATAAGCTAGAATCTGGGTTATTGAATTGCACTTCACTTCTCGTCCATAATCAATTGATACTCAAAGCAATTTGCTATACCTGAGTTCCACTTGTGACAATACCCATCTAAAGGAGTGTTTTGAATTATTTATTGAAATATTGAATGGCAGAATGCCAAGCATCTGAAATAGAAACTATCCTATGATACAAACAGTAGTTCTGGAAATGGAATTGTGGGCAGCCCATTAAAATAGAGATGCCTCAATCCATTTGTGCAGCTCTCTCCAAAACTCTGACATTCAATGGCAGGTTGATGAGTTTCAGAAGTATAATATCCCTCATTTTAAAAAATAATAATAATATTAAATATTCACTGGAAGCTTAATGAACTATTTTATGCAAAACAATCTGAACTACTCCAAAATCTTTAAATAAATAGCTCCCATATTTCCTGTGACCTTCAGTAATGTATAGGTCTGTGATGGCGAACCTATGGCACGTGTGCCACAAATGGCACACAGAGCCATTTTGCTGGCACACGAGCTTCAGGCAAACTTACCTCACTGTGCATACCTGTGCCTCACAGCTGATTTTTTTCGGTTGGTTTGAGGCCTTTTTCGGTCTCCCAGAGGTTTTTCAGTCTGATAAGTCCATTTTGTCACTTCCTGTAATACCAGAAGTGACAAAACGGGCCTATAATTCATTCTGAAAAGCCTTGCAGAGGCTTTTTCCAAGACTTTGGGAGGCCAAGAAAGGCCTCAAACCAGCCGAAAAAATCAGCTGTGAGTCACAGTGCAGGTAAGGGGGTGGGGGTGATTGTGCACACATGCACAGGGGGCGTGGGGACAGGGCGCATATTGCATTCTGGGTGCTGGCACATGAGTGCATGCATGCTAATTCGCATGCAATTTTTGGCACAGGAGCCCAAAACGGTTAGCCACCACTGGTATAGGTGTATGAAAATATGGGTGGTCTTATGTAAAGGAGTGTGTTGCATAGTTGTGATTATAAGCCTTAATCAATTCACTACAGGAAGAAGGCTTCTTCATTGAATGTTATGAAGTCTACTATGCACATCTAACGTACAGTGGATATAAGTGACCCAAAACATACCTACAGATCAACAAAATAATGGCTTCACCAGAAGAAGAACAAAGTTTTGGAATGGCCCAGGCAGAGCCAGAATCCTTACCTGAATCCAATTGAAAATCTTGGCTGTGCATAGGACATGCCCTTGCACTCTAACAGATTTGGGGCACTTTTGCCAGGAAGAGTGGGCAAAGATTTCCAAAGCAAGATCTGACATACTGATAGGCTCCTATCAAAGAGACTGAATACTGTCATAAAATCAAAAGGTGCTTCAACAAAGTATTAGTTTAAGGGTGTGCACACATATGTGTACATATGTGTACATATACATTATTGCTCATTTTTTATTGTTATTTCCCCCTTAAAATATTTCACTTTGTTTTTCGATTGAATTGTACAGCTAAAATTGTGGAGGGAGAAATCTGAGGTGATTTATCTTGATCTTAATTTACATCATTTTAACAGGGGTGTATAGGCTTCTTTTTTTTTTAGCAAAGGTAATCTGTACTATGAAGTAACTTCATTCTAGATTCTTCTGAAGTGAATAATCAGAATCTTCTTTGATATATAATGCATTACTATTAGAATTTATCTAATTAAGTTTGCAATACTCTGTATAGTGTTTAGGGTTTAATTCCGCTCTCCAGTTTTACCTTAAGTTTGTCTTCTTCACCAAGTTACACATTTTCACAAATTAGAACTATACTCTAGATTC
The DNA here is from genome assembly GCF_049901715.1 of Pseudonaja textilis. Taxonomy (NCBI): domain Eukaryota; kingdom Metazoa; phylum Chordata; class Lepidosauria; order Squamata; family Elapidae; genus Pseudonaja; species Pseudonaja textilis. The sequence continues at coordinate 22,780,318 of NC_141992.1, read as the reverse complement.
TAATTTTATTCCAAAAGAATTGTAGGATTACCACAATATTCCACAGTTGTTATAAACAGAAAGCAAAAAGGACAGGACTGCAATAGAATGATTTGGTTGAAATGATCAGATAATGTGCATATTCATAGTTATTCATTCAACAAGAATTCTTGTTATTATAACCGGTATTTATGTATTTATATACTTATATACTGTTAAGTTTGGGAAAAGAGAGGCTGAACCAGAGCATGAGTGCAACAATACTTTATTATAACAATAAAGGGCTGACCGTGCTTGCCACGCCTGGAACTGGCTCGCAGCGATCAGCGACTGGTTGGACCCCGCAGCCTGCTTTTATAGCTGGCTGCTGGGGAGAACCAACCAATGGGTAAAGGGGAGAACACCCCCGCAAAGTGAATGGACCTGAGTGAGAACTCCTAGAGTCCTCAGGACATAACACCCCTTCCCCCCAGATGCGAACACGCATAGTCTTTGAGGTAGGCAGGAGGTTTATGTTGGCGCCCGGAACGGCGCAGCTCTGGAACGCTGACTGTCCGCTCAGAGTCTGTCTGGGAAGGCAGAGCCGGGTGAGTGTCACCAACGTGCCCCTCGGTTCGGGCAGGCTCGGGACTCGTAGGGTTGGTCACTGGGGACGTGCTCCCATAGACTGGATCGGGCTGGTCCACCGTCTGGGCGCCGCTGTCCGTGCTCGGGTTTTCTGAACTGACTGTTGGTGTGTACTGGTCGCCGGGAAGGATGTGGATATGGGGTTGATGCGGAGACCTCCCGTCGCTTTGTGATTCTGGGTCCCTGCTAGTGTGGGTGCTGAGGCGCCTACGCAGCTGGTCCAGGTGCCTTCTCCAGACCCGGCCGTCCTCCAGTCTGACCCGATACGACCTTGGTCCGGTGATGGCCACAATCTTGCCCGGGATCCACAGGGGGTCACCAGCGAAGTTCCTCGCGAATACTGGCTCCTGTAAGATAAAATGTCTAACCCCCGATGTGGAAGCGAGGGGAGAGTCAGGACAGTATTGTGGATGCAGTCTGTCCAATACAGTCCTCAGACGCCTGCCCATCAGGAGCTCAGCTGGGGACTTGTTGGTGACTGAACATGGAGTTGAATGCTGGCTCATCAGGAAACGCGAGAGTTTGTGGTGCCAGTCATCCTTACTAAACCTAGCCAGGGCTTCTTTAGTGGTCCTGACGGCCCTTTCAGCCAATCCGTTACTGGCAGGATGAAATGGGGCTGTGAAAATGTGGCGGATACCCAGGTTGGCAGCGAAGCGGCTGAACTCGGTTGATGCGAACTGCGGGCCATTGTCGGAGACAATGGAGTCAGGTAGCCCGTGTGTAACAAACAGGCGTGTTAATACGTTGGTGATTGCTTGTGTGGTGGTCGTGGATAGCTGTGCAACGTCAATCCATTTAGAATAGGCATCCACGACCACTAGGAACATCTTCCCATGCAAGGGGCCGGCCAGGTCGATGTGGATTCTGGACCACGGAGCGCTGGCGCTCTCCCATTTAGTAGGGGTGGCAATAGGAGGAGCAGGACGGGATTCCTGGCAAATGTTGCAGGAACTTACCCATCTGACAACGTCCTCGTCGAGGCCTGGCCACCATACGTAGCTGCGTGCTAATGCCTTCATTCTCACGATGCCAGGGTGTCCCTCGTGCAGCGCCTCCAGGACTCGGGTACGCAGTAAGGTCGGGATGACCACTCGAGTGCCCCACAGCAGACAGCCCTGCAAACTGGACAGTTCCTGCATGCGGGTCTTGAAAGGTGAGAACTTGCTTTCAACATTGCCACCCGGCCACCCCCTCCTCACCCAGTCGAGCACCTGGGCGAGCGTTTTGTCTGCTTTGGTTTTAGCAGCAATGTCAAGGGCAGTGATGGGGAGGTCCAATTGTGTTACCTCGAAAATAGCGTGGACAGGAGCAGGGTCTTCAGCCGGGGCCGGCAAGGGGCAGCGGCTGAGAGCGTCAGCGTGGGACAATGTTTTACCTGGCCGGTGTATGAGTCTGTAGGAGTAGGCCGCTAGGAAGAGGGTCCATCTTGTCATCCTCGGGGAAAGGACTTGAGGGGTCTGTTTGTCCCCAGCTAGTAGACCCAGGAGGGGCTTGTGGTCTGTGACCAGCTCGAAAAAATGGCCAAAAAGAAATTCGTGAAATTTTTTCACTGCTGCAACAGCTGCTAGAGCTTCCTTATCGATCTGGCTGTAATTACGCTCTGTTGCGGATAGCGTTCTGGAGAAAAAGGCAATGGGAGCCTCGGCGCCATTGGGAAGCCTGTGGCTTAATACTGCCCCAATTCCAAAAGGGGATGCGTCTGCTGCCAGCACTAAAGGAAGGTGGGGGTCGAATTGAATAAGTACCACCTCTGACGTGAGTAGCGATTTCACGGCGTGAAAAGCATGGTCTTCTTTGTGGCCCCAGTGCCAAGGTGACTTTTTATCCAGTAATCTGTGTAGGGGTTCAGCTACTGATGCTTTATGGGGCAAGAAAGACACGTAAAAGTTTAATAGCCCCAAGAAGGCCTGTAGTTCAGTTTTGGAGGTTGGAGTGGGTGCCTCGTGAATTGCCTTAACCTTGGACTCCAGGGGGTGAATGCCTGAGGCGTCAATTTTATAACCCAGAAAGTCCACCTGTCTAGTGGCAATGGCGCATTTTTCTTTTTTTCAATTTGAGGCCATGCTGTCTGAACCTCTCTAACACTGCTCGAACTCTCTGGAAGAGTTGGGGTCTGTCCCTGGCCGAGACCAAGATGTCGTCGAAGTAGGGTACTACTCCAGGGAGGCCCTGTAAAATCCGCTCCATGAGGGATTGAAAGATACCTGGGGCAACACTTACGCCAAATTGGAGACGCTTGCATCGGAAAGCACCCCTGTGAGTGACAATGGTCTGGAGTTCCGCTGTTTGGTTGTCAACAGGGAACTGTTGATACGCTTGAGACATGTCCAATTTGGCAAAAATGCTGCCAGGTTCAAAAGTGTGTAATAAATGCTGAATGGCGGGCACTGGGTAAGCGCTAACTTGTAGAAACTTATTGATTGTGGTCTTGTAGTCCGAGCAAATTCTCAGGCTACCGTCTTTTTGAGGGGTGTGACAATGGGCGTCTCCCATTTGGCGAAATCTGTTGGCTCAATGACCCCTTGTTTTAATAGTTTATCCAATTCAGCATCTAGTTTTGGCCGAATAGCGAATGGGACCCTACGCGGTTTTAGCCTGATTGGGACTGCCTGGGGGTCGACTGAGAACGATATTGGGGTACCGTTATAACACCCCAGCTCATCGCTGAATACATCTGAGTAATCAGCGAATAAGGAGTCAGTGTCTGAGGTTGAGACAGCATGGACTCCTGTTAGCCCTAGGCCGAGATGGGGAAACCAATCGAGCCCCAATAAGGTAGGGAGGTTGCCGTTAACTACCACTAGAGGTAGGTGACCTTTAAAAGCTCTAAAACTGGCAAGGAACTTGCCTCTGCCGATTACAGGAATGGTCCTCCCCTGGTAGTCCTTCACGCTAAACTGGCACTTCTGGAGCTGGCTAGTTGATAGGCTGGGCTGGAGCCTCTTGAGGGTGTTCCACGAGATAATTGAGAGCGCTGACCCTGTGTCAACCTCCATGCGGCACAGTTTACCTTCTAAGTAAACGGAGAGAGAGATTTTACTAACAGTGTGGCAAGTGTGTTTGGCACGGTGATGTGTGCGACAGTTCAATACTTGCCTCTGTGGCCCCGAGTGTGAGACGGGGGTGCCTTTGTGTTGAGCTTTGCGGGGCTTGGCAGACTCTCGCGATGTGCCCCCTTTTATGGCAGTTATTGCAGGTGGCTCCTTTAAACTTGCAGGTGGCCCTCAGATGAGATCCCCCACAGGCTAGGCACAGGGTGATGTGCTTGGGTGGACCGATGTTTTCTTGTTTGGCTCCTACCTGCAGCCGTCTGTCGTTGGAGAGGCGGTGGACGTCGTTTTCATCACTCAGGGCTTCCTCTGCTACCACCTCCTCGGAGCGGACTGGGATTGATGTCAGCTTGGCAGTCGGGCCATGGATTTCGGTGGCTGAGTGCACTGCCAATTCTGCTGCTAAGGCCTCCTCGACTGCTTGTGCGAGATTGAGGTCTTTTTTCGCGAGGAGGCGCCTTTGAAGGTGTAGGTCCTTGACCCCACAGACTAGTTGATTGAGGAGCATGTCCTCCAGGTAGGTTCCAAACCCACAATGCAATGCTGCTGTTCTGAGAGCGGCTATTTACTGATTAATGGTTTCTTTGTCCGCTTGCTTCCTCATACGGAAGGTGAATCTCCTGGCAATCTGTGAGGGCCTGGGAGAATAGTGGTTAGTGAGGATTTCAAGTAGTTCTGACCAAGGAACGTTTTTCAACTCACGTGGAGCCACGAGGGCTGTGGCAGTATCGAAGACGATGGCTCCACAGTAGATCAGGAAATACAATTTTTTCCGATGTTCTCCAGCATCAGCAAGCCCAATTGCATCGATATAATGGTTAAAGCGGTTCTTGTATGATTCCCACTTCTCCTCATCCGGTTTGAATGCTGGGAAGACTGGATTGGAGTTCATGGTGATGGGGCCGGTAGAACAACCTGTGGAAAAAATCTCTCTGGGGCAGCAGAAAATGTTCTAGTGCCTGTGGTAGGCAAGTGATTTCAGCTCTGGAGAGGCTTTTCGCAATCCTCTCTCTCTCTCTGGGTTAGCCACGTTTGGCCGTCAGCCGTTGGTGGCGTTCAAATTCGCCCCTGTGTGGGCGTCAGTGACTTGACTATAGCACCGTGCTGTGCCTTTTAGGTTTGAAATTCAAATGACAGCCGTTTGAATTTCGCGCCTAAACAATGAGCGGCTGCGGCTCGCAGCGCTTCACTTTCCCTGTAGCTGGGCTAACAAGCGGCTACAGACGCTTCTAACTTTTCGTTCTGACTGCTCTCTCTGGCTGCGGATCAGTGTTCGCTTCTATTGCTTGCTGGCCGCTTTCTCTGTCAGCGGACCAGCGTTTGCTCTTTTTGTTTGCTCTTTTTGCTTGCTGACCGCTCTCTCTGGCTGCGGATCAGCGTTGCTCTTATCGCCGGCCGATCGCTCTCTCTGACTGCGGATCGGCGGCTAGTGACTCAGCGGTTGCATGGTGCTTCTGGTAGCCATCCCACCTTCGTCGCCAGTGTTAAGTTTGGGAAAAGAGAGGCTGAACCAGAGCATGAGTGCAACAATACTTTATTATAACAATAAAGGGCTGACCGTGCTTGCCACGCCTGAAATTGGCTCGCAGCGATCAGCGACTGGTTGGACCCCGCAGCCTGCTTTTATAGCTGGCTGCTGGGGAGAACCAACCAATGGGTAAAGGGGAGAACGCCCCCGCAAAGTGAATGGACCTGAGTGAGAACTCCTAGAGTCCTCAGGACATAACATATACCACTTCCTAGTATCTCAAAGTAGTTTACACTACAAAGGGTAATAAAATGCATAGTAAAATATATTTAAATTTTAATATTACAATCAGTAAAAACATAACATATTAATTAAAATGGATTTGGGGTGAGGGACATTGTTCCTACATATTGACAAAGCTTAGATAAAGACATGAGTTTTCAGCAAGTGTCTAAAAATGATAGAGATATCACTTCCAAATTTTAGGGAGATCATTCCAAAGTGTAGATACCACTATAGAAAATGTCTACATGCCAGAGACAAAGCTGCTAATTTGTGTGTTCACATGTTCTTTATCCATGTGGGTATTATTGGAAATATATATAGTTTCTTTTAGTTTAGATTATGAAATTATAAAGTAATTTCTTTCCTCTTTTCCTTCCTTCCTTCCTTCCTTCCTTCCTTCCTTCCTTCCTTCCTTCCTTCCTTCCTTCCTTCCTTCCTTCCTCCCTCCCTCCCTCCCTCCCTCCCTCCCTTTCCTCTCTCCCTTTCTTCCTTCCTTCCCTTTCACATGGCAGATCACCTTCAATGGAAAAATTGGTCTCAATGGCTGGCACTAATGAATAGTGGTATTTATCTTGAAAACTGATGACTGATAGAAGTTCCTCTCCAATAGTCTGTGCGATGAAAAGATAAGGTTGGTATTATAGCCGTCTTACTTCTTCTGGATAGTGGAAAGCGCAGCTTTTTAAAAGGGCACTACTTAGCCAGTATTTATTTTCCCTTTTAACCACAATTACATTTTGCTAAGATTCTAGCAAATAAGTAAACAATTAAACATATTAGTTGTTGTTGCAATTTCAATCTATGCAACTTTAGTGAGTTTTGCTGTATTCAGTGGGACTTGCTTTCAAATAATTTTGTAAAGGATCTTAGAGTTATAGATTATAAATGATAAGAGCAAAAATTAATAGCTGTAGCTGGCTGATATTCATTTTAATTAGAATATAATTAAATTAGGAAGAAAAACCCTGTCTGGTGTCTTTCATGAGTCATATCCTTCCTGTCCACTTTTTATCTTCAAGTCCAGGTGGAGCTATAGACCATATATACAATTCCTGAGCTTCAAATACCTAGAAAAAGCTTATTCAATACATAGCTTTATTGAATTAGACTTGATTTAATTTTCTCTTTGCTCTACTCATGTCTTCTTCCTGGGCCTGCCAACTTTGGAAAGCACAGTCCTTGGAATACCACTGAAATACCAATTGTATAAAAGTTGGTAACCATCAGATTTACACAAGTGTGGTCTCGAGATGGGGAATAAAAAAATGAAGCAGATTAAAAACCTGCTCTTTTTTTTCTATGGTATAAGTCCTGGTGCACTTGAAAGAGAGGCAGGACTTTGATTACATGGGGATTGCTACCATTTTTATCTTTTTGGCCACCAAACAAACAACTCTATTCTACGGGTACTTTGTGCATGTTCATAAAATGGTTAATTGGAGATAAAGTGAGACTTAAGTGCCAAAATATTTAATTAATGGTTAATGCATTCTGAATGATACTGGAGCACTTTCATTACTGGTAATTCAGCCTGCAATATATCAATAATTCAAAGTATCCTGAAAGTTCAATGGTTCCTTTGGCTTCAGAATGAGACTCTTCATGAACAATGTATAAGAATAGGTAGATAAGGGGGAAAATGACCTTTTATGTGTACATAATTTGTACTCTTCATCCATAGTTCAACTCTGACATCAGTTGGTAGCTTCCCATTCCAATGAACAAGGACATACATTCCGTTTCACAACTACTGAGATCGTTGGCTGGGCAGATACAAAGATAACCAGGGAAATTATTAAAGCCTGGGAAATGGATCCCTTGTCAATCAACAGGAGTACTGATTTACCACCGGCTTATCAGATACTTAGGACTTGAGGCTTTGGCAGCACAAGGGAATAATAGCCAATCACCGGCCATCAACACACCAATCAACCAATAGGAAGGCACCACATAAATACAACTCATAGAATAGTCAACAGCAGTGGTCACCAATTTTGGTGGTCTGCAAAGAAATGTCATCCCCAAAGCACCCTCCCAAAGCAATTAATCCAGGCTGCATGGGAACACAAGGCTGAGCTGCCCACATGGCCCATGGAACACAAGGCTTGCGTTGCTTGCATTGCGAACAACACAAGATAGTGAGGGGAGGGGGGAAAGGGCGGAGGGGGGAACTTGCCCCACTCACCCCATGCACCTGGCCTGGCCACCAGGCTGCTTCTTTCCACTTCTTTCTTCTTCTGCTTTTGGCTGCACACAAGGAAAGCAGCAAAAGTATTTCTTTCTCTCCCTCAAACTCCACAAGAAATGAGTCTTTGGGACCCTGCAAGGCATCCTGTTCTAAGAGGCTGAGCTAGCATGACAAATCTCACAAAAACTCATTTCTGGTGGAATTGGGGGAAGAGAAAGAAAGACTTCTGCTGCTTCTGCTACTTTCTTTGCATGAGTCAAAAGTCTCTCCCCCCCCTCCACCCTCCGGAGAACGGAGCTGGAAACGGTATCCTGTGATTCCAAATAAAGAACGATTGATCGGTAGGAAAATGGGGTGGGGAATTTTCCTGCAGACTTTTTGGGGGATTTTTCTCAGGGTCACTGGTCTGTGGGATTTAAAATTATGAGTTTGGTGGTCCCTGAGGTCCAAAAGGTTGGTGACCCCTGGTCCACAGCATACATTCTGGTGCAGAGAACTTCCGTAAGGATGGGCTCCAGCACAAAGCTCAGAAAACCTCTGGTCCCAGTGACCAACCCAGATTGGATCTTGCAAAATTATTATGGGACATATTTGCCTTCATTCTGACATCAATACCCAGAAACCATCCACACAAAAGAGCCATAACATGTCTCAACATTAATTTTTCTTGCTTATGGCTTTCATTAAACTGAATCTCCAAAAATGGCAAGAAGAAATTGGAAAAAGTATGGCACAGGAGCCAAACCACAATACAGAAATCAGTGTGTTTCCCTACTCAGTTGATGCAATGAAATTTACAAGCAAATGCTGCCAAACCTTAAAATCAGATGAAATGGGGGGAAATGCAGAAAGTTCCTAATTTAGTCTCCTTGAAGGATAATAAATTTTATCTTTTTTGTGGCATAAGTCAAGAACTATCGGTATTATTGGGTTTTTGCAGACCCCGGTGTGCACATGTGTCACTTCTCCTGCAGGAGCTTCATTGGTTGCCGATATGCTTCCAGGTGCAATTCAAGATGCTGGTTGTCACCTTTAAAGGCCTTCATGGCTTGGGACCAGGTTATTTGAGGGACCATCTCTTGCTGATCACCTCTACCCAACCCATTAGAGTGAGGAGGCAGGGAATGTTGTGGGTCCCACCCCTGTGGGAGATACACCTGGTGGGATCCAGAAGAAGGGCCTTCTCCATGGTGACTCCCTCTCTCTGGAATATCATTCCCCCAGTGCCGAAAGGCACTGAAGACCTGGTTTTGCCAGTGGGCCTGGGGAACCCAGAGAGGGATGGAGTCCATCAAATAGCTAATGTAATCTGCTGTCATCGGAGTGGGGGGTGGGAGTTGGTGTTTTTTTTTTTAATTTTTTCCAAATTTTGTTCTATTGTACTTTACTAATTCTTTTTGTTAGTTTTTATTGTTTGCTATTTTTATTTTTTGTTTTAAATATAGTTTTACATTGTGTAAGCCACCTCGAGTTGTCATGGGTGAATAGGAGGCAATATAAATTAATTAAATAAATAAATTATCCCTAGGAGACAAACTCAACTTGAGTTCAACTTGATCTCCACATTATACCAAAAGTTTTAAATCTCACATAAGAAAAATTAATGAAGTCCAAAGTTTTGTTTAAAAGATGCGTGTTTAAAAGATGTACAAAAAAAGTACACTTGCAGATTCTAGATTGGGCTGGCCAGTAGCCAACCAAAAATCCTTAACCTACTCTATAGCCTAATCAGCTATATATATTATGGGATGTTCTTTTCCAACACATCTGGTTTGGGAAAGGCTCTTGTAAAGGCATTGACCAGGATGTTCTAGCTTGCAGTAATAGTTGCTGTTCTCAAGTACTTCTATTTATAGAATAGAATAGAATAGAATAGATAGAATAGAATAGAATAGAATAGAATAGAATAGAATAGAATAGAATTCTTTATTGGCCAAGTGTGATTGGACACACAAGGAATTTGTCTTGGTGCAAATGCTCTCAAAAGAAAAGATACATTCGTCAAGAGTCAAGAATCATAAGGTGCAACACTTAATAATAGTCATAGGGTACAATAAGCAATCAAATCATACTAGGAAACAGTCAATATAAATTGTAAGGCTACAAGCGACAAAGTTACAGTTATACAGTCACAAGTGGGAGGGGATGGGTGATAAGGAGTGATGAGAAGATTAATAGTAATAGTAGTGCAGACTTTATAAATAGTTGGACAGTATTGAGGGAATTATTTGTTTAGCAGAGTGATGGCGTTCGGGAAAAAACTGTCCTTGTTCTGGTGTGCAGTGCTCTATAACATCGTTTTGAGGGTAGGAGTTGAAACAGTCTATGTCTGGGATGTGAGGGTTCTGTAAATATTTTCACAGTCCTCTTTTTGACTTGTGCAGTATACAGGTCCTCTATTGAAGGCAGGATTAATTAGTAGTACTTAGTTAGTAATTAGTAATTGTTTTTTCTGCAGTCCTAATTATCCTTTGAAGTCTGTGTCTGTCCTGTGCAGAACCAAACCAGACAGTTATAGAGGTGCAGATGACAGACTCAATAATTCCTCTGTAGAACTGTATCAGCAGCTCCTTTGGCAGTTTGAGCTTTCTGAGTTGGTACAGAAAGAACATTCTTTGTTGTGCTTTTTTGATCAGGTTTTTGATATTAGGTCTCCATTTTAGATCTTGTGATATGATAGAACCTAGAAATTTGAAGGTCTCTACTGTTGATACTGTGTTGTCTAGTATTATGAGAGGTGGTAGTATGGGAGGGTTTCTTCTAAAGTCTACCACCATTTCTACAGTTTTGAATGTGTTCAGTTCCAGATTGTTCTGGTTACACCACGAGGCAAATTGTACAACCTCCTTTCTGTATGTGAATTCATCGTTTTCTCGAATGAGTCCAATCGCTGTTGTATCATCATTTATGTATATTTCATACTTCTTAATACTTTACACTTCATATTCCTCAGGTCTATGGAGATTCTCAGTCATCCAGGTCATGGTTGTCCCAAAGGTATTTTGCAAGAGGTTATTGGACTTTCTGGTTTTTCTTTGCAGACATTTCACTTCTCATTCAAGAAGTTTCGTCAGCTCTTTAGCATCTTCAAAGAAAAAACAGAAAGTTCTCTTGAAAAAACATCTTTGGAACATATTCCACAGGATTCAGGGATCATATTAAAAATAAACAGTGAATATTTTAAAAAAATGAATGTTTGGTTCTGTTTGAATAATCCTATTAACTCATCTTTTAAGGATCCTAACAATAGTTTTGAGATTGTATACTTTTATCCCTCTGCTTTCATATAGCAGAACTGCTTCCCAGTAATGGCTGTTCAGCTCCCACATGGAGAACCACTGAGAAATCTCCTCTGTTATCAGTGTTGGAAGTAAAATTTGTCTTCAAGCTATTCAGGTGGAAAATGTATTTATATGTGTTTGTTTTTCTCATCCTGTTCTACTCCCTGATGATCATATGACTATCCTGGCAGGATGTGGGGTGGGAGGGAGAAGCAAAGGTAGCATTCTGAATGTCAGATTCTTCTCAGCAGGACTGTTGCATGAGTGGCCAAGCACATCAGCATCATCTGTAGTTATCATATTGAGTGATAAAAAGAAAATTATATGGCTGAAAGACACCTAGATTCTTCTTCATAAGAGTACCACTTAGGATTCTAACTCAACTATTTTATTGAATGTAGGGAATCTGTAGCCTTTCAGTAAGTAAAATGCAAAAAATGTATGTGATATCATAGATTATACAATATTAGAATGGATGTCAAATTCACCTAAAACAATGATAAACAACCTGTGGTCTGAGGTTTATATGTGGCTCCTAAATCCCCACTTTGTGATTTTTAATGTCAAGAATGTCCTGCTATTTTGATAGAGGCAACATTTGAAAATGGGTTGTGTAAACCCCAAATTTAACATATCACTATTTTAAAAATATAACAACACATTACAGGTCCTTAGTTTTGCCCATGTGGTCTCACATAACTTCATGTAACGATGTAAAAAATATGTTGAGATTCTAGAAAGCGTGCAGAGAAGAGCAATAAAGATGATTAAGGGACTGAATGCTAAAACATATAAAGAACGGTTGCTGAAATTGGGTATGTCTAGTTTAATGAAAAGAAGAAATAGAGGTCACATGATAGCAGTGTTTGGTTACTTCAGGGGCTGCCACAAAGAAGAGGGAGTCAAGTTATTCTCCAAAGCACCTGAGGGCAGGACAAGAAGCAATAGGTGGAAACTAATCAAGGAGAGAGCAACCTAGAACTAAGAAGAAATTTCCTGACAAAACAAGTAATCAGTGGAAGAACTTGCCTCCAGAAGTTGTAAATGCTTCAACTCTGGAAGTTTTTAAGAAGAAATTGGATAATCACTTGTCTGAAATGAAATAGGGTTTCTTCCCTGAGCAGGAGTTGGACTACAAGACCTCCAAGGTCTCTTCCAACTCTGACTCTATTCTATTCTAAACTTGGAGGGGGCTTAGCTCTCCCAAATGTACACAGTGGACACTCCTGTTCAAAAGGGTCAGAATTTTTTAAAGGATATTTTTGTGACCATCAAATGCTGTACAGTGGAACCTCAGGTCACGAACACTTCTGTTCATGACCAAATCAGGTTCCAACCAAAAAATCCACCCATTTTTTGAATTGGGTCACGATTCAAAAATCGGGTGGCAAACAAACCCAGACACAGCAGATTCCCTTTCTGCACCAATTTCCCCTTTCACACATGCACAGCCCATGCAATTTTTGTCTGCGCATGTGCAGTCAGTTATGCTTCCGGTAATGACCAAATCGGGTTGCGACTCTAGTCCTGGAATGGATTACCATTGCAACCCGAGGTTCCATTGTACCTCTGTAGCATTAATTTCTCTAGACCTAATCTCAGATTCATGATACACAATTACAGCTTCAATATGTATTGAGATAAAGGAAAAAGTAAAGGAGTCTATGTGGATTTTACTTCACTAGTCGTTGATGACTATAGGGGTGGTGCTCATCTCCATTTCAAGGGCATTGAGCCAGCCCTGCCTGAAGACATTTCTGTGGTCAGCATGATGTCATGGAGCACTGTTACCACCACCCCAAAGTGGTACCTATTTATCTATTTACATTTGCATGCTTTCAAACTGCTAGGTTGGCAGGGCGAGGACAGGAACTAACCCTGTCACATGGAGCTTGGGCCTCAAACCTGGGTTGCGGATTTTCCAGCCAACAAACCCAGCATCTTAAGCACTGAGCCACTGTGCCATCCATACATTGAAGATATAGCAGGAATTAATAGATAAATTTAATAAACGACAAGTACTAGATTTAAGACTTTCTGAAAGCCTCAAAGAATTATAAGGAAGAACTCAATGAAATGACTACAGATAGAGTTCCTGTCTTTCCTATTGGGAAATATCTGGTAAAATATGGAAGGAAACATGTAGGAGGGTTGAATTATCATGACTGCAGCTATTGCCAATTCTAGAAGTTTTGAATAAGACCTTGAAAAGATTTCAGTTTCCATAATGGAGGAATGAACAAAGAGACAACTGATAGAAAAATAATGTGTATTTCAATCTGAGTGACAGAAAGGAAATAACCTGAGATTTTTTTTAAGGACAGTGCCTGATGAGAAGAACAATATTGAAGCAGCACACTTTAAGTTCTACATGCTCTAGAAAGGGGAATGTATGGTAAAAACTGAAATAATAAATTAGAATCATAGTTACAAAGTTATCATTTATCATCCAAGCAGTTCCGTGAGGCATATTAAGCAAGGGTTAATATAAAAACTTATTTAAGTATTTCTTTTAATTGGAGATTTCAAGTATTTATCTTCCCTAATCCTAACCTCAGACTGGTCCCTCCAGAAGTTAAACCCTGCTTGCTGTGAATTCTGTAAATTGAAATATGGAGTCTCCAAAAAGCACCAGGTTGCAGAAATCACACACACACAAAACAACTAAGCTGGCTGTGAGTATTGGAAGATGTAATCCATCTTTGGGGCACAAGGTTACAAATGATCGTTGCAAAGCAAATAGATTTGCTGTAACATAGCAAATACTTGCAACCTCACTCTCTACTCATAGTAACCTCTGCTTTGTGTCTTGAATAGCTTCTTGAAGTTCTGGCATGTCTTATCCCCATGATGCTTTGAATTCTGAAGAGGCACATTGATCTTGCTCACTAGAGCACCTTTCAGTATGATATGTCTACATGCTGGGTTTCCATAAGCAACTGCTGGGCATGGCAGGCAACCTTGAAGCCGTCTGGCTCTGTAAAACTCATTTGGCAGATATGCAGAACACTTCGCATCAAGAGTTTCAGCTTGAGTGACTTGCTTTTAAGCTGCCTTTTTTTTTTTAACAAAGCACTTCATTTAGGAGATCATGGTGATACCATTAAAACATGCAAGGTTTTTATTCTGACTTTACAGAAAATCACATCCAAAGTCTTATTTACTGGAATTTTCAGCTGTTTGTGAACTATTAACCAGGTTTTGATGAGAGAAAGGGAGGGAGGGAGGGAGGTGGAGAGGGAGGGAGGGAGAGAGAGGGAGGGAGGGAGAGAGGGAGAGAGGGGGGAGAGCGGGAGAAAATGGGAGAGAGAGAGAATAGGCTAAAACAATACCCAACTTACCATATATTTGTGTATCCTGTCATTTCCTTCATAGTCTGTTATGCCCAAGAAATTATTTATACAACAGAGCATTTAGGATTTCCATCAAACATACACTCATAACAGAGAGCTCTTTTGCTTTTTAACTAGTCTTTTTTTCAAATATTTTTTATTTTATTTTATTTATTTGTCAATTGTTTACGAGATAATAAGTAAAAGTGTATACATAATTATGAATACATGAAATGAGTACATATAAGAAAAATGAAAGAAAAATAAAAGAAACAATAGGACAGGGACGGTAGGCATGTTGGTGCGCTTATGCACGCCCCCTACAGATTCATATTTTATGTTTTAGGTAATGCTTGTAAGCAAAAAATTACATTTTAAAAAATGCAGGATGCTTTCAATAACTAAGAACTATGTAAATTATTTGAGCCAGATTCTACCATCTCATTGTTGGAGCTGTTTCCTTCTATTCTCTTTTTCTTCTGCTTGTTTCCACTGCATGTCACATCTTTGACATTCCTAATTTGAGACCAGCTCAGCATTATTTTTAAATTTTCTCCATAAACTAAAAAAAAGGATTAAAGGATTAAGTAACCATCGGTAATTAAACTAGGAAGTTTACCAGAATTAATAAACTAGGGAGTGGAACTGAATGAGTATCTAAGATGGATTCACCCAACCAATAGCATCAGAAAGTTCTGCAGTTCAAATTCTAATTCAGTGTTGGCGGCTTGAGTTGAAATCTATAGATCTTCTAGTTTGTCAAGATTGACAAACACTGCTCTAATTGATCACAATCTATTATGGACATACTGCAAGCGATACATTCATAACAAGAAATCAAGAAAATTGAGGGCAATGAACCACATAGCAGAGAATGGATGTTTGGGAAATGGTTTCTTCAGAGATTGACTTGCCTGGAAGGAGCATCTGGTTTATTTCTACATAAGTACTGCTGCAAAGTATTTTTGTAGATTTTAACATGCCAAGCCTTAGAATGTTAATACTTTCAACAATTCCACCCCCAAATGAGCAACAGTCAAGAATAACTAAGTGTATTGTAGACATGGTCCCTGGTACTTACAGCAAAGTCATAGTGATTCATACTTTAAGCCAAATATACACAGTATGTCCTATGAAATTGCAGTATTTCTCCAGATGTACCACATGCTATATATGTTAGAGTAATTTCATATGATAACATCACAATAAAATACATGTGTGCAGTTTTTATATCATTTTGATCATCTGTGTCTTTTGATATGCTAATTTTTCATTATTCATATTTAAAAAATCCATATGCCGCCTTTGGCAAAACTTAAACATAAACAAGATAAATCCATAAATAAAAGGCAATAAACTATGTTTGCAAAAAAACAATTATGCACAAGAACAATCTGTGCAGGGATATTCAGCTTCCACAGCCAGTACTATGCTAACACTGCTATGGTTAAAATAGAAGTAGGAAAAAGAAGTTTTCTTGTTCAGTTCCATCAACTGAGTTGATGCATCAAAATAAAACATAGTATGGCTATTTGGCTCTGGCTTAGCAGAGATGGTACTCTAACCATTATAAACCATGTTTTGATCTGCCAGTGGAACCCTTGTGGCTTAGGCAAGTGTTAATGATTAATGATTATGATTGATGATTAATTGGACAACAGATAATGTTTTAACTAATCCAATCCTAACCCAACAATTGATTCCAGGGCTAGTGTAATTTCAGACCAGTTATGAGGAATATTGGAGTATGAATGCATGTTCTTATGCTCACATGCTTATGTGGGTACCAGAACTCTGAATTCTAAAGGTAAGGGTAGTTTTCCCTGTCCAGCCTGTCTGATTCTCGGGCATGGTATTCATCTCCATTTCTTGGTCAAGGGAGTCAGCATTGTTGATAATGTTAAAATAAGTTACATATCTTTAGTGTAATTTGGTAAATGCTAAATACCATGTTTGAAATTTTGGAAAACCGAGTTTCTTTCACATGATGTTCAGTTGGATATATTGCAAAATTGTTTCTGGGTTAAATTCTAACTGTTCAATTGCTGATGCCCAACTTTGGCTTTTAAAAAATGAAATGGTTCAGCAATAAATTCTTTGACATTAAACTTTGACATTGAACTACAGAGAAGCTTAAGAGTCTGCCGCATTAAGCAAAAGGTCTAATCTCATTCTGCAGCCTGATTCCTATTGCAACGAGGCAGCTGGCTCTTCAAACCAAGCAAACATCAAGGCCAAAGAAAGCTGATGCCTTCAATACTTTTCAGTTCTGAGCTAACCCAAAGCAATGCCACTTACTCAGGCAAAGATATATCAGTTAGTCTCCAAATTCTTTGAGAATGTAAAGGACTACAGAGGATGAGCTAATAATGTAAAATAGGCAGAGCTACATAACACACTGTTGGAACCAGATTTTTCAGGGCTTTGTTTTTAGGGGGGCGTGGGGAAGAATTGATTTTTTTTAAGCCTACATGTGAGTTTACAAAACACTTTTACATATTTCTTGCCATCAGAAATTTGCCCCATTAATTTTAGCAATCCCACTGTTAGAATTTGGTAGAGTTGTTCAAGTTGGCTGCAGCATCTGCAAAAATTTGCCACTATTCGCCACAAATTTGCCACTATTGCAAAGATCTAGGCCATACTTTTTTCACTATGCGCTAGAAGAATCCAAAGCATTTCTACAGTTGTTTTCTACATAAAATGGCGGAACTGAAATATTTTTATTTATTTATTAAGAAAATGTATATGGCCACTCAATACACTCATGGTAACTCCAGGTGGCTTAGAGAAATAAAACCTCAAATACAAAACCCAATAAGCCTCTATCCTCCTGGCAACTTAACTCCATATCACTCTAAGATCCTCAAGCCTTTTGGCAAAACACTTTGAAAGATGTCAAGGTGGGATCCAACCTTGCTTCTGTAGGGATGATGTTCTACAGAAAGGGAACCCCACAAAGAAAGATTTTCTTGAGCCCGCTAGATAGATCTCCTTAAGAGAGGGACTGGTAACATACCCATATACCCTTGTTGTTCTGGTTGGTCAGGTAGATATAACTGGGCAGGGAGAAGGAGAACCAAGAAAGATATAACTGGGGAAATACAATAACAACTAAAAATGAGGTTGTAAATGTAAAAATCTCTTTTTACAACTGTAATACAACTAGACACAAGAACAGTTTTTTCCCTAAAGTCATCACTCTGCTAAACAAATAATTCCCTCAACACTGTTCAACTATTTACAAGTCTGCACTGCTATTACTGTTAATCTTCTCATCACTCCTTATCACCCATCCCCCCACTCATGATTGTAGGACTGTAACTTTGTCACATTGTATCCTTATAATTTATATTGACTGTTTCTTAGTATGATTTGATTGCGGATTGTACCCTATGACTATCATTAAGTGTTGTACATTATTCTTGATTCTTAATGAATGTATCTTTTCTTTATGGATACTGAGAGTATTTACACCAAGACAAATTCCTTGTGTGTCCAGTCACACTTGGCCAATAAAGTATTCTATTCTATTCTATTCTATTCTATTCTATTCTATTCTATTCTATTCTATTCTATTCTATTCTATTCTATTTAGTTCTATTCTATTCTATTCCATTCCATTCCATTCCATTCCATTCCATTCCATTCTATTCTATTCTATTCTATTCTATTCTATTCCATTCCATTCCATTCCATTCCATTCTATTCTTTACTATTGGCCCAAGTAAGCTAATTTCTAATGAACTTACCATGCCATCTACAGGGAGCATCAAGATGACAGCAATTAAAGCTGTGTTTCTTTTGTATATTTATTTATTTGTTTGTTTGTTTGTTATTTATTTATTTTTCTCAATTGCTTACAAGATAATAGGTATAAGTAAAATCATAATTATGAATACATGGATACATATAAGAAAAATAAAAAAAAATAAAAGAAACAATAGGACAGGGACGGTAGGCACGTTGGTGCGCTTATGCACGCCCCCTACATATGTATTAATATATATATATATGTATTAATGATGCACACACACAAACACATAGGGGAGGAATTTCAGTTACACTGCTATAACAGTGTCCCTGTCTCTTTTGCCAGGGCTCCCTCCCCGCCCTGAACATTGCTGAACCTGAATGCATATGATTGTTGTTTACTGGTATTCCTAAGAAATGGTATATCTATCCATGGAAGTAATATCCTTCCTTCCTTAATTATTCTGATAACTAACATGTATCTATGTGAGTCTGTATATATAACCTAACTTGTCTGAATCTGCCTGGCCTATTGATCTTTCTTAACGTAATTCAAAGCTGTCCAAGGAGGAGTAAGTGTTGAAACATGTAAGTGTACTAATGCTAGTATAAAAGGGTGGAGTTTGAACGGTGACTCTGCAATTCATAAGTCATGATTTGTATATTATTGTCACTCTGCTAAGCCTGCCAGTATTTTTATAGCAAATTTTCCTCTAAATATACAGCTAAATCTGCCTTTATTTAATTCAATGAATCAAAAAATAAAACAATGGCAAAAGGAAAAATAAAAAGGATAACAAAAGGAGTGAAACAGCTAAGACAGTTGTTGCCCTGAACAGTAACTTGCAAAAACTAGCTTCATAAATTCCTCACTGGAGGCGTATATTGAAATGGGGAATTCTGGGAGTTGAAGTCCACCAGGCTTAAAGTTGCCATGGTTGGAGACCTCTGTCTCAGAGCATAGAGCAAGGCAGACTTTCTGCAGAGGTGGTATTCACCCGGAGAACCGGTAGCGGAAATTTTGAGCAGTTCAGAATACCACCTTTGACTGGCCCTGCCCCCAACTATTCTCTGCCTCCCGAGACCCAGCTGATCGGCTGGGTCTTCTTTTGTTGCCCTGCACAGGAGAACAGAGCTAGAAAGCAGGTTAGTGAGGTAATGAGAAAATGGGGATTTTACAGTATCCTTCCCCTGGAGTGGGGTGGGAATGGAGATTTTACAAATTCCTTCTCCTGCGTTGCCCACCAAGCCACGCCACGGCCACCAAACCATGGTGGTAGTAAAAAACTTTGAATCCCACCACTGACTTTCTGGTTCTGTAAGTTGACAAAGTTTAAAAGAGGGAATATGGCATATATCCAGGGGTGGGATGCTACCAGTTCTGCATGCGCGGGCAAAACATAATCACCCGTAGTAACACTGGTTGAATCCCACCCTTGTATATACCCTCCACTTGTGCAGCTGGCAAATATTTTTGGGAAAAGACAGTCACACAAGTAACCCAGTCCAATACCACACAGGACTTTAACAGTGATACTCAGCACTTTGAATTGCACCTAGAAGCCTATTGAAAGTCCCGTGGCTCATTTTTAAATGGTCAAGGCTGAGAAACACTTCTTTAAGAGCTAATTCCTATTTTTTTTATTTATTGAAAAAAAATCAGTTTTAGTCTGGGGGACAAGTGTTTTTCATCTGATAGAGATTTTGGAAACAGGGTCCAAACTTCTGTCCTTCTGAATGATATTACATGGTTTGAAAAGAAATAAAATGCAAGTCTTGCAGCTTTGTAGTGCCTCGGCACCTGTAGTGAATTAGCTGAAAAAATTAGCTTCTATACACTGTTCTGCTTGATCTTATTTTCTTATTGATATCAGCAGTGATATCATCAAAATATATAAACTTTGCAGTGCTTTCTAAGCCTGTTTATGGCAGGGTTAGACCAAGAGATTGATAAAGATCCTGCACAAATTCAGCTGCTGTTGGTGCACTATTAATAGCATAGCAGCTGGTGTTTCTGCTTTGATTATCAGTCTGAGGACCATTAAACTTTGGGAAGCCAATGAAATTCTATCCAACAATATCTGACATTAGTCTGTTACAGTTTTACACAAAGCCAGATTGGTGCTATTAAAACTCCTTTTCATTTATCTGTATTAAGCTGCAAATTACTCTGCAGATGTGTCTGAATGTATAACATCCAAGGAAAAAATGTTCTCCATTTCAACACACAAAGAAATGTTGTATTTCTTTATTAATGAAGTGGAAATATTATAACACAATGTGCTACAGCATTCCCTTTTTGCAAAGAAACATTGCAACACCTTCACATGCTGGACCGCTATAGCTGCCTTACACAAAATCAGAGTATTGATTAAATATCCATCTTAATGCAGAGACTGAATGGTCCTCCCAGACCATAGTATTCCATACTATGTTAAAATGCCAAAGTTTCATAAGCATGTAGGTGGGACATAGGATAAATAGCAAGGAAACAAGTCCAAACACATCAGGCATTGGGATGTAAGTACAAAGAGGCAGGATTTTCATCCTGTGGTCACGGTATTATATTTGTGGCCACTGCAAACATGCATCTTCTTTTCTTTTCCTTCATCATTCTAAAGTCTCTCTCTTGTGAGTATTTATTCCAAAGTCATGACACTGATAAATGGAGCTAGTCTCAGGGTGCAGACAAAGCTGCTGCAATCGAAGATATTACCTGGCACCTGAGCACTAAAACTAGCATTTGGGTAAATTAAATAGAATTTTCTTGAAAAACTTAAACCTAGAATTAGAATTAAAATTGGTTTGTGACAGTTATCTCAGAGGCAGGAATCCTTAGAGAAACAAGAATATATGTTCAACGATTATTTTCTTCCACAAAACAAGAAAATGGAATAGAATAGAATAGAATAGAATAGAATAGAATAGAATAGAATAGAATAGAATAGAAGTAGCGTAGCATAGCGTAGCGTAGCGTAGAGTAGAGTAGAGTAGAGTAGAGTAGAGTAGAGTAGAGTAGAATAATTGGAAGGGACCTTGGAGGTCTTCTAGTCCAATCTCTTTTCAGGCAGGAGACCCTATTCCATTTTAGACAAATCCAGTCTCTTCTTAAAGGCCTCCAGTGATGGCGCACCCACAACTTCTGGAGGCAAGTTGTTCCACTTGTTAACTGTTCTCACTTATAACTGAAGACCTCCATTATTTTCCATAGCCACTAAACTTGGAATCTTCCAGGAGATGTCAGAAATCCAAGAATCCAGAACAGAGATTTTTTTTTTTTCAGGAAGTAGATATAGGTAAAGTGTTTTTGGTCAAGAAATAATGCCAAAATGTAGTCCTACATTTCCTCTTTTTCTTTGTTTTCTTTGGACACTTATAGATCAGTAATTACTGTATTTAAGTATTTCCCTTTCAAACAATATATCATCATACTTCTATGGGGTACACTAAGAAAATTTCCCTCAAGCAGACTTTTTCATATTTTTCATCAGACTCGATTCCAGGGATTTACAAGTGTTAGCTCTGTCAATGTATTTTTTTTAAAGTTCTCCAAACTATCACAGTGTGGTAGAAACTCATGTGTTGCCTCTCGTATTACAGAACCTTTAAGACAGTGCTAAAAAGGAGTGCTTTTGCATTCATGACATCATTCATGATAATGAAAATATAATCTCCAGATTACCAATTAGTCTGCATTTGTCAAATGCTTGTTAAAAACACATTCTGATACTTTCTTCTATATAATTAATTAATATTATTAGTAAAGAAAATCTAACCCACTGAAGTCAGAAGGAGAACTTTTTTCATTTCAATAATAATACTATTTTGATTCATGAGGTATTAATCTGTTGCTTTGATTTACTACATCATGAAGGACAATCCCTATACAATTCCTTCTAAATTCTATACTACCTATCTCTACAGACTGAATTACTTATTATGAAAATTCAGATTCATGCTGAGTTCATAACCCAGCTGTAACTGTTGACTTTGTGACTTCAGATAGATAGTCCAAGGAGGCCATATATGGTGTATAATGTGAGCTAAGGTAAAAAGTCAGAATTACCTGGAGAAAAATTACAGTTAATTGCTTCATAAAACTTATTTCTCTAGGTCAGGTTGTCTCATCCTAACACACACACACACACGTGCGCTCTCTCACACACACTTGGTCTCTTACACACACAAGCATGTAATGGAAGAAGATACTTATAATGAACAGAAGCCAGGAGATGAGATAGAAAGGAATGGGAAAACTCATTTAAAAGGAGACCTAATTCTGCCAGATTGGTACCAATAAATCACAGAGAAGTTTACAAATAGAAGTTGCTTAGTATTCTAACTGAGGGAAACTGTTGTAGTTGAGCAATGAGAGGCTAGACCAGGGCATGGGTGCAACAAATACTTTATTGAGTCAATAAAGGACTGAACGTGCTAACCAAGCCTGGAACTGGCTCGCAGCGATCAGCGGCTGGCCGAAACCCCGCAGCCTGCTTTTATAGCTGGCTGCTGGGGAAAGCCAGCCAATGAGGGACAGCAAACGCCCCCGCAGCGTGAGCGGACCTGGGTGGGAACTCTTGCAAGTTCCAGGGACATAACAGAAACCATGACCATTATTGTTTGAACAATAATATCCTATGTCACTGAACAATGTTCAGTGAAGAGCAAGAGAAATTTGAATGTGGCAGAGGCACCACCTTATAGCAGGCAGTGACATTAAGTGTTAAAAGTACTGGCCTTTTATGGTTATAGGTTGCTTGTATTTCCACTATCCAAAGCATGACCTTGATTACTGTGTAGTGATAAAAAGCATGATCAATGTGCTTGGTAAGGCTTTCTGGGATCAAGGATTTCTGATCAGAGAAGCCCCCCTAATGATTTCCCAGACAAATTACAAATACCAAGAGCTGCTTTAGATAATTTGTTGAGATTGTAGCTATGTATGCACTGTTATAAATTAAAACTAAAGTCTCCCTTGAGTCAAGCTTAACTCCTGCTGTTTCTTATCAATAATATGCATGTATTCCACTATGCTTTTTTAAAAAAGATATTTTTAAACTTCCCAGACTGACTTCTAAGTAGTAACCAGGCCCAATCCTACCTAGGTTTTTCAAGATCAGTCATGTTTAGGTATATTTTCCTACTTGCTGTGATAAAGTAGCCTAAAAGTAGTCAGGACATGGCCTATGGAAATACAGTCTATGACAGTGCATGCACACACATACCCAAAATGCAAGGCACCCCTGTGCATGTGTGTGTGTGCAGTCCCTGTATGCACGTCCCACGTGTGCCCCGCCCCCTTGCATGCGCAGCAGAGACTCGAAGACCAGCTGGCCGGTGGGAGGCACACATGCATATGTGGTGGAACTGAGCTGAGGCAATTGTGTGTGTGCCCACAGAGAGGGCTCTGCCTGCCATTTGTGGCACGTGTGCCATAGGTTCGCTACCATGGATCTATGACCATAGTGAAGCAGAGATAGGGAAGATCAAGATGGAGTTGTAGTAGAGATGGGAGAGATTGAAGTGGTATATAATAAGCAGCAATAAGAATAAATGCCCTGGGTTTATAAAGGGCAGCTCTTATCTGGTTTAAGAATAATTTCATAAGGCTCCTCTATATGTTCAGTTTCTTATACACAAGAGGAGACTCACTCAGACAAAAGCAATCAATCTCTGACAATTGAACCAGATCCAATCTATCATCCTTCAACAGCTTCCTCCTGATCAGCCCCATCAGGTTCATCTGTCTACATCTGTCTGTCTTTGTTTGATGCTCCATCTTCAGATATGGTGTTTTGAAAGATTGGGTGCACAAGGCTCTTCAACTGGTTCAAAGACTGCAAGTTCAAAGGTAAGAATTGTGAGGCTTGTGAGTACTGCAGATACCTCATCCTGCTTCTCTATCATGTCTCAACAGGATTTTGACAAGAAGGCAGCAAGGATTAGATAGATTAAAAGGAAGGTTAATAGCAATATAGCCTACTACATGAGTAAAATATCTTTAGGCCTAAGACAGTGGTGTGCAAATTAAATGTTCAGCAGAGTAATGGTATTGAGGGGAAAACTGTCTTTGTGTTTAGTTGTTTTGGCATCCAGTGCCCCATAGTGTTTGTTATGTCCTGAGGATTCTAGGAGTTCTCACTCAGGTCCAGTCCCTTTGCGTGCGCCCTTTCCTTCACTCCATTGGTTGAGCCTCCCAGCAGCCAGCTATAAAAGCAGGCTGCGGGTCCAACCAGTTGCTGATTGCTGCGAGCCAGTTCCAGGCGTGGCAAGCACGATCAGCCCTTTATTGTTATAATAGCATCTGTTGCACTCATGCTCTGGTTCAGCCTCTCTTTCCCAAACTTAACACTGGCGACGAAGGTGGGATGGCTACCAGAAGCACCATGCAACCGCTGAGTCACTAGCCGCCGATCCGCAGCCAGAGAGAGCGATCGGCCGGCATTAGAGCAACGCTGATCCGCAGCCAGAGAGAGCGGTCAGCACACAAAAGAGCAACAAAAAGAGCAAACGCTGATCCGCCGACAGAGAAAGCGGTCAGGTTCGAAAGTTAGAAGCGCCTGTAGCCGCTTGTTAGCCCAGCTACAGGGAAAGTGAAGCGCTGCGAGCCGCAGCCGCTCAGTATCAGGCGCGAAATTCAAACGGTTGTCATTTGAATTTCAAACCTAAGAGGCACAGCACAGCGCTGTAGCAAAGTCACTGACGCCCACACTGGCGCGAATCTAGACGCCACCAACGGCTAACAGCCAAACGTGGTTAACCCAGAGAGAGAGAGAGAGGATAGCGAAAAGCCTCTCCGGAGCTGAAATCACTTGCCTACCACGGGCACTAAAACTTTGTCTGCTGCCCCAGAGAGATTTTTTCCACAGGTAGCTCAGCCGGTCCCAGCACCATGAGTTCCAATCCAGTCTTCCCGGCTCAAACCAGACGAAGAGAAGTGGAATCGTGATAAGAACCGCTTCAATCATTACATCGATGCGGCCGGCCTGGCGGATGCGGGAGAGCATCGAAAAATCCTATTTCCTAATCTACTGTGGAGCCACCGCTCACGGCACTGCCGCAGCGCCGTGGGCTCCAAGGGAGTTGAAAACGCTCCGTGGTCCGAAAGTTACTTGAGATCCTCACTAACCACTATGCTCCCAGACCCTCACAGATCGCCAGGAGGTTCACCTTCCGTATGAGGAAGCAAGCGAGCAAAGAGACCATCAATCAATATATGGCCGCTCTCAGAACAGCAGCACTGCATTGCGGGTTTGGAACCTACCTGGAGGACATGCTCCTCGATCAATTAGTCTGCGGGGTCAAGGACCTCCACCTACAGAGGCGCCTTCTCGCAAAAAGACCTCAACCTCGCGCAAGCAGTCGAGGAGGCCTTGGCAGCCGAGCTGGCAACGAACTCAGCCACCGAAATCCAGGGCCCAAGTGCCAAGCTGACATCACTCCCAGTCCATTCCGAGGAGGTGGTAGCAGAGGAAACCTCAGCGATGAAAACGACGCCCACCGCCTCCAACGACAGACGGCCGCAGGTAGGGGCCAAACAAGAAAACACCGGTCCACCCAAGCACATCACCCTGTGCCTAGCCTGTGGGGGATCGCATCAAAGGGCCACCTGCAAGTTTAAAGGAGCCACCTGCAACAACTGCCATAAAAGGGGGCATATCGCGAGAGTCTGCCAAGCCCCCCAAAGCGCAACACAAAGACACCCTCCCTCGCACTCGGGGCCGCAGAGGCAAGTATTGAACTGTCGCATGCACCACCTTGCCAAGCGCACTTGCCACACTGTTAGTAAAATTTCTCTCTCCATTTCCCTAGAAGGTAAACCGTGCCACATGGAGGTTGACACAGGGTCAGCGCTCTCAATTATTTTGTGGAACACCCTCAAGAAGCTCCACCCCAGCCTATCTACTAGCCGGCTTCAGAGGTGCCAGTTTGGCCTGAAGGACTACCAGGGGAAGACCATTCCTGTGATCGGCAGAGGCAAGTTCCTTGTCAGTTTTAGAACTTTTAAAGGTCACCTACCTCTAGCGGTAGTTAACGGCAATCTACCCACCTTATTGGGGCTCAATTGGTTCCCCCACCTCGGCCTAGGGCTAACAGGAGTCCATGCTGTCTCAACCTTAGACACTGACTCCTTATTCGCTGATTACGCAGATGTGTTCAGCGAGGAGCTGGGGTGTTATAACGGGACCCCCATCTCATTCTCAGTTGACCCCCAAGCAGTCCCAATCAGACTAAAACCACGTAGAGTCCCATTCGCTATTCGGCCAAAACTAGACGCTGAATTGGATAAACTATTAAAACAAGGGGTCATTGAGCCAACAGATTTCGCCAAGTGGGAGACGCCCATTGTCACACCCTCAAAAAAAGACGGTAGCCTGAGAATTTGCTTGGACTACAAGACAACAATCAATAAATATTTACAAGTTAGCGCTTACCCTGTGCCCGCCATTCAGCATTTATTACACACATTCGAGCCAGGCAGCATATTTGCTAAATTGGACATGTCTCAAGCATATCAGCAGTTCCCTGTTGATAACCAAACAGCGGAACTCCAGACCATTGTCACTCACAGGGGTGCCTTCCGATGCAAGCGCCTCCAATTTGGCGTAAGTGTTGCCCCAGGTATTTTTCAATCCTCATGGAGCGGATTTTACAGGGCCTCCCTGGTGTAGTACCCTACTGACGACATCTTGGTCTCTGCCAGGGACAGACCCCAACTCTTCCAGAGAGTACGAGCAGTGTTAGAGAGGTTCAGACAGCATGGCCTCAAGTTGAAAAAGAAAATGTGCCATTGCCACTAGACAGGTGGACTTTCTGGGTTATAAAATTGACGCCTGGCATTCACCCCTGGAGTCCAAGGTTAAGGCAATCCACGAGGCTCCCACTCCAACCTCCAAAACTGAACTACAGGCTTTCTTGGGCTGCTGAACTTTTACGCATCCTTCTTGCCCCATAAAGCCTCAGTAGCCGAACCCCTACACAGATTACTGGATAAAAAGTCACCGTGGCACTGGGGGCACAAAGAAGACCAGGCGTTTAACGCCGTCAAATCACTACTCACGCCGGAGGCGGTGCTTATCCACCCGACCCTAACCTTCCTTTAGTGCTGGCAGCAGACGCATCCCCTTTTGGAATTGGGGCGGTCCTTAGTCACAGACTTCCCAATGGCGCCGAGGCTCCCATCGCTTTTTCTCAAGGACGCCTCTACCACGGAGCGCAATTACAGCCAGATCGACAAGGAAGCCCTAGCAGTTGTTGCGCCGTGAAAAATTTCACTTAATTTCTTTTTGGCCATTTTTTCGAACTGGTTACGGACCACAAGCCCCTCCTGGGCCTACTGGCCGGGACAAACAGACCCCAAGTCCTTTCCCCTAGGATGACAAGGTGGACCCTCTTCCTAGCTGCCTACTCCTACAGACTTATACACCGCTCCGGGCAAAACACTGTCCCACGCCGACGCTCTCAGTCGCTGCCCCTTACCCGCCCCGGCTGAAGACCCCGCCTCCTGTCAACGCTATTTTCGAGATCACCCAGTTGGACCTACCCATCACTGCCCTTGACATTGCTGCTAAAACCAAGGCAGACCAAACGCCGCCCAGGTGCTCGACTGGGTGAGGAGGGGTGGCCGGGTGGCAACGTTGAAAACAAATTCACACCCTTTAAGACTCGCATGCAGGAGCTGTCCAGTTTGCAGGGTTGTCTACTATGGGGCACTCGAGTGGTCATCCCGACCTCACTGCGCACTCCAGTCCTGGAGGCGTTGCACGAGGGACACCCTGGCATCGTGAGAATGAAGGCATTAGCACGCAGCTACGTGTGGTGGCCGGGTCTCGACGAGGACATTGTCAATTGGGTAAGTTCCTGCAACATCTGTCAGGAATCCCGTCCTGCTCCCCCATTGCCACCCCTACCAGATGGGAGAGCGCCAGCGCCCTTGGTCCAGAATTCATATCGATCTGGCCGGCCCCTTGCATGGGAAGATGTTCCTAGTGGTTGTGGACGCCTATTCCAAATGGATTGACATAGCGCAGCTATCCACCCACCACCACACTAGCAATCACCAACGTGTTAACACGCCTGTTCGTAACGCACGGATTACTCCGACTCCATTGTCTCCGACAATGGCCCACAGTTCGCATCGACCGAGTTCAGCCGCTTTCGCTGCCAACCTGGGTATCCGCCACATTTTCACAGCCCCATTTCATCCTGCCAGTAATGGGTTGGCTGAAAGAGCCGCCAGGACCACTAAAGAAGCCCTCGCCAGGTTCAGCAAGGATGACTGGCACCACAAACTCGCGGTTCCTGATGAGCCAGCACTCAACCCCTTGTTCAGTCACCAATAAGTCCCCAGCGGAGCTCCTGATGGGCCGGCGCCTGAGGACTGTATTGGACAGACTTCACCCACAATACTGCCCTGACTCTCCCCTCGCTTCCTCATCGGGGTTAGACATTTTATCTTACAGGAGCCAGTATTCGCGAGGAACTTCGCTGGAGACCCCCTATGGATCCCGGCGAGATCGTAGCCATCACCGGCCGAGGTCGACGGGTCAGACTGGAGGATGGCCGGGTCTGGAGAAGGCACATAGACCAACTGCGGAGGCGCCTCAGCACCCTCGCCAGCAGGGATCCAGAGTCACCAGACGAAGGGGGGCCTCCTCATCCGCCCCACAACCACATCGTGCCCAACGACCAGCTCACACCTACAGTCGTTCCCGACAGCCCGAACTCGGACAGCAGCGACCAGAGGGTTGACCAGCCCGATCCAGACCACGGGAGCTCGTCACCAGTGACCAACCCTATGAGTCCCGGGCATGCCTGAACCGGAAGAGCGCGTTGGAGACACTCTGCCGGCTCTGCCTTCCCAGACTGACCCTGAACGGACAGACAGTGTTCCAGAGCTGCGCCGCCCGGCGCCAACACAAGCCCCTGCCTACCTCAAGGACTATGCATGTTCGCATCTGGGGGAAGGGGTGTTATGTCCTGAGGATTCTAGGAGTTCTCACTCAGGTCCAGTCCCTTTGCGGGGCGCCTTTCCTTCACCCATTGGTTGAGCCCTTCCCAGCAGCCAGCTATAAAAGCAGGCTGCGGGTCCAACCAGTTGCTGATTGCTGCAGCCAGTTCCAGGCGTGGCAAGCACGATCAGCCCTTTATTGTTATAATAAAGTATCTGTTGCACTCATGCTCTGGTTCAGCCTCTCTTTTCCCAAACTTAACAGTGTTGTCCTGAGGGGAAAAGTTAGAGACAGTGTTAAAGATAGAGCCCCACGGAAGATAAATACTCTGTGAGGGCACAGGGTATGTCATGGCCAAATGCCTCATATCTGGCAGTACTTTATTTCTCTTTTGTGTATGCTCTTTTCCTATTTCTTAATATTGTAATGCCATCTAGCATTCTAGACATGCCCTATATTCACTCAGTCACTCAGTCAATCAGTCCATCAATCAATTTATATAACTGTGCCTCACACAATAGTGACTGTGAGCCAAACTTTTTTAAAAAATAATAATAATCACAAAATTTGCCAACTTCACAATACCAATTTCGAAGGGCATAATGATCATATCATTCTTCCCTTGAATATATAACATTGAAATATGTTTATAGTGTTAAATTGCTTACAGTAGCCATGTTGATCATGGCTTAGGCTTAGGCTTAGGGTTATTACCTAGTATTCATGGTAATATATATATATATTTGTCATTCCCCCATACTAAAAGCCTATGCCAGCCTAGAAAACTTGGTGTATCTGAATTTCTAGGAGAATTATTGCCAGACTTTCCAGTTGTCCATCCATGATCTAAGTTCTAGAGCCCACTGTAACTACATAGCCAAAAAGGCATTAAGAGTTGTTAACCTAATCCTACATAGCTTCTTCTCTGGTAATATCACACTACTAACTAGAGCATACAAAACATTTGCTAGACCAATACTTGAATACAGCTCATCAGTCTGGAACCATGTATCTGATATTAACACAATATCAGATATTAATATCATGTATCTGATATTAACACAATTGAAAAAGTCCAGAAATACTTCACAAGAAGAGTTCTCCGCTCCTCTACTCATTGCAGAATACCTTATGCCACCAGATTTGAAACTCTAGACCGAGAAAATCTAGAACTACGCCACCTCCGGGCCGATCTAAATATAGTATATAAAATCATACATTGCAATGTCCTACCTGAAAATGAATACTTCAGCTTTTATCATAACAATACAAGAGCACACAATAGACACAAACTCAAGGTTAACCACACCAAACTTGACTGCAGAAAATATGACTTCAGCAACAGAGTGGTCAATGTTTGGAATACTCTACCTGACTCTATGGTTTCTTCCCCAAACCCCAAAAACTTTAACCTTAGACTGTCTACTATTGACCTCACCCCTTCCTAAGAGGCCTGTAGGGGGCGTGCATAAGCGCACCAATCATGCCTACTGTCCCTGTCCTATTGGGTTTTTTTTATTATTTTTTTTCTTATAAGTATCTATCTCATGTATTCAAAAATATATTTATTCTTATACCTGTATCTTGTAAGCAATTGACAAATCAAATAAATACTAAAATACTAAATCTGGAAGACTGTTCGAGGCTGTTCAAGATAATGCAACAAACTAAATGCACAATCACTTTACATTATTGCCTCTGTTAACCCAAGAGCAGGCTGAATTTATAGACTTTCCTCACTTCATTTTGGCAAGTTTTTCTTCAAAACGTCATGCTGCCTGGGAGCTATGTTGAAAAGAGGCTCACATATCACACTAAAATCCTTAGCATGACAAAAGCAAAATGTAACTGTACTGAAATAGAAAAAGATCGATCAGCC
Source organism: Pseudonaja textilis (assembly GCF_049901715.1). Classification (NCBI taxonomy): domain Eukaryota; kingdom Metazoa; phylum Chordata; class Lepidosauria; order Squamata; family Elapidae; genus Pseudonaja; species Pseudonaja textilis. The sequence continues at coordinate 22,749,521 of NC_141992.1, read as the reverse complement.
ACACTAGAAACACTTATTAATTAACTTTTTAAGGGAAAGTTATTCATAATGACTAAATAGACAGGGAAGTAATTCTAGTTCAGAATCTCTGATTATCTGAATTGCTCAATTAACTTCTTTTCTTCTCTTGAGAAGATTTGACAAGTCCCATTCAAAGTGAATAACTCTGGAATAGGAACAACCACCCTACTTTGTCTTAAAAGATGTTCTTAAATTCACAAATAATGAGTCCCTCCATTATCCTTCTTCTTTTCCTTTTTTTTACTCCTCTTCTTTCTCTCACTACAAAAACAATGTTACAAAAAATGTTCAGGTGTTCCTTGATGAAATAGTAAAGTATCAGCTTTCATTGACATGGCTTTTATCTGAGTGCTTGTGTTCTACTTTTAAATCCAAGCTATAAAAGAATCTATTTCTTACCAGTTGGGTGTCTGCTAATACAGTTTCTTGAGAGAATGAGAAGAAGGCGATTGAAATGCTTGAGAGTGTTTCACATATATAGTGCCACCTAAGAAGGACTAGTGCAAAACATTTTGGGATATAAAAACAAATATCTACAATAGCGATAGGTTTTTATTTGTTTGTTTGTTTGTTTGTCAAATATGTACAAGATAACAAGTATAAGTATGAACATAAACAAAGGGAGTAAATACAGATAAATGGGGACAGTAAGACAGGGATGGTAGGTACGCTGGTGCGCTTATGCATGCCCCCTTTAAGGACCTCTTAGGAATGGGGTGAGATCAATGGTAGACAGTTTGAGGTTGAAGCTGTAAGGGGTTGAGGCTGTAACAACACAGTTGGATGGGGCATTCCAGGCATTGGTCACTCTGTTGATGAAGTCATTTTCCCTCCCTTTTATCTCCTCTCCACCTCCCATTTTTGTGCCTTCTATGAGCTTTGACCAAACTGCTTCAGAACTTACAGGCCATATCTTCAATCTCATTGTCTTGCCCTACGGAGGAGTGATTTTTATATACTTCCTTCTCATAGTTCAGACGAGACAGATTTGTTGGTGACTTGTACTTCAAGATCTGAGTAATAAGATTTTATTTTATTGGGAACCACCCAGAATTTTCTGAAAGATGGATGGTTATATAAATGTTTTAAATAAATAAATAAAAATAAAATAAATCTACACATAATGAGACTGTGCTTCTTAAAGAACATAATTTTATATCATCCCTATTGAAACAGTGATATGTGAGAAATCCCATCCTCATTTTTATTTTGTCATATATATTTACATCAACACTCTAGCTATTTAGACTTTACCTAAATTGCATCCAAAAACTATCCCAGAAAAAAATAATCTGTTATCAAACACAAATGAATCATGTATAATCCACAGAAAACTCATCTATGGAGATTCTCAGTAATCCAGGTCATTGTTGTCTCTCAAGGTGCTTTTTCAAAAGACAACTGGACTTATTTTGTTTTTCCTTGAAGTGGTTTCACTTCTCACACAAGAAGCTAAAAGGTGCCTTTTAAAAAAGTCCCATTGGGATCACAGAATGCTTCTTTAACCATTGGAAGGATTTGAACAAAAGGATGATAGGAAATAACTCCAAACTCTCCCAGTGGACTTTTAATTTAATTAACTCCATTGTATTTTTTGTTTGGATGGCAGATTGGTGTGTTCCTTTTTTTCTAGTTTTATGTTTTCCTCTTTTTCTTCCTTTTGGCTTGTTTTATTGTACTTTTGGGAATAGATACCACATTTAAACTGTGCTCTGCATATACGCTTACACTGATACTTGGTTAAACAGCAAGCGTTAATTTTTACAAATGTAGACTGAGTCTACACTGGGCAAGTTGGAACCATTTTGACAGGAACAACTAACGGCTTAGAAGAATAGGAATTTTTAAAAATCTTTTATTTCTATCATAATGGTTGCATAATATATTGTTTTCCATGAAAGAGAATTTGGAGGAAGCAGAAAATTATTTTACATGCACCCTGCAGGTGCATTAAACTGATTGGGATCCCAATTAAATCAAATGCACCATCAATAAAGAGACTCGTGTTGCTTCTCCCTGCATTAATTATCATTTTTTGATCACTTAGCAGCCAGAGTTCTCATCAAAGGCAAGGTGGGATGGTTGAAGGTCAAACCTGCACCTGTCTTTTAGGATGCATTAAGGAATTCTTGCCAAAGGGGACAGCTTTTCTTGACTGGTTTCTCCTTCACTTCACATGTTGCACTTTCTAATGAAAAGAGAGAAAGCCCTACTTTTCAATAGAGAAGAGAGGAGGGGAGGAGAAGAATGGAATGAAGCTTTTAAATTCTCTCAGACAGTGAGGTGGAAGAAGCAAGATGACAGGAAAGTGCTGCATTTATTAGCATCTAGTAGGACATGACAACAAGCCTTTGGAGAGGAGTAACAGCTATATTCTTGCAATCTAAGTAGTGCAACGTGATTGAATTTTTATGGAAGGCAATGAGGCCCCGGCACACTATTTCTCCCACTGTCATTCTGATGCTTGCTGTGCTTTCACTGACTCTGCTTGTGACAGAAGAAAACAAAATTAGCATTAGCTTTTGTGCTCAACTGTCAGGATGGGTGGTTGGTTATATATGGGTAATTATTACAGTGAGGGTGAATTGTATAAGTTCCAACTTGCAGAAACCTGCAGAGGCACTGAAAATATTATATTAAAAAGCAAATATTGTCTTTTTTGCTTTCAGAAGCTTAGTGAAAGCAGCTCTTTTGGGCGGAAGGGCAAAAATGATAAAATCTCAGTGGTTCACTGCTCACAGTCTAATCCTGTAATGGTTTTAAAGTAGTCTCACAGAAGCAGGGAATAGTCTCTTCCAAAGCAGAAACCAGGATTTGTAACAGGCAGATAGAGCAATGCTTTTCATTCCAGGTATTAAAATGCAATCTCAAGAGTCATTTCAGCATTTTAGATTTCTCACAAATATACTGCTTTAATAGAACATTGGCTTCAGTGGATGAAAAAGAAGGGAGAAAAATAATAATCTAAGATGCTAGGAATAAAAGTGTCAACAATGAAATTCAGATTTAATTTTCTTTATCTCAGCTTTGATTCTGCTCATGACACCTTCCAGATTTTGCCATTCATATTCAAATGACTAGTTGAGGGCTTAATTTTATTAAAAGTCATAGAATCTTCCTTCCAAGATGTGGAAATGGATCTCTTTAATCCATATCTACTTTCTATTTGTTCACCAATCCTTTTCTCTTGTAAGGCTTACATTGGAATGAAGACACCTGCCTTTCTGTTCAGTTTCATTTTCTTCTTGTTTATTTGTGTCTTCTGCCATTAATTCTTGTTGTCCTCTATCCTCTACTCCCTCTCCTTTCTTGTTCCTCATCTGGGTTGAAATGGTCGTCATAGAATTCATATGCTTTATTCAGAGAATCCAATCTGTGTCTTTTATTATTCCACATAACCAAAATTCCTTCAGGTATCAGCCATCTGAAATGTATCTGATGTTTAATCAACTGTCTTGTCAGGAATTGGTATTGCTTCTCTTAGTCTTCTGGGCACCTATTTTAAAACCACAATCTCTCTCCCTTTATATTTCAACGGTTTCTCTCTTACTGTACTTTTTTAAAGAATTTCTGCTCTTGTTTTTTTAATGAGTCTCACATGGACCTCCTTTGGGAGTTTCTTCTTTCTTGCATAACTTGTGTGTATTCTAAACATTTCATCAAACTCTGGCCTCATCTCCTGTTTCGTTATCTGTAAGGCCTGTGCCAATAATTCTGCCATCAATTCAACTAGATCTTCCTCTTTTTTCTCTCCAATATTCTGGAATCTCAGATAGTGTTTGGCCTTTTCCATTTGTAATTGAACACCTGTCTTTCTCAAGTGTAAACATTGTAGGTTGCAATACAGCCATACTAGTATTTCTTTGTTTGAAATGTTTCTTGTTGTACTGATAAATTACATTCTCACATGTGTTCTTGACTGACATTTCATTCTTCACATCCTTGACAGATGTTCTGGAGATGAGTGTCTCGGCTACGGAATTGATCTGTGCTGGGTGGTGGTGTGAAAGTGTGTGTAGATAGCGGTTTGTATGTGTTTTCTTCTGGTAGATGGTGTGCCCTAGGGAGCCATTGGATTTTTTGTATACCAAGACATCTAGGAAGGGAAGTTGATTGTTAGCTTCTGTTTCCATGGTGAATTGTATTTTGGGGTGTAGGCTGTTGAGGTGTGTGAGGAAGTTCCTCCAAAAACACAACATTAAAACAGCATTCTGTACAAACAGAAAAATATCCACCATAGTTCTCTGAACTATTCAAAATTTCCACTACCAGTTCTCCAGAACTGATCAGAACCTGCTGTCTGCTTCAGACATCCTGGTTTCAGTGATGAATGCTAGACCCATTTTCTTCTCCCAGGTCAATAGATGAGGCAACATACAGACAGACCTGGCATTTTACAGAAAAACTAACTGGAGTTCAAGTCATTCAAGGCCTTGGACTGAGGCTAGAGAACAAAAGAGGAGACTGAAATCAAATTTATTTTTCCCTTATTCCGGTAATGGCTCCTTACTTCAGCATCTCCTATTATACATCTCTTTTCCCATTACTGCTACACTCCACTGCTCATTCTTTGGCCTGCCATTAGTTTTCGTAGACACCCCTCTGCCACATCTATAGGGTTTCTGTCAGCTTTGATTCCACAAAACCTCCAAGTGGCACACCTGATGTTTAGTCAGAAGCTTCTCCAGCAAAATGGGCCATGGAGCATCTCCAGGTCCTCTCCTGTAATGCGGCCTCCTTTTCACTTGCCCCATTTCTGGGGCATTCATTCATGGGGTGGGGCTGTTAGAAAATTTTTTTAATTCAGAAATAATTTTATTCATGAACTTGCTTTGAACTCTCTTTCATCATCAACATGACCTGCAAGCAGTCAAAATCAGGAGAAACTTCATTGCGAATAAAAACAATACATTGTTGAGAAGATCACTTAAGCTTGTTTCAGCTGACAATTAACAACTAGGCTGAAACCGATAAAACTGCATCTCTGAAAAGAATAAGTAAAATCAAGATACAGAGCTGTTCTGAGTACACAAAATGTGGCACCCGAAAGTCAGCACACAAGCACAAAAGGGAGGAAGATGTACACACTCAGCAAAGTAGATGCATCACTTTGTTATAACTTCAAAAAATCTGACTGAGTTTTCCTCCTAGAGTTCCTTATATTTTATGCTTGGTGAAATATAGTAGGGCTATATGTCTTCAGACAAGCAGATATTGACCAGCTGCCTGGTCTTGAATTCACGGTTTTGCTTTTCATAGCTTCTTCCACAACATTGTGACTGCCATGTTATTAGTGATCTGTAAACTTCACAACATGGTTTATAATTAGCCTTACTGCAGTTAATCCTCTGAATATAAAGGTGGCTCAAAATATATCCATAGTTTACAGTAACCTTCAGACAATAAACGGAACAGCAATAATTTGACTGTAAAAATCTAATCTTAATCTTATCATTGTTGCTGTTGTCAAGATCAATTAATTACTAATACTGTTAATACTAGTGAACCATTATTTAGAAGAACCAGACAAGGATATCCATTTTCACTCTTGCTTTCTGATATTTGTGTGGAACTCTTGGCATGTACTACCAGACAAATTAGGAAGATTTAAGAAGTAGTATATAATTCAGTTGAATATGAACTGGTTTTTTTTTTTTTTGCAGATTATATTCTTCTGTTTATGTCTAAATCTCACACTAGTATTCCAGTGTTGATGAAGTGATGGATATCTCTAATAAAACAGCAGAATATTCTATTAACTGGTCCAAATGGGAGTTGATGTCAACAAGTGAAACTTTGGTTATCCATCCATTTAAATAATATCAATTCCCTATCTGCACCAAATCCATTAATTATTTGGGTATGTGTATACTGAAAAATATAACTCAGTAAGATGTAATATAAATAAAATATATAAGGACATTTCTTCAGATACAGATAGCATTAAACCTCACTCTTTGGGGAAAAGTCAATGCTCTCAAAATGAATATTATTCCCAGATTACTTTATACTTGGGGAGGAATTATTGTTCAGTAAATATCAGTAAAATATTTTCAGAAAATAAATTCTTTATTTTTAAAAAAGGGTGAGATTCTTAGATTCTGGGTATATCTTTATAGAAAATACAATTACCAGTTAATGAGCAGGATTTGGTTTTCTGAATCTATAGCTATATCATCAAGCTTACCTACTATTAATAATGGAAGCTAACAATTTTTGTTAATTTTCATATCTATATATCTGTATCTGTATAGATGATAGATAGATAGATGACAGACAGACAGACAGACAGATAGATGATAGATAGATAGATAGATAGATAGATAGATAGATAGATAGATAGATAGATAGATAGATAAATAGATATGCACCTTAGGTTGGACGGACATTATTATAATTTAAATCAAAGAGAACTCTGGAAACAATTACATCAGTTAGAAAGTTATGGAATGTAATATCTAAAAAAGAAGATTCTGTTCAAATTTTCAGATGCTGTAATAGCATTTGGTTGGATTGATAACAAAAGGATCTAAACTCTAGTGTTTATGTAAATATAGAACAGAATAATAGGGCTGTAAGGGATCTTGGAGATCTTCTAGTCCAACCCCCTGCCCATGGCAGCACATCCTATATCATTCTGTACAAATGTCTGTCAAATCTCATTCTAAAAACCTCCAGTAATGAAGCACCCACAACTTCTGGAGACCAGTCATTCCACTGACTTGTTAATTGTTCTTCCTGTCAAGAAATTTCTCCTTGGTTCTCATTTGGATCTCTTTGGATCTTGGCCTTCACTCAGGTCCTTTGGGGAATAAGTTGACCCTTCTTCCCTCAAGAATTGGAAGTCTGCTATCATATCACCCCTATTCCTTCTATGTGTTAAAACAACATATCTAGGTCCCCAATCATTCATTATATGGTTTAGCTTCCAGACGCCTTATCATCATCATATTAAAAAATGCATCAGTTAGAAAGCTATACAATGTAATGTCTAATAAAACAGATTTGATCTTTTTTCCATATTAAATTGATTTTATAGGGAAATCCAACATTAAAAATGGAGAAAAGCTGGTAATATAGAAAAACTAGATGAATACAGGGATATTGACTTAGACAAATTGATGCTAATGAGGATGAATTTTTAACATGCTCTAGGCTGAGAGATAAATATCTTCTGAGATGTAACTCAGTGACAAATTTACAGCTAACAACATTCGTTAGCATCATTGTTTGAACCAGCAGCATTTTCACTTGAGATACTGGAACAACTGGTTAAATTTTTTAAAACTAAAAAAAACCTACAAGTTTTTATATACATTTATTATCAATAATTTGTTATTCATGTTCTGTACATGTCTCCAAATATTGGCACTTTTCATTTTCCGGCACCAAGATAAACTGTCTGCCTTCTTCCCATTCTATTAATAGGACATATTGGGGATGGACCTATATTCAATGCACAGTTTAATTATTCTGTCATTTTATATTTTACACAAATAAACACAAGGGGTGCATTTCTAAATGAATTCATTGGTGTAAATAATTAAAATCAATTGAAAGTTAATCTACAGAACAGAATTATAACCAAATAATTTGCTTGAATCTTGGTTATGGTTAGGTTGCAATTTTGAAGGTATACTTGTTTGCAGATGTAATGAAAAGAAAATAAGTGACTATGCTTTACCTAGAAAATTTAAAATCCTACTCATCTGCTTCTGTGTTTACATTTTCTCTATATATATTGAGTTTCAACTTGCAGATGCTCCAATCATCATAGAAAACATTCAAAAGAAAAATTGGCCAAGTTATTGATTTCCCTTGTGAATTCTACCTTCTCTCACACTTTGCTCCTCCTGCATAAGTGATGACCAACTTTACAAACTTGTTATGAGAAAAAAACTTGAGGAACTGAGAAAAGCATTACCAGATTTTAAATATGAAAATAACATTCTTTTGAATAGTTTTCTGGGTGTTAAACCCTATTGAACACAGTGGGGCTTGTTCCTGAGTAAACTTCCTCAGATTGCATTGTGCTGTCAACTCTATTGAAATATGGGCAAGCTTAAAACCTGCCTTTATATCTCACTTTATGTACCATCTGAGCAAATACTGTTAAAAGATTAAAATAGCAATAGCACTTAGATTTATGTACCGCTTCATCGTACTTTGTAGCCTCTCTAAGTGGTTTACTGAGTCAGCATATTGCCCCCAACAATCTGGTTTCTCATCCACCTGGGGAGCATGGAAGGTTGAGTCAATCTTGAGCTGGCAGTGAGCAGTGAGCAGAATTAGCCTGCAATACTGCATTCTAACCCCTGTGCTACTATGGCTCTTTAAAGAAAATAGAGAGTCAGAGAAAAAAAAAGTTGACTTGTGTTTAGTAATGCTGAGCATCTCCTTATTGCTATTGAATCAGAGGAATTATGGGAAGTCATTGTTCATAGGAAGTATCAATTATTCTCCATTCACTCTCATAATATAAGATGGTCTTCTACTGCTACTTATGAATTTAGGCAAAAGTGTCCACAAGGACATTTAAAAAAAAGTCAAGATGGTGGCCATGACTATGCAATCACATCTATCATCATAACTTTTTTAAAAAAAATATCCTGCAGGCACTTTAAATTAGCAACCAGAGTTTTGCAATCAACCAAAGTCCAACACATTTGCAGACTCCATGTTAGGAAATGATGGCATCAAGTAACATTTCTAATAAACTGCATCTACGATATAGGTCCAGCCTAGAAATAGGAATCCTACATTCCAATCCCTTTTAAGGTTAGGAAACAATAGTCTTAACAGGTTTTTCATCCCTAAATATTTGGACAGTTTAGGATGAGCTTTTTTACTAAACAATTATTCATACTGTGAGATGATGTTTCCTGCATTGGAGAACTTATGAACTTCTAAGAAGATGATAATGCTATGTAGATGCAAGCTTTTTCCTTTTTTCTCTTCACAAAACAAACCCAGTAGAGCAGGGGTGTCAACATTTGACAAACTCATAGTGCAGATGTATCAAACTCAAAGTCTGTGGGCCAGATCCAGCCCACAGGATGCCTAGATCTGGCCTGCGGGGCTGCCCTGGAAACAGTGAAGGAACAATCCGCAGCACCTCTGCCCATGAAAACAGAGCTCGGGAGGACCATGTGCTGCCTCCTGAACTCTGTTTTCACTGGCAGAGGGTTGCAGGAGGCCATCTCAGCCGGAAATGGAGCTCAGGAGCCCATTTTCACGGGCAGAGCGCTCGGGCCACCATAGGCGCCCTGACACCAGTGATGTCAAGCTGGCCATGCCCACCCTGGCCACGCCCACCTCTGAGGCCAAGCACAACCCTGATGTTGCCCTCAATGAAAACAAGTTTAACATCCCTGCTGTAGAGCTTTTGGTGAACTCTTGAATGCACCATTTTTAAATCTATATATTTAAAAAAACCCTCTCTTTTGCATTTGTTTTCATAGCCAGTTGACTATAGTGTGAAGAAGGAGAACTTTACTGCTGTGTGATCAAGAGAAATTCACTCAAAAGAGAAAAGAAGTTAAGTGAAAATTTCAGGGAAGAGATGTTGAATTTCTTTAGTGATGAAGTGACTACAAGAGCATTTTTTAAGAAGTCTGTGTTTTGAAATACAAATATTTTGCAGGGTTTTTTTTACTTCCACAGTCATCCAAGGGGTGGATGGAAGTGTCTGTGTGGTGGGGGAGGGGAAAATATATAAAATAAGAATCATGACCACAGGATACCCTGCATCTTTTGTATATATGCACTGTGGGCATGAAAGGACCAAGGAAAGACATAAAGAGTGAATTCTACCCAGGGCATGGTTAGGGACTCTTTTATAGTGAACTAGCTGATAACCTGGCATTGCCCAGGTATTTATTTATCCCAATCTTGTATTAGACAGGAAAATCCTTTAGTTGAGCTTCATGCTATTGTACTGTCTCTGAATTTCTAAATGTAGTAGCTCTCTCATGCAGCATCACAAGTCTTCTATTCTTCTCCTCTGGAGTTTCTTGTCTATGCTGGTGTTCCATTTTTGTAGCATTTGATTGCACTTGGCCAGTCACCTGTTTCTTTGGAGGGCTGAGGGCCCCTTACCAGAGGGAGCCCCCTTGTGGAGTACTGTGAAGCAGTTATCCTGGCAACGCCACTGTGCTGTTCGGTAGAATCCATTTTAAGGCACATACACCCCCCGAGGGGTGTTAGGGGTGTCTTACCCCCACAGTATTTTTTCCCAGAGGGTAAGTCATCTGTCTACCACGTTTGGTTGAAATTGGTCGAGGCATTCCAGAGTTGTGCTAGAACACACATACACACACGTGCACGTGCATGCGCGCACACACACACACAAACACACACACACACTCAGATAGATAGATAGATAGATAGATAGATAGATAGATAGATAGATAGATAGAAGATGGGAAACAGAAGAAGCAAGTCCACCAGTAGCACATTCTTATAATCTTCAGCAATAAACTGAACTCAAAATCCCACCGAGAAAAATTCAGAAGAAAGTTTCCAGCATGCTGAGAATAGAAGCTAAAAAAGAAAAAAATGTGAGAATGTGCCAGGCAGTTTTCAGCATGTCATCAGTTCACACACACTGTCATCAACTGACTAGTTATGTTTGTCAGATATCTAGTGACAGATATGCTTCAATGACTTGCTTCCAAAACTGGTTCATTGTAATATTAAAGAAAATTTCCTCATGGATTTCTAAAGAAGGAAACGAGAAGGAAAAGACAGGCAGCATTTTTTCTAGCAACAGCATTTCAGTGTTGTTGGCTAGATTAACTTTTGCTAGGAAAATTTATAATAAAGTATTTGATTTTTGAGCATCTTATTTCTCCTAGGCTGGCAGTTGCCAGTGCAAAATTTGTCCCACATTGCTTCAGGGCTCCCTTAAGTTTATTCATCAGAGTTTTCTATTAGGGTTTAAGAAGAAATATACATCAGTCATATTTCTTTTTGGGCTGTATTTTTATTTTGTTTTTAACTCAGCAAATGATTCTTCCCTCCCCATTATCATTCATCAGAGTCACTTCCTGGCCTCTTTGTGTCCATACTTAATTCCATATGACGGGGCTGAAGAAAACGTGTTCACCCTCTATTTATGTTTTTCTGATTGAGTTCAAGAAAATATTACAGATTCCTTCAAGGCCATTTATATTCATTGTCTTGGAAGGACTATAATAATAGAACAATCATGTTTTCCTCTTCAAAATATAATCACCTTTTTATCTCAATGGCTGCACTATAATTGCTATGGAAAACTGCTGCTATCTATAATACATCAACTCAAAACCATGGCTTTAATATACTCATTTCTATCTGTCAGCCCTCAAGTCTTCCTCTTGTCAACAGATTCAAAAGGGCACATCCTTTTGTTCACCAGGCCGTCACTTTCATCAGGCCACTAAATAACCACTTAATCATATCAATGTTCCACATTATGAATTGATTTCAATGAGCAGAATGAAGTCAACATTGTTCAGTAAAGGACAAATATTTTTATCCAACTTCTCAGTAATGTATGTGGAGAACATATATGGAGGATGAAAACCTTTAATTGTTATCTGTTTCTTCAGTTTCTCTCTTTATCCTTCTCTTTCTCTCATTCACTCTGTGCTCATGCAAATAAGGAGGATCAGACTTGGTTAGCATCTATATGAACCCCACAAAAAAAAAAAATCAAGACTCTAGCTTAGACTAAAAAATTGAAAACCCATCTCATAAGAAAGAACAACCGGTTCTGTGGGCATGGCCTAATTTGTGGGTGTGGCTTGGTGGTCACATGACTGGCTGGGCATGGTTTGTATATAAATATTATAAATGTTTATGTAAATATTGAATTTTTTATTAAAAAAGAACAACTTTTACCCAAAATCAGGCAAAGCAGCCAAGCAGATTGAGTTGCTCACAGAATCATTCAGAGATCTGAGAACTGGGCAGAATCATAACAATTGGTTCTATAGAACCAGTCCGACCAGGTAGACTCCCACCCCTGGGTGTAAGGCTTCTGTAAGGTTGCCATGTCTATAAATTCATTACAAATCAAGTCTGATTGAGCAACAGTCAATTGTAGCATGAGAATATTAAGAGAATTTTAATAGATCAAGTAAGTTGCAGTAGAATCCACAACCTGCTTCATGCAGTCCTTGGAACTGTAGATAATTTGACTAATGAAACAATTATAATCATTATATTTTTCAAGTTTATTTTTGGCATAATGAAACAATATCTCACATTTAAATCAATGCAGCACTAGCATTTGCAGAGTGAAGACTTAGCACGGTCAAGATAAGAGTTAAATTTTGGTCATTTGATGACCACTTTTTCTTTGCATAAGAATAGTTATGTCAAAATATTGTGGAATGTCAATTGACTGCAAACTAACTATGATTAACCACAAGATACAGAGGTGGTATTCAGCAGGTTCTGACCAGTTCTGACCAGGAGAAACGGTAGCGGAAATTTTGAGTAGTTCGGAGAACCGGCAAATATCACCTCTGACTGGCCCCCATCTATTCTCTGCCTCCTGAATCCCAGCTGATTGGCTGGGTCTTCTTTAGTTGCCTTGCACAGGAGAACTGAGCTGGAAAGCAGGTTAGTGGGGTGGGGAGGGTATGGGATTTTTGCGGTATCCTTCCCTTACCATGCTCACCAAGCCACACCCACTAAGCCATGCCAAGCCCACCAAGCCACGCCCACAGAATCGGTAGTAAAAACATTTGAATCCCACCACTGATGTGATACCAATGCAATTTTCAGCTACAGAAATAAATATAACCATTTCCAAATCACAGGAAGCAAATGTTCTCATTCTGTTCTGTTTTTGCCAGAACAGATTTCCAGTATTTTATCATGTTTCAGAAAATGCTCTTATAAGAAGGATTCAGAGAAATAGGAGGAGGTTCAGAAAAGCATACTAAAGATGATCAGGGCACTGGAAGCTAAACCTTACGAAGGATAAGGAGCTGAGTATTTTTAGCCTTGAGAATAAAAGACTTGAGTAGGGGTATCACAGCACTTTTGAAAAACCTGAAAAGATGTCACACAAAAGGAGGTCAGGACCTCTTCTCTCTCATTCAAGAATGGAGGACATGGAATAATGGATTTAAGTTATAGGAAGGCAGATTCCAACTGAATGTTATATGCAAAAGGCACACTTTCTCCTATCAGTAAGAATAGCTTCACGGTGAAACCAATTTCACAGAAAAGTTAATTTTATCAGAGATGTCTGAGGCTGTTTGAGATGCTTTAATTTGGCAGGATGTTGGATTCAGTGGTGTAAATGGCCCTTTCTAGATCTATGACAGTAAAATACAGTGCATGAGGTTATCCATCACATTGCCCATAAAATGTAGGAGTGTTAATAAAATTGCCTCTCTTGTCCACTAATTGCAATATAATCAATTCAGTGGTTGTGGTGCTGAAACCTAATGTCCCATATCTGGCAAACAGCTGTTTCAAATAGTTCAGGGTAAAATATGTCTTATGTATGTTTTTTTTCGAATCCTTCTCATTTAACTTAAGGAAAAAGAAATAGCTTCCCTTTTTTGTTTTGTTTTGAAAGACGGTAACAGTTCCATAACATTCTCATAAGCAGGCTATGGAATTCATACAATTATCTGAGCTCTTTTGAAAGGGACGGACAAATGATTGATCTCTTATAAATGTTAAGTCTAGTTGTACACTCAGCATACTTGCTCCATTTCAATCTCACCTTGACTTAAAAGGTATGGAGTATCTTAAAATGAAGCAGGTAAAGAATGAGAAGGGTCAATAGCCCATGTACCAGAGGTGGTATTCAGCAGGTTCTGATCAGTTCTGGAGAACCGATAGTGTAAATTTTGAGTGGTTCGGAGAACTGGTGGTAACTTTCCCCCAGGAGTGAGGAAGGAATGGAGATTTTACAGTATCCTTCCCCTGCCACGCTCACCAAGTCACATCCACCAAGCCATGCCACACCCACCAAGCCATGCCCACAGAACCGGTAGTAAAAAAAAATGGAATCCCACCACTGCCATGTACTATCACAGCCATGAAAGGTGACATCATCTTCTTTCTTCTACTTACAGAAGATCACAACTTGCATAATATCAAACAAAGATACATCAGTGGAAGAGATTTATGATCAAAGACCCATCCGTGAGTGAAGTTTTTGTTGTACAGCTACAAATATATCATTTTCCTTTTTTAAGTTTGCCTGCAGACTCAATGGACTAAGAAAATGTTAATACTTATCACTGTTGTTTTAAAGAAAACAAGAAGAAAAAGAAAAATCAACCAAATAAGACATTCTTACCTCACAATTACTAATGCATTTTTCCACCATGGAGGAGGAAGAGGAGATCCATCTCCTTTGAAGGGAATAAACCCCCTATAAGTGCTAGATCCTAAATGTAGCCTGGCATTATGTTAATCCTCGACTTCCTATTCATTCCCTTTATGGATTCAGTTAATCCAAAGGGAAGAAATAATGAGAGAACTCCTCCTATGGGGCTGCAGAGATACATAAGAGAAAAAGCAGCTCAATTACACTCTGACCTTTTATAATCCTAATTTCCAAAGAAAAAAAGGTTTTTAAAAAAAATCAGGAGGAGGCTGCAATCATTAGGGCAACCCAGAATCCATGAGCAAGCTACAGAATTCACAAAACTCCATTTATACCTCCAAGTCCTTCTAGAGTGGGTGGAGCCAAATATTTTTTGCATTTTTTTTTTAGTTTTGAGGATTTAAAGATCTAAGCATACGTAGCTGTTTAATATTTTTTAATTGGTCAAAAATTCTTTTGTTAACTCCTCTAACTCACAAAGTACACCAAAAAAGTGAAAAGTTCAGCCCAGTTCACAGATAAAATGTAGCATTATAGTAGACCCACCAAGCCAAAAGGGATTGTTAACCTTGGGTTTCATTTTTGAATTACAACCAAGGAAAGTTCAACTTCATTGAAGCTCACTAGGTAATTTGGGGACTAATTTACTTAGAAAACTTGTTGCTATGGGGATAAAATTACAGAAACTACAGCATGTATGGCTCCCTGAGCTCCTTAAATAAAAAGAGATAGATTTAAAACAAAATAGCATTTGCAAAAAAAAAAGGAAACCCTTCAAAGATTTTGGAAGACAGATTTCTGAACATCATCAATCCTTAATTCCTTTATGGGAATACTGTTGATTGAGACTGGGAATTCAAACATCAAATATAAAATGTTATGTACCACTGGACAATGAATAACGTGTAATTATATAGTCATCCTGCTTTATATTTTACTTATATCTGCTTCATTCTTTTTTTCTATCCATTTCACTCAGATGACTGTTTACAGAAGTATTCCAACTTGAAAATAAAAATAAGAGAAAAGGAGTTTGAGCACTGGACTCCCTGGTATAATTATTCTCTTTTGCCTGACAATCTAATTTAAAGCAGAATGATGTAGTAATTCATTACAGTTCTTTCAGGAACATACAGAAAACTTTAAGCTTCTGGGTTTTTTTC
Organism: Pseudonaja textilis; assembly: GCF_049901715.1. Classification (NCBI taxonomy): domain Eukaryota; kingdom Metazoa; phylum Chordata; class Lepidosauria; order Squamata; family Elapidae; genus Pseudonaja; species Pseudonaja textilis. The sequence goes on along the minus strand of NC_141992.1, from coordinate 22,733,996 downwards.
TTCCAATCAAGCCCTGTGTAGATGAGATAAGCTGGAATGCAACACTCACTACCTCTAATCAGCCATGTTCTTGGTTTATAAAGGTCCCGTAATGCAAAATGTTAATACAGTATATACATATAATCTTTTCTGAAAGTTTTAAATAAAATACTTATTGGTGACCTTGATGAACTCAGAAATAGCTGTGCATGTTTCATCCTTATTTTTCATCCTCTTTAAACAAAAAACAAAAAACCCAAACTTGTTTATCTTCGACAACGAGCCAATGCCAGAAGGTGCCTTATGAGACCTTGCTAGGACAGCTCCACAAGGCCTTCCAGAAAAGGTGAGCTTTGCCTGCATTATTAAAACAACTACCGACAGAGTTTGGAAGCCCTGCCCATCCAGTCCACTTGGGCCCAGAGGCCCTGATCCCCCTTCATCCCACAGCATTGGAACTGTACATTTCCCATCTTAGGTCACAATTTTGACTTCATTCACTTTCACCACCTCAGTGACCTCTCTGAATTCCATATCATTCAGTATGAAGGTCCAAATGTTGCCACAAAACCTGTATGTGTTCAGAGAGGCCCTGAAACTGACTCTGTTTCTGACCTGCTGTGCTAATGCAACATTGATAGCTTTGTCAAACTGTATGAGGACTTGAAGAGCATGCTGAAGCGTGATCTGCTGAGACTGAATGAGCTCATTGAAGACAATGTCCCAGGGTGATGTTTCTATACAGTTCGTAACCCATAGCTCAAGTAGATGATCATCCACAGATCTGAAATCACTTGACTTTCACTAAAGACCTCGGACAGGAAGACTTCTTGTCTTCATGGGGCCCGCCCGGCTCCTCCAGACCTCCGACCCAGAGAAACAGAGTGCCGGCTCCAATCCCTACCTCTTTCTGACACTACCCAACATAGCAATAGTACTTAACAATAGCACTGAGACTTATATACCACTTTACAGTGCTTTTCAGCCCTCTATAAGCAGTTTATAGAGTCAGCATATTGCCCCCATCAATTTGGGTCCTCATTTTATCCACCCCAGAAAGATGGAAAGCTGAGTCAGCCTGGTGAGATTCGAACTGCCAAATTGCAGCAGCCAGAAATCAGCAGAAGTAACCTGCAGTACTGCATTCTAACCACTGCACCACATACATATAATCTAAGATACTTTCAAATAAGGACCATTAAGGAAGACATAAAATGATGGACTCAGGGATTTCTACCATATGTTACACACCCATTTTTATACATCACCTACAGGGTGGTGGCAAGTGTGAAAATATTTGCACATGGCAGAAATTAACAAGTTAAGAGTCTCAGAGCCTCTAATTTTCAATGCCACTATAATTTTATGTCCAGAGAGACAGACCAGGACTGAGCACATGAATAGAACTGCATCAGTGGTGGGATTCAAATTATTTTACCACTGGTTTGGTGGGCGTGGCTTGGGGGGCGTGCTTTGCCTAACGCCAGCATGCAGCTTTCCACCAGCTCTGCAGCACCAATCACCTGAGAGGATAAAGAAGAGAAAATCGCAGGGTGGGTAGAAGGGCCGATCCTGTGCTTTTCTCTTCTTTTTCCTCTCAGCTGATTGTCAGCTGATTTTTTTCATCCTCTCAGCTGATCATCGGCTTGTTTTATTACCAGTTCGAACTAGTCCAAACCGACAGCATACCACCACTGGACTGCATTGAACTTTGAGAAATTTTAGTTCTAACACATTCTGAAGCTTCAACTCATTGCCATCCACATCCATTGCTAGGAAACAGTCAAATGTTTTCATAACTTTTACCAGAGAAGCAAAGATGCTAAAAAGGAGAGAAGATAGAGAATGGTTCTTGCATATGATAATTTTAGATTCTCCTTCACTTACCCCATGCCTTTAATTTCTTTTGCTTGTTATTTCTTGCTCCTTTTTGTTCACTGCATAATATCTGGAGAGAGAGAAGTTCCCTGAGGATGGGCTCCAGCATGGGTCCAAAAGCTTGGAAGAATAAACCTCAGATCACGGTGACCAACTCAGACCGGATACTGCATAATATTGCTTATCCCAAGAGAGAATAGTGTGTAAGCAAGCGTGAGGTTTACAAGTTAGGAAATTTGCTTCCCCATTTTTTCCCTCATAATTTTTCATCTCAGAGTATGGTGCAGAATTTTGTCATCTAGGCACCATGTCAGAATCACTGTGTCTTACTGAATCTGAAGATTCACAGGTATTTGACAATCTGTGGATTACTTGATGCTCTCTGAGCATGGCTGTTTGCTTGTCATTTTACCTTTCTAGGTTTCCTCTATACTTCTTTATTTCAAAACCCACGTACTTGCTTGTATATGGTGCTATAAAGGCTTGCCTTTTTCTATAATTGCCGATTTGCCTAAATTCTGCACCTCATTGTCATGCCAGAAAAGGAGAGAGGTGAGTAACTTGGACTATAATTGCACATACAATTTTTTTAGAGAAGTTCATTTCTACCAGCATTAGAAATTTTAAAGGCAGTGAAAATTTGCCAGCAGAGCAAATGTTGAAATCAGAGGGAATACAAGTTATTATCTTTATTTTTGTGAAGGGAATAAATTGTATTGTGCACGTAAAATATGGACCACAGAAGCTGAGATGGGTCAATTCTTGGCTGGCAATTCTCAGCTTTATATGTACATGTTTATGCCAAAATCGAAATGTATCTGAAACAGAGTGAAAAATAAAAACTTCAGTACAACTTCAATGCATTTAGCTGGACTTAGAACAGTTGGGTGATAAAAAGGTTGGTTGCTTAGAATTGCCTAAGGAACTAGCTCTTAACCCTTCTAAAAATGTTACGTATAGCCCCAGAAGGTTACATACTTCTGCATTAATGGAAACAAGAATAGGTAATGCAGAAATGCAAAATTTAAGGCATACATATGAAAGCATGCTACATTTGGCTAGATGGACTTGTGGTATGTCTTAAATCATAAATCAACTTCATTGAGCAGAGCTAGATGTGAACCAGAGCAGCTGCCTTCCATTTATTAGACTCGCTTGTAAGTGATGTACTTTGAGGTCTATTTCAGGAAGAGGTTTTGGCAACTATGTTAAAACACTGGCTCTGGTTTGATTATATGTTTGTCTGTGTGTGTGTGTGTGTCTGTCTGTCTATCTATCTATCTATCTATCTATCTATCTATCTATCTCCCTTTTTGGTTATTCAGGTTTTCTCCCGCGTAAGATTGGAAGTATCTAGGCAACGTTTCGATGAAGTCTCATTCATCATCTTCAGGCTTGTATCTTCTGCTCTGTGCTTCTCAGAGTAATGTGAGCTTGTAGCTGCTTCTTCCTTTTAACTGCTAGTGGGGGTGTGACTTGATTGGGTGGGGACTTGGCTGTGTTCTGATTGGGTAGGGGGCTGTTCTCATTGGTTGGGGTTTTGGCTGTGTTCTGATTGGTTGTGGGGTTGGTCGTGTTCTGATTGGCTGGAGGTGTGTTCTGTTCAGGTGGGGGCTTAGTTGTGCTCAGGTTAGTCTTAGTTGCTGGAGGATTTAAGCTGGTGAGCTGTGATCCTGCTGTTTGGCTTCGCGTTTGTGGTCGTGCTGCATCTTCATGGTGGGTGGGTGTCAGTTCGCTTCATGTATGGCTCGAAGGGGTTTGAAGTGGGTAGTGATGCAGCTGCAGTGTGGCTTCTGGTCTGTGGTCGTGTCTCATCTTCTGTGTGGGTGTGAGTCTGCTTTCTACGTGGAAGTGTGGTGGTAGCATCTTGTGTGGCCCTCGTGGGTGTGGGTCTGGAGCCAGAGTTTGGGTTTGTGGTCGTATCTGGCTCAGATACGTAGATGACACCTTCATAATCTGGCCACATGGGAAAGAAAAACTGAACAACTTCCTCACACACCTCAACAGCCTACACCCCAAAATACAATTCACCATGGAAACAGAAGCCAACAATCAACTTCCCTTCCTAGATGTCTTGGTATACAAAAGATCCAATGGCTCCCTAGGACACACCATCTACCAGAAGAAAACACATACAAACCGCTATCTACATGCACTCTCACACCACCACCCAGCACAGATCAATTCCGTAGCCGAGACACTCATCTCCAGAACAAAATGCTTAGCCGATGAACAACACCAAAAAACCGAACTACACACTCTCACCAACGTACTAACAGCCAATGGATTCCAAAGAAAGAAGATTACCCACCTAATCCAAAAAGAAACCCCAACCAAAATCCAAGACAGAGAACAAGAAAATGGCAAAGCCCTCCTCCCATATATAAAAGGCACTACAGACAAAATCAGCAAGATCCTCCAAAAACACAACATTAAAACAGCATTCTGCACAAACAGAAAAATATCCACCATCCTAAGAAACCCCAAAGACAAAATTGAATTAGAAAACCAAGGAGTATACGAAATCCCCTGCACTGCCTGCCCCACCACATACATTGGACAAACTAACAGAAGAATAAGTGCACGCATTGAAGAACATAAGAACTCAATCAAAAAAGAAGAAACGACCTCTTCCCTGGTCCAACACCTCAAAGCCACAGGACATGAGATTGACTTTAAAAATACCAGAACTATCGCCAAAACCGAAAACTTCAACAGCAGAATAATCAGAGAAGCCATAGAGATAGAAAAACACCCACACAGCATGAATAAATGAGATGACACCTCCCGCCTTCCAGCCATTTGGAAACCCGCCCTCATGAACAGATGAGTACCTAACATGAAGAATGACACCAGACCCACACCCATGAGAGCCACACAAGATGCCACCACCACACTTCCATGTAGAAAACAGACCCACACCCACTCAGAAGATGAGACACGACCACGGACCAGAAGCCGCACTGCAGCTGCATCACTACCCACTTCATACCCCTCCGAGCCATATATGAAGCAAACCGACACCCACTATGAAGTTGCAGCACGACCACGAACTCGAAGCCAAACAGCAAGATCACAGCTCACCAACTCAAATCCCCCAGCAACTAAGACCAACCTGAGCACAACCAAGCCCCCACCTGAACAGTTAAAAGGAAGAAGCAGCTGCAATCTCACATCACTCTGAGAAGCACAGAGCTGAAGAAAGAAGCCTGAAGATGATGAATGAGACTTCATCGAAACGTTGCCTAGATACTTCGAATCTTACGCGGGAGAAAACCCGAACAACCAAAGATCCACATACAAATACCCGTGAGAACCTCAGAAAACATACATACATATACATATATACATATATACGTACATTTAAGAGTTTTGATGGCTCACAAATATGCTGAGTAAGGAAACTTAGAGGAGGTCTATATAATTCACACAAATACATCAGACTCCTTGACAAACAATATTATAAAAATAATAATAGCCAGAGAGCATGTTTCATAATATCTCAACTTTTGTTTAAAAACGTATCCTCAAGTAACCAAATAAATGAATTTCTTTGGAGGTTGATGATTGGAAGAAAGCTTCCCTGATTAAAGACCAGGACTGACAAAGTATCAATCACTGCTTCTTTTGATTAGGCCCCATACTAATCTTTGTCACTGTATAATGACTATCTTGGCAAACAGAGTCTGATTGCTTCAGGCAACTCATTTGCATTAATCAAATAAAGTAAAAAAGACAAGGATGCACTTGACTGTACAAGGCAAGGTAGTACGTATCTCATTGCATAATAAAAATGGTGAGAATTCACAAATAGGAGCTTCATTGACCTGTGGAATTCTATGCATTAATGATGTGATAATCAGGTTCTGCATTTGTGAATCTCCCTTAGCTGGAGACACATTATTGGCCCACCTAATCCAATATTTTTTATCCTGACTGCATGATATGAGGGTACATTACATTTAAATGCCCCCTTTGGAGTAGAGATTGATAGTCTGATAACTTTTTTTAATTAAACATCTGTAGGAAGAAACATCACCAAGACTGGACTTTTGGGAAGGCAGGTATTTCACTTCTTTTTTACGTTATTCAAGGTGACTGAGTGGGAGCTTCCATCAAATTTAAGAAGCTTTAAGTTGTTTGCTGAACTAGAAGCTTCTTCTATGAATCTTGCCTATTTCCTTGGACCATCTGGGACAGGTGCCCCCAAACAGTCCATGGATCAGTACTGGTCTGCAGCCCATTGGGAACTGGGCCAAGCAAGCAGCAGGTGACAATGAGAAGCTCCATTTGCACAAGTGGTGGGTATGCACAGGAAACCATCCTTTCTCTCACACACACCTGCTTTTGCTGCTGCCATTACTGGTCCGCAGAGTCAGGAAGGTTGGGGACTGCTTATCTAGGACAGGGGGTCACCAACCTTTTGGATCTTAGGGACCACCAAACTCATAATTTTAAATCCCGGGGACCACTAATATGAATGTTGACTGATGGTGGCTTGCTGATGTTGGTGGGAGAGAGAGAGAGGTCTGGTCTAACTTTTTTCTCCCCCCCCCCAAACACACAGAGGCAAGGGTGGGATTCAAATATCTTAAAAATCAGTTCTGTGGGCGTGGCCTAATTTATGGGTGTGGCTTGGTCATGTGACTTGCTGGGCATGGCTTGTATGAAAATATTATAAATTTTTATGTAAATATTGGTTTTTTTAATAAAAAAGAGCAACTTTTACCCAAAATCAGGCAAAGCAGGCAGGGAGATTGAGTTGCTCACAGAATCATTCAGAGATCTATCTATCTGTCATCGGCTACTTGAGTCTGTCACATAAAATTTGCTTGCAGTGAGTCTGCACTGAATAATAGAAGCTTCAGTCCTAAAGAAGGTCTAAAGATTAGCTAGAATAGAAGCTTTGGTCCTAAGAAAAATCTAAAGATTAGCTAGAAAGCAAGAAATCCAACTATTTCCTGCTTTCTAGATAATATAAATCTCTTGGCACAGCAGAGCACCTGATGGTCGGAAAAAGGAAAGATAGCAATTTAGCAGGCAAGTTTGCCAGGTAAGGAGTGAGTGGGTGGGGAGGGTTCTTGTGGGCCATGTGGGCAGCGCAGCCTTGTATTCGCGCGCAGCCTGGATTAATTGCTTTGGGGAGTGCTCTGGGGATGACATTTCTCTGCGGCCCACCAAAATTTTCTCGCAGCCCACCGGTTGGCGACCGCTGATCTAGGAGGTGTCTTGGAAAAAGCTCTAAAACTGGAATGAACTTAACACTTTAAGTTAAGTAAGGAATTATATCTTGGTTTAGCATCTAGACTATAGTTTTTTAGACCATTTCATTCAATGAGGCATATTACAAAGGAAGCATAAATGGATTTGTTGAGGTGGATTGTTTAACTTTTTTCAAATATACCTTCAAGTGTAAAGGCAGTTTTTTAAAAAACAACTCAAAGACAAATTAATATACTTATGACTGACATTTCAAAACTTTGTGGCATTTATATCTTCTTTTTTGTAAGGTATGAAGGAAAAGATATATTTCTAAATACTTAAGTCTACTATATCTTTTCTTATTTGGAAATAATGTCGTTGTGCAAATCCCCTTTGCCTTTGTATGCATAGGAAATAAAGTAATGTAGAGCAACTCACAGATGGAGAATAGCAGTTATTGAGATGATTTGCTGTTGACTCTGGTGCAAAATATCATAGATATAAATTATATCTATGAAAATCTCTGTTTGAGTTTAGCAGCTGGTAGGACCAATGTTGCTGTCCTACAATTCCCAGTCCTAATCAGACAGCATGGCAATTGGCCAGTTATCTGAGGATGATGAGAATTGTGGTCCAACATCCTGGGATTTATTTTATTTATTTATTTTTTTTAAATTTTTTATTTATTTATTTATTTTGTCAAGCAATTATAACAGGTATAAGTATAAACATAGTTATGGATACATGAAATGGATACATATAAGAAAAATAAAAAATAAACAATAGGACAGGGATGGTAGGCACGATTGGTGCACTTATGCACGCCCCCTACAGACCTCTTAGGAAAGAGGTGAGGTCAATAATAGACAGTCTAAGGTTAAAGTTTTGGGGTTTGGGGAAGAAACCACAGAGTCAGGTAGAGTATTCCAAACATTGACCACTCTGTTGATGAAGTTGTATTTTATGCAGTCAAGTTTGGTGTGGTTAACCTTGTATCTATTGTGTGCTCTTGTATGGTTATGATTGAAGGTGAAGTATTCATTTGCAGGTAGGACATTGCAATGTATGATTTTACATACTATATTTAGATCGGACCGAAGGCACTGTAGTTCTAGGTTTTCTAAGTCTAGAGTTTCAAGTCTGGTGGCATAAGGTATTCTGCAATGAGTAGAGGAGCAGAGAGCTCTTCTTGTGAAATATTAATAGATTTTTTTTCTAAAATAGCAGAATATTATATCAACTGGTCCTAATCAGAGTTGATACCATTAGATAAAAAAATGGTTACCCATCTGTTTAAGAAATAGCAATTCTGTCCTTGACCAAATCCTCTAAATATTTAGGTATGTGCATATCCAAAGATATAACTCAGTACCATGTAATATAAATAAAATATATAAAGAAGGTTCTTCAGATATGGCTAGATGGATTAAACTTCATCCTTTGGGGAAAGGTGAATGTCTCAAAGTAAATCTTATTCCCACTATCATGACAGATAGGTATAAGATTACAGATTAAAACTAAACAAGTAAAAAAAAAACCTGGTTCTGTCCAATGGAAAATCAGCTTTAGAAACACATTAATGTTTTCTTGGTCCAAGAGTTCCATGTAAGAAATGAACTTTTAAACTGATTTAACTCCTGAAGGAAACATGTTCCAGATGCTTAAAATATGTATAGTGAGAAAGTCCCTGCTGTATGAGTATTGAGACCTCTCAGCTCTTTGTCTTATAATTTAAAAGACATTACATGCACACATATATCATTCTAGCCATTGTCTATCTACTGTAGGATGAAGGCCGTTTCTGCATATTTCTAACCAATACAGTCCTGACCTTTCTTTTGCCAATTGGGCCCATGGTACTTGCTGATGTCATTGATCCATCTTGCTTTAGGTCTCTTTCATGGATGCTTTAATCCAATGGGATCCATTTTATGACTCTTGTTCCACATGCCGTCAGTTCTTCTTGCTCACAGTTATATATTTCTATGTATATAATGTCTTTTTATGATACTGAGTAGTGGCTTTCTTACTATACATATTTTAATCAACTGGAACATGATTGTACAGTAAGTTATATTTCCTGTATAGAATATTGTGTAGAACAAAGCTACTGTTTTGAGATGAATTCTTAGCAAACAAACAAAACTAAAAATAAGATTGATCTAGGGGCACTGTTCAAGAAAGGTCTCTAATGCACTGAAAAATTGTTACGCTGAGTACTATGACCTAGTTTTAAATACAAATAGAGATTTACAGATACAGTTGCGTAGGCAGATTTTCAGCTGATCTTTTGAGAAACCATAAAAAATTCCATGCTTTACCGTCAAATATTTATGGACTGTAGCCACTGGCATTGTCTATACATCAGGGAATATTCTAAAAATACTATGGCACGGCAGTAGAAAAATGTGATATTGCATTAAAGAGATTATGGTTTATGAATGCCTTGACCACATAGTGCTTTGTAAAAGCACTGATCTTACTTTTATGAACACCCAGGCATGCCATAACAGATTGGGAGATAGCCACAGAGTCAGGTAGAGTATTCCAGACATTGACCACTCTAATGCTGAAGTCATATTTCCTGCAATCAAGTTTGGTGCGGTTTACCTTGAGTTTGTATCTATTGTGTGCTCTTGTATTGTTATGGTTGAAGCTGAAGTAGTCATTGACAGGTAGGACATTGCAATGTATAATTTTATATACTATACTTAGATCAGACCGAAGATGGCGTAGTTCTAGGTTTTCTAGGTTTTCAAGTCTGGTGGCATAAGGTATTCTGCAACGAGTAGAGGAGTGGAGAACTCTTATTGTGAAATATTTCTGGAATTTCTCAACTGTTAATATCAGATACATAATGCCAGTTCCAGACTAATGAGCTGTATTGGTCTAGCAAATGTTTTGTATGTTCTCGTTATTAGTGTGATATTACCAGAGAAAAAGCTATGTAGGATGAGGTTAACAACTCTTAATGCCTTCTTGGCTATGTAGTTACAGTGGGCTCTAGCACTTAGATCATTAATCGTTTGATGAGAACTCCAAGGTCCTTAACAGAGTTTGGATCATCAACAAGGTCTTGACTATTCAGCTTGTATTTTATTTTCTGGGTTTTTTTTGCCAATATGTAAGACAGAGCATTTATTTGTTGAGATTTGAAGTTGCCATTTGTTTGACCATTCTGATACATAGTCAAGGTCTTTTTGAAGGGTAGCAGTATTGTCTGTGGTGTTGAATAGCTTTACATCATCAGCGAAGAGAACGCAGTTGCTCTTAATATGATCACAGAGGTCATTTATGTAGAGTATGAAGAGAGTTGGTCCTAGAACACCGCCTTGAGGGACACCACTGTTGACAGGTACAGAATTTGATAGGACGCTGCCAATTTTGACCATTTGTTGTCTGTTTGACAGGAATGCTTTTATCCAGTTATGCAGGTGTCCAGAGATACCATAAGATTTTAGTTTTAGGAGTAGTTTGTCGTGTACCACTGAATCAATGGATGGCATTTGAACATTTGGCATAGTGAATTACAAATAAAACAAATAAAAATATTTATTCTATATGTTCTGAGAGATAGTGTTGATGATACCTAAATTATCTTAAGCAATCTTTTGTAACCTGATACCTTCCAGGTGCCCTAAATGTTATTTCCAACATCCCTCAATAGACCAGTCAGCATTCAGACAAAGAGTTAATGGCCACCACGTCTGGATGGTATCAAATTATAATACATATTACAACCATTCTATGGAAAATTATTTGAGAACTCACCAAGAAAATTGATTGTATTACCCTAGGCACTCCGCTATAATAGATTCTGTAACATGAATAATATCACCCAAGTCTTAATGAACATTCTCTGCTCTAATTGTTATTTTTTTCTGGTCTTCAGTTGACCAAACCCGTTTCTATGCCAAATAATTGATGCCTGTAAGGTATTGTATATGACCTCAGGGCCACTGTCAGAATAAATAATTACTTTAAAAGGGGGAAGATGTGAAGCTTATTCCTTAATTTAGTGTAAATACACAAGATTAGCTTTTTCATGTTGAATTCTGAGAGCTGAACAAATAATAAAAAGAGATGACTATAAAAATATTCAAAGAAAAAATAAATTGAAAGAAAGAAGTAACAAAAAAAGGAAAATAGAAAAAGAAAACATGAAAAATATATAAAGAAACAGCTGTAAAAAATTAATACTTTCTTTTAAAAAAAGAGATGATGGATTCATAAATGAAAAACAGATCAAAAATGTGTGCTGCAGCAAAAAGACAAACTGAGCTTGGCAAAAGTCCAAAAGGCAGAGATGATTTGAAGAGGTATTCCATTCTCAGTTTCTGATAAACAACCAGGATTTAAAAGCTAGTGATGTTTTCCCAATGCTTGATTGTCTCCTTTGGTTTCTCAAATTCCATTACCAAAATCTGTAGTCTGATCAAGAAGCAGTTTCTCTTCTGTTTTGCTGTATGCAAAATTAGGCAGACTTTGACTGCCCTCTGATAACCGACCATCAATTGTAATATCTTATTTTGTCTGTCTTTTATGTTTATTTTATTTTTTGTTATTATTATTGTTTTTAATACTTTTATTTGTAATGCTGGTCTGCGATCATAATAAACATCGATTGATTGATGGTAGTTCGAGATCAGTGACTTGACTGTGTTGCACACACATCCCATACTTAGATAATGAGATTGGCAAACAAGCATCACAACATTCAAGATTAACTCAGCCTTCCATCCTTATGAGGTTGGTAAAATGAGAACCCAGTTTGTTGGGGGGCAATATGCAAACAATGCTAACATTGCAAACTGCCCAGATAGTGCTGTAAAGCACTATGGGGTGATATGAAAGTCTAAATGCTATTGCTATTCATGAAGAATAAGTTCTAGCTCATGGCCCATCAGCAGCACATGTTGCCAACTAGAAATCTGTGCCAAGAAGAAAGTGTCATTGGCAGTCAAATCATTTCAGACATCATACTCTACAGTTTGGTTGAAACAGAATAAAGTATACAAAGCTCACTGGATTTGGATTTACGTAGCATTTAAGTTTGGCTATCTCCCAATCTGTTATGGCATGCCTGGGTGTTCATAAAAGTAAGATCAGTGCTTTTACAAAGCACTATGTGGTCAAGGCTTTCATAAACCATAATCTCTTTAATGCAATATCACATTTTTCTACTGCCGTGCCATAGTATTTTTAGAATATTCCCTGATGTATAGACAATGCCAGCGGCTACAGTCCATAAATATTTGACAGTAAAGCATGGAATTTTAAAAAAATGTCCTATGGTTTCTCAAAAGATCAGCTGAAAATCTGCCTACACAACTGTATCTGTAAATCTCTATTTGTATTTAAAACTAGGTCATAGTACTCAGCGTAACAATTTTTCAGTGCATTAGAGACCTTTCTTGAACAGTGCCCCTAGGTCAATCTTATTTTTAGTTTTGTTTGTTTGCTAAGAATTCATCTCAAAACAGTAGCTTTGTTCTACACAATATTCTGTACAGAAAATATAACTTACTGTACAATCATGTTCCAGTTGCTTAAAATATGTATAGTAAGAAAGCCACTACTCAGTATCATAAAAAGACATTATATACATAGAAATATATAACTGTAAGCAAGAAGAACTGACGGCATGTGGAACAAGAGGCATAAAATGGATCCCATTGGATTAAAGCATCCATGAAAGAGACCTAAAGCAAGATGGATCAATGACATCAGCAAGTACCATGGGCCCAATTGGCAAAAGAAAGGTCAGGACTGTATTGGTTAGAAATATGCAGAAGAGGCCTTCGTCCTACAGTAGATAGACAATGGGTAGAATGATATATGTGTGCATGTAATGTCTTTTAAATTATAAGACAAAGAGCTGAGAGGTCTCAATACTCATACAGCAGGGACTTTCTCACTATACATATTTTAAGCATCTGGAACATGTTTCCTTCAGGAGTTAAATCAGTTTAAAACTTCATTTCTTACATGGAACTCTTGGACCAAGAAAATATTAATGTGTTTCTAAAGCTGATTTTCCATTGGACAGAACCAGGTTTTGTTTTTACTTGTTTAGTTTTAATCTGTAATCTTATACCTATCTGTCATGATAGTGGGAATAAGATTTATTTTGAGACATTCACCTTTCCCCAAAGGATGAAGTTTAATCCATTTAGCCATATCTGAAGAACCTTCTTTATATATTTTATTTATATTACATGGTACGGAGTTATATCTTTGGATATGCACATACCTAAATATTTAGAGGATTTGGTCAAGGACAGAATTGATATTTCTTAAACAGATGGGTAACCATTTTTTTATCTAATGGTATCAACTCTGATTTTATCTAATGGTATCAACCAGTTGATATAATATTCTGCTATTTTAGAAAAAAAATCTATTAATATTTCACAAGAAGAGCTCTCTACTCCTCTACTCATTGCAGAATACCTTATGCCACCAGACTTGAAACTCTAGACTTAGAAAACCTAGAACTACACTGCCCTCAGTCCGATCTAAATATAGTATGTAAAATCATACATTGCAATGTCCTACCTGCAAATGAATACTTCACCTTCTATCATAACAATATAAGAGCACACAATAAATACAAGGTTAACACACCAAACTTGACTGCGTAAAATACAGCTTCATCAACAGAGTGGTCAATGTTTGGAATACTCTACCTGACTCTGTGGTTTCTTCCCCAAACCGCAAAAACTTTAACCTTAGACTGTCTACTATTGACCTCACCCCCTTCCTAAGAGGCCTGTAGGGGGCATGCATAAGCGCATCAATCGTGCCTACTGTCCCTGTCCTATTGTTTCTTTTTATTTTTCGTATAAGTATCTATCTCATGTATTCAAAACTATGTTTATTCTTATACCTATATCTTATAAGCTATTGACAAATCAAATAAATAAATATTTATCTTGCATCTACATGAATAGTAGTTTGAGGTTTAGAAATAAACAGAAGAATATTATCTGCAAATAAAACCAGTTGATAATCAACTGAATTATGTTGTATTACATAAATCTCCCTACTGTTGTCTGACAAAGCACAGTTTCATATTAGAAACACACACATACTGATAATGTTTGCAGTAGATAATTTTATGTAGCAATAGCACTTAAATTTATACTACTTCACAATACTTTACAGCCCTCTCTAAGTAGTTCATAGAGTAAGGATATTGCCCCCAAGAATCTGGGTCCTCATTTTATTGACCTCGGAAGGATAGAAGGCTGAATCAAACTTGAGCTGGTGAGAATCGAACTCCTGGAGTGAGCAGTGAATTAGCTCTGCAGTACTTCATTCTAACCACTGCGCCAACGTGGCTCAAACAATTGTAATTGCTTGCTATAATGACATAGTATACAACAGTGGTGGGTTTCCAATTTTTTTATACTGGTTTGATGGACGTGGCTTGGTGGGTATGGCAGGGAAGGATACTGTAAAATCTCCAGTCAGAGGTGGTATTTGCCAGTTCTCCGAATTACTCAAAATTTCCGCTACCGGTTCTCCAGAACTGGTCTCCAGAACCTGCTGAATACCAGCTCTGATATACAATATGGTTTATATTTTGTTTGTTCTTTTAATTTTTGTTTGTTGTTTTTAACCTATTTTTAAGCTCTTGTGTATTTTTTAATAACATATGTATTTTGTGTTTTGTTACTTTTGTTACTTTTGTCTTTTTTTCTTTTCATGTTATAATTTTAACAAGATTAAAAAAAAATGAAAGGATGGAATTGATGGAAGATGGAGGCTTGATAGAATCCTTGTGAACTCCTTAAGTTGGAACTCCAATTTCAGGGGATATTGAAAAAGGAAAATTCCACAGTGAATTTGGTAAAAATCTGTTTTGGGTGCATACTAAATAATTGGTTATTTTCAGTCTAGTTTCAAAAGAGTCTCCCAGCATTGTGCTCAGCAAAACAATAAAAATGCAGGAATCCTACGGTCGTTTCTTAGCTGGTATGTTTGCAGAGGTGGGATTCTACCAGTTCGCACCTGTTCGCCAGAACTGGCTGTAAACATTCTAAGCAGTTTGGAGAACCGGTTGTTAGAAGAAATTACTGGCCTAATCCTGTAGGCAAGGCAGGAAGGAAACATTCTGTTGTTGCTTACAGAAACTGCCATTCCATTAACCCTTATTACATTCTTGGCAGGACTAGACTTCCTGTCTCAGGAACGTCTCTGGAGTTTTTTCCCCTTCCTGTGCTGGTACTTTGCTTGTGTGGAGTGACCATTCAAAGTTACAATGGCACTGAAAAAAGTGACTTATGACCATTTTTCACACTTACGACTGTTGCAGCATCCCCACAGTCATGAGAGGCCAGGCAAGGAGATGCATGCCTCGATGTGAGTGATGTTGAATTGGCCACGCCCAGCCAGTAACATGACCACCAAGCCACATCCACCCAGTCACATGACCACCAAGCCACACCCACCAACTAAGCCACACCCACCAACTAAGCCACACCCACAGAACCGGTTGTTAAAAAATTTGAATCCCACCCCTGTATGTGTGACAGAAGAAATGAATTCAGGTTTCTTCATATTGAATGACAATGCTTGCAGCAAACCAAGTTAAAAGAGGCATGCTGCATGGAAGCCAAAACTGAATGGCCTATGTGTGCAACTTTTTAAAAGAAAGAAAAGGGGAAAAGAGAGCCTGTTGTGCAGCTAGTGTATTGTCCTAATTCTCGTTCAGCTGGGATAGTTTCAGCTCTGCAGATTGCTTGAAAGAACTTACTGTACTGCTTCCCACATCTACAGTGCATCATTTGGGAGGTATAGACCAACTGGGATATTACAGGAATCATTAACAGAATACTAATAAAGGAGAATATTTGTAGCTCAAGGTTGACATGAGGGGTTTTATTGAAGACAAGAAAACAATCAAACTAGGCAACATCATCAGATGCTAATGAAATGTCTACAAGAAAAACAAGCAAGCTCAAAGAGCACCAAGGACTCCTTAGTTAACAGAATAACAGAGTTGGGGGTCTTCTTGTCTAACCCCTTGCTCAAGCAGGAAAACCTATATCATTTCGAATGGTTGTCCAAGCTCTTCTTAAAAACCTCCAGTGTTGGAGCATCTTCAACTTCTGGAGGCAAGTCATTCCACCAATTATTTTTTCTGTCAGGAAATTTCTCCTTAATTCTAGGTTAGTTCTCTCCTTGATTAATTTCCATCCATTGCTTCCTGTGTCTGCCTTCAGTAGCTTTGTAGAATAGGTTGACTCCTCTTCTTTGTGGCAGCCTCTTAGATATTGGAATACTGCTATCATGTCACCCCTAGTCCTTCTTTTCATTAAACTAGACATGTCCAGTTCCTGCAACTGTTCTTCATATTGGGGGTTCTGTTGGAGATTCTGGAAGTGACTGGAGAATGAATCAGAGTGGAGCCATTTCTATGTTTAAGTTTATGCCACCTTGCCTTAGGAATAGCCACTTTACAAATTGGTATATGTGGTGGTTCATCTAACTTTCTGTTATCTCACAAGACATTGTTAAGAATGTAAGAATGTGATGACTCATCCAACTGTACCAGCTACAAGGGTGAACAGACTAATGGGAACTGGTTTGTGTACTGAAGTACATTTGTAGTCTTGCTGAAAAAATCCTAACTGCTCCAAGTATAATTGTCTGTATTGAATATGCTAAACCTTAGAAGACAGACCCAGAGGAAGAAGGATGGAATCTCTACTTCCTCACTTGCAAGCTTAAATAAACATTTATCTTACAGTTGCAAACTGCATTCAAAAATTGTCCATCATCAGGATATGAATCTTTTTGGGTCATATACAATTATTGTCCCTGAACAAATGTGGGAGTTGAAAGTTATTCTGTTGCATCCTTGAAATTATCACAAGCAGTGTAGTAGACCTACCTCTTTGAATTGTATCTGACAAGTACCAATACACTTAAGAGTCTTGATGGATTAAATGTGGATTAAAATACGCTCTATTCAAGTACAATGTCTTTTTCATTGCATTGTAGAGCTACAGGGGAAGTAGAGTCAAAAGTAGAATTCACTAGGTTGCATTTGAATAGGTATATACCCAGTTTCACATTTTCAAATCAGTACTTGAAAACTGAAAATAATTTAGAAATTTGGAAGAGTCTACATTTTGCAGTACAATTTGTCACCAATTAGAAAATTGTATATCAGGAAAACATCTGCATGGAAATCTGTATATTGATGTAAGTAATGTCAAAAGTACATTATATTAGGAGAAATTATTTGCAAAATAGGTTTCATCAGGCCAGACTTCAATTTTTTTTACCTTTGGAAAAGTGAATGCCAAAGATGTGGAGACTTAAATAATGCACATTTAATTTTCAAGTTCAGTGAACTGAATGTGAAGCATGTGCAAAAAATAAACTAGGAAATTAAACTTCATATATATATATGCTTATCTTGGGTAGAAACCTGAGAAGCAGCATGTGATAGCAGTGGCAGTCCCTGAGCAGCTTTTGGGGGTTATTTGTTGTTTGTTATTATTGGTTTATTAAAATATTCTTTTATCTTTATCCATTTATTATGTGCCATCAAGTTATTCTCAAGTTCTAGTGACATAGATTTTCTCCATGATTATCTGTCCCTCACCTGGTCTTTTAAGTCTTCCAATCATGCACTCATTGCCTGCTGGTCTTCTTCTTCTCTTTCCTTCCATCTTTCCCACCATTAGACCCATTTGTGTGAGCATTTCCTCAGAATATATCTGAAGTTGGATCATTTGAGCCTGGTCATTTGTGCCTTGAACTCTGGGTTGTTTTTGACAAACCATTTCTTTGTTTTCTTAGACATCCACAGAATGCATTGCGCAGCCAGCCAAGGTGGCGACGGTGCTTCTACCTCTGCGGCTGCTTTGCTTGCTGCGTTCAGGCACTGGATTATGCATGTGGGAAATAGAGGCCAAATGACAGATTAAGGATGCCAGGATGATTCTGCTGCTGCTGCACTGCCCTGCACCCATGATACAAGTGTCTGGTGGACAACATCGTCCCCCGAGGACCCCAATGATGGCCTGGTCAAACCAGACATGGAGAAGCTGACCTTCTTAGCCATCCATAGTGTTCTTGAGAGTCTTGTCCAACACCAAAGTTTGAAAGCATTAATATTCTTCCTAATCCACTTCTTCAAAGTTTCTTTTATCTTAGATAATAGAAATATAAAACTGAAAAGGGATTGCTTAAAATACATGGACCCCTGTTCTGATAGACCCTCTCTCTCTCTCTCTCTTTTCCAGAAGTACCACTTATCCTTGCAGTAGTCACTTTAGAAGCCTGGTTCAGTCGGTGGCATTCCTTGGACTGATTTCTTGCAGGATGGCTATGGCTCCTGCTTTTACAGGCCACTCATGACATTCTGTTTTGGCAACTATTTCAGAATAATGCATGCAGGATAGCATACATAAAATGCTGTTATTACAAGAGACTTCTTGAGCCTTGGGGCTCAAATTTCAATCATTTATTTCAGACACTTTTGAATTTAGCACCCAGATAAAAAGCACAATAATGAATTATTGTGTTTAGCATAAAACTACCCTTATTTATTTATTTATTTATTTATTGTTCCTTAAAAACAGAACAGTGTTGCATTAAAGTGTTGAACAATTAAAATTTAAAATGCATAAAACGAGAAACTAATAATAATCTTAGCTGTGCATATCTGAAGATGCTGACAAGAATCTGGGAAGCCATATAGTAACTCTTAATGTCATGAATTCATCATTCTGGAGCATTCTAGGAAATTTTAAATGCCAGAATCCCAGACTTAACTTAGCAGTGGGAATGTGTACAGCAGCTGATTAACAGTAGGACAAGCTGAAAGATTTCTGTTCTGGTCTTGTCTCTCCCTGCTACCTCATTTTCTTTGTTGGACCTTGCATCCTACCTCATCCTTAACATGTCCTAGCATTAAATTTGGGGAGATACCTACAGCCCATGGGCCACATGTATTTTCATCCCCTCTCAAATTTGGAGTCCCCAAAGCACACTGAGATTCGAAATTCAATAGCAAAATGAAAGTTAATGATACCGTGATGGCAAGATAAGAAAGAATGGATAGAAACTAATCAAGGAGAGAAGCAACTATGGAAAAGAACTAAGGAGAAATTTCCTAACAGTGAGAACAATTAACCATTGGAACAGTTTGCCTTCAGAAGTTGTGTGTGCTCCATTACTGGAGGACGTTAAGAAGAGACGGGACAGCTACTTATCTGGTATGGTATAGGATCTCTTGCTTGAGCGAGGGGTGGTGGATTAGAAGACCTCCAAGACCCCTTCCAACTCTGTTATATTCTTAAATAAATCTCCAAGTGAATGGGGTGGGGTGCCCCCAGGCGTCACTACTGCTAATGATGCGACATTACTATATATTCCCAATACATGTCTTGTAGGCCAAAACGCTTTTTTAAAAAATACTAATAATAATACAGCCTCCAGGCTGAAAAGGCTTGCCTATCCTAGATGAAGGGAAATGTCAGCTGTGCATTCTTAGGAATGTGATTCAGATAGCATTTTTCATTTCCTGGGGAAAATCACATCCAGCTACATCGGATGCTTGCTTCTGGAATCCAGGTGACTTCCTAAAGCATTCTAACTGTAGAGACAGTTCAGCTTTACCTGTATGAGCCTTTCTTCTCCCCATTGGAAGTACTGGAGAAAAACAGACCTAGTAGAAACTGAGGGGAAATAATGGAAACAAGGTTATATGAAAATTACAGAGTAGTACTGTACTATATACTGTATCTCACATACCGTACTAAAACCATAGCTTACTTCTAACTGAGCCTCAAACATAGAAAGGTCAGAGGTGATTCTCAAATTCATGCCTGTTACCATTCTCAGAGGTGATTCTCAAATTCAGGCCTGTTATCATTCTCAGAGGTGATTCTCAAATTCAGGTCTGTTATCATTCTCAGAGGTGATTCTCAAATTCAGGCCTGTTATCATTCTTGCAAATCCCAGGCATAAACTTTCTTAGGAAAAAAATGCCACTAATTAGCTGTTCAGTTCAGTTAATTCATGTATTCCTCTAGTTGTTAGCAGATTTACATGGTCCTCCTGTCAAAAAATGGGAAAGAAGCCAGACAGGAGCTCATTATTCCACCAGAAATCCTTGACCACTAATGAGTACTTGACAAAGGTTAGATAGCTCCCTGCCGACATTTGGCTATTAAATTGCATTTATACCGTAGCCCTATAAACACTATAAATTCTCTTTCATTAGTTCACTGTTCACAAAGCCCTTTGAAAACAGAAATTACATGGAGAGCATCTGCACCAAGCAGAATTCAAATTAAGGCAGGAGGGCCTCACATAGTTATAATTTCTCAGTGGGTAGAAAGATTGCAAACAATTTCTCAGCCATTGGGTGGTTATGGAGTTTCCAAGCAAGGCTACAGAATGCAAGGCAGAGCAATAGGACTGATTTTTTTAATTTAAAAAAATAGGTTACAATGTGAAAAACACATCCTTTAGTCAACTTCTTGAGTGCATTGCTATATTTTACCAAGGTCTAAGACAAACACTGAGGTGACGCAGTGGCTCAGTGGCTAAGATGCTAAGCTTGTCGATCAGAAAGGTTGCAGTTCGGTGGTTTGAATCCATAGCACCATGTAATGGAGTGAGCTCCCATTATTTGTCACAGCTTCTGCCAACCCAGCAGTTCAAAATCATGTAAAAATGCAAGTAGAAAAATAGGGACCACTTTGGTGGGAAGGTAACAGTGTTCTGTGTGCCTTTGGCATATAGTCATGCTGGCCACATGACCACGGAGACATCTTTGGACAGTGCTGGCTCTTCGGCTTTGTAACGCACATGAGCAGCGCCCCCTAGAATAGCATATATGTGTGAGGGGAACCTTTACCTTTACCTTAAGACAAAGATAACCTAGTAAAAGGTCAAAATATTCCAAACCTGGATTGGCTGGAGATTGACTCCATCTTCATCTGCATGGTTTTCTTGTCATATTATGTAAAATAATCTGGTACTCTTTTCTTCTGAGGAAACTTTTATGGGATTTTTCAGATTCTTTTTATTTCAGATTCTATTTCAGATTTCAAAGGAAGATATGTCCTCTTTTTTGTCCTCATGTCCTCTCTTCAACAGGCACAGCTTTAAAATCAAATATTGTCCACCTTTATGTGTATCTTTATTATTGTTTTCATAACAATAACCATTCAAATCGTTATTTATTGTGACCATGTAAATTATCTGTTTCTTCTTTCCCCTCATCCATCAATAGACTTGACAATCTAGACATATGTTATTTATTCCCTGATTCCAGTAATTGGCTTCAATCCAGACGTTTCAAATCTATGATTGCCACAGTTTGTAGATCACATAATTCTGCATACATTTCTAAGGTGAGATTTGAAAAGTACATCATCAACAATTCATTATTATTGCTAGTATATCTCCCTGAAAATATATTTGTTGGAAAAATATCACAGTTGAAAAATATTGCACTTCTTTTTGATATTGGAAGAAACTAATTTCAATATATATAAGCCAATATTTTTTTCCAGTTTTCCACTATATATTTTTTTTCATGGATGCTAAGAAAGTTAAACAGTTAATGTGTCTATTTTTCTCCCATTGTTCTCCTTTCCAAGTGTGTATGTCCTTCTTTGACCTGTTCAGATTTGTTGTAAACCTAACCAAGTCCACAAGTTATTTATAAAACAACCCAAGCCATTACAGGTACTAAATGAATAGTTATAAGCTTTGACCATTCAAAGTTACAATGGCACTAAAAAAAAATGACTCATGACCATTTTTCACAACCATTGCAGCATCCTCATGATCAAAATTCAGACTTGTGGCAACTAGACACAAGGACAGTTTTTCCCCGAATACCATCACTCTGCTAAACAAATAACTGTCCATCTATTTAAAAAGTCTGCTCTACTGTTACTATTAATCTTGTCATCACCCCTTATCACCCATCCCCTCCCACTTGTGACTGTATGACTAACTTTGTTGTTTGTATCCTTACGATTTATATTGACTGTTTCCTAGTATGATTTGATTGCTTATTGTACCCTATAACTATTATTAAGTGTTGTACCTGATGGTTCTTGACTCTTGGTGAATGTATCTTTTCTTTTATGTATACTGAGAGCATTTGCACCAAGACAATTTCTTTGTGTGTTCAATCACACTTAGCCAATAAAGAATTCTATTTTTATTTCTAGCATGCAGTTTTGATAATTGCAATGTCCAGGGGTCACGGGATCACCTTTTGTGACCTTCTAACAAGCAAAGTCAATGAGGATATCAGATTCCCTTAACAACTGTATTACTAACTTAACAACTGTAGTGATTCACTTAACAATGATGGCAAAAAAGTTCATAAAAATGGGGCAAAACTCACTTAACAACCATCCTGCTTAGCAATAGAAGTTTTGTGCTCAGTAGTGGTTGTAAGTAGAGGACTCCCCATACATTTCATGATTTGATCCCCTTGCCCATTAGGATACCTAAAACAAGGAAATCTCATGTGAGATAGCACTGCCTTAGAAACAATGATTTATATGATACATGAATTATAATGCTTTAAGTATAGGATAAACATGATATAAGTTTGTAAAAATTAGAAGTTTGGACAATGTTTATTTTTTATCACCCTTGCCTTTATCAAGAATTATCTAGAATTAGCTAAACAAATTTAATAGGAGCAGATGTTTCTTACTAATGTTAATATAAAATATTGAATATGCATACAGTGCAAGATTAAAATAAAGAGGTCTTAACCTACAATGATAATCAAATTTCATCTCTTGATGAATTCATTTTTGCATATCCGCATGCTCAAAGAAAGGTGACATATAGTAATAAAGTACCCATAAACAGCTTACTTTCCCAAAATTCAAGAATGAGGCCAAGCAATCTTGCTGCTTTCATGACATTTAATGGGAGCTAGTTTCAAGGTTTCAGCTGATGGGTTCCCTGTTGTTCTTCCCCTTTCCATTCAGGGTCACCTATTGATACTAAAGTCAGCTACTAATCCCTCACCTGATCATGTGGCAGGGCAGGGTTGGGTGTCCAAGTGTCAGTTTTGGAAGCCATATTGAGATCCGATGCTTCCACACTGTCACAATTGAGCCTGGGAAAGTGGGAAGGGTGAATTCATTGGAGTATAACTAGTTAGACATAATAACATTCTTTTTTCTGATTCAAGGTCAGGTCGTGTTGCGCATAGTGAAGGGAAGTCTTACTTTGGGATGGATGGTGATTGGGCCATGTGATGGGTGATGGGTGATGGGTGCAGGGAATAGATGCGTAGTTTTTACTTATTGTAAGGAAGCCTGGAACTTTCAGATTTGGTATTCCACAGTTGTGCCAGTTACTATCCAAATAAAAGGAACTTTTGAGAGATGCTACTTCCAACAGGACGATCGACCTCATGGGAGATTGATTGTCCTGTCAGAGAAATAGAAGATCAATTTACCTATGTCAAACAACCCAGCCACCCCCCACCCCCCCAAAGTCTGCCTGAGTGATCCAAAATACGAAACAAGTTTGAAATACAAAACAAAAAGCTTGAACCAAAGAGCTGTCAGTGCTATAATGTCTCTGAATCATTCCTTCCTTTCTCTCTCCGGAAGCCAATTTTCCTCGCAAAGTGTTTTTGGTCCAGCAAAAAGACTCATCTCTTTCCCACTCCTATTTCACATTTGTAAGTATAGCTGTTGTTTTCGTGTGCTTTTCCTACCTTACAATCATACCAGCACACATACAAACACACAAATAGCTGGATTCCTGACTGACAGATTTATTTACTTCCTGGGAATTCAATATTCTAGTATAAAAAGTAAATTCCCCCAAAATCCAAACTCTCTCACAGCCAAAGCCAAACTAGCCAAGAGGCCCTGTGCCAGGAATAGGTGAGGAAAGGACATTGCTTTACCAAAGTTGTTGGACTAATTCAGTGGAGAAGACTGCTGTCTTTGACCATTTCCTCCCCTGGCTGTTTCTAAAAATACTTTATATTGTCTACATCTGAGATTTGGTGTCAAGAGGAAGAAGAACATGTTACATCCCTCCTGGAGCAACTGATGATATTCTAGGCTACCTCAGCAATAAGCTAAATATGAAATGGAGATGCAGCCCTGAAAATATGTCTCTCAAAATAGCTAACAATAGTTCTAATGCTAGGTGAGATATAAGAATAAGCCCTCAGGGGCTAGAAAATGCTTCTGGAAGTATCTGAAGAGGCTGACAGGAACTGTGGCCAATTTGCATGGACCTCTCTATAAAAGTAGTCTTCGTCTTATGAACACAATTGGGAGTAGAATTTCTGTGCTAAGCAAAGTGGTGGTTAAAGAGTCATGCATGATTTTACCACCTTTTTTGCCGTAGTTGTTAAGTGAATAGCAATAGCACTTAGACTTATATACCACTTCACAGTGCTTTTACGGCCCTCTCTAAATGGTTTACAGGGTCAACCTATTGGTCCTCATTTTAGCCACCCTCAGAAGGATGGAAGGCTGAGTCAACCTTGAGCCTGGTGAAATTTGAACTGCCAAATTGCAGGCAACTGGCAGTCAGCAGGAGCCTGCAGTACTGCACTCTAACCACTGCGCCACTGTGGTTCATCATTAAGTTAATTGAATCACACAGTTGTTAAGAATTACTAAGTGAAGTGAATCACATGGTTGTTAAGCAAATCTGACTTCTCCCATTGACTTTGCTTGGAAGCTGGCTAGGAATTTTGTGAATGGCGATCACTTGACCCCGGGGCACTGCAATGGTCCTAAAAACATGCCAATCACCATGAATTTTGATTATGTAACTATGGGGATGCTGCAATTGTTTTAGGTATGAAAAAAACAGCTGTCACTTTTTTCAATGCCATTATAACTTTGGTCACTAAATGAATGGTTGTTAAGTCAAGGATTACCTGCATGTAGACATATCCTGATTTATCTTCACTCTGTTAATTTTAACATAAACATAATTAATTACATCATCCTTATTTATCAGATAGTTGATATTTCTCATTGTGTTCTCTCTCATTGTCTATTTTATTGTTCTGTTCTCTTACTTCTGTTCACACTCTTTTCATTTCTTTCTTTTTATTGTTGGAAGCTACCCAGAGATAGGCAGCAAATAAATTTAACAAACACACAAATTAAATGTATTTAATTACATTTTTTTCAATTGCTTTATCCAAGAAGTAGAAACCATGGAAAGCAAATCAAGCAAATGGGTGGACCTCAGCAAATATCTAATGATGTTTAGCCTATTATGTCATTTTGGCCCTTAGACTGCCAATCCCTACTTAATAGTTCCTCACAATCCTGTTACATTAATTTACATACCTAGCCTGTAATCCTTCACATGGCATCTGACAGAAGATCTTTTTGACAAACATGAAGGGCGGCAAACACTGCTGGCTGGAGGAGAGGAATGGATAATAACCATATTAGTCTCTAAGCCACGCTCACAGACGGCTACATTCATCTGGGAAAGTCTCAATCCTGGTCTATTGATTTTGCTGCTTCTTATTAATGGTAGCCTTGCAATAAAGATGACCTGCCTGCTTGTTTCAATCGCTGCAAGGAAGTTCATTGCCCTGTAAAACATCAGTTCAGCCTCATAATGACAGAAGGAAGGACTTCTTGGTATTCAAGTCAGCACATCAAAAAGCACAATTTCAGCTGTGTAGCATAAATCCTACTGAAGCTAACTTATTAATACATGCAATTAGGATTACAGTTTTAGGCTCATTAAAGCAGTGAAGCTGAGCATGTACCTTCACACAATGCTTAGAGTCAGAAATCAGCACCCTACTAGTGCCATTATTGGTCTGGCAGTCCCTTGTTAGACAGCTAAGTCCAAGGAACTTTTAAAATACCTCAGAAAGGGTTGGGAACCATGATCCTTTATGACTTGTAGACTTCTATTCCCAGAATTCCTGAGCCAGCTGGACCATAGTTCCCCACCCCTGCTCTATGGCAAAATGGGATGTTGAAAATGGAAACCAGATAAATTTTGGGCCTAGTAAAGGAAGCGATATGAAAAGAGCTCTTTCTTATGAGCCCTTCAACTCAAGAGCTGACTTTGTCCCTGTTAATCAAACTTGGGAAACCCATATACTCCATTGTAATGTCATGTGGGAAATCCCTTGGGAGATAGGGCAAAGAGATGTTACCTAGGGAACAGTCAGGTAAGACTTAGTATACAATAGCCCATGATTGCATTGTGGGTAGGGCAAGAAGCTTAGAAGGGACAGTCCCTAAGTTTAGGGGTTGTAAAGGTGGCAGTAGGGATAATTTTACCTTCAGACTTGCAATGTTCTGTCAATGTAGCTTTACAAAATAGTAGAATTAATTTATTTGCTCATGCTTCTTTACCGGACTACCTGAAAAAGCTGACATCCACTCTTTAATTCCTAAAAAGCAAATAAATAAATAAATATAAAAATTTGAGCCTACCCTTGCATCGCTATTACATACCTGCAGCCCTCAGACAACTGATTGTCATTATTTGCAGGAGTTACATTCTACAAAATTGCAGCAAACATTCCATTAGCAAGTGCTGAACTTCAGTTGGGAACATGTGGATAGGATGACTCAATTTTTTTGCATGTCTGCAAATAATGGCAAAAGTATTGCAGGGGTGGGATTCTACCAGTTCTGTCCACCTCTGTAGAACCGTTAGTTCTGAAGAGCAGCAGACAGAGAACATACATAGAATCATTTCTATGTCTGCTGCTGTTTTGGCCACCTGCCCGCCCGGGCTCTTATCTAACCTTTATTTCCTGCTTTCTCAACCGCAGCTGCTTTGCGCATCACAGCTGCAGTTGAAAATGCAGGAAAAAAGTGCTTTTTCAACCACTGCGCACCCATGTGCAGCACTGCTCAGCTGTCCAGGAAGCTAGATGACAACAATATACAAGCACACGGAATGTAACATAAAATCACCAACCCAGTAGTTACATCAGGCAGATCCCACCCCTGAAGTATTGATTCAAATAATAAGGACTGATTACATTTCCTGACCACATTATGTTTGCTTGTTTGCTATCTGGAACATTGAATGAACCCATTCATGGAATAGAACTAACCTTTACAGTGGGAATTAAAGAAGGGTGTGTTAAATTTTGAGCTACTAGAACAAAATAGTTTCCGTCATAACATTCTGGAAATGATTACTTCTCAGCCTATGTCACAGTTCTGGTCTCCTGGTAGTCTGCCATTAGGTCCAACCTTGCTTAGCTTTTGATTTTGGATGTCAGCCAAGAGCTGTCACTGGTAGATAGAACAAGATGGTTTCAAATAATATCCACATACTTTGATATGCCATTGCCTTCTGAGATTTTATTTTTACATTCTCCATCTCTAAGAATTTTAGGAATTCATGGTAGTCTCCTATTTAGGTATCATTTGATTGGGGAATTTTTTTTTTTCAAATTAAACCAATACTAATTCACCATCTAATACAGGGGTGGGGAACTATGGCTCCTTTACAACTTGTGGACTTCAACCCCCAGAATTCTGGGGAATTCTGTTGAAGTCCACAAGTTATAAAAGGACCATAGTTCCCCACCTCTGATTTACTATGATCTTTTTCTGCTGTATTGTCTCTAAATAACTGTATTTTAAAAGGGTCCCCAACATTTGATTAACTGGTTGGAGAATTTTTTTTCTTCAACTATTTCTCCCCCTTTCTATGAGGAAGATAGATAAAGTAATTATTATTGTTAAGGACCTGCTGCCATCACCTGGTTAGCAAATAAAAATGAAATGTTTACCACTCCTGTCTACTAAAGTGGCAACCAGAGAATAGGGGAAATCAGTCATAAGACAAAGGCATCTCTATAAGTTAATTAAGGAACTTCCATGTAGCATTGGGACAATGTATACCTGGCTGATTTTCTAAAAGAGTTTCAGAACTTTTTCAGACTCAGAGTCCTGGAGCCTAGATTGAATGCCAGATACAAGCAAACACCATCAAAAGTATCCCAGGGCAAAGTCAAATAGAAAGGGCTTTTCACTTTTCCTTCTCTCTCATACCCATGCACAATACAAATATATATCCTGCTATTGATCTTCATTCACAGATAAGAAGATTGATACATCCACCTCCAAAGCAATTAAGCTTAGAAGCAATTAAATTTCCATTGAAAGGTCTGTTGCTACAGGCTTTGCAGATGGAAAAGGGGGTTGATTTGATGGGGCCATAGTTTATACAGCAGGAAAGTTACTTCTTGCCTCTACAAACAACAAGGGCATTTCCATGCTTCTGGGGCTCAAAAACACTTTTGGAAACAGACAGTCGAGGATGATAAAAGTTTGCACATGTCTGTTAAATTCAACTAAGCTTCTCCTTCAATTTTGTCATCAAATGAGAGGTAGCATTGTATAGACAACAGGAGAAGATTCTTTATCTTTTATATATTGGTTGAATGCACAATATGGAATTATTCTATCTTAGAAACAGATTAATATATTTTTAAGTTTTTAATATTTTTACTACCAAGGAACAATTTAGCATAAATAACTCTTAAGAAAATCTAGTACAAATCAGATCTCCTTCTCCACATACTTTCTTTCTTGCCAAATGGTTAACTGTTAAAGAAAGGCTTCCTCCTCGTGACACTATCTAGATCTGTTGGGATTATATCTCCCAGAGTTCCCAGTCACTGACTCTATTGGCAGGGCTGTTTAAGAATGATTGAAAGTTTAGTTCCTGTAGAATTTGAAGGCAATGAATGAGGGAAGGCTGATTTATATGTGAAGAAAACACATTTCCTCCCCGTGGATGTCCATCTGCCAAGGAGAGGACCTTTATCTGCAAAAATATAAAATAACTATCTTGACTTGTAGTTTCAAAATTAGTAAACTTTCCCCTTTGTCTGTTCAACTTGCTTACGTACATGTAAGTGCTACATGGCCTGGGACTGTGAAACCAGTTAATAAAAATCTGTCTTCAGTAATTCTTAAATCATGTGGCTGATACAACCCATTGTTTAATTTCCTGCATTTGGTTTTAACATTGGATATTTTCCAAGCAAAACTATCAATGCTGAGAATTATTTGAATCCAAACACTTATTATGGGAATGGTGTGTATTAAGAGGATTAAAATATGATTGAAATATTTTGCATATAAGCTACATTAATGCACTAATTACCCTGCGGCATTTACAAACCATCTAAATATCTATGTGGACAGCCATCTGTGACACAAGACACATTAGATGGGAAGAAAAACAGGAGATTGCAAGTGTTTTGTCAATTTTATAGTTTTCCTTGTGTCTCAGCTTGTCCTTCTTCTGGACTCAAATTTCTATCCAGACTTATGACCCCCTCATTGTACAGAGAATCTGGTGACATTACAATTTCATCCAAAGAAAGAGCAAATATTTCTAACACATTGTGCCTAAATTGGAGAAAAGGTTTCTGTGAAGTGATGGGTCTATTACTGAAGCCATATGGCATTATACATACACTAACCAGAAACAGCAGCATTTGTAAGAGGTGAAAGATTAAATTTCTGTAAAAATATTTACTGTCAAGAACCAGTAGAGCTTCATTTGGCCTTGCATAGTTCCAAAGGCTTCCAAAGCATGGCTACAGGTAGACATATTTGAGCTATATACATATGTACCGTGTTTCTCCAAAATACGGCCTCCACCAATAGGAAGGCCCAGCATGATTTCTAGGCATGAGGTGAAATTAAGCCCCGCCCCCAAAATTTAGGCCTATTTAAACCATGCGTTTCCCCACCATTTCTCACATCGTTCGTTAGAACTACATGAGGTGAAAAGAAATGGGGGGAAAGGGTGGGGGGTGGGCAGAAAACTTGCCTTTAGGAGTGCCCTGCAGGTAGCCTAGGCTAGAATACCCCGATAGCTAATAGAAGCTCCCCGAAGGCAGAGTCCCCAGCCGCTTCAGGGCATGGCATGGCTGCCCGTGCCCCCTTGCCTTTAGGCAGTCTCTTTCGGGTGATGGAAGCTCCCCAAGTGCAGTCACCAGCCACTTCGATCAGCCGGTAGAGGCAGCCTTGGGGCAAGCGCGTGCACACACACACTCCCCTCACCATGAGGCTGCTTCTATCGGCCGACGAAAGCTCCCCAAAGGCAGAGTCCCCAGCCGCTTCGGGGTGAGGCATGGCTGCCCGTGTCCCCTCGCCATTAGGCAGTCTCTTTTGGGTGATGGAAGCTCCCCAAGTGCAGTCACCAGCCACTTCAATCGGCCGATAGAAGTGGCCTTGCGGTGAGGGGAGTGTGTATGGGCCGCTCTAGGTGGGGGAGGAAATTAAGTCACCCCCGAAAAGACAGCCTAGCCATTTTTTCAGGGGTCAACTGAAAAACACAGTATTGGAAAAGGAAATTAAGAATAGATATTTCATCTTGTACAATAGCCATCTTTTCATCAGTATGGGCAGAAGAGGAAATAAAAATGGCACACCACTTGTGGTTTATATGGAGAAATAGTCCATACACAGAACAAAGAGCAAAACCTCAAATTTCAGCTTAAATTCAGCTTCCTGGAATGGATTTGGAGAAAAAGAGGGGGGGGGGATGCTCCCAGACCATCTGTCCCATAGTCATATGGTGTGCATATGTCTATTAGTCCTTTTTCAGGTCTTGTACACTGTGCTCCTGCAAAATAAATTGTACGCCATGGAAGTGAGAGACTGTAGGGAAAGGACTGGCAAAGCTGGGGGAAGAGTAAAAAGAGTGATCAGTCTAGAATAATTACATTGCCACAAGAGTTCAAGTCCAACTCTCTACCCTCCCTTGATTGCTGTTATCCTTATCTAACTATAATCAGATGCTGAACATTAGTTGAGAAGATTCCTGTGCATGACTTTTTAGCAATAAATCAGTTAAATTTGGACTCTTATGTGTGGACCTGGTCTTTCATTCCTGACATTAAGCATATGTTTGCCTTTGGGACAACATAGAAAGCTAACATTGTTACACTTCTGGAAAACTGAACAGAATTCAAACAGAATGCATGCTATTTCTCTGAGTAAGCAACATTATAGAAAACAGAGAATAAGAAAAACATTTTTTAAAAATAAAAAAAATAGGGCAGGAGATAAGAAAAGGAAGGTTAGTAAAATCTAGTTAACATCAACTGAGTTAACTTTTTCGCTTTTTTTGAGGATCTCATCAACTGCACCCAGTCATGACTTTTTCCATCTTCCCATTCTTGATCCATTTACTCTTCTTTCATATATTTGTGTTGCAATTCAATCCTTTTCTCCTTGCATAATATAGATATAGAAATATTGATCCACAAATAGTGTAAACAGTCAAAGAAACACTGCCATGATCAATATTTTACCTCTTCTCCCTACCAACTCTCTGTCCCTCCATCTCTCCCCTTCCCCCACTTCCCCTTCTTTAGCCCCTAGATTGCAATGGGAATCAAATTATGAATGGTAGTTCTTCAAGCATGGTCATCTTCTGCAATGTTGTTCAGGAAGGAAACAAAAATATATTCCCCTCCCACATGTTCCTTTATACTCCGGTAATATTCTCAAATTCCAGGTTAGAAATGTGCAAGATAAGAGACTATTGCTGTTCTACTCCATGCTATCTGAGATTAAGTAAAACGTTTATATCTTGTGCTATAAAATATACAGAAGGAGTACCAGGGGAAAAGGAAATTACCCAAATTTTCCCTCTTGAATCACCCCTGACATCATAATATCTTTCAGAACGAACTAACAAATTAAACACGCAGACCAAACACAAACTTCAGCAGAATACATTTCAGGTTAGAGATATATTGCAACATTTTACTGTAACCTAGTTATTTTCCAGTTATTAAACTTGTATTTTTCTTTAGAAGCTTTCACCTTTGTATGGAAATATTTTAAATGCAGTTCCAGCACACTTTCAAAAGAATCAACCTTCTTGACTTCAGTGGCTTTTGCATAAAAGTTGCCCTGTTCGTGACTTACCAGTAACTAGGACTTACTTCAGATTTTTAAGGAAACAAAATCTTTCCACTGAAGACATAACTTAGCCAACCTCACCCACTTCCTTTCTGACTTCCATTCATTGTTGAACTATTGTTGAATTGTATGGCCCTTAAGTCAGCCTTTTAGTCTATTCTGTGCTTATATAAAAAGTTCTGTAAGATTAATTTTCCTGTGACCCTTTACGGTAGCATAATTGTTTCCTACAATTGCTAGAAAACCAGGAAATACAATTGCTAGGAAAATATAAATACGTCCAAACTATTTGTTGCCAAGATATCTCCAAGCGAATGTATATATGCTAACAGTTACAGTCTGGAGAAACACAAATTCATATCTCTGTTCAGCTAGGAATGCCAGATACTGTCTAGCTTACCTCACATAAAGTCATGTAAATACAGTCAAGGAAAGTGTTATGTCTTGGGAACCGGTTGGGGCTCCAACCGGGTCCACTCGTTAAGCAAGTTCAACAACCGTTCCTATTGGCTGGCGTCGTTTGACAGCCGACTATAAAAAGCCGGCTGTCAAGCCAAGCCAGCCGTTGTTCGCAAGCTAGTCTGCCCGTTGGCTGGCAGACGCGACAACCACTGTTCCTTCAATAAACGTGTTAATTGCATGCCCTGGTCTAAGCCTCTCTTTCCCTTGAAATACAACACTGGCGACGAAGGTGGGATTGTAAAGGCTAGCCAGGAGCATTTTCCAAAGGAACAGGAGCCTGTCAGCGGAAGCCGCAGCCGCTTGCCATTTTGCTGCCGAGCCTCGGACTCAGAAGTCTGTCATCGGAAGCTGCAGCCGCTGCCATTTTGCTGCCGAGCCTCGGACTCAGCAGCCTATCATCAGCGAGTAAAGCTCAGGTTAGATCTGCCGGGTTAGAAGGCCGGGCGCTATCAGTGAAAGCGGCGTCGGTTAGAGCACCACGGATAGTGAAAGTCGGGCGCTGAAGCCGCAGCCGCCCGCAGCGAAAAAAGGCGCGGAAATTCTAACGGCTGTCACTGAGCTGCAGCCCCGAGCAAGCTACGGCGCTGAGAGCCTCAGCCGCATCGATCACAATAGGGCACTAATTACAGAAGCCGTCTCTAAGTGAAGACTCCCCAGTGAGTGCCGCGCCTCAGCCGCCTCGCCCCCAAAAAAAGGGCTCGATTTTAAAGTGCTGTCAGTACAGCACCACAGCCACAACCGCCTGGCGCTCGCAAAAAGCACGAAAATTCAAGCGCCTCAGAAAAGCCGAAGTCCTTGAGTGAGAATAGGGCACTGTAGCCACAGCCGCCCACCCCCAAGCAGCATCAATCCAAGACAACGAGCTCCCAGTGAGGCAGACCAGTCTACCAAGAGACTGGGGGACCAAAATGAATGTCAATTCAGTATTTCCCCCTTTCAAACCCGATGAGGAAAAGTGGGACTCATATAAAAATCGCTTCAACCACTTTATCGATGCCATTGGACTGGCTGAAGCTTCAGAGCAGAGGAAGAAATCCTACTTCCTCAGCTACTGTGGGGCTGTAGTATATGACACTGCCACAGCACTCCTGGCCCCACGAGAAATCGGGAATGTCCCATGGGCAGAGCTGGTGGAAACGCTATCCAACCACTACTCACCAAAACCGTCTCAGATTGCTAGGCGCTTCGCTTTTAGGATGAGGAAGCAAGCCGAGGGGAATCCATTAATCAATATATGGCAGCCCTGAGGACAGCAGCTCTACAATGTGAGTTCAAGAACTATTTGGACGACATGCTGCTCGACCAACTCGTCTGTGGGGTAAGGGATCTAAAACTCCAGAGGCGTTTGCTGGCTAGAAGAGACCTAAACCTCCCCCAGGCAGTTGAAGAAGCCTTAGCTGCAGAACTTGCAGCACAGTCCGCAGCTGAGATCCAGGGCACCACTCCCAGACCCAGCACTTCCACCGTACCTCTGAAGAAGCGGTTAGTGAGGATGACCCTGCAGAATACTCCGATGTGCATCGCCTCAAACCAACGAGACAACCGCAGGTAGGAGCGAGGCCAAGAAACAACAGTGGCCCAAAACAAACTCTTTTATGCCTGACCTGTGGAGGTTCCCATTCCGGGCATCTTGCAGGTTCAGAAATGCCACCTGCCACAACTGCCACAAGAAAGGTCACCTCGCAAGAGTCTGCCAGGCAGCGCGCACCTCTCCACAAAGATCTCCTTCCTCTCCTGTTCCCGAAGGCAAGTAGAAAAATGCCATACTTGCTACCAAGCCAACCACACATTTTACACCCCCAATAAAATTACACTTTCTGTTTTACTAGAAGGTAATCCCTGCCACATGGAAGTAGACACGGGGTCAGCGCTCTCAATCATATCTTGGGACACGCTTAAGAAGATCCAGCCCAGACTGACAAAGAAACAGCTTCAAAAGTGCCATCTCACCTTGAGAGACTACCAAGGAAAGAACATCCCCGTCCTCGGGAAGGCAAGTTTCTCGTGAAATTCCAAACCTTTAAAGGCCATTTGCCTTTAGTGGTTGTTAATGGTGCCCTCCCTAGTCTTTTGGGGTTGGATTGGTTCCCCTCTCTCGGCCTTAGTATAAAAGGAGTCCATGCTGTCTCAACTTCTGATGTTGACTCCTTATTTACAGACTACTCTGACGTTTTTAGTAGTGAGTTGAGGCTGCTATAAGGGCACTCAATCTCCTTCTCAGTAGACCCACAGGCAGTCCCCGTTCGTTTAAAACCACGTAGAGTACCCTTAGCCATCCGCCCCAAATTGGATGCGGAACTAGACAAACTACTAAAACAAGGGGTGATAGAACCCACAGATTTACGCTAAGTGGGAGACCCCAATAGTCACCCCGCTAAAAAAGACGGTAATCTAAGAATTTGTGCTGACTACAAGACGTCAATCAACTGTTATCTACAGGTTAGCGCATATCCAGTCCCAGTCATTCAGCACCTGTTACACATTCGAACCTGGCACCATTTTCGCCAAACTGGACATGTCACAGGCATACCAACAGTTCCCGTGGATAACCAAACAGCTGACTTACAGACCATGGTTACACACAGAGGGCATTCAGATGCAAGCGTCTCCAGTTTGGCGTAAGTGTAGCCCCAGGTATTTTCCAATCACTGATGGAGCGAATCCTCCAAGGTCTCCCGGCGTAGTGCCATATTTCGATGACATCTTAGTCACAGCCAGGGACAGACCCCAACTCATCCAGAGAGTCAGGGCAGTATTAGAGAAGTTCAGGCAGCATGGCCTCAAACTAAAACGGGAGAAGTGTACCATCGCCACTAGACAGGTGGACTTTCTAGGCTACAGGCTGACGCCTCAGGCATCCACCCGGTGGAATCGAAAGTCAAGGCCATCCACGGCGCCCACGCCTACCAACAAAACCGAGTTACAAGCCTTCCTGGGGTTATTGAACTTCTGCGCTTCATTTCTCCCACACAAGGCGTCAGTTGCTGAACCATTGCACAGACTCTTAGACAGAAACACACCATGGCACTGGGGACCCAAAGAAAACCAAGCATTTGTGGCAGTCAAATCTCTACTCACCTCTGAGGCTGTCTTAATACAATTTGACCAACGCCTTCCTTTGGTCCCTAGCCGCAGACGCATCCCCTTTTGGGATAGGAGCTGTCTTAAGTCACAGGCTCCCCAATGGCTCCGAGGCACCAATTGCCTTCTTTTCAAGAACCCTTTCAGCGACTGGCGTAATTACAGCCAGGTTGATAAGGAGGCCTTGGCTGCAGTAGCAGCAGTCAAAAAATTCCACGAATTTCTATTCGGACACCAATTCGAACTTATTACTGATCACAAGCCGCTTTTAGGATTATTATCAGGGAAAAGCAAACCCCACAGATATTGTCACCTAGAATGACCAGATGGACCTTATTCCTGGTGGCGTACTCATACAAACTGGTCTATCGTCCCGGTAAAAATCTAAACAACGCTGATGCCCTCAGCCGCTGCCCTTGCCAGCCCCAGTCGAGGACCCAGCTCCTGTGCATGCCATTTTCGATGTAAACGAACTCAAGCTGCCGGTGACTGCAGACGACATAGCATCACATTCCAAGAAGGACAGAACAATCGCCCAGGTTCTGGACTGGGTAGGGAGAGGGTGGCAGGAAACTAACTATTCAGTTGATTTCGCCCCATTTAAAACTCGCCAGCTAGAGCTCTCTAAGTTGCAGGGATGCCTATTGTGGGGTACCAGAGTGGTCATACCAACCACCCTTCGCATACCCGTCCTGAAGATGCTGCACGAGGGCCATCCAGGAATCGTGCGGATGAAGGCGTTAGCTCGGCTACGTCTGGTGGCCCGGGATGGACGATCAGATCGCCAAGTGGGTAAGCTCGTGTCGACCCTGTCAGAATCTAGGGCAGCCCCACCAACCGCCACACCCACAAAGTGGGAAAGTGCCAATGCCCGTGGTCACGGCTTCACATCGACCTGGCCGGGCCAATGCAGCAAGACCTTCTTGGTGGTCATGGACGCCTATTCAAAATGGATAGATGTGGCCTTACTTCCCACGACCACCACACAGGCAGTTGTTAAAGCCCTGACTCACCTTTTTGTAACTCACGGACTCCCTGACACACTGGTATCCGATAATGGCCCCCAGTTCACCTCGAACGAATTTAGTAGGTATGTCACAAATCTAGGCATCAGACACGTCCTCACGGCCCCCTTCCACCCCGCCAGCAACGGGTTGGCTGAGCGGGCAGTCAGATCAGCCAAGGAGGCGTTAGCCAGGTTCGGCCCAGTGGGTTGGCATTCTAAACTGTCTCAATTCCTCCTAAGCCAGCATACCACACCGTGCACAGTTACGAACAAATCCCGGCTGAGCTGCTGATGGGGAGACGCCTGAGGACTACATTAGACAGGCTGCACCCCACTACTGTCCAGACACCCCTTTGGGGTCTGACAGTCTGGCCAGGAATTTCGCAGTTCAGGACCTAGTGTTTGCTAGGAACTACGCGGGGACCCACTGTGGGTGGCCGGAAAAGTCGTGGCTGTCACAGGTCCGAGATCTTATCGGGTCCAACTCCAAGGTCCAGCTAGGGATTCCCAGAGTGACCAACCTTCACCAACGGAGCAGAGAGAGCAGGCAGTAGACCGGGACTGCCAGCCGGGAGCAACACCGTTTATCCCCAGCGAAGGCAGAGACTTTTCCTGGCTCCAGTTCCTGCACCGAGCCCTGTTCGCCACCCTACGTACCCTGACCAGGGGTCCGCGAACTTGTCTTCGCCCAATGAATCTCCTGAGTTACGTCGCTCGGGTCGCCAACACAGACCACCGGCGTATCTCAAAGACTATATGTGTTCCCATCTAGGGGAAGGGTGTTATGTCTTGGGAACCGGTTGGGGCTCCAACCGGGTCCACTCGTTAAGCAAGTTCAACAACCGTTCCTATTGGCTGGCGTCGTTTGACAGCCGACTATAAAAAGCCGGCTGTCAAGCCAAGCCAGCCGTTGTTCGCAAGCTAGTCTGCCCGTTGGCTGGCAGACGCGACAACCACTGTTCCTTCAATAAACGTGTTAATTGCATGCCCTGGTCTAAGCCTCTCTTTCCCTTGAAATACAACAGAAAGGGTGGTGGCCATCTTGAGTTCCTAGATACAAGTCAACAAACAGGATACAATCAAGATTAAGTGAGGTACTAATATCACTCTATAAAGCCTTAGTAAGATCACACCTAGAGTACTTCATCCAGTTTTAGTCACCACACCATAAAAAAGATGTTGAGTAGAGAGACGAGCAACCAGGATGATTAGGGGACTGGAGGTGAAAACCTATGATGAATGATTGCAGGAATTGGGCATGGCTAGTCTAGTGCAGGGGTCACCAACCTTTTGGACCTCAGGGGCCACCAAATGCATAATTTTAAATCCCACGGACCACTAATTTGAATTTTGACTTACGGTGGCTTGCTGACATTGGTGGGAAAGTCTGTCCCATATTCCAGAGCTGCAATAGTCACAAGGGTGACCCTTTGGTCATCCTGTAGCAGCTGCTCCTCCACCTGAGTGCACCAGGGTGCCATGGACTAGAGAAGCTGCGACAGGATGACCAAAGGGCCAGCCTTGTGACTACTGCAGCTCTGGAATATGGGACCGACTTTCTCACCAACATCAGCAAGCCACCCTGAGGTGGCTTTCCTTCCCCTACCATTGGTCTTACATTCCAGTTCCAGCTCACGTGGCTCTACACAAGGTAATGTTTGCGCTTGGCTGAAGGGTGGGGGCCAGCAGGTGGGCGGGTGATGTGGGTGGCGCAGTCTTGTGTTCCCGCGCAGCCTGGATTAATTGCTTTGGGGGGGACATTTCTCTCGGACCACCAAAATTTTATCACAGACGACCAGTGGTCCCCGGCCCACTGGTTGGCAACCACTGGTCTAGTGAAGAGAAGGGCCAGGGGAGACATGATAGCAGTGTTCCAATATTAGAATTCTTTTATTGGCCAAGTGTAATTGGACACACAAGGAATTTGTCTTGGTGCAAATGCTCTCAGTATACATAAAAGAAAAGATACAATCATCAAGAGTCAAGAATCATAAGGTACAACACTTAATAATAGTCATAGGCTACAATACGCAATCAAATCATACTAGGAAACAGTCAGTATAAATTGTAAGGATACAAGCGACAAAGTTACAGTCATACAGTATTTTAGGGGCTGCCACAGAAAGAAGGGTGTCAAGCTATGTTCCAAGGTATTTGAAGGTTAGACAAGGAATAATGATGGAAACTGAACAAGGAAAGAAGGAGAAATTTTCTGTCAGTGAGAGCAATCAACCAATGGAACAGCTTGCCTTCAGAAGTTAAGGAAGTTTCATCCTTGGAAGCTTTCAAGAACAAACTGGATTGCATCTATCAAAAATGATGTACGGTCTGGTTAGGTGAGGGGCTGGGCTAGATGACCTACAAGGTCCCTTCAACTCTGTTAATCTGTAAAAAGTTCTGGTTAGGATCTGTTGTACAGCCAGGAGGTGCTCAAAAAGGAACCTAGGCATTTACCTAGGATGGCACAATGGCCCAAGTACGGATAGCAGATGGCCTTAGATGGTATGGATTAGGATGAACAAATGATTGTAGAGATAGAGAGATAGAGACAACTCTATATTTTTCTCTACTGCATAATGAGATTTCTTTTACTGTCCACAGCTGGGAGACCTAGCACTGATGCACCCTGCCAGTTTGCATTATCCCTAACAAAGGGAACTATGCTGCCGCTGCTACAGCTTACATACCTCCTTGAGAGCAGCTTGTGTATGCAAGCACCAGACACCAGAATTGCTCTCTTCAATTCAACCACTAGCTTTGTGACATGACTAAAATTATGCTGGAGGGCCCTTCTGAGAGGTAGACCTCTCGGTCTAAAGTGCTGTGCCTGTGCCTAGCTTATAGGATTGTTTTTCAAAGAAAGAATGGGAAATAAGATACTGTTTCCTTGTTTGCTCTGAGCTTCTTGAACAAAAAGTGGATTTCATAAATAATCCAAACAAATACATACTGTTCATTTCTTTTATGTCCACAACCATGAACAAGTTTCTGGATGTGTCATTAAGTAGGAAGAAAAAAAGAACTCATTCATATCACCTTCTATCCAAGTTACAAATCAACTGCCGTGCATCTTAATGCCACACGTTTTTGCCTTCATACTATGTATGTGTCACACATGTTTAGGGCTTCCACCCAACGCAGCTATGCTGTAAAGCATGAAATAGGAAACAAGGGTGTGCCAGACAGTCTCAAAGACAAAATATTTTATATTCACAAATATAACAGTAATATATTAGAAGATACATTCCATCCAGTCTTAGAAGATGGAAGGAGAAAATAAATTGCTTTTCCAGGTTGACCAGTTTGTTCCAGATTGGCATTGGGTTGTTTTCAAACTGTACTGCATAACAATGCTTTACAGCTTGTATCACATAAAAGCAGGTGTGTGTTCTGCAGAGAAGATGGTTATATTCCTAATGAGGGCTCAAAGAAAGGAATATTTTCTTTTCAGAGCAATTCATAGGATACAAATCTTATTTGATTTCTTCTTTCTGTTAGGTAATTCCTTAGTAAATTGTTGGAATGTCCAAAAGACGAGATAGCAAACAATTAGTTTACATTATACAAATAGAGATGGACATTAAAAAAAAAAAGTCCTAACCCCAAGAGCAAGTTAACAACAGAATATATGATCTTAGAAGGGGAAAGATTCTTTTTCATTCCAGGTTTCCTGATTTAGGGAAGAAGTTTGACCCTTACAACCTTTCCATTCTATAATTCTGATCCTGTTGATATTTGCTCTCTATTTTCCTCTGCTTTCCAAAGAAATAAAAATTGCAAGTTTATTAAAAGAAGGTTAACTGTAGCTTTGAGAGCTGTGGTGGTACAGTAGTTAGAATGCAGTATTGCATGCTAATTCTGCTGACTGCCAACTGCCAGAAGTTCGGCAGTTCAAGTCTCACCAGGTCAAGGTTGACTCAGCCTTCCATCTTTCCAAGGCTGATAAAAAGATTGTGGGAGGCAACTCTGTAAACTGCTTGGAGAGGTAAAGCATTGTGAAGTGCTACATAGGTCTAAATAAGAAGAAAGTTTGATGTTCCCAGTGTTGGAAGATAAAAACCTCTATGACAGGATCCCCAAACCCTGGGCCATCGCCCATTACCGGGCCACGGCCTATTCACAACCAGGCCATGGGCCAGCACACATGTGTATGCAGTTCAACTTGCTTGCATGGCCCAGTTCCCCAGTCAGGCCACTAAGTTGCAAAGGTTGGGGACCACTGCTCTATTAGCCAGGCCACACCAGACCTCTTATAAAATTCCACACCAAGGAAGAGATTTACACATCTAAGATCAACACATCCCCATAGGGTGCAAAACAACTTTCCTCTCTGGATTTCACACATCCCTAAGGCAAGAACACTTCAATTTACACATCTAACATATCTAATGATCAAAGTCCATTGTTACTATAAGTATTACTACTGTCAGCATTTTGACTTCATGGCCATCTTTGAATTTCTGACCTTCATTTTGCTATCTGGCTTTTTGAATAAACTCTATCTCTGCTTCGAGCAATTGTTCTGCATCTTACGTTCGCAGTTTGAATTGGACCAAAACTTCTTCTAGCACCAGCTACTACAAGATGCCTGTAGATTATAAAGTTCTTTGGATCAAGAGCTGCTTTTTATTACAAAAGGCCCAGCTGCTTCATGTTCTCTCACCTAAAGGAGTAAGTAAAGGTGGCTAGGATAAATTCGAGATGATGTTTTCGTGATGAAAGGCGCAATGTAGCAGAGGGATCCCATCTAAAGAAAGACAGGAAAGGAGATGTCAGCATTTTATGCAGCTGTGCTATTACCACTGTAAATTCTTTCTCCTGCTCCTTTCTCCTTATTTATGTTGTGGCCTGAATCCAGGCCGTCTCTTTTCTCCACGTTTTGGATGGGTCTGTTGGGATTCTTAGAAAAGGCATTTGTTTCAACCCTCTCTTTTGTTTCTAGGGAAGATTTCATTCCACAAATTGGAACCTCTCCCATTTTATCCCTTGATATATGGGCATGTGCTTGAATTTTTCTCTTTTCTCATCTTAAGGTTTTTTTCCCCCTACCTCTGCTAACCGGGAGAGACAAACTTGACACCCTCTCCAACATTCCCTTCATTTAAACTTCTTCATCATAATGATCAAAAAGCTCTGTTTCTGCCAGCAGCAGTTTCATGTCAAGCTTGCCATTCTCAAGTCAATTCCTCATCATTGATTGTCCCAGACCAAATAAAATAGCATCATTTAAATCTACAAGCCAAATTCCTCAGTCCAACCTTAATTGCAAATACGTTTATTTCGTATATGTATTGCACAATGCTAGTACCAATTTGGGCTTCACTGAATTCTTATTTTACTCTTGAATTTGTATTTTGAATTGAAATTCTAATTTCCCTCCTTCAGTCATTTGCATCTGTAGTATGTTTACAGTTTTTGCTAGTTCCTCCCCAACATTAGTTAATCTGTTGACTCTGTGCGTTTTGTGCAATTTAATTGGAACAGATTGTTCTGAATGCTATCAAAAAATGTAAAGAGGCCTTAGAAAGTGGGGCATGGGGCACTAAGTCCCTCTTTTTGAATATTGAAGAATCTGTTTCCATCCTCGGATTCTTTCTTTCTTTCTTTTTTTTCTCAACATGAACATGTCTCTCTGGAGACAACCGTTAAAAACTTCCCAAGCAATTGTGGGAATTTGGAAAAAAACAGGAATGTTTTAAGGATTTCAAAAGAAATGGATAGCTATCCACACCAATATGTTCTGAATCACCACTTCAGAAGAATTTCACGGCCTTAAGGTCCACACATTTTTGTTTCATCGGTTGCAACAGTGAAGAAATAAAGGGGTTGAGCCTGTCTGTGATTAATTTGACCAATACCTCTGTGAGAAAAATTCTGATTTAATGAATAAATTACAAAAAACACCAATGCAGAGTTTGAACTTGTCTCAAAGCACGACAATTTTTACATTTCTCATTTGTTCCCACTATAATTCTGTGAATGAAATCATGAATAGTTCCATTCAAATCTGAATCTGAAATTTAAAGGTACTCTGCAATTTATAATCACAACTGAGCTCGGAATTTCAGTCCTAAGCCACTGCAGATGTTAAGCGGGTCATCATATGAGTTGCAACAATTGTAACTTCAACAGGTCATAATTTTCTTTTTTTTAAAAGTCTGTTGTAATGACAAATAGTCATTAAGAGATCAGTCATTAAGTCAGTACTGCAGGTAGTTGATTGAGTCATCCAAGATATTCACAAAGGACTAAAGACATGAACTCAGGACTGAATATGTCTCTCTACCTTTTCCTATTGTACCTAACCTTGGCACAAACTGTTATAATACTTCTGTTTTGCCATGACCCGATGACATTGCCACAATCTCATTGCCAGCCCTTCTCTAAGACAGATTGAAACCCTCCTGCATCAGTATTTTTTAAAAGGTGTTTTTTTCCCCTTACTTATACCCACCTACAGCCCAAAGCCCATCCGGGGGCAGCTTAAAAATGTGTAAATATGTTTACCAATTGCCTTAAAAGGAGGTCAGGTGACTTGCAGTGACTGGGAGCAGAGTAACAGAGGCAGAATAGGAATTGGCCAATTTCATGCTGGTGGGCAGGTCATATAAGGATCACCCCTTTCTCATAAACTGTACCTGTCAGAACAGATTTATTGCACATTTACCAAAGAGAACATCTAGCGATCCTGTTATCTTCTGCCCCTCCAAGACTGACAGAATTGAGAATTGAGATGTGTTGGAACTACATCTAGGAATTGGCTAGGGATTGTGGGAGTTTCATTCATTCATTCAATTTCTATAGCTGTCCACCTCAATCAATGACTTTCAGTGGCTTACAGTTCCAAAAGTTATAGTTGGGACATATCTGGAGAGTGCCCAGTTGGAGAAGATTGCCATAAATAAAAGCAGGCATTCACAGTGACTTGTTCAGGAACAGGCACCTTATACTTGAGGCTATAAACAGAAATGGAGACACAACGATAACAGACAATTACTGTTCTCCTAGGGCAAGGTGAACAAACAAACAGGGAAAATACCTATTCAGCTGGACTGAAACATTGATCTTAAGATACTGTAGATGCCTAGGAAAAGAAGTATAAGTGCTTAGAAAGCAAAGGCTATATTTATGAGCAGCTAACTTCCCTGAACAGTTTATGGCAGAGACCTATAAATACTTTTGCTTATGCAGACAGTGAAAGAGAAATGTAGGGCATATTAGCTGTTCCTGATGTCGATGCATTGAGATGCCACAGCAAAATATTGTTCTCCTCCACCACCACCACTCAGTTTCTGAAGTATTTTGGCCATTACTTAAGATGAGAAAATACATCACCTTTTCCAAAATATAACCACAGAAAGAGGCAAGTGATTTGCTTCATCACTTCAATCAAATTGTTTTTGCATCAAATCTTCAAACTGAATATTTGCACAGACCTAATGTGATTAGTTCTCTCAGCTCTTCCAGATGTTCGCTGTTGATGAGAACTTTCAAATTTCCAAATGTTTTCCCTTTTTCTTGTTTTTCAAAGCACACTGAATTTGGGACACTGAATTTAATACACACACAGTGATGATACTGTATATGTATTAAATAACAGATGCATCAAAATAAAGGACTATGCCCATCTTAATATGAAAGCTTTTTCCTAATAATTTTGAAGGATGATCAGACTTTGGTGGAAGAGAAATAAGTAACAGTAGGTAGAGGTTTCTAACACCTAATTCTTTAGCAGTGGCACTAATTAAAGTGAGTTTGTGCAATTTTATACTCAACCCACCAACTCTATTTGGGCTTGTTGATGTGATGGGTTTTGGGCCTGGCATGAACCACTCTCAAAAGCTCTTAAACCACAGTCCTATGCATAATTTTGGCAATGGAACTCCAATTATCCAGTGACCCTTGAAAGCAGTCACAATAGAACATGATTTACATGAATTGTCACATGAATTTATGAATTGTCAGTTTATATATTACAAAACTGTGATCAAGTTTAGTTTTCTTTCTAACA
Organism: Pseudonaja textilis; assembly: GCF_049901715.1. Classification (NCBI taxonomy): domain Eukaryota; kingdom Metazoa; phylum Chordata; class Lepidosauria; order Squamata; family Elapidae; genus Pseudonaja; species Pseudonaja textilis. Next base: position 22,689,433 of record NC_141992.1, on the reverse strand, counting down.
TCTGTATTCCATGTTGATGAGTTGGTTTGTTTTCACTTTGGGTGCATTTTTATTTTTCTTTCTCCACTTTCTACCAAGAGAGGTGTTATTCAAAAACTTACACATTAAAATAGAACAGTAAAATAACAACAAAAACACATCTTCACTCATACACCAACAAATTATATTTTTAAACCATACTATCAACCATTTCATAGCCTCATTGCCCCCTTCCCCCCGCAACAGACACACCCAGTTTCACTGAACTCTATGTCCTTCAAAAATCTGGAGAGAGCTTAGTATAAAATTGCCTGAAAGCTCTGATAATACAACGTACTTTAAAGGCAAGAAAAGAAACTGTGGAGAAAAATTAGTTTATTTGTGCAAGAAAATAAAATTGTTGCATTTGGCAAACAAAAGCTGGTGGAATCAGTAACTTCGCAGAGAACAATATTCAGTGTACACATAGCAAATGGAAAAACTTTTTTTTAAAAAGGTATTTCGAAAATGGGCAGACATCGCACTTCAACAGAATTTTTCAAAGAATGGAAACAAAGCTGAACAGTTATTCATTCATTTACTGAAGCATTCAGTAGGCAAAAAGCCATAGAAACATCAACATTTCTCTTCTGATGAGACAAAAGTCTGCTTCCAAAGAAAGATTTTAATTTCCTTCACAACTGACTCAGGGTTGAATATGAAGTCATTTAACCAGTTGTCCACCATGATATTATTGATTTTTTAACAGCTGCCTTGAAATCAGATGCTTCATGTTTTAATCAAGACATGGAAAGGTAGATTTTTCTGATGGCTATACTCACATAGCCTGCATCATTTTACCTGTATGTCAAAGATTCATGGTTTTTTGACCATTTCTGTTTGTAGCAATTTTTAGGAAGGAGATAGCGTGTCATAAATCTTTCTGCTATTGAAAGCTATGGATGAAGTAGCTCTGTCTTTTCTAATAGCATATTTGGGCTTCGATCTAGTTTAGTTTATGAGGCAATTCTGCAATTCCTTAAAAAATGAAATTTACTACAGCAGCACATTTCATTTTAGGTCTATGGCTCAGCATATTTCAGTCATATCCAATTTGGTACACTTCTGGTGTCTTAGAAATTCAGCTGTAGAATTCTCGGCCAATAAGGTTGGAAATAGTAATAGTACTTAGACTTATATATGGCTTTATAGTGCTTTTCAGCCCTCTCAAAGTGGTTTACAGAGTTAGCATATTGCCCCCAACAATCTGGGTCCTCATTTTACCCACCTTGGAAGGATGGAAGGCTGAGTCAACCTTGAGCCTGGTGGGATTCGATCTGTCAAATTGCAGTAGGAGTAGGAAAAGAAATGTTGGGAATTGGATGGCATATCATTGGGTCATATCCTGTAGAGGAGTAGAGAGATGGTCTTTAAAAGTTATGTGAAAATACAGGTAGTCTTCAAATTACGGCCACAATTGAGCCCAAAATGTATGTTGGTAAGGGAAACATTAGTTAAGTGAGTTTGCTCCATGTTATGACTTTTCTTGCCACAGTTACGTGAATCACTGCCGTCATTAAGTTAATAACATGGTTGTTAAGTGAATCTGACTTCCCCATTGACTTTGCTTGTCCAAAGTTCACAAAAGATGATCACATGACCCTGGGACACTGTAACTATCATAAATATGAAGCAGTTGCCAAGAGTCCAAATTTTGATCATGTGACCATGGGGATGCTGCAATAGTCTAAGTGTCAAAAATGGTCATAAGTTAGTTTTTTCTGGCCGTTGTAATGTCACTAAATGAACTGTTATAAGTTGAAGGTTGCCTGTTTTGTCTGCAAGTGCCAAAAGGGAATCATGTTGGCCAAAATTCAATTTTAAGCATAATTCTTCAAGCATTATATGAGCATCATATACTACTCAAGCATCAACTTACTGTGCTGAATTTTTCTCTAATTTCCTAATATGTTTTCCTTTTATATAAGTCTTTACATTTATCTCATTTTTAAAGCAGTTTTTAACCTTACTTATCTGTTGTGAGATAGCTGGAGGTGCTGGATGTTTTGATACTGCACATCTCTCTAAATTTCAGCAGCCTCCCGATTGCTCTCACTCCCTAATCTGAAAAGCTCCTCATGTAGCAGCTTCCTCATGAGATTTTGTGCTCTCAGATCATAAGCATTGAACAACAAGGTCTAATAGATTCTTGGATTAGAGAGGATTTTAACCAAGAATTTTTGTAACCTCATCTCAAGGCATTTTATTCTCTGAGAGAAAAGCCAAGATGGTGCCCTTCCCTCACAGCATTTTAGATATTGTACTACAGCAAATCACATTATGTGTGGAATCTATCAATAGTGATGTTGGAATAAGGCCCCCTGTTTTATTAGTTTTAATTTCTAGACTGCATTTGTAGCATCCACAAATCTCTTAGGTCAAAGAGAGAGCAATAGAGCACACCACTGACATACCTGTGGGTTCACATATAATACTTGTTTTACTTGCATATTTTTATATGTACATCAGAGATGATATTCAGCAGGTTCTGATCAATTCTGGAGAACTGGTAGCGGAAATTTTGAGTAGTTTGGAGAACCGACAAATACCACCTCTGACTGACCCCGGCCCCATCTATTCTCTGCCTCCCATTGAGTCCCAGCTGATTGGCTGGTTCTTCTTTTGTTGCCCTGCACAGGAGAACGGAGCTGGAAAGCAGGTTAGTGGGGTGGGGAGGGAATGGGATTTTGCAGTAACCTTCCCCCAGGAATGGGGTGGGAATGGAAATTTTAAAGTATGCTTCCCCTGCCATGCCCACCAAGTCACACCCACCAAGCCATGCCCACAGAACCAGTAGTAAAATTTTTTGAATCCCACCACTGATGTACATGTCTATGTAAAATTGCTATAGATATATAGTTTTGTTTCATACAAATAGTAGAGTAATACTATACTCAACTTTGGATTCTTAATGCCAGCAACAAAATAAACCTGTGTTTCTAAATAAATGTTGACTACTGGTGACCACCTATACCAGTCTCTGCAGTTTTCTTGCAAGATTTTTCAGCGGTGGTTTGCCATTGCCTGTTTCAAATGGCTGAGAGGGAGTAACTGGCCCAAGGTCAACCAGCTGACTTAGTGCCTAAAGTAGCACTAGAATTTATGGTCTTCTGGTTTTTAGCCTGTTGCTTAACCACTACATCAAACTGGCTCTTTACATTAAGTGGAATGGTATTTTGTTTTGGATGTACCATATGAATTACTCATTCCTAATTCTCAGCAGATGACAGCTTCTAACTGACTGGGAAGCTAAATAGATAAATGGGAGACTGCCAGAGATTCCTAGATCTGTAACTAGAATAGAACGTTGTTTTTTTAAAAAAAAACAATTCTAGGAATAGTAAACCATTTCTATATTCTCTATGATGCTAGGCATTCATGAAATCACATGGTCAAATTCCATTCAAAGGAGACTTTGCTTAACTTCTTATATCACGTTTCCTACACCATGGTTAAAAGGCTGCTAACTCATGTCCTGCCTGATTTAAAGATGTGTAATACATGATAGGGCAATCTAAAACCTAAACTCCTTCTAGGCCAGGGGTGTCAAACTCAAGGCCCATGGGCCGAATCCATCCCATGAGGTGCTTAGATCTGTCCCCATGGAGCCACCCTGGAAACAGCAAAGGACCGGGCCACAGTGCCTCTACCAGTGAAAAGGGAGCTTGGGAGCTCCCAGGCCCCCTTTTTGGTTGCGGTGGCCTCCTGCAGCCCTCTGCCACAGCCCAGGAAGAGCTCTGTCAGTTTTGCTGGCAGAGGGCTGCAAGAGGCCATCACAGTCAAAAACAGAGGGCCATGTGTGGCCCTCACAAGCTTCATTTTCGCTGGCAGAATGCTAGCAAAACAAACTACTAGCAAAAGTGGCATTTGATCACACGAGTGACATCGAGCTGGCCACGCCCACCCTGACCTTGCGCCAACCCACGCCCCACCCCACCCCCAAGTTCAAACACAACCCTGATGCAGCCCTCAATGAAATCGAGTTTGACACCCATGATCTAGGTGATCCAGTTTCAAATCGCTACTCTTCCAGCCTTCACAAGGTCATGAGGATAAAACAGCTGTGACCCCAGGGAACCCTGTCTTGAACTGCAGGCTATAAATCTAATAAAGAAGGACTGTGTTGTTCCAATGGCACAGAAGACTTAGTGTTTCCAAGAATTAGCTCTTGCCCACTGTACCAGCAGCACAAACCAGGGATGACCTGTGAGAATCAGAAAAGTCATACATGTGACTGTTGGAAGAATTATCCTTCTGGGTTCAGTTCCAAGTGGGGAAAAAGACACTGGAAACATGGAGGAGTGTTGGGATTCAATTTTTTTTTACTGCCGGTTCTGTGGGCATGGCTCGGTGGGTGTGGCAGGGGAAGGATACTGTAAAATCTCCAGTCAGAGGTGGCATTTGCCGGTTCTCCGAACTACTCAAAATTTATGCTACTGGTTCTCCAGAACAAGTCAGAACCTGCTGAATACCACCTCTGACATGGAGGCTGTTTGGAAATATGGTTTAATGGTGCACAGGATCACATGCCTTGGAGCTCTTGGACGAAGAAAAAGGGAAGGGATGCTGAGAGTCCCTGGGTTCTATTCCTTCTCTGGGCTTTGAATTTGAGCATGTGTTCTGATTGGTTGTCAGACTCCCATGAGGCCATGCAGCGGTAACTTGGTAGGTTGTCTTTTGAGTCCCAGGCTTGGTTGACTCTTGCTGAGTGATGATGATGTAATGAAAGGGCTTTGGGCAATTCCTATTATGGTTCTGCCTGAAGGAGGTAGATCTTTGTTATGTAGAACAGACTGGCCCAGGCCTTAATGGCCCATTAACAAAGGTGGTGGCGGAGCTGAGTTTCTACTTCTTTTAGGGGAAATACTCTGCCTTTTTAATATATCCTAAAATATTTTATTTTTCTAGGAGAAGGGTGGGTTTTAACTTCCAACATGACCCATGTTTTTTAAAAAAGCAGTGGGTTATCTGATCATAGCTGCAATTTTGACATTTTTAAGCCCCCCCCCCCCATTAAGAGTGAATAGATATGGCTTTGGATTCAATGCAGACAAGGTTGATCTAGAATCACCTCTTGGTCTGTTTCTCCTTTATTCCATAATTATGATACCTTTTCCAAACTCTTCAGTTTTGTTTCTTCCTCTCCTCTCATATGTGTGAACTCCCTCTTCATTTTGACTTCCTTGCCGGCTCCAATCTGTCTGTTAGAACCCTTTTTATCTCATCCTGTGATCTCCTGTTTATGTTTACATTCTCTTTCCATTCTTCCGATTCCTAATAATTACAACCACCTCACCAACCCGCCACTCAAATTCCTAGCATCAAATTTGCAGCATCCGTGTTATTTCTTTGCTTCTAATAGCATATCTCTAGCAGTCTGCACCAGTTTCACTGTGATTTCCCCATCTTTATCACAACCCCCTGGCTTACAAAACTTTCTAAAAGAAGAAACTATAAATAGAAACATATAACATGTTAAAACAGTAATGAAAACCACTAGAAACAGAATTAAGACTTGAAAGTTCAGCTGCAATATAAATATTAAGTTAATATTAAAAGCCCTTGGAAGGAAAATTATTTCTTTACACTGAAATTAAGTAGTTGTCAGGTCAGGATATTCCCAGACATTACAGAGAAGACATGATTATGGCGACACACCAGAGTTTTTGCCAAGGTTTTGGGTACTCAGAAAAAGTTTTGGATGATGGTTCTGGGTCAGAGGAAGGATCCATTTAAATCACGTCAAGTCCAAAATGATCAAGATTTTATAGCTTAGTGCCAGCACCCTGAGTAGAGCAACAAATGAATCGGAAACCAAAAGAAATGGATTTGCTATGTTTCCGAGGGTGCAATTGTGTTGGAGAAGTTACATTAGATAAAATATTTCTTTCTTTGGCCTGACACGACTAGAACTCTCCAATAGAGTGGACTTTGAATTCAAACAGCATCTTGACCAAACACTCTTAATATTCGTTTATTTATGTAAAAGAGTCTAAACTTTTTTTATTTTTTGTATGACTCCAGGAGATCAAATTCCAACTGTTGTTGTTTTAAATATATATTTTATTAATTTGGGGCTCTGGATTATATTCAAGCAATTAGTGCCATCTTCTGGTGAATATGAAGAAAAGTCCAAACTCGTTCAGAAAAGGGATCATATTATTGTTTTAATATTCAGCCTTGGCAATATATAAATTTTGTTTTCATCTTTTTTTTTAGATAGGCTTCCTATCTGTTTTTATAAATCACAGGGCAATTCCAAAATATTCTTGAAGGAGCACTGACAGTTGCTGAACACACAAGATGCCTTTTGTCCCTGCACTTCATTTTATTTTTCCTCCATGTGCCTTTTTTTATTTACTGCATACATTCAAAAATCAACTGATGGATCTCCATATTGATTAAAATATTCCACTATGTTCATTGTCACTGAAGTTATAATAGTCCCAGAGCTTTTTGCAGCAACAAATAAAGTTCCTGGATTTTGTTGTTTTTGTTGTCTTGTTGTATTTCTTGCAAAGAAATGGGATGGCAAATGATGAAAGGATAATATGGTGAAATCAACATTGTTATAGATGTTATATATAGGAAATGATAGCATGAGTGGTAGCATAGGCAATTATCAGACCTCAGTTCTGTGAGCTGCATTGGACACCCTACCACCACCCCACCACCCGGTATGTCTCTCCCAAGTCTTTCTACCTATCCCATCAGATCCAGGCAAAGACATATGCAACGGGTCTTATCAATTAAAGAATGCCATATGCCCTTTGGAGCTTCCTTCCCCTGGAGATTAGATTGGTCTTTTTGCAAGATCTAGAAGACATGTCTGTATTTCAGAGATTGGAGATTGGATAGTTAGTCAGAGCCCTTGATATGGCTATGTTAATTGTGATTCTACCAATTTTATTTTATTATTTTAATCCTTGGTTGTGTGTTTGTTTTTTTTACTGCTGTTAGCTTCCCAGAATCACGATGGTGAGATGGGCAGCCGTATACATGGCATAAAGTCAATAAATATAATAGAATTGAATGTTTTTTCTAAGGAAGAATGGGATCTTATGATCCTCCAGCTATGGCTGAGTTTCAGCTTCCCACAGCTTCATTAAGCATGTGGAGTTGCTGGGAGCTTTCAGCTGCATCCAAAGGCCCATGTTTTCCTAGCTTACCTCTGTTCAAGGTAAAAACCGTCTTCTCAGCCTAGCAACCTTTTTGGTTGACTTTGTCTCCCATAATTCTTAGTCAATATAGCTTGGGGAAAGGATGGGGAAAGCTCATTAAGTATTGAAATGCAATATTTCAGGCATACATATTGCATTAAACCTGTGCACCAGTGAGACTTTTCACAGCCTGAGGTTTTGACTGTGTGGTTTGTTGCAATGTTATTGATTTCTAAAGGAAAAGATATGTGTGGGGGGTGGGGTGGGGGGGTTGTATCTACTTGTACGTGGTTAGATGCCCTGTGTGATGCATTTTAAAATGTAACTTCATAGTCTGTCTACCCCAAAAGGCAGCCTTAAAAATCCTGAAGAGTTGCTGGAGTACATTGAAACACCAGTCTTTTTTTTAAAAGTCACATCAATTCTACAGATTAGAGTTGGAAGGGACTTTGTAGGCCATCTAGTCCAAACTCCCCCGCCAAAGCACACCATTTCTGACAAATGGCAGTCCGATCTCTTTTTGAAAGCTTCCAGTGATGAAGCTCCCACAACTTACGAAGGCAAGCTGTTCCATTGGTTGATTGTTTTCCTCACTGTCAGAAAATTTCTTGGAATGAATAGAAAAAATGGAATGGATGGAATGAGTGCTAATGTTCACTAGTCTCAAGTTGTACTAGCAGAGTCGGTAGCCAAGATCCAGCACAAATCCTCATCCACGTTTAGGTCAAGCTTTCACAAGGATTTTAAGCATGTGTAATGATACTTTCAATGCATAATCATCCCTCCACCCCTTCCATTCCCAAGACATATAGACAAAAACACAAAGCAATCACCGCAAAGCAAACCCTTCTTTCCTAGAGACTTACAGCTGCATTCTTGTTTAGCCAGCCTGGAAACCTTCAGAGGTCTGCATTGGAGGTCAATTAAAATGGCTTATAATAAGACCAACTCTTTTTAGTTGACTTTACGTCTAGCAAAGAAAGAACATTCTTAATACCAGTCAAGGTATTTTTTAGTTAGTTTTGTCCACTTTGTATGAACTTTTTTTAAAATCTAAGAACAGTCAGAGATGGAGCATGTCCAGATCCCTCAATAGCCTGCACTGAGCTATCCTAGTCTTCTGGATGATCATCAGACCAATTTAGAGGAAGACTTGGCAGAGTCCAGGGTGTCAGAATAGTCCCAGCTGTTATTGTAACTGCTGCCATGGTGCCTGGCACCACCTTCTTCCTCTTCCTCCTCTGTGAATCTTCTCCAAAGACTGCAGTTGGGAGACTTGGCAGGGACTTCTTCACAGCAGATGGTGGCTTCTGCTCCATCTTTCTTCCACAACTTTTTCCAAAGACTGGCACACACACATTTCAGCTTCCAACTGCTCCCACAGCTGGCTCTTCTGGTAACACCTGCCTCTTGTCCCTGGGAATAAAAGCATTGCCCCTGGTCCACTACCACTTCCACTGAAGTGGAACCCCCATGCCTCTTCCTCTTGCTTGGCTCCACCATTTTGGGGAGAATAAGCCAAAAGGTGAAGTATCTAATTAGACAACCATCCTAGCACTTGCATTTTGTTCACAAAGTTAGTTTAACAGTAATACCATTTTTTATCCTCCCAAGCCTTTTGAAATTTGTGCTTTTTAACTTTCATCCTATTGAATATCAATTGAGCATTTTAGCCATGCTCTGAAACAGTTTTATTAATAATGCTATGCTGCATTATGCTCACGGTTGTGTTTCAAATGTTGCAAGAAAAGATATCTATGGATCATTCATCGATTTTTATGGATGTTCATCTTTAGTGAGTTGAAGTATCAGAAGGAATCAGTTCCTCAATGTTGGAAATCAGTTTTGTATACGCATCATCTTTCACCATATACAGTATAAACCTACTGACCAACAGGACAAGACATGTAAAGGTAGATAATAACAGGGTTTATTTTACAAATCTTTGCATGTCTCTATATAACCAGCCTTTTAGATATTGTGAAGGTTTTCATTCCTTCCTTCTCTTTTTCTTCTTGAACTGTGCAATGTGGGTTCTTCTGGCTCCTGTCCATAATGGAGGACAGCAGTTTTTAGCTGTAGAAAGATTAAAGTAACGTAAGCTTTCCTACCTGCTATTTCCTAAAGAAAGCTCTTCTTTTTTTCACATGCAGCATCAGTTTCAAGAATATTTTATTCTAAAAGATACACTCCTAACTTCAGTGTTTTTTTTTTCCTCCAGGCATTCCTTCCACCATGAACACTTCAAAAGCTTCATTGCCATTTTTCCCTAGCTGCCAACCCACGATGTGTCAGGTATTCATTTGCAGTTTATATTAATTTATCTCCCTCTCCTTCCCTAATTTCTCCTTCTACACTATGCCAATCATTATTACACTATGCCAAGTTATTATTACATAACATACATAACATAAATATATATTAATGTAACTAGAATGTATCATAGTTAAGCTTTTCAAGACCTGCTAATAATGAATGAAGGCAAATATACACGTCCCAAGATGCTTGCAGAATCCAATCTGGGTCACCTTAGTCTTCCAAGTTTTTGAACTTCTCTCTATCTCAAGTTCCCTGAGTATGAGTCCGAAAGCTCAGAAGACTAAATACTAGTGACTAGATTGGATCCTGCAACTTGCTAATAAAATCATATTTTATTGAGTCCGGGCTGATGCAATTCTCACTACAAGCATTTACCAATTGTTCCAGCATCAGATGAACTAGCAAACTATGGCCAGTCCCAGTTTACTGATTAACAAACATTTTGAAGTTGCTGGACAGCTAATATTTTTTTGCTTATTAACTAATTAGGAAAATAAAATAATAAAATTGGAGCAGAATATGCAGTATGTGTCCCAACTAAATTAAAACTACACTTTCTGGGTGACTGGATGGCTGTATACCAATGTGTGTGTATAAAGAGATTTATTTTCACCATTCCCATTTCCTCTCAGATTAAAAAATGGCATGAATTCTCAGTTTCCTATTTTTACATCCAAAGACCAGAAGGGAGGATTAATCTCTAATTAATTATTCTGTCCAGATTATGTCTAATGACGCAAGTAAAGCAACCAGCCTAGTTTTCAAACTATGATTTGTGTGTATTTTCTTTTAACTGCAATTCAACATATGCTCTTGGCTCTGCTAGCTTGGTTGGTTGCGCACAAGGAGGCTGTTGTGTGGTTTTCTGGCCCCACAGTATGGGAGCTCTCTTTACAGATAAATACCTCCTGTATTCTTCCATGGATGGACATTTTCTCGGACATTATAAGCAACCGTCACTTCAATCTGGGCAGGAGAGGAGATTCATCACCGTAGTATGAGCAACCCCATTATTTCTCAGGGCAACAATATTAATAAGATGTGTCCACAGAGCCACAAGAGATCTGAATGTTGTACTTGCAGGACCCAATACTTAGATCCTTAAAACAGATTGTAACGATTTCTCTTCAGAAACTCTTTACAAAGCAGTGATGAAATTAATGGAAAACAGCATGCGTTGCCATGCGGGCTGCCCTCATTCCACTCCTGTCACGCCATTATCTTGCCAATAATTGTTTTTTCTTTTTAATCTTGGCATCCTGATAGATCTGGCAGGGTAGCAGTGGTGAACAAGTCAACACGTTCCAGGGATGAGTCATCTAGCAATGCTGGCACTGTGAAATAACTCAGGATGGATCAACATCTGATACATCCAACACTTTCATGCAGAAGTTTATTGAATCAAGCTGTGAGAACTTTTCACAGTTGAAAAACATTTGAAAGGTTTCTCTTGCTTGCTTTCTGCTCTTATGTGTGCATGGAGAATGAGACTGACACAGCAAATGGCTTGTAATGGCTGGAAAATTAAAACCCACCATATACATATATAGAGAGAGTTACAGAAGTCATTGCATGAAACTTATGAAATTATCATTTTCTCTGTTCACTGGCTACAATGAGCTTTTGTAAGTTTAGCTGGCATATAATAAATTCATTATAGCAGTTACTTGTAATTTTAAAAAAAACCTCCACATCCTGTCAAAAAAGGTAAAGATGGCAGTTGCAGCTGTGCAATTTGAGGCTTCTTTCTTTTTTCCATGGGCATTGGGAATTGAGCAGCATGTAATTAATAAATTATTATTAATTTTTAGGTTGTGAACCATTGAGAGTGTATATATCAGGGGTCTTCAAACTTGACAGCTTTAAAACTTGTGGACTTCAACTCCCAGAATTCCTCCTCCAGTCATGTTAGCTCAGGAATTCTGGGAGTTGAAGTCCACAAGTCTTAAACTTGCCAAGTTTGAAGACCCTCGGTATATATGATATATACACTCAATAAATAAATGTTTCAGCCTGGGAATATATTATGAACTAACCCATTGTGACTTATTCAATAATCCATGATAAAGCAAACCATAGATCAGTGTAATAAAAATCTGTTTCTGTTCCCCCACTTGTACACACACTAAACTTAGTATTACAGTAAATGCTTAACCTAGAACTAATCTAGAACTTTTCTGCAGTAGAAACTGCAATTATTCATTTAGAATGTTTTCATTTTATCCAAATTCAACAATGTTAACTGACTTGTAATTTTAAGTATGAGTAGAATCTACCTTATCTCTGGAATAACATTGCTGTGTTCACATTACATATTATATCCAACAAACTAAACCACATTGTGGCTTAGGTATCTACAAAAGCTAATAATCCAATCCTTCTTCAGATTACATTAAGCCAGTTATTCTGGAGTGATCCATTAATCCTTCAAATTAGAAGTAGTTTGTAGTGATTGTAGTGCTCTCCACAAGGCTTAACTCCACAAACAAGGCTGATTTGTTTGAAAAACTACATCACAGAGGGCTTGGTGGGTCAGAAGAAGGAACAGGACATTCCAGAACTCTGTTGAAACATTCTAAGAATATTTGGTTTTGCACATTCTGATAATGGCTTAACACACAACATATAGGCTACTTAGCATGGTAAAAGATGCCGGGCTTTCAACCACAAAATACCCAGTTTTTTAGCCTACCCTGGGATGTTAAACAAATCCTTAACAGATAATCAGAGTTGGAAGGGACCTTGTAGGTCATCTAGTCCAACCCCCTGCCCAAGTAGGAGACCCTACACCCGTGATGGTAAACCTGTGGCACATGTGCCACAGGTGTTGATGGTAAACCTATGGCACGCATGCCACAGGTGGCACACGGAGCCATTTGCATGGCGTGTGAGCTGCAGGCAAACTTACCACGCATGCGCGTGCCTCACAGCTGATTTTCAGCCAGTTTGAGGCCTTTTTCGGCCTCCCAAAGGCTTGAGGAAGGCTTCTGCATGCTTTGGAGGCTGAAAACTAGCCCCATTTCATCACTTCCTGTTTTTCCAAAAATATCGGAAGTGATGAAGTGGGGCTAGTTTTCAGCCTCCAAAGCCTGCAGAAGCCTTCTTCAAGCTTCTGGGAAGCCAAAAAAGTCCTCAAACCAGCCGAAAATAAGCTGCGAGTTACAGTGCAGGTAAGGGGGTGAGGGGGGTGGGGATTACACATGCATGTGTAGGAGGCATGGGGGCACATTGCCTTCTGGATGCTGGCACATGAGCGCAAGCGTGCAAGCACATGCACAATTTCTGGCACAGGAGCCCAAAAAAGTTAGCCACCACTACCCTACACCATTTCTGACAAATGGCAGTCCAATCTCTTCCTGAAAGTCTCAAGCGATGGCGCTCCTACAACTTCCGAGGGGAAGCTGTTCCATTGATTGATTGTTCTCACTGTCAGAAAGTTTTTCCTTAATTCCAGGTTAAATCTCTCCTTGTTCAGTTTACATTCATTATTCTTTGTCTGGTCTTCGGGTGCTTTAGAAAATAGCTTGACCCCTTCCTCAAAGTGGCAGCCCCTCAAATATTGAAAGACTGCTATCATGTCTCCCCTGGTCCTTCTCTTCACTAGACTAGCCAGGCCCAAATCCAATCCAGATTTAGCTGTAGATCTTGATGAGTGGGAGTTTATGACCACGTAGGTCTTCACTGATACAGACAGGAATGATATCACATACTGCCTTTTCATGTAGATCTCTGGGACCTTGGTCTGGATTATGGGCTGCATTTTATTATTATTTAAACAAAGTTCTCCAGCAGTTTTTAGTGAAGATATTTGCAAAGTTAATGGGAAAGGGCACTGAAAATGAAACCCAAACTCTCAGTAACGTAATGTCTGAATCAAATGCCAAATTTTCCATATTATTCTCTTCATTATGTCAATAAGGAGCCTTGAAATTAATGAAACGCAGCTGCTATTTAATGCATCAGGTCTGCTTTTAACTACTGATAGTTTACCGAGATCTCCCAAATGAATTTGTGTGTGTGTGTGAGGTTTGGCAGAGCAGAAAGGAATTAGAATCTTCTCTCATTGTGTTTATAAAACCAGGAAATGTTGACTTTTTTTAAAGAAAAGCATAGTTTTAAAAGGTGGAACTGTCACTTCATAATAGACAAATATCTGCTTGAGAGACTAATACAACAAAAACAAAAAAACAAAATTCGATTCATCAGTTTTCTATTGTGTTATGAGAGTTGAGAGGCAAACAAGAGAGGCAAACCAATTTGAGAGGCAAACAAGCCAGCAACCATAGAAACCACATGGATCATCAATGAATGGACAAAAGAGGTTAGACATCAAATGTATTACCTCATTTATCTTATCACATACACATATACATACCATTAGCAATACAGCAAGGAAAAATGAAAGAAAACAACTGGAGCTAACTTTACCGGGATGGTGTACTTTTTATATACATACAGTACATCTGAAAATGCCAGTTACATATTGCTATAAAAATATGTTCTGTTACTTCCCCAGATTGGCAAAACCATGCCTTCAGAAAGACCCTATATAAGTTTATTATAAAGAGAAGTGATTGCTCCTTTACCCTGTGTGACAGAGATGAGTAAGGGGGCTTCTAGGAGCTACTTTCAGTGCTGTGATTGGAGAACTGTCAGCTGCAGGCTTCTTAGAGAAGAAACCATGAAAAAAAATGCAATGGGTGTTCAATATAATTGCATAGGGTAATTTCACCTAGCGCTTACTATACTACCCAAATCTGATCACCTTCAGAGCAACAGTGTGTGACATCAGCTACTTAGGCATTACTAGGCAATGGCTATTACAGCTAAGGATTCTGGGAGCTGACATCTAGCATACCTGGAGAATTAGATGTAGAAGACAGGTAGAAAGGTAGTGAGTTCAGCTGGAGTTAAAAAAAAAACAGCTCTTACACCAAGCTCTCTATAGTTGGTATCCGATACTGCACTTTTGTTCTTCTACTGAATCTCTCCCCAGGCCTTGTGACCTTTTCCATGTCATTATATGTACTTGGTTCTGGCTTACAGGCATTCTCCAAACGTGCAAATGTTGTTGCAAGAGATGTAGTTCCACTTTCCCATCTGTATGTCCGCTTCTGTGCGCTGGACAATGCTTAGAGAATATAGACTTGGTGAATTCTCACATGCCATTGTACAATATCCTCAACAATACAAAATATGTAGGCTTGAAGATGAAAGATGTGAATTAGGCAAACAGCAAGAGACCAGTTCCTTTGAAAGGAATCCTTAGCTATCCCATAAGGTGTTCCATGCTTGTACATTAGTCTGGCAGCTGAACCTATGGTGCACAATGTTTACATTCAATGGGGTGCGTGAGAGGCAAGAGCGACAACGGAATTCTTGACATTCTAATTAAGCCCCAATATTAGTTACATGAATCAATCTTCACAATGGTCTGAATGAAACTGAAGGGCACAAAGCAGATTAATTGATGTTGGGCCATGCAGATTAATTGATGCAAGACTTAGATTTAAATCTATTTTTCCCTAGCTCAGCAATCACAAATAAGACCTTCGTTGATTGTGCACTTAGATGCAATTTTCTCAGAAAGTCTCATGCAAAATATTAGGGTCTATCCTGGATAAACTCTTGTAAATTAGCCTATATTTGGATGCTCACCATATTACTGTATATAATGGGGAGAATAAACTCTTATATTTCAGTTATAGCACCCAAGCAGTATGGACTAAGATGAATACTTCAGTTTGCTGAGTAAATCTTCCAGAAAATTTTACTAACTTTAAAATGAGTTCCATTCAGTAACTTATTAAAAGCAACTATTAAAAGTTATTTTTCAACTAAGGATTTTGGATTTTTAAAAAATCCATTTGGGGTGGTGTGGTGTTTGTAGTACAGTGGTTTTTGCCAGAAAGCCTAAGACTGCCATCTGCTGGCCATTTAATTATATGACAGTTATTTATTCTAATATGAATAAACGATAGTTTTATGCACCAATCAGAAATGAAATTTTACTTTTTGCTAGAATCACAAATAAATTAAGATATGACAGCATGTTTCTTCCTCATCAACTTCCTCAACTAGGGTAGAAGCAGGGCAGCCATTTTCAGTGTAACACATAAAAATAAAGTTCTAATTATTAGCAAACACTGAAGTTTATTAAATGCCCTCTTCAAAGATTCCCTCCCCCACCACGCAATCCTTTTCTGCATGCCTTAAATACAAGTCACTTTAAGGAATTTTTATGCATGGCCCAGAAATATGCATTTTACAGCATATTATGCTGTTAAATTATTATTGATATAGACAAGTATTAGTTTTTATTCCTCTTAATTTATCCTAGTCACTTGACCGACTTGGATAATTAATTTAAGGCACTCACTCCATGAAAATGTTATTTCTGGCCTGAGATTGCTCTTCTTTTTTTTTTAGAAAAAAAATTACATTGCAGACGGTAATTTAAAAGTAAATGACCATTCTAGTAATCATCCTGATCAAACTAAAAACATTTCTAACATTGGGAAAAATTAAGTACATTATATACACAACCAAATTTTTGTTTAAATTACAACCTACTTGTATTCTATTTTTTTTTAAAAAAAAAACCTGATTAAAGTCTACTTAAATACTGCAAGGTTTTAAATATTTTACATATCACAATAATATTTTCAGTAAACTACTACATATCTACCAGTCTATTGACCCCTTTGAAACAAATACTTTTTTATTTAAATCTTGCATATATAGCAACATATTCCAAAACAGATCTTCTTTGCCATATAAATAAGTATATTTCTGTCATTGCTTCAAAAACCTTCATGTTTAAATTACTTGAAGCAAATAGCTGCGTCTTGCTTCTCTTTTGTAACAACTTCTTTTTTTAAAAAAAAATCCTTCATTGTTATTTTTACTGGTAAAATATAACTGTATTTCCAGAATACATAATGGACCATTAGTTTTTTTTAATGTGTTAACTTCTGAACTTTACAGTAAAAATTAAAAGGAATTTCTTGTAGAAAGTCTTATGGAATGTGTATTGTATAGAGTTGAGCTTGGTTCATATTAATATGAAGTGAAAAAATTGAACAAAACAGAGAACGTGTGCCATTCAAAATTTCAAAGTGCAAGTGAGTGTTTGTGAGACTCTTATTCAAGGCAACTGGCCAACATTTTGCTAGAAACTCTATGTAGTCCAAACACCATAGCAGGTAGGTTTGCTTGGATCATTTCTCTGCCCATCCAAAATTCAGAATCCACAATGTTCCATGTCAGGCAACCTGAGAGAGGTGAACTTCTGCATTGAGCCCAGAAACAGTAAATATGTCTGATTCCATAATTTCGCAGGAAACAAGGGGAAATAGAAATCCCTAGTGCACCTTATCTAAAAAATAGAAATTGGGATTGTCCCCTGTCTTCTGGACTCAGCACCACTGGCGTAAGACAGTACTCAGGCAGAATTGCTCTCTGCTAAACACTTCTGTGACTCCAAGATAATCGGTTTCCTTTCCTCTTACAAGTCTCCATCTGTAGGAGGTTGACATAACTGGTAGATTCTGTAAAAAATGTGACAAAGAAGTTGGTGTTACAAAAAGATTCTTGAGGATAATGTGGCAGACCAAAGTAAACCAAATTGTTTTAAAACAGCCATATTCAATGTCTTGCCTTCCAGACCCTAGACTCCCATAACTTTCATATATTCACTCAAGCAGGTAGACAATTAGGACGCAGTCCACAATATCTGAAGATAATCTAGTTATTTTGTTTACTTTGTTTTATTTATCACTGGGTTTATGAGGTTGTGCAACACCAACATGACTTTGGGTGGTGTACAACCACAAAAAGCAAACTATAAACCTAAAAAGAACCACTTAACTTTAAAATGCACACAATATATTAACATAAAATACAGATTGTAAATTGGTAACCTACACCATAATTAAATCAAGAGATGACTCCATTAAAATGCCCCCCAAATGCCTGGGGTAAAAGTCAGGTTCTGTTTGGGACAGAGGTGTGTTAAATTACCTCCATCAAAGGCATAGGTGATTAAAAGTAAACTCTAATTCACCTACGAAATGTAAAGATTCATTTGAATGCTTTTCCCTTCTGGAATGCTCAATGATATGGACATGCAAAATTAATTTGTGTTGATGAGGTCATTGGACCATTTTGTCCTCTACTGTTTCAGCAGCTGCCAAGTAGTTACTAGCAAGTTTTTCTGATTTCAACTATACC
This sequence comes from Pseudonaja textilis, assembly GCF_049901715.1. Taxonomy (NCBI): domain Eukaryota; kingdom Metazoa; phylum Chordata; class Lepidosauria; order Squamata; family Elapidae; genus Pseudonaja; species Pseudonaja textilis. Next base: position 22,671,704 of record NC_141992.1, on the reverse strand, counting down.
TAAAGGTTCCTTTTGACAAGGCAACTGAACTTTTTTTGTTTTTCCTTGAAGGAGTTTTGTTCCTCATCCAACAAAGAAAGTCCAGTTGCCTTGTCAAAAAGAACCTTTGAGACAACCATGACCTGATGACTGGGAATCTCCATAGACATTTACTTCGACTATATTTTGCATGCAAAATACTACTTTGCCTTTGAAATATAGCCAATGTTTGCTATGACTTGCTGACAAGATTAACAGCAAAATGGACTGAAAAAGGATATTGAAAATTAAAGAAGGGAATGTTGTCAGTGACAACACAAGCCAGTTTCTCAGGTTTGCTAGTTATGGTGTACTTAAAAAGTTAGCAATTTCTTTTCTTTTTCTTTTGGTAATAATTTTACTGAAAATTTTTAATAGACATAGTAAACATAAATACAAATTAAAATAAAAGATTAAAGAAAAAGTTTAAAAATTCAAAAGAAAGAAAGGAAAAGAGAAAAAAAGGAAGAAGAAATAAAGATACTAATAAAGAAGTGACTTTCAACCTTCAGCATACTGAGCACTAAATAATAAAACCTTTCATCCTCTTTTACAATTACAAGCAAAAAAACCCTCCCTTCCTATAACATAACTTGTATTTATATATGCAATCCAGAAATCTTCATCTGTTTAGTCCTGGTTCAGTAACAGCCATTAGAAGTTACCACTCATTTCAAACAGATTATTTATCCCTGATCAAACAGTCCAATTTTATGTTCCTTTCTTCTGCATTTAATAATTGTGGCTTTTAAATCATCCCAATAGTGTCTCAGGATTTGATCTTTTAACAATACTTTGCATTCCAAAAGTTTTTTTCAGAGCCATGCTGGCACAGTAGTTAGAATGCAATATTGCAGGCTAACTCTGCTCACTGCCAGGAGTTCAAATCTGGCCAGCTCAAGGTTGATTCAGCCTTCCATCCTTCCAAGGTCGGTAAAATGAGGACCCAGATTGGAGAGGTTTGTAAGTATAAGTGTTATTGCTATTGAACCTAGTTACCTACCGGGGTGCAGATTGCGGCATCTGATCCATCACTTTCAGATTTTTTGCAGAGATTTCAACTCTTGGTCCCTAAAGAAAACCATACAAAAATAGTTACCTATGGCTCTAGAGGAACACCAAAGTAGAAACACACTATTTTCATTTGAAAAATCTATTCATAGCCATAAAGCAATTCTGAAAAGGAGGGACCTGGCGGAGTAGTCTTCTGTGCTTGCTTAAGATGAAAGTCTTAGTATGTTTTGCAGCTGCTCATAAGAGAGTGACAATACCACAGGACACTGACAAGTGTCCTGAGTGGGTACATGAGGATATTCCGCACACTGCACCTCTCTCTTGAAACCAAGGATGGGTAACTTGTGGTTTTTCAGAAGTTGCTTCCCTGCCACTTCGCAAAATCCCTATCAGCAGAGCCAGTGACGAAGGACAAGCAAAACTGTAATTTGCTAACATCTGGGAAATCAAAACCTTTCTGTCTTGCTTAAAGCAAGATAGGTTTGTAAATAGTTATCATAAGCATGTCATTTTTATTACCTCTTGTATCATTAAACGATGTGGTGCTCTGCATATAAAAATTCTGTGGAGTGCATACAAATATACATATTTAGTGTCCCATCTGGAAATTTAGGGTTGCTAATATTATTTATTGAATGCTTCATTAATACTCACTTGCTTTCTCATTATGTCCGTTGCCTGCATGATACACTTGGGCAAGAGTCCATGACTTCGAGCCAATATTGCTGCTTGTTCCAATGACACACAAAGTGTGCTCCTAGCAGTATAACAACAAAGAGCATTGCATTCAGAAACTCAACACTTGGTCAGAAAAGCTGATTTACCCCCTTCCATAGATATTCATATCCTGTAGGCTGCCACCCGCTCCACTCCTCCCAGACCATCCTTCAAAACATATCACCAAATTAAACATTTGGATTGCCATAGGGGTAAAATGATTGAATATTACATTTATGCATTTACTAAATATTATATAATTTTAATATCTCCCCATTTCCATTAAATTCTATTATTTTGGGTTTGCTGCAGTCCCTACCAATTCTTTGCCCTGGTCCCACTCATTCTATCTTGTTCTTGCCTACTTTAGGAAATGCAACCCTAAGGATAGTATGGAAAAACCAAGTGTGGGATATGGGCTAAAAACCTTTCCCCATCCTGCTCTACGTTTTTTTCCTGCAAAAAAGTAAAGGTTTCCCAATCAGTTGTGTCCAACTCTAAGGCATGGTGCTCATCTCCATGTCTTAGCCAAGGGAACCAGAATTGTTTGAAGACAATTTCCATGGTCATGTGGCCAGCAAGCCTAAATGCCATAGGTGCACAGAATGCCAAAGCAATACCTATTAATTTACTTGCATTTTGCATGCTTTCAAATTGCTGGGTGGGCAGGAGCTGGGGCAGCTAATTGGAGCTCATCCCACTGCACAGAGCTAGGGTCTCGAACCCAGGCTGTCAGCTGTACAGCTGAAAAGTTCAGCATCTTTAACCACTGAGCTGTCGCGCCCCACATTTTTCTGAAAGTTTATTCAAATGCACAGGATGGATGTCTGAGAAGAACTTAGAAGATATGGATAGGAATATAGTGTCAGGACTCCGGTAGTTACCCCCATTTAAATCATGAGTCTCTAGTCGGATTTTCAAACTAAAAGAAGATTAGGAGTAAACATGCCGGTGTTGCCTGGGTATAGCAGACTCTGAGACACATAATTCATTGTCACTCTTGACCCTGGTTTTCCCCCATCCCCTGGCTGTATCATAATTCATATTCTCCAATGGGACACATCCATTGCCAAGAGTCATCAATCATACTCTCCAGTTAGAATTTTGCATGGCAGAAACTTTGGTTGCCTAGAAACTAACTTTGAAAACATTTATGGAATGCAAGCCGCCCACTGCTCCCCCCCCCCCTTTCTGTTGGCACTCTAAAAGACCACAGAAATATTTTATGAGTTGACATTTAGCTAATATTTGCACTTCATTCTTGATCCCACTCCTTCTGAAGTCTCACCTTTGCATTCCGGTGCCACACATTACAACCTGGCAGGCTCCAAGACGGTAGCAGAATTCAGAAGATATAGGCAGCAGTCCAGCCCCTGCTACATAATTGCTAGAGTACCCAGACTGATTGCCTTTTGTGCTGATAAAGGATTTCATTAATCTGCAAAGCTCCTGCATTGCATTGATGGGCCGAATAAGCTGCAAAAGAACAGAAAATTAGTCTCAGTATAACTTAGTCCCTTTCCTTTCTGAAACCCATATCCTTGAGATCCCTTAAGACAATAACTATTCAGTATTATTGTTGCTATTATTTTGGGCTTCAGGTGACTCTTGGCAACTAGGAAAAAAGCCTGTGCAATTCTAGGAGTTTCCAAATTAGAATACTGTTTTAGACTGAGTTCGAGTCCTGCCTTAGGCACAAAGCCAGCTGGGTGACCTTGGGCCAGTCTTTCTCTTTCTCTCCCTCCCTCCCTTTCTCTCTCTCTCTCTCTCTACCCTAGGAAAGAGGCAACAGCAAATCACTTCCACAGTCTTGCCAGGAAAACTGCAAGAACAAATCCAGGCAGTTGCGTGGATTGAGTCAAAATTGACTCAAAGGCACAAAATAAACAACTGAATAGAATAGGACACAGATGCTAGCCTGTTGAGAATTGAGACTATATGGAAAGTTATGTTGGAGGTCTTCATTTAATTAAAGAGGAAGCAGCCATAAGGAGAAAATAGTGAACTGGATGAATATTTATGGTTTAGGAAATGATTTGAATCTTTGTCTGTGCAAGAAGGTCCCAATCCTAATTATTCTTTAAAGCTGAGTTTAGACCTGGGAAGAGGAAAAAAACTGGATCCCTAAAATGTTTTGGAGTCTCTAGAACTCCTTTGGTGGTACAACCCCAAAGGAAAAACCAGATCAGGATTATGAAATGAAAACTGGAAGACCATATTACTCATGCAGTATCAAAAACAGCTAGGCCACAAGTAACCTTGGAACATCAGTAGTTTGACATTCCTTTTTTATTTATACACATATGTATGAAGAAACATGAAGGACAACTGGAAAAATGTTATCTCACTATTTTGCACTGGGTGAAAACATTTGGTTATGCTGACTTCCTTCATCCAATAACTTTTCAAATACAGACGGGATCAGGTTGGAAGGCACCAGGTACTGGAATCCTGCTTTAGCTAATGATGAGGTCTGGTTTGACCAGTTTCACAGAATAGGTTAAGCTTGATTTCTTTCCTTCTGTTACTGTTAGGTTAGAAGCACCAACTTTCATCCTAACAGTTGAAGTAGCAGCCTCTCCCAGTTCCCACTTTGCCAAATATCTGAATATATGAGCAGAAAGTTTCTATACCTGATGAATTTTCACAGCTGTGGTGTTTGAATCTGTAGGCAAGTTAGATCGTTCAAGGTAAAATGCCCTGAAATTAAACAATAATTAGCTGGTGATTATATAATGTTAAACACTCCTATAATGTATTTAATTTCCAAAAGAAAACAAGTACTACATGGTCTATGGAGATTCTCAGTCAACCAGGTCATAGTTGTCTCAAAGGTGGTTTTTCAAGAAGCAACTGGACTTTCTTGTTTTTCTTTGAAGATATTTTGCTTATTATCCATGAAAAATCCCTAATTTTTGGATGAGAAGCAAAACATCTTCAAAGAAAAACAAGAACGTCCAATTGTCTCTTGAAAAACAATCTTTGGGACAATTACTAGAGGCCACACATGGATTAGCTATACTTGCATGGTCTAAAAAATGACAAATTAAAAATTAGATTTCCAATTCCAATTTTTCTGAAATTATGAGAGTCCATGCAAGTTATCGAGTGAGCTCACTACTTTTTTCTCTCCTGTTTCTTTTCATTCTCATCCCAAAACCAGCTTTGATAGTCTATTTCCAGGCCCAATCCTGCATTGCCTTCTCTCTTTGAACTCCTTCTCTCTTACGTATTATTAACATTCAAAATAAAACTTGAAAGGGATTCTAATTTGTATGAATTCCATTGAAATAGCCGATTGCTAGTAGCAAAATAAAGCTTCCTATCTTCACTAATGTGAACTGGCAAGTGTGAGGGTAGCAAACCTGGATGCACTTTTTAAGAATATTTTTGATTCAGTTGCCAAGACTATTTACAATCAGATTTCTTTTGATGCTGTATAGTACCTGAGCTTGTGATAATACTGTTGCACCTTCTCAAAAGAATAGGAATTGATTTGATGCTGAAGCTCCTCCTGAGGCGACCCATTTGGTAGGACTTGGCCATCCAGATTTTCAAGGACTGAAAATATTTTAATGAAAAGTTTAAAGCAACTTTTAACAATTCTCATATGTTTGTATTTATTATTACATTATTTTACAATAAGAAGGGGGGAACAACCTTTTGAATTAATTTTGATCTATTTATTGATTAAATGTACATGCTGTCCATCTCATTATTGAGCAATACTTATCCACCTCATCTTGTAAATCTATCTTATTCTGCTTAATCTTGCCAAGAAGAGTAGATGTCAGAGGTTAAAAAAAAAAGAATGCTTACTCATGGGGTATAGGGGGAAAGGACTTCATATTGTCATGACATCCTAACATAGTTGAACACATCGATAATGTCATGATGCAAGTAGTGCAAATAACAAATCTTGTATCATTTACATGAGGATGTCATGAAGAACATGATGTCACTGTGGATCAACCAGGCATCTATGTCTACTGGTGATAAAATGAAGTCTTGGAAAAGTATAAGCAAACACACTGAATTTATTAACAAATTATCATCCTTTTCCTTATATATCTAGCTTACACTGAAATATGAATGAATGAATGAATGAATGAATGAATGAATGAATGAATAAATAAATAAATAAATAAATAAATAAACAAGCAAGCAAGCAAGCAAGCAAGCTAACTAATGCATTTCTTTCTCAGAATTGGACAACTCATTGCAGCCAACTCATCATGGCCAATTCACCACAGCCAACTCGCCATGGCCAACCCACCACAGGACAACTTGCTGTGAGATAATTCAGCAATTCAATTTCATTATTTAAAATTGTTAAAAATTTATTTTAATTTCTATCAGAGTAGGAATATAGGACGTAGCATCACTATAACAGAATGGGAATAGGTCTGGGGTAGAAATAATAAAATTACAAAATCGGTAGCATACAAAGAAAACGCCTATAAAGGTTTTATAGATGGCACCTTCCTCCTTTGAGATTAGCGAAGATGCACCCCAATATGAGTCCAAATTGCTAGAAATAGAAAAAAAAAAGAGGGAACTTTTTTTCATATGTGGTGATCCTGTACAGAAGCTCAAAAATATTGGCAGAAAATTAGAAAATGGCTGGAAGAAATGACAAGAGAACAGATCAAATTCAAACCAGAGTCCTTTCTGTAAGGGATCTTTGATAAACAAATATCAAAAAAAGTGAAATATATAATAATACACATTTTGACAGCAGCCAGATTGGCTTTTGCACAATGTTGGAAGCAGCCTCATGTTCCCACAGAGGAGATGATCATTCAAAAAATTTCAAGTTGTGCAGAAATGGACAAATTAACTTTGGCATTAAAAAATAAAGACACTTCAATATACTACAACAGCTGGAACTGCTGGTACAAATGGTTAGACCAAAGATAGACTTCACACTAAAAGGCAAAAGATGATAGGATAAATCCACAGTAGTGATACACAGATATATGTAAGGATTGGGTGTGTGTATATGGCATAAAATAAGGATAAAAAAGAAGTCTTACAAACTGTTGAAGATGAGAATGTTTTTAATTGTTTTCTATTTTTGTCTTTCTATTTTCTTCTCCCTTTCTTCTTTTTCTCTCTTTCATTTATGTATATGTTGTTGGTTTGTTTTAATTGTAAAATCAATAAAATTTATTTAAAAATAAAATAAAATAAAATTGTTAAAAATTTACTTTAATTTCTATCATTCACATTTCATTTTTCCCTCCTTTGGCATCCTTTCTTTAATGATTCTATTCCCCTTTTCCTTAGTGTAAGTCTTATCACATGGCGAATTGGCTGTGGCGAGTTGGCTGCAGTGAGTTGGCTGCAGCGAGTTGCCCATGGTGAGTTCTTGTAGACCCCCTCCTTCTTGTTCCTCTGAAGATATATACTGTGTGTGTATATATATATATAGAATATATATATCCTTAAGTTTTCACAGGTATTTATATGTATGGTATTCAGCTTTGTTCGGGTATTCTCCCACATCATTATAGTTGTGCTTTTAAAGTTGTAGCAACGTTTCAGCAGAATTTCATCTGCCATCATCACGCTTCTGTATAGTGTTCATCTGTGAGTCAGACTTTCACAGACGTTTCTGTTTTAAATTTGGTGCACCAAATTTTGGTTGGTTGTACCCATTTTTTTTCTAGTCAATTCTGATGGTTTAAGAAAAACTGCTGTGTGTATAAATTGGGTATTTGGTGGGAGCATTCAGGGAGTTTAAGACTAAAAATGGCTGCAAAAAAATTGTCCTGCCTATTCCAGAGGTTCCCAATAATTGTTGGAATTATGTTCATCATGCAGATTGCAAATATTGCATCTATATAATTAAAAATGAGTCTACGATCATTATTTAAATTTTCAACAGCTGGTCCAATGGTTCAATCATTCATTCCGTTAACTCTTTAGAAATTACTTTCTTAATGTCTACTTCCTATCTGCCTTGATTTGGCTTAAAATGTGGCATTGTTTGTCTATTTAACATCCACTAATCTGACCTTCAGTTTGACTGTGTTAGGAGCTCAATAAAACGGAAGGAAGGAAGGAAGAAAGGAAGGAAGGAAGGAAGGAAGGAAGGAAGGAAGGAAGGAAGGAAGGAAGGAAGGAAGGAAGGAAGGAAGGAAGGAAGGAAGGAAGGAAGGAAAGGATTTATTTCTCTTGTACCTTTTGTAAAGAGAACTGCGTGCAATTTCAGACTTCCTCCATTCTGAAATCGGGTAGGTAGTTTAGAAAAGTAGTAACTATCCAGGAATAAGGTCACTTTCAAAACTTGCCGATTTCCCTCCACATGATAAAAGACATGAGTATCTGGAGGAATCAAGAAAAAAGACATCACAAATTGTGAGGGAAACAATAACACATGATAACCGACATGAGGAAACTGCAAGAATGAAATCCAAGCATAGGTTTTTGTCTTTTTTTTTTTTTTTGGCCAGAGGTGGGGATTGCTCTTAATGAGCCTCAATGGTGCAATGGTTTGAGTGCAGTACTGTAAGCTACTTCTACTGCAATTTGGCAGGTCGAATCCCACCAGGCTCAAGGTTGACTCAGCCTTCCATCCTTCTGAGGTCCCAAATTGGACCCGAATTGTTGGGGGCAATATGCTGACTCTGTAAACTGCTTTGAGAGGGCTGTGAAGCACTATAAAGAGGTATATAAGTCTAAGTGCTATTGCTATAAGGGATGTGCAACTTCTGTTGAAGTAAGAGTTGCAAAAGGTACATCTTAGAAAAGAAGAGATTTTGCAGCTTCTATTGAAATTCCAGTCTCTGTGAATTTAAGACAACAGGAGGCATCGTTTTACTGTTCGAACAAATACAGAGTCACAGGAAAAATTCAAGGGAGTCAATGCATCTAGTGACTGAACTTACTTGCTACAAAACACTCATCCAGCTGCTTGAAATAAAAGGCAACTTTATCCAGCTCTGAAAGGGTGGCCTGGATATCTTCCAGCATGGTTCGCTCTTCTTTCTAAGAGAGGAAGAAACAGGATAAAAGGGTGACTAGACTGCAAGAACAGTCTGTAAGGACAGATTCAGGTAGTTCTCGACTTATGACCAGTCACTAAATGACTGTCTGAAATTATGATTGCACTAAAAAAAAGCTATTTATGCCACCCTCTTAAAGTTATGACTGCAGATGTATATGTGCAGCAGTTATGTGATCACATTTCAAGGGCTTACAGCCTCCAATGCTCACATGATTTATTACATGATCATGATTTAGCGTCTACTGTTTTCTGGGAGAAAATGACAAAAAAATGTCCAGTGAATATGCTGAATTAGCTTAACAACCATGTGGTTCATTTAACAACCAGAGGTTTTGTTTAAAAATCATCGTAAAAATGGGTCATAAAATTGAGTCTGGTCACACAATTTAGGACTATAGTAACTTATGACTGAAATCCAGTGTTTTATTGTAGTTGTAAGAACACAAAAGATTCTTTTCATAAGAACTGGAATTATAAAAAGGAGAAACGATGCCTTCCCCAAACCCAGGCATCAAACGCTGGTTGTGATTGTGACTAAGACCATATCTAAATCCTTCATTCCCTGAAATTTACTGTTGTTTTTTTTTAAAGGTGCGCTTGCAACTCTACCATACACTGTCCACCATATGTCTTATATCTTTAACACACATTGTCCATCACAGGTCTCATATCTTGCTCATATGGGTTTTCACAAGGTATATTAAAAAGTGGTGATCAGCAATAACTTGAACTTTCAAATGAATATGAAAGAAATTGCTGTTATATACGTATTTGGTACATTTCTATGTTTCAAATATATTCAGTGCAATGCAAGATACAGTTGCTCACCAGCAGAGGACAGAATACTTCAACACTTCACACAATTAGTTATCATTTACAGCTAATACTCTATGCCTCACTAACATGTAGCTAAATTTTTAAAAAATAGCAATGAATGTTGCTATTACAGCACTTTCCTTGCTTTTATCTTGGCTTTACGAGAAGCCAAGGAGATAAAATTCTTGCACATTTAATATGGTTATGTAGAACACAGAATATGGTGAGGTACAGCTTGTCACTTAAAGGAGCAGAAAAGACCGAATAGATGAATTTGTTGTACTGTTTGATGAAATAAACTATTGGTCTGCTTATTCAGTATTGTCTGCAATGAACACCAGTAGCAATTAGAAATATCTTCCCTGACAGATTTTATTCAAGCAACAAACTGCACTTTATTATTTTTCTCTTAATTATTAAGAGAACAAATGTGAAACTGCACCACTCTGTCAGAAAGTGTCTTGCACAACAAACAAGGCCAGCTTCTCTTTTCTTATATATATTATCCTAATATGTACATACATAGACCCTTCACATTATTGCCCAAAGTAGCTTCTCCTATGTTGTGTCAAGTCTCAAAATGACTTTAGCTGAAGCCATATTCTTTTTACTTTGTTTCTTAGTTGCCACACATATGGCGGGGGAGAGAGGGAACTATAGGGTGTGGAATAATTTCCTCCCAGGTGCCAGACATAACAGCAATAAGGCCTGTGGGAATCAAGGTTATTTCAATGAGAACTCATAATGGCCAGAGGGAGTAGCTGAGTAGCCTGCCATTTATACAAAACCTTTGCTAGACCAATATTTGAATACAGCTCATCTATCTAAAATCCGCACTGTAAATCGGACATTAATACAATTGAGCGAGTCCAGAAGTATTTCATGAGAAGAGTACTACACTCCTCTGCTCGCAACAGAATATCCTACACCACCAGACTTGAAATTTTGTAGCAGATAATTGGACAACCTAGAACTATGCCGCCTACGGTTGGACTTCAGCGTAGTACACAAAATTATCTGCTACAATGTCCTACCAGTCAATGACTGCTTCAGCTTCAATCACAACAACACAAAAGCACACAACAGATACAAACTCAATGTAAACTGCTCCAAACTTGATTGCAGAAAGAGTACGACTTCAGCATGAGTGGTCAATGCCTGGAATGCACTACCTGACTCTGTTGTTACATCCTCAAACCCTCACTCCTTTAACCTTAAACTATCTACTGTTGACCTCACCCCATTGCTAAGAGGTCTGTAAGGGGCATACATAAGTGCACAATCGTGCCTACCATCCCTGTCCTATTGTCCCCATTTATCCATACCTATTTCCTGTATTCATACTCATGTTTATTCTTATACCTATTATCTGGAAAGTGATTGACAAATCAAATCAAATAAATAAATAAATAAAACTACCTGGTTGCTCAGCATGACCAGTGACACTAGCGGGGTGGGTGGTATCTATTTCTTTTATTATACTGAAAACTCTGGAAATATTTAGAGTTGAATTCACGTATGAATGTGCCAATATGATATACCCAATAAGATGGATTTTTGAGAAAAGCTGCAGCCTCAGAAACCTGAATTGATTGGGACCATTACTTAGAACCATGACATGTTGCATGTAGGAAAACTTGAAGTTTGGCTACACAGTTCACTATGGCTGAAAGGGTGCTACCACAAAATGGATCACACTCACTAGGTTGAGATTTTGCACATATATCTCACCTACCCCAGAAACCAGGCTGGGAAGGCGTGAATGGGGTTTGAAATGAAAATGCTACCACACTGCAAACAAAAGCAGTTTTATTTCTCCCAGCCTTTGAAAATATATTTAGGTCAGAAGATGAGTAATGAAAGAACTGCCTAGTTCCTTATTTTGGTTTTCTGTGTTTGAGGAAATGGTTTTCTGGCCTTACCACACTGGGAGACAGCGAGGACTGGTAGTTGAGCAACACTCCTGTGGCTGCTATCTGCTCCAGCCACTTTTTACTGGCTTCCCGACTGCTTTCTTCATACTCTCCATTGTTATTGTATCGATAGTTGAGTGCTCCCAATAACTGCTCTGAAAACGTGCAAACGGCTGCCACCAGGGCCTGGCAGAAGATGACATCTCGTCTCACTTGCAGTTCTGTATCTGGAAGAGAAAAGAAAGACAAGAATAGGGATCAACAGGCTAGGGCTACTGCTGTAGTTAGGATTCATGCCCAAAGTTCTGGCTTTTTTAATTCAGTGCAGCTTACATGACTCTGATGATATTTGGAGAAAGGTGCCCCCCGCCCCCCAGTCCCAAGGGTTTATTTCCCCTTCCTCACCCCAGAGGAACACATAGTTTTTCACAAGACCAGCAAGAGGATTAGGCTGTATAGAGGTGTCCATATTAATCACTAATCCTGAAAATAATGGTTTAATACAGTGGTTCTCAACCTTTTTATTTTTTACCACAGACCCCCTTTAAATAACTTTTGTGGCCACAGGTCATGGCCATTCCCCCTCTCCCAAGACTTAACTCAAGATTTAAATTATAACATTTCTTCAAGCCTTCACGGACGTCCTGGGATGACATTGTGACCCCCCAGGAGTCGGGGGACTGTAGGTTGAGAACTACTGATTAATCCCTGAAATGGAATGAAAATATTCCTCAAACTGCATGTCTGTCTCTTAATACAGTTCAGGTGGTCAGCTGCAATGGGCATCAAGGAGTTGCCTACCATAGGCCATAAGGTAGATGACAAGTAATTGAATTCATAGGAGATATAGAGTCTACTAGCAAGAAGGATGAAAGGAAGTTGTGGGAAAGTTCTCTGCACCAGAAGACAAGTCAGGAGTAAGCAAAAAGCTCCTTTACCTGTGCATTTCAGCAAAGCTAACAGGAGCTGATTCTTTCCATCTAGAAAAGAAAAATAAAGTAGAATTTAATCATGTCTTCCTTAACTGAAATGATAAGGCATGCTCAGTATCTTATTGATAGAGGCTGGAGCTGAAGTAGTGTTGGAAAGAGAACACTGTAATCAAGCATAGGGAAACTATTCTATACTCAAACGCATAATGAAAACCCTGGAAACCATAAACTATTAATGTCTAGAGACTGAAAAGACTGATACCATCAAAATCCATAAAATTTACAGATGAAGGGGGAACAGCTCTGTGGTAGAATCCATTTCTGGAATTAGCAAATTCTTATGAATATGAATATTTAACTTCAGGCACTTTTGGATAGAGTAGGTGTTGCATGAGAAGGATGGAAACCTAGTTTTATTCCTCCATTAGTCATACTCATTGAGTAACTATCTGCCAGTTGCTCTCTTTTAGTCCAACCTATCTCACAGAGATGATGCTATGGTTCTGAACTGCAGTTTTGTACTAGACTTAGCCATAAGTGTATAACAAACAAAAAATACTAACATTGATTCCCATATCACTTGAATAAGAAATAATATTGAATCAGATTATGGCAACTTCTTACATTTTCTTTTCCTAAGATTCACTCTACCTTCATCTTCTAGTTACAAAAGTCTTAACAGAAATTCTCCATTATTTATTCAGTTACTCTACTACTTCTGATCCCAACCTTCTCTACTACTTTCTTTAAAATATGGAAATTTTTAACAGCTCTTTTCCAGCTTTCCATTCACAAACCTTCCACGTATTTCTGAATTGTATCAACAAGATTTTTAATGCGAAGTGGGAGATTCCAGGGATCTTCCTGTATGCTGATCTGAATCTTGTTCCTACTCCGTATAGTGGTTTCTTCTTTCTGCTTAAATTCTGCAGAACAAGAAAAGATTTCAGTTCTGACAATAATACAGTACCAAAGTGGTTCAGAAGAGCAGCCAATTACATCCTGTGCCAATCTCTGCTAAGCTTATTTCTTTGTAAAGAAAATATCAATCATCAGTTTTGATAATATTTTATTAAACAATAAATATTATCAACTAATTAATAGCATAAATCCAAGATGCAAAGAGAAAACTATAGAAAATACTAAAAAACAGAAAAGAGAAAGGGTCTGTCCACACACAAATTTATGATACATATATGACCATATTAAACTCTATTGCTATTGAGATGAACTATAAAATCTATCCAAATTTGATTGAACTGGGGTTTCTGCTTCTGGTATTTCATTATGTTAACTTAGTAATTTTTTCTAATGAACCTACTAAAGAGGCCTTCTAGAAGAATCTCTGTTGTTGTATTATCTATACACCCACCCACTTCACAATCCTTTTCTGTTGCTCCCCTCTGGGAGGAGGTTTTGAAGTATCCATAGCAGGACTACTACATTTTGTAACAGCTTTGTTCCTTATGCCATCTGTGTTGTAAACTCTCAGGATTCTTTTTTTTTTTTTGCCATGTATATGTATACTTACAAACTAGACTGTGATGTTTCTCTGTGTCATATATGTATGTGGATGTGGGTATATGCATAATGGTTATCTTTTTAGACCTGAATGCAGCAAAATTTCATTTTAATGTGTTCTAATTAGTGTGCATTTAAAGTGACAACAAAGATACAATTCTATTCTGTTCTGTTCTATTCTATTCTATGAATCATTGCATAGATCATTATATTATCTAGACATACTCAGTTGCTCAACATAGATTATACATACATTATCTATACTGAACAATTACTATTTTACTTGCCAAAATTAAATAAGTTCCTTATTTTTAAGCTTGAGTTTTGGTCAGATCACAAGAGCACAAAAGCAGAACCAACTTAAAGAAGAGGACAGCAGTCTTTGAAAACCTGAAGAAGGATCAAACATTACCATCCTCCCAGCAGACAAAGCCCAAACCAGAGTTATCATGGATAGAACTTCCAATTACTTTTCCAAATATTGGAGAGGTTGTCCAACAAATATCTCTTTGGTTTCTGATGATCATGCAATAAAACTGTGCTTTCTAATATAAAACGTTTGGTAAGACAGACACCATTTAATACACAAGAACTGAATGTTTAAATCTATCTAAAGAATGTATAGTACTGAAAATTTATTAATTTTACTAAATTGAATAATATTAAATAATTTCCTGATGGGGTAGATATATTTCAAAATGGAATAAACATGGAATGATTTATATGAATCATTTTACTTATAACGCTTTTAAACAATTAGCTAATACTTTAGTGTAGAGTTTATAGACTTTATTAAGAAATAAAATGGGCCTGTAAGATGCCATTTCACTTTTGAGAATTTTTACCCAGTTTAAGAATTAGTATCAACTTGGGCTATTTCCAGGATTCTGGTAAGAGGTCTCCCTGATACAAGGTATTGAATAAAATTCTGATATTAGCAATTCTGATATTAAAACCTCTTTAAAGAAAATTGAATTCTTTACTAATAACTTCAGTTTTAGTCATTATTTGGCCGCTTTAATTGCATTAATTGCACTGTTTTTTTCCTTAGCTTTTTTTTTAGTTTATTTGCCAGCATTGTAGAATTGTTATTATTGTCTTTGTAATATCTTTGCTTAGCATAATTAATTTGAGAAGAGATTTTGTCAGTCTCCAAACTATGTAACTCTCTTATTTTACTTTCCAGCTGTGTATAAATACTGGCTTATTCAACTCTCCTATAATTTGCTAGTATACTGTTAGTTTCTGACTAAAGCTTTTGTGTGATTTTTTTTTAAACATGCTCATCTGGTTTATACATTCTCCTCTTAATATTGCTTTCACCTTCTTTGTGTTTCATCATTATTATTATTTTAAAAAAATAAAAGTCTGAATTAATCATTGCTTTGGTAGTACACTGTACAATAAAATAGGATTCGAATTACCAATCCCCATCCAAATACTAACCAGACCAAACTCTGCTTAGAATTTTTCAGCCAGGTGCTACCACTGACTGTAAAGAAATGGAGGAGGGGAAAATAACATTCACATCATCACTAGTTTGATCATTCAGGAGGATGAGGCAATGCTTCTGAAAAGCAACCTCTGAAGTGAAACCAAATAAATAAATGCATACTGCAATTTGCCATTTGTAAATATAGCAAGCTCAACTGAGAAATGACTGCTGTGTGCCCCTGCTTTCCTAGTATGGACGTAACACAGATAGCTCTGAAAATGATTGAGTGAAATTTATATACCGGAGGAAGAGAGAGAGAGAGAGAGATAACCAGACAGACAGACTATACAGAAGAGAAATTATCTCAGTCTCTTAACAATTGACGTGGAATGAAGAAATTATATCATGCTATTTAAGAAACACCAATTTTCCTGAGACAGGCAAGATTACCTTGCAAAGTGTGATCTATTGGGAAATGTTTGGTTTCTTCAAAAGCTTTGCTTATTACTGGTCCTTTGAGAAGGACATTGATAGCATCCACCTGCAAAGAAGCACATTTACTCAGTCTTTAATATTCTTCTGGCCTTTTTGGAGATAAAATCCTATTGGCAAAAAAACCCTCTAGTAATTACATTTTAACTATTGTACTTTGATTGAAAAGCAACCTGGGGCAGATTAAAAGTACTGAGTTTCTAGTCTGAAAATGAGAAAACAGTAGCAGGGATATTCCTTCAAGCAAAACTGTTACTAATGAAGACTAGGACAGCAATAGGACGTGAAGTAGTAGTAGAAACTAATACTTATTAACTGTCTATGTAAACCCCCAAAGGCAAGCCAAGAACTATTAATTTAGAGAGATGAACATTTGCTGCATGTACTACATGATTAAGTTTTTAAAGTCTAAGTTAGAAGATGTGATTATTCAATGTTTCTATTCTATTTTCTTTCCTGAGAAATCCTAGAGTAGCCAACTATGCTATTAAAAAAATAAAAATGAAGTAAAACAGTCCTTCTCTAATCAATCAATAATCTTATTAATTACTAACACAGAATAAAATTATTACTATTACTAATATTTAAAGTAAAGGATTAAAATTCTATCATATTAACATCAATCATTCAAAAAAACCAGTCAATCATGCATTAATATTACATTACACAGGTGAGATATTAGTAATTGAGTACAAAATTGACTTGCATAGGAGGAATCCAATTTTACAGTTCAATTTCTGCTGATACCATGTTCCTCATAAAATAAGGCCGGATCCTATATTTTTTTGAGCCCCCCCAAAAAGGCTAGGCCATCTTTTCGGGGGTGACTTAATTCCCCCCTTGCATCCTCATCTAGAGCACCCCGCGGGCAGCCTCGCCACCAGCCGCTCCTAACGGGTGATCATGGCGAAGCACAGAAAGCTCCCTACTCCCTCCCTCTGCGCTCTGCCATGATCGCCCATTAGGAGCAGCTGGTGGCGAGGAATTGCTGCCCGTGGGGCGCTCCTAACGGCAAGTCCCCCCACCCTTCCCCCCATTTTGCATGTTTTAAAATAGGCCTAAATTTGGGGGAAGGGGCTTAATTTCATTTTATGCCTAGAAAACATGCTGGGTCTTCCTATTGGGGGAGGTTGTATTGTTGGAGAAACACGGTGTATATATATATATGTGTGTGTGTGTCTGTGTCTGTGTATACACACACACACACACACACACACACACACACTAACAAACAAACTCCAGAAGTGATGAAAGGTTCATGATCAAACCCAGAAAGTAAGCTATAACATCTCTTCCATACATTATTCTCTTACATAAAAGGAAAGAGGAACATAACAAAAAGCTCTGGACTGTGACCTCACTGAGTTCTAGGAAGAGTCAGTCTAGTATGCCATTTAATTATTGCCTGATTAACTTTTAGCTTAGATCTCACTTCCCTAGAATTCTCACCTGAATCATGAGATGGATGACAAATACATTTGATAAACAAACAATGGTTGGCAGAAATTAGCAAGTGGAAGATGGCTGGTTTAACTGACTTTAAAATGTTGATTAAGATTGCCACAGTTATTAGCTACAAAAACCAAAGAAAAGTTTTCCCTGAAGGTCAGGCCCTGGTGACAAACATTAGGAAAAAACACAGTGTTTTCATGCCATGACTATGAAATTCCAATGGAGTGACAACTAATATTAAAAGCCATATGCTGGTGCCCTGAATGACAGAATATCTAATCTAACCCTCCTTCAGAATCTGCTAATACAACCTCCACACATTCATTGTACAACCATCAGAAGGTAAAATCTCTTTACCTGGTTAAAAAGATGCTCAAGGCAGCCATGAAGCTTGTCTTGTTTGTCTGACGGTATTCTCATATCACTGGGAAGTTCATCACCTAAAATGAAATACATAAACTTTTTTATTCCCATGCTAAACTTCACAAACACACACTGATCTTTAAATTTGCTCACATTCTTTCTTTCTCTTTCATCCTCTAGACTTTTTTCCACTCCTTGTTCATTCCTCTTCATATTTCCATCTACCTATCCAATTTCTAGCTTTTGATGTATTCTCCAGCTTCCCCTGATTTCTTAGACATGATCCCTTCCTAACAAAGCAAGTCTATTAGATTCCTTTTTACTGAAAAGCAAAAAAAATAAAATGCACTTATTGGAAACAAAATTTTGCCCCATTTCTAAAAGTGTTTTCGGAATCAATTATATGAGCTACAATAGGAAGATTTCATCAGATATCCTGCAGTTAGTTAAAGCACCTATAATTAATAGGGCTGCTGAAACTCCTTTTCACAAGCTCTGGATAAATAACTATGTGCCAAATTGCAGTGGCAAGACTCCTTGAAATTGATGACATTGCTCATGCATTTGCAGAAATAAAATACATGAGAATTATAGGAAGCTGTAGATCCTCAGTATGAGCCTTAAATGTGCTAATATGCCAACACAGCATTTCCTTGGCAGCCTATATTAAGTACATTCATTTAATTCTTTACTTTTTTTACTACTGAATCTGCTAATCAGGAATGATTAAAATTAATATTGTACACGATCTGGAAAACACTTAAGATGGTGTATCATTTAATCCTTGTTGAAAACCTCTATACAGCATTTACTTACCTGATCCCATTTCATCACTGCCTAAGTAAGAGCTGTTACTCCGGACACTGGTATAGGAAAGGACTGAATCCCTATTGCTGTTACATTCACTAGAAAGAAAGAAAAAGGATACAATATATAGCTTGGAGAGATAAGAGAACATAGAGAAAACTCGTTCATTTCTATTTTATCCATCTTCAAGAATTATGACTCTGCTTACAAAATTCCATGAAGAAAATACTGGCCTTTAGTATTTATTTTTTTTAATTGAACTTTCATCTTTCATACTTTGTCTTCAACTGATGAAGATGCATTAGAAAATTAACACATTACTCTTGATGAGAATGGCTAACGATAATAAAGATTCAATATTAAATCTGTCATGGTTCTTCATGAACTTTGGAAAGTACGTCCTATAAGAACCAATTAATATGATCAACATAATAGAAATACCATTCATCTGAAAAGCCATTCATTCTTGTTTATGTGAATGAAAATTCTTGCCGTATGCAGTGGGACTTACTTACTTCTCAGTATATTCCAAAAATATCAGAAGAACAGAGTTGGAAGGGACCTTGCAGGTCTTCTAGTCCAACCCTCTGCTCAAGCAGGAGACCCTGGCCTATACCATTCCAAATAAGTGGCTGTCCAGTCTCAGATAATCAGATATACAGAGTTGGAAGGAACCTTATAGGTCATCTAGTCCAACCCCCCGCCCAAGCGGGAGACCCTACACCATTTCTGACAAATGGCAGTCCAACCTCTTCTTGAAGGTCTCAAGTGATGGCGCTCCTACAACTTCCGAGGGCAAGCTGTTCCAATGGTTGATTGTTCTCACTGTCAGAAAGTTTCTCCTTATTTCCAGGTTAAATCTCTCCTTGTTCAGTTTCCATCCATTATTCCTTGTCTGGCCTACAGGCCCTTTAGAAAATAGCTTGACCCCTTCCTCTCTGTGGCAGCCCCTCAAATATTGAAAGATTGCTATCATGTCTCCCCTGGTCCTTCTCTTCACTAGATTAGCCATGCTCAAATCCAATCCAAATGTAGCTATACATCTTGATGAGTGGAAGCTTATGACTACACTTAGGTGTCTTCACTGATACAGACAGGAATAATATCACATACTTCATGTTCATGTAGATCTCTGGGACTGCTATTATGACTCCCCTGGTCCTTCTCTTTACTAGACTAGGCAAGCCCAGTTCCTGTAACTGTTCTTCATATGTTTTATTCTCCAGTCTCCTAATCATCCTGGTTGCTCTTCTCTGTACTTTTTCTAGAGTCTCAACATATTTTTTATTATGTGGTGACCAAAACTGGATGCAGTAGTCTAGGTGTGGTCTTACTAGGACTTTATAGAGTGGTATTAGTACCTCCCTTGATCTTGATTGTATCCCTCTGTTAATGCAATTTAGGATTGCATTAGCTTTTTTGGCGGCGGCTGCCCACTGCTGCTGGTATTTAGCTGGTTGTTCACTAAGACTCTAAGATCCCTCTCACAGTTACTACTATTGAGCCTGGTTTCACCCAGTCTATATGCGTCTCTTCTCAAAAGCCTCCAATGATGGATCACCCACAACCCAATCAGAAATCAAAAAAGCTGAAAGCCGTCTTCACTGAACATTTAAGTCTCTTGGGTTGGTGACTCTTCTCTTTTAAAATAACTTTCCACTTAAAATGTTTCATTCCCCCAAACAACTCTTTCTCCCATTTCTAAACAGGATACAACATATAGGTAGAAAGAGCCAAAGATGTATACAACAAATAAAGGGATGTAATAATATACCCTGTCAACAAACTCTCTTTTTAACTCATTCTTGTAAACTTCACATATCTATTCTCCAATTTGAAAGCTATCAAAATATATTTAATTTATTCTTGAACAGTTATTCTGCAAGAAGTATGTTTAACTGCTTATGTCTCAAGTATATTTTTTATTTCACTTTCATTTCTGTCCAAATCTGAAAGGTAATGGCACCCTGAGGAATTTGCTTTGATCTCAGTAATCTAGGATAGATTATTCTCAGTAGTAGAAAGCATTAACCAAATCATGATGCAGAACTAAAAGCCATAAAACAATGAATAAAATCAAACTCAATCGGTACTGACACATATTCATAGTGCATTGAATCTTAATCTGGAGGTACACTGCCAGCTAGGTAGTTTGCTGCTGTTTTGCGAAATATTCCTAGACTACCAAAACTAGGGATTTAAAGCATAAAAATGTGCTCTTTTATTTGTGCAATGATCAACTCTTAAGAGGAAATAAATACCATTAATTCCTATGACTAGGAATCTTTAGCTCATGACATCAGTGGTTTAAATTTAGAAAGGAAAAGAAATAACATTTCACAATGAATTGCTATGGCCCACTCCATTTAATGTGCAGATGCAAAACACGTTAAAAAAATTTGTGTAAACTCCCACAGACATTGACAGCTCTTGGCTTCTACTTCAGAGCCATTTATGTTAGCTCTGGCTCACCGAAAGCAAAATTTCCCTCGCCAGCAGAAACATTCACTCCACCTGCATAGTCATGCTCATAACAAGTTTTAAAAGTGACCATATTTGGGAACCTCTAAATTATGAAATGATATGAAAGCAATATCAATGTGTAACTTATTCTACTTAGCCAAGAAGGACTATTGTTGTAAACTATTGTACAATCACGTGAATGTGATGTCCTTGCAAAAAAGAAATGCTGTACTATTTTACTCTTTGTGGCCTTTTTCATTATCACTTATTTTTAAAATTGAAACATAAAACTGTGTATATTATATAAAATGGTGTTTTTCAATGTTGACCATTTTAAGAGGTATGGACTTCAACTCCCAGAATTCCCCAGGAAGTCCGCATTAAAATGGCTGAGGTTGACAAACACTAATATAAAACAACCTTTGGTAGAAGTCTTCAGGAAGAGGCGGTCCTTCAAATAACTTGGCCCCATGCCATTCAGGGCTTTAAAGATAATAACCAGTACCCTGCATTGTACTCCAAAAGAAATCAGGGACACACAACAGCAGTGTAACATGGGCAAGCTGCACAAAACTGCAAGTCTTGCTGCATTTGGACCAATCTCCACGTAGAGGGTATTGCATTAGTTCAAACGAGAAGTGACAAGGCCTGAGTTACCCTGCAAGGCCTCCTGATCAAGGAAACTCAAATCCATGGCATCCATCCTGTGTAACTGTGTTCCTTTTGGAGGTCAGATTGGCCATAGCCCTGCTGATCCTTTGGAAGCTTTTAAGAACTTGGTCTTGTGCCCGAACCTGGGAGCCCAGATGTGTGTGAGGGCCTGTTTCCGGGTTATGCTAATGATAATTTTATCATTCCAACTGCTGTGGGTCTTACTTTTTATACTCTGTATGCTTTATTTAGTTTTTTAAATTTATTTTTATTGTGAGTCACCTAGAGTCACATATGTATGGTATATGAGAAAGACCCTGGGAGATGGGGTGAGGAGAGGATTCCTAAGGAACAGTCAAGATAAGAGATAGCCAGGGGTGGGATTCTTCCAGTTCGGACCAATTCGGGACCAGACCAGACCCTGCTGTCTCCAAACTGGCTCTCTGCAACGATCATGTAGGCCCGCTCACCTTCCCCTGGGTAGTATTGACCTTTATCATCCCAGCTGATTAACACGGAAGAGCAGACACAGCTCCTCAGCTGTGTCACTCCCCTGAAGTAACATAGTAGGTAAGGACTTTTGTATTATGTTGATGCGTGCACAGCACGCGTTAGGTGCGATCACTGAACTGGTTGTTATACCAGCAGCAGCCCCCACTTGGAGACAGAAAAGCCTATATAGCTGGATGGTGGGCTGGGCAAGAGATTCAGAAGGGATCCTCCCTAGTTTCTTAGGCTAGAAATGAGATAGTGGGAGAATTGTACTTTCAGAATTGTAAGCTTTACAGTAAAGTTGAATTAACTTATCTGGTCATGTTTCCTGTCTGGTCTATCGGGCAAGACTGACATGTATATGTGTTGGGTGGCAACATAAGTCAAATCAAATCAATCAACAAACTATCCATCGATTCTGTCCAGGAAGTGCTAAACCTGTTAGGAGTTAAACATGTCAACTCCTCAAAATCTAGGGGACCACAAAACCGGAGCCATTCCCCAAGTCTTCCCCATTGTACGACTGCCAGCTGGGCACTGCCCAAAAGAAGAAACATTTTACCAAAGGAATACAATTTTGCACAAAATGTAAATATTCTAATTTTTATGGGTAGTTGTACGTTTAGAATTATTGGACTTTAAATAGAAAAACAACATCTCACAACAGGACAGTGAAACTGTGACTAGGTGTCCTGTATAGCTTCTTTAATCAGTTGATCACATGCTTGCTATTGCTACACATCTTCAAAGTCCTTGTGGCTGTCGTCTTTTGAAAGTTTTTAACCCACTCACACTATGTAGTTCTACCTGCGGAAGATTCCTCATTGTAAAGAAGAACCGTTTATATATTGTTAGATTTGAAGACGTTTTGCTTCTCATTCAATAAGCTTCTTCAGCTCTGACTGGATGGTGGGGAATGGAAGAATGTGTATATAGTATATAACCTTCCATTCCCCACCATCTAGTCAGAGCTGAAGAAGCTTCTTGGATGAGAAGCAAAACGTCTTCAAAGAAAAACCAGACAGTCCATCTGCCTCTTGAAAAAGCATCTTTGGGACAACCATGACCTGAATGACTGAGAATCTCCATAGACATTTAGTTTTATATCCCTCCAGCATCTTAAAGCATAATATATACAGATGTGCAATTTGAGTTTCATGCTTGAAAAGGTTTTAAATGAATACATTTAGCACAGCCCTTATTCTCCCTCTAAGCAGGGCAGCAACTATTTGAGCTGTTGCATAAAAAGAAGGAAAAGAAAAAGGGCAGAATTTTGATGGTAGTAACGTATTCCAGAGAAATGAAACTGAACAAGTGGACTTCTGAAAAGAAGGGCATTTCAACTCTATAATGTCTTTTCGCCCAGAGTTCTGGATTACAAAATTAAGAAACCTCTAAGAAATCAGCTTTTTCCAAAACAGTACATTTTCTTCTGTTCTACTCTGCTCATGCTTTGAATGACCCAGACTTTGTTCACAGAAGATGTAAAATACAAAATACCATTGCTACCATTTTCGGTTGTGAGGTTTTTTTTTTCCAAGCAGCAGGGCTGTGGTTCGTTCTGTGTACTTCCAACTGTCTCAGACTGGTGCCTATCATTTTGAGTCATACAGCCCTTCTTGTGATTGACGTAATCATTATTCGAAAGCCCAATTAGTCTGTGTTTTCTGTGGATGATTGTGTTTGTACACATAAGACAACAAATCATCGGTTCTGCAAACAACAGCTGTTGGGCTGGTTTCAGACTGAAAGGCTTGAGCTTCTGGAAAACCCACAAACCCAGCTGTTTCACTTTGTTGGATAAAAGGGAGGGAAATTCTTCCTCCTGACCTTACCTGACCTGCCTGAACCTTGAAACCAAGTTGTAAGTTGATCCTGTGACAGACATATGAACCATGTCTAATTATGGATCACTTTGCAAAGGATACACTTAAATTCATGCCGTACTGTCAACAATTACAGACTGGTCAAACATACCACAAATGTTCTATGGTACTCTGCAAAACTTTCAAGTCCTCATTCTATAGAAATAGTGTTCCTATGAATTTATATACTGAATCAAAATATACAAGGTATTTATCTAGTAGTTGATTTTAGGCAATCAGTGCTTTTCCAGGAATTGACAAGACAAAAAGCTATGCCTTTCGGCCTAAGGAGAATAAGACTAAAAAAAGTTCCTGAGAAAATCAAACTAACTTTGCCTAGGGATATTACATGCACTCTGTATCAGAAGAAATACTGCAGAAATCTCAAAGAATCATGAATATTGTGTGGAAAAAACTATATGTAATGATACATAAACTCTTACAATATAGAAATGGTCACACTTGATGAATTTAAAGAACAGTGAACCTTAAACTTCATTCCTCTTCTTTTTGCTTATAGCTGAGGTCCCCAACCCCCAGTCCACAGCCTGGTACTGGGCCATGGCATAAGTGGTAGATGAGCAAAGCTCCATTTATCTAAGTGGCAGATATGTGCGTAAAACCATCCTCTCCCCCACTGCCACCATCGCCGGTCCACAGAACCAGAAAGTTTGGGGACCACTGGCTTATAGAATAGACATGAGGTGTTCCTTTGTGTTCAAAACTTGAGCAGATTTTATGTATGTATGTATGTATGAATTCCTCCATGACAATAAGAGACATAGTAGATGCTAAAAGGACTTTCTGTACCACTCATACAGGGCATTTTCTAACAAAGCTCAAAAGGCACAAAAACACAAATATGTACTTTTAAGCAATTATGTGTACCTTACATGCAGAGTCCATAATGCATAATGCCTGAATATAGTTGTCAGAAGTTTCAACCTTTCTTAGCTGCCCTTCATTTTCTTCTACATATCATTTGATTCCCTTCCAAGCAGACAGTTTCACAGGACTTACCTGTAGGAATCTCTGAAACTTATTGTATCATGCCCAGAGTCTTCCTGGTCTTCTTCAGATACTTTGAAGCACACCTTCTTCATGCCATGCTCTGCTTTGTCAATGTCACTTTCATCTGCAACCAAAGAAGTGGAGGATATCTCCTCTGTGGAAGGAGGCTCACATAATTCTTCTGCTGTTGGTTCTGTGATAGTCGACAAAAGCCTGAAAGTATAGAAAATGTTATGATTAGAAAGGTAAAACCTATGTCCAGGAGAGACACTGTTATTTTGCAAAGCTACATAGGCTCATGGAGTTTTGTAAAGTCCCATATGCGCTTCATTTAAAAAAAAAAAACAGCACTAAAGTGCTGACTGAAGCTAGGACTTAGTGAAAGCATTATGATCCTGAAATGACCCTCCTGAGATAGTCAACTGTGCGTTTATTCATTTTAACTATGAAGGTGGCGACCTTATTTGTCCTAGTATTTAATAAATTATGTTTTAATTGTTGCAGTCAGCATTTTGATACTGGTAGCTTTTAGATACCATGCTACAGCCTTGCAAGGAGGCAATCTATAAGAATGTTGAGCTTAACCTTTGCGAGTCTTTATGAATTATAACTCAATTATAATCTAAATTTATCACCTTGAAATACATGGAGGAAGTGTTATGGAAAAAAGACTGTACAAGTGATACTGGAGAAAATCCTGTTTTGGAGAGAAAGGCAGGACAAATGATACACCTGAACTCCATTAAGTGAAACAATTTTGTAAAAGAATTCAGGGAGGAGAAAAAGTCACATCAAAACACAGGTAGTCCCTTGAGTGACGACCTTAGTGGAGAGCAAAATTTATGTTGCTAAGTGAAACATTTGTTAAGTGAGTTTGCTCTATTTTACGACTTTTTTGCCACAGTTGTTAAGTGAATCGTTGCATTTGTTAAGTTAGTAACGTGGTTGTTAAGTTAATCTGGATTTCCCATTGATTTTGCTTGTCAGAAGGTCCTAAAAGCTATTCACATGACCTTAGTACACTGCCACTGTCGTAAATATGAACCAGTTGCCAAACATCTGAATTTTAATCATGTGAACATGGGGATGGTGCAATGGTCATAAGTCACTTTTTTCAGTGCCATTGTAACTTTCACTAAATGAACTGTTGTAAGTCGAGGATTACCTCTTTTCTTTTGCTTATAACAGGTACATAGAAATAAGAATACATTTTAATCTCTGCAAAATATTTGTGAAGCATGTAAGATTTAGCCACCCAAATAAATTACATAAGCAAAACCTCACTTTTGCATGGAATAAACAAAATGACGGCATCCTTGCAGGTTGATATAATTAAAATTGTCTTAAAGTATCTAATTCTGCATGAATGTGCATTGAATTTCTCAGAATTGTTACTGACAATCAAATACAGCTAGTCTTCGAATTATGAGTGGTTGCTTGGCAACTGTTCAAAGTTATGATGGACCAACTTGAGGCTACTTATAACCCAGATTGGAAGTTCCAATGGTTAGGCATCCCCTGAAGTCAGGTGACCAAATTTTGGGCGCTTGGTAACAATGCCATATTTACTGCTGTTGCAGCATCCCAAAGGGGCTTTTTCAGTAGGCAACTGGACTTTCTTGTTTTTTCTTTTGAAGACGTTTTGATTTTCATCCAAGAAGCTTCTTTAGCTCTGACAGGAGAGTGGGGAATGGAAGGATTTATATTCCTTGCAGACAGCTGGTCACTGAATCATTTTAGAGGGTCACTGAAGCGCTTGGAGGTTTCTCTGTGTCCTCAGGGTCACCTGAGTGGTGCTCCTGGTTCCTGTAGTCTGCAATTTTTCCTCTGGAAATTCATTCCTACTCCCACACCATTCAAAGGGTGCTCATCCCAAATGGTATAGCTAAAAGTCTATATTAAAAGCTAAAAGTAGAGGTTCTCACAGCACTACTCAGGTGACCCCAAGGACACAGATAAACCTCCAAGTGCTTCAACGACCCTCTAAAAGGATGCAAGTGACCAGCTGTCTGCAAGGAATATAAATCCTTCCATTCCCCATTGTCCTGTCAGAGCTGAAGAAGCTTCTTGGATGAGAAGTGAAATGTCTTCAAAAGAAAAAAACAAGATAGCCCAGTTTCCTTCTGAAAAAGCACTTGACTTGGATGACTGAGAATCTCTATAGACTTTCATCCCAGTGTTATATGACTGTATTTTGTGATGGTTTTGCACAAACCTGGCACTTATTTCCACCAAAACTGTGCCCATAGTGAACCATCGGTTTCCTTAATGATAGTGGCAGTTGCTTTATGGCTACCTCGCTTAACAACCACTGTAAAACAGGTCATAAAATTGCGTCAGTCATGACTTATGACTGTGATGGGCAGGCTCCATCACAGATTATGTTGCCAAGTCATTTAATTTCTGTGACCTGCCTAGAGTCAGAAATCAAATGAAAAGCAAACCGTTTTATTTTTATTGTATTTAAAACATTTGTACAGCAATTTAAATACCCAATTTAAAACTAAGCTCTAGGCAACTTACAACCTGGCAATAAAACCAATATATATGCAGGTAGTTATTGGTTTCCAACTATTTAAGTTATGACAGCACTGAAAAAGTGGCTTACAACCAGTCTTCATGCTAACGACAGTTGCAGCATCCCCATCGTCACATGATCAAACTTTGGATGCTTGGCAACTGGCACGTATTTGTAATGGTGGCAGCATCCCAGAGTCGTGTGATTGGCATCTGCAATCTTTCCCGTCATCTTCCGACAAGCAAAGTCAAAGGGAGAAGTAGGATTCACTTAAAAACCATATGATTCACTTAACAACTTCAGTGATTCTCTTAATAAGCAGGGTAAAACAAGGTTGTAAAATTGGACAGAACTCATTTCACTGCTACCTTGCTTAGCAGTGGAAATTCTGGTCTCAATTGTGGTCCTAAGTTGAAGACTACCTGTATCCCTATTAAAAAAAAAACAACCCACACCCCACTAACCAACTTACTTATGTATCTGAAGGACATATTGCTTCATTTCCTTAACTGCTACATCTAGCTTGTTGAAGAGCTGTAAGTAGGAGTCCTGTATCTCCCGATCTTCTTGTTTCAACAGAAAAGCAAGACCTCTATCTTCCTGAGCGATTCCTCCATTCTCTTGCCCACAGTAACCATCATACTGTCCATGTGGGTTGAGATCTTCATTTTCTGGAGTCAAACACCTCCATGACGGTGCAGCCATAGTTGTGATGCAATGCTGAGTGTATGAGACGGGATTTAAGGTTCCTGTTAAACATTAAAAAACTGTTTAAGCTAAAGCCACTGCTTTTTCAAGATGAGCATTTAAGTTATTTTAATATGCTAAATAAACTGTTGATTTTTTCCCCAAATATGCTGAGCAACAATGCCTTATTATTAAATTGGTTGTTTTTAATGCACAATAAAATGCAATAAAATTGAGCATGCTTGATGGAATTCTTAAATAATTAGTTAAGATTTAAGGTTACAGGTGAGTGTGGGTACAGACTGTTGGAAATAGACCATTAAAAATACTTTGCACCAGAAGAACACAGGAAGTTCCTTGAGACGTTACTATTTACTATATTAAAGATGAAAAAGTGAAAGATGTTTTGCATGCAAAAAAAAAACTGAAAGCATCCCTAAAATACTAAAGGTCTGTTGCCAATCTGAGTCAAAAGACTGTCTGGTATACAGCAGCTTTCTATATAATTTATGTCAAACCAACTGTGAAATAATAAAGGCAAATAACAAGATTGATTGATGAACATAATTTAGAAACAGAGTAATAGTTACGTTGTACTTTTTCTATCTAATCATTAAAGAACCTCTGAAGACTCAGTAAATTATTTGAAATCATCAAGAGCATCAGAATTTTATATGTGATATGGACATAGCTGACACTAATAGAAAGCTAATAGATATATGAAAGCTTATCAGTGCTCCCTTAACAGTTAATTAGATCAATGAACTTCCCTTCTCAAGTGCCAGTATTTCAGTAACTTTTGCATCATCAGGAAATTTCTCAGAAAAATACATTAGAAAACAGCAATTAAAGATGAATTTACGGTATTTAATTGTTGGCTTACAAGTTCCAAGCGTGGTAGCCATAAGAGATATGCACAAGGATGGATCTCTTTAGTCATTCAGTATCTTTTAAGGTAAGGAAACCATTCCTTCCAAATGAAAATAGAGAAAATCTGTTCCATTCTAGCTATTGTCATGTGTAACTATGCTCACCCCCTCTCCATAAATTATCTCTGGACTGCCTATGGACTTGCTATGATAGTTAAATATTCTGATGTAAACTTCAAAGCCTGTCTGACATTGTAGAAGAACTATTTTTTAATGCAATTTTAATTCCAGTCAATCATTTCACAACAGGGCAAGATACAGTACTGCAGGTTTTATTGTTATTAAACACCTTGTTCTGGATCAAGGCCAATAATGGAAGGCTTCCGCCCAATGCGAATGCTGAATGACCTTCCCGTTGAGGTAATGTTTTTGGGGTATGACACTTCCATGAGATTAATGTGGCAGTTGGTAGGGCAGAAATCCATGCTGCACAAGGGGTGAAGCTCTGTTGTGGCTCGTTTGAAAGATGGGCTGACTTTCGTTTTCAACTCATCTGCAAACTAGAGCAAGAAAAAAGAGGTTTACACCACTATTATGAGCACATAAATTCATAAAGTAACATGTACCGGAGATCTTCTTTTCTTCTACAGTCATTTCACCCACCAGAGTAATTATGTTCCATGGCCCTTTTTCAATAATTAGAAAGATCCAAAGGGGTGGGGGGAATACAACTACATAAATCCATGTTGCATAAGTAACAATCAAAATATTCATACATTCCAGGGGGAGAACATGAATATGAACAAAACCAGCTGTGACAGAATATTGATCTGCAAATCAATGTTATTGAGAAGATCACTTAAAAGAAAGAAAAAATAGATAGATTTAGCTGTGTAACAGCAGCCTTTTAAAAACATAGCTAAATGTCAATAATCACCTATTGGATGGAGAAAGTAGTTAGGAACTAAACATATCTAATTAATAGGCAGTTCAATTTTGCAATTGAATATGTATACTGCTCAATGTATGGATGTGGGTATTTTATAATGAGATGCTACTATGAATTTGCCTGCTCAACAAAATCAATAAACCCACCACTGAAAATTGAAAATATGTAATTGAATATGTACACACCTACCCTCATAAACCTTGTTGTTAAGGTCCTGAAAGCATACTAGTTGAAGTCATCACTGTGCTGTTTGGCACATAAGATTGTGCATTATTATCCTACCTCTTGATAACTGGCAATTCTTCTGCTGATGCTTTCTAGCTTTGTGTCACAAATATGTCGGAACTCATATTGTGGCATGGTGACCACTGCATTGCTGAGGGACATGAGCCTCCTGCAATTCTTCACAAAATTGCTGTCATCTGTTGCAAAAGCCTCCAATATCTAAACCAGGAAAAATATATAGATATCCTCATTTGGATTATTGTGACACATATTGCTAAGGACATATAGCACTGGAATGTCAACAAAATGACATCTTTCTAAAGAAAGCATATCAGGTAAATACAGTTCCTCATCCTGTGAACCATTAAAAAAAACTGCTTTTGCTAATATTTCTACTGGAGTATAGACTTCAGGGGAATGCATTGTTCCCAAACTAGGTGCCCCATGATATGGTTCAGAGGTAGTATTCAGCAGGCTCTGACCAATTATGGAGAATCGGTAGCAGAAATTTTGAGTAGTTCAGAGAACCAGCAAATAGCCCCTCTGACTGGAGATTTTACAGTATCCTTCCCCTGCCATGCCCACCAAGCCACACCTACAGAACTAGTAGTAAAAAATTTTGAATCCCACCACTGATATGGTTGTTCCCCAAAGATCCTACTTTCTTAAAATAAATGGCATGAGTCCAGAATATCAGAAGAACCCTCTCATTAGCTTATCCTACTTGTTCCAGGAAGAAGCTACTTCAGATTCTGTTCGCCAAAGAATTTTTGTGTGGCTGTGACCCCCCCACTCTTTGGAATATTCTGCTACTGGAAATGAGGCAAAACAACCCCGGTGGACTAGAGGTGGAACTCTCGCCTCACAATCAGGAGGCTGTGAGTTCGATCCTAGATAGAGGATAATATCTGGAATAGACTCTCCTGCTCGAGCAGGGGGGTTGGACTCACTAGATGACCTCCAAGGTCCCTTCCAACTCTGTTATTCTATGAACTCTTCTATGAACTCTATGAGTTGAGCCCTATCCTCCTGGCCTTTGAGATGTGTTAAACTTGGCTCTGCCGGATAGCCTGGGGGCTCTAATAGAGGTACTCTATGCCCAGGTGGAGGTGGTGGACCTGGGATGCTGATGGGGTACAGAGAAGATACCCAACCTCTGTGTCATCTATCCTCTTGGTTATTAGTCTCTATTTTTTTTTAAAAAAATGAAGATTTTATATTATTATTTTCTAAGCCACTCAGAGTCGTTGCAACTGTGAGATGGATGGCAGATAAATTTAATAAATAAATCAATAAATTTAAGCAGTGTCTCATCTTATTAAAAACTCTTATCTGCTTGGACAGAGAATCCTTTTGCAGTTTCAAATAGGCAGGTTTCCTCTGTAATGCCATCCAACCCCTTGTGAGATGTCTGTTAACAAAATCTTTTTGAGCATCTATATGCATGTCGCATGAATGGTTTTTCTTTCCTTTTCCTTTTCCACCTTTTTAAAAGAATCTCATGTCTGTAATAGTTTATATTTATTGTAATTGTTGTTTTAATTGTTGTAATCTACTTTGAGAGTTACAATAATGGGAAATAGTACAGAAAGATATTAATTAAATAACTAAACAGACTTGTTGCTGATGGGTGACTTTTAATAGAAGTTTTAAATGTTCCAATTGCCTCTTGATGATCACAAGTGTAACATGGAAACTGTGATGACAGGAAAAGCAATTTCCCCTTTCCATTATTTCCCATCAGATCTGACTATTTCCCTAGAAGTCTTTATTAACACTAGAACTCCTTTATGATAAAAGAAAGTCTAACAATACTCTACAAATATATCACTAGTTACTTTTGCAATTAGGCCATAAATATACAGAAAGATTATTACAGATTATTAAAGATTATTGCTGCAAGCATTGCTTCCCATCACATTTGTACATCTCCCCTAAAATTAAAAAAAAACACTACACCAACTGAGCAACAACATTTTAAATACGCAGTGAGAGCACCTACTTGTTAGTACTAAATACGTTTACTGCTCTACACATATTTCTGTTGAAATTGCACTAATTGCAAATACTTAAATTTGTAACTCCTCCTCCTATTTTAATATGCTTCACTCTTAAGCCAGAAAAGGTTACCGAAGCATATCAATGAAAGTAACACAGTCCCTGCATTCAAAATTAGATTTTACTAAATCAAACACAGAAGGGGGGTTGTTTTTTAAAAAGAAAAATAAATGTACATTTTGATTTTTAGTACTCTTCTGTTTTGATTTGAGAGTCGGTATGAAATACTATACAGCAAATGTAACTACCAATCCACTAAAAGCTTATTCCAACCTTATTCCAACCTTCCAGCCTTCTCCAAGGCTGTTTTCTTCAACCCACTGCCCTTAATGCACTGATCTTAACCTCCTCCTAGTTAATGCAGCTATTAGCCATTCCTTAATTTCAATTTCCTTGATTGCATATTTTCATCAAACGAAGCCATTTTTATTTAGGAAAGCACTGTTAAGTTGAAATTTTAATTTTTCTGTTTGGACTGCTAAAAAGTCTTCTAAGCATACTGGTTTTAGGCCTAGTATTTCAACCTATAACTATAAATTTTAACTTATTTTTTTTATGATAGCCTTCTGCTTTGCATTTCACTTTTGATACTTGGAAATATTTTATCAATTAATGCTGTAATCTGTCCTATATATTTTTTAAATGAAGTTTAATGTCTTCTTCATGCTGTATTGCTAATGCAACTGTCTATTAAAACACAAAACCTCCTAATAATTATCATTGTGTATTCAATTGTTATAGTAAAAACATGCAAACCTCAGCATTTTCAGGACCCAGTTTTCAGCTGCAGAAAGCCATATAAATAGAATAGCTTTCTTACCAAGTTAGTATACCTTCTCCATGGTTATTCTCTAGCTCTGGGAAGCTCTTACTCCAGAGAGAGAAATCTTAAAAGCCATAACCAAAATATCTACCATCAATAAAAAAATCTATTCAGTGAAATCTGCATTTTAATCCACCTTTATTAAAACATTACTCCTGACTTAAATGACATTACTCCTCATCCTTAATCTCCAGAGACAGGATAAACCTGAAATCTGAATTGAGAAAATAGAAAATAATGCCCAGTGATACAAACCTTTGCTGTGAGGATGAAGGACCCCTTCGGTTCAATGATCTTCTCCAGGACAAAACATTTGATTCCAGCAGTGCTGATGTATTCATAAACAACAGCATGTTCTAGATGGACATTATCCACTGTTAGACTTATAAGATGGGTGTCTTCTCTTATAGTCAGAGGAGAATCAAAAGTCTGAAGGGGCAAGTCTGAAAATCAAAGTTTAGTTATTGCAATACTATAGAAACAGGGATGAGACTACTGTCTGTATAGCCTGTTGACACAATGGAACTGTCCATATTTGTAGAAATTGCATATACATTGAATAAATGGTGCAGTTTATTTATTTATTGCATATTATTAGTTATACTTCATTTACTCTCTTCATTTATGATAAACACACAAGAACAAATCTTAATGGCATAACCATCAAATATCAATGTTACTTGCTGACTTTGACTCCCTTTATATACCAGTAAGACTCACATGAAGCTCGGGAAACACACAGAGATAAAAGGTGCGTAAACATTTGGAACATCTGAAAGTGGCAATTTATTTTTCACAGAACTGTGGTGCTCAGCAACAATCTGAGCCCAGCTTTCCCAAATGTGCTATTAGGATTGCCCAGTCCAATCACAGCGGTTTTATCATATATAATTTAAAAGTTTCATCTCAAATTTTCCTCCTCTTCTGTCACAAATTAAAACTTTGCCTCCCAACTATGAAGAGTGACATTGGATTGATCGTATTTCTTCTTGGTAAACATTTGGTTTTATAGTAAATAAGAAAGTTTGCTCTCAGTGAAGCTAATGTAGTATAATGTGTAATTCCTTTCAGAGGGAAGCCACGTAGACAAAATATCAAATGGGGATCAAATGTCTTGAATAAACTTTTGCCTTTTTATCTGGATCATAGTTATAGCCCTTTTCTTGACAACATTCTTGTTAAGAATCCCACAGATCAGCTGCAAGTATATCACTTCCAATTTAGGTAACCAGCTAAGACAGGCCTGAGCTGGCATCTTACGTGGCACAATGAATACGATAATTCTGTTTTTAAAAATACCACAACCACATTGCTCACTATGACAGATGTGGACATGCCAAGACACTATGCAATTAGCTGGTTTGTGGCTTGGCATTGCAGCAACCAAATCAATTATCCTGCACCATCACTTCCAGGAGATTAGTAATTTTTCTCTAGTGTGCAATTGATCTATCTGATTTCTTGCTACTGTCTCACATTTGTACAGAAGCAAGAGGCTTGTGTTACACCAGCAAAAGATAAATATCTCTCCATTTGCTTCCAGAACAGGTCCTGAATTGACCGGAAATATTTTTAAAAAATGTCCCTTGCAGACAATTTCAGCACTTGATTACCAAATAACCCACAGGTGTCTGGAACAGTTCACTTATATATAATTGTGTTTTTCTCCTTGCATCAGTAGTTTTTTTTTTCTTCTTCTCATAACACCATTCCCTGAAGTACAATTCAGGCATATGAAACTACTTTACATTGGGGCCTACTTTGGTCAGTAAAGCCTATTTTCTCTGGAGTTGTTTAGAAGTTCTCTGTTTCTCTCTTTTCTTTTTTTAGGAGGAAATGGAATACCCACACGGAAACCTTCTGAATGTAAAACACACAATTCATCATTCAAAAATAACTTCTTCCTTTTGGAAAGAAAGCTACCTGGATCATTTTCTCTATTAGCATAAAGTAAGTTTTCCCCATACCTTCTTCCTGCTGGCTGTCATTAAGGGGATCAAGATCTGAATTTTCTTCAGTTGACTGGTTTCCTTTAAGCATTTCTGAATGACTTCCATTCAGGTATGAGTTTGAAGCTGCCTGAAGAGCTCTCTCTTCTTCAGCATCTTCATGCGTTCTGTAAACCCACTGGTAGAAACCCTTCCAGAAAAGCAGGAATAACAGAGTATCAGACTGAATAATTCACCAAGCACTGGCTTTAAAGAAGATTTACCACTGATTATTGTTATCATTGTATACTGACTAGATTTTTGTCTTCTTAGAGCTTGGTTGTTTTCTTGCAAGAGGTTTCATTAGGAGACTAGTACATGGGAGAATGGAGTTTCTTAGCTGTTTACAGATGCTTCTCAACTTATAGTTGGCCACTTAGCGACAGTTTAAAGTTAAAACAATCTTACGACCCAATTCCAAAGTTCCAATGGCTACTCCTCAGACACACAGTCAAATGATTGCATGTTGAGCATTCAGCAACCAGCCTGCATTTACAGCCATTTGTAGCATCGCACATTTTTGCTGACATTTGCTATATTGGCTTTCTTTCAATTGTGGCTTATCACTTAATGACTACCATAAAAAGGGTTGTAAAAGTGGGTCAGTCTTATATAATTGTAATTATGACCATCACCACTTATGGCCATGGATGTTTCATTATAATTGTAAGCTGAGAATTACCTGTGTATTTGCAATGTATGGATTTCTCCTTGATTAGGACGCTGTTTCTTTTCTTTCTCACTATTTCCTGTGTATCTGAATGTTCGCTACTCTGGGCTGTTTGTTTTCTTCTCTGACTTTTGGTTTTACCTTTTCTAAAAAGTTATAGACATGCAGTTTACCCTTAAATGTCTGCTGATGACTGAATTGCCTGACTACTAAGCTTTCAAAAACTTCCTTGCACCTTTGGACTTGGCCTAGCCTACAATGTCAACAGTTTTCCCAAATTATAAACAATTAGCAAATTCCACTTCCCGCTGCATTGATGATGCTACTTAGCTTTCAAATGAAAAACAACCAGGCTCGAAGGACACAGCAAACCCAAGAGCTTAGCCCTGGGCTACAGTACATGTATTCTCTACAATTTAAAATTTAAAATTGATACATGATATTAAAAAAGTACTCAGATGGATTTATATGACTCCTACAGAAACTAAGTTAAGCCTCCTGCATTTGTACCCATTTTCCCTTGTTGTCTTGCTTCACCTTCCCACAAAACAACCAATATTCTTCATGGCACCACCTGGAAGAAGAGAATAGCAAACCATTCCTGAATCAAAGTCTCTGTATATATTGTATCTTCTTTGAAAATTGTCAGGAGTTGATCTCAACTGGAAGACAGCTTCCCTTTTGTAATTTATGAGGAAGAGCACAAATAGGGATTTGTTAGCAAAGTTTATCCTGGCAAACTAAAAGGGAAGTTATCTGTTGTATCTGTCAAAATACTTGCGACTGAAAAAAATATACGTATTTTTTTTTCTTCTGAACAGATGAAGAAAGGATATTAAAGCATTTATTTAGCAGATTAGTTTCATCACGAGACATTTTTTTTCTTCTCCCTTCCCAAAACATTGTAAGAAAACATACTGTAAGAAAACCCATCCCTTCCTTCACACACCTATTTACTCACCAGAAATTCCTGCTGCCTATTCCTGTATGATGAAAAGTGATCCAGAACTTCAGTGTAATTTTCATTCATCACATTATTTCCATTTACTTTCAGGACACACTGGCCTGGGTGAAGCCCCAAAGCTGCTGCATCTGATCCTTAGAGGGCAGACAGGAGAATCTCAACAGATTTTCTCAATAACAGGATAAATAGATAATGCATTTACATGATATATAAAATACAGTGTAAAATGTTGTGCTTTTAAAAAGATATTTCCTTGTTAATATTTTTGAGATGACAGCCTCTCAACAAGTGTTAGTGTTATCAACAAGACACATGTCTATATTCTTTCCTTACCTCTCCCTACAGCATGGACATAGGGTGGTGCTTCTCCGCATATCTGGAA
This sequence comes from Pseudonaja textilis, assembly GCF_049901715.1. Taxonomy (NCBI): domain Eukaryota; kingdom Metazoa; phylum Chordata; class Lepidosauria; order Squamata; family Elapidae; genus Pseudonaja; species Pseudonaja textilis. The sequence continues at coordinate 22,634,597 of NC_141992.1, read as the reverse complement.
ACACAACTTGTCATTGGAATCTGGAATTTTGATAATCCTGCCAAAAATTAAGACAATTACATATAAGAAAAAAGTCTTGACTGGCAAAGTATGGATATTATGTTCTGTTTGAGTTATTCCATGTCACTGAAAATCTAGGAGTATATTCTACAGGGAATTCTCTGACTAAAAAGTCAAAAATCAGTCACAGCTCCTAGTGTGCTGTTTATTATAAATGAGACTACCAAAATTAACAGACTATCAAAAGTCAAATGAAAGAATAAAGAAGTATTAATTATCAGGATCATGGTATCAGAAAACTATACACTAAAGATGTTGCACTAGAGAATTATTTCATTATTGTTAAATATATGTTTTCCCAAATTCAATTTCAAGTGTATGTTTAAGCTATTAAGTCAGACTCATTGGATAAACCTTGTATAGTCTATTTTATGGTTAACAGAAGACTATGAGTCATGCTTTTGGAATCCAGATTTATGGGTACATTTGTTCTCTGAATCAGGGACACAAGATTATAAATCTATTGTGTCCATATCCACATGTGTTCTCTCCATCTCCCTTGGAATATGCTGGAGAGAATATGTTCTCACAATCTCCCTTGGAATATACAAAAATCATCTCATGGTTGAATTTTTCTAGGATCTTACTCTTTAGATTTGGTGGCCACAAGAAGTCGAAGAGGCCGCCGAGAGCAGAAAGACTGGTTTAAGATGGTCTCAACCTCTTGGAATGAACGCAGAAACACAAGATCCTCATTCATGGAATAAATTTTTCGACCAACCTGCAAGCCCGCCATCTGAAATGATGCATAAATATTACAAACTATGCCACATTATTAAACATGTGAATTAGAAAGCAGTGTCTTTTCCCCAAGTTTTGCTTTGGAGATCTCTATTCCCTTATCGAAAACTGAGACCTATCAACAGGTAAGATTGTAAGAAAGAAAGTTTACCAAATTTTGGTGAAATAAAAGTCTGACCAATGGAAAAAAGCACTGGGTATATTCAAAAACTTTTTTTCTATACCTGGGGCAATGATGAGACCAAAAAAATGGCTCATAAGAATAAGAACAGTAGGAACTAAACCTAAAAACGTACACTGTGTGACAACACACTATGTTCATGATATATGTTCTGATATTCCTTCGTTAACTGATTTGCTTTGATGGATCTAATTGGAAGATGATCAGGGCTGGAGGTTAAGAGTGTGATGACAGAAAATTAATTCTGGAGATTAGCACTGCAAAATTGCTTTCATACTATTGCTAAAGAAACCTCAAGGACATGTCCGTGAAGTCATCAGGATGCAAACTCAATTCAAAGGAGAGTTTATCTAGGGAGAGGAAAACTACAAGAATGACAATGGAAAAGACTCCAAAATCTAGGTTGGTATCAAAAAATATCTATATTTTTGGTATCAAACTATCTATATTTTTGGTATCAAAATATCTATATCTATCTATCTATCTATCTATCTATCTATCTATCTATCTATCTATCTATCTATCTTTATCTCTCTATCAGATTTACCAGAATTATTGCTATCTTCTTACCAATCCAATAGATAACTTTCAACAATTTACAAAAGAGCCAATGCACAACCATACATTTAATAAATAAGCTGCAATGTATAAGTATACAATAAATTTAGCCACAAACTGGAATTTCAAAAAGTGGCAGCAAATTTAAAACGATGCATTTAATTGAGATAGTTATTGTATTCCCTGTTTCAATTCCTAATAATCAGGTATAGTTAGCTGGATGTTGGCTTTCTATGTGAGCTTTTGCATGGACATAGATCAAAGCTGTTAGATGCAATTAAATTAATTTTCAGACAGCTGGTTGTCAAATGTTTCCTCAAAGCAGAGAAGTAAACATGTTTTGGGGAAACACCTTGGTTTTTTTCTTCATCTTGACAGTGTGTGACTGTATTTAGTATGAAACACGCACAGATGAAATATCAAAATAAATTCCATCAAACTAGACTTACTCATTCCTCTACAGAGCTAACAATTTGCCAGAGTTGAAAGCATCTACTTGACAAGGCAATATGATTCCAAAAATTCTGCAGAAGCCTGAAAAGGGTACAAAGGTATTCAGCTTCCAGGGAAAGAGGTTTCTAGATTATTTGAGAAGAATTAGGAGTAATCCAGTTTTGGATTGGGACATTTTTTTCCCTCCCCATAAATTTAGTAACTGACTTCTCATGGGCTTCAGCACCTAATTGGAGTATAAGGTTAGTAATAATGTTCCATTATGTTATTGCAAATATTGAATCATTAGTAAAAATTATAAATTATTTTGACCATACTAAAGAATTTTATAAATGAAATTTATAAATGTAACTACTACTAATTGTTATTGATGATACTAGCGAAAGGAAACGTAACTCAGAACAGAATCTGCTGCGGTTTATGCTGTATTTGTGTTTGTATTTTATTGGTATTGTACTGTATTATATAGGGATTGCCACAAAGAAGATGGAGTCAAGCTATTCTCCAATAGAAGCAATGGATGGAAACCAATCAAGAAGAGAAGCAACCTAGAACTAAAGAGAAATTTCCTGACAGTTAGAACAATTAATCAGTGGAACGACTTGTCTCCGGAAACTGTGGGTGCTCCAACACTGGGGGTTTAAAAGAAGAGACTGGACTACCATTTGTCTGAAATGGTATAAGGGTTTCCTGCCTTAGCAGGAGGTTGGACTAGAAGACCTCCAAGGTCCCTTTCAACTCTGTTATTTTGTTCTATTCTATATTCATATATACTGTAGACCAGGGGTCTCCAACCTTGGCCATTTTAACACTTGTGGACCTCAACTCCCAGAATTCCTCAGCCAGCAAAGCTGGCTGAGGAATTCTGGGAATTAAAGTCCACAAGTCTTAAAGTAGCCAAGGTTGGAGATGCTTGCTGTAGACAGCCAGTTTTGTATAGTGGCTAAAGTGCTGCCTATGAAGTAGGAGATTGTGAGTTCTAGTCCCATCTTAAGCATCAAATCCTAAATCTAAGTGACTTTGGGCCACTCAGTCTCTCTTAAATAAATGACTGCACTTTCTCAACACACTAAGCAAATGAATTAAAAAAGAGGGGGGTTTGGATTGAACATCTCATAGGAGTTTAGGTTACAAGAAAATCTGTCTACTGTAGCTTACAGGTAGTCCATTTGTTTAATGGATGTTCAAAATTTCAACGGCACCAGAAAAAAAAGACTTAATTGTTGCAGCATCCCCATGGTCACATGATCAAAATTTAGGTGTTTGGTAGCCAGCATATGTTTGACAGTTGCAGTGTCCCAGTCTCTCTCTCTCTCTCTCTCTCTCTCTCTCTCTCTCACACACACACACACACACACACACGGGCATATATTAATGTTGCACATAAATTAATGAAATAAATAGTGGCTACCCCAAGACCAATGCCAATTTATATTTTTGTGGGTAAGCTCATTTAGAATAATATATACATAAACAGAAAGAGCACTAAATTTGCATGGATTTTTTTTTCTAGAGATCTACAGAAAAGTTACCGGGAAAACTATCCCCTTTTGAAGTCTTATTGGAAGAATATTCATTCTTATGACATACATAATATTTTGTGTGACTTTTCTTCTATAAATAAGAATTATGTTTATTATTAAAAGGTTTCCCTTTCTACACAAATAGAATTCCATGCCAATCATATGCTTACATCTTATTTAATTTCTCAGAAAATTGCTTCAATTAACTTCAGAGCTGTATGAATTCTATGTGGAGTATGTTTTAAAATGTAATATTTGATATCAACAATGATCAAGTATTTTAAAGAATTTTGGAATTTTTAGAGAAAAAATACCCACATTCCTAAAAATTTTCTCAGTCATAAATAAATTCCTAGCTCATGGTTACCATAACCACAGTTATGCAAAACTCCAGAATATAATATGCAATTATGCAACCACCTATATTTTCCCTAATTTCTACTGGACTTGAAATATGTTTTTTGAATTGCTTGAAGTACAAAATACTATATAAATGAGTCCATATCTTATTTCTCTTATTAGTCATATAATGTCAATAAACACTATTTAATATGGCATTTTACAATCCCATAAATATGAAAGATTTTACAATCCCATAAATATCACCAAGATTTTATAGCTCCCAGTCTTCAACCTGGAGAGCATCAGAAATTTTAGCCAATGATTTATACCCATTTAGCTGGTACTTTTGCTTGATGCTTTGTAATATCAAAAGACAATTAATGAATTGAATAAAATATTATTGTCACAAGATTTCAAGTCATGGAAATTGAGCCAATGGTTCATAGCAAAAATTTAAGGAAAGGAAGCAAAAAGATTTTTGGAATGTTTTTTAAACCTGCTTAAAAAACACAATTGCCAAATTGTGTGCAACTATAGTCTTTATGTCCCCAACAAAATCCTTTTAATAGGTGACTGTCCTATGAAATTTATTGAGAAGTTCAGCTATTAAAATACCTTCTAAACAGATACCATCAATCATGACAAAATAGATAATTAAGCACAATCTTCTCCAGCCAAATGACCTCTAGATGGATTGAAGTCCATTTCCACTCAGCGTGGCCAGTGTCTAGAGATAGGAATTGTAATTCAGTCTCTCTACAGGATAATAGGTTGTAGAATGTGAACAAGCACAATCATTTTACACAAGCTGCTTGGGAGGCAGATTGTCACCCTTGAAAAACTAAGCAGGTCTGGAAATGCTCAGCAAATGAAAAGATAACCATCCATCAATTCCTTCCTTCTACATGAGAATAATTCATCTCATCACCTAATCATCTCTTGCAAACCAGATACTTTTTAGTGAGAGGCCAATGGGAGCTAAAGTCAAGTAACCTTTGCAAGGAGAGGATCTACCTAGGGTTTAGCTCAGCATTTGAAATGATTAGATTAGTTAAAAAACATTATTTCAAGAGAGTCAAACAAATAATTTTCAACTCTGTTATTTGGTAATGTGTATTTTGTATATTGGCATAACATCTGAGTCCTTCCTTGGATTATAGGCAGCCCACGACACTCCTTGGTTTACTGAGCAATTTGAGGATATGAAATAAACAAATATACAGCTAGACCAGAGTTTCACTGCAGAAGTTCACTTATTGTGTAGTAGTGCTGGTATCAAAGAGGGCTTATTTTTTCCACCTTTATTGTCTCTTCAATGAACATCACACATACATGCTCGCATCTCATCTCATCTCATCTCATCTCATCTCATCTCATGATCTTACTTGCTGAGACATTTAACACACACTTCCCCTTAAATTTCATCCCATACTTTTGTTTTCCACCATTTCAATGTAAGTCCAGCAGGTGTCAGCACTTTGCTGATCTTGTCTGAACTTCAAAAGATAAGCAGATCAGACCTGCTATTTGATAGATCATTGGGCAATCTTATAGTTGGGAGACTAGATTGAAAAGTTGAAGAGAATAGAAGAGAACAATTGCCAATCAGTTCTGCACTGTTGTTTAAGTAACTATGGTACATAAACATGTCGATATAATAATCAAGAGTTGAATTTGATCCAAGGGAGCCTTTCTTATGTCAACATGCATGTATATTCTCAATTATCAGTGTTCTGATAATCAGAAAATGATTACTAATACCATATATAGTATTTTAATTTCCAATTGACACACCTTTTTTTCTTAATTTTCTTAACATTTCAGGGAAAGCTAGTGATCAGGAACTCTTGCAGCATTTTCTTTTTAACTTCAAAGCAATTATGAAGGCTATTAATTTAATGAGGAAATAGCTCTGTAGATGAATTTTGGAGTTAACTCTTTCATTTGATTCTCGTTTCCTGATCTTAATCCTTTCCCCTAAGATATTAATCACTATGCTGCAGAGAACAAAAGGCAAATCACTTTCAATGACTGAAGATCGAAACACAGATTTATAGCAAATAGCTTCACATTTGCAAAAAAGTACATTATTTTGGGCTTTTATTGATCACTTCAACCAATTTTCATAACTTGATATCCCTTCAGATATGAAGGCTTAGTGTTTGGGAAATGAATAGAATTTTAGCCCCAACATATCTGGAGTGAACTAAATTGAGAGCAGTGTACTGAATTTTTCCACAAAAATGCTAGATCCAAAGGTGCAAAACTTTTCAGTACACCAAGGCAATTTAATGAATGAGGCATTATAGAAGGTGTGACATGTTTTATCATTTTTAAAAACATATGAAACTCTGCAGATTTATTTAGGAGGAAATAGTTACAATTCAGAAGTGCTTACCTCTGCATGTGAACCCCGACGAACAGATTTTACCACAATGACTTTGTTCTTTTCTTCTATGTCAAATCCATAGTCATCCTCTTCTGGAAGAACCTTGGAACAACATTAAAAAAAAAATCTTTAACACACAAGAGTTTGCTTGTTTTTTGCAAAACAAACAATCTATTTGGTTCCAAATAGTTTTCCTATTTCAATTCATTTTTTCCCCCAACAATTCTGCCAAGTGAAGACAAAATATTCTCCATTTCTTTCCATTACTTTCCATTACAAAATTAGTAAACTAAAAACTTGGAAGATAATCATATTTTTCTTTAGCCTTTAATAATATAGTTTTACTTATTTGTTTTTTCCTGAATGATGGAGATTTTTTCACTGAAGTGATTATTTGTTAAGGAAAGCTGCATACTAGTAGAAATGCAAAGTTTCAATTGCTTCTTGTTTCAGCTCAGTATGTATAATTGATGCCTTCAAGGCAGTGACTGGCATACAAATCAGATAAAAGATAAAGATGCTGAAAGCTAAACTAATCGTAGGCATGATAATTTCATGTTTGTACAAGGTCTTAATCAAATTAAGGATTAGGATACTTCATCCAAATTATATCAGAAAACATCACTTCCTGCAAAAGCCTTTTTTAAAGCTAAGATCTTTGGATGAAGGACTGTTCTTCCCTGGAAAATAATTACAGGTATCCTCACTTAACAACCATTTGTTAGCAACTGTTCAGAATTACAATGATGCTGAACAAATGGTAGTTACTAGTTGTTAAATTCTACAGTCAATTGGATCTAATGAGGAAACTCATCAACTTGATTTTTATTTGGGAAAATTTCAGAATTGTTTGAAAATGGACCAAATGACTTGTTTTGTTCTTTTCCCAAAAGTATGGCTATAATTCAACAGAATTCATGTGGAAAAAAACTCAGCAAACCTGCATTGTTGGGATGTTAACCAGAGCAAAATATTTTTTAAGTATGATATACTGGTGATGTACTTAATACAAAACAATTCCAGCATAAATAACCTTTGATTTTAAACTCCGTTCAAATCTAAAACAAAGTTCCACAGAGTTAGCGTTAAATACAATCTCAGCTAGTTAATGCAAATATTTATTTCTATATTATATAGCTTCTCATTAAATTCAGAAGAATTGTAGAATAATATTTCATCCAACTGAAGAATCATCGCTCAGTAGTTATAACTTTTAATAAAAGTCTATTTATAAATTTGAGGAATCTCCATCTTAAAGCACCATGCATTGTTGTACAAGCTAGTTCATATCTAACAAATTTATGCAGGTGCTAATGGCCTGGTTTAGAAAAAAAAAGAAAGTAAGTTAACTGTTGTTTTAGATAAGCTAGTTTAGATATTAGGAGTCAACTATCAGTGGCATATGTTGTCTATAACTGTCATTGCTTCTTTATGACTAAACCACAGCGATAGGAAATTTAATCAGATCCACAAGTTAATTTCTGGCTTTTCCCATGACCAGGTCTCCTATGTCAATTCCCACAGACCAAGTGATCCATTTTTTTTCCTCTGTGGGACAATTGTTCTTGGCTTCTGCAGTGAAGCCCTTATCTTATGCAAAATAACAATTCCATTTTTTTTTCCTTAGAGAGATATGCAGTTGAAAATCTCTCTCTAGCAGAGCCCAGAGATGAGATTTTTGTATTTACAACAGATTAATTGGCACATAGTGTGTCAGAATTACAAGATTTTTTGTTAGAATTGAATACATTTGTCTGGATTGATTTTTCTTACCAGCAAACTTTTAGCTAAGATGTTTTCAGTGAGCTTGAAGTCATTTCGCAGAGGCTTACTCTTGGAATTTGTACCTTCCATCTCTTCATCGGCATGAAAACGGAAGTACTGAGATTCATCTCTGAATTCACTCTTCTCCAGGACTTGAGACCAAAAAGTGGGAAGCAGGAAAACATGCCATTATTTTCATACATCTACATGAAATCTACAAGTTAAATTAATCTTAGCCACTGCAATCTTAAAGTAATGGTCTATGAACAAATCCCCAACAGGAACATCATATAGCTATGTATTGTTTCTAAAGAGTCTTCAGTCCACCTTAAGTGTTTGGGGTTGGGTGCTAAATTTTGGGTTTTGTCCATGAACCGGGTCATTTTACTTTGAAAGGCATTACGTTACATCCTGAGTCTTATCTGGGTGGAAAAAAAATTTTTTTTTGAAAAAAATCAAATCAAATTAACAATGTTTCTTTCTGGAAAATAGACAATTGACACTGTAGTTATAGAGAAAACCTCAGTGTGAAATTAACAGGATTCCTCCAACATAAACACAATGTTCAAAGCAAGTTTTTGGCTTAAATCAGTTCCTTCCCTTCCCTTATCTCTCTCCCCATTTTCAAACTCTATAAATTGATGGTTTGTGTCCTGCTAGCCCCCAATGGGAAAAAGTTGTTCTCTTTGCATCATGTCTGACACTGTGTCCCTGCAGCTAGCCAGGAGCCTGGCTTTCACACTGCTGACACAGAATCTAAAATATCCAAGGAAGGACACAAAACAACGGCTGCTTTTCATCCATGGCTTGGAAAAATTCCAATTGATAAACATAGGTCCATTGTGAGGCTTCCAAAGACCAGCCCATTCCATGAAAAACTGAAAATGGACATAGTGCTAAATTTACTCCTCAGCTGCAGCTCTTCTCCTTCAGCACTTTTAAAATCATTTACTTGTCTGAAATGCATCAGCCCAGTTTGAATATGGAGGTCATATACGAATAGCTTCAGAAATAGTATTATCTATGAAAATATATAAAAAGGAATGAGCAGATGCATTGCTTATTACCCATTTTTATAGTTTACTCAGATTTACTGAACTGGTCCTAACAAAATTTCTGTATCATATAGGGAGAGTCAGTTTGGTATAGTGGTTATAGACACTGGGCCTGAAACTATGTGTTCTACTCCTGCCTTAGGCATGAAGCTAACTTGGGCCAGTCACTCTCTCTTAGACCTAAGGAGACATCAATAGAAAACATGTCTGAAATATATTGCAAGAAGCCCACTTGCCTTTCAGAAAAGCACCTGTGGGACAACCATGAACTGGATGATTGAGACTCTCCATAGACATATTGCATGGACTTGCCAAAATTGCCATTTGGTGGCCAAGAGTTTGACTTGAAAATAAGTACCATATTGCCCCTTCTTGCAGTTATTTCATTAGACATTCCATTCATTAAACATAATAGTAGCATTTCCAAAGCTGGACAAAACCTGAACTGTCACTGTCCTAATCTTTAGACCTGCAAATTATGGGGACTATAATCTAACTCCTCTTATGGTAAATCACAATAGGTTGACATAGAATAGGTCCAATTTATTTTCTCTAGTTCTCATGTTCAGCAATAAATATGGGTGCTCAGTCATCCCAAAGAGCACCATCAATAAGCTTGGGGAAAACCAGAAGTCTGAATAAATGAAAAATAATAAGTTTATGCCTAGAGTCCAAAACAATCTAATGAGGGAAATGGAACCAAATTTAAACAAAGGACAGAGAAGGTTCAGTTCCCAGCATTCAAGTCCAGCACCAGTTAAATGGTAATATCCACAGCCCTGCAAGGCTGTGTTGATGTCTGTTCTGATGCCTTAAAACCTTTAGGGCAGGTATCCATGTAGTTCCTCTGCACTTTGTTCCTGTTACTATCAATACTGGGATGGCTGCACATGTTGTTAGAATAATAGAGATGATTCACCAGAAGGCCTGCCAGCACCTCTGATAAATTAGGTTACACAGCATAAATTGGAAATGTCCCTGCCTAAGGCCACAGTGGAAAGCTTTAAACTGGATCAGTGGTCTCATAACCTCAAAAACAATGTAAGTGGCCATCCCATTAATAAAGTGCAATTCTCTGGGGGAAGGGCCTTTGGTTTATTATTAAAATATACATAGGGCATGCTGCGTAAAGCCATGCTTATGAAGTATCTTTGCTCATTCAAAAAGAACATTGTAGGAGAATAAACGCCAGCATGCTCAGGAGCAGGTTCAAAGAATTTGGCTTTATAGAGAATTTGGCTTTCTAGAAAATGCTCTCTATATTTTCTAAATCAGTTTCTTTTTCCTATTTTTCCTTCAAATGTCCAGAATACAATAGTTATCAGGACAAGAATACAAAAAGAAGTGGAAAATAAATTACATTAATTAAAGCTGCCTGAAAAGATGCCAGAATAATCTGAGGCCATTGTGTCTTCCTATAGTTCCACTTTATTGCATAGCAAACAAAGGAAAGAAAGACTGTGATGTGTGTGGGAGAATTGCCTTTCATTTCATAGAGCCTTTGCTGCTCACTGAAAGACATCAATATGCAGATAAACCTTGGATATACTTCTCTTATCTAATAATATCCCTGATGAATTTGTGTTCTAGAGGGAGGGTTATGCTATTTATTGTTTATATTTTTAATTATTTTAAAAATATTTTTAAGGATAAGAAAAAATGAAGCAAAAGAAGAAAAAGATTGATTCAGAAAAATACTATCTATTGGGAATTTTAAAAAATGCTATCTATAAGGAATTACAGCACTAGATTGTACAGTTAGTGCTCAGGACATGTTAGTGCTCAGGTGGTGAGATATTAACAATAAAACACAAAGTACATTAAAATATTTTAATGATGTAATATGTTAAACATACAAAAGAAAAAACTACTAAACATTATTAAATATTAGCTTCTAACTTCCTTTGTTGTATATATAGAATAGAATAGAATAGAACAGAACAGAACAGAACAGAACAGAACAGAACAGAACAGAACAGAACGGGTTTATTGGCCAAGAGTGATCTCCAATGCTTGTAGGGTTTTAATTGTTTTGTGTGTTTCCGATTTTAATTCTTTTTTCCTTTAAAACCATATTTTAAATATTTATTTTTGCTTTGCTGCAAAATATACAGCAGTTATGGAAGTTATTCTTGCTTAAATAAGGTTAGATTTCTATTGTGAATGTATGTTGTTACCATTATTGCCATTATTTTGTACTCTTAAAGTTTAAGTTCTGGTCTGATAGCTTTGGTAATGTATCTCTTTTCAAATGTGCTAAATTTGTCCTTGCAGCCATAAATATATGTCTTAATAAATTGTGATTTAATTTTTTTAATTGTTTATTGATTCATTTATTCATTTTGTATGGAAAAATACATGAAGCCCTATGTAGGCTGGTAGCTGTTTCAGAATTATTTCTCAAACAACCAACAAATGGACTGGTTGCCTTCTATCACAACTATTCTCAAATCTTCAAAGATTGGACTAGGTTCACACAAAGCCATACGTTGGTTAACCATCATTTACTTAACCTCAGTTGGCAGGGCTTGAAAAGCACATTAAGTTATAAAATGTGGTTTACATACCACAAAAGCTGGGTTCATGCAATATATAAAGCCAAAGCTAAATGAATCGTATTATAGCTGAGCTAAAACCTCTATTGCTCTCTTCTGTACAACATCTATTTAACATGCAAGGATTTTCATTTTCTTTTCTTGTTTCTCTTGTCTCACTTTCTTGCTGATCTGTGACCTGCACACATCCAGACAGACAGGTAGATGGAATAGGGAGTGTGGGAATATAATTCCCATCCTCAGTGTTACAATTCTTCTTTGTTGCTGACTCTATGGAATGAAACATCTGAACTGTAATTTATTTGCAAATACATTTTTTACCAGGGAAATCTAGCATTTGCAGACTGTTTTGTGAAGAACTGATGGGTAAAGGTTTTTCTTTAAGTTTGTCCCAAACATCTAATTTTAAGAAAGATACTTTCCCATCACCAAGAGGATCTGGTGAGATCCTGTGTTGCTTTTGTCTCCTACTTTTGAGTAACTAAACCTAGGATTTAGATTTTAACCTGCTTCCCTCACTAGGAGACACCCACTGACTCCACCAAGTTTAAACTATGACCACTTCTGCTTTTCAAATGTAGCTCTCATCCTAAAGATTCTTTACCAGAATTTTACTATTTTTACACAGGAGGAAAGGAACTAGAATAACTGGGCTTGTCTGTTGCTTAACAGTCCAGTTTAATAGTTATTGAAAGCAACTACTATTGCCTTGAAAATATATTGGGAAAAAGACCCTGATTCCAGGAGATGTAATCCAGAGTATGCTTGATTTAAAGTCTGTCATAAAATTGACCACGTTCATTGGTTAAATAGAACAGAATAGAATACCTTTATTATCATTGCATTCCATGAATACAATGAAATTTGAAAGCTACTCCAGCACAGTGCCCCAAACACCCCAATCACAAATGCACTGTTTGATTCAAGACAATTACTGCCTTGGAAAAGAAACTGTTTCTCAACCTATTAGTCCTCATTTTAAGACACCTATAACGAAGAAACAAAGAAACAAAGTTAAATCCTTGTTAATTGATTAGGATAAGGAGGAATTAATGGCTTACCATGATGCATAAAACCATTGTTACAGAGCCCAACTCCCAGTGCCACAGCTTCCTCTCTGGTCTGACAGTCTCCCTAGTAACAAGAAAAGATAAACGTTATACTCTGGGCAAATCGTAATTCAAACAATCCTACCACAACTAGATCCCAGTTCCCAAATGAACAGAGCAGTCTTTAAAAAGAAACAGTAGAAGTAATTAAAGCAGGACTCCCCTTACTTAAATCCCATTCACTCCTAAATATAGTACCTTTTGTCTTCCTCAAGCTTTGAGAGGACAAAGAACAGAATCTCACAAAGGAGCTGTTTTTAACAGTACACAGTTGCAGCCAGTTGTCTCTACGAAGAAGCTTTCTTTTACTAGCAATATAATCAAAGCCATAGCTGGCTTTTGATTTATACATACCGTAAAATATCAGAATAAGAGGCACCAGAACCTACTGAAGAGATAATGATTCCTTACTTAAGAGTTCTCAAAGATCAGTTTTAATAGGGTATAAATACAATGAAATATGAAATATCGTCCCTGTGTGCCCCAGAAACAGCTGCTTAAAATAATACATATAGTCATATGATTTCATTGTATTCAGGCTAATATTTCTAGGAATGATGTAATAGGTGTTTTTGGCTGAGAAAAAGACAGCGGACGGAAAAAAAGAAAAAAAGAAACACATTTATTTTGGTGCCAGATCCCCATTTTATCTACTCAACCACTTGTGTGGGTGGCCACTTGGAATGGAACTATAGAGGCTCGGTTCCATATGGCAAGCAGCTCACATGAGCCTCTCCAACAAGAATTGGGCAATTTTAAGTTTATTAGTGTAGTTTCCTCTCTTTACCAAAAGATAACTCCCACTGGAATACATTTCCCCTCTGTTCCACTTAAACTTGAAGATGTTTTCTCATTCCTCAATCATACCAGAAACAATGCTCATGGATACTGCATAGTTGCAATTCCTGGCCCACTCTAAAATGCCCAATTTCTTATTGGAACAGTCAGTAACATCGCTATTCATAAGTACCGTATTTTTCTGTGTATAAGACGATACGTCTCCTCAAAACTTCTCCTAAAAAATGGAGAGGTGTCTTATACACCTGGGGCGGGGAGGGGAGGAGAACCGGGGTTGCAAAACTGCCAGTACTTTATCTCTGCAAACTAGCTTCATGAGCAAAACTTCCGATTGCAGAGACAAGCTAACCGGTTTCCTCCAATCATGAGCCTTACATAATTGATGTCAGCTGACGATGTGGAGACCTGTAGCCTGTGGCCACGTGCGACAGGGACCGATACTGTCGGAATGTTCTGAGCCCATAAAAATGTCAAAAACCAAAAAAAAAAAAAATACTGGTAATGGTAAGCGAATGTCTCAGTCTGCAAAATAAATGTCTTCTATTTAATGTTTAAAATATTGATTTCTGAATTTTGGGTATGAAAATTGGGGGCATCCTATCCATGGGGGGCATCTTATGGATGGAAAAATATGGTATGGTGCCCTTGGCTTGAAATCCTTTCCTTCCTTGGATTCCTAAGTCAACTAATCAATGGTTTGGAGGGAAGGCTTATTCATGAGTTTTGAAAATTCCTTTCTTTTCATTAGAGAACTTTGCCCAGCAAACTTAATATAGAAAGGAACAAAGGAGGTAAGACATTAGGAGACGACTAACTCTGTCTGCTAAGCAAGGGGTTGGAATACACAGCACTTCTGCTCTACTTCCTGGTCTATACATGGCAAATCTCCATGGTTTCCAACTATATACATGCCGGATAAATTATGGCCAAAAACTTTCAATAGCAATAGGATAAAGTAGATTCATTTGGCTTAGCAACTCATTCATACCCAGGACAATAAACCAAGCAAGACGAAGACTGAGCCTTGTGAAAACTACTAAACAGTTCTTTAGTAAGTCTAGAGTACATAATACTTTTAAGATGACACTATTATGTGCACCAAAACTCTCAAGTAACTGTTATAATTATCAATACTCTTTCTAGCCTTTTCCTTATGATCTCAGAAAAAGAATGGTAAATAAGGCTTTCGTTTTGCTTACCTTTTGTCTCTAAAGTAGTTGCTTTGCTCTGCGCTTTTTGTTTCCTTTTTCATTTTATACCAGGATTAAAAAGGAAACAAAGCAACTTGATACCTTCCATCTCTGTTTTTATCCCTGGGCATGGCATCAAAAATAAGGTACTAATTGGACATGAATAGCAAAACTTTTCTAGATGAAAGGCACTAGGCACTTGTGGATTTCTGCAGCTCAAATCTGGTAACTCTAATACAGTGTTTCTCAACTTGGCAACTTGAAAATATGTGGACTTCAAGTCCCAGAATTCCCCAACCAACATAGAATTCAGGAGTCATGGAGTTCATATATCTTCATGTTTGCCAAAGTTGAGAAACATTTCAGAAACCATTTAAACCTGTGACTGCATTGCACAATTTAGACAATATGTACACAGCAGTTTCAAACTATTTTAATTTGCATACACTATCAGTGCAGAATAAGCAAATTCCTTTTTTAATGGGCTAAGTGTTCAGAGGTGGAAATGCTATTTCACAACTTTTTAATTGCAATATTATTTATATGCCCTAACATGCCCTTTTCCCATTTTAACATCCTGCCAAATGGCTTCTTTGCTTAGAACATTATTACAGTGAATTTATAAATACTACCATTTAATTTTACCCCCAGATGAGTTGTAAAGTGACATCTGCTTGACACTGCTCTTAAACTAGCCTTTGGGAATCTACTTTGTTTACAGAAATAGCACATATAAACAATGACATAAACATGGCTAATAATGCAATTTAGATTGACATATTACCTCTTGCAAAACAGTGACATTCAAGTAAGGAGTTGACTGAATCTGTACCTTCTCAAATGCTCTCCTCATAATTGGAGATATAATACAAATGGAAAAAGAATGGCCGTAATAAAGTAGGAAGACCACTTCTCAATGTTCAGATAAAGAATTTTACACAGTTGAATCTAAGCATAAATGGAAGCCAAACCAGGCCTACTTCTGGTATCCTAATATAGAATTAAACAGGGACATTTTTTGCCAGACCACAAGAAACTATTCTGCAATACAAAGCTATTTAAACAGTGTTTTGATAACAGATCTGACATTTTTTTTCCTTTCACAAGAGCAGTTTCTGGATACCAACATCTGTATTTGGATTCTTATCTTGATTGTAAGCTTTTTGAAGGCATCTAGGTAGTTAGTGTCAGCACAGGGTATTAAAGGACTAGAATCTCAAATCTTTTTACTATTGTCACAGTCAAGTCCATGCAATATCAATGGAATAATAAGGCACCTGGAGGTTATTTTAGAATTGTTATGCGCCCATCTAAATTAAGCTTGTCTAAAAATGTAGTTATTAGAACATAAAAATCTGGAATGTTCTTATTTCATCTCCAGTTTGATAAATTCAATATTAACAATATCAAAGAAGTCCTTCAGGTTGAACTCCAAAGGCTCCAACAGTTTATATTTTAATACTGTATGAAATAATTTTATGGAATAACATTGCAAAATGTGAAAGAGTTGAGGCTGAATGCAAAAAAAGAGAGAGAAACATCAATATCTGTATGATCTCATTACCTGAGCAATCAACCAATCCACTAGTTTATTTGCTGGGATCACTGATTTGTATGTCTTCAAGTGATAATCTCTATCTCTATGTCAGAAAAGAAAATTAGAAGATAGTTAAAAATTATGGTTGGCCAAACACATCTTCAAAAAGTCAATGCCACATTTTAATCTGGGAGAGAATTGATAGAAAGAAAACCACTTCTCTCTAGATTTTCTGCAGTTTATAGTTTAAATATTTGATTGCACAGTGAACAGGAGAGGGATAGATTGGAATGATAGGAAGAAGAGCTGCTACCAAGGAAACTGTCAGATAAAAGAGGCTTGAGTCCAGGCCAAAAAAGTAAAACAGTGTCTCAGACAAGCTGCTTGTTTGTTCACACAAAAATAATGGGAGGGAGGAGAGAAGCAGATTTAGACGTGCAACATCCTGTTACTATTGCTATTACAATTAAAGTAGTTCTGACCCACAGAACATTGGTTTCTGAATCTGATCTACCCTGAAGGGCTCATACAGACTTTTCAAATCTAGTTTCCTCTACATTATGGGACTGTAATTTCCAGAATTCCATCTGACCATGATGGCTGGCAATTCTTAAAATGACAAGCATATTCCATCTGGAAGCTACTAAATTGTAAAATACTGCTATATTATCAATACATTTAATTATGGCAGTTCTTTTGAACTAGCCAGAGGGAGTCAAATTTGATCAAAAGCACCTTTATCTCTCAAACCTTATCATGATCTCCATCTTATACATTTTACCTCACTTTATTATAAAATTCTTTGAAACAGAAATGTTATGTATGTTTGCTATACCTTTATTATGTGTCAGCAGAAAGCTATATATTTCTTTAGGGAACCAATCATATTGGAATTATCCCCAATCATGTTTTACCTTATTTTCCACTCATCCTTTCAAAATTGGCAATGATAATATACAAGTTTTTGTTGCTAATTGTCAGATCCACTTGTGACAGTGCAATTAAACTGATTTATTGCTAATCATGCCAAATGTACAGGAATCTTCTCAAGTAATTAGCACCTGCTTGAAGTTATAGATAACAGTCAAAGGAATTCAAGGGAAGTTGAACTTAGTTCACTTGTGGCTACAATAAGGATTTTAGGCATATCCCTCTTTTAACTCTGTCCTCAGATTCTGTGACTCGTTCTCCCACAATGCTGAATCTGAGGTCATCAAAATACCACTACTAATTCCATGCATCAGAGTCAGGGGTCACTTCCTTGATTAATTGATTATTTCTTTTTGTTTGACTGTTTGAATTATTTTTAAACAAATGCACAAGTATAGGCAATACACACACACATTCATTCACACATTTTAAAGCATCACTCCTTTCTTCTGTTCTGTTGTCCACTAGGAGACAATTTTCAACTAAGCAGAACTATGATTTATAAGATGCTTCTATGGACCAAAATGTATTAACATGACAAGCAATGGTCATTTAAGTTACTGCATTCCAAGAAAATTGAGAAGCTAAGGATCAGCTTCAGAAACTGGGATTCCAATCCCCTTTTTAAACAGACTACTTTACTTCATGTAACCAGTGAAACATATCTGTTATTTAACCAACCAATAGTGACCATCTGAAAGCTAAAACAGAGAATCATCCAATCATATTTCAGTATACAAAAAGAGCAGATTGTGTTAAAACATACGATATTTTAATTATAAAACATACGATTAAACATTAAGCTAAAATTATTTTCCAATTCACTTGCTAGTTGATGTAATTATATACTGCATGTTTGTTCTTCCTCCTAAGAGAATCTTAGGTTATGTTTTTAAGAATAAATATTAGAATGTCTTTCAAAAAACACAGCTAGGGATAAGTTGTCTTTAGAAAATTATACTATAAGAGACAATACAGTAGAAAAGGACATCACACAGTCTTAACTAACTGAAAACATAGTTAAGCAGGAAAGCAAGTTATCCCAAATAGGCAGCAATTTATTTCTGGTTCAATAACAAAAGGAAGAAAACTCCAAATGAAGTGAGACTTACTTTATCACTGGTGTGTACAGACTGTGCAGACGACAGTAGAGCCTTACACCCTACAAAGAAAAGCAAATGACAAGGTTACAGTCTAAAATACAGGATAAAATATTATCTAAAACACAAACAGAAGAAGAATAGTAAGCCTGAGTAACCCGCTGCCTTGCTGAAGGACTTATACTATAATAGTTCACCCTCTGAGTATAAAATAGAAAATAGAAAATAAATAGAAAATAAATAGAAAATAAAATAGAAAAATTTAAGTAAAAAACATTTTACTTATTTCACAATTTCCCCAAAATTTCTTGGAACTAGAATACTTTAAAGCAACTATTTTATTCTCACAATTGACACTAAGTTAATTATGTCTAGTCTTCCACTCAACTGTACTGGAATAGACAATGAAATCAATTTGGCTGTAAAACATGCTATTTTAATTATAATAATAGTAGTAATCACAAAAAAATTCCTGCAAACAGAAGTAGAATGATTGAGGCAAAAGAAAGCAAAGATAATACTAATAGTAATAGGTGTTTTGAGCACAATTCCAAAAAATCTGGAACATCACCTGCATTGATCGATATTAGTCAATTGCAAAACACCTTTCATGCCATCAAACAACATCTGCATATCACAGGTCATGGGGAAGGAGATGATAGGTGGATAAAAATGCTAAATCCAGTTGAAAAATCTGGCTGATATCTTACATACCCCATATTTCTACAGAAAATAAAGTTTGAAAGTGTTGGTGTGGGAATAAGGAAAATGATTCTTTTCAATATAACAAAGAAAAGGTAATCAACAGTGTAAGATAAGTTCTAGATAGCTAACACATACTTTTCCCATAGTTTTAGCAAAACCCAAAATACCTTAGACATGATGTCTTCTAATTCACTCCGTGGCTTATATGTTCCATCATCATAGCGAAATCTGTACATCACCTGTTCATTTTTGAAGTGGTGCTTATCTGAAACTGAACCATCAAGAATAATAAACAACTTTTGTTTTCCATTCTCTAGCATGAAGTCCTCCAAACCCATGATTTGTTGAACAAGATTTGGTTACCATAAAATAATACAGGAGTTCTCAATTAACAATGGTAATACGGACTGGAATTTCCATCACTAAGAAATTGCCATGGTTCCGAGTAATGAACACAATCAAATCAGAACTCTGAGACTTCAGTCAGGCTTTTAGAAAGACCTTTTATTGAATGCATCATATTGGCATGTTGAAAAGTGAAGCTAGCTCTCTTAGTGCAGTTAAAAGAATAGAACCATCCCACCCGCCTCAGGTGTCTTAGGTCACATTAACCAATCAGTCCGGCAAGCAGCTTTCCCCTCGGTCTCAGCAGATGTTTTTTGCTATGACCTTGGCTCTCATGCTGATTCTGATCAATGTTTTGTCTAGCAGTTTAAGGTACCACATTCCAATACCTTCTGACTCCCACCCCACAAGAGTGGCAACTGAGAAATGAAATGAAAGTAAGCACAGCAGAAGTTGTTTCGAGGGTTGACAGAGATGTGATCATAACATGTGACACCACATAATCACCCTGCTTAGCAGCGACAGTACCTGGAGTCCCATTTTACCATTGTTAAGTGAGGACTGCATGAGTAATTAAGCAAGGATCTCACAAGATTGGAATTTTTGACTTCCTGCTGGTTTCCCCATTGACTTTGCTTGTAGGGCACTAGCAAGAAAGATCACAAATCATGATTATGTAACTATGGGACACTGCAACAGTCAGAAATCCAGGCTAGTTGTCAAGTGCCATGACAGTGGGGGAACTGTGTTGGCTAAAACCTAAAGGACTGGTCATAACTACCACTCATTCAGTGACATCACAAGTTTGATTGGATGCTGAATGGGTGATCATTAAATGAGGACCACCTATGCACAAACACAAAAGATTGTATTAAATTGTAGTTCTTTCGTAGCAAAACATACTTCTGCTTGCACAGATCATTGCATCTAGACTCACTATAACTGTTCACATCCTTGGGGAATATTACTAGAATTCTACTTGCAAAATTTTCTGTAGCCAAAATAAAAGTGATATTAGTAATTTGTATTTAAAATAATAATAAAATTGCTCTCCATTCGTGTATTTAACAATTTACTTTTCTCAGAGGTGGGATTCAAGTTTTTTAACCAGTTCTGTGGGTCGTAGCTAGGTTGGTGTGGCTAGGTAGGCATGGCTAGGTGGGTGTGGCCATGTGACTGGGTGGGCATAGCTTCTTTCTTTTTTTTTTGCAGCACCCCCCTGCCCTCCATTTTTGGGCCTCCTGGGCCTCAGGGAAGCCTCCTGAGGGAACATTTTTGCTCCCAGAAGGCTTCCCTGGAAACCAGGAAGGCATAAAAAGGAGCACAGAGGGGCCGCGCAGCACCCCCATTCACTCTGTTTTTGGGCCTCAGGGAAGCTTCCAGGGGGGCATTTTTGCTCCCAGAAGGCTTCCCTGGGGCCCAGGAAGGCAAAAAAAAAAAAAAAACAACAGAGTGTGCACCCCCCATACACCTTTTTACCTCCTGGGCCTCAAGGAAGCCTTTTGGGCTAAGCAGTAAGACAGCGAGGGGGATTCTGGCACAACTGATCATTGGAACAGCTGATCGTCGGGAGGGGAAAAAAAGAAATAGCTTAAGGAGTGACTAGGCGGGGGAGAATGCAGTCAGCAATGTGGATCCAACTGGAGACCACAGCCAATGTTTTCTAGATGGAAAAAGTAAGAAGGCTGGTGTTGATGGAAATATGTGAGAATAATTACTTAGGCAAAAAGGGCTGGAATATTTTTAAAATCCAGATCAAGATGACCTAAGTTACACAGGCCTCCCTAATTCACAGAAGTATAAGAAGGAGGAGGAGATACAGCAATGTCAGACCTGCAAGATTCTGTTATAGCTAATCTCAATAAAAGCAGTTTTAGCCTTTATGAGAAGTTGATTTCCTGTTTTGATCTACTTAGTGAGCTTGATACTAGATTGCCCCGGGGGATCAGACAGTGTATTTTTGCATTAAGGTAAAGCCATTACTGGATATAATCCAATAACCAATAGCAATGGGATCGCAGTTTAGTGATAAAGCACACAGTTTATATGTGAAAGATTCAGATCCAAACTCTGAAATTTTCACTTAGAAAACAATCAGAGGTAAAAAGTATGAGGAAGATTCTTTCATGGAAATCTATAACAGAGGGCAAGTAGGGGCAAATTAAAATATTCATATGATAATGTAATCATGCAAATGCTATAAATTATGCTCGTGGTATATGGCAGTTGTATATATTGAGATTTTGCTTCCTTGCTGTTTGCTGCAGAAGACACTGGATTTTTCGTTGCCGGGAACCCTGGAGAGCTCCTATCAACAATACCAGCCTACACTGACAAATAATAGCTTCCTGCAATATTGCAGTATCTTTCAGACTCTTTAAAATGGCACTGAATTAGCTTGAGAGGTGCCTTTCCATGAAGGGCTCACAGAGATAATCAGTTAAATAGTTCTTCGTTGTTATGACAATTACATATAATATGAAGATGTGTTGAATCAATGAAGCAACAACTTTGTTAATATTGTCACGCCAAACGTCTGCTGTGGCAGAAGGAGATTATTCAGTAGTATATCTTTATATAATTACATAATTACAGCTATGACAAGTCTTTTTTCCTATTATATTGCCTAAAAGAAAGGCTAGATTCTAATTAATTTCTGTGCTCAATATTTCATCAGAGCATATTTGAAAATTGAGTGCATTGAACTGATGCTATCGGTTCCAGCACTAAAATGGATCTTCTCAGGATTTCAATTTATGAAAGTATCTTCAACTATTGGTCTACTGACATTGTTAGGGGGAAAAAACATTTCTGGTTTACTAATACAAAGAGATTATCAAAAATGTCAGTCAAATTTAATAGAACTCCCCCATTAAAATTTGTTTCAGGGAGTTTGCACGGGAATTAAGATGACTCAAATTCTTTAGGAAGAAAATGCCTCATGACTTAACTTAATGAAGTTAATTTTCCAGCTTTGAACACCTGAAGGATGCAGCAGGAAATCCTACGGCTTAAACAAGAAACTGATACTGTTATTGGGAAGCAGCAGGAGAAAAACAAGTTCTGGGCCTCATTGTTGAAGGAGAATATCCTGCCCATCCAGCAAACCGCTGGAGAGTTATTTCACACACTAGAATCAGATTTTGATTATGCTACCCATGGGCATTCTGAGAGGAAAAACAAATTATGGCTCTGTGAGCAAATGCATCTGTTCAACATATTCATTTGCTCAATGACACATCTTGATATGTATGTAAACATCTGCTTCTTAGATCTAAAAATGTGCAACCCACAAGATGTGAGCAATTTATTACAATAGTTGATCAGCACAGGAAACAAAGGGAAAAAATGGTAGGGTTTGAACTGTTAGCTATATACTATTATTTTAGCTTTGCCATAAAATTTTACCACTCTACGCAAAAACATAATGTATGAAGAGATCAGTGAGACTGATTTTTTTTAAATTTTGAAGTTCTTGTGTCAAAATATATCAGAATAATCACAAAAAAAGACTTTGATTGATTCGCATAAGCTTTGGGCAATACTAAATTATACTGAAGTCCTCTTGGATGATGCACTGTTAAATTTCAGCAGAGTTTTTAGCATTTTGTCACAAGCACAAATACTGTTGTCCCTCACATTCGCCACATGCTTGTCCACTGGTTAAAGGTTACCACTTGTGAAGTAATGTCACACAAACTAGACTTGAAGAGATTATTACAATTGCTTACCTAGAAGTAGCTTCTAGTGTATTTCTTCAAATTAGACATATATACATATTTAGTCTGTATTTTTTTGTCCCTATTTTTGTGATAAACTCCATGAGACACAATGGAATTTACTATTGAAGAATATGCATAAAGAACTACAATGCTAAATGCATTATTCTATTTTGCAATCTAAAATAGAACTTTAATCTTAAAGTTTATCTTAAATTACAGTTTGCTTTAAATTACAGAAAACTATTAAAATAATATTTTAATTAATTTATTTATTTATTTGTCATATTTAGACACAGGCAATCTCCCTCATAGAACCATTCTGAGTAAGTATCAATACCATCCATAAAAATATATATTTCTAACGTTATGAGCCACTAATAGTGAATCATCATTGCAAAAGCGTAAACCTCTCCTCTCTTCATCTTGGTTTCCAGTTTAGAAACATAGAGATGAGTCTTGTAATATGATAGATGTTCTTGTTGGAATTTGTTTAACCATTGCAAATTCAGGGGTACGATGGCTCAGCAGTTAAAGATGGTGAGCTTGTCAGCTGACAGCCCAGATTTGAGACCCAAGCCCTGCTCAATGGGCTGAACTCCCATTACTTGCCTCAGCTCCTGCCCAATGAGCAGTTCAAAACCAAGCAAATGCAAGTAAATAAATAGGTACCACTTTGTTTGGAATTTAACAGTACCGCTGTGGTGGTTCCATGCACTTTGGCCTATAGTCATGCTGGCCACATGACCACAGAAATGTCTTCGGACAATGCTGGCTGGCCCTCTTGTCTAAGAAATAAAGATGAGCACTGCCCCCTAAAATTGAACATAACTGGAAAGGGAAAACTTTTACCTCAACCTTTTTGTGGCATACCTGGCCTTTGCCTGGTTTGTTTTTGGAACTCTTTCAAATATACATGTATTTATGTTGGCCACTAAATTATAGTATTATATTATTTCTGGAAACTATAGCATATGAAAAGCAATCTATAAAAATGTTAAAATACGCTCCTCCAATTAGCTTTAGTACATATCTGGCTTCTTTTATGCTTCTTTTAACTTAATTTAACATTATTACATCTGATGGAATTTTATGCTAAAATACAAAACACTCACCATGATGGATGATGCCGTTCTCTAACAGAGCTTGCCCCAGATTGACCCCTTCTTCTGGTTTGCTTATCTCCCCAATTTCTTTCAACCAAAAAACAAACTCACTGGAAAGAAAAAGAGAAGCAGTTTAATGAACGAAACTAGTTTCCTATTTCCTTTAGGCAAAAAATAAATGTGCAAGATGTGAAATGATCTAAGGCATTTTTCTCTCTACCAGGTAAAGCAAAGCATAGTCACATGGGAACACGTGGTGCTTAGGATGCTAATGTTCAAATTCCTGCACCCTTCACAAAATGTCCAGAGCGACTCTTAGTCAATCATTTTCTGTTCACCTGGTCTACTTCAAGAAGCCTTCCTAATGTGTTTGAACAGGCTGACAAGGCAGCATTCTACAAGTCTTTCCTGAGATTGTGCATGCATGATCTTTGAATAATGACATCTTGTGTATCAGCCTCTAGCTTTCTCTCCTAACTATCATACTTAAAATAAAACTCTGCAAATTTTATACAAAATGCATCCTATCTAAATCATCTGCCAAATTGAATGTGTTAATGTTTTATTTAAAATGTATAAACATATTATGGTTACAGATTTACACAATATGTGCTGATTGTGTATAAAGAAAGGCATATCTCTCAGTCGCTCATAACTTTGACTCTAAAGTTATCTATGGAATAAAGTACTGACACCTCTACAGTCACCTTAAAGGTCATCAAGACTACTTCTGCAATTAATTTCTGATTAACACTTGGCTTCTGAATAGCATGCCAGAGGCTAGAGTCTAAGAACATATGCATGCAAGATTTTTAAAAATGTATCAGATTGTATTATTATTGTCTCATTTGCATGTTCTGCCTTCTTTAAAATTATCATTGGGATTGAATTCCTAGACCTGGACTGCAAAAAATATCATTGGTAGCTCTTTGATTAGGACAAAATCCCATCAAAACGGCAGGGCAAGCTAGTGTATATAAACAGGGGGGAAACTCCACACACTCACACTGATGATGTTATCTAGTTGGGTAATGAAAGGTTTGCAAACAAGCAATTAAGTTCAGAATGCCCCCAAGACCCCTTAATTCAAGCCCGAACTACATATATTCTCTTCTATTGAAATGCAGAAATTCCAACACAGACAATGACATGAATAAATAAAGTTAAATAATAAAAATATTGTCATATTACAGTGAAGGGCAATGTCAGGTCAGCAACCTAATTTTAATTTATTTCCTTTGCTCCAGAATTTCAATATGGATAAGAAAAACTGAAGAAGCTTCTTGCATGAGAAGCAAACTGTCTTCAAGCAAAAACAAAGAAACTCCAGTTGCTTTTTGAAAAAGCATCTTTGGGACAACCATGACCTGAATGACTGGGAATCTCCACAGACATTTGGTAGAGACTGGTATTCTTTACTGGTCATCCATAAACATCAGAAAACTATATCTTACCGATTTGTAAACTGATAATTTTTTTCCATTCCACTGCCTTTCAGATATTCCAGTTGTCTTTCTACAACTCCTATTAAATCTCATCCTGTTTAGACAGTAATTTCAACATGCAGAAATTATGTTCAGCCACACTAACTACTGAGAAATCCTGTAATGAGTTTATACAGCCTTTCTTATTTGTTCCTCGAAATGAATTTTAAAATGTTATTTATTTCTTTTTGGTTTTTTTTTTCCTGAAATAGACTACATGTGGCTTGGATGAGTCAGCCATTCCTAAAACATGTTGAAATTGTAGAGTCAAATTCGCTGTAACTGGAGGCATGGATTGGATAAGAAAGTGACATACACAAATGGCAAGAATTACAGCTATTTTATTGTACATCTATTTCCTCCGCAGGGGTGCACTTTCATGCTTTGTCTGGCCTTTGCAGAGCTTTGAAATAGCTGATTTTTAACTTGGCAAATTACCAGATTCCCTCAGGAATAAGGGTAATGCCCCATTCATCAAGTTTTTTTTCCCCCTCTTCTTTCTTTGCCCGATCTCTTTCTTGTTCATCCATGGCTGCAAAACAGCTGCAGTCTGTCTGGATCCAAGTTGTGGCTCATGTGTTACGACATAGCATTGCAGTCATTCATTCAGAGAAGAAAGGGTACCTTCTAAGAAACCAGGGCTACTGTCCCAAATGATATCTCATACGGAAGTTCCACTTCTCCCTGCAATGTGCAACTTAACTCATATGCTCGTGTTTATGATTTTCCTTTGAGCCGTGCTTATGATTACTGGAGAAAGCTGAATTTAATAATAGCTCCAACTAGGTGTAAGAAGTTTGTTGATTTTGAAAAACTAACCAGCATTGGACATGATTTTAAAAAAATGGGGGGGGGGGGAGCCTTACAGTTGGCTCCTCGCATTTATGATGATTACAACATTCCCATGTCACATTTGGGCACTTGGCAACCAGTAGATATTTATGAAGGTTGCAATGTCCTGGGGACATGAGATTGCCAGTTTCCAACAAGCAAAGTCAATGGGGGAAGTCAGATTTGCTTAATGACCTTGTATCTCATTTAACAACTTCAGTGATTTGCTTAACAGCTACGGCAGAAAAGGCTGTAAAATTTGGGCACAGTTCACTTAACAATTGCCTTGCTTAGCAATGGAAATTCTGATCACAAGTATGGTTACAAGTTAAAGACTAACTCTGTAAGTTAAAAATTCCTATTATCTCTGTGATCTCGGCAGAAGATACTACCAAAGAAACAAGACTAGTGAAAAAGATTTTGAAGGATCAAGTCCTGCACACTGACTTCTCTCTGGTACTAGCAGAAGGATGCAAATCATAAGAAAGCACATTTGCACTGATGCAAGAGGAAAGTTTAGGAAGGTCATGGACAAGTAAGGCAGTGGTGGGATTCAATTTTTTTTACTACCGGTTTGGTGGGCATGACATAGCTTGGTGGGTGTGGCATGGCTTGGTGGGTGTGGCATGGCTTGGTGGGTGTGGCTTGGTAGGCATGGCAGGCGGAAGGATACTATAAAATCTCCATTCTGTCAGCTTTGGAAGCCATATTGAGATCAGATGCTCCCATGCTCCCACATCTCAGCCTGGGAACGTGGGAGGGGGGGAATATATTGGAGTATATCTAGTTAGATATAATAACATTCTTTTTCTGATTCAAGGTCAGGTTGTGTTGTGCATAATGGAGAAGAAGTCTTAAGTTGGGACGGATGGTAATTGGGGCATTTGATGTGATGATGGATGCAGGGGATTGATTTTGTAGTTTTTACTTATTGTAAGGAAGCCCAGAACTTTCAGGTTCGGGATTCCATGGTTGTGCCAGTTTACTATCCAAAATAAAAAGAACCTTCAAGAGATGTCTGTCTCAGAGTCATTGGGTGGAATGGAGTGTTGCTGGAAAGCTGACACATTCCCTCACCACTCCTGGGGGAAGGTTATCACCAGTTCTCTGAACTACTCAAAATTTCCGCTACCGGTTCTCCAGAACTGATCAGAACCTGCTGAATACCACCTCTGAAGTAAGGCCTTTAGAAAAAGAGCAGCTATGTTTGGAACCAATATTAAGTTCTCTACCAACAACTTTGTATATTCAGAGATTTGTCAAACAAACTACAAAAGTCCCACTTGCTGTGCATGACAAGAAGCAATGTTAATGGTTTGAGAGCAAGAAAATGTGCAGGCCATATTTTGAAAGATGGGGTGGGGGGTGTACCAAGATGAACAGATATGAATTAACTGATCTGCTATGAAAAGCAAGCTGACTGCTAAAGTTAAGTTAAAAGCTCACCATTTTATTCTTCTTTTTCACAGGTTTAGCAATTGTAGGCAAAATAGAAAGATTGCTACATGGAAGACTTAAACCCTATTTATAGCTAGATATGTGAATATGGAAATGCATAAAGGAATAAACTTCAGGTCAAAATTGGGGGTCTTTTGTTTAAAAAAAGGGTGGGGAAGCATCAAAGTAATTACAAAGAGATTTTTTTAAAGCTAGAACTAGACAAAAGCAGGATGTAAACAAAAAGTAACCTACAGTGGGAAATATTTCATGCACCTCAAGAAAGATTACTGCAAGATGGAACTAACAACTTCTATAGGCATTTGGAACATTTGGAGAAGACAACTTCCACAGCAAAACAAACAGGAAACCCCTCATGATCTAGTGCAGGGGTGTCAAACCCATGTTGTCACAGCGGTGTCACATCACGTATCAGGATTCCGCCCACCCCTTCGCTAAACTGGGTGTGGACAGCGCATGAGCCCCAATCTAGTGTCTACAAGGATACGTGATTATAGCTTCCATTCATTCAAAATATAGTATGGATCAAGTTCAGAACCTTAATGCTGACAGTATCTAGACCCATGAATGGAGTCAAACTAATCATTCTGGCACAGCTTTTCCCTTCATGAAAGTAATTAGAAAATCTTCCCTGTAGTTGCATTTTGTCTATTAGAAGAATATGGTCTATTAGAAGAAGATGCAGTACTCAGTGCTCATGAATGCTTCTTGAGGGGTCCAATTGTGGTAGAATGTAATGTGGAATCCCAGGAGGAAGGGGCTGCTTTCCAAAGAGTAAAGAGACAGCAGACCTTGGAAAGTTTGGTTAGCAGGAAGAGAGTTAAAACAGTTCCTCCCTGGCTATTCCCTGAGTGTATCTCTGGCCAATAGCAGCTCTACTTTGGCAAGATTCCATTTACAGGTGAAAAACAATAAAGGAAACTGCTCTTAAGTAATTTCACATGTCATTCTTGATTGTTGGGGACTTGATGCCAATAAGGCCTCACATATTCAAGCATCACAGAATGGGATTTACCTCTGACTCTAAGTAAGTCCTATGAAATTCTGTCGGTGCGTAAAATGCAGCTGTCATGTGGAGAATGAGTGACAATGGCAGCAAGTAACAGCAATGTTGCGCTGTGGTGATGGATGAGGGAAAACAGGGCATATGTAGGGCAGAGTTGGGTGTTTGACCTCTCAAAGTCCAACTACTCCCACTATCACACCTAAAAATATTATTTCTGCATCTGCCAGAAACAACAATCCTTTCTTTAAGTTTACCCTGCATGTAGAAAACAGAATCATTTTGTTGCTCAATATCTGAAAATTAATTGCTATGCTAGATGGAAATGATAAGGAAACAACAGATATTCAGAATTTCGTTACTAGAAAAACCTTCTCAGATGATCTCCTATCTAATCTCTTGTTAATATCTTTAGCACATATCATTTTTTTCATTTATCTGTCAAATTTCTACCCTTCCTATATCACCTGCATGACTTTGAAGGGTTTACAAACAATCTTCTATGTTCAATGTCTTTCCAAGTCTAACATTCACACTTTTAAAAAAATCACATCTTAATATTGATCTGGCTACAAATAGTGGGTTTTTTCCTAATTCGCTGATAAAAGAGGCATAATCCTACTTTTATTTCTGCATTTTAAATTTGACATTATAAGACCAAACAACTGCAAGAATATCAAAAAAGAGAGGGTTAGGAGAAAAGGAAGGCAAGGCCAGGGAGGTTGTCAAAACTATTTCAGATTGTGTTTGTTGTGCATTTGATTTCTTCCTTTTCTAGTGATCTTGTCTTCCACATCCAAAAGAATCTGCTGCCATTACATAATCCAAGGGCATTGTATAGGAATGAATGGTTAATTTTAATAAATTAACTGTAATAGAGGTTAAAGACTTTTCCAATTAAGTTCCATCAAAGCACATCTGATTTGGCTCCACAAACCCATCCACAGAAAACTCACAATCCTTTCAGTTAATTGGAATGAAAGGCCCTATTCAAACCAAAATCACTTACTTGCCAAGAAAGCACTTGGGAACAGTGCTTAATTTTCTCCTCCTGTCTTTGATAAGATTCACTTTCTTATTCATCATCATGTGATACAGTTTTTCTCCTTTCTCAGCAATCATAGCATAAGCATCTCTCTCCATGCCTAGCTTCAGACCTAGAAAACAAAAGCAGAATCTTTCATAAACTCTTCCCAGATAAACTTGGTCTGCTCCCCGCCAAAAAAGTCGGCCTAACACCAATTAGATCACAAACATTTTCCTTTCCTTGGTGAAAATAGTTTTGTAAACAGAGAGACAAAAACAAGCTTCTCAGTTGTGAATAGACACTTCTTCTCCCTTAAATAGAGTAAAGGTCAATCTGAAGCTTCTTTTCTATCCTTTTTTTTAATGGAAGCACTTCATTCACTTCCATCACAACTAAGGCTGTGTATATTTGACAACGCATCCAAGTCAATCATAAATATACTGAATACAGTGCATCAAGTTTCTGGTCTAATTAGAGAAAGTGTAGTATTATGTCCACTGCAATTCAGAACTGTTTTCATGATCATATTTCTACTGAAATGATTTGCAGGGGGAGGGACATTCTGGCCGACTGCCATCTTCCTCCATACTATAATATTACTCCAAAACACTTGCTGACAAATTCTGCAAAAGGCAATTTGCAAAGTCAGATTGGGAGAGAAAGCAGTCTGTGTAATTCAACACATTCTCGATTTGCAACTACATCATCGAATTCCCTAAGCTCTGAGGTAAGGAGAAGATTGCAATGCATCCCTTGCTCATCTGGTTGGAACATAAAACATATTGTCTTCGTGCTGATAATGGCTTGGCTGTTGAAGTATCTCAACCCGATGGGATTGCCTTTCGATAAAATCTTGAATTCATGCCTAAAACCTCCTTGATTTCCTTCTTATCTATGACAAACAGAAATTGCCTCTAGACAAGCAAGTGAATCTCCAATTGTCAGCCCTCCCAGGTAAACTAGACAGGAAACATAAGCAGAAGAAATAATTCTTCTTTATAATGTAAGGATACATTAGAAAAATCTTGCAAAGTTCAAAGTATAAACCTCCCGCTGCCACTTTTAAGTTCTTGATCTATTAGGGTGGATCCTTCCTAAGTTTGTTACTCTATCCGTTAAGCCACTGGGGGCTCCTGTCTCTCTTGTCTAATTGTTACATAGGAAACATCTCTTCTCCTCATTTCCCAGGGTCATTCACACATTCCATGACATCAGTGTTTTGGAAGACAGTATAGAACAGGGGTCTCCAACTTTGGCAACTTTAAGACCTGTGGACTTCAACTCCCAGAATTCCTCAGCCAGCAATACCCCTGGTATAGAAGATTAATAGAGTTTGAAAAACAAGATCAATAAAGAATTTATATACATCCAAAACTGGTCTGCTTGTAACCTTTAATTAGGTGACATGGTGCACCACAGTGCAACGATTTTGGGAACCAAAGTAACTCAAATGAGCTAACTTAAATAATGCATCCAAAATCTAGAACCCTCTCTCAAAAGTCAAAATCCACTCCCTTGAATAGGTAGGGGCTTCTTTTTTTTCTGGCAGAAACCAGCAAAAAGCATCACAAATCAGGTTCACAAGACTGCAGGATGCTGCAACTGGTTGCAAATGCAATTAAGTTGGCAAGAGCCCAAAATGCTGTCATAATTTCAGTGGAGTATAACTGTGTCACTCTGAACTGCACCCATGGTCAATTTTTCATGGCATATGGAAGATTTTAAAAGAGTTTAATGATACAAGTAAATGCCAGAACCTTAACAAAATGTGTGCTGTACAAACTATTATAATTTTTCCATAGTTAGCATAAGGAATACTAATATAAATTCCTTTCTAGAACATCTACAGCAGTCCTGGGAATCCCTTGGAAACAAAGGGATAAATAAAGCCCGCAACCAGGGTTTATTACATATTAATTTTTAACACTCTCCTGTGGTCTTATTATATGTATGTTTTATTGTTTTTAAAGGTTATTTAAGATATGTTTTATCGTTCTGTTTTTACTGTATGCCATCCAGTCACATTCATGAGCTGGGTGGCTATATAAATTTCACAAATAAATAAATCATAAACTTACTTATCTGCTTATAAAACAAGAGCCATAAAACTTTTACACAGTGCGTAAAATATGACTATATGTGCCAAGAGTACTTGAGCTCCACATCTCTGAATCTGTTTTAAGGGAGAAACCTTCTACATTGTAGATGCTTAAATTATACCTCTGCATCGCCATCATCATTTTTTTTCGCCATGACAGTGAAAATAAGCTGCTCCTTTTTTAGATGGGAAAATTTTGCAAATGTATACAGACTTTTGTCCCTAAAATATAAAAAGTGTCAGCCACAAGCTTACTTTCTCTTTGTTCCCGTTCCTTGATTATAGCGTCCAGCCATTTCTGTTTGTCCTCTGCTGTCTTGGCCATACAGACAAACCATTTGTTTTTGGCAGTGTTGTGTATCTTCCATCCATTTGTTACTGTATAACCATTACTGTGATAATCTGCTACAAAAGCACAAATGTACCAAGAAGAGAGTTAGTGCAAATCTGGAGTTTAAAAGGAAAATAAATTCAACCTGAGCTCCACCATTGTCCCTTTTCTATGGTAGTAATAGAAACAGCTAGATAGATGTTCCAAAAGTTTGAACTGAAATACTGGGCAACTGTGAAAATAATACTGAGACTACTCCAAAATCAGGTAAGAGAGTGATTAATGAGAAGGTATTTATTATATCAAGTGATAGAGTGAACTTTCAGCTTCATCTGATGGTTACTGATACCAAAAAGAAAACACTTGGTCTGAATTGTTTTTAATTCTAAGGGAGTTCAGATTGACTAAAAATCAGTTATATTTTTGTGGCACAGTTTTTGCATTGGTACAGATTGAACTACATTAATTTTCAGATCCTTGGCTTAATCTGGTGATTGAATTAACACATTTTAGGGGTTAGGACTCCTAAAATGAACTACCAACTAACTATAATTAGCCAAGTTAAGAGTTGCCAAGCTTTGTATATTCTGAGGATGGCTTTTCTAGATCTTTACCAGACCTAGTTAAATATATTAACAGAGACTTGGAATTTAAATACCACTTCAGAAATGCAGATAATTCAATCCAAACTAAAGTGATGCCTGCCAAGAAAACAACTGGATTTTTCTCTGACAAATGAAATAGGCTTGTTCATTTGTTTGCTTACTTAGTTGATTAATTTCTATGCACCCATTCCTGAAGACTCGGAGCAGCTAACATGCAAAATCATTTCATAAACTAAAGACAACACCCTCAAAAATAATAACATTTGCTTATTCATTTAAACTTATTGGCCACCTAACTCCAGTGGAATAAATATACATGCAATATAAGCAACATTAATATGTACAGGTGATCCTCATTGCACAACCACTCATTCAATGAGCATTCAAAGTTATGATGGTGCTAAATGTGGAAGCCTTACTATAGGTCCTCACATGCAGCCATCACAGCACAGCTGTTGTCACATGATCACAATGCAGACACTTCGCAACTGGCTCACAATCAGGACTCTGCAATATGTCACAGTCATCTGATTGCCATTTGCAATCTTCACTGATGTTTTCCAACAAGCAGAGCCAATGGAAAAGCAGGCAGAAGGTCACAAATGATGACCTTATGACCACGGGATGCTGCAACCATACCACAGCCATCACCTCATAAATTGAGCCAGAGTTGTGAATTCAGGAAGACACCCCCAGCCCAAAATCACCTCTGAAAAGATGTGTACAATTCCATTAAGAGTCAAATGGAAGAACATCACTGCCTTGTCCTTTTGAGACAAAATTAATTGGTCCTTACCTGTCCCATCTTCCACATTCTCAACCTCCATTACTTCTGTGTTTATTCGCCCTCTGAAAATGTAGAGGGATCCATTGATAGACTTAGTACGCTTAGATGTTTTTTTCCCAGCAACTCTGTAGTTAATGAATATATAGTGAACAAAGATGTTTATTAAGTATTGGACAGTTTCAACACAACAATTTGCCCCTTACAAACATCCTGCCACTGAAATTGGGATAGGAGTACATTTGCCACTTCCTGTACTGGTAACCACGTAACCATAAACACTATCATAAACCTTTTGTGGAGGAGTATTTAATAAAGGAAACGATACAAGCACGTAGCGACAGATGGCAAAGCAACAGTTGGCAACTAAAAATACAACCCATCTTTATGACAGGATCTGAAACCATAGTAATATTAAAGTAGTTAGTTAGTTATATATGTATGTGTGCAAGTATGCATTCTTGTATTGTATTGATTTATGTATTTGCCCATCTCTCAATTGCTTTTGTTTAGTGGTTGTTTAATTTGATTTAAGACAAAACTTCTCAAGGATCAACCAAAAAAGGATGCCAAGTCAGATGATTTAATTTCAGCAGAGATTCTGGATGCTGCTAAAGGTAGATAACAGGTAGAACTGAATAATAAGCGTCCTGCTGGATCAAACTCAATGTAGATCAGCATTATCTTCCCCCTCAAAGCTGGCCAAGATGCCTCTGAGAAGCACACAAGTAGAACATAAACTTGTCCACCTACCTTTTTAAATCATTGTTTAATACCATTGCAGCACATCACTATAGGTGACAATGATAAAAACGAAGAAGAAAAAGCTGACATAACACAGGCAACAGAAGGAGCAAACCTGTAGAAGGGGACTTCAATCCCTTTCACCAAAGGCCAGGACTTCAAAAACCTTCTGAAATACCTACAGGATAGGTATCATGATCTTGGGGGGACCTCATTTCAGAGGATAGATAGTGCACTTCCAAGGTGTATAGTATTGTTTAATTGAAGGAATCAGGACTATGGCAATCCTGTTTGATCAAATCAACTAGTAGATACTATGGGTGGTCCCTCAAGTAACCAAGTCTAAACTGCATAAGGCTTTCTAGGAAATGAACTGCACCTGGAAATGCACCTGGAAACGAACAGGCATTCTTTCATCTTGTGGAGCTGATATGTTACATGGGTATGCCTCAGCATTCTGGTCGGGTTGTAATTGTGAATTGCCCAGAGTTTTGTTTTAAAACGGTCAGTCACATAAATCTTATAAATAACTTTAATAAATAAAGTTTTTAGGTTTCAGATGGTCTTCAAGGACAGCACCACATATAGTGCATGACATTTGTCAAGCTGTGAGGTGGCCAAGGTATGTCTGAAAGGTTTCCTGATCTAGCAGAAAGGACAACTGTCATGCCAAACAAAACTGCATAAAGGCCTTTCTGGACGCAATTGTTCTATTGAGCAAAAATTTTGAATCCAGGAAGATCCCTCAGATTGCATGTTACTCTTGACAGAGGAAATGCTACCCCCTCCAAAATTTTCCCAGATCTAGATGCCCCAAACACAGCCTTAATAGGAAAGAGTCAGAGACAGTTCTTCCCCATTTACACCCTGCCTCAAAACAGAGGCTCAACAGTCTCATTCAGATGGCCTGGTGTCAAAAGGTATTACTGGGTGTTATCAGCTTACTGATGATACCAAACCCTAAACCAGCAGATGACCTCGCCCAGCTGTTTCATGTAGATGTTAAAAAGAAAGGGAGAGAGGATAGAACCTTCCAGCACTCTACCTGAGACCTCTATAAAACAATGGTCTCTATCCCCAATACATGGAGATGGTTAGAAAGACACCACTATTGATGGAACTGAAAGGCACTGAGAAATCAAGGAGTACCAGGATAGATGTACCACCCCTACCTCAGCTCCACCACAGACATCTACAGCATCACCAAGGCTGCCTCAATACTAAATCCTGCCTGAAACCTGCCTGAAAAAGAACTAAATAATCCACTTTTCCAGGATTATAATCAACTGCAGGCTGGCTACCTTCTCCACAATCTTCCTCAACAATGGAAAGTTGGAGGCTACATGATAATTATGGAGAACATTTGGGGTCAAGTCCCAAAGATGCTTTTTCAAGAGGCAGTTGGACTTTCTTTGTTTTCCCAGAAGATGTTAAGCTTCTATCTAAGAAGCTTTTTCAAAGCAGCAAAATGTCTTCAAGAAAAACAAAGAAAATTCAGTTGCCTCTTGAAAAAGCATCTTTGGATGCTTTGCATGACCTGGAAAACTGAACATCTCCATAGACATTTGAGGTCAAGGACTGAAATAACAAAGTTTTTGTTCGCTTGTTGTTATTGTTTTGGAAGAGTATTTTGCAAACTTCATAGAGATCTGTCCAAGGTTCTGACAAGCCTTTTCACCTTTGTCTTTTTAAGCATGAACAGATAAAATGCGATACTAAATATAAACATGCCTTCTTTGGAGAGGCATTCTTGAAGATCCTGAGAAGAAGCTGAGCTATGGCAGAACAGAAATCTTCATAGCTATTTGTTTGGGTTGACCTACTAAGTGTAAATAAAGGTTTTGAATATTATAGATTGTGTGCTTCTGTTTTTGCTGTCCCATCTGATTAATAATCATCATGTGTCAATTAAAGATGATCCTCTTAGAGTTACGTCAGGGAATGGGGCAAGGAGGGGAGTATACCATTTTAAAAAAACTTATTTTTATTCTGGTCTACGGCCATAATAGCAATAGCACTTAGACTTATATACCACTTCAGTGCTTTACAGCCCTCTCTAAGCAGTTTACAGAGTCAGCATATTGCTGCCAGCAATCTTGGTCCTCATTTTACGGACTTTGGAAGGATGGAAGGATGAGTCAACCTTGAGCTAGTGAGACTCAAACTCAAAGCCTGCAGTACTGCATTCTTACCACTGTGCCACCATGAAATATTTGATTTCATTTTTATTTTACAATATTAAATCATTTGTATCCACCGGACTAAATTCCATTTGAAGCAGTCTGTATTTTTGAAACAGCAAGCAACACAAAAGCATAAAGTTTATTTTTTTAAAGGATGAGCAGGTGGCAGTAAATCAGTGATTTTACACCCACATAACGATGAACTGCAAAACAGAATGTGCGAGTAAGTAAATTTGTGTTACCCAAATTACAGCAATAAATTCTAACTGCCCCCCCGCAACAATCCTGCACACATACGTGTATGGATGTGGACATTTCTATCCATGATGCAAAGAACATCGTTTCAGTTACATGTGGGCAAACACTGCACTGTGTAGGCAAAGAAAATATTGTAGCTTTTCTCCCTCAAATACTGCAACCTTCTTTTGGGGTCACTTGATAATGAATCAAAAGATCCATGAAACAATCCTGTAAATTTGGCTCTAGTCTATCTATATGTAAGAGCCTCGGTGGTGCACTGGTTAGAATGCAGTACTGCAAGCTACTTCTGCTGCAACCAGCTGCCTGCAATTTGGCAGATCGAATCTCACCAGGCTCAAGGTTGACTCAGCCTTCCATCCTTCCAAGGTGGATAAAATGAGGACCCAAAAGTGTTGGGGGCAATATGCTGACTCTGTAAACAGCTTAGAGAGCGCTGTAAAG
Organism: Pseudonaja textilis; assembly: GCF_049901715.1. Lineage (NCBI taxonomy): Eukaryota > Metazoa > Chordata > Lepidosauria > Squamata > Elapidae > Pseudonaja > Pseudonaja textilis. Next base: position 22,597,187 of record NC_141992.1, on the reverse strand, counting down.
CACTATAAAGCTGTATATAAGTCTAAGTGCTATTGCTATTGCTATGTATACCATGATCTTTGGGGCTACAGCATGGAAACGTGGCTCTAATACCAGCCTAGACATCCATACATCATAGAACACTGAGGTATAGTTGACATTAAACATTTTCCCACTGTATAAACTTGTTATAAAGTTTTATATTTGGACACTGTAACTGATTAGTATGTCACTTATTGAAGTCTGATGCTAACTAACTCCAGAACGTGGTAGACATTCAGCTTCATTCTGCACTGAATTTAAACAGCCGACAGAGAGAGATAAACCATCACAAATTATAGCAGCTTTGCCACATCTAAATATATCTCTTAAATAGTAGGTAGCATGCAGAAAACTCCTCTATTTTTAATGAAAATCAGATTCTGGAGAATGGGACAAAGCTTGCTTTGGAATTACAGGAAATATAAACACAAATTCTTTGGGGAACCGAAAGTGTCAGAGCCGCCATATCGATCTCCAAGCCAAACTGCAGAAAACTTGCTCACTGATGCCTGTTCTGTACAAACAAGAGCACTCTCTCAAAAGGCAATAGAACATTTTGTTTCCCAAACTCAGTGTTCTGGGAAAACTGCCTGCAGAAAGGGAAGGGCTGTATCAATCCAAACTACTAAACTGAAGCAGGGGGGAAAAAATGAGGGGGGGGGGGCTGAAAAAGAAAGACTCAGGAAGACTCCAATGAATGAGGAGGAAGTCAAAATCTACTAGTAAAGGATAGGGGATGCTTTTGCTTTACCACATGGAATCAATGGCATTTCTGGCCGTGGGATGACCTTGTCCAATACATAGGATCTAGGTTAGTTAGGGAAGGCTACTATAGTATGAAGAATCTTTATCCTATTAGCCTATTCTCTTCCTAACTGACCTACAGACCTTTTGAGTAGGTATTTTCCTCTTTTTACTATTACTGCTCAATTTCACCCATGCTTTGTCCTTCCTCTTTAAAGGAAGATGCTCTTAAATTCATTTAGAAGTATGAATAAAGCCAGCAGAAACTCATCCTACAGGTCACCAACATTATTAGCTTTACTCCAATCCATGTCCTCCCCTCCCACTTAAATATCACTTGAAAGGAAAGGAGACAGCATGAATGAGGCTAGTGGGATAACCTAGAACTACCTGTACACCCCCAATCTTAGATAGCATGATTCTTCCCAATTAGTCTGATGCATGCCTTCCCCAAGGGGGAGGGGGGGGACATTCCTTTTGGATCGCCCACCAGATCAGATGAGTACCTAATTTCAGTCCTCAGTCAAGCCTACTTTCCCAAACAAAAGGGAAATGAATATGAAAACTGAGTAATCTATTATATTAATCTTCAACAGCATTTGCAAGTTGTCATAAGCATGTTTTAAGGCCCACACAGTTATGCAAGATCATGCAAGAATCATACTTCAATAAAATATGCAGATTTTAGAGTTAAATGCAGGATCTTGGAAGCTGCAAGAGGAATGTCCAATCCTCATTCATAGTCAGTCAATTAAGGCTGATTTTCTGTGAATGACATAAAAATTTTCCCCTACATCTGGGCTGAGTTGCTGTTTGGATTCCCCTTCTGACGCTTCATTGTTTATGTCTACCAACACCCATTCTCCTCCATGCTGCATCGAGAGCCCAGGATGGGACATACCAAAGCTTGCATGTCCACGGGTGGGTCCTCGTCCGGCTCATCACACCGAAAAATGGCACTGAAGATCGCTGGTGAGTGTTATCTAACAGAACGCTTTCGGAGACACAGCTACTGACTGAAAGGAGCTGAGTCAAAAGCTGGGGTCTCTTCCGGGGGCTGGCTTTTATATCTTAGTACAGACTCAGCTAAATGACGTCATAGGAAGGAGTCAACCCATCCTGGGCTCTCAATGCAGCATGGAGGAGAAACAACATAAAACATTTATTTCCATGTATTTATTATTAAGGAAACTGAGCAAAGAACACAGACAGTGAATTTACCTGGATTTCCGCTTGCAATAAACAAGCAAGTTATCAAAAAGAAAAAATGTTCTCTCCTGGATGTTTCCAGCTGAGATTTTTAGTAAGTTTCCTTGAAGCAGAAGCTGCGTCGAAATGTCCGTCAGGTTGGAGCCCTAGAATACAAAAGAACTATTTCATGATTCTATCCCATTACAGAACATATTATCAGAATTCTGGAGTCTCAATGTTAATCAAATCCATCTTTCACAGTAACCGCTGCTTAGAAATTATTTGACTAATTCTGTTGTTAGTGTTCCTTTTTTAATATCATCTGTCAAAAAAAAATCAAATTTTAAAAAGTAAATTAACTTTCTCTACCCTAGCACCCTCCATAAAAGATATTTGCTAAGGTTTGTTTTAATTTTATATACATTTCAACTATTCAGTAACTAGAATTCGCTAATCTGCCTACATAGGTATTTGAAAAACCTATAAAAAGCCTATCAAGAGAGCAATAATACATAAAGGCAAAGTAAAACCAATTGTAAAATAAAACAGAGTAAAGTTATAAAAACATTGAAATAATTGTTTAAAAGCCTAAGAGTAGAAAGGGCTTTACTTATCACTGCCCAGAAACCAACAGATAAACTGGGGTGTACAAAAAGGAGACAAATTCCGCCAATGGGAGGAAAAAAAACTTGTTTTCATTGATAAAAAGAACATTGATGCTCATTGAGGAGCACTGATTGTGTTACCTAGTTTGGTTAATGAAATGTCTGCAAGAACACAACCAAGTTGAGAAAGCACCAAGGACCCCCCATTTCAACCTTGAGCTAAAAAAATCCTCCTTTATTGAAGCCTTTTAGCTAAACCAACTCACTACAGTATATTTGGCAAAGGTCTTTGGCAATTTCCATAAGATGCAGAAACACAGCCAGACGAACTAATACCACTTTGTTGTAAGGTTACATTAATAGAATCTTGAAAGTCTTGAAAATACATCTTCCCTTCTTCGCTTTTACAGTCCAAGAAGCTAAAGGTAGTCCCTTCTGAGACATTTGCCATTCTCTCATCTTTTTTCCTCTGGACTCAGCTGCCTCTTATTTGACTACTGTTTAAGCTTGGGAGGGGGGGGGGGAGGGGCGGAGGTGGACTGAAGACATCTCTGCAAAAGTGAAGCCAATGATTGCAGCAAAGACCAAGGAACCAGTAAAGAGACCTGTTCCTTGAAATCTTTCTGGTTTAGGAGCAGACACAAGATTGCCAATGTATGCTCCTGACAGTTGTTCCCCACAAGAGATCACGGGACAGCGGTCTCCTGCCCAAGCTGGGTTGCCGAGCCACACAGGTTGAGGAACACTGTGTTAAAGACCTGAATAATTCTGTGTTATAGGACAAAGAAGAATGAACAGAAATGAAATATCTGAATGGATTAAAATTATCTGATTGAAGTTAAAGCAAGACATGTTTTTGCTTTTGGCAATATTTTATGGATTTCCTGCTGACACTAAGACTGAAACAGTGATGTTTTATGGATTTGCCTATAAATAAGGGATGCAATAAGGGATGAAGCAATAAATTGTTTGCAACCTTGGAGGGAATGAACAGTCACTAAATTTGTTACTACTTGTGATGAAGGTTGGAAGTCACTATATGTACACTACACTTATTTTGCAATGAGTTTGGCAGGGTCTAACTTCCTTATCTGCAGTGCAAACCAGACTAAGGAAGTATATTAGATTAATATGACCTACTGATGTCTTCCTAGGAAAAAAGACAAAAATTAGTCCAGAATTGTGAAACACAAACCACATCAGCAAAATCTTTTCTTATATATTTTGATACGCCCACGCTAGCAGAAATGGGGTAGTGGCTGGGTAGGTAAACTATAACCAATTCTGGAGATTTAATAAAATACTATTAGTAGTAGTGGTAAGGCGAAGGAACATCACATCAACAGGAAGCATTCACATAACTGCGCAAAAAAGATGAAGCTTAGAGAGACTAGCTTTCTTCACATTATTTGCTGAATTGGTATCAAATGTGAAACACAGATTTAAATCAGGAACTTCCTGGCTCACAGTTCAGTCTCATGGGTACATTACTAACTACTATGCCACATTCTCAACTCTATTTAGAACAGGAGCCTTTAAACTTGACAGCTTTAAGACTTGTTTAGAAAACTCCCAGAATTCCTCCTCTAGTCATGTTAGCTCAAGAATTCTGGGAGCTGGACTTCCGGTTTGAGCTTCTTCAGTGACAGACCGAAACCTCGTCTCTGCGAGGTTTCGATCCATGCTTGCCACTGGAGAGCCCCGAGCAGGCTGGTTTAGGGGCTAAGCCACCCTGTAGAGGTGGTGAAGAGGGGGGAGACTGCCTGCAGGGTTGAGGAGAGCTGCATCTCTCCTCCCCAGCTGGCCATTACTCCCTTTCCCGAAGGCGGTTATAGCGGTGGTCAGAAACGGCCACCACAAAGAAGAACTCGACCGGAAAAGAGTGTGCAGGAGGAAGATAAGAAGAGAAAGTTTTGGTTGACCAGGTCAAACAGAAAAAGCAACAAATAAGATACCTTGGAATTGAAACTATTAAAAAAAAAACATTGTTCCCCAAGAAGATTTTTAAGCTACGAAGAAGAGAGAAAAGAGAAAAGATTTGGTGTTTTTTTTCTCCTTTTCCTACACTGACAGCTAAGACTTAACCAAGAAATTGGAAAAAAATTCACTTTGACATTAATAGGCATTTAATGCTGAAAAAAAAAAGTCAAAGGGATAATAAAGATTTCTGGATAATCAAAAGCTTTTGAAAACAGGAAAGGAGAGAAAAAGAATAAAAGGGCAGGATCTGGAAGTGAGGAGACTGCCTGGAATTAAAAAGAACTTACAGCAAAATCTCAACAAGACTTCCAAAAGATACATTTTAACTGAAATATCGCAACAAAAACCTCAGGAAGAGAAAGTGGAAAAAGAAATAAGAAGAAATAACTTGGGACTATTTGGATTACTTGATGATTTCTGGATTTTTGGTTATTGAAACAGAACAGACAAAAGTATAAATATAATGATTTGAACTGAGATAATCAAAATAAAATTGAGAAAATTAAAAGAGGGGAAAAACTATATAGAAAATGCAGAATAGTATAAGATATGGAATAGAACACAAAAAGGATCATGAAATTGAGTTTTGTGTTTGTATAAAGAAGTTCAACCCGGGACCATGGTATTTTCAAAAAAGATGCTTTATTTGTATTTTGTATGTGTGAAAACCCAAATAAAACTTAATTTAAAAAAAAAAGAATTCTGGGAGCTGAAGTCCACAAGTCTTAAATTTGCCAAGTTTGAAGACCGCTGATTTAGAAGAACCTGCTGGTTTTGAGTTCAGGATTCCATAACACTTATTTGAAATAAATTAGGCTGTACCTATGTGTGATACAAGAATGATTCTGAATTGAGTAGGCCTGTTCGATAGTCTATGTCATATAGACTATAGTTATTCAGATACGTGTGTAAAATATTTCCAGTTCTTAAAAATCAGTTTTTCCTAAACCAGAATCTTCCAGATGTGTTCAATAGACAACGAGGATTTAGTCTAACAAACCAGTTGAGGAAAGCTATTTTAAATAGTATAATTTTCATATCTTGTTTGAAATTCATGAATCTGCATCCATGCTTAGTAATACTCAGCTATCCAAATAAATCAAAGACTGGAACTTGGTTATAACTGGCAAGCAAGGTTACAGAAAATGTGTTTGGTAAACAAATGTGATGCACCTCACTCAGATCTAAACAAAGAAAAGGCAATCACAGGCTGCACGCAACCCACATAAGCTATTTATTTTTGTCCCTCTGCTCCCCAAGGAAATACCATTGAAACTTGGCAATATAATAGGCAGATATTGATGGTGAAATTTCAGCCTGTTTTCTAAACTTTTAATTGATTTTACTAATAGAAATGGGAATTATTTGTCTATGAGAAGCTTGTACTCTCATCCTAACATTAAACTCCACCAAAACATGGGCTAAATATACAGCACTGATATAACCCAATATACAGAAAAATTCAAAAACTTTAACATTCAGATCATCAGGTGTTCAGCATGCCCTTACTGATAGAAAATAGAAAGTACTCCATTAGAGCCAAAAGTAAAGTAAATATGAAAAAAGGACCATGAATATGAAATATAAGAATAACTCTGATATCCATGTATTATTGCAGCTCGCTCTCTATATTGATTTTTCTTTTTTAAAAGTACAATATATTTAGGGATTTTCCTTCTTTACTTCTTCTGAGGAAAATAGAAGAAACATCCCTTCTGGTTATATTATTTTCTGGCTGCACAAAGTATATTAAATTAAGATCAGCTTGTAATATAGGCAAACTTTTAGAAGTACATGAAGTTACATTTTGAATTCTCCATACAATGGAATAAATCAGCAAGAAGCTTTCATTTGCCTAAAAGAAAATCCTGTTAAACATATCAGAAATTCTTCTAATTCTCAGAATCTTTGTTGTGCTCCATTTAAATCCTTACCACAATCTTATTTGTTTCCTTATTATCACTGCTATTAACCCACTATTATCCTAGCCAATCTCAATTGTTTTCTTATTATTACTGTTGGTAGCCCATTGCTATCCTGGATTAATTTATTATTTTGTTTATTACATTTGTTTGCTGCCCATTTCACCACAAGATGCCCCTGGACAGTTTACAAGGTTAAAAAATGGATTTGGATTGGCAAAGTAGTTTCTGAGACTTGAAAGCTGACCCTCAATTCAGAATAGATTTATATTTGTGCTCAGACACTGAACATTCTATCCGTTGACCAACTTGCTATCCAAAAATAAAAATAAAAATTACATAGTTGGATATCGACATCATCCACATGGCTCCAGTTGGATGCCAAAAAAGAAGTCTGAAGGAGAAAATGAACAAGTCAAAACAAAACAATCTCAAAGTGGAATAAACACTCTAAACATGAGGAAGTTTGTATGACTTCTAACAGATGTGTCCAGCAAAAGAATTTCGGCTGGTAACCATCAGCTTCTCAAACATAGGATGCTCCAGACACCAATAAGTCCAGGAAGTCATTTAGCAAATTATATTCTAGACAGCAGAATAAAAAACACATTTGCTCACTGGAAACCTCTTCTCTTGCTTAATCAGTGGCCTCTGTCAAATTCTCATGCCTATCAAATACTTGCAGAAATTAGTACTGGATGGCCTTTTGTCCAAGTAAAAAAAAATCATACTCAATTCATAAAATGAATTTTAACCAACTCAATTAGGGATGTAAAAATTGGATAGACAAACTGTATTGTAATACTAAAACAGAGAATAAAAAGAATAAAATAAAACAGAAAAAAAACTCCTACAAAATTGACAATAGTAAACAAAAATAAATTTAAAATTTAAATCATGGTAAAATATTTTAACATGGTTTAGAGCAGAGGTGAACAACTATGGCCCCTTCACAACCTGTGGACTTCAATTCCCAGAATTCAGGAATTCTGGGAGCTGAAGTCCACAGGTCATGAAGAAGCCATAGTTGCTATACACCATCAAAGCTTTATAATAGCTAAGCAAATCCTGACTGACTGCCTTCATTTAGATATGTAACATTGGAAGTCCAAATCAATCAGCACCTCCACCATCTTATTCTGCATCAAGTATTACCTGAATAATACAAGGAATCTTTTCTCAACTACTTGTCAACAGCAGTATCATATGTTTAATTTGTTTCGATGCAAAGTTCTCACTCGAGGCATAAATGATCATATTTTGGGCATATTATGTGAAGACCCTGCTCTTTGAGAACTTTATAATGCTGGGAACAGTGAAAGAAAAGAGAAGAAGGGGGCGACCAGCAGAAAGGTGGATGGACTCAGTTACAATGACAATAGGTGCACCACGGGAAGATCTAAAAAAGCCAGTTTAGGGATAGATTATCATAGAAAAAAAAACTATCTGTGTGATCATTAAGAGTTGACACTAGCTTGATAATCAATCAATCAATCTACTAATCAGCCAGTCACATAATAAGCTGCAGTCACAGGACTTCGCATTAAGACTATATTATGTATTATTTCATGTGAGCTTCATACCCATTCATTGCAGAAAGCAGACAGGAATAATGTTTTGTGTGCACATTTTCTCATCACTTTCCAAAGAATCGTGCTGGTATGAGTTTGCTTTTAAAAAATTGTGAAAAACGGGTCAGGTCAGTATCATGACTTACGACCATAATGGGCAAGCTCCTGTAGCTTTTAAGTACGGTACAACATGTTAACTTGCTTTAATTTCTTTCTTTTTCAGTTCATACATTAATTCATGAACTAACCTAACATGTTAAAGAAAGTAAGCCACAGAAACAAAATAATTAGGTAACTAACAAATAGCTTCCCAAGTTACATTTGTTCCTTTACTTATAGGTAATTCTACTTGATGACCAAAAGCTTAGAATGGAACTATTACCCACTTTCCACCATACCTCCCATCCTTCAATGTGAGACTGCAATTGCTCAAGAGCTTCCAACTTCTCCATCTGCCTTTTGGTCTCATTGATATTGGAGCACACTGTTTTCATTGCCTGTAGCGCATTCAATACCGCTTGATAATCTGGGTGTTTAGTGGGTGTCCTCTTGGCTAATTCCTGGAAGAAAGTTGTAAAAAAGAAAAGGAAAAATAGAAATAAGTCATAGAAGTTACAAGACAAACCGATTTTTTACTACAATTAAGACAGAATGCAATTACTGAAAAACACAACGGCATAACGGCCTCTAACTGAAAGATATCGAGTTCAAGAATTTTATTAGACAAGACCGCCCAACTTGCAATCCCCTAATCTTAGAAGGTTAACCGAAGTTTTCAAACAGGTAATTCTGAACACTTTTGTTCTCAGGTTTCTCAATCAGCTCATCCAGTGTGGTAGCTCTTTCTTAAACATTCAGATTCCATAGTATCACTTCCTCCCAAGGATTGTGTCCAAGGATGTTCATTCACAGATAGAACATCATCACTCCCTAAAACCTAATAAACATAATTGACCTCATAATTTCCATTGCTAAGCAAGATAGTTAAGTGAGTTTTGCCCCATTTTATGACCTTTCTTGCCATTGTTGTTAAGTGAATCACTGCAGTTGTTAAGTTAGTAACACAGTTGTTAAGTGAATCTGGCTCCCCGCTTGATTTTGTTTGTCAGAAAGTCCCAAAAGGTGATCACAGGATTCCAGGACACTGCAACTGTCATAAATACATGCCATTGCCAAGTGTCCGAATTTTGATCAGGTGACCACAAGGGTGCTGCAGCAGTTGCGTAAAAAACAGTCATAAATCACTTTTTTCGATGCCACTATAACTTCAAATGGTCACTAAATGAATCATAAGCCAAGGACTACCTATATTTTACTCTTCCGCCCTTACATCTTCTTTATATATTCTTCTTCCTAAGTAACAGAATTTGCAGTGAATATGGGAAGAGTAGAAGACCTACTTTGTGACTCACTCCGATATTACAATGAGTATTGCTCAGTACCACTTCACATTGAAATAGCATCCCCTTGAAAATATGCGTTCAGAAGTAACACTATGCCAGGGACAGCCATCCTTTTAATAAATGGGACATCAACTGGACATTTTTTACATGGTCCACAGATACAGCCATTAGGATGATGGCACATAAATGGCCACATTAAGTCAAATATATGGCTGTTATCCAGAGTGATTTTTCCCCTTTTGCTTTTCAAAAATTACAAACCAATTTTAATTACTGGAGGATGTTCTTGATGCTTCATAAAAGAAGTCCAGGTTACATTTGATTCTGGCACTTCAAGTTGCTCATCCCTGGACGACATAAAAAAAGTCCTCTTGGATTACGTTGGGATGTCACAGTTAGTTTGAATTCTGAATAGCTCATTCATTTATCATTTAATGGACTCAACATGTTGGAATAGAGGAGCTTTTGACCTAAACCAGTTCCATGTTCATATCAACAATGCTACAGGGCAGACTACTCTTCTGAGGATTTATTTTAGTATCAGAAACTAAGCTATGGGTGAGGCCCTTGTTTCTAACAAGTTTCCCAACTGGAATTCCACATTCAAAGAACCTCCACAGAACATTCCATATTTCCTTCAAGTTCCAGCCCCTTATCAAAATATTTTTATACTTAAAAACATCTGAAGGATCTTCTTTGGATGTACTGTTCTAATGATGCTGTGTATCAAATATGTTTGACGGCTGCTTCTTCAGTATAATTTTAAAACATTTAACAGTTACAAAAACAGGTGCAAATTGTTTACATTATTATAATACTTTCTGCCAGGAAAGTGTAAGAGGAAATCTAGCTCACCAATATATATATATATATACACAGTACAATGAGGTTGCAATGATTATCTTAATGAGAAAGAATCTTAACATCGTTTTAGATCTCATTTCAAAATGGAACTAAATTATGTGGCTAAAAATTACTCAGATCTGAGAATAAACTAATATCAATATTATATGTAGTGTTGACCAAAGTTATATGGAAAGCTTTTAGAAATCAGCAGTAACAAAAAATTGGCAAATAACATAGTCCTCATCAATGAAATAATGCAATGAAATAATTTTTGGACTAATAACATTTTGCTAAAGTATCATTTCATTTAAACTTTATAATCTGTTCTTTTTTTCCCTGACATTCATTTTTTTTAATGTAGACAAGTTGTAGCTTGGCTGGAGTACTCATATCTTCCAATAAGTATTTTCTCCTCTTTGGTTTTTATATTTCATTTCAAAATATAAAGGGCATATTCATTTCATTTTGAAGTATAAAGGGCAATGAAAGTCATAAAATGGGGCAAAACTCATTTAACAAATGCCTCACTTAGCAACAAAAATTTTGGACTCAATTGTGATTATTAGTCAAGGACCATCTGTAGTATTCTCAGAAGTGTTCACCAAGTTCAAAAGCATCAATACTTTTTCTACCCTAGTACTTCGGGCTCCAATTTCTGTTCCTGTAAAGTGTCACAAGCCATTCAGTGCATTATTCTGATCTTTGTTTTATGATATTGGCATCTCAATATCTTTTCCAAGGCCTCCATTACTCTTCTTCCAAGTGCTAGCCTGTGGTATACTTAACTTCAAGTTCCTTTACGGTTAAGAGATGATTATAAAACAAAAGCTATCCATCACTTCAACATCTTCATTGTAAATTCTAAAGCAGGTTGTTGTAGCCACGGTCTAGTCTCATTGATGTTTATTATTAGACCATGTTTCAATTATTTCATTCACATTTTTCAGCTACTGATTATCTGTGAATTAGAGTAGAAAACTGGAAAAGCTGTATTGATTAGGTTGCATTTCAACTAGGCCTAGATCTTCCTGGGATTCTAAAATGTTATTATCAAATAGATTAGACAGTAGTGATAAGATAGACTTAAAACAGACATATGTTTATGTATTTATGTGTATGTATGTATATGTATGTATGCATTTATGAATGTATTTATATATATGAACACACACACACACACACACACACACACACAGAGTAGTTCTCACTTACTGACCATTCATTCAGTAGCTGTTTGAAGTTACAATCGTGTTCAAGGAGACTTGTGACCAGCCCTCAAAGTTACAACATCCCTATCATTCTATGATCATGATTCACACACTTGGCAACTGATGTGCATTTATGATGGTTGCAGTGTCCCATGTCACACAATTGCCATTTGTGACTTTACATCTACTTCCAAAAAGCAAAATTAATGGAAAACCCGGAAGGAAATCTCAAGACATGGAATGTGATGTGGCTTTAATGACCCACAGTCATTAAAGTGACTGTAGCTGGAACGGATCAGCATGATTACGTCATGTCATGCTTAACAACCATGCCTCTCAGTGACAGAGTTACTGGTTTCTATTGTGTTCATTGAGTGAGGACTAACTGTAGAGGCATATCAGTTTTTCAAAAGTTTTCCTTCTGAGAGTTTTTCTGATTGTTATCTCGGGTAACCTCTCCTTTAAAATGCAAAATGCAACTATCATGATTCATTAACAGGGATTACTCTCGCCCTTTTGAGCAAAAGGTGAACTAAGTAAGTTTCCTTTCTACTTTTCTTTCTCACCTTAAATAACTGAGTGAACTCTCCTTGAATATTTCTCAAGTGATCATTAATCTTTTGTAGATTGCAAAAACAATGGTTAGTAACAGACTTGCCAAGTTGAATTACTTTTCTCATACCTAAAAAGGTAACAAAAATGTTCAACTCCACTTTTCTACATACAGAGCCAGATTCTACTCGCACTTTAAATACAATCAGCAACAGACTGAGAGGTTGTGCAGGTTGAACTTGAGCTAAGCCTGCCAAATCATAGAAGATATATCACAATCCATCAACACAACAGATGTACACTACTTTGCATGTGACGATCCTTCTGTCTTTACAGCGTGTATTACAAGTTTCGTTTGGTTTGAGCAAGCATTCAGCAAGCTGCCCTTAGTTCCTTCATTTAATATTGATGAAACTGATATTCTTGCTATAACGCAAGAATCCCAAAGTACCAGAATCTGTTAGATAGCATTCTAGCAAAAACTATCCCCTCTTGAGCCTTTAATTAAATTCTTCCTCTTAAGCTTATAATAGGAACAATGAAGTCACTTTCCCTCCCCCACCCCATCTTGACAGAATTTGCCTTTTCATCCACAAAATAAATCCAGAACTTCACATTTAGGTACTGTGTGATATCATTTCTAAGTCTGTTTCTAAGTACAGAGTGCCAGCTTGAATACAATTTTGGTTTAAGGACAAAGTTAGGGAACAGAATTGGGATTTGCATCCATTCCATTCTTGTTGTATCCTTAAATCAACCCTCAGTTGTGCTTTAAGACCCCACATCTTGTGCCAGAGAAACAGTCAACTGTCAATCCAATCAGCTTCTATACAAGGAACGAAGCCCCTCCGGTGGAAATGACTTTTGTCTTGTTTAAAGAGAAAGGGTTGTTAGCACAAGAAACAAGTATTGTGCAGTGAAGAAGGCAAATGCAGAGAAATGAGCACATGAAAGGCAGCACGAGAACGACATTGGGAACAAAATGCACGAAGCACTTCCGTCTGATCAACCATTCCTGGGGAAAGTTCAGCTTCATATTGCAGTTACTGGGGTAAGAGATCTGGAAACAGGGTGCTTAGGGATTAAGAGAAATTCTGAGAAAAAATTATTGTGATAAAGAAATGCTGGACCCGTTATTAAAAATAGCAATAAAGAAAAATAATTTTTTTCTAAGCTCTAACCCGGTTACCAGGCTGAACATTGAACTAATTGTGCCGTAGATCTGCCTGTAGAGGCCTGAGAGTTAGAAGTGTTTTAAATACAGAGAGAACTAACACAATTGAAATATCAGCATTCACTACTGAATGAATACCAGAGAAGAGACCTTTTTAATGTATTTTAATTTCTTATGTAAATGAAAAAGCCCACGGGAAATAATTCACTCACACAGCCTAAAATGAATAGAAAAAGCAACGGTCCTTCTTACAGACTTTGTATTTTTGGCCTAGTGGCCAAAAAGCAAGAAAGATCGTGGCTCTTTGCATCATTCTATATTCATACTCGTTCTATAAAGGTAATCCTTGACTTAAAATCACAATTGAGCCCCAAATTTTTATTGCTAAGCAAAACATTAGTTAAATGAACCTTGCTCCATTTTAAAACCTTTTTTTGCCACATTGCAATTGTTAAGTTAGTGGCATGGTTGTTAAGGGAATCTGGCTTTCCTGTTGACTTTGCTTGTCAGAAGGTCACAAGGTGATCACATGACCTGGGACATTGCAACCGTCATAAATATGAACCAACTGCCAAATTCAGCATCTGAATTTTGATCATGTGACCAAAGGGATGCTACAACGGTCGTAAGGTATGAAAAATGGTTGTAAGTCTCTGTTTTTAATGCTGCTGTAACTTTGAACGGTCACTAAATGAACTGTTGTAAGTCGAAGACTACTTGTACATGCATGAACAATGCAGTAGGCCAGAAGCTGCAAGTTTGTAGCTGTAGTTTGTAAATTGAGGTAGACCTCAATTTACAAACATTCATTTAGCACCCTTTAGAAATTACAGAGGCACTGAAAAAAGTACTTTTTTTTGCACCGGTTCTCACTTATGACTCATGCAGCATCCCCACACAGTCACATGATCCAAATTCAGGTGCTTGGCAATTGGCATGTATCTAGCACAGTTGCAGTGTTCCAAGGTCATGTGATTGCCATTTGTGACTTTCCCAATCACAAGCAAAGATTTATTGATAAGGGAAGCTGGATTTATTGATGACCATGGGATTCACATAACAACTGCAGTGATTCACTTCAGAACCGTGGCCACAAAGGTTGCAACATTGGGCACAATTCAATCAACAATTGTTTTACTTAGCAATGGAAATTCTGGTCCTGATTATGGTTGTAAGCTGAGGACTTCCTGTTCTGTCTCACCTTTCTTCTTTCCCAAAAGATGAAAGAGTACAAACTCACACAAACACAGGCAGGCAGGCTGGCTTGGACTTCACAGAGTTAATTCTTTGGAACTGATAACATCCTTGGCATTCCAACACGCTCTGCCTGCCAAGTCCGAACTGATAACAAGTAAAAAGCTACTTACAGAAAATTACAAGGCAGACCACAAAATCATTCCCAAAGAAAACCTGAAGTAAGATCAAACTCTGTCCCGTACAAAGTTCCAGCCAACAACACACCCACTTTTATCCCCTGTGGGGTGTGGCTCAATGACTCTGCTCACTCTCTGACCCACCCACGCCTCCTACGTTGCTGCTCACGTTTCTCCCTACGGCGCTGCCTAGGATCAAGCCAACATTCTTCCTCTTGACTCCCTGTCAGGGGCTGCTCCTATATGCCTTCCTCCTGATTAATCCCAGGCTGTTCCTCTCGGTTGTCTGATGAAACCTGAGGCATTATCAGGGAAGAAGGCATTGCCAGAGAGGAAGGTCCTGGGGAGGAAGGCATTCCCAGTTCCTCCTCCTCATCTTCCAAGTCTTCTTCCTCTAGCAGCACAGGCTCGGAAATCAGAGCCACAACAACTTCCTATATATCTTAGCTATAGAATCTTAAGCTTATATTAACCAAACTGCCACGTTCGAATCCCATGAATTATCCCATTTCATCCAATATTCTACTAATGCCAGCAATATCCTTTAAAAAAAAACAAATGGCAAAATACAATATAACCTACAATATTATGAAAAAAACAAGGCAAGCATGCAAAAGGAAGGATCAAACACAGCACTTCCTAGAAGAAAGGATGTTGTTCTGTTGAAACTTGCTGTGTTTTTATATGATTATCTTGTTGCCACCCACTGACTTTTTCTACAGCATGCCAATAATCTTTATTTACTCACTTTGAGAACAGAGCATGCTTTTCCTGCAAAAAAAATCTACTAATATCCATATAAAATTATTCTCTTCCTCCCTGCTCCTTGCCTTTTGTGTCAGTACATTGGGGTACTGCACAATACAAAACTGATTTTTCATTGGATCATGCTGCTCTCCCAAATTATACGACGAATAAGCCTATATTATTTTATTACAGTGAAATAATTACTCTTTTGCAGAATTCAAAGCGCACAGCTGTCAGTTTTCCTACAGAGCTTCAAGCTTGGGAAGGCTGATATTTTGGCACCTTAACATCTACCTAATTAGCACCATCCTGTCTTTTTTATACAATCCCAGGAAAAGATAAAAGGCACTTGGCCAGATTTCCATCACAATACTTATCTCTATTGATTTCTGACACCTACCATCATGAAGGGTGGCAAGTATTATGCTGTTTTGCATTTTCTTTCAAGTAAATGTGGAGTCTGGTAACTCTGGTTTTTGCCTCTAGGTGATCCTTTCTTAGGAATAGAGGAAACTCCCTGCCAAGGCTACAGCCTGTAATTATCAAATAAATGTCCTTTCAAGAGGTTCATTCAGCTGGCAGGCATGGAAGTCAAAATAACACAGCTTTGAGCTGCAGCCAGATACCTGAAAAGCTAAGATGCAAATAAATGACAGCAACTGTCCATAATCCTTTTGCCAAACAACCATTAGTCTGTTGATTCCAAGAATGTGTTGTGCTACTATGACCTACATATCCCATTAAGTTAGGGGACAAGAAAGCAGAGAAAAATGCTACTAATCTCCACCCTGAGGATGAGATTTATATGTAACCACACTGCCTCCAACCCACTCTAATCCCTCATTTTATTGAAAGAATTTGTCCTCTCTAAGTGGAATACACTAATTCAGTGCCTAGAGATTGAACCATGTAGCAACTCCCTTACTGCTGAACTCAACAACAGTTAAGAGTACTGTTGTCTCACAGCACTAAGTATAAATGAAACCATATGCTAGGAAAGAATTGAGTAAATAGCTTAAATACACAGGTTGCACAATGTTACTATAAATTCCCCAACCAGCAAATTTTACTAATACCAAACTTTTTAAAAACATTTATTGTAACTCAAAATATGCTTAATATCTAAGAATTGACTCAGGCATTATACCTGACACAAATTAAATGTCTTACCCCATCCTCTAATGCAATGGTGGGGTTCAAACATTTTTACTACCGGTTCTGTGGGTGTAGCTTGGTGGGCATGGCAGGGGAAGGATACTGCAAAACCTCCAGTCGGAGGTGGCATTTTCCAGTTCTCTGAACTACTCAAAATTTCCGCTACCAGTTCTCCAGAACTGGTCAGAACCTGCTGAATACCACCTCTACTCCAATATTGTAATCGAAGGCACAGAATGAATTATACCAGTCAAAACTCACATTAGTTATATTCACATGTGACTATGCCATCATGCAATGATCCTATTCACCCATGACACAGTTGATACATCATCATTATCATCATCAACATCATCATTATCATCATCATGATAATGATGCTACCAATTAAGTTGTCCTGAAATAAAGATAAATGTAAATGTCCAAGTCTAGGGGCGATGTTCATCTCTTTTTTCTGAGGGAACCAGCAAGGGAGTTGTCTGAAGACTTTTCTGTGGTGGTGTGGCTGGCATAAATGTACGTCAACATACATGGAACGTTATCACCCACTGAATTGGTATCTATTTATCTACTTGCATTTGTATGCTTTCGAACTGCTGAGTGGGCAGGAGTTGGGGAAAGAAACGGAAGCTCACACCATCGCACAGTGCTTGGGTCTCAAACTGCCAACTTTCCAGTTGACAAGCCCAATGTCTTAACCACTGGGCCATGGAACTCCCTTATCCTGAAGTAACGAGCATTAAATCTCAAGCTGAATCCACATTAAACAAATTCTGCTTGACCTGTGATTAACTGTATGACTTTGGGAGGAGAGGAAAGACATCTCTATCAATGGGGACATTTATCATCCTTGTAAGATGAAAAGAATATAAAATTTGTTAACATAACATCCATAGTGACTCTGGTTTAATCCAATGTAACTGGATTCAGCAGTAATCATACAATAGAAGATACCTTATTTGCTACCTAACATAATTAATTTGCTGAGAAAAAGAAACAACAACTTGTATTCTAGAAGTCGTCTAGAAGTTGAGTCATAGCAACTGGACTTCTTTTCTTGTTGGTTTGAAAAGTTTTACAGCTTATCCAAGTTGCTTCCTCAGTCTATTCTAGAATCTCTCTTCTTGATATACTTGAGATAGTATCCACTATTGGCAGTCTAAAGTTGTTCAGCTTCCATTATTTGAGATTTGGGGTTAAGAGCTGTGGTGGCACAGTGGTTAGAGCGCACTACTGCAGGCTATTTCTGCTGACTGCCAGCTGACTGCAATTTGGCAGTTCAAATCCCACCAGGTTCAAGGTTGACTCAGCCTTTCATCCTTTCGAGGTCAGTAAAATGAGGACCCAGATTGTTGGGGACAATATGCTAATTGTTTAAACCACTTAGAGGGAGCTGTAAAGCACTGTAAAGCGGTATATAAGTCTAAGTGCTATTGCTATTAAGGCCCAGACTTGTCCTTTAGAAAGTTGGAAGAGCAGCATTAGCAGATTCAAGAAGCAGGAGCAACTGCAGTAAGAGTATAAATGAGGGCAAGACATGAATTAAGAGTAAATAATAATTAAATTAATCAATATAACTATTCTTCCATGTTAAAATAATTTTTAAATGTTAACATAAATTTTTACCATAGTAAAAATTACAGTTTGGCAGCAACTAGTTGTATTCACACAACTTGCTAAACCAGATCAGTTCAGGATTTATTTTGCACAACGTAAGAAGCTGGGTCAGCTGTAACTTTAATTATATTTTTTTGACTTAATATGTTACATGAACCTAATGAGTTTGGTTATCGTTATGTGTACTGTATGAATCCAGATAACAGGGAAATTTAACGAGGCTAAATAGGTTGTGTGAAAGCAGCTCTATGGGGTACCAATTCTGCTCTTCTGCTTTTCGTCAATTCTACACGGTTTCATAAATACAACTGAAAGCCAACCAAGCAATCCACATCAACGTGGATGTTTAAGGAAGTGAAACATGTAGTCTGGAATGAATGCTGGGCACTTTTATCAAATCCCAACTTCCTTGGCCTGTTTAACCTATTCCAGAGGCTTTGAGAAGGCTCCCAAGTGTCACCCATAATCCCAGAGCAAATCCATGGAATAAACATGCCCTCCTTTCCTGCTTAGCCTTGACCCAATGATTATTTGGGGCTTCTTGCAAGAATTCAAGCAGCAGTTTAAAACAAACTAATTTTTAACAGTCTGACTCATAGACTTAAGTATGTAAAAAGGGATTAAGATTTTTGGACTTTTGAAGCATTGCCCTAACTCAAGTATCTCAAGTTATTAGCAGTAAGACATATAATTTCACAAAAAGGTCAGTCCTGTTCTCTATTTGCAAAGACATGTTTGCACATCTCTCTTGTATACTTATCCCCATTCTGACCTTGTCCACCAATTCAAATTCACACAATATTGCTGGATTATACATTTGTAGCTCTCTATGTGACAGACCAAACTTTCATAATTAAGTTTTGTATCAGAGAAACATTTCTCCTCGTATATCGTAATGGCCCTCTTCCTTTACTTTGTTGGCATATGTGCATTTATTAATATGTTCTTTGTCTGTAAGAGAATATTTGATGTTGTTTGAAAATAACTATGGGTTTATCATTTTTAATAGTTTATATAATGATTTTATGGTTTTATTTTAATATTTTATTAATGTTTTGTCTCAATAAAATGTTGTAAGCCATACTACATTCCAATGTACTATTGGAATACTTAGTAGATAAATGGAGAAATGAAGTAAATAGTCAGTATGCAATCTTGCCTCCCCAAATTCATGATATAATTTCAAATGAATGAATGGGGAATGGAGAGAATAGTGAAGCAAAACAGATGCATAAACTAAAACCAATCCTTTAAAATTTTATTCCTAAGAATCTACTCTGATAATACTGCTTTTTAAAATGAAAATGTTTTTCTTTTTCAGAGTGGTACTTTCTAATTAAACATGGGACATTGCCATTTAAACTTACTAAGATATATTTTTACATTGTGCAGTACTGGAATATAAGCATGATTCAAATTTAGTTCAAAACAACAACTCCCCAATGCCACAAGTCATTCATTGTAAAATAATCAGCAATGAAACAGTTAAATGATATGTCACCTGCGTGACTCAATCTGCAATAAGCCATAAAAATCATTTTTATTGTATTCAAATTTTATGAACAACCTTGTGAGCAGGTAAGTGGAACTTTTCATGCAATGAAGAAAACTGAAAAACTGCGGGACAAGAATCTAAGAAAATAACTATCAGGACAAAGTCTTCATTTGGTGTTACCTTGAGGAGAAGTGGGTATTTGCAAATCCTCTGTATTGGAGTTAGGAGATAACCTTCAAGTGGAATGTCTGTCGTCTTTCTACCTCCCAAAAGCATGCAACTCTGCAACCAGAAAAAAAAATTAAGAATATTGCATTTCACTCAAAATGTCTCAAGATATCATGGTAATGAATAACATTTTGTAGAGCTAGTTATCTGTGGAGAAAAGGGAATATTTTGTTTATTAAAAGAGTATAGTCTGTATTTCTTTAATCGGACTCAAGCTAACATATATAGAAATGTTCCCCAACTTTTCTGGCTCCGCGGACTGGCAGTGATTGGCCCAGGGGCGAGGGGACTGAGCTCAGGGGATGCCGCAAGCTCTATTTTGGGCCGCAATAGCCTCATGCAACCCTCTGCCAGTAAAAACGGAGCTTGGGGAAGCCACCCCAGATTCTGTTTTCACTGGCAGAGGACTGAAGGAGGTGGTTGTGGCCAAAAATGGAGCTCCCTTTTCAATGGCAGAGGCACTGTGGGCTGGTTCTTTGCTGTTTCCAGGGCAGCCCTGCAGGCCAGATCTAAGCACCTTGAGTTTGACGCCCCTGTTGTAGATCCATCACCACCAAACTAAAAATAATATTTTAGAATTTAAAAAATCTTATGCATTTTTGCCATTAAACTTGCAAGATATGAGAAACCGTGGGAGAACTTAGGGCTGAGAATGCCAAAATCTTACAATGTTTAACAATTTTACAAGAATTCAGACATTAAAAATGGATCAAATTGTCAGCGTTCCCACAAACCTCCATTCCAATCAATAACTCCAAGACAGACATATCTCAAAAATACCTTTATCTGGGTAGAAACTGGCACATCTGTGGAATCCCAAATCTGAAAGTATTCTTGCAATATTCAAAACTACAAATCCATCCCTCCCCCTTGGCCATCATCACATCACATGGCCCAATCATGATCCGTCCTAGAGTAAGATTCTTATTTCATTCTGCACCAAACTCAATGACCTTGAACTAACAAAAGAATTTTATTTTGTCTACTTAGAGATACTCAATTGAATCTCCTCCTCCCACTTTCTCAGGCTTGTAGCAGTGTGGAGCATCAAATCTCAATATGGCTTCCAAAGCTGACACAAATATCATTCTAAGGTTGAATCACTATTTCAGGTAGCAAAAACATGTCATTCAAACAGATGTTTCTTAATTTTTTAAAAATTATTCTCACTTTATTGTGATATGATCATGTGGGCACAACTTGTTTGGTGAGATTAGGAAGAGGGAAATTAGGAAGAGCAGAGGAGCCATTGTGGTGCAGTATGCAATATTGCAGGCTAATTCAGTTGACTGCAAGTGGTTCACTCCTCACTGGCTCAAGGTTGATTCAACCTTCCATCCTTCTGAGGTGGGTAAAATGAAGACCAAGATTGTTGGGGGCAATATGTTGACTCTGTAAACTGCTCAGAGAGGGTTGTAAAGCACTGTGAAGCACTATATAAGTCTAAGTGCTATTGCTACTGCTATTTATGGAACTATCAAACCACAAGATCAGACTTCTATGCAGATACCACATGTAACTATTTAAAATGTTTCAAGAAAAACAATATAACACAACCCCAAAATCTTCTCAGCCTATAAAATTTTGGCCAACTACAAAACCAGGAGGTGGCTTCATTTTGGTAGTTTAAAGTTTGACCTAGACACTGAAGAAGCCTGTGAAATGATAAATAAGGGTATAGATTTTTTTTTCCTAGCAATCCAATTTATAAATTAAGGAAATGTGCTGGCATAACAGCTGTACTCAGATTTCCCGTCAATAATTCAAGTCAAAGATGTAAATTAATACACTAGGGACAAAGGAGTGAAAGCTTTAATTGTATTAAAGTGAGAAAGCTTGCGTCCACTTGCAACAGTGCAACATAGATATAACACATGCAGACACAGACACAAGAAAAACAAAATAGATCTGCACAAAATGTCTATGGAGACTCTCAATTACCAAATCATTGCTTTTCCCAAAAGGCAACCGGACTTACTTGGTTTTGTTTCTCATCCAAAAAGTGCAGAAGCTTTTGAACTGAAGAAGCTTCTTGGAGGAGAAGCCAAACGTTTTCAAGCAAAAACCAAGAAAGTCCAATTGCCTTTTGGAAAAGCACCTTTGGGATAAATCTGGACTAGGAGTCATAAACGTTTATATGGGGAGAGAAACAGTAAGGGGGACCTGGTAAGTTCTGATGCAAATTGAAAAGGTTTCCATGTTTAGCATCTCATCCCATCTCCTTTTTGCTTCACAGATGAACTAATACAGTGATGGTTAACCTTTTCCATGTTGCATGCCGAAAGTGCGTGTGTGTGCCTGCACTCATGATGCAATGCGTGCATGACCCCCCCGCCCCCGCACATGCATGTGCAACCCCCTGCACCACGTGCCTCTGTGCATGTGTGCGCAACCCTCCTGCACACGCCCCGCCCCCTGAGTATGCACACACATCTCCGGCATATGCGTCTCCCACGGCGCATGTGCAGCAGATACCCGACAATCAGCAGGCTGGCGGGGGGGGCTCTTCCGGGCGACCTCTCACGTGCTGGCAGAAATGGCTCTGTGTGCTGCTTCCAGCACCTATGCCATAGGTTCACCATCATGGGACTAATACAATGAGCTCCACAAAGGGCTGCCTGTGAAGACTACCCAGAAGCTAAATTGGTACAAAATATAGCAATGGAGGTTGTGAGAGTCTGGACAGGGAGAACAGTTTAATGCAAGTAATTTGAAAGTTCAGGAGGATAATTAACTTCTAATTTTTTAAGGAAAATTTATATATATTTATATATATTCTTTTGGGTTTGTTCTATGTGCATTTTAATATATAAGCTTTAATAATATTTTATGTTCAGTATGCCTTAATAAGTGATTTACCTTCAACGGACTGAAGCAGCATAGAAACATAGTAATAAACTTAATCACGAATATGTTCAGTGTATACCTCCTAATCAGAGATGCCAAAAACCTCTTCCCTCCCTACCTGTGACAGTACAAGAAGGGGCCAAGGAACAACATTTCTTTATTCTTAATCCATTCCCATGGAACAGTTTACCCCCAGAGATCTGGATGGAGCAATCCCTGATGGTTTTCAAGAAAATAATTAAAACAGAATTGCTCTTTAGCTCTTTTAATTACTAGTGCTGCTGGGACTGGTTGCCAAGGGAGTAGTATTATTTACAGTTTTTTAATGCAAATATTTTCCATTGCATTTTAGCATAGTCTGGAGCATTTATGACTCTGCCTTTATTTTGAGTGTTAGAGTTGGCTTACCCATAACATAGAAATTTATGGTACCATTGATCCTTACCAATAGGAATGCTCTCACAGGAGGGATCTTGTTCAATTCCATCAAAAGCCGGAGTGCTTTTTCATGGTTGCTGCAATACTCCTCATATACAATGAACTTTTCTTTCTGTGAGAATGAGAAAAGAAATGTATGTTAATTAAAGCTTTCGGTTATTATTGGTATCTTATTGAATTAGATCCATAAGCAAACTGCTGTTACATGCCCTATCCTAGGGGTACCCAGAGCTCTTGAATCCATTGCATTCTGCGCCAGCTACAGCTTCCAAATACTCTTCAAGTCTAATCCCACATAAAGCATATTGCAGTAGTCCATTTGGGCAGCAGTGGGTATGGAATGAACTGCCCCTTCATAAATCCACAGCTGTCTGAGCTTAAGAATTCAATCATCACACTAATCTGCCCACATTCCAATAAAATAAACTGTGCTAACAAAATTAGTAAGTCAGAGACCTGAAGTCTGTGTAGGTCGATCATACTGCACTAGGACTCCACTGATCTAAATCATTATGCAACCCAATTTACAGTATAGGACTAGAACTAGATACTTCTATAAATCTGGAACACATTTTTCCATCCTCGTTTTTAATTTGAATTAGAACTAAGGACCTGGATCACAGGAAGAAATTACAAACAGAGGTTTAAAAAAGTATATTTTACAATAGAGCAGACAGCTAAATTTGTACCACAATCTTACATAATCTCAATGGCCGTGTTGCATGGGAAGATAGAAATTGCATTCCAACGTGTCTGGAAGGCACCAGGTTGAAGATTGCTTTAAGGTATATCCCAATAAGGGACAAATAAAAGCCCCAGTGCCTGATGAGCACACATGGGAATTTATACAAGGAAAACATTATATAAGACTTAGTTCTTTAGTACTGTAGCCATTAACACCACTCAGTTCTTTGCAGCTAACCTGATGCTTGGGAAATAGCACTCAGTGTTGTTTTGTTGATTTTGATTGCAGCTCTGTGACACTGGCCGTATTTTTAG